>NW_027122172.1:0-1449203 GCF_030686945.1 Centruroides vittatus
AACTTTTCCATGTTCTATCGCGTCTACAGTAAAAATTTACGTATATAGAATGAATACCTTAATAAGTTTCATTGCAGGATGTTGTTCTAAATTGGAAAATAGCAAAATTATAGAGATTCATTAGTAAGTTTTAAAAATATTACGAGAAGTTCCAGAAAAAGTCGAAAAACTCGAGTTTCAACTTTTCGATGTTCTATCGCGTCTACAGTAAAAATTTACATAGATAAAATGAATACCTTAATAAAGTTAATTGCAGGATGTTGTTTTAAACACGAGAATAGCAGAATTATAAAGCTGCATTAGTAAGTTTTAAAAATATTACGAGAAGTACCAGAAAAAATCGAATAACTTCAGTTTCGACTTTTCGATGTTTTATCGCGTTTACAGTAGAAATTTACATATACAGAATAAATAACTTAATAAGGTTCATTGCAGGATGTTGTTCTAAACTCGAAGATAGCAAAATTATAAAGCTTCATTGATAAGTTTAAAAAATATTACGAGAAGTACCAAAAAAAGTCGAAAAACTCGAGTTTCAACTTTTCGATGTTCTATCGCGTCTACAATAAAAATTTACATATATAAAATGAATACCTTAATAAGGTTCATTGCAAGATGTTGTTCTGAACACGAAAATAGCAAAATTATAAAGCTGCATTAGTAAGTTTTAAAAATATTACGAGAAGTACCAGAAAAAATCGAACAACTTCAGTTTCGACTTTTCGATGTTTTATCGCGTCTACAGTAAAAATTTACATATATAGAATGAATACCTTAATAGGTTTCATTGCAAAATGTTGTTCTAAACTAGAAAATAGCAACCTTATAAAGGTGCATTAGTAACTTTTAAAAATATTACAAGAAGTACCAGATAAAGTCGAAAAACTTGAGTTTCAACTTTTCGATGTTCTATCGCGTCTACAGTAAAAATTTACATATATTGAATGAATACCTTAATAACGTTTAATGCAGGATTTTGTTTTAAACTCAAAAAAAGCAAAATTATAGATCTGAATTTGTAAGTTTTAAAAATATTACGAGAAGTATTAGAAAAAGTCGAAAAACTCGAGTTTTAAGTTTTCAATGTTCTATCGCGTCTACAGTAACAATTTACATATATAGAATAAATATTTTAATAAGGTTCATTGCAGGATTTTGTTCTAAACTCGGCGATAGCGAAATTATAGATCTGCATTAGTAAGTTTAAGGAATATTACGAGTAGAATCAGAAAAAGTGGAAAAACTCGAGTTTCAACTTTTCGATGTTCTATCGCGTCTACAGTAAAAATTTACATATATAAAATAAATACCTTAATAAGTTTCATTGCAGGATGTTGTTCTAAACTGGAAAATAGCAATATTATAAAGGTGCATTAGTAAGTTTTAAAAATATTACGAGAAGTATCAGAAAAAGTCGAAAAACTCGAGTTTCAACTTTTCGATGTTCTATCGCGTCTACAGTAAAAATTTACATATATTGAATGAATACCTTAATAAAGTTAGTTGCAGGATGTTGTTCTAAACTCGAAAATAGCAAAATTATAGAGCTTCATTAGTAAGTTTTAAAAATATTACGAGAAGTTCCAGAAAAATTCGAAAAACTCGAGTTTCAACTTTTCCATGTTCTATCGCGTCTACAGTAAAAATTTACGTATATAGAATGAATACCTTAATAAGTTTCATTGCAGGATGTTGTTCTAAATTGGAAAATAGCAAAATTATAGAGATTCATTAGTAAGTTTTAAAAATATTACGAGAAGTTCCAGAAAAAGTCGAAAAACTCGAGTTTCAACTTTTCGATGTTCTATCGCGTCTACAGTAAAAATTTACATAGATAAAATGAATACCTTAATAAAGTTAATTGCAGGATGTTGTTTTAAACACGAGAATAGCAGAATTATAAAGCTGCATTAGTAAGTTTTAAAAATATTACGAGAAGTACCAGAAAAAATCGAACAACTTCAGTTTCGACTTTTCGATGTTTTATCGCGTTTACAGTAAAAATTTACATATACAGAATAAATAACTTAATAAGGTTCATTGCAGGATGTTGTTCTAAACTCGAAGATAGCAAAATTATAAAGCTTCATTGATAAGTTTAAAAAATATTACGAGAAGTACCAAAATAAGTCGAAAAACTCGAGTTTCAACTTTTCGATGTTTTATCGCGTCTACAGTAAAAATTTACATATATAGAATGAATACCTTAATGGGTTTCATTGCAAAATGTTGTTCTAAACTGGAAAATAGCAACCTTATAGAGGTGCATTAGTAACTTTTAAAAATATTACGAGAAGTACCAAAATAAGTCGAAAAACTCGAGTTTCAACTTTTCGATGTTCTATCGCGTCTACAGTAAAAATTTACATATATTGAATGAATACCTTAATAACGTTTAATGCAGGATTTTGTTTTAAACTCGGAAAAAGCAAAATTATAGATCTGAATTCGTAAGTTTAAAAAATATTACGAGAAGTATTAGAAAAAGTCGAAAAACTCGAGTTTCAAGTTTTCAATGTTCTATCGCGTCTACAGTAACAATTTACATATATAGAATAAATATTTTAATAAGGTTCATTGCAGGATTTTGTTCTAAACTCGGCGATAGCGAAATTATAGATCTGCATTAGTAAGTTTAAGAAATATTACGAGTAGAATCAGAAAAAGTGGAAAAACTCGAGTTTCAACTTTTCGATGTTCTATCGCGTCTACAGTAAAAATTTACATATATTGAATGACTACCTTAATAACGTTTAATGCAGGATTTTGTTTTAAACTCGGAGATAGCAAAATTATAGATCGGCATTAGTACCTTTTTAAAATATTACGAGAAGTATCAGAAAAAGTCGAAAAACTCGAGTTTCCACTTTTCGATGTTCTATCGCGTCTACAGTAAAAATTTACATATATTGAATGAATACCTTAATAAAGTTAATTGCAGGATGTTGTTCTAAACTCGAAGATAGCAAAATTATAGAGCTTCATTAGTAAGTTTTAAAAATATTACGAGAAGTTCCAGAAAAATTCGAAAAACTCGAGTTTCAACTTTTCCATGTTCTATCGCGTCTACAGTAAAAATTTACATATATAGAATGAATACCTTAACAAGTTTCATTGCAGGATGTTGTTCTAAACTGAAAAATAGCAATATTATAGAGGTGAATTAGTAAGTTTTAAAAATATTACGAAAAGTACCAGAAAAAGTCGAAAAACTTGAGTTTCAACTTTTCGATGTTCTATCGCGTCTACAGTAAAAATTAACATATATTGAATAAATACCTTAATAACGTTTAATGCAGGATTTCGTTCTAAACTCGGAGATAGCAAAATTATAGATCGGCATAAGTACCTTTTTAAAATATTAGGAGAAGTATCAGAAAAACTCGAAAAACTCGAGTTTGAACTTTTCGATGTTCTATCGCGTCTACAGTAAAAATTTTCATATATAGAATAAATACCTTAATAAGGTTCATTGCAGGATGTTGTTCAAAACTGAAAAATAGCGAAATTATATAGGTGCATTATTAAGTTTTAAAAATATTACGAGAAGTATCAGATATAATCGAAAAACTCGAGTTTCAACTTTTCGTTGTTCTATCGCGTCTACAGTAACAATTTACATAAATGAAAGAATACCTTAATAAGGTTCATTGCAGGATGTTGTTCAGAACACGAAAATCGCAAAATTATAAAGCTGCATTAGTAAGTTCTAAAAATATTACGAGAAGTACCAGAAAGAATCGAACAACTTCAGTTTCGACTTTTCGATGTTTTATCGCGTTTACAGTAAAAATTTACATATATAAAATGAATACCTTAATAAGTTTCATTGCAGGATGTTGTTCTAAACTGGAAAATAGCAACATTATAAAGGTGCATTAGTGAGTTTTAAAAATATTACAAGAAGTACCAGAAAAAGTCGAAAAACTTGAGTTTCAACTTTTCGATGTTCTATCGCGTCTACAGTAAAAATTTACATATATTGAATGAATACCTTAATAACGTTTAATGCAGGATTTCGTTCTAAATTCGGAAATAGCAAAATTATAGAACTACATTAGTAAGTTTTAAAAATATTACGAGAAGTATTAGAAAAAGTCGAAAAACTCGAGTTTCAAGTTTTCAATGTTCTATCGCGTCTACAGTAACAATTTACATATATAGAATAAATATTTTAATAAGGTTCATTGCAGGATTTTGTTCTAAACTCGGCGATAGCGAAATTATAGATCTGCATTAGTAAGTTTAAGGAATATTACGAGTAGAATCAGAAAAAGTGGAAAAACTCGAGTTTCAACTTTTCGATGTTCTATCGCGTCTACAGTAAAAATTTACATATATTGAATGACTACCTTAATAACGTTTAATGCAGGATTTTGTTTTAAACTCGGAGATAGCAAAATTATAGATCGGCATTAGTACCTTTTTAAAATATTACGAGAAGTATCAGAAAAAGTCGAAAAACTCGAGTTTCGACTTTTCGATGTTCTATCGCGTCTACAGTAAAAATTTACATATATAAAATAAATACCTTAATAAGTTTCATTGCAGGATGTTGTTCTAAACTGAAAAATAGCTACATTAAAAAGGTGCATTACTAAGTTTTAAAAATATTACGAGAAGTATCAGAAAAAGTCGAAAAACTCGAGTTTCCACTTTTCGATGTTCTATCGCGTCTACAGTAAAAATTTACATATATTGAATGAATACCTTAATAAAGTTAATTGCAGGATGTTGTTCTAAACTCGAAGATAGCAAAATTATAGAGCTTCATTAGTAAGTTTTAAAAATATTACGAGAAGTTCCAGAAAAATTCGAAAAACTCGAGTTTCAACTTTTCCATGTTCTATCGCGTCTACAGTAAAAATTTACATATATAGAATGAATACCTTAATAAGTTTCATTGCAGGATGTTGTTCTAAACTGGAAAATAGCAACATTATAGAGGTGCATTAGTAAGTTTTAAAAATATTACAAGAAGTACCAGAAAAAGTCGAAAAACTTGAGTTTCAACTTTTCGATGTTCTATCGCGTCTACAGTAAAAATTTACATATATTGAATGAATACCTTAATAACGTTTAATGCAGGATTTCGTTCTAAATTCGGAAATAGCAAAATTATAGAACTTCATTAGTAAGTTTTAAAAATATTACGAGAAGTACCACAAAAAATCGAAACACTTTTGTTTCGACTTTTCGATGTTTTATCGCGTCTACAGTAAAAATTTACATATATAAAATGAATACCTTAATAAGTTTCATTGCAGGATGTTTTTCTAAACTGGAAAATAGCAACATTATAAATCTGCATTAGTAAGTTTTAAAAATATTACCAGAAGTATCAGAAAAAGTCGAAAAACTCGAGTTTCAACTTTTCGATGTTCTATCGCGTCTACATTAACAATTTACATACATAGAATAAATATTTTAATAAGGTTCATTGAAGGATTTTGTTCTGAACACGAAAATCGCAAAATTATAAAGCTGCATTAGTAAGTTTTAAAAATATTACGAAAAGTACCAGAAAAAGTCGAAAAACTTGACTTTCGACTTTTTAATGTTTTATCGCGTCTACAGTAAAAATTTACATATATAGAATGAATACCTTAATAAGGTTCATTGCAAAATGTTGTTTTGAACACGAAAATCGCAAAATTATAAAGCTGCATTAGTAAGTTTTAAAAATATTACGAGAAGTACAAGAAAACGTCGAAAAACTTGAGTTTCGACTTTTCAATGTTTTATCGCGTCTACAGTAAAAATTTACATATATTGAATGAATACCTTAATAACGTTTAATGCAGGATTTTGTTCTAAACTCGGAGATAGCAAAATTATAGATCAACATTAGTACCTTTTTAAAATATTAGGATAAGTATCAGAAAAACTCGAAAAACTCGAGTTTCAACTTTTCGATGTTCTATCGCGTCTACATTAACAATTTACATACATAGAATAAATATTTTAATAAGGTTCATTGCAGGATGTTGTTCTAAACTGAATAATAGCAAAATTATATAGGTGCATTATTAAGTTTTAAAAATATTACGAGAAGTACCAGAAAAAGTCGAAAAACTTGACTTTCGACTTTTTAATGTTTTATCGCGTCTACAGTAAAAATTTACATATATAGAATGAATACCTTAATAAGGTTCATTGCAAAATGTTGTTTTGAACACGAAAATCGCAAAATTATAAAGCTGCATTAGTAAGTTTTAAAAATATTACGAGAAGTACAAGAAAACGTCGAAAAACTTGAGTTTCGACTTTTCAATGTTTTATCGCGTCTACGGTAAAAATTTACATATATAAAATGAATACCTTAATAAGGTTCATTGCAGGATGTTGTTCTAAACTTGAAGATAGCAAAATTATAAAGCTTCATTAGTAAGTTTTAAAAATATTACGAGAAGTACCAGATATAATCGAAAAACTCGAGTTTCAACTTTCCGATGTTCTATCGCGTCTACAGTAAAAATTTACATATATTGAATGAATACCTTAATAACGTTTAATGCAGGATTTTGTTCTAAATTTGGAGATAGCAAAGTTATAGATCTAAATTAGTAAGTTTTGAAAATATTACGAGAAGTATTAGAAAAAGTCGAAAAACTCGAGTTTCAACTTTTCGATGTTCTATCGCGTCTACAGTAAAAATTTACATATATAGAATGAATACCTTAATAAGTTTCATTGCAGGATGTTGTTCTAAACTCGAAAATAGCAAAATTATAGAGATTCATTAGTAAGTTTTAAAAATATTACGAGAAGTTCCAGAAAAAGTCGAAAAACTCGAGTTTCAACTTTTCGATGTTCTATCGCGTCTACAGTAAAAATTTACATAGATAAAATGAATACCTTAATAAAGTTAATTGCAGGATGTTGTTTTAAACACGAGAATAGCAGAATTATAAAGCTGCATTAGTAAGTTTTAAAAATATTACGAGAAGTACCAGAAAAAATCGAACAACTTCAGTTTCGACTTTTCGATGTTTTATCGCGTTTACAGTAAAAATTTACATATACAGAATAAATAACTTAATAAGGTTCATTGCAGGATGTTGTTCTAAACTCGAAGATAGCAAAATTATAAAGCTTCATTGATAAGTTTAAAAAATATTACGAGAAGTACCAAAAAAAGTCGAAAAACTCGAGTTTCAACTTTTCGATGTTCTATCGCGTCTACAATAAAAATTTACATATATAAAATGAATACCTTAATAAGGTTCATTGCATGATGTTGTTCTGAACACGAAAATAGCAAAATTATAAAGCTGCATTAGTAAGTTTTAAAAATATTACGAGAAGTACCAGAAAAAATCGAACAACTTCAGTTTCGACTTTTCGATGTTTTATCGCGTCTACAGTAAAAATTTACATATATAGAATGAATACCTTAATAGGTTTCATTGCAAAATGTTGTTCTAAACTGGAAAATAGCAACCTTATAAAGGTGCATTAGTAACTTTAAAAAATATTACGAGAAGTACCAGAAAAAGTCGAAAAACTTCGAGTTTCAACTTTTCGATGTTCTATCGCGTCTACAGTAAAAATTTACATATATTGAATGAATACCTTAATAACGTTTAATGCAGGATTTTGTTTTAAACTCGGAAAAAGCAAAATTATAGATCTGAATTTGTAAGTTTTAAAAATATTACGAGAAGTATTAGAAAAAGTCGAAAAACTCGAGTTTCAAGTTTTCAATGTTCTATCGCGTCTACAGTAACAATTTACATATATAGAATAAATATTTTAAATAAGGTTCATTGCAGGATTTTGTTCTAAACTCGGCGATAGCGAAATTATAGATCTGCATTAGTAAGTTTAAGGAATATTACGAGTAGAATCAGAAAAAGTGGAAAAACTCGAGTTTCAACTTTTCGATGTTCTATCGCGTCTACAGTAAAAATTTACATATATTGAATGACTACCTTAATAACGTTTAATGCAGGATTTTGTTTTAAACTCGGAGATAGCAAAATTATAGATCGGCATTAGTACCTTTTTAAAATATTACGAGAAGTATCAGAAAAAGTCGAAAAACTCGAGTTTCAACTTTTCGATGTTCTATCGCGTCTACAGTAAAAATTTACATATATAAAATAAATACCTTAATAAGTTTCATTGCAGGATGTTGTTGTAAACTGAAAAATAGCAACATTATAGAGGTGCATTAGTAAGTTTTAAAAATATTACGAGAAGTATCAGAAAAAGTCGAAAAACTCGAGTTTCCACTTTTCGATGTTCTATCGCGTCTACAGTAAAAATTTACATATATTGAATGAATACCTTAATAAAGTTAATTGCAGGATGTTGTTCTAAACTCGAAAATAGCAAAATTATAGAGCTTCATTAGTAAGTTTTAAAAATATTACGAGAAGTTCCAGAAAAATTCGAAAAACTCGAGTTTCAACTTTTCCATGTTCTATCGCGTCTACAGTAAAAATTTACGTATATAGAATGAATACCTTAATAAGTTTCATTGCAGGATGTTGTTCTTAATCTCGGAGATAGCAAAATTATAGATCTGCATTAGTACCTTTTTAAAATATTACGAGAAGTATCAGAAAAAGTCGAAAAACTCGAGTTTCAACTTTTCAATGTTCTATCGCGTCCACAGTAAAAATTTACATATATAGAATTAATACCTTAATAAGGTTCATTGCAGGATGTTGTTTTAATCTCGGAGATAACAAAATTATAGATCTGCATTAGTACCTTTTTAAAATATTACGAGAAGTAGCAGAAAAAGTCGAAAAACTCGAGTTTCAACTTTTCAATGTTCTATCGCGTCCACAGTGAAAATTTACATATATAGAATTAATACCTTAATAAGGTTCATTGCAGGATGTTGTTTTAATCTCGGAGATAACAAAATTATAGATCTGCATTAGTACCTTTTTAAAATATTACGAGAAGTAGCAGAAAAAGTCGAAAAACTCGAGTTTCAACTTTTCAATGTTCTATCGCGTCCACAGTGAAAATTTACATATATAGAATTAATACCTTAATAAGGTTCATTGCAGGATGTTGTTTTAATCTCGGAGATAACAAAATTATAGATCTGCATTAGTACCTTTTTAAAATATTACGAGAAGTATCAGAAAAAGTCGAAAAACTCGAGTTTCAACTTTTCAATGTTCTATCGCGTCCACAGTAAAAATTTACATATATAGAATTAATACCTTAATAAGGTTCATTGCAGGATGTTGTTTTAATCTCGGAGATAACAAAATTATAGATCTGCATTAGTACCTTTTTAAAATATTACGAGAAGTAGCAGAAAAAGTCGAAAAACTCGAGTTTCAACTTTTCAATGTTCTATCGCGTCCACAGTGAAAATTTACATATATAGAATTAATACCTTAATAAGGTTCATTGCAGGATGTTGTTTTAATCTCGGAGATAACAAAATTATAGATCTGCATTAGTACCTTTTTAAAATATTACGAGAAGTAGCAGAAAAAGTCGAAAAACTCGAGTTTCAACTTTTCAATGTTCTATCGCGTCCACAGTGAAAATTTACATATATAGAATTAATACCTTAATAAGGTTCATTGCAGGATGTTGTTTTAATCTCGGAGATAACAAAATTATAGATCTGCATTAGTACCTTTTTAAAATATTACGAGAAGTAGCAGAAAAAGTCGAAAAACTCGAGTTTCAACTTTTCAATGTTCTATCGCGTCCACAGTGAAAATTTACATATATAGAATTAATACCTTAATAAGGTTCATTGCAGGATGTTGTTTTAATCTCGGAGATAACAAAATTATAGATCTGCATTAGTACCTTTTTAAAATATTACGAGAAGTAGCAGAAAAAGTCGAAAAACTCGAGTTTCAACTTTTCAATGTTCTATCGCGTCCACAGTGAAAATTTACATATATAGAATTAATACCTTAATAAGGTTCATTGCAGGATGTTGTTTTAATCTCGGAGATAACAAAATTATAGATCTGCATTAGTACCTTTTTAAAATATTACGAGAAGTAGCAGAAAAAGTCGAAAAACTCGAGTTTCAACTTTTCAATGTTCTATCGCGTCCACAGTAAAAATTTACATATATAGAATTAATACCTTAATAAGGTTCATTGCAGGATGTTGTTTTAATCTCGGAGATAACAAAATTATAGATCTGCATTAGTACCTTTTTAAAATATTACGAGAAGTATCAGAAAAAGTCGAAAAACTCGAGTTTCAACTTTTCAATGTTCTATCGCGTCCACAGTGAAAATTTACATATATAGAATTAATACCTTAATAAGGTTCATTGCAGGATGTTGTTTTAATCTCGGAGATAACAAAATTATAGATCTGCATTAGTACCTTTTTAAAATATTACGAGAAGTAGCAGAAAAAGTCGAAAAACTCGAGTTTCAACTTTTCAATGTTCTATCGCGTCCACAGTAAAAATTTACATATATAGAATTAATACCTTAATAAGGTTCATTGCAGGATGTTGTTTTAATCTCGGAGATAACAAAATTATAGATCTGCATTAGTACCTTTTTAAAATATTACGAGAAGTAGCAGAAAAAGTCGAAAAACTCGAGTTTCAACTTTTCAATGTTCTATCGCGTCCACAGTAAAAATTTACATATATAGAATTAATACCTTAATAAGGTTCATTGCAGGATGTTGTTTTAATCTCGGAGATAACAAAATTATAGATCTGCATTAGTACCTTTTTAAAATATTACGAGAAGTAGCAGAAAAAGTCGAAAAACTCGAGTTTCAACTTTTCAATGTTCTATCGCGTCCACAGTGAAAATTTACATATATAGAATTAATACCTTAATAAGGTTCATTGCAGGATGTTGTTTTAATCTCGGAGATAACAAAATTATAGATCTGCATTAGTACCTTTTTAAAATATTACGAGAAGTATCAGAAAAAGTCGAAAAACTCGAGTTTCAACTTTTCAATGTTCTATCGCGTCCACAGTAAAAATTTACATATATAGAATTAATACCTTAATAAGGTTCATTGCAGGATGTTGTTTTAATCTCGGAGATAACAAAATTATAGATCTGCATTAGTACCTTTTTAAAATATTACGAGAAGTAGCAGAAAAAGTCGAAAAACTCGAGTTTCAACTTTTCAATGTTCTATCGCGTCCACAGTAAAAATTTACATATATAGAATTAATACCTTAATAAGGTTCATTGCAGGATGTTGTTTTAATCTCGGAGATAACAAAATTATAGATCTGCATTAGTACCTTTTTAAAATATTACGAGAAGTAGCAGAAAAAGTCGAAAAACTCGAGTTTCAACTTTTCAATGTTCTATCGCGTCCACAGTAAAAATTTACATATATAGAATTAATACCTTAATAAGGTTCATTGCAGGATGTTGTTTTAATCTCGGAGATAACAAAATTATAGATCTGCATTAGTACCTTTTTAAAATATTACGAGAAGTAGCAGAAAAAGTCGAAAAACTCGAGTTTCAACTTTTCAATGTTCTATCGCGTCCACAGTAAAAATTTACATATATAGAATTAATACCTTAATAAGGTTCATTGCAGGATGTTGTTTTAATCTCGGAGATAACAAAATTATAGATCTGCATTAGTACCTTTTTAAAATATTACGAGAAGTAGCAGAAAAAGTCGAAAAACTCGAGTTTCAACTTTTCAATGTTCTATCGCGTCCACAGTAAAAATTTACATATATAGAATTAATACCTTAATAAGGTTCATTGCAGGATGTTGTTTTAATCTCGGAGATAACAAAATTATAGATCTGCATTAGTACCTTTTTAAAATATTACGAGAAGTATCAGAAAAAGTCGAAAAACTCGAGTTTCAACTTTTCAATGTTCTATCGCGTCCACAGTAAAAATTTACATATATAGAATTAATACCTTAATAAGGTTCATTGCAGGATGTTGTTTTAATCTCGGAGATAACAAAATTATAGATCTGCATTAGTACCTTTTTAAAATATTACGAGAAGTAGCAGAAAAAGTCGAAAAACTCGAGTTTCAACTTTTCAATGTTCTATCGCGTCCACAGTAAAAATTTACATATATAGAATTAATACCTTAATAAGGTTCATTGCAGGATGTTGTTTTAATCTCGGAGATAACAAAATTATAGATCTGCATTAGTACCTTTTTAAAATATTACGAGAAGTAGCAGAAAAAGTCGAAAAACTCGAGTTTCAACTTTTCAATGTTCTATCGCGTCCACAGTAAAAATTTACATATATAGAATTAATACCTTAATAAGGTTCATTGCAGGATGTTGTTTTAATCTCGGAGATAACAAAATTATAGATCTGCATTAGTACCTTTTTAAAATATTACGAGAAGTAGCAGAAAAAGTCGAAAAACTCGAGTTTCAACTTTTCAATGTTCTATCGCGTCCACAGTAAAAATTTACATATATAGAATTAATACCTTAATAAGGTTCATTGCAGGATGTTGTTTTAATCTCGGAGATAACAAAATTATAGATCTGCATTAGTACCTTTTTAAAATATTACGAGAAGTAGCAGAAAAAGTCGAAACACTCGAGTTTTAACTTTTCGATGTTCTATCGCGTCTACAGTAAAAATTTACATGTATAGGATAAATTCGTTGATAATGTTTCACGCAGGGTGTTGTTTTAAACACGGCAACAGCAAAACTATAGTGTTATATTAGTAATTTTTCGAATCATTACGAAAAGTATCGAATAAATTCGAAAAACATGTGTTTCAACTTTTCGATGTTTTATCGCGTCTACGTAAAAAATTTACATATATAAAATAAATACTTCAAGAAAATTTGACGCAGGGTGTTGTTCTAAACTCGGAAACAGCAAAACTATAGTGCTGTATCAGTAAGTTATCGAAATATTACGAGAAGTATCAAAAAAGTCGAAAAACATGTGTTTTAACTTTTCGATGCTTTATCGCGGCTACGAAGAAAATTTACACATATAAAATAAATAATTTGGTAAGTTTCAATTCAGGTAGTTGCTTTATACTCGGCAACTGCAAAATTATTGTTTTGCATAAGTAAGTTTTTGAAATATTACGAAAAGTATCAGAAGAAGTTTAAAAACTTGTGTTTAAACTTTTCGATGTTTTATCGCGTCTACGAAAAAAATTTACATATATATAATAAATAACTTGGTAAGTTTCTTTTCGGGTTGTTGCTTTATACTCGGCAACAGCTAAATTATAGTTCTGAATCAGTAAGTTTTCGAAATATTACGAGAAGTATCAGAAATAGTCAAAAAACTTATGTTTAAACTTTTCGATGTTCTATCGCGTCTACTAAAGAAATTTATATATATAGGATAAATATTTTCGCAAGCTTTACGCAGGATGTTGTTTTAAACCCGGCAACAGCAAAATTATATTGCTGGATTTCTGGTAATTTTTACAATTCCGCGTAAAATTTACAACGTTTTTACTACGACTATATAAAGATTTTTCGCATTTTTAATATTTCGCGTATAATAACTAAAATTTTACTACGTGTATATAACATTTGTACTTATTTTTACAATTTCGCGTAAAATAACTACGTTATCACTTTGCGTATAAAAAGATTTGTACGCATAATTACAATTACGCGTAATATAACTACTTTTTTACTACGTATATGAAATATTTTTACGCATTTTAAAAATCCGCGTAAGATAACTACATCTTTACTTTAAGTATATAAAAATTTGTGCGCATGACAACAATTTCGCGTAAAATAACTACGTTATCACTACGCGTATATAAAGATTCGTACGCATTTCAACGATTCCGCGTAAAAATTACAACGCTTTTACTACGATTATATAAAGTTATGTTCGCATTTTCACAATTTCGCATAATATAACTAAGATTTTACTACGTGTTTATAATAAGTTGTACGCATTTTTACAATTACTCGTAAGATAAATTCATCTTTACTTCAAGTATATAACATTTGTACGCATTTTTACAATTCCGCGTAAAATAATTACGTCTTTACAACGAGTATATAGAAAATTTTACGCATTTTTAATTTCGCGTAAGATAAGTACTTCTTTACTACGAGTATAAAAAACTTTGCACGCATTTATACAATTCTGCGTAAAATAACAACGTTATTACTACAGGTATATTAAAATCCGTACGAATTTTTACAATTTGGAGTAAATGTTACAACGTTTTTATTTCAAGTATATAAAGCTTTGTACGCAATTTTACAATTCTGCGTAAAGATAACAACGTTTTTACTATAAGCATATAATAATCTGTACGCATTTATACAATTTTACGTAGAGATAACTACGTCGTTACTACAGATATATAACTGTTAGAATCAGAACTTCTATATTGCGAACTTTATTAGTTTTATGTACTTTGATAACCTTTTATCTATATTTTTATACAAACTCTACATTTTCTACAAAAACAGAACGCAGTAGACTAAATAGAGTTAGTTAAACGAAAAATCAACTGATAAAACTTTATGATAAAATCGGTTTAACTCGATTCTCACGAGTTAAGTTCTTTGTTAAAATGACTTTAATTTTTGTGTCACGACCTTGTCACCGATAACTTCATTTGTCTAAGACGATCATTTTCTCTGACGAAATAAAAAAAAAGCTTACAGACTCTTTCCTTATATAAAAAAAGTACAATGAGTAAAAAAAAGGATATGTTATTAGACTATGTGTGCGTCCCTGTTCGAATTTACTATCGTCGAATTTTTTTCACTGCTTATCCTTTTCAGACTAGCAGACAATTTGACTGAAATCTAAGACCATTGAATTAAGCTAGGAAAAAGATAGAAATCTGAAAGTAAAGATATCATATTTTGACAAACGTCGTGTATCTAAACAACGTTCGTCAAATAATCGCTACATATCTTAATGTATTTATTTTATTCGCAAATATTTGTAAGCTTTTTCTCTAATCAGAGAATCAATTACGCTCGCAAATCGTGAGTCATGTATCTTATCATGTGTCTCTTTGTGAAATAACTGTTTGTATCAAATTAGACATATGACAACATGAACAAGTATATTTTATATATATAAATCTCCGAGTTCGTTCTGTCTGTCATCCTCTGCACTTGCTTCATTCCAGGCTTCACTCATACGTAACCGCTTGCGCAATTGATTTTCTGTATTAATCTAAGGATACAGTGGTGTCATCTTGACGCAGTATCAAAGACATATCGACCGTAAAGTCATATATATATATTCGTACGCATATTTCATATATCGCGTAGAAAAGCTACGTGTTTTTTACAAGTATATACAAATTTGTACGCATTTTTTAGATTTCGCGTAAAATAACTATATTTTTACTACGAGTATGAAAAAATTTGTATGCATTCTTACAATTCCGCGTAAAATAACTACGTCGTAATCACGAGTATTTAAAAATTTGTACGCATTTTTAATCCCCCGTAAAATAGCGACATATGTGCTTCAAGTATATAAAGATTTGTACGCATTTTTATCATTCTGCGTAAAAATAACAACGGCTTCAGTGCGAGCATTATTTGTACGCATTTTTGAAATTTCAGGTAGAATAACAACGTCATTACTACGAGTATATCATAATTTGTACGAATTATTACGATTCTGCAAAAGATAGCTATGTTTTTACTACGCGTATATATATATTTATACGAATTTTTACAATGCCGCGTAGAGATTACTTAGTCGTTACCATGAGTATAAACAAATTTGTACGAATTATTACAATTTCGCGTAAAAATAATGATGTTTATACTACGAGTATATAATAATTTGTACGAATATTTACCATTCCGCGTAAAATAACTACGTTTTTACTGTTTATATAAAAATTTATACGCATTTATACAGTTCCGCGTAAAATAACTACGTTTTTACTAGGAGTATATAACATTTGTACGCATTTTTACAATTGCGCGTAAAAATTACAACGTTTTTACTACGACTATATAAAGATTTGTTCGCATTTTCACAATTTCGCGTAAAATAACTAAGATTTTACTACGTGTATATAAAAATTTGTACGCATTTTTACAATATCGCGTAAGATAACTACATTTTTACATCAAGTATATAAACATTCGTACTAATTTTTACAATTTTGCGTAAAATAACAACGTTATTACTTTGCGTATAAAAAAAAAATTGTACGCATTATTACAACTCTGCCGAAATATTATGTCTTTACTACGAGCATAAATTAATTTGTACGCATTTATACAATTCCGCGTAAAATGACTAAGTCTTTACTAGTATATATAATATTTTCTACGCATTTTTACAAATCTGCTTAATTTAACGACATCTTCACTTCAAGTATATAAAAAATTGTACGCATTGTTACAATTACGCGTAAAATAATTACGTCTATACTACGAGTATATTATAATTCGTACGCATTTTCACAATTCCGCGTAAGATAACTACATTTTTACTCCAAGTATATAAACATTCGTACGAATTTTTACAATTCCGCGTTAAATAAATACGTTATCACTACGCGTATATAAAGACATGTACGCATTTCTACAATTCCGCGTAAACTAACTACGTTGTTACTACGCGTATATAAAAACTCGTACGCATTTTAAATTCTGAGTAAGATAAGTACCTCTATATTACGAGTATAAAAAACTTTGCACGCATTTATACAATTCCTCGTAAAATAACTACGTTTTTATTACGTATATATAATATTTTCTACGCATTTTCACCATTCCACGTAATTTATCGACATTTTTACTTCAAGTATATAAGAATTTGTGCGCATGACAACAATTTCGCGTAAAATAACCACGTTTTTACTACGAGTATATAATAATTTGTACGCATTTTTACAATTACTCGTAAGATAACTACATCTTTACTTTAAGTATATAACATTTGTACTTATTTTTACAATTTCGCGTAAAATAACTACGTTATCACTTTGCGTATAAAAAGATTTGTACGCATAATTACAATTCTGCGTAAATATTCTGTATCTACTACGAGCATAAATTAATTTGTACGCATTTTTACAATTCCGCGATAGATAACGACATCTTTACTTCAAGTATATAAAAAATTGTACGCATTGTTACAATTACGCGTAAAATAATCACGTCTTTACTACGAGTATATTATAATTTGTACGCATTTTCACAATTCCGCGTAAGATAACTACATTTTTACTTCAAGTATATAAACATTTGTACGAATTTTTACAATTCCGCATAAAATTATTACGTCTTTACAACGAGTATATAAAAAATTTTACGCATTTTTAATTTCGCTAATAATAACTACGTCTATACTACGAATAAATAAAAATTTCTACGCATTTTAAAATCCGAGTAAGATAAGTACTTCTATAATACGAGTATAAAATTACAATACAGAATTGTGAAATTACAACAAACATTGAAAAAAATCGAAAACATATTTTTCTTATTTTCGAAGGGTTTATCGCGTCTACGAAAAAAATTTACATATATAGAAGAAATTCCTATATACGGTTAAATGCGGGATATATTACAAAATCCGGCGAAACCAAAATTATCTTATTAAGTTTTCAAGATATTACCACAAACATTGAAGACAATCAAAAAATTATTTTTTTTTCATTTTTCAAGAATTTATCGCGTCTACGAAAAAACTTACATATATAGGAAAAATTCCTATATACGGTTAAACGCGAGATATATTCAGAATCCGCCGACACCAAAACTATGATCCAATCTTATTAAGTTTTTAAGATATTATTAAAAACATTGGAACTAATCGAAAAATTATTTTTCCTATTTTTCAAGGGTCTATCGCGTCTACAAAAAAAACTTACATATATAGGGGAAATTCCTATAAACCGTTAGACCCGGGATATATTACAAAATCCGGCGACACAAAAATTATAATCCTATCTTATTAAGTTTTCAAGATATTACCACAAACATTGGAAAAAATCGAAAAATTATTTTTCTTATTTTTCATGGGTATATCGCGTATACAGAAAAAATTACATCTATAGAAAAAATTCCTATAAACCGTTGGTAACGGGATATATTACAGAATCCGGCGACACCAAAACTATGATACTGTCTTATTAAGTTTTCAAAATATTACCACAAACATTGGAAAAAATCGAAAAATTATTTTTTCTATTTTTAAGAGGTCTATCGCATCTACGGAAAAAACTTACATATGTAGGGTAAATTTCTTTATACTGTTGGATGCGGGACATATTACAGAATCCGGCGACATTAAAATTATGATTTTCTCTTATTAGGTTTTCAAGATATTACCACAAACATCGGAAAAAATCGAAAAATTATTTTTCCTATTTTTCAAAGGTCTATCGCGTCTACGAAAAAAACTTACATATATAAGGGAAATTCATATATACGGTTAAACGCGAGATATATTACAGAATCCAGCGACACCAAAATAATGATCCCATCTTATTAAGTTTTAAGATATTACCACAAACATTGGAAAAAATCGATAAATTATTTTTCTTATTTTTCATGGGTCTATCGCGTCTATGGGAAAAAATTACATATATAGAGGAAATTCCTATAAACCGTTGGACGCGGGACATATTACAGAATCCGGCGACACCAAAATTATGATTTTATTTTATTAAGTTTTTAAGATATTACCACAAACATTGAAGAAAATCGAAAAATTATTTTTCTTATTTTCGAAGGGTTTATCGCGTCTACGAAAAAAACTGACATATATAGGGAAAATTCCTATATACGGTTAAACGCGGGATATATTACAGAATCTGGCGACACCAAAACTATGATCCTATCTTATTAAGTTTTCAAGATATTACCACAAACATTGGAAAAAATCGAAAAATTATTTTTCCTATTTTTCAAGGGTCTATCCCTTCTACGGAAAAAAATTACATCTATAGGAGAAATTCCTATATACCGTCAGACCCGGGATATATTACAAAATCCGCAGACACCAAAATTATAATCCTACCTTATTAAGATTTCAAGATATTACCACAAACATATAAATAAACAACAACTAACCCGTTACATATAAAGATCAACAACTGCCGAATTTATCGGGCTAACAAATGGCTATAGTAATATTAATAATTAAAGTTAAATTGCTTCTAGAGTTAGGCGTTAGGCGCCATCTCTTGCTAAATTTAATAATTAGAATTTTAATTAAATAATTAAAATAAATTTAGGCCTAACTGGATGAAAAAAATCGGCCCGAAGCGGAATTCGAACCCGCAACTTCTGCTATCCGTGCAGACACGTAACCAGTTACGCTACCCGGACCTTCGGTGCAATCTTCCCTTCCAGTTGATATAAGATTACCGTACCACCATCGACAATCATTACAATTCGATTTTTTTCTTCCAGTTAGGCCTAAATTTATTTAAATTATTTCATCGAAATTCTAATTATTAAATTTAGCAAGAGATGGCGCCTAACGCCTAACTCTAGTAGCAAATTAACTTTAATTATTAATATTACTGTAGCCATCTGCTAACCCGATAATTCGGCAGTTGTTGATCTTTATATTACCACAAACATTGAAGAAAATCGAAAAATTATTTTTCTTATTTTCCAAGGGTTTATCGCGTCTACGGAAAAAACTTACATATATAAAGGAAATTCCTATATACCGTTGGACCCGAGATATACTACAGAATCCGGAGACACTAAAATTATAATCCTATTTTATTAAGTTTTCAAGATATAACCACAAACATCGGAAAAAATCGGAAAGTTGTTTTTTCTATTTTTCGAGCGTCTATCGCGTCTACGAAAATAATTTACATATATAGGGAAAATACAAAATGACAAAAATCGGAAAAAATCGGGAAATTGTTTTTTATATTTTTTAGCGGTCTATCGCCTTTACGAAAATAATTTACATATATACAAAAAATATTTTGGTAACTTTGCATGCAGAGCAGACCGCAGAATCTGGAAACATTAAAATTATAATCCTGTCCTAGTAAGTTTACGAGATATCCAGATTTTTTTCTGATGTTCGTCGTCGTATTTTTTTCTTCGCATTTTCTGTGTCGATCGCCTCTACGAAAAAAAGTGACGTGTCTACAGCGAAATTTTTGGTACTATTGTTCGCGTAGTATTGTACTGAATTTGTTCACATATAAATTATTATTTTTCTTTATTTACTTTTCGAGATATAACGACGAACATTAGAAAAAATCAAAATATTCGTTTTTCTGCTTTTCGGGGTCGATCGCGTTTACGAAAAAAGTAACATTACTGTCTTATGCTATTGAAAATTGTATCGGAACTAGAAAAATAAAAGTTACTATGAAACTTATAATTTCAAGTGAATATCTCAAAATTTAAGTTGGCGGCACTCATTGTAAATGTATGAAATCTGATTCTGTAGTACATTATTAAAATGCGCACAAATATTAATATGCTCGTAGTAAACATGTAGTTATCTTTTCGCGCAATTGTCAAAATGCGTGCAAGTTTTTATATACTCGTAGTATAGACGTCGTTATTTTTTTTGCGGAATTGTTAAAATGCGGGTTAATATTATTCTAGGTAGCCATAGCCAAGATGAAGAATCTCGATATATGTTATTTAGTGACGTCAAGATGGCGGCCATGTTGACTGCCATTTACGATGGAGCAGATGTGATCACGTGATATGCCCCGCGATTTATTTTATACTAAATCCCGATTTTAGAATTTAAGGATTTTTTAAATAATTACTATTTAGAAATATTAAAAAATTAAAAATAAAAGATAATTATATAATGTTATTACTTACGTCATTGTTCTGGCTGCTGCTGTTCTTTTTTTTCCGACGCTTGGTTTGGACAGGAATTGATGCCGTTTGACTACTTGTCTTTGTTTTTTTTCCGCTGTCCTACTTTTATCGTTATCATCATCAGTAATATTGCATTCCTCTCTTTTCTTCACCTTTTCTTCGATTACCTGTTTTACTTTTTTCTTAATATTAGAAACTGGGGCTGCAGGGACTGTCTCGGGTCCTTTCCACAAAGGAATTCGTCCCGAACCGGGATATATCTTACTTAAATGGTTCACAAATGTGTAGAACTTTCTCCCGGGTTTTTTCGAAGGCCAACCACAAAACTTTTTATACATAAAGGAATACATGTACGAGTCTGACAGATCCTCGGTGTAACGCTTTGGTAGATTTTTTTTGTTTTTTAAATACCCCCATAGCCTTTCTATATTTTGCGTACGGTGTCCTGTTCTGAGGTTAACGAAATTCTCGGAGTGATTGACTGTCCTGTGCTCTATTTCGACGCCTTCTAAATCGTCTACGTTGTTGTAACCTTTTTATTCGTCAGTTAAGACCAAGCTTCCCGAATTGACAAATTTCGATATAATTTAATTTAGCGTGATTTCGGAACGATCGTTTACTTGACAGATAAAACAACTCTTGTCTTCTCAACATATTCCCCCTACAATCCATTTTGTACTTTTTAGTTTGCGGCCTTTTTCATATTTTCGTTTACATATGACAGTCTCGTCGATTTCGACGGTTTTCTTCGGACCTCCGATTTTAAACGACGTCATGTTGTGCAGAGCAACTAGCGTAATAAAACGTATATGGTTGGACCAGTCGACAGCATCCTTATTCGAAACGCCTACGGCAATACCCGAAGTGGTCGAAGAGCGTTCCAATGCAATGTAATGCCATATAAAAGAAGAGATTCTACTCCATCATATTTTTCCACATTTACCTTTAAAAGTTCTTTCGAATGCAGAACTATTTCTTCGACATTTTTTGCATCTCATCACACACCAATCTCGGTTGTGTCGATAAAAAATTTTGCACGAATTCGAACAATTCTTACACACTTCCTCAATACGCCGTAATCCTAGATTCACCGCAAATTTAAAACCTTTATCGATTCTGGTGTCCATGCCTAATTCAAAAAATTCCGATTCGAGCACTCGATAGAAATTATGGGTGGTGCACGCTGCCCAAAACTCTTGGGAAGAAATATCGAAAGAACTCATAACTAACCAATTAATATTAAACGAAAAACTTCGAAAAGAAAAAATATAAAAAAAATTACGTGTGAAATCAAAAATCACTCGAATCGACACAATTATCACACCTGTTACTACTTCCCGCTGATAACTCTACACGAAATGCGTCGTTACTATTAATTTGCATAACACAACGCGATAGTTCGCAGCTCCCTCCATTTTGACGTCACTAAGTAACCTGGATCGAGATTACCGGAAGGTCCGCCATCTTGGATACCTAAGGTAACATTAACCTAAATTTTCATATACTAGTAGCAAAAACGTTGTTACCTCTTTGCGAAATTGTTAAAATTAATAGGCGTAATATTAAAATTTTTATACCACGAAAAAAATAAATACAAACGCAAATTTAAAGAACATGTTGAGATAATAAAACATAATAGCAATACACTCAAACCTGTTTTTGTGCGATTTTTTATTTGTGCAATATGTTTTGTGCGGTATTCCAATTTGATTGAAATTCATATACCACACAAAAAAAAAACCGCACAAAAACAGGTTTGAGTGTAATAGTAATACACTAATAAATATATCAAATGGCATGCAAATAGACCAACAATGGTATAATCTGATAGAGGGCATAGGAAGTTAGTAAAAATACAATTATACATTGTTGCAAATGAAATACGGGGGAAAAAATTGCATTGTCGGTTAAATTGTTTTAAGTGTGTGCAATAAACCAATTTCAAATTGTCTTGTTTTAATTTACTCGACAATCTTGATCTGAAAAATGAATTTAATTTTGTGATCAGTGTGTGTCAAACCTCTACTACTAACATGACAGACAACCGTAAAAAATAAATTGGTTGTAAAACCTCTTTATTTAGATTTAAAAAAACTATTTTGAATAAAGAAAACATTTCATATACATAATATTTTATTACATAGATTTTATTTACTTCCATTTAGCATTGCAGAGTAATTGACAATCTTATATTCTAACCTAATAAATACAAGTTATTATGTACATTATGATAATTATCACTTTAGATGTCTATTGTCGGGAAAATGTATTTCATACTTTTCTACATTTAATACAAACTTTGTAACTGCTTGGTGACTGCCTGGACACACTTGGCCATTGTCGGAGAGGCACGACTGATCGAATCTGTCATGTAAAAATCTGTTAGTAATTCGAGTTGGGGTCGTAGAGGATCCGCTTCAAACTGAAATCCTGTGGACTGAAATATAATAATAAACATTTTTAATGGTAAAATAGAAATTTAAAATGATTTATTAGGGAAAACAGAAAACAAACTTTTATATTAAATTGGGAATTAATAAATATCTGAAAAATATTTGAGTTAAAGATAAAACAATACTAATTAGTAACAGATGTTATAGGATCTCTCATATTTGTATATAAAGAATTAACAGAATTTTATACAGAATTCTCAAAACTGAAAACATTTTAGTTTATCTGTATTCTTTGCTATTTACATTCAAATAAAAGAATGGCATTAATTAATAAATACCTTCCAGAGTTCGCCTCCTTGTGACGAGAAATTTGCATCTTCGATTTTTCCGTACCGAGTCAGATGCGGTGCCACCTCTTCCATTCTTCGTCTTATTTCGTCTAAGGTGTCGTATGGAAGAACCTGACCGATAATCTGAAAAATACTTCGACTTGTAATAACCAAATTTTTCTAGGAATATATTCTTTATATTCATGCTGACATTTTATGTCACATTTATAAAGGTGGAATGAGTGTATCCTTATCTTTTATTTCAATCATCTAACTATAAATAATTAAAATATTGGAAGCACATTCCTGTGTGTATGTGAAACCCCCTTTAGCAAAAAAAAGCATTGCAACTAGAAGGAATCAACTCACTGCTATGAAATTTTACATGCATGAAGTCTGTTTGGAAGTTTGCAGTCTTTTTAATTAATTACACTCAACATACAATTAAATCTGAATGCAGCTTGCACAGCTCTCTACTGGCAAGTTTTTTGTACAAGCTGCCAAAAACAGTTTGTTCTTCACTTGTTGTTATGTTACATTCATTTGTGTAAACACATGTTGACTGCATTTTGCAATATTCTTTCCATCAGTGCAATTGAGTGAAGAGTTCTGGTACAGACTAGGTCTGATAAAAATTTTATGAAAAACATTATCATTGGGGATGAGATATGGATCTATTGGTACAACGTAGAAACAAAATGTGTCATCGCAGTGGGTGGGAAAATCTTTATCGTGACCCAAAAAGGGGTGACAAGTTTGGTCAGTGTGGGGGGCTTGTTTTGTTCGATTCTGATGTGTCATTCAACAGGAATTTCTTCCAGAAGGGAAGGGAGAAAGAAAAGACCGACTGCTTGGAGAGGACAACATTGTGACAATGCTCCCATCCACACAATAGTGCTGATAACAGAGTTTTTGGCCAAGAACTTGACACCACTTGTTCTCCAACCTCCAAATTAGCCTGACTAAACTGTTTCTCAAATTAAAATCTGCTCTCAAATGTCACCATTTTGAATCCATTGATGCCATTAAGGAAACTTTGCTAGCCGAACTGCTCATCATCCCAAAACAAGCATTTCAGGAAGCATTTTTTTCATGATAAAAATGCTGAATTCAGCACATAGACTCAGAAGAGGACTACTTCAGAGGTGACAAAACTGACTAGCTTCTAGGTAAATGAAAACAATTTCTATTTGCAAAGTTCATAAACTTTCCGAACAGACCTTGTATATATAAGAGGGAGAGAGAGAGAGAGAGAGAGGAAGATTTCAAAGCAAAATAATTGATTTATTTTGTAATAGGTGTATCAGAAATGGTACAACTTAGTTACCCTACATAGCAACATCCCACAACAATGTCCTCTAATTCCTGGGAAACATGAACTATGTGTGACCAAGTGTTATTCTGCTAAAATAATGGTTCTAAAAGATAGGACACGAGAGTCACCACAACAAGCTGAAAGTTCTCATCAACTTCTGGGCTGGGTGTGTGTTATACAAGATGATTTTGAATTCATTCACTTCAGAAAACTAATAACTTTTCAACTATATGAGATAAAGCACATTAAACAGACTTTATTGCCATTTAAAAAATTATGTTTTTAAAATGACCACTTTTGCTTGCAATAATAGTTTTTCACCAACTTTTGAAACATTCAATAATGGTCTTTCTTGAAATCACCATTATCGGACCATTCTTCTTCTTCGAAAAGAAGAATGGCCCAATAACTCTGCTAGCACTGCACCAATTGGAGAATTAGAATTTTGATAATAATTCTTTACAGTAAACACACATTCTAAAGTGAGCACCACTATTTCGAAAATGACTGTTAACATTAATCAATCATCAACATCAAAAATGTAAACATTGTACTACATAGTAATTTTCAAATTTTATTTCTATCTCATTCAGTTGAAAACTTATTAAAGTTTTGCATTAAAAATCACCCCATATCACTATAAAGATAGACTTGATTGTTGCAGAAGCCAGAAAATTGTACGTATGTATATATGTATATGCATATATAATTTATTTGAATGGATGTATAGTTTAATCATATACATGTACAGTAGTCAATCACAAAACAAAATGTTTTTGACATCAATGCATAGGGACAGAAACTTCCTGACATGATCACTTAGGAAGCTTTGAATGTTCTTGCCAAAACTATATAATTTGAAGAGATCAGTTCCATTTTCTTGAACCAAAGGGACAAACTTATTGTCCATACAGAGACATATAATCTGTAAACATGACATGTCAATTTGCTGTTAAAGTGACTTGGTTATTCATCTGTACACATTAATATTAGAAAGATAATATTGTATGATGAGTGAACCATATCACTATGATTGTATATTTGTAATAATAATTTAAATATTACTTAGTAGTTTCTTCATAACAGTGTAAAATGTAAACATTTTGTCTACTAATTCCATACAAAGATGCAATATCTTTATTGATATTCCATTATTTCTATGATGTACAATTAATTTATTACTTTATTCTGATGTTGGTCATTGCACCTTTGATTTTAAAATGCTAATCAAATGCAATTTATAGAAATTATATAATAATCAAACAATAATGAATGTGTAACTAATCAGTACATTTAATTCCTCTTTTTGATTAATAATTCAATTGTTAGAAACACAGTAACACCAAGAAATTCATGTATCATCATTCCATGTTCAGATGCAATAATAACATGTGCTTTGATAAATTCTATGTCAAAATAAGTATTTTGAATAAAGTGTTTTACTTATCCTTATGATCCTTCCTCCCTGATTACAAGTTGCTCGTGTTCAATAGTAAAGCCTTTCTTAATAAGCACCTGATAATATTACAAGAGCTGTTTTCTGAGTGTTGCAGGAGAAAAGCAGTCTCTGGCAATGTCAAAAACATTTTGTGACAGAATATACTTTCTTAATAACTTATCCATAATATCATAACTTCTGTGCCAACATTAATCAAAACAAATCAGATTTACTTCAGAAAGTGCTCGAATTATCTTCCAATCTTCTCTTGCAAATCCAGGTGGATTATTTGCAGTGATTGTTTGTTGAGCCCGACCTTCCGTATTGACATATGTTGCCTGTTTCTCAGTATAAGCAGCACCAGGAAGAATGACATCAGCCATTTCAGCTCCTCTGTCACCATGATGGCCTGAATAAATATTCATGTTTTATTTTATTCCAATAAGTGGAAACTCAAATTTTAAAAAATATATAGATATTATTAAAGTAATTATTTAATAAACAATATTAACTGAAAAAATATTGTTTAAATTAGCATTATAAATCAACTGCCAATTCAACAAAATTACAATTATAATGTCCTATACCAGAGGTGGCAAACCTAAGGCATGCATGCTCAAAGTGGCACATAAAGAGAAATCATCTGGCACATAATGTACCGTATGACTTTGATTTATCATCTGTCTTTTTCAATCCTCCTTTCAGTTTATCACCTGATCATCCTTTTTTCAATCAGCTTTTTTACATTTATTCTAATTAAAGCATATTCGTTTAATGTATTTAACTATTGTTATTCGAAGTCTACAACTCTGACAAGCATAAACATCTTTAAAGCTAAGTATGCTTACTATATGACATGCGGGCTCAAAAACGTTTGCCACCTGTCCAATACTATCTGAACATATAAAATTTGATTTTTCTAAAATTATATGAACTTTATGTATCTTGAAATCATTACAATTATTTGTTGTGAAAGTAAACATATAGAGATTAATTGATAAATAAGGTCTTTGGCATTGATGTGATGCAAAAAAGTTAGTTCTTTCCAGTCTTACTCTGAAAGTACAGTACATGCAACTGCAGAGAAAAACTGGAAAAAACTGGAATTTTGGATTTTGAAACCAGAACTAGAATTTTGCATTGTGAAACCTTATATTCTGGCAAATACATGTATTTGCAGAGTATAAAATTTTAAAATACGAAATTGATTGTTTCTCCTTTACTAGATTAGATCACTTCTTTGCATGGAACGAGGAAAACAAGTTCATGTTTAATTAACAGGGTTAAATTTGATACAACACAATCAACTGAGACTTTGTGTATACAGACTACACACTTGTGACTACTAAATAGTTTCAGTCACAAGTTTCTATATTTGCATTTAACAGAACACTGTGCTAGCAATCATATTTATCAATCAGTTTTTGTATTATTTTTTATTGTGATTTTGTTTTCTTTTTTTATTTCCAGAAAGGTAATGCATATTTTAGTTGATAAGATATATTTAGCTATTTACTCTAATATATTTAGTATATCACTAAATATAAATTTAATTATGAATACAAAATCAATATAAATAAAATAACTTTTTAATTTTTTATGAAATTGGAGCTATAATTAATAAATAAAAATAATTACAATTTTTACAAAAATTAATTACCTTGAAAAATGATAAAACAATTCTCAGGAATATCATTTTTTGTAATAATACCTTCGTCAGCTCCAAGCAAATATAATACGTTAGGAGGATTATCACGTATATACTGAATTCCAGGCTTATATCCAATATCTAGAGCAGCAACTTGACTTGCTACCTAAACAATAAAAAATAAGTTTTTTCTTTATAATATTCATATAAATATAACAAGATATATTTATCCTAATCAAAATGTGTAACATGTTTGTTATGAGAAAAACAAAGTTAATATTGTAAAAAACACCAGCATATTTAAATATATAAATATAGAGCGATAAAATTCGCAATGAATAGTATAAGGAGTTTAGTGTTGCCGAGTCTAACTTATAGACTTGCCAAACTCCTCATGCTACTTCCCCAAGTTATAAATTTATTATATATAGAGTGATCAAATGAAAGTAGAAGAAACTGTCTGTGCATGCAAGTTTCATAATGTAGAATTTAGACAAAATATAGATGAAGAGTATTAAATTTTAATGCAATTTTGACAGTCCTTCATATATTCTAAATATAACCAATTGACTAAATACCTTCTGTATTTAGTTACATAAATTTGACTATAGTATTTCTAAAAATATTGGGAATGTTTCAACTATTAAACAAGTATCTATATTAATTACTTATTTCAGGTAGCCAACTGTTTAAATTTACCATGAAGGAATGTTTTCATCCTTCACTGATATCAGTCACTGTTCAAACTGAATGAATATTTGAATAATGACAGATATTCATTAGGAAGCTGAAACTGTCCTAATAAAGGATGAAACATTCCTTTGTGGTGCATTTAAACAGGTGGCAGCTACCCAAATGAGCATTTAATATAGATAATAATATGGAACCAGAAACCCATGAGGTAGTATTTAGAATGTTAATTTATGTTTCATAAACTAGATTCTTTTAGTCTCAAAAAATGTATTTGTTACCAATACACTCAACACTAATACAGTACACTAATGTATTCATTACTACATAGAAATTGCTTATATTTTACTGTTATCACTTTTAACACCAAAAGATAATAAAGCTTTTTTATGGAATTTTGGTTTGTAGATATTTTCAGAATCATTCTATATTCTTAATTATAATTTTATTATATTATTATTCTATATTGCTTTTCAAACAATTTATAAAATGTTTTGACTGATTGCTTTTCACAATAATATTTATTAGAATACAATTAGATGTGAAACTTATTCTGTTCTGTAATTATTTTGATAATTACAGAACTAGAATGTGATGAAAACACTGCAACTATGCTACCCTATCATATCACTTGTCATTTTGTCCATGTGCAATAAAGTCTGAAACTTATTCGCTTGTGAGGACATAGTATATAATCACAAGCAAAAATATATAAAAATAAATATCTGAAAAGATGTTATTCTTTTAATTTTCAAAGATACGATTTTTAAATGAAAAGTGGATAATACAGTAAAAAAATTACCATTAATATGTGAGCAAATCCAAATATTTAATTAAATATACTCACTCGATGTAAAATGTTTAAAACTTTCCAATCACTTTTACATTTCAATTGGCACTGATCGGCAAACTTTCTTACTGCACTATAAACAGAGGTGTTATCTTTTCGTTGAAGTATGGCACTTCCAACAATTATTAATGGGTTTTTGGCATTTGCTAATTTCTGAAATACAGAAACAAATTTTTATATTATAAATTATTATATAAATTTAATGTTATAAATACATTATCAGAAGTTACCTTACAAGCTGGATGAATACCTTCAGAAAATTCTTTTAACAGATTGACAGAATCACCAAAATGCTATTAAAATTAAAATAATTTTTTAAAATATTGATTTAATATTTAAAAATATTTAATATTTGTACAATTTTATTTGAAAACTTTTTAAAATTTCCTTAATATTTTATAATAAATGTTTGCAAAAATTAATTTTCAAATATGTTTATATTTGAAAATTAATTTTTGCAAACATTTATTATAAAATACATTATTTAATTTCTTGTTGTTATACAGGATGTGGAGGGAAACAGGCAATTATGAATAGATGGTTTATCTTTTGAATGTTTATTAAGAAATTTTCTAATACAAGATTTCATAGAATATAATTTGCCATTTAGACTTATAAGATGACATCACTCAAGTGACTGTCGTAGCTATAATTTGGCTATAGGAGGGCGGCGGGCACATCTCTGCGCTGAGAGGGCGCTTTTGTACCTTTGACCCACGAGGTGTGCTTGTTACCTTTCACGTAGAGCTGGTAAATTCTTTATAGTTGACAATAAAGTTGTTATGTTCTTAAACGACTAGATTAATTGAGAATATAGATATCCTAGCATGCGACATTAACGTAACAAAAGGTTATGGGCCCAGGAAGAAAATTCCAGCGTTGATGCAACTGGATTGAACGACCAGCCACGGTAAGCCTAAATTTGCTATCTTAGAAACCGAACCTTTATAACGAATAGAATGGCCGAAATAGGACATGGTCAGTTACCGAAGTTTACGGGTAACAATTTCACAAGCTGGAAGTACCGTATAATGGCCATCCTAGAAAGTAGAGATCTGGGAAATCTGTTAATAGATGACCCACCTACGGATCCCACCGAAGAGGCGAAATGGAAAAAAACGAACTCACAGGCCAGAGGTATTTTAACATGCGCGATGGATGACACACAAGTGGCCCTTATCTTAACGTGTATTCCTGGAGGACAAGGACATATACACCAATTTCGTCAAATTCGTTAACAACCTAAATTTATCAGACTATCATCTCCCAACTGCTACTCAATCCAACATGCCAGCTATCTCATCGGATAACCACAGCCAGGCTCCATAGCATCAGGCACATGGTTGGCAACCTTCAAAGGGCCACACTTCAAGGACTTATTTGGTATCTCCAATAGGGTGCTTCTCCCTCCTCATTACTCTCACCGGCACCATCCTATGTTTGCAATTGTATTGTAAGCCATACCAAGGCGCCTTTATTATTGTTCTGTTATCCCACCTATTAATTCTTAGGTTCTGTAAATGTACTTTGTAATTTTGCCTTTCTACGTCTTAACAGGCGGTTCCCAGCAGGCACCCTCGCTCTCCTCTTCCCTCCTCTATTTCCTTTCCTAATCCCCCCACCTCTCCTTTCCCACCTTCTGGCTCCTCCTTCCCTCCTCTCTTCTTGTAGGGCTATACCTCCGAGTAAGGCCTCTTCCCCTTTCACTTATTATTATTATTGTTGGGTTAAGTGAGATATACTCGGTTAACACCAGTGGCTGTGTACTATGCCGGACCAAAGTCAAGGCATAGTAACCAAAACAGAAATTAAAGTGTATCAGTGTGTGTGTCTGTATTCAGGAATTTTCTCACAATATGACATGTATTCAATATAGTGGCCTTCTGTAGTGTGATGTATGTGTTTCTATTCAATTCTAATGTGCCCAGGCTTTTGTGTAGTGTGTGTGATATGACACCTGTAGAGGAGAGAACAACAGGTACAATAAGCACCCTATCCATCCTCCACAGATGCCTTATTTCCTGGGCGAGTTCTGTGTACTTGCTAATTTTTTCAGTGCATGCGTTTTGTATATTGTGAGTGTTTGGAATGGATATGTCTATAATGTATGTGATTTTATTGTGTTTGTCAATGAGTGTGATGTCTGGTCTGTTGTGGTAAATTGTTTTATCTGTGATTATGGCTCTGTCGTAGTACATTTTGTGCGTGTTGTTTTCCAATACTGTCTGTGGAATGTATTTGTAGTATGGTTCGTGGATGTCTACTAATTTGTGTTTCTTTGCAAGCTCTTGGTGTATTATATTTGCTACTTGATTATGTCTGTGTAAATAATCTGTCTGTGCCAAGAGCTTGCAACCAGAGGTGATGTGTTGTATAGTTTCTGGCATGATGTGACATTTTCTGCATGTGTCATTTGTGAGTGTTGCATCTTTGAGTATGTGTTTTCTGTAGTTTTTAGTATTTATGACCTGATCCTGTATGGCAATCATGAATCCTTCCGTCTCCCCAAAGAGGCATCCCCGAGCTAACCAGCTGTTTGACGCAGTTTTGTCAACAAAATCCTGGGCCAGATCGTAAGGATGCCTGCCATGGAGTGCCTTTCGAGCCCACGATTGCTTAATGGTGTCTATGCTTTTTATATGTTGTGTTGTGTCCATATTATGAGAGTGTAAGTTTAATGGTGTGTTATTCGAGTCTGCTAGAGTTACTGCTTTATGTAATTGTGATGTTTCTTGTTTCTTGTAGAAAAACTCTCGCAGTGACTGTATTTGTTTGTAGTGAAGGTTAACTATGTCAATCAGGCCACGTCCGCCATCTTTACGTGGAAGGGTTAATCTTTCTGTGGCGGATTTAGGATGATGTTGTTTATGCTTAGTAAGTGTTGTTCTTGTTTTCCTTTGGAGTTGCTCGAGATCTGTGTGAGTCCAATGTATAACTCCAAAAGAATATGTGAGTACTGGGATGACATATGTGTTTATTGCTTTAACTGTGTGTTTTGCATTTAATTGTGTTCTGAGAATAGCATTTAACCTACTTTTGTATTCTTTAATTAATCTTTGCTTTATTTGTGTATGTTCTGTTAGTTTGGCCTGTTGGAATCCTAAATACTTGTAGAACTCGCCCTCTTCCATGGATTCAATTATGTCTCCATTTCCAAGCGCAAAATCTTCTTTCTTCAGGATTCCTTTTTCTATGTGAACTGTTTTGCATTTATCTAGGCCAAATTCCATTTGTATGTCCTTGGTGTATGAATGTGTGATTTGTAGGAGTTGATGAAGTTGTTTTTGTGTGGATGCATAAAGTTTTATGTCATCCATGTACATGAGATGTGACAGTGTATACTGTGTTGTTTTTTCATGCCTGATATTGTAGCCATATTGTGTGTTGTTTAACATGTTGGATAATGGATTCAAGGCTAGGCAGAACCAGAGAGGACTCAAGGAATCTCCTTGAAAAATTCCTCGCCTAATAAAGATTTGGTTTGTTTGTATGGAAGTGTTACTAACCCTGAGATGTAGTGTTGTTCTCCAGTGCTGCATAGTGTTTTGGAAGAATGTAATGAGTGATGGATGTATTTTGTACATGTGTAGAATATGTAGCAGCCAACTGTGTGGAACACTGTCGAATGCTTTTCTGTAGTCTATATATGCCATGTGTATGTTTCTGTGTTGTTTGTGTGCTTGCCGTAGAATGACTGAATCTATGAGTAACTGTTCTTTGCATCCCTTGTGATTTCTACGGCAACCTTTTTGTTGTTCTGTTAGAATGTCGTGTTCTTCAACATGTTTGTATATTTTGTTTGCGATACAGGATGTCAATAATTTGTAGAGTGTTGGGAGACATGTAATTGGTCTGTATTGTGTGGGGTCTGTGGTATTGTTGTTTTTAGGTTTCATGTAGGTGATGCCCTGACTAAGAAAATTTGGCATGTCTTGTGGATTGATGATAATGTGTGTTAGGTGTTTAGCTAGTTCCTGGTGCAGTGATGTGAACTTTTTGTACCAGAAATTGTGAATGTTGTCTACACCAGGTGTCTTCCAGTTGTGTGTTCTGTTAACAGTGTATTGGAAATCATGTATGTTTATTTCAGCACAGGGCATAGTTGGTATGTTGTGCAAGTTTCTGTTCTCCTCCTCGATCCAGCCTGCATCAGCATTGTGCGTGACAGCACTGGACCAAAGAGAAGACCAATATGTTGTGAGTTCTTCTTCTGTTGGTGTGCCACTGTGCTGTGTATCAGTGTTTGCTTTGTTATTAATTTGTCTGTAAAAGAGTTTTTCATTGTTTGTAAATAATTTATTTTGTTGTTTTCGTAGTGTACATGTTTTGTATCGTTTGAGTCTACGTGCTTTGGCAGCAAGTTTTTGTTTTAGTGTATCAATGTATTCTGTAATGTGTGTGTTGTGATGTTCATGTTTTGTGTGCGTTTTTATTTTCTTAAAAATGTTTTTGAGCTGTTTCCTTAATTTGGGTGTTATGTTGTTTTTAGTGTATTGTGTTAGCCTGCCTAATTGCTGTCTAATGTCATTTATTTGTGTTTCTATTCTTCTCTGCCAGGCAGGCTTGTGATAGAATTGTGTTTTCTGTGTATTTGTCTGTGATTGTACTTTCAGTCCATGGTGTGTCACTACTGTGACTGCCCCAGCATAAACTAATGTATGAATGTCTGCGAGTGTAGAAATTGAATGAATGTAGTGTGGTAGTAAGTGAGTGTTTACATAATTTAGTGTTTTTCCTACTTCCTTCGACGTGTTGATTTTTGGTATTCGTGGTCTTTGTGTGGGATCTGTGCCTGTATATTTAGTGAGTGTTTCCTGAAATATAAGTGAGAGCGTATTAACTAAATCCATGTCTATGTTATCAGTGATGGATGAGGAAGTGTCTGTAGTATCATTAGTGGTAATTGTTGTATGTGTGTCATTATCAATGCTTGTTGCTGGATTATCCTGACAGGTTACATGATCTTCATTAATGTTAGATGTTTCTGTCTGTTGATGTATTTGATCAGCAACCTGTTGTTTGATAAGTTCAAGTGTTGTTTGTGGAATAAGGTTGTTGTGTATAATTGTTCTTTTTTGATCAACAACCCTTTGTTCGGTGACAGTGAGATGAGGATACTGTTGTGTGAATCTATGGTGTAGTTGTTGTCTGTATGCTGTCATGTTTGTTTCGAGTTTTGTGATGGTGTAATAAGTACGGATGATAAACTCGTTCATTTCTACTGTCCATTTCATCCGTTGGCGTGGTTTTCCAGCCTTTGTGGTCTGTGGATGCATTGCCACAGAAACACCAAGGCTGGGTTGGTTCCTCACATCTGTTGAGGGCATTGCAGTAGCCATGCTTGGGCCGGTGCTGCTTTCGCCACCGGTAACCAAGGGAGACTGTGGCCTATTTTTCGAACGTGAGCCTCTGCCTAACCCACGAACGCGGACCTTGTTAACCCGGGCGACGTCCGAGCCGGTATCACACTTTGATCTAGTTATTACCATGATGAATATCTCCACAGAATGTGGGTGTGGTCACTCTTAGCTTCATTTCTCCCCATAGACCTTACTGGCATGGGTGTCCCTACCAGGAGCTTATGCTCCAGCCTGCATTGCCCTATGGATCAGTAAAATTACTGGGCTCTCCCACCACGACCAGGTGGTGACCACGGGAGAGTTATTATTATTATTATTATTATTATTATTATCTTAACGTGTAGAACGGCAAAACAAATTTGGACCCACTTAAGAGAAAGATATGAAGGGGACCTAAGGAAACAAGCGATAGAGGCCAGAAACAATGTGGCGAGATTAGTAATGAATCGTGACGAGACATGGAGAGATTATCTATTAAGAGGAAAAAAACTTCTAGAGAGTGCTAGGATAATGGGAGCTCAAATAGAAGACGACGAATTCATCACTGCACTATTGAAAGGTTTACCGCAAAAGTACAACCTAATTGCCATGCAATTCGACAACTTAAAGGACCCCAAGATCTCCGATGTGAGAAAAACCTTTGAAAGATATGAAGAAAGAAATGGGCCCAAACAGAGGGAAAACCTCACAGCCTACAGAGCATATCACCCACCGAATTACAAAACCCCAAAAGACAATGCACAAAGAAAATCTCGAACAAGGGAAATGCTATGCTACATCTGCCGTAAACCAAATCACAAGGCAATTGAATGTTGGTTGAACCCGATTAACAAAGCAAGGAATAGAGACAAACGAGATAACTACTTCGATCTCGATAACTGAAGATCAAATTTCAAAACTTCTAAAATAGCTTGGGAAAACTCAGCTAGAGAGGACGATAACCGACAGAGAAAAGAAAAATCAGCTAATGAGGATAACAACCGACAGAGATTAATGACTTTATACACAAACGGTGAGCCAGATACATGCTGGATCATAGACAGTGGGGCGACCAGTCACATGACCCCAAATCGCCAATGGTTAGAGAACATGAGTGAAGACAGAAAAACAATCACCATGGCCGATAATAATGTCATATACTCAGAAGGCATAGGAGTCGCAGAAATAAGAGACGAAAACTCTAATAGATTACTTCTTGAAGACGTACTATACACCCCAGATCTGAGCAACAATTTAATTTCTGTAAACAAACTGGCAAAGGAGGGAATCAAGATAATCTTCGACGCTGAAAACTGTAAAATACTTGACGAAAGAGGAAATGTCATCATGTTGGGCAAGAAGTGGAAAGACCTATATACTGTTAGACTCAGGACCCCCAGCCATGTCATACAGTATGAAATCCCACCATAATGACTGGGAGACCTGGCATAAGCGACTCTGCCATATCAATGGAAATTACATGAACATTTTAGCCAAGAACGAGATGGTACACAAATTCCCACTCGTACCACAATCCAACACACCTGTATGCGATACCTGCATTCGAGCAAAGTTCACCAGGAAGCCCTTTAAGCCAGTGATCACAAAACAGTCAAAAAATCCTCTCGATCTCTTACATCTTGACTTAGTCGGACCCTTCAGAGATGAATCAATGGGAGGAGCAAAGTACGTACTCACCATTGTGGACGATTACTCAAGAAAACTTTTCACCAAATTCTTAAGAGCCAAATCCGAAACGCCGGAAGAAATCATAGACTTCATAAAAAACGTCGAAAACGCAACTTCGAGAAAGGTCAAACAAATCAGATCTGATAACGGGGGAGAATTCCTTAACGAAAACCTAAGGACATTTTTAAAGGATAAGGGTATTAACCATCAACTGACTAATTACTACTCCCCTGCTCAAAACGACGTGGCAGAAAAGGCCAACAGAACTCTAATCGAGGGTACCACAGCGCTACTAATAGAAGCGGAACTGCCAAAAAACTTCTGGGCTGAGGCAATGAATTGCTTCACTTATGTATGCAACCGGACACCCACCCAGAACAACATGAAGAGGACCCCCGAGGAATTGTTCTCTGGAAGAAAACCCACTGTAGGACACTTGAAAGTATTCGGCTGTACAGCATATTATTGGATTCCCAAGATGAGGAGAAGTAAACTTGACTCAAAGGCGAAACTAGGAATTTTTGTGGGATACTTATCCTGTAGGAAAGCCTACCGAATATTCGACCCTACCACTACGACCGTAATCGAGTCACGTGATGTAAAATTTCTAGAAAACCAAAGGGGCAAAGACCTCCAAAAACAAGCGAATCCAACGCAGGACTATACCCTAGTCGATATAGAGAGGCAGGGCACCGATTCAACTTCTACAGCTCAGGACATAGAGGATACAGAAGTCGCAAATCCTGATAACGAAATCGAGACAGATTACGACCAAAATGAACTTATAGAGGAAACCCACTCTCCAATTGAAGGGAAAAGACCTAGACCACCTCTAAATTTTTACTATGAACCACCTCTAAGTGACTCCGATGTCGAAGAAGACATACCAGAGGACACAAACAATCCAACATATCGACCCAACAACAGAGTCCTGTTATCAGAAAGAAAGTCATAATCCCAAACAGTCACGAGGAAGCAATGAACCTACCGAGCAAGGACAAATGGATTGAAGCCATGCAAAAAGAGATGCAATCATTAAAGGCTCACAATGTATGGGAAACTGTAACCCTACCAGAGGGAATAAAACCGTTAAAATGCAAATGGGTATACAACATCAAGCTCGACCCCTTGACCTCATGCACAAAATATAAGGCCAGACTAGTAGCCACGGGATGCTCCCAAAAATACGGAACTGACTTCCACGAGATGTTCTCACCCGTTATGAAAGCGGATAGTCTTAGAGGACTTTTGATATACGATGCTATGCACAACTATGACGTCAACCACCTAGACATAGAAACGGCATATCTGTACGGAAGGTTAGACAAAACAATATATATGGAACAACCCAAGGGATACGTAGAAAATACGAAAATCCAAAGGCAAGTATGCAAATTGAATCAAGCCATATATGGATTAAAGCAGAGTGGCCGAATCTGGTATCAAACACTCAACAAATATCTAATAGAGATCGGCGCAAAGAACTTCCAAACTGACAAGTGTGTGTACATCTATAAACTAGGCACTAGAAAAGTTATCCTGGGAATACATGTAGATGATATAATAACTATATCTACTGACAGGAAGATCTTACAGGAACTACTAGAAAAACTACGAAGAAAATTCAAGGTCAAAGAAAGTCCAGACACGAAGAATATTCTAGGCATGGAAATAATAAAAGGAAAAGAAGAGGTAGTAATCAAACAACAAAATTACGTAAAGTGCATACTAGAGAAATACTCAATGCAAGACTGCAAGCCAAGAAGTACCCCACTTGATCCAGACGTTAAACTGGAAAAATATAACGACTCAAAACCGTGGGATCAGAAGTTATACCAAGAGATGCTAGGCTCGTTGATGTTCCTGGCAACACGCACGAGACCCGATATAGCGTGTGCAGTAACCCTACTCTCAAAATATACCAGAGATCCAAGAAATATTCACCTGACTGCATTAAAGGGCGTACTCAGATATCTAAACGGAACACAATCGACGGGACTGCGCTTCACACGGTTGGTTGGTTGGTTGGTTAAAGTTTATTGGCACAAGGGCCACATAGGCCAAGCTGCGCCACAACACATGGTATATATAGGTACATAAATAACAATAAAAATGAACAAAACAAAAACCAATAACAAAAATATACAACAGTTAAACTGTGCATAACAACAACATGTATATGAATATAAATAATTAAATAATTAAATTTCTTTATAAATATTTGTAACTTTTAGAAAGTTCAATAATTTATCAACATTTGGCCTCTGGCCCAAAATCTCTTTAAAACTTGCATTTCCAAAATGCTGCCTACGAATCCGTTCAGAGGCGATGCAATTGCTCAGTATGTGCTTAACACTTACATTACAGTTGCAATATTGACATACAGGCTGGTCATCACCCTTCAAAAGGTATTGATGAGTCAGTCGAGTATGTCCAATTCTCAAACGAGTAAGAATGACCTCAGATCTCCTGTCATAAGGTTTCTTCTGTGTCCAATTTTCTATCACAGGTTTGATCTCGTGTAGTTTATTGTGGACTTGTGCGTTCCACACATTTTGCCATCTCTCCTCTAGTCGTTTTTTAACAACTAGCTTCAAGTCACCTCCTTCAATATGCATTGTATGCTGAGAAGGACTTGCTGACTTTGCAGCTGCGTCAGCTTCTTCATTCCCTCTTATACCTACATGGCCTGGGACCCAACAAAATTTTATAGAGAAATTCCTCGCAAAAAGATGGCAAATCAGCTTACGAATTTTAATCACTATGGAGTGAAAACTAGGTTCATACGAGATCAAAGCCTGAAGTGCACTAACTGAGTCAGTGTAAATCACGCAGCAACGATGACCTTTCCTATTTATATACTTTAGGGCTAAATAAATAGCCTGCAACTCCGCAGTAAAAATGGAAGACTTCGGTGCTATTTGCTCTGCCACAATTTCATCCTGGCAAACAAAGGCTAAGCCAACATAGTCATTCGATTTAGATCCATCTGTGTATATAGGAATTAAATTCCTGTCACGATGTTGAATTTCTGCGAAGTGCTGTCTATAAACATAGTCTGGGGTGATTTCTTTTAGAAACTGCTTTAAGCTAAAGTCAACATTAATCACAGGAGTTGACCAAGGTGATATATTATCGACCTCGACCTGTGAAATGTTGCTTGTGTCCAGGTCAATCGTGCTGCTTACATTCTCCATTCTAATGTCAAATGTAGGGACACAACTTGGGCGAGCTGTAAATAATCTTTTCAGCTGAGTATCTGATACTCTACAATAAACTGAAGGTTTAGCCAGAGATTTCTGTTTAATATAATAGAACAAAGACAACTGCTCTCTCCTGAGAGATAGTGGAGGCTCATAAGCATCCACGTACAAACTTTGAACAGGAGAAGTTCGAAACGCACCAGTGCACAAACGCAATGCTTGATGGTGGATTGGATCCAGCATCCGAAGAGTAGATTCTCGCGCAGAGCCATAAACAACACATCCATAATCCAGCTTAGAGCGAACCAGGGCTCTATATATCCTGAGCATCGAACATTTGTCTGCTCCCCAGGATGAGCAGCATAATACCTTTAAAAGATTCAGAGATTTTAAACATCTACTCTTCAAATTGCGCAAGTGTGGTAAGAACGTCAATTTATGGTCAAACACGACACCCAAAAATTTTGCTTCATTGACCATTGGAATTTTAACCCCCTTTAGGTGAATTTCAGGGTCCAGGTGCAAACCACGCCTTCGGCAAAAGTGGATGCACGAGGTCTTCTCTGCATTAAAAGTAAAACCATTGATCTTGGACCAATTGTCTATGCGATTTAGGGAGGTTTGCAGTTGTCTTTCAATAAAACTCATGTTAGTAGACTGACAGGAGATCTGAAAGTCATCCACATACAAGGAGTGTTTCACACTGGGAGGAAGATACTTAGCTATGCTATTAATTTTGATTAGGAACAGAGTCACACTCAGAATAGAACCTTGAGGAACACCCTCTTCTTGTGTGAAAGGCCTAGAAAAAGTGTTGCCCATCCTGACTTGGAATCTACGATTCTGCAGGAAGTTTTTTATAAAAATTGGCAGATTACCCCGCAGTCCAAATTCATGCAGATCACGGAGTATTCCATATCGCCAGCAGCGATCGTAAGCCTTCTCTATATCGAAAAACACAGACACTAAGTGCTGTCGTCTTACAAACGCTTCGCGTATAGATGTTTCAAGGTTTACTAGATTGTCCGTGGTACTTCTGTTCCTACGGAATCCACTCTGATGTGGTGAGAAGTAGTTCTTTTCCTCTAGGAGGAACATCAGGCGTCTGTTTACCATTCTCTCGAAAAGTTTACAAAGACAACTAGTCAGAGAAATTGGTCTGTAACTAGAGGGATTCTTGTGGTCTTTACCTGGTTTGGGTATGGGAATGATAATAGATAGCCTCCAAGAGTCTGGAAAAGTATGTTCTGTCCATATTCTGTTAAACAGATTCAAAAGATTACTGAGGGAATTGTCTGACAGATTTTTTATCATGCTGTAGTGGATTTTATCCGGCCCTACAGCAGTATTCCCCGAGCGAAAGATTGCTGTACATAGTTCTATTCTGCTGAATGGCACATTATATTCCTCATTAGATGGGGAGTGGAAGTTTAGATATTGTTTTTCAGTTTGAACTTTATAAGCCTGAAAATCCCTTGTATACATAATATTGCTGGATGAAGACGAAAATGTTTCACCCAACAAATCAGCAATACCTTTTATGTCACTGATTATTGTGCCATTACTTTCCAGCATGGACAGAGAGTGAGAAGCATATTTTCCATTGATTTTATGGATTTTATCCCAGACTGCTTTTGAGCTGGTGGAAGATGTTATGCTAGAAACATACTTCCTCCAAGAATCCCTTTGGCTTTGCCTTCTTATTTTTCTGGCATTAGCCTTTGCTTTCTTAAAAGCAACCAAATTGTTAGCAGTGGGGTATCTTCTGAAAATCCCCCATGCTTTCTTTTGCTTTTTAAATGCTGCCTCGCAATTTTGATCCCACCATGGTTTCGGATGTTTTGGATATCTGGTTGACGTTTTCCCCATTGTTTTTTCGGCTGCCTGAATAATACTGGAAGTGACAACTTCGACTGCATCATTGATATCAGCAGTATTGACCATTTCCTCAGTGACGTTAGCCAAAGAGGAAAATGCAGGCCAATCTGCTGTTTCAAGTTTCCAGCGTGGTGGACGGGCTGTTTCACAGCTTTCTCTGCCTCGGTATTTTAGAAATATTGGGAAGTGGTCACTAGAAAGTGGATTAGATCCAACCCCCCATGTAAATGCTGAAAACAAGTTCGGACTGGCTAATGATAAATCAATGGCAGTGAATGTTCTTGTTGGGGCATGGAAGTATGTCACTTCTCCGGTATTAAATATATACAGTTGGTGATTGCCTATAAATCTCTCAATGGCCCTGCCACGACGATTGATGTCGGGACTGCCCCACATTGGATTGTGACCATTGAAATCACCGAGTAAAAGGAATGGAGTTGGCAGCTGTTCAACCAAGGCATCCAATTCATCATCATTGACTCTGACATCTGGTGGCAAGTATATGGAACAAACTGTGACAGTAACGCCGATTGAAATTCTGACTGCCACGGCTTGCAGCTCTGTTGTTATTTGTACTGGTAAAGACGGGATGCGGTTTGAAACCAGTACAGCCACACCTCCACTGGCGCGGGTGTGGCTGTCATCATCTTTACGGTAGAGATCGAATCCTTTTAAAGAAATTCTTTCTCCAGATTTCAAATGTGTTTCCTGAAGTGCCACGCAGAGAGATAAAGTAGACGATGTCAGGTGTTTAATGTCAGAAAAGTTGTTGCGGAAACCACGACAGTTCCATTGGATTATTTTATAATCCATTATGTGTTTAAAGCAGCATTCTTTGTAAAGGTATCCCTCTTTAATTTTACAGCCGATTTGCCTTTTGGAGGTGAGGCTGGTGGTGTAACCACCTTATTAGTCTCCTCATCTGAGAAGTCGGAGAACTCACTCATAGACTGAGTCTCTGATCTTTTAGATTTAGAGAGGGCTGATTTTAATTTTTGTTTGTTGAGTGGGTTCTTATTAGCTTTTTTTGAACCCACATTTCTGGTTACTACCCCTGCTTTAGGTAGGGGTGTTCTTTTCTTTATACTCTCCTTTTCTTCTGTTTCTTTGGATTGAGTTAATAAACATCTAGCATGGCAAGTGAGAGATTCATTTGGTGAAACGGAAATGTCTGTCTGAACCCCACGTGTGTTTGTGGACTTCAAAACAGCAGCAAATGTTTTCTGTTTCACTGGTGCACTTGAAGTGACCATGCGACGAGCCTCTAGATAAGATAAATTGTTGACAGTTTTTACCCGCTGAACCTCTTTCTCTCTCTGCCATGCAGGGCATTTCCGGGAGTAGGAAGGATGGGCATCTTTGCAATTCACACAGCATGGGATACTTTTACAATCGGTACTCTCGTGACCTTCAGTCCCACACTGTGCACATACGCTCTTTCCTCGGCAGGATGTTTGAGAATGTCCAAACCGCTGGCATTTGAAGCAGCGCAGCGGGTTTGGAATGTATGGTCGAACTGGGCAGCGCAGATATCCTGCAGTAACAAATGATGGTAATGTTGGCTTTCCAAAAGTGAGAATGAGATGTTTGGTTGGTATCAACTTGCCATCACGACGAATGGAGATGCGTCGGACAGCAGTGACACCTTGATCTGAAAGATTGATCTGGATATCTGATTCATCTTCAGACATCAGATCGATCTCAGATATCACACCACGTGACGAGTTCAAACTTGTGTGTGGTGTGATGGTGACATTTATGTCTCCTAGAGATTTAGTTTTTAAAAGCTTTGCTGATTGTTGAGGAGAGGCTGCCTCTACAAGTAAATCTCCTGACCTCAATTTTTGGATTTTTTTAAGATGCCCAATGGTTGATTCAAATAATTTTTGTATTAGAAAAGGAGAACATTTCGACAGAGATGTTTCTCCCGTAGCATGAACAATAAGGTAGGCTGGTTGGTTGGTGGAAATAAAATCGCTTGGTGGTGATGCATTGGTACATGGTGTTTTAGATTTTAGTGAATCCATATTGAAAAATTATTATTCAGCTCCCGGTAACCCCACCCACCATGGGGCCCAACAAGGGGATGCCGTCACATGGGAGATTCCCATAGACCGTCACACCAGGGTTTCCCAGGAGCTATACCCTCACAATGCAGTCAAGAAAAGCACATCTTGTCTGACGTGTCCGCCCGGTCTGCATCGATCGGTTGACTCCAAGCCGAGGTCGACAATGACTCAACGACCAGCCGATTGACTCAAACGGAGCCTGATTTGAGCCTCCCGTTTATCCGAAGCAAAGGCCAAAGCAGTGTGTTGGGGACGTTATGTTGCCCCTCAACTACCAGGATCCCCCTTTCCGGCATACGGGACACCACGCACGGCAAACACGTGGGTGGGCGTTCAGATCCCAGGGATGGTAAAGAAGAGTTTCTAAACCATCTCTGGGAGGTCCCCTCACCACGGACAGGAACCCACATCGAGGGGCTGCGCTTCACACCAGACAGACTAGATGTCAAGGGCCTCTCTGATGCCAGCTGGAGAACCCCCCCAGAAAAGAGTATAATGGGATACGTATACTCGATAGGAAAGAACATATTAAATTGGACTTCGAAGCAGCAACCCGTTACCCCTCTTTCGACTTGCGACGCTGAACTATACGCTTTAGGAAGCTGTGCCAAAAAAGGGATTTGGATTAAATTCTTTCTGGAAGAACTGTTTGGGAAATTGGGAATAATCCAATTGCTATGTGACAACCAATCTGCGATCTCCATAGCAAAGTCAGGCTACACGAGTAACAACTCAAACCATTTAATTAGACTGGCATCATATCTAAGTCAACAGATAGAAGGAGGAACATTTCAACTTAAACATATAAAGACCGAAGAAAACGTAGCCGACGCCTTCACAAAACCGTTAAGCCGACCGAAGTTAAATCTGTTCGTCAAAGACAACTTTTTGTATATGTGAACGCCGCACCCAATCCATGGCCAAATTAGGCAGGGAATCTGTCGTGGCTATAATTTGGCTATAGGAGGGCGGCGGGCACATCTCTGCGCTGAGAGGGCGCTTTTGTACCTTTGACCCACGAGGTGTGCTTGTTACCTTTCATGTAGAGCTGGTAAATTCTTTATAGTTGACAATAAAGTTGTTATGTTCTTAAACGACTAGATTAATTGAGAATATAGATATCCTAGCATGCGACATTAACGTAACAGTGACTCGTCCATGCACAGACATTCTTCACATCTTAGACATATATCATGCATGCACAATATATTCTTGGGTATGTTACTGACTGAGTGAGGAATGTTTGCATTACGAATGGGCAATCTTCATATAGTACACTCTTTGTTCATAAAGTATTGAAACTTTTAAGGCAAAAATTCCTCATACAATTAATAACATACTTAAGAATATATTGTGCACTCTATACATAACATTCTTTGAGATGTTAAGAGAGTCTGCACATGACATCATTCATCTAAAAACATAAATGGCACATTATATTGTTTGAAATTTTGTACTTGAAAAATTTCTTAATAAATATTCAAAAGTTGTTAACCACCTATTTATAATAACCTGGTTTCCTACCAGACTTTATATTAATTTATAATATTAAACATACTTCATAATCATAACTTAAATCCAACTTTGGGCCAATGAGTCCAACTTCAAGTTCATTGTGCAGCCATGCTTTTCTCACTCTTGCATTAATAAGTGGTGCTTCTAATCTTGGATTTGTACCGATAAATAGAACATAATCCGCATCTTCAATTCCAACAATTTTGCTATTTAGAAGATAACTGGAACGCAGATCAATCCTATAAAAAAGTATCACATATAAATTAATTAATGCTATACATTACAACACTTTTACATAATATTTATTACATTGTGTATTAGCTTGACAGTAGTCACACATTATTACCTTAATAGCTAAGTTTACAATAATACTTTTGAAGAAACATTCTTTAAAATCCAAAATGTCAATAAAAATCCTATTTATCTATTTAATGCTATTAGAAATTTATATAAAATAAATACATTTAATTTAAAATATTCTGGAAGAAAAAATCTAACCAGAGTGGAACTCAAACCCCCAACTCCTGCTTTGGTGAGCAAATGTGCTATCAGTTATGCTAATTGTGATTAAATTTAACACAAGATGGTGGCTTAAACACCTATCTCTAGTCCAAATTACTTAATTTCCTGGGCAAGCAGTAAGCAAGCACAGGCTTCTGGGATGACTTTTGTGTCAGTTTAAAAAAAAATTCCCATGTTAAATTTTGATGATTTTGGTGTCAAAATGCTCAGTAGAACTCTGGCATGTGTATAAATTATTTTTTAGAAAATATAAATAACTCTCAGATAACATATAATCAAAAAACACTTAATCTTTCATGCTTAATAACAAAGTGGTAGTTTGACCTTTTTGTTATTAAGCAAAATACCTCTTTGTTATTAAGTGTTTTTGATTATATCTTATCTGAGAGTTAATTATATTTTCCAAGAAAAAATTTTTTTTATTACACTTTTCATTTTTATCTGTACTTTTCATCATATTTTTTTTTTTTATCAACAATAAATCACTTATAATCTTTCGTTTGCAACATATTACTGCTCAAACTGCTTGTCTAGGCTAACTATTGATACATCAATTACCATCATTTTGAGTTTCTCGATGCAACTCACTTAACTAGTTAATTAACTATATTATAGCCTGGTAGGAATCTGACTGTATTCTTGAGTTAGTTTTAGATGTAATTATATGAAAATATGGTAGAATGTTTTTTAGTAACATTCCCTATCTCTATACTAACTTAACAGTTCATTTTTATTTTTAATAAATTAATATGATAATGTTATAGTAGAATGTAGCTCATTCTTGATTATGCCTTTCCTATTTTCTACTAAATGTTAATTTTATATCCCTTTCTAGTGTATTTGATTTAATTAAAAAGTTTTTAGTCATATATTTGTTACATATTTAAAAAAACACATTCTTAAATATTTAAACTTGTTCTGAAACATGCATCATTCTTCATTACTTGATTAAAATTTTGTATTCAAAATTTTGGATTATCAACCCTAAAAAACATTTAATCCAATAATTAGATGGCCAAAATGGTAGGAGGTGTTGACACACTCCAGAGAATTCTGGTTTGAATCCATGTCAGGTACAACAAACTTTTTTGGAAATTTGAGTGATATGTAGCCAAATTCCTCAAAACCCATCCACCGCCACTATGGGCCTGGCTGAACTCATAAAGGCATGATTAGAAAGGCCCTCTTAGTGCCTATGGGATAGAGATAAAAAAATAACACAGTCGAACTCAGTTATAACAAACTTAGGAGACCAACAAGATTTCCTCATTATAACCATTACTTGTTATATCCACAAAAAACAGTGACGTAACTAGGGGGCAAGTGATGGCTGCTTTGGGTGCAAACATACAGAGGGCACAAAATTAAAAAAAAAACTATGTCACTGATAATTAGTAAAAGTTATCTTTTAATTTTTAATTGTAAATAAGTCAATTCAAATATATATGTATATGTAATTACATTATACTGTATTTTTATTAATAGTTATATAAACTACAATATAATGAATATGAAACAATTTATTTTTTTGTAATTAAAGATAATATTAATTAATTGTATGCTCAATTTCAATTAATCCTTTTTATCTACAAATCTTAAAATTGACGATTGCTTTATTTTTCCAATAACATTGATATTGTCAAAGATGACAAAGAAAACTTTCTACACATTTTGATGTTTTTGGTATCACATTCTAACTTGCAAATAATTTATACTTTTTCATAAACTAAGAGATGCTTTCTTTTCTTCATAGATGGGTTTGTTTCTAACTAGAGTATACAGTAATTTTACAATCATAGTGATGATTAGGTAAATTGACAGAGTAGTGCAGGAAGCTAGTCAAAAAAAGAAGGGGACTGTCTCCAAAACGAAAGTTTTAGTGATAGGCTTGTAATCCATGCAGGTTGTGAAACTAATTATTAAGTGGTCATTAAACTTAGTAATCCTTTCAGTTTTATCTATTCAAAGAATTCAGTATTGCATTTCTTACTACTTGAACAATTAAGAATGTTTGTGTGTGTGCATAGATCCTGAAAATTTGTTTGGTATATCTGTGAAGTACCCTCATTATAACCATGAGAAAATGTGTGGAAATATAAGTAAATTAGAATTGTTATGGTGTTTTGCTCATTTTAAATGTAAACTCATTATATCCATGTTCATTATAATTGAGTTTGACTGTAATAACAATCCAATTAACTATCTTTTGGCTCTTCTGTATAAATAGAAAATTTAATAACAAAATAATACAAACTTTATGTAATGATTTGGCATTTTATTATTTATGTAATTATTAAACATCGAAAAATACATTGAATAATGTCATCAATAACATAACAATAACATGACAAAAATGACATCAAAAAATATATCAATCAATGTTAGGAAGCAATTCATTAAGAGTTTCATCTGGAGCATAGCATTGTACGGTTTGAAGACATGGACACTCCAAACAGCAGAGAAAAGACAACTGGAGGCCTTTGAGATGTGGTGCTGGCAAAGAATGATGAAAGTGTCATGGACAAAAAGAAAGAGGAATGAGAATGTTTTGAAAGAGGCAACAAAGAAGAGACAGATTTTGAGAACGATAGAGGAAAGGAGAAATAACATAATTCACCACCTACTTCAACACTTGGAATGAATGAATGTTTTATTGGAACGAAAGATAGAGGGCAAAAGAAGTCGTGGAAAACCTAGAGTGAAATATCTCGACGAGTTATTATGGAAAAGGCCTTACCAAGAGATAAAACAGCTAGCTAAACGAAGAGAGACGCTATAAGACTGCACACATCCATGTTTGCCCACCAACCATTCGTTGAGGAGAGAGAGAGAAAAAATTATTAAACATACCCTGAACCATTCGTAGGGAATACTTCTTCTGTACATAATCCTTCACTTCCTAATTTATTCAATAGATCTTTAAGTGCTATTAATGCCTAAAAATTTTAATAACATAATATGAAAACATATTTTTTATATAATTGTATGATATTCGAGATACCTACCTCGGCATCAACTAATCCTCCAATTACAGCTGAAATACAATTTCCAGGAACTGACCGAAGCTATAAATACAAATCAATTGTAAATATGTGGAATAAAAGGATTTTAAAAAATTAATAAAATCATTCTAACTTTTTCAGATACAATGACAAGGGCATCTTCCCACGTACAGGGTTCAAGATAATTATTGTTTTTACACATCGGAGTTGTTAGACGTTGTCGTTTTAACCCGTCACATGCAAATCTAGTCTTATCTGAGATCCATTCTTCATTTATCTCCTATATTGAAATAATAATTTTTTTAATGAATTATTTTTGAAAACTTATCTCAAACACTATCATTCAATGCTTACTTCATTCAAACGGGGAAGAATACGCAATACTTCTCCCGTTCTAGTGCTTACTACAATATTGCTACCAACTGCATCTAGGACATCAATACTTTCTGTTTTTCTGTATAAATATAATTCATCATAACATGATAAGATCTTTCTAAAACAATTTGAAATTTATAAATTGATACCTTGTTTCCCAAGGACGAGCAGTAAAAGCATACGGCTTTGAAGTTAATGCTCCCACAGGACACAGATCGATGACATTTCCTGATAATTCTGATAACAGCATCTTCTCTACATATGTTCCTACTTGCATATCGTTACCACGACCTGTAGTACCTAAATCATCCACGCCAGCAACCTCGCTGGCAAATCGTATACATCTTGTACAATGAATACATCTAGTCATAATTGTCTTCACCAAAGGTCCAATATTTTTATCTTCAACTGCTCTGTAAATTAAAAAGTTAATAATTTTCATTATTAATAAAAAATCAAAAATTATAATGAAATCAGAAATGTGTGTGTAAAAAAAGGATGTAATTTTAAATTCTAAAAATTGTTTAAAAAATAAAAATAATGTAAGTAAACACTGACATTACATTTAATTCTGAAAGTTAATTGATAATTTCAGCATTTTTGGTATAAATATTTTTCAGAACAACAGAAAAATACTCTTCAGAGCACTTAATAAACTACAGATTGTAACTTATTAAAATGGCAATGTTAGTGTTGAAATAATTGAATACAGTGCAACTGCATTCACAGAGGATATGCATAAACAAAACCTCACAAATTAAAACTAATTAGTCCAGAGAAATATCTTAAAATTGAATGAATATATTCTGCAAATACATAAATCATCATAAACATTATAAGTTTTTTGGCTTAATTCATGCAAATAAATTAAAACTGAAAACTATTTTTTAACAGAAAATAAAAATTACAGTTAACAAGTTCAGGCAAAACCTACAAACCTCATTGAATTTCTTGAATTAGCAGTTAATTTTATAAGTTTTCTGTTTAACTCAATATAAACATATAATGTAGTGGTTCTCAATGCTTTTGGGTTAGTGGCATATTTGTTTAAGTTTTGGTAGCATGCCAATAAGCCAGCGTTGCCTCAATATGTTCTTACTGTGGATTCCCTATGCCACTGCCCACTCCTCATCCCATAAATATCACCTTAGATTACAATAGATTGTGTGCCAAAATAAATAGCTAGGTGTCGGAAGTGCTAAGCGGTGTTGTATATGTGCTCTGAATTTGACAGCGATTTTTTTGATAGAAAGTGTATTATAGTAATGTAAAATATATCGCTGGAATCAGGAAGACAAGTGCTATTTGTGGGTATCGTTATTTTTCGAATCAGTAGACTTTTGTTTGTGTTATCGTAGCCCGAAGTTTAGGACTTGGGCTCTGTCTCCCACGTGCTCGGCTCGTATTTTATTCCTTTGTCAGCGGTTATACGTTCTATGAGGTGGCATTATAGTTATAAATATAATTATATTACTGGCGAGTTAGTTATTAACTGCGGAAGCACGATTCGGATTTCTTGGTGCAGAGACCAATGTGCACTTTTTCACTTTGAACAAAGGGCTTTGTTTCCCACCACGGAGAACAAGTCTGACTGTTGACCAGTTTCACCGAGGGACTTCCGCCAACCCTTCGTCAACAGAGCATCAAGGACCCTCTACGGGACAGATACCTCCAGAATTACAGGGCAACTTTTGCAGTGAGTACTCCTGCTCTTTTGTTCAAAGAACTTTGATTTCTGTCTTGCCGGTATTTTTGGTGTTGTCGTGTACCAGTGCGTCGGCCAAGAACGTTCAAATTTTATCGCGCAACTGCTGTAGGTGGAGAAATAGCCCCATACCGTGTTTGTTCTCGCAATTATGACTTCGGACAACTCTTCCAACACCAGTGACCTCGAAATGGCTGCATTTAGAGTATTGAATGAAATCAAGGAATACTTGGCAAATAACAAGGATGCCAAAATTGGCTAGCAACAACACCCAAAATACATCATCAGTAGAGTTGAGTGAATTATAGATATTTTTACTAGTCACTCTCCCACTCAAAAACTTGAAATTTCTGCGAAGTTAGATCAGTTAATGGAAGGCAAGCAAGGCGGAAGTATCTTGGAAAAACAGAATGAAATAACAGAAAAACTTAGTAACATAGGGAAAGCAAAGACACCCTCCTTCACCCAACCTCTGTACAGCACCATGTTAAAATCAGGAACAAATGTCAACGTTCCTCACAAAAAGCCACAAGCACAGCGAGCTGTTTCAGTTCAGTTCAGTTAAGTTTTATTAAAAAAGGTAAATTAATGTACATCCCGGCTCCGCAATTAGCACTACCAGGGTAAAGCGAGCTGTTTCCAACAATGTTCTCCTCGTCTACAGTAAGGAAGAAAACAGAAACAGCGAAAACCTGAGAAAACTGCTTCAAAGGAAAATGCAGCCCGCTGCCCTTAAAATAGGTGTTGAGAAGATTAGAAAGATTGCTGGAGGAGGTGTGGCCATCGACCTAGAAAAGCAAGAAGACATTACTCACCTGGAGAAAGCATCAAAGAAAAACATCCCGATGTAACAACAAGGCTTCCCAGGAAAAGGAAACCACATCTGATTACATATTCAGTCCCTGAACCAGAAACACACGAAAGACTAATAAAATGCATGTATGAACAAAATGACCTCATCAGGGAAACATTCACTGAAGAGGAATTTAATGATCAGCAGTTTGCGATAAAAATTTGATTGGACTTGCACCGGTTATTAGGTTTTTGTTGAAGATTTGTTTACAATCCGGTGTTTTTTATGAGTTTATTAATGATCAGCTAGGTGTTAAATTCTCAACTGGGAAAAGGGATGGAAAATTTAAAAACCAAGTCCTCGAAGTTACACCCAAGCTGCACAAATATTTGCTGATGCTCGGGAAAATAAATGTGGGTACCAAGGAGGGAGTATAGAGGACAGACCTCTGTTTAATTTCGGCAACAAGTCGGAGTGACTTGCCCACGTGTCAGAGATGGCTTATTTGCCGGTAGGGATCCAGTAGGGACAGGACTACTTTTTCATCCGGTCAAGTGTAGGAGGGAAGGTGGAGTCGTGGTAAGGCAATAAGCGAATATTCGAGCAACCAAGACACCATTTAACAGGATAACAACGATTTAATGGAAAACAAAATATACGTTACAAAAATCTGACATAAAAGGGGTGACGTATAAAATAAGCTATATATCCCTATCACGCGAAGGGAGAGAGAGAGTTCACATAAATGGGTTCCATACCTCTTGGACAATCAGTAATTCAAATATGCTGTTCGTCACAATGATCAAATATTCTTTTCTAGGGAAGGGTCCGTGGCACTTGAGGCACAATAATCCAATATATTCCGCAGGCACACAGGGTAAGATCGCGACTCGATCTAAATCAATGATAGACTCCCCAGAGGGGGGGAAGGAAGCATCTTATATAGCTTTTTGCTGGGAAATTTGGTCACGTGCATGTGCTTAGGCCATAGGTGTTCCCAGGATTAGAAACAATACGGCGAATTCGGGCGCTAACTATAAACTTAAGTTGCAAGATGATCTGAACTCAGCGTAAGAACAATGGATAGTTGACAGTTATACGGTCGGGGACGCATATTTTCTCGTCCAGGACCATTTTTAGGCAGGATGTTTATAATAGGAAAATTTTCGATTCGATATGGGGAACAATTTTATTATAATTCGTTTTATATTCGGATTATATCTAGAAAAAAAAAGGTAATTATTAATTCGGATAAAATTTATTATAATTTTATGTCAAGGGGATTTCCAGATCTCACATAAACATAGAATGGTCACGCTGCAGGGTGGGCGACTTTAGCCCAGTGCTGCGGTGTTACCGCTGCTGTGCCTATGGGTATTCATCTAAGGACTGCGCCCTCACTAAACATACTTGCAGCCATTGCCACCTGGAACATCCTTATAAGGATTGTCCCAACAGGGATAAGAAACCTGAATGTTGCAACTGTGTACGGGAAAAGCTTACTGCCACTGATCATAACGCAAGGGACAGCTCCTGCCCTATATATCAAAGAACTAAACTGAACATTATTTCCCATACTGACTATGGATCAGAATAGCCATCAACAAATCTGTTTTCTACAAGTCAATCTGGGCAGAAGCCGCTTTCCTTTTATCTGCCAATATTCACAAATATGACTTTGTACTCATTCAGGAGCCTTATTGCCATAAAAACATTCCAGCTTGTCTCCCTACTTCTACAACTATTGCTAAAGGTACTACGGATTATCCCTGGGCCATAACAGTTGTGAACAACAAGAACTTTCCAGTTTTGCTTCATAAGCAACATATTGGGTTGTTCGGAAAGTAATTTTGTTTTTTCCATAGAAAAATAAATGCAATATTCTTATAATAAATAAATATTTTATTGAATTATACATTGACCATTTTGGTCAAATACCTGTTGTCATTGTTTCTGGTAGTAGCATGATTTCACATTCAAAAAATTTTGATTGCTGTTTACAAAAAACTGATCCAAGTGATTTTTGACATTGTCATTTCAAGTAAATGTCTTAGTTTAAAAAAAAATTTGTATAGACTGGAACAAGCAATAATCTGAGTGTGCTCAATCTGGCAAATATGGCTGGTGTGATAACACATCCCATCTAAGCTATAACAGTTTCTGACCAGTTACCAAACTTATTTGAAATTTGGCATTATCATGGTAAAACACTACACTTTGTTTGTCGATCAATTCTGGCCTTTTATATTTGATGATATTACTTAATTTGTTTACTCGATGGCAGTACACTTTCGAATCAATTGTTAAATTGTCTGGTAAAAGCTCAAAAAAAAATTTCTTTAAAATCCAACCATAGAGAGCATCTCTCGTTAATAACATGTGGAACCCATATATCGAGCTTTGAAACGAAACCAATTCGTTTTAAGTAATAATAAATGGTTCAATTTAACAGATTTAATCTCTTAGTGATTTCACGTGTTGTTATACAGCAGATTGCTTCAATCGGTACCTTTATTTTGTTTTCATTGGCTTCAAATGGCCATCCAGAATGTGGTGTATTTTCGATATTAAAATTGACAGAACGCAATTTTGTAAACTAGTTTTGGCACTGTCTTTCTCTCAACACATCTTCTCCAAACATGTACCACAATTTTTTTCTTGTTTGAACAGCATTTTGATTGTTTAGTTATAAAAAAGCAAAATATGCCGAAAATGATGCTTTCGATTTTCCATATTTGATGGGTCACCGAAAAAAAAACAATTGTACAGAATCAAACAAAATTTTTTACAAATAAGCCTTAAAATGTCAGCTGTCGAAGTATATAATGAAAATGTGGTTTAGAATAAAATTGACTGGTAAAAATAGATCTAATTCCTCTAGTAATAAAAAAACGAAATTACCTTCCAAACAACCCAATAGTAACGAACACATCATCTGTATTGAAACAACTATTACCAACAGCAACATTATTATCATCAATGTGTACTGTCCATATAATAATAACATTCATAATTTCCTTGACCACCTCCAAAATATCATTAATAGCCTTAACAACAATAACAATAACAACCTCCTCCTCCTTGTCAGAGATTTTAATTCGCACTCTCCTGCCTGGGGGAGAGCTGCAGGATGACAGAGGAGCCGCTTTGGAAGACTTTTTTGCCATTTATAGCCTAATCCTTATTAACAACTCTCTATCCTCACCGTTTCTTAGCTCGAGAGGGTGCAGCTGGATAGATATCACAGTCACCTCCCTACAGTGTTTCAACCTTGTCACAAGCTGGAAGGTTTTACAAGAGGATTTGCTTAGCAAACACGCCTACTTGCACTTCGAGATAAACCATGCAACCAACAGTAGAAACTCTGACCAGAATTTTTTATAACGTCCAGAATTTTATTAATGGGCCTAACTCATAGGTATAGCCCAGAAATAAGAAGAGGAAAAAAGGAGGAAAGTTTGAAGAGTTAAGTTGAAGGTGAAGGGATAGTGGGATAGGAAAGAATGAAAGATAGTTGTGGTCCATGGAGTCCCATGGCGTTTACATCGTATTTACAGTGCTAGGTAATACTACATAACAATAGAACGAGGAACATAAAAATTGTTGAAATACAAATTTAAGTGCGTGGAGTTAACAAGGCGTGACTATTTACATATGTACAACGAAAGGCTATTAACGTAGTTAATACCAAATTTTGTAAGCTCAACGTATAACGACTGACTATATTGTTATTACTACTAAGTAGGAGAATTCAGTTTATAATGTTAATAGTTTTTGCGAACTCTTTAAAGGCTGCATATATTTTCTTGTTATTAATGAACTTCTTCAGTTCGCATGGCCAAAGTTCATTTTCATCATTTACCTTTTTTCTTAGAATTTTCCTTTGGTTCGTAAAGTTTGGACAGAGATAAATGATATGTTGTGGCGTGTCTGCTTCTTGCAGAGGGCATTGGCACATACCATCTGTCTTTTTGATAAACCTCCTGAGGTAATTCCGAAAGTTCCCATGTCCTGTCAACAGTTGGGTTATGTTGAAGTTGGGTATTAAATGTTCGAATTTATTACGTTGCTTGACGTCTGGAATGTATTCGTGTGTTATTCTTCCAGTTGTGCCCTCATCCCATCTCTTCTGCCACCTTTGCCAGATGAATTCCTTGATATTCTTTTTTAACCAAGTTATGGGAGTGTAACTATAATTGTAGTTATTTGTCCAATTCGGAGCCGAGCGAGCCAAAAGATCTGCCCTCTCATTACCTTGAGTACCCGCGTGCCCTTTTATCCAATTTAGATTAATTCAAATTTTACTTCTTAGGTGTTTAAGTATGTTAATGCTTTCTCTAACCGCAATCAGCTTGATGTTCATGTTTTTAATCTGATGCAATGCCACTCTGCTATCGCTGTAGATCGTTACCCGATTGAATTTGTGGTGTTGTCTGTTTTCATTTATCCAATTGAGAGCCCTGTAGATTGCATATGATTCTGCTTGATTTGCTGTGCAGTGGTTCTGAAGTTTATATCTAGCCTGGTAGATGTTTTTGTCTTTGTTTTTCACGACTATGGAACTTCCCACTCCCGCTCCTGACTTTGATCCGTCTGTAAAGATACATAATCCGTTTGCTATAGCGCTTTCGTTCAAATTGATGTGTTCGTCGATCGTGAAGCTAGGATGGTATGCGTAGTCCTGCGGTTCCTTATCCAGTTTGTACTTCTGTATGTGGTCAGCTGTATTTTTTGCTTCTTCTTTGACCCCTATTTTTTCTGTTTCTCTATTGTATGTTTCCCTATTGATGCGTCCCGATGATAGTTTTAGTTGTAGAAATTGCCAGACCTTTCCTATGATGATGAGGTCAATTGGTGGGAGGTTTGCAATGACAAGGGTGGAGTCAGTAGGGGCTGTCCTGTAAGATTTTGTAATCGAAATTGCAGACTTCCTTTGTGCTGAAAGAAGTTTTCTTTTAATGCGTGTTTTTGTAACCGCTTCCCCCCAGATCTCACATCCATAGGTGATCATTGGTTCAATTACCGCCGTGTAGAGTAACCTGCATGCCTTACTATCGTAGCCCCATTTGTTCCTTGCAATCGATGCTAGAGAGTGTATAGTATTGACAGTCTTATCGTATATGTAATATACATGGTTCTTCCAAGTCATCTTGTTGTCTAGTACGATACCTAGATATTTAATCTCTGTGCTGTTCCTGATTCTTTGATCATCCATTTTAATTATTAGTGCTTTCTTAAGCGGAGTGGATTTTGGGAATACTATGCACTGACATTTCCCGTAGTTAATTTTCAGTTTCATCATTTTACTCCACTGCGAGATTTTCTCAAGAATTTCGTTCGCCCTGTTCTGAAGAACTTTTTGGTTACTATGTGTAATTGCTAATAGCGTGTCATCTGCATAACCCTGGAGTTTACAGTTAAACTCCTTTGGTATTGTACCTTCAATTTTCAGTAGACTGTTATATATGAGATTCCATAGGAAGGGACCAGATCTGGACCCCTGGGGGCAGCCCCTTTTTATTTCCTTGTTAAGATAAGTTTTACCATTATTGATTATGAAAATTTCTCTTTTCTTTAAATAGTTCTCGACCATCTTAAAAATATTCTTAGGACATTTTGTATGTTTAATCGCTTCCAGGATGGCGGGCCACCATGCGTGGTCGAACGCCCCTTTGAAGTCAATAGTAATTAATAGAGTATGCTCCCCTTTTTTCTTAGCTGTTTTGATGTATGTGACCAGTGAGTCTAGAGCACTTATTGTATTTTTCCCTTTGCGGAATCCAAACTGATTTTTATCTATGTAATTGTTACTCTCGCAATGGTATTGTAATCTATTCACCATTAAGCCATCCAGTATTTTTCCTATAACTGATAATAAGGATATAGGTCTATAGTCCGATGGTTTAGTTGGATTTGCAGTCTTTGGGATGAATTTGATATTGGCTCTCTTCCAAATGGTGGGGAAAGAATCCGAATTCCAAACATTTATTAAAAATGATTGTAAATGTGACTGGTATAGCCTCGTATGCCATTTTTGCCATAATTGGTGTAATACAATCAGGACCGGGTGCCTTGTTCAGTTTAAGATTTTTAAATTCTTTGTAAATTTCTTGTCCGGTGAAAGGGGTGTCGTCTGCAGAGAGGTTCTCAGTGTTGTTATTTTGTCTAATTTCTTGGTGTGTACTTTCGTCTAATAATGGATCATCTTCTGGGAAGAGTTCACTAGTAATGATTTCGTACGTTTTTTGTATTGAGTTTTCATTGTTGTTAATTTTGGTAAGTAAGTTATCCGGAATCCTAGCTTGTTTTGTCTTTTTCCTTGCAATATAGTATGGAATTGACCATATTTGATCTTTTCCTAGGCTTGTGCAAAACCTCCTCCAGGACTCAGTTCTTGTCTTGTTAATATTTGTTTTATATTCCCTGAATTGTTTCAGGTACTCCTGCCTAAGGGTTTCTTTCCTGTTTGTGTTAACTTCTCTTCTAAATTTATTTCTCGTTTTCCTGAGTGTTCTCCGCTGTGCCGTAAGATCTGCCGTCCACCATGGAGTAGTATGTTTTACTGTCCTAACCGTTGTGGCATGATGGTAAGCTGAATATATGATTTTATGTAATTCTTCCACTTTGTTGTCTAGTTCCGCAGTATTTCGTATGTTGACTATGTTCTCACAGTTCCAGTTTCTCTTAATGTGATTTTTGTATTTATCCCAATTGGTGTTTTGTTTAATTGTATAGCTCTTTTGTATCCCAGTTACCATAATATTGATGTCTATATAGTTATGATCACTTGCCGTGTGATCATCCAGTGTGTTGCACTGAATGTTGAAACTATTAAGATGGCTATTGGCTAGACATACATCTATCCAACTCTCTCCTGTAGTTGACGTAAAGGTTGGGAGTGTACTTGTGTTTAATGACACCATGTTGAGGCTATTCATTAGTTCTACCAATTTAGTTCCTCTTGGATCTTCTTTTGGACTGTGCCAAATCGAGGACTTGGCATTAAAATCCCCTGTTATCAATATTGGAAAGTTTTTCAGATGTTGTACAGTTTTGTTGAGTTCTTCTAGTGAATCTGAGATTTCTTCAGATGGGGAACAGTAGAATGAAATCATAATTATCGATATATTTTGGTGATTTATCATGATGGTGGTAAAATTCCTATTAGTGTGATTACTCAATTTTTGAGCATTGAGATTTTTATTTAGAATAACAAAGCCAGATTTTGGGTTTTCGCTTGGATCAATGTTGTTTATCACCTGTAGTTTCCCGTACATTGCTATTCTCTTGTCGTAGCAATATGGCTCTTGAAGAGCTAATATATCCGCTTGATACTTGTTTGCGACGAACAGTGCTTCAGAGGTGGCAGCCTTGCTATGTTGAGTGTTAATTTGTATCACTTTAATTTTACCCTGTGTATTTGTATTTGACTGAGTACTATTATTATTTAGATTACTCCCCATAGTTTGTTAACTGTACTTTCCTTGTTTTAAATCTCTGTAATATTTTACAACTTTTATGAAATGCATTGTGATTTGTTGGGATTTTACGATTTGGAGGTTGGTTTCTGTTGTATTTGCAACAATTTATGCAACAGGGTGTGCTGTTTTTATTCTGGCACTCTGTATGTTTGTGAGCCTTTGTACAGTGGCTGCACTTTGTGTCCTCTCGGCATTCATTTGCAAAATGATTAAACCCGCAACAGCGGAAGCATCTTATTATCGGGATGAAGTCGTCGACTTTAATGTTGGCCCATGAGACTGAGAGGTATTGTGTGTTTATTATTTTTCTTCTTAGTTCCGGTGTTACTGATAATACATAATGCTTACAATTTTCTCTTAGTTTGCCTCTACCAATAACAGTGCTTATTTTACAACTTTCCAAAAAGTCTTCTTTCCCAATTTTATCCCAGATGTCGTTTTGTCTGTATAGGGTTTCTATAAGTTGATCCTTCTCCACCGATTGCAGTACGTTTAGCAAGATTATTCTTGGTCTGCGTCCCCCAGCCACATGACATTTGATCTTTGTGTTTATTTGTGGAATTTGTTCAATGGCATTCCTTAGTTTCTCGCCGTCCCTGTTGTCCTTCACCCCTATGCATATACCTCCTCTATTTATTCTTCTCACTTCCTTAACTCTCACCCCTAGCTCCTGTGGCTTTACTTCAGTCAAGATCTTTTCTTCTATGTCTTCAGTGTTTATGTTTTCATTTGATTCCTCTATTTTCGGATATACCAACACTGCATAACTTCCTCCGTCTCCTTCGTTTTGAACTTTTGTGTTTATAGTTTGGGTAATCGAGTTTGTCGTATCACTTGGTTTTGGTCTGTTGCTCAAAACCTGCGCATAGGTCTTCTGAGTAGGAGTTTTTTGTGTAGTATTTCCTGTTTTCAGTTCCTGTTTATTCTTTTGTCTCAGTTCCTTCAACATACCATGCATTTGGTTCAGTACAGCGTACATTTTCATTGCTCTTTCCCGTACCTCCGCTCTCTCGCGCACCCTCACAACGGTGTTTCCTGATTGTGGGCAGATTTCCATTATTCTGCCCAAGCAACTTATAGGTGTGGTGAACTACTGTAATCTTCGACGGTCTCGTCGGGAGCAAACCGACCTTTTTTTTTTTTCTTTACAGTGGTGTTCATCAATGTCCTTCAACGCGCTTGGCGTGTTTAGTGTGATCAACATGTCTATAATATCTTTCAACGAATTCTAGAGTTTTAGTTTAGCTTTCTTAATTTATGACTTAAGTGCCTCAACATCCTCCAATGTGTCTTCAGTATGTTCATAAGTGTTTTAATGTGCTTCGTATGTATTAATGTGCCTAATAGGCTTAGTGCTTAGTGTGTTTCAATGTTTAAATCAATTCAATGTGCTTGAGTGTGTCTCAACATATCATTGTGGTGTTTTCAATGGGTCATGTGTGCTTCGAATAAGTTTCGGCAAGCTCCTAAATCTGTGCAATGGGTTTTCTCTGTGTGCCTCGATATCTTAGTGTTCAGCGTGTTTCAAGTAATCAATGTGCCCTGATGTATTCGACGTGTTTTTAACTGTAGTACGAAATTTCAGTTTTTTGTGGAAACCAATGTGTTTATGTTTGCTTCAGTTGTGCATTGAGAGGTGCTGCTTTTAGGTCGTCCCTTAGTGCGTGAACTCTACATCGTCTGAGAGTTGCGCCTTGTTAAAGGCAAAGTGTCTTAAACTATAGACATACTGGATCACCTGTAGACCACTCATCAGGCATTCTCCATTTTGGATCTCTGCTTTTCCTACAGGCAAACATTTTGACATTTTAATTGCTGAATAAAACTATGACTACCACGGATGTGCCTACAGTTTTCAGCAACTATAATTACCTATAATAACTATAATCTCTTTTTTTTTTTTTTTTTTTTTTTTTTTTGTTTTGTTTTTTTTTGTTCATTTAATTTATTCTTTTAAACACTATGAATTATTATTACAAATACTATATTGTTCTTACATATACTTATGTACTTATTCTATTTATTCTTTACTTACTTTAATTGTACTAATGTATATATATATTTACTCAATGTTACTCTATTTAATATTTTACAAACCTCTCGGTAATGCATACGCGGGGCCGAGAAATGTACTTTTGTACCTAAATAAAGAATGTACGTATGTGTGTATGTATGTATTCTGCCCAAGCAAGTGCTTGCTTCCTGTAGCATTTCCTCCTCTGTACACCATACTGTCCATTCCTTAGCCTCGGCTAAATATCTGTCTGGGGTACTTGGGTTCAGTACCGGGGACCCTCCGTTCCTTGTATCTTGTGATTCCATTGTGTTATCCAAACGCCAGAATAACCAATATGCGTATAAATTCAGAGAACAATATAGTACCCGAAATAAATAATATAAGACTAAATTAATACTAAAAGGTGTGTTTGTTGGAAAGAGGCACTGTGCCCAGCAATTCTGTGCTGCCAATTAAATCAGCTGCACAAAATGAAAGATAGCTTAATTTTAACTTATTGCTACTACAATTATTATTCTATTAGTAATTATTGCTAAATTATTACAGATGGACAGATGTTCGTTACAGTATTAAGATCAAGAAAATCCGTAATCAACCGTTGCTAGCGACCGTTAAAAAGTCCGTTGCTGACAACCGTTGGAAAGTCCGTTGCTGACGACCGTTAAAAAGTCCGTTGCTGACGACCGTTGGAAAGTCCGTTGCTGTAGACTAAAGGCAATGACCGTTAGAGTTTAAACTCTGTTGCATGTTCAGTGAGAAAATACAGAAATTTATTCCTGCTCTACATTGAAAACTATTTGTCATATCACTACGCAGTTTGAACAGAATATCACACCAGTGGTCCTCTCACTACTGGCACCATCAAAAGTTTTAGATGGCTAAGATTAAACCCGATGCGGCCCGATATATCCCCAGATTAAAAGTTAAATATCTCCCCTGAAGATAGTTCAAAGGTCGCCAAAATTTTACACAGTACTCACTGTTGAAGTGTCATCCGAGATCCGTTCTTCAATCCAATTATTCGACCATACCTGTCCGAAAATCGTATCCGAAAAATTCCACATTTAGGTTGAAATATCACAGAATTGGGTGGTCCAAATTTTCAAATCCGACGTCATTCGACACTACCAGTTATCCTCTTTCGAATAATATATCACACTAAACACAATCACCGAAATTCACCAAAAAATCGAAAAATAATCAGGAGCCAACTTTACCACATCTTCACCAGCTAACGACTCAGCGCCCTCTCTAGAAACTCTGACCTCACACCAAGGTATAACTTATCGCGTGCCGACTGGGAAGGCCTTACCCATTTCCTCTGCCCTAAGCTCACCACTCTCCACCCCAGAGACTTCGATGACACCTGCAGCTATATTAACTACATTATTGAAAACATCAACACTGCATGCAACCTCTACATTCCTTGCTCAACCCTTCGTCACAGGGCTGTTCCCTGGTGGCATTCTAAACCAGTGGCGTGCCATGACATTTGATGATAGGGAAGCTGTATTTCTGTAAGAAGCCGACTTACAAAGGTAATCAATTAATTGCTCATCAGGGCCCGTTTGTATTCGTTTGTTCGATAAGCCAGTAAAAATTGCATACTTCTTTAAATGTATTTTTAATAGATTATCTGATGTACTTAATAAATAACAGAGGTAATTATATTAAACTTTCTTATTAGATTCAATAAATTCCCTATGCCCTCTAAATGCCAATTCTTGCTTTGAGAAAAAACATATAACATCTATTAATTTAGATATACCTATTAATCGTAATTATCTCGTTATAATTTTCAATATTTATTTTATATTGTCTACCAATGTTAAATTCTATTGTATTTTGATTTCCAAATTACTTCAATTTTACGAAAGAATCGTCATTCGTCATAAATTTTATCGTCAAAATGTCGAAATTTTTTTGTTTACGTATTTATATTTAATTTAGGCATCGGTCTTTCTCTTTTAATAATGTTTTCTTTTTCATTATATGGTCTCAAGCCAAAACTTTTTAAAATAAATTTTTGAATCCCTAGCCACGATATAAGGGCTAAAATTAAAATTATCACAAAAACTTACTTGGTAAAACAAAATGTGTTGAATATACATGCCTAGTACAAAAAATTCTTCAATTGTACGAATATACTTTTAAAGAAACTTATAATTAAATATAACTTTGTGAAGAAAAGTACTGTACATAAAAATAACAAAATATTCTTTACTTTAAATCTTAAAACAATCCACTTAGTGAAATAGCTCCCTACGAGTGGCTAATGAATGGAATCAAAGATGTCCTGGTAGGTGTGCGGCGCGTGCATGCACGCAGGCTGCCAAATCCCGAGGGTGCCGATACCAGTCAATGACAAATGCCTCTTTTGTCGCATCACTAGTATATCTCAAAGAATGCCACAGGGCTGTTGTAAATTTTAAACATTTCTCACCATAGATGTAAATATGCTAAACTTAATAGTCATTTATCTTCTAACTACTGTACTTCGTTTTAGTACCAGGTGTACATGGAAATCAGTTCCCCACTGTACTGAGCTAGTAATTGGTTCGGTTAAGCTTTTGTTTAAGTAAAATTCTGCTCTTTCGGCAGGGTTTTATTTATGTTCCCATTCCCTAATCTCTTAATTATTTAACTACTTCTTAGTAGAAATAAGTCGAAACCAGTTACTTTGTACCTGAATAACTGTAGTCTTGGGAAAACATTGAAAAGACAAATTTTTATTACAACGGATATATAAATCGTAAATTTAAGGAAAATAAATTCTAGAGCTCTTTTTTGTACCATTGTATGTCTCATTCATTAAATTTGGTTGTAAATGAGGCTGCCAAAGTAACAGTTAATTTTTTAACACTGTACTAGAATTGTACACATTTTTTTCTCCATTCCCTTACTGATGGGACATACTAAATCGTAATATCACCGGTTTCACATTGAAATCCGTAAGTAATATAAGATGAGAGAGCAGAATAAACGCAGAATATATCAAATATTTTAATGGAGTGTTTTTTTTTAACTCCTGTCAACTATACAGAACTATCATAAAAACATGCCAGTAAACTCATATTGGTTGGGTTAAGTTATAAATCTAGTCTACAGTGGGCAACCTTTTTTATAACATGGGCCAGAATAAATTTTACGTCTTTTCCGCGGGCTGACGGTTGTAGTAGTTAACTGACGCCTTCTTGTGACTTGTAATTTTTTTAGTCTGCAAATATGAAATAAATAAATAAAAAGTGAATTACTACATTTATTTCTCTTATCATTTTCGAAAATTACAAAGAATTGGAAAAATAACTATTAATTAGTTATTTTTCCAATTTAATAATCTATTAAAGATCTCGCGGGCCGGATAGAAACTTTTCACCAGCCGTAGCTGGCCCGCGGGCCAGGGGTTGCCCACTGTTGATCTAGTCTGCTCATGATTCACATAATCGGGCAAGGGTGGCCGAATATCTAGCAGGCAGCTAACAGCTCAGAACCAGTCTGGGATATAAAATTGGACGCTTTACGCGTGTGTCACTTCTACCAGCTAAACCGGGTGAGGTTGGTGCTCTGTAAACCGCATGTGTCAATGCCTGTATAATTTGGCTGATTGGAAACTGACCCGGTTTCAACATTCCTTCCGCCACCAAATTATTCGAATACACAATAGCAATCTTATCATTTTTTTCACATGTAGTATAGAAATTTGTAAAAGATACATAATGCAGTTATAATAAAATATTAATTTTAATTAATTAAAAGTACGTTAAAATATGAAAATTTATATTTTATAAAATACAAGGGAAGGTCATTGGAAGGTGGAAGCAGCGCTTCCATCACTTCCAATGACAGCACGTCACTGCTCTACTCTCTCCTACATGCATAATAATAACAGGCACCTCAGGAAGAAGTATCAAAACTGTCGTAATGAACCCCAGCGCAGTCTCCTCAAAGAACAGTACCTGAAATATCAGATCTACAAAAAAGAGATTAAAAATGCAAAAGTCACCTCCTGGAGGAATTATTGTACTGCAGCCTCTAGCAATCCCTAGGGCTACATTACCAGGCTCTGCACAGGAAGACTAAAAAGGAGCCAGCACCTGGAAACTACCAACAATAACAATATCTTTGAAGTCATCACGCAACAACTGAACGCCTTCTGTCTCGATGACAACCCCATGGAGGATGACACGTGGCAGCGAGACATTAGGAATACAGACTACCATGACATTAACCCCAACATCCCTCCTTCCAATCATCATGAGGTGGATATTATATTTAATGATCTTCCGGCCATGAAAGTGCCTGGCCTAGACGACATTTCAACAAAACTGGCTAAGAAGCTCTGGGACCCATTCCCTTCTGAATTACTGCATATGTACAACACTTGTCTGATACACGGCATCTTCCCAGATGCCTGGAAAGTTGCCAAGCTGGTCCCCATCCCAAAGCCTGGATCTACCACCTGTAGGCCGATTTCACTTCTCCCTATCTTGGGGAAGGTGCTGGAGAAGTTAATTGCCACAAGGCTAACCTGGCACTTGGAAGTCACCCACCAGCTTCACCGGGCACAGTTCGGGTTCAGGCACCAAAAATCTTCAAATGACGCCATCAATGCTGTCACTTCTACCATCCACCAACTACTCTGCCAGCACAAATATGTCCTAGGCATTAGTCTAGACCAGTGGTTCCCAACCGGTGTTCCGTAAGCATCTCCCAAGTGTTCTGCAGATTTAGTCGCAAATCGGAAAGTGTACAATCGTATTCGAGCCGCCGAATATTAAAAAATTAAAATCATAAAATTTTCATAAACTTAAACATATATGTACGACTCTTAGTTATGGAGTGTACTACTGTTTCGAATAAGATAAAGGCAATGATAAAAACTGAATGAAATATGTAGAAAACATCAGGCACAAGTTTCCCATTAAAGTTATTTAAATATATTTTTTCCTGTCTTAGAATTGGCGTTAATAATATGAGTAGAGATTTTGAATTATAACTGCTCAATTCTAATAAAATAACTGATGACAAGCTTATGTATTTCATATTAACTTAAGTAAGTGTTCCACTAAAGAAAATTGCTCACAAAAGTGTTCCGCATCCTAGAAAAGGTTGGGAACCACTGGTCTAGACATAGAGAAAGCTTTCAACAGTGTCTGGTGGCCCTTAATCCTAAAGGGACTCAGTGAGTATGTCTGCCCCACGAAGCTTATATGGCATTACCTAAATAACCAGAAAGCCATCTTCCAGGTCGGTAACATTTCTCAGCAAAAAACTGTTGTTAGGGGTTGCCTGCAGGGCTCTGTACGTAACCCCTTTTTGTGGAATGTCACATTCAATGAATTTCTGAACTCCACTTTTGGACAGGACTCACTCTCACCGCATACGCGGATGACGTTATGGTCTTGGTTGGCGGCTTGACCAGAGCTGACCTGGAAAGGAAGGCCACTAATATCCTGCATAATATACATCACTGGGGCATTCATCGCAAACTACACTTCAACCTGCACAAAACTAAGAGCATTATATTCACAAATCCCCGCAAGCCCAACCTCTATAAAAGGATCCCTACCATAAAAATGGATGGCCACTCCATAAAAAATCAAGAAGACATTAAAGTACCTAGGGGTCACTCTTGACTACCATCTTTCCTGGGAACAACATATTAGACACACCTGTGACAGAGTCAGTCTTATTTTTCATTCTTTCTCCAGAGTGGCCAAGAACAACTGGGGCTTAACTTCAGAAGCCATGGGCATAATTTATGATACTATCTTCGTCCCCATCATTACCTATGGCTGCGGAGCCTGGTGGAATGCTGTTACCAAATCCTACCCTCACCGGAAACTTATCTCTGCTCAGAGATAAGTTCCAGTGCCCTACTACACATTGCAAAGGCTTACCGCACTACCTCCAATATCAGCCTCCAGGTTATTTGCAAGAGGCCACCGATAGACAAGGTCATTAAACTCTATTACGATATTCGGAACATCAAATGGGGCAAGAATATTAACACTAGTATAAGTGTTATTCAGGCTGATGTGCTCGAACGTCCCATCGACATTAGCAATGCAGTTTACCCAAACGATATTACAAATTTCTCCCACACTTTCCTCTCTGAGCCTTCTATTAACATCTACACTGATGGCTCCAAGGCTGGTAATCAGGTGGGATGCAGCTTCATTGTCTATCAGAATGATATTAAAATATTCTAACGTAGGGTGAGGCTGTTTGGCAGCTGCTCGGTCTTTCAGTCTGAGCTGCTTGCCATCAAACTGGCCATCGACTGGTGCTCCACAAATTACCACAAGATAAACATCACTCTCCACTCTGATAGTAACTCTGCCATCTCCCTCCTCAGTCATAGGAACATGCACCCCATTGCTAGGAAAATCCAGGAGGCTGTCAACAAGTCGGATAACTCCATCTGTATTAATTGGGTCCGGGCCCACCAAGGAAACATCGGCAATGAAAGGGCCGACACCCTTGCTAAATCTGCTGCCACCAATGATACATTTCCTATTGAATATAACAAGCTAGACTTACAGACCATCAAAAAACTTTTATGGAATGATCTACTCGCCAGCTGGCAGCAAAACTGGGACCTAGCCCAAATCAATTCTTCCCGGACATCTTGGCAATTTACTCCTACAAGTGGATTACCCCGAATTTTCAGCTCACTCAGTTCTTATCAAACCATGGCCGATTTAATGCCTACCTAAGACGTTTTGTCAACCCTCAAAACAGTGGCATTTGCCCTACTTGTAACACCCAGGACGGCAGCCTGCACTACATCCTGGACTGCGCAAGGCTGGAGCCTGAGAGGGCACTTCTCCGTATTCTGGTAAACCACAAGCAAGGCCCACTATGAATTCTTAAATGACCTAATTAATAATAAAGGAACTTACGACCAATTTATTCTGCTCATCAATCAATACAATAAGAGGACAAACGTCCCCACGCACAACTCTCCTTCAAACTAGCCATCATCTTTCCTACTTGTTCACCATGTAATTACTGTAATCTATTGTCGTCGTCTCTATTTCACTGTACTCAGGTATATTTCTTTGTATGGCATACAGTATTATTCATTGTACTACTGTTATCCTGTCATTGTATGTAAATTTTGGTAACTGCAAACATCACTATGTTCATTTTCTGCCAAGGTTTGGCACTCCTTTGTATATATGTACATTAACTTAATTGTATCTCTGTACACTGTATTCCTATATTGTCCCATTATTTTGTAAATCCTATCCAATGTGTACATCATTGTATCCTCTGCAATTATGCCTATTCTGTATAGTAACCAATGTTTCCTCACGTTTTGTACACATTACTAATTATGTATACTTGATCCTTTGTAATAATTTCTGTATTTCTGTTCCAGCTATGCCTAGCGGTGCTGGACATGCATTCTTTTCATGCATTAATAAAATAATTGATTGATTGATTGATTGAGTGCCAAAATATTTTGTTTATACAGTAAACTAACATCTAAATATATAAAATTACTTGTCCTGACTGATTGACTGATTGATTCATCAATGCCCAGAGCAAACCAGTGAATCTAAAGAAGTGAAATTTGGTAGACAGTTAGGGTACATCATGCAAATGCACACTAAGAAAAGATTTTTCGAAATTCCTTTCCAGGGGAGAGGGAAAGCATTAAGGCTTAACCAGAAGAACAGCTACTACTGTGCTATCTTAGATGTGATTTTTTGTTTTTAACTGCATCTTAGTAGGGTACGCCATGGGAATGCACACTATAAAGGGATTTTTTGAAATTCTCCCACAGGGAAGAGAGCATTAAGGTTTAACTTGAAGAATGGCTTCTACTGTACTATTTTAGATGCAATTTTTTGTTTTCAACTAAGTTTAGTCTTCATTGAGAACTTAGGTGTATTAAATTGATAACATTTCAGACATTGTTATTAATATTTTTATATAGTTTGATTTTTTAACCAAATGTTTGAACTGTTTTAAATTCAAATTTATTATTGCATATTGATTCAATTATAAAACGATTGTAAACGTTCCAGAAAATTGATCAAACTGAAAACAGTTCATTTGATTCTCAGCAATTCTCAACATTCTCAGCAGTACATGTTATGTAACAATTACTATGGTTGTTGAAATACTGAACATCAATGGTGTTTGCTTGCAAAATCCGCACAGGCAAAGTCACGGGTAACAGCTAGTAAGAAATACATGAGGTAAGAAATGTTATTTTCTCTGGCTAAAAGCAAAAGCTTGCATCTTAGAAAAATGACTAGGCCAGTTGTGGATCACCTGATGCATGCTCTTGGACCACAGACCATATTTTGAGAATCATTACATCATCTATAAATCAAAAATATATCAAACTCTGTAAAACTTTTATGAAAACATGTACTCAAAGCTAACTTATTCTTAAACTTTTTAATCATGCTGTTCCTAGCACCTTAAGTAAACAACTCAAAGAAGCAAGAAGATTTCAATCTTCAAATAAACAGAGAGAAGATTGGAACCTGGATTCTTATAAATAAATTAGTAAGTTTAAAAGTTTACAAATACACAAATTTATTCATTAGAAACATCAACTAATAAGGTTCACCTTCCTGAGAAAGAAAACTGGATTTATTATTTTCACTATGGCAAATTTAATTAAATTTTTATGTTATTAATGCTGTAAAAAGGTTGCAGCAACAAATGGTTTTCAAACTTGTAAATATATTTAATGTCTTTGTATATATCCAACTGTTTAAATCTAGAAATGCATAAATGAAGAATCTGAATCTTTTGAATTAAATTAGAATGATATATATTCTTTATTCTTCATTTATATTGCAATGTATGTGTTAAAAAATGCAAAATATATTAAAGAAATACAAATTTAAGTTATTACACACCTTTTTCCCGAGAATGCAATATCTTCGAATCGACTCCGATCACTTCCAAATGCCATCGACTGATCCTAAAACATTTACTAATAATTAATTTATTATACATTATAAAATACATCATTATAATAAGTTACTTCATACCTGTAAATCACATTCGCCACCCTGATCACAAATTGGACAATCCAATGGATGATTTACTAGCAAAAATTCCATAACACCCTCTCTAAATTATAAAAATAAATAAAATGATAATAGTTATATGCTCTACATTCTAAATAGTAAATGTTCAATTATGTAAAGCTTCTAGCCTTTTTATTCCAAGTTATTAAATTGATAAAAATAAATAAATATATATAAAGAAGTAATTGTAAAAGCCTTACTGTCCTTAATTTCTGTACACATATTATACGTGTTTCGGGCTAGCATGCCCCAAAACACGTATAATATGTGTACAGAAATTATTACTACAGGTGATATAATAAAGAAATTTTGTTTTTTCCTGAACTAACTTTCATTACTGTGCCAATCTTTAAACACCAGTATAAAGTCCTATTAATAAGTAAAGTCCAAGTAGACAATTAACAATAATATATGTAAAGAAGGCTTATCATACCAGCTAGTAACCAAATATGCAATTTTACAGTTTTTATTTTTCACTATCTATCATAAGAAAATTTTGCTAAAATGCATTTTGGATTGAAAATCCTCTTCAGTTGGCAATTTTTTTTAACAATTAATACATAAACAAAACTCTTCAACACCAGTAAATGCTGGTATCAGTGCAGATAAGTCAATGATTTATTTCTTTATTCAGAGTTTCAAAAGTAATCTCACAAGTCTGCAGTAAATAAATGTTAGATGCAAATGTTTTTCATAAGGTGTAACTGAGTAGTAACAAGCACATCTGACTGTACTTCTTACAAATAAGCTTTGTGATCATTCTGTATAAAGTATGATCATTCTGTATAAAGTGTAATCAGGAAGTTCTCAGACTACACTTCACAACTGTACTATTCAGCAAAAATGCAAATGAAGATCCTGCTCCCAGGTTTAGTGAGTCTGTCTGCCAGGTGGTATCATTCTGTAAATTAATTCTTCTGAGACTGCATATAACTTAATAGATAAACACTTACTCGAAAACCTTTAAACATGCAGCCAAATTTATTAACTTCAAATGTTTTCGGTCTTGTTAAAAGACCTTTCTCAAGAAGAAAAATACGTTGTAAAATTCGAAGACAGTACGAATACAAAAACGAAACGGCTTTAGAACGTTTTTGAACAATATTCCGTTGCAAAATTACTTGCGTCATCGTAATAAATAACTAATATAACGATATGTGCACAAAAAAGGAAAGAAAAATAAAGAAAGAAAAGAAAAAATAAGAATAAAAATAAAAAATAAAAATAACAGTAAACATCGGGATCGGGATGAAAAAATATACAAACAAAGATTCTTGAACTAAACAAGTGAAGGGCTATATAAAGAAATAAGGTTAAAGGCCTTATTCTGAACTTTCGGTTTCTTCTGTTTTCATGGATTTAAATTAAGCTTGAACGCCAAGCAGCCGAAACTTTAGTGGACTCCCGGAAGTTGATGGAGACCTTTATGGTTTGTTTTGCAGATATGCCATGCCTCTGCGTAGTGGCGGTGCTTAATGTCCCGAACTACTTGTAAAAGCCTAGCTTGGTCCCATTCTGCTTTAACCTCTTGGGGGTCGGCCAACACAGGTAGCCAGCGCTGTGCATGGTTGTTCACTTCTTACATTTCTTTGGTGTTCTGCTATCCTGTCCTTGATAGATCTTCCTGTGGCTCCAATATACACCAGTTTATTTTGTCACTGTGTGTCTGTAATGGGGATTTCATAGACTCCAGGAAGTGCGTTTCTGTCAGCCTTGTCTTTATCAGATCTTAAGAGCTGGTAATGGTAGGGTTCCTTTTGAATATGATTCTTTTGTTCGTGGCTTTTCCAATAGGTCTAAAGATGTTACATAGTGATGCCCTATATTCCATCGCTGTAAACTCCTCAGTAACTGGTGGAGTACTTTCCGTGCGGGGTGTCTTGCTTTGGTGGATAATTGCATTAATATTAACCCTGTAATTCTTGGCTAATTTACATATATAATTCAGCTCATCTGTTCTGTCCTTGGTGGTGTTACAATGCAAATAGGCTCTTTTGATGGGCGCACAAAAAGCTGCAAGTTTATATGCAGGGGGGGGCGTGGGAGATCCAGGGGATAAATATAGGGTTGTAGGTAGGTTTCCTATACATCTTAGTACGGAAGTGTCCTTGGTTGTCAATTTGTATGGATAGGTCCAAGAAATGTATCATCTTATCATTTTCCTGCTCGAGTTCTATTTCTAGGCCAAGTCTGTTATCATTTATGTCCTTAATAAAATGCTGTATGTTGGGTATTGCTTTCCACAAAATGACCACGTCGTCCACGTATCAAGCGTACATTAGCATTTGCTTTTCGTATTTAGGCAACACTGCATTCTCTAGCATTGTTAGTAGCATCTCACATAGCGAGCCAGTGAGTGGGCTGCCCATGGCTACTCCTTTTTGTTGCATGTAAGTAACGCCACTGAAGTTAAATATCGATGAAAAAATAGTGAGATGTGCTAACTCTAAGATATCTTTTCTTTTTTCTGGGGACTTGATCTGTAAACACATGGTAAACTTTTGAGCATGGTTTTTTGCAACCTTGAGATATAACCACTTTGTGATCTGCATGATAGAATGATAGATAACAAATATGAACAATAAACCTGCATCAAACTTTGTGTGAAGTTTAGTTAACTTCACACAAATGCTACTAAACTCCTAAAAATGTTTTGGCAGAGTCATACAGTAATATTTTAAGGTCAAATGCGGGTGTTTGAATGGCATGTGCAATTCAAGGTCAATTAAATGTTGATTCAAGATGAAGAACCTTTGGGGCATCCAACCACTAGCAAAACACCAGAAATTATTGAAAAATTTGCAAACTCATCCATTGGGACTGATATTGAACAATCATTAGCTTGCTGACATGGTTAGAATTGACTATAGAATCTTCCAGATCCTCATGGAAAACTGTAACATGCTTTGAGTTGCTGTAGAGTTTGTAACTAGGCTCAATGAAACTCAATGAAAAACAGCAGCATCTTGACATGTACCTTGAGCTTTGTGAGATGGCTAACGATGATCCAACTTTCATCTCTAGGATCATCACAGGTGTCAAGTTTACAGTTATGATCCAGAGACAAACAACAGTCATTGCAGTGGAAAAGTCAACAATCACCAAGACCAAAAAAGGCTTGAGAAACCCAAAGTGACACAAAAAGCATGATCATTGTGATTTTTGACTTCAAGAGAATCATTCACTGAGAATTTGATCTTCCTAGCAGTATGGTAAATTCTCACTATTACCCAATGTTTTGAGGTGCCTCGGATGTGCAATGAAAATTATCAGAAATGTGGCACAGCCACAATTTCCTGTTGTATCATGACAACGTGCCCATTCACACATTTTCCTCACAACAATGTAGTTTTTGACAGCTAACAGCATGACAGTTGTCCCACACACTTCTTAGTTACCTGACCTAGCCCCCTATGATTTCTCTTTGTTCTCAAAAATGGAATTCAAGCTAAAGGGCACCAATCTAAAATTTGAAATTCCAATTTTAAATTCTGAAATTTGCAATTCCATTTGAATTTCAAATAGATGAAATCTGCAGGTAGTGTATGTTGGCTTTTGGAAAAAGGCCTTCTGCAGTCCTTTGAGGAATAAAAGAGGTACTGGGATTATCATGTATGTTCTAAAAGGGACTGTTCTGAAAGGGAGAGCAAACAAATTTAAACAAAGTAAGTCTAACTTTGTTCTAGTCCTAGTCTGGGAAGTTTCTGATATCATCTTGTATAAGTAAAACTTAAACATTATAATTATTTACAGGTTAACTGGTAGAAAAATACATCAAATTTATTTTATGCCTTTAAAAAGCATAATGTAAAATTTCTTAAATATAACATATTAAATTTGAATGACTTATTAATAACTTTTTACCTTGCTTTTTTTGTCATCTCAGAATTAGTCTTTATTCTCCAACCTTTCATAACAGGCATTGCACAAGCTGCAACTGGCTATTTAATAAATAAATAAATGTTTTGAATATATAATATGTATACATTTCAACTGAATTTAAGACTATATAGCATACCTACAGGCTCTATGATATTTAAAATCATGAATTCAAAATTAATTATTGATCAAGAACAGATCTTGGAAAAATAATAAAATAATGGAAATTTAACTTCAATTTAATATCATCATCAATTAATATACCTACTAATAACTATTAAGCATAACTCTAATATACCTTTATACATTAAAGAAAACATATTTAGAATGGAATACAATAAAATAAAAAAACAGGATCAGTAAATGTATCAATGTGCAGAGAAGTATAATAGAATTAAAAAAAGAAATTTATCCTAGATGGCTATCCAAATAGGTTACTCAAACAATGGGAAGAAAAAATACATGTAAAGAAAGAAAACACCAAGAAAAAAAAAAGACATCAAAGATAAAATACATGGCCTTTCCATACATAAAAAGATTATGAGAATATTCATAATGCAATTGAAAAAATTAACGTGAAATTAGCTCCAACATATAAAAAATTATATTGTAAAATTAAAAGGAAGCAATCTGCCCAAAAAGAAAAACAAAAAGTAGAAGAAATCACTCACATAGTTTATTCATAGTAAACATCTCTAAGCCCAATGAGTATATAATGAATTACCAACAATTGCCTTAAATATCGGGCTATAATCTGGCTAATTAAATGATTGATATAAAGTAATTCAGTGGCGTAGCGAACATAACTGGCACCCAGGACACGACACTTTATTGGCACCTCCCTCCCCCTCCAGAAACACACATAGTTTGTCTTGGAGACCATTTGGGTGCGCCTCTGCGAGTGGCCTCCGGTGCATACACCCCCTCGCTACGCCACTGAAGCAATTTGTTACTAGAGGTAGACATTAGGCACCATCTCTTAACTAAACTAATAATTATAATTTAAATAAATTATTATTTTATTCCAGAAGATTCTAAATTTATTTACTCATTTATTTAAATTATAATTATTAATTTAGTTAAGAGATGGTGCCTAACATCTGCCTCTAGTAACAAATTGCTTTATAAAATACTAAAAACAAAGATTATTGATTATTCTTAGTTCTAAAACAAGTAAAAAACTACTTTGACTTAATCCGACTTCGAGGAACAAAACATTGGAATATATCAATTGTAAAGAAAAAACAGAATAAAAAAGCTGGTAATAATGAAAGTTTAAGAGATTTGTTTCATTATTAGTTTGTCTATTTAACTTGTATTTGTTCCTCGAAGTCGGATTAAGTCAAAGTAGATTTTTACTTGTTTTAGAACTAAGAATAATCTTTGTTTTTAGTATTTTATTAAGTATACCGATCCCATTGTTTTTAATTATTAAATTGCTTTATAAGGTGATTGTTAGTAATTCATTGTAGTTTATTCAATTCCACACTACAAAATATTATATAATAGAAACAAAACTAAAATGGAAATTAGACTTAAGGAACATATAGCGAATCTGAAATACAGTAGAAATAATTCAGCATTCTACGAACACTGCACACTAAATAATTGCAACATAGACAAAGACAATATAAAAATTTTGCAAAAAGAAAAAATGCATATAATAGAAAATTTACAGAGAGCTTAGAAATTCTGAATAATAAAAACAGTATAAACAAAAATCTTAGTATAAAAATAAATGAGAATTGGCTAAAAATATTGTAAAGTTGAAAAATTATTTTTTGGATTTGAAAAATTAGGTTAGAAGTCATAGAAATTATAAAAATGTAAAAAAGATTGATTAACCTTAGATGTATTTAAATTAGCTATGTGTTATTAAAAAAAGAAAAAAATAGCATAAAAACAAATAAGTATTAGCTATAAGTGTTTTGGAATTGTAAAAATTATTTGTTAAATTTAGAAAATTGTTATAACAAAAAGTAGTGTAAAAAAAATCATTGCAAATATATTTACATTAGCCACATGTTAGTAAAAATGATCTGTAAAACAAAGAAAAAAGCTACTAAAAAATATCAAAAAATATTTATTAATAATTTATAAATTTTAACAATGAAAATCCTGTAGAATATAGTTAATTAATAATCCTGTTGTTAATAATCCAGTTGTTTAATCTTCTAAATAAAAATAAAAAACCAGTGCTATGAGTAGTTTTAGAGATTTATTTATATGTAGTAATTGAATGTACATTTTCAAAAACAGTTAACTGAGGAGGGGCTTTGTGATCCCAAAATGCATATTAACTGAAATTGAATAAATAAAGAATGAAAAACTGCCTAGTATTTGATTGATCACACTTCATTGTGCTAAAGAAATAAAGAAAAAGAAAAGACACAGTTTCAAATTTACAAAGAATATTTTACTAATTACTAAAATGATTGTTAGTACTTTTAAGTATTAATAAGTTTTAATAATTTTAAGTATTATTTGATAAACTTCTAATATAATGCTTCAAAATAATGATTTAAAGGAATGTCATTATATTCCTTATAAAAAAACAATTCTGAAATAATAACATTATCAATTTACACATACTTTTGCAGATTTTTCAACTTCCACCAGACACATTCGACAATTACCAGCAACAGAAAGTCTCTCGTGATAACAAAATCTTGGTATTTCAACTCCTACCATTGCAGCTGCCTATATTTATATTCATTTATTTAAAATAAAATTTTTAAAAATTATAATTAATTTTTCTTTATTACATTATTTACAATATTTCAACCTGTAAAACAGTAGTTCCTGGTTCAACTAGCACTGGTTTGTCATCAACAAACACTTCAATTTTTTTGCTTTCTTGTACCGAAGTCGAAGTGCTCGCACGAACTAAAAAAAGAAAATTAAACCAAAATGTTCATTAAACTTCTAAATAAATTATGTAATAGCAGATGACAGATAACTTGCCAGATTGATTCCATACAGTTCCTAAAGATTGTTTTATGCATTTTGAAGATATTCGTAGCATCGTTAAAAGTAATTTTAACTTCTTCAGTTAACTGAAATCAAAGTTTAAATATAAAATTTGAGATCAAAGATAGAAAATCAACATGGTGCAAACATGTAAAATAAACTGAATGTGAAATATATGTACAGTACATGAATATCATTGCAAAAATTAAATGATATAAGCAATTTAAGATAAATTCAAATCTTTCATATAGAGAGACAAAATTGCAGTTAAGCTAGAAAAGTTATTCCAGCTTAACTGTGCTGGTGTTGGCACAATCTGGTGGACTAATCAACATTGACCAATTGATTATGATCTACAGCCTGTTAAAATGCAAAAATATTTGTGATGTCTATAAAAATATTACTTCCATAATTTTTGCAATGATATTCATGTACATATAAAAAAGTTTTATGGGTTGTATGAGTTGATAGCACTATAATCTATAAAGCTTTCTTATTATTACAGCACAGTTAAGAGCATGTGCAGATAGTGAATCAAGGAATGAGAGAGATGAGAGAGAAGGAATGTTCTTTATTTCAACAGTCAAGGATATTTTTTTTTATTTTAAAAATTGCTTTATTTTGCCCTAAACAATTTCAGTTTTGTGTAAAATAAATGTCAAAGAAGAGCCTAACTTATGATTTCAAGATGAATGGAAATAAAATACCTGTTTGTTGCAGGGTTACCTATATATGGACTGTTTATTTTGAAAGTGGTGTAAGTCCATTTTTCTTCTTTCGAGATATTTAAATGTTTGCATTTTAGTTGATTCAAAAATATAAATATAAATAAAGTGTACTAAGTTTGACAATGTTTCTATGACTTTAGAAATATGTAAGTTAATTGCATAAAGACTTCTATGTGAATTTAGCTAAACTAATATATTCTTTCTGGGTCATAAATGGACTTACACCACTTTCAAAATTATTGAACTGTAAAACTCATTAAATTTCTATTATGTAAAACTCAATTTTACTTGAAACACATTGTTTTATTCTGATTTTGTTTACATATAATAACAAGAAATAAAATTGTGTTGTTTATTCTGAACATTAAAAATATTTACTTATTAACACGTAAAAACACGTAAACAGATAATGAAAATCTTCTTTACTCGCCATGTCCAATCACCAGGAACAAACTATTCTCCACAGCAGAGACGACCTTTCTTTAGAGCAGTGGTTCTTAACCGGTGGTCTGTGGACCACCGGTGGTCCCTGAAAGCACCCGAAGTGGTCCGTGAAGTCATCCTAAAATTATTAAATAAATGACGACGAGTTTTGTCAGTTCAAATTTCAAATACATTTTGCTTATTTCGTGGATTTTTTTGCACAAACTAAATAAATTGAACTTTCAACTGCAACGGTCAGGAAATATGAAATTGGAAGGCACTAGCAATATATTTGCATTTGAAGATAAAATCAGTATGTTTATCGCTAAAATCGACCTATTGATCAGCAAAGTTGAAAGAGAGAATTTTTCTGTGTTTGATACATTGAACCCAATTATTGACAATTGTGTGCTGAGATGCCCACCAGTGGCCGAGCGGTTCTGTCGCTAAACACTGAGAGCTTGGTTGCGGGTTCCCATTGCGTTCGGACGGGCTGGCACGCGGAGTTCTCCGGGTTTTCTCCACGTTTGTAACACCTGAATAGGGGCCAGTTTCCTTTAAAAGACCTCCTGGAAGGCATTATTCGGAAACTGATCCACAATCCTTTCATAGTCAACATTTCTGAGATGCCGGATAAAATACAAGAAGAGTTAATTGAAATGTAACACGATAGTAACTGCAAGGATACTTTCGAGGCAGAAATTAATCTTGAAAGTTTTTGGAGCCATAAAGCTATTGCTTTCTCTAAAATTTGAGAAATTGCTTTACGGTACCTAACTTTATTTTCAACCACATATTTATGCAAGCAAGGATTCTCAGTGCTTTTGATAATTAAAAGTAAACATCGAAATCGGTTGGATGCCAGTGCCGACATGCGTTTGGCTTTGAGTAGCACTGAACAAAGAATCCAGCAGTTGGTAAACACTATGCAGTTACAAAAATTGCACTAAAATAATATAATTAATGTAGCATTTTTGCAAATAATATAATACTCTTGGTTTCGAATAATTTTATACATGTTTAATTTATCGAACAACCTTATAAGAACTTATATTACTGCCAAACAGCTCGTGGTCCATGGCAAGAGAAAAATTTTGATAAATAGTCCGTCATCACTAAAAGGTTAAGAACCACTGCTTTAGAGGCTACGCCTCTGCCAAATTATGTAAAACAGTCTAAGCGACTAAAGAAGATTTTCATTATCTGTTACGTGTTTTTACGTGTTAATACTGTATTTCCGCCAGCCCTATTTTACAAATATTTACTTATTGTTAAACTGTTTTATGATAAGTTTATCATTATCATGAGCTACCATTAGACACTACTTTTAATTTAGGTTCATTACATGGATTTTTTTCCCCATTCCATCAAACTGTACATTTATTGGTAAAATTCACAGTTGTACTCCTCTGTTATAAGAGGCTGTCCATAAATGATGTCCACTGGAAGGAAGGGAGGGAATTAATCCCTTTCCTTAAGACAAGTCAGACAAGAACGGTTGAGCATTAGTGGACATCCATTTATTTCATTAAATTTTATAGAGTTTATGCATTTTATTATATTTATTTCAAAGTTTCTTGTATGTTTCATTTCTATTTATGGTATCTATCGTTCATAAAGTGATAAAGGTTTTAATGGGGGTCGAGTTATGTTGGACATCCAAAGAGGGGAAGAGGCTACAAAAACTTTGTTTAGTGTGTTTACCCAATTGTTTAGAATGCAGAAAATGGACTTACACCACTTTCATAATCAATCAATATGCAATGTCATTTATCAATGAATTTTTAATTGATCAAAGCTTATGGTTATTAAAGACCAATAACTGCCGAATTATCAGGCTAGCAAATGGCTATAGTACTAGAGTTAGGCGTTAGGTGCCATCTCTTGCTAAATTTAATAATTAGAATTTTAATTAAATAATTTAAATAAATTTAGGCCTAACTGGAAGAAAAGAATCGGCCCGAATTATTAAATTATTAATATTACTATAGCCATTTGCTAGCCCGATAATTCGGCAGTTATTGGTCTTTATATATAACGGGTTAGTTGTTGTTTATTTATGCTTATGGTTATTTTTAAATAATAAGTGTGAATTGTTTAAAAATAAAAAGTTCACACTGAATTGTATGTATATTATGTGATTTCTCAATTTTTTCCAAAAATGGATATACACCACTTTCAAAATAAACAGTCCATATGCTACTGTTTAATTTCTAATGCCTCAATGTCTAACAAATAATAAAAATAATCTGGGACTTCGTTACTATGTAATACATAAATATAACTGTGTTTATACAGAATAATTTTAAAGTGAATTAATAAACTTTTACAAACAAATAAAAATGCAATGGTTGATAATTGGTACAGTGAGATTCCACTAACCCGGCATTGCTGGGACTGATGCAGTGCTGGTTTATCAAATATGTCACCTTATCAGAAAATGGAAGTTTTTCTGCTTTTTTTCAATTTCCTGCACAATTTTACATATCTTTGCATGTAAAACTGTACAAATCTGCCTTTTATGATTGTTTAATGTGCCATTTCAATTTTTCAAGGCTATTCCTACTCTTGATTGACTTGAAACAAGAACTCTCTATCTACTTTGTACTTCAAACACTTTTATTGCATATAAATACAGATGCACTCTAAATTATCAGAGTATATTAACAGTATTGTACTGTATCTGTTTCTGTGATAATTATTGATTCCAAATATCCTAAATATTTTTCTTCTTATATTAAACCTGTACACTGATGTCTTTGAAAAAGTCTTTAGAATAATCATGCACAAGTTAACTGGTTTTACCCAGCATCATCATGATGTTTTGGTCTTCCTCTGTTTCCATGATGATTATATTGGAAGTTGTCAATGACAATAATAAATAACAATGCACTGATAACCCCAAATGGCATGCTGGATGTGTCAGCTTCAGTGGCATGCAGTGACATTTCATGACAGGGAAGATATGCCAGGCCTGGATAGAATCATTGGAAGCATTATACGATATTTTGGCATGTAGCATCCACCAGCTAAACTGCATGAAATTGGTACTCTGTAAAGTGCATGCATGAATGCGTATAATCTGGCTGCTTTATGCAATTCAAATCTTTTTGCCATGGAAGCTATCCCATTTTTGACAATACAGCACTTTCATTAGGAATATGCATATACTAAATTTATATTCAAGTATACAATAGCAATTTTATCATTTTTTTCACATGTAGTATAGAAATTTGTAATAAGATGCATAATGTAGTTATAATAAAACATTAATTTTAATTAATTCAAAGTTTGGGGTTCTAGATGAAATAACCACAGAATTTAATTGATAAAACAAATTTATTTGGAGCTCTAGTACAGAAAGTGTCAGCAGTACCATGCACGTGGTCAGAATGGCTGACCGGGAGACAACGGGCAAAATCTAGGGGCTCAGTAAGTGTTGCCAGGTTGGCCACATACTCCCTCCCCAGTGACAACACTCAAGAACTTAAAAGGGAAATGTACAGTTCATCCAGAACGAGTTGTCCGTGGGCAAGGTTCCTTGATTTGAGTGGTCTCATCCGGCGGGTGGTCATTTCTATCCACAGATCCATTGTCACTGTTGGAGGATGGCAGAGAAGTGGTTGTATCTTTAAGAAAGAAGGCGGGTTTGAGACGGTCAATTGAAACAGTTTGCTTCCCATGAGGTGTATCTAAGTCAAAGTGTTTCTCCGAGTGTCGTAAGACATAGAAAGGGCCATCGTAGATTGATTGTAATGGTTTTCATAATGCATCATGGTGCACGAAGATGTGCGAAGTATTCATCAACTCGGGGTGTAAAAATATATTCTTAGACGAGTGGTGGACATCTCTGACCGGGCGGATCGACCGCATATGATCCTTCAACCTGAAGATCAAGGTAGGAAAATTGTTGGCAGAAGTAGTCTCATGGTCGACAAGGAGATCAGAAGGCAGTGAAATGGGTTTGCTGTACGTGATCTCTGCTGCTGTAGTGTTGTAGTTGGGGATGACATAGGATCTTAGCCCCAAGAGGATGGTTGGGAGTTTAGCAACCCAGTTATCAGTCAGTTGAGCTCTCAGCGAGGACTTTAGCTGACGATGCCACCGTTCAATTTTCCCATTTGCAGCTGGGTGGTATGCTGTTGTTTTAATGTGGCTAATTCCCAGGGCTTTGGTGAGATCAGCAAAATGTTGGCATTCAAACTGGCGACCCCTGTCAGTGGTTATAATGCGTGGTATGCCAAACCATGCAATCCATGTAGAAAGGATTACATTGGCTATAGTCTCAGCTGAGATGTCTGCCACCGGTGTTGCTTCTGGCCAACGTAAAAATCGTTCTATGATTGTGACTAGATAGGTAAAGCCTTGGCAAAATGACAAGGGACCCACTATATCCACATTGATGTGAAAAAAACGGCGATCAACTTGGCTGTAGGTCCCCACTGCACTGTTAGTATGTCTTCCTACTTTGACTCTCTGACAAGGAATGCAGGTTTTAGCCCACAATGTGACACCTTTCCTTATTGATGGCCAAATAAAGCATTTGCTGACCAGGTCCACTGAACCTCTCATTCCTGAATGTGCTAACCCATGTAGTGAGTCAAAAACTAGCCGGCGGTACTGTTCAGGTACTGTACATAAGGCCTGTGTTTGCCTGTTGAGATATCGCATGTCACTTCAATGCCGTTATCAAGGCAAATCTTTTGAAATTTCAGCAAACATGATTGTGATTGTTGAAGTTGGGCAAGCTCTTGGTCCACAGCTTGTGCAGCGGCAATATCTTCCAGGGGTATTCCTGTTGGGAGAAAAATAGAGCTAATTCTTGAGCAGACATCTGCAGCTATGTTGTCCTTCCCTGGTATGTACCTGATATCTGTGGTAAATTGGCCAATGTAGTCTAAATGAAGGAGTTGGTGAGGGGATGCCTTATCTGAACGTTGCTGGAATGCATGGGTTAGGGGATTATGATCAGTATATATCGTGAAATTCCTGCCTTCTAAAACGTGGCTGAAGTATCACACTGCTGAATATGCCACTAAAAGTTCACGGTCATATGTGCTATAGTTAGCCTGTGGTTTGGTTAGCGCTTTAGAAAAGAAGCCTAGAGGTTCGACAATGGAACTGTTCTTTTGTTGAAGAGCTGCACCTATTGCGAAGTCTGATGCATCCACCATCAACATCATTGGAAGATCAGTGGAGGGATGGGCCAAGAGGCAAGCACCTGCTAGTTCCTCTTTAAGTCATTCATAGGCTGCAATTGACTCTGGGGTCCATTGCACTTTTCATTATCTCTTTTCCTGGTATCTTTGCACAAATCAAAAAGAGCTTGCCGTGTTGGAAAGTGAACGTCTATAAAAGTTGACCAGCCCTAAAAATTTTCGGAGCTGTTCTATAGTATCCGGGCGTGGAAAGTTTTGGATGGTTTGAACTCGTTCAAGCAGGGGAACAATTCCTGCTTGGGAGACATTATAGTCCGGGAAAGAAACCTCCTGTACACCAAAAACACACTTTGACAGGTTGATGTTCATGTCATGCCTGTGGAGTCTAGTGAATAGTGTTCTTAAATGGGATACGTGCTCCTCCTCTGAACAAGATATGACCTCGTCGCATCTCGAGTAGACAAAGTCTAATTCACGTAAAATATCGTGAATATATCTTTGAAATGACTGGGCAGCATTGCGTAGTCCAAAGGGCAATTTTAAAAATTCATATAAGCCAAAGGGTGTGATCATGGCTGTTTTTGGAACGTCCTCTGGTGTCACAGGGTGAAATGCCTGCACCAGGTGTATTTTAGAAAAGATGGATTTGCCTCTTAGTTGGCAATTGAAATCTTGAAGTTGGAGTATCCGGTACCAGTCTGGTATAGTGATAGCGTTCAAGGCCCAGTAGTCCCCACAAGGACGTGATGAACCGTCCTTCTTTGGAACAAGATGTATAGGGCTGGACAAGCAACTTTTGGAGGGCCTGCATATTCCCATGTCTATCATCTGTTGGAATTCCAGCTTTGCCTGTGCAAGCTTATCAGGAGGAAGTCATCTTGGCTTAGCAGTGACTGGAGGTCCTGTTGTGACGATTGTATGGTAGACATTATGGTCACTAACTTGCTGATATGTAGGTTGTTCCTTCAGGAGGTTGGGAAACTCCAAGAGAAGCTTGGAATACTTCTGTTGAGGTGATACCATTAGCACTGTCTGCTGATTTGTGGTGGTGGTAGTTCCTGGGGTTGCCAGGTGAGTGAGATTATCTCTTAAGCACCTATTCTTTAAATCCACAAGAATGCTGAAGTGACTTAGAAAGTCTGCTCCTATAATAGGGTGCTGTACATCTGCTAAAGTAAATGGCCAGCAATGCCCAGTTCGTCGGAGTCCAATATCAAGTTTAAGGAGGCGCTCCCCATATGTAGATATCACGGAGCCATTAGCTGAGTAGAGTTGGCGATTACTGATATGTCGTTTTTCTAGAGTGGTGGGAGGTAAGACAGAGATGTATGCCCCCAAGTCTACCAGGAATCTGCAACCAGTGGTAGAATCAAAAATAAATAAGCGATTGGATGTTTTCTCCCCGCCCCTCTGGGTTGCAGAGAGAGCGGGGTTAGTCGTTTCCCGAGGCTTCCTTGATAACACATTTAAAAGAACAAGGTGGGGTGCACTTCTTGGCATTAGCTTTGAATTTTAAGTGATACCAACAAACATTATAACCCGGTAGATTTGGACTGGGAGAACGTCGTCATCTCTCTGAGCATGAGGGGGAACGAGCTCGTAACTTGTGGATCAAAATGGCAAGTTCTGACACAGCTTTCTCCAAACGAGAGAGCCGATCTGTCTGGTGTGCGGTTGCATCACTGGTGGAACATATGTCTGAATTGAGACTGGTTATCTCCATAATTTTGTTAGCCATAGCGGCCAAGGTATGGAGACTGTCTTGCTTGGTCACTAAAACTGAACACACGTTGTTAGGCAACCTCTGTAGAAAGAGAGTTCTAAGAAATTCGTCTGTTACTTGCGTACCGGCCAGTGCCCACATTTCTCTTAGTAGTGCCAAGGGCTTTTTGTCTCCTAGCTCAATTTCTAAAAGTAATTTTTTTGCCTTCCTACTTTCGGATTCTTCGAACTCGTTGATTAATCGCGATTTTAGGTCCGTGTAGGGCGTGCTTGTCAACGGTAGAGATATTAGATCGGCGACCAATTCGGCTATTTCACAGTCAAGCGATCCTAGTACATGATGGTATTTCGTAACCTCTGTTGTGATATTAGAGACAGCAAATTGTGATTCCACCTGTGTGAACCATACTTTAGCGTTCTTTCTCCAAAATGGTGGAATTTTCACCAATACTAGTGCTACCTCAATGGGGTCTTTGCTTTTCATCATGACGGAAATATATAACTAATAAACTACTCACAGAATTGGGTAAATAAGTTCTTGTGATCACGACTGGCTCACCACTTTGGGGTTCTAGATGAAATAACCACAGAGTTTAACGGGTAAAACAAATTTATTTGGAGCTCTAGTACAGAGAGTGTCAGCAATACCATGTACGTGGTCAGAATGGCTGACTGGGAGGCAAATGGCAAAATCTAGGGGCTCGGTAAGTGTTGCCACGTTGGCCACAAAAGTAAGTTAAAATATGAAAATAATCACACAATACGTATTTATATTTTAAAAAATACAAAGGAAGCAGCACTTCCACAGCTTCCATGGATGCTACTGGTCAGCTTATTTAGTTTACCAACATACCAGATGTCAAGTTAAAAAAATTTCACTGCACTATACTCTCGAAAATAGATCACACCTACTATTAAGTTTGCCAGATCTGATTTATACCATCATGTGATGATAATTAGTCTCTAACTAAATTTTAGTTAGAGACTAGTTAGTCTATATATATATCCACTAACCTTTTAAAAATGTTTTCTGGCCAGGCTGAAAATGTTTGTGATACGTTAAAATTTACTGCAAAGCATTAAAAGGTTAGCAGTTATATATATTTATCAATGCTTTGTTTCTTGGATGGCTCTTATCATCTTATCTCTTTTAACTTATTAATAATTACTCAAAGTATAGCAAACGAACCAAAAACTGCCTAATCCCACTTGAATGGAACTGCAGCTAAAATTGTACAGAGGACATCAATAAAGTGGTTTTGTGTCATCCTGCAATGGAAAAATTTGACCTCATCTCAACTTTCCATTATGAAAAAATTTGCAAGTGAGTAATCAACCAATTGCATCACTTTATATTGATATTTTTAATATGTTAATAGTGAGGTTGAGGCCAAAGTTTTAAATGCAAAAACGTGTACATCGGATATTCAGCGTCACTTTCCTGTAAGCCTAGAAGTTTGACAATGGTGTTTGGAATGTCGAGCATGATTCCACTGACTTTCCAAACACCATTGTCAAACTTCTAGGCTTACAGGAAAGCGACGCTGAATGTCCGACGTACATGTTTTTGCATTTAAAACTTCGGCCTCAACCTTGCTAATATAGATGTTAACATAACCTGATAAACAGCAAGTGCTTTCTAAATGTTGGAATCCATTTTCAACATTCACAACCACGTAACAAAAGATTTCTGGGAAAATTTATGAAACTAAAACCAAAGTCTAAAACCATAAATTCCAATATTTTAAAAAAAATGCCAACATATTGTCAACCAAAAAAAAATCATCTTTATTTAATAATCATTTTAATATGATAAAGATAAGCATTTTTGGAACATTCTCCATTCTGTTGTCACATCTACACTGCTTAAACATTCTAAAATAAATATTGTGTTTAAACTAGTGATGTAACGAATAGTATATTTGGCCTCAGCCGAATACCGAATATTCGGCTAGGAGCATGACCGAATACCGAATATTCGGCCAGGAGCGTGGCCAAATGGCCGAATATTCGGCCAAACTATTCGGCTCGATTAACGCAAGTACGAAAATTGGCGCGCAAACCGCATTATGGCAAGGATCGCGCACTCTGCTCTCTATCGGCCCGCTGTCACTACGATTTTTTCTTCCAGTAGGTTTAAATTATTTTAATTAATTAATTAAATTATAATTATTAAAGTTAATACGAGATGGAGCCTAACGTCTACCTCTACTGCCAAATTGGTTTATAATTTATATAATAGCTGTAAACAGCCCGATATGATTCGGCAGTTGTTGGTATTTAGATGTAAGTTATAAGTTATTTTATTTGCAATCGATCTTTTTAACTCTAAAATTTTGTTTTTAATACGTATTTGTAGACCGAATAGTGCCCTAAGGATATACTTTAGTGGGGACACACGGTCTAGTTTCTCCCCAGTTGTGGAACAGTTCAAATATATTATTGGGGGTTTTCTATATGTGAAGTTTTGTGATATTTTGTCGCTATTGTTTTTGTCAATATTTTTAAAATTTAACATGATTTCAAATGTTATCTTTTGTATATAATGAGAAATGCTCATTCTTCGCTTTATATATAAAATAAATTATATATTAGTTACTCATCTTCTAGAAATAGATAAATAATTCTTTCATTAAATACGATAAGTTTCAATAAAACGTTTCATAAATCATTTTAAAATATCGTAAAAAAATATTAAAATATATGCGAATACATAATTAACTAATAACATAATTAACTAATCAATAATATTAATGCCCGATACATTCTAACCTGCACGCCATCGATGCCGTAAGATATCGGGCTAGATAAAGGCTATATTATTATTTAATTACGAAATAATTTAATACTAGAGTTAGATGCTATTTCTTATTAACTTTAATAATTATTGTTTAATTTTCAGCATTAATAAAAGTTACCAAAATGATTAATTTACTGTGTTTTTGTTATTTCTTACTCCTGTTTTTAAGTATTCGGTATTCGACCGAATAGTGACTAAATATTCGGTATTATTTCTTACTCCTGTTTTTAGGTATTCGGTATTCGGCCGAATAGTGAAAAATAAGCCGAATAGGCCGAATACCGGGTAGTAACCGAATATTCGTTACATCACTAGTTTAAACATATGGAATGCTTAAACAGAATTGATTCACATGTAAATTAATTAATATTCTGTTATATTTTTAAAACATCAATTCAAACTTTGATTTGAAATCTTTTCTTAATTAAATTACTTTGGTAGCCAGCTGGCAAAAGTACAATACATGCTCCGAGGAACTCAAGTTCATATCTAGATTAGGTTGTCAGAAATGCTCATGTATGATGTGATATAGATATGTTGATCACTATCCTCCATCAACTGGTCATTCTATTGATTGAGGGTTTGAGTGAGCCAATGTTAGGTTTATTAAAACCTGCAATGGAGATGAGTAAAGGTTTCTTAGAAGTAAAAGGAAAAAAATGAACTTTTCAGTAAGAAAATAAATTTAATTGTTTATATTTAAACAAAATAAATACCTTCTGTAACTGATAACTGGCGTGAAATATTTATAAACTGGCAAACGTTTTCGCTGCCCCTCCTGGGCTCTTCCTCAGGCCAAGTTTTGCTGTAACTGGATTTGATAATCGAATGCTTTGAATAAATGGAACGTGTTCCGCTTCTAAAAGTTCGAGTACGCGCGGCAACTGCGTGCCGTTCTAAACTTTTAAAATTTCTTTTTTTCGGTTGGGAAAACAATGTGCGCATCCTATGCTAATTACATGTAACATTTAATCATTTATGACCTTTCTTCCAATAAAAATTGCCAAACTGTAGAGAGATTCGTTTCCTCTTTGAAATTGATGCATGTTGTTGTGCAATCGGCCTTGAAAATTTCCATCGCTTCCAAAGTTCTCAGATGTTCTTGATGTTGGGTGGTGCGGATCACTCCTGCCTCATTAAAAATCGGTGTTACGTCCGGGTTTGTTGCATACGAGGACAATGCCGTTGTGTATTTATAGCGGGTAATATCGGATTTATGCTCCTTTATTCTAGTGCATAGTGGATGTTTGGTGGACCCTATGTACAATAATTGCTTCTGCCATTTGTCATCTTTCAAAGGGATACTATATACTCCCGGAAGTCTGTTCGGGTTATGTGCGTCCTTTCCGTTTCTCAATAGACTGTATATGGAAAGGTTTCTCCTAAAAGCGATTTTAATTCCCTTTTCTTTCGCAATTGCGTTGTATATTGTTTTTAGGTGTGGGTTGAACGCAAGAGAACACGGTTACAGCAGCATTGTAAAAAAGTTATATAACCGGCACCTCCATATAAGCAGTAGAACGAACCAAGAAAGCGTACTGAAAAAAAGCTGCTACAGAAGAGAACATAGAAAGAACCCCGGTAACGTACAACCCACACCTAAAAACAATATACAATGCAATTGCGAAGGAAAAGGGAATTAAAATCGCTTATAGGAAAAACCCTTCCATATACAGTCTATTGAGAAACGGAAAGGACGCACATAACCCGAACAGACTTCCGGTAGTATATAGTATCCCTTTGAAAGACGACAGATGACAGAAGCAATTATTGTACATAGGGTCCACCAAACATCCACTATGCACTAGAATAAAGGAGCATAAATCCGATATTACCCGCTATAAATATACAACGGCATTGTCCTCGTATGCAACAAACCCAGACGTAACACCGATTTTTAATGAGGCAGGAGTGATCCGCACCACCCAACATCAAGAAAATCTGAGAACTTTGGAAGCGATGGAAATTTTCAAGGCCGATTGCACAACATGCATCAATTTCAAAGAGGAAATGAATCTCTCTACAGTTTGGCAATTTTTATTGGAAGAAAGGTCGTAAATGGTTAAATGTTACACGTAATTAGCATAGGATGCGCACATCGTTTTCCCAACCAAAAAAAAGAAATTTTAAAAGTTTAGAACGGCACGCGGTTGCCGCGCGTACTCGAACTTTTAGAAGCAGAACACGTTCCATTTATTCAAAGCATTCAATTTTCGAATCCAGTTACAGCAAAAATTGGCCTGAGGAAGAGCCCAGGAGGAGCAGCGAAAACGTTTGCCAGTTTATAAATATTTCACGCCGGTTATCGGTTATAGAAGGTATTTATTTTGTTTATACAACCCGGTGTGGGAGAAGCTTTAGTTTATATTTAAATCATTAAATACATCAAATCTCAAATAGAAAATGTAGACATCTGTGGAACTTCTTCACCAAAGCAACAATTAACAGTAAAAAAGTTATTACTTCTCTGCCAATTGATGCAGTTAAGGTGTGTTTGTGCTAACTTGAACTTTTAGTAATTATTACTAATCAGTTTGGATTGAACAACAGGCTTCACTCTCTAAGTCTACTTTATAATCTATTTAGCACCTTTAAGATTTCTCTCATCCTGGACACTACCTTTGGACTAAGCAACTTCGAATATATGATATGTTAAGTCACCTAAAGTCAATTTTTTAAGTCTGAAAAGTCTCTCTCCAAAACTAGGGATTCATTTGTATGGGAGGTATAAAATACATACCTAGACAGTAAAAAAATGGAACAATGCTCCTAACAATTGTACACGATTTACTCTAACCCCAGCAAGCCACTACAAATGTTATTTGCTGAAACTTGTGTTCATTAAGTTCATTTAAAATAGAGATTAATACAGTATAAATGAATACTATAGACATGATGTAGCCAAGTTAGAGTTATTGTCTCTCAATGGGAATGATATGCTGTTATTATATGCCAGGGGTGGGCAAGCAAGAGTTCAGTGGGAGCGGTGGCGATAGTATGGTAAGGCGCACGATTTTATTATATAATATAAATATAATATAAAACAAATATTGAATTTTTTTTAATAAACATATTTTCACAAAATTATAAAAATAAAATTGTAAAAATAATAATAAAAAACAGAAATTAACACTTTCAGCAAGAACCGCATGTAACTCAAAAAAAGCCGCATTTGTCCATGTCTGTTATATGCTTTAGTCAGACACTTTATTCTGAATACCCATACACTTTCAGAACAAAGAATGGATCTCTTGCTCCACTAGAGAGCAAGAGATGCAAAGACAATCAATATAAATATTATCAATGTTTGACTATAACTTCCACATGTATTGGATATTCTATCCACTAGCTTCAACATAAAATATTAAAAACACTCCCAACCAATGTATGTAAGTTATTTCTTTAACACTATTACATTGTGTCATAGTTATGAGTATCCCAATGTACATTATATCATCATTTAATTTAATTTAACAATAACTTTGTAGGCTATTTTACTTCTGTTCAAAATATAATCAAATTCTCATTAAAATTATAATCTTCAGACTGTATATATTATTTTATTGACAGAGGTAATGAGAATTTAATTAAAATCCATCCAATGAACAAAGCGATAATAAATACAAATACATCGCACTAACCTTGTATATAGTTTTGCAGTTGATTTTTAAAACATAACACAGAATTTAATTGTCATTTAAATTATGCAGTTATTATTTTTTAGAATTTCTAGCTTTATAAACTGCAAATTGGAAAGTTGGCTTAAATGTTAGCTTTTGTTGACATAGATGGTTAATATAGTTATGCTAAGGCAATATGACAAACACACAAAAACCATAAAAAGTTAACCTGTTATTTTATTTCCATTGTAAGCATTTGAATAGTAAAAAACACAAAATACGTTCATAAATAAATTTTAACTTGAAAGATTTTAATTCTGTCACGCCTTCCTTATCACCTTCTAAAGTTGCATTCCATTGCTATACAGACAGAAAAACCAAAAATATCATCAGTCCAGAAATAATAGTGCGTTGCCTGGTAAAGTAGCTTTAAGGATAGATTCCCACTAGCATATGTGACAATGCACGAAGCACCCCCTATGCTTTGGCACCACAAGACCAAAAGGTAAACACTGCATTTGCGATGACTAAATCGTCAGGACTGAATACACTGTCTTTTAGGACAGACACAGAAACCTCAATGGCCACATTTTACACACGAGCGTTCACATTGTAGGCACTTGGGCTCGGAATGGAGGTCTGAGACAACTAGAAGTGAATGTACTCCACTACGACTTTAACAATTAACAATACCCATTTATTTATATGCAATTTATGCACTTCTGTGCATAGTTAAGATACTAATTTTATATATCAATTATAGTCTCTGACTGCAAGAGAGTTTATAAATCGGTTGATGTTGATAAATAGCTTAGTAGAAGTTGGTTCCTTGGGGAATCGTAGAATAGGCAGATCGATGTACTGCTGGTCTGCAATGTGGTTCGAAAGGTCCTTCGACAAATCGAAAGGGTAAAAGTGTTTGGATGTGTTGAGAAGGGCAGAGGATCAGCAACAGCTTGAGCAGTATCCGAAACAGGTTCAGGTGCAAACAGCAGTTCAAAGGTGGTGAACTACAATGACAACGAACTCTCCGTGTTGTCATCAGACCTTGCCTTTTATTTGGGGTTCCTTCCTGTTTTCCCCTTGCCCTTCTTTGGCAATGTTGCAATGTCTATGTCCAATAGCAATTTTTTTCATTAGTTCCCGGTGACACATTGAATGTGTCACCGGGAAGAAAGTCTGTGGGAAAAGTTATAATCATTTCCTTTCGGATTTTTGAAGCAAGTCCAGGCTTTCACACACACAACTACCACAAAGTGGATACAAATTACCAATTCGTCCCTTTTCAATGAATATTTGACCAGTTCACTAGGTGTTGAAATATTCTCAATTTTTGCTGAATTTAAGTTTGTTAAATCAATCAACTTTTCATAACTAGTGTTAAAAAATTTTTTAACCAATAACATCCTAACCTAGTTTGTATCATACAGTATGATACAAACAATATTTCATTTTGGTTAGTGTTTGTTTTACTCATTTATAATGGTTTATAGAATAATGTATACCAAAGCTAATGCAGCTGGATAAGCAAACCAATAACAATCCATTTGCTTATCTAGTTAAATTTAAACCACTTTACTAGGCAATTCACCCAATCATTTTGCTCCAGTCTTCATTACAACCTTTCAGGTTTGGTCAGACATATCCAAAAATTTTTCATTTTTTTAAGGCTTCTCTCGATTGTTTGCTGGAAGGAATCTAATTATCAGAATACAGTAGTGCTTTCTACTTTGAATTTAATTCATTCCAGCAGCCTGTTTGAACTCTGAGTCAATTTTTCCCATTAGAAATAATGTAAAGCGAATTAATTTGTCTCCAGACTCTAAACAATACCCATTTTGATAATGTTACCACCCGTCTGGTTTTCACCCAGACAGTTCGGGACTCACTGTCCAGGTGAACTATTAATTTTGTCCAGGAATTTCGTAGAAATTGTAAAATTATGACAAAACACAAGTTCTTGCAAATATTTTTATAAATTTATACCATTTGAACAGCAAAAGACCTCATACTCACTGAAACTCATCTGCCATTCCGCCGTGTTACTCTGTTTATGCCGACGTGTGATGCGCAAACTACCTCTTGACTTTTTTTTTTCTTTTTTTGCTTGTATGTCCGTACACATCTTCTATTATCTGTTCTTTCTTAATTTAGGTTACATACATTACTCCTATGCAAGTCCCTAGTCCCTAACTGTAGCTGATTTAGAACTGGTATGCATGTTATTCTTTGCATTGTAAAATGATATTGCGCATGCATCAGGAACTTCTGTCGCGACTCTCACTGTTTTGTTGCTCTTGGTAGACGGGGTGCTTGTTTCGTTGGGCTACCGCTCCTCTCCGGATCAGAGGTTTCTATATTCTACTATTGATGTTGCGCCCTTGTGCCAGTGGTCATTGGCATGTTGGGTCTTCGTTCTCTCCAAACCGGAGAGCCATGTTTCTTGAATTGTTGTCGCATTTTGTTATGTGTCTATTGTCGGGCAATTTTGTACTCTCCAAGTTGGAGACCGCTATTGTTGTTGTAATTTACTGCAGTGTATTTTCATTTACATTTCATGTTTTGTCAATTGTTCTGTAACTGCAGGATAGAGCGTTTTCACTGTTTATGTTAGGCACTCGCCTACCCACTGTATTCTTTGATTTTGGATTTATAAACGGGACTCTGTGTTGGCTGCTCATAGATCTACTTTCCTGCTATCCTGTCATTCTTATCCCGTCTTCCCTCTTCCCCCCTTCAACTCTTCTTCTTTCCTCATTTCCAAGGCTAAGCCAATGGTATGGCCTCCTAAACTTTCTTGACTGACTGTTCGAACAAACCTGACCTGCCGTCCGGGTTAGCGATTTTGTAAAGGTGGTAACACTACATTTTGATAAACTTAAAACAGCAAATATGCAAATAGTAACAAAATTAATTGTCCTAATAATAAATTAAAACATGAAAACAATAAATAAAATACATAAATAGTGTACGATAAAATGTAAATTGCATTTACTAGTCTTACATCATCAACTTTGGTATCTTAAACATGGGCACAAGATCCACTGCAAGCATACCATTTCATGCTTTGTGATAAGTTCCTTTTTCATCTCAATCATCAGCACTACAACCTTCCTCTTAAACTTTGTTGCTTCCTAATAATAAATGCTTACTGGAACAAATAAATCAGAAATTAAATCTATTATACGCCTATAAAGTATCCAGCATATTATTAAATTATCATAAGAAACGGGATTATCATAATAAAAAGGGATCGAAAACGTTCTTATGATAATTTAATAATATGCTGGATACTTTAAAGGCGTATAATAGATTTAATTTGTTGCTTCTACCCTCTTCTTGGATGCCATAGTTAATAAGTAAATATCATATTGAGTTAAACAGAAAGTGTTTGTGTTTTCTTTAACAGCCATTGTTACTTAACATAGATGTGTGATTAAATATAACAGTTGTAAAATTTGACACATTATTGCTAATGTGAGATTGTATTCTTTGTTTAAAAGCTTATTTTAAAGTTTTTACTTCACATTTTGTTTGAATAAAACAAAATTGAAATGTCTTTGGATTAAAAGCAATCAGATTTATGATTTATGAGTTTTGGGAAGAATATAACAACATACAAACAGTAAAACAAATATGTAATTTGTATGGGGAAGATGTTCCTAACTTTGAACATATCAAATGTGGTTTAAAAAGTTCTGTTTGAGAAATTTTGAAGTAAACAATACAAAATATACAGGGTGCCCAAAACCCATAGATGAAATAAAAAAAACTGAAAGAAACTGTTAAAAACTGACAAATAATACACAATATATATAACCAAACACTAAAAATAAAGCAAAAAAAGCCTTGAAAACATACTAGTGTAATGCAAGAGAGAAAGCAAGAGAGGACAAAGCAAGAGTGCAACAGAGTGCATTTTGCTTCGAGTGCATTTTTTCACTGTGCTTACAGTTAGAACTTTAAAACATCATTCAAAGTCCGAAGCCAACATTTCTCAAATTTAGCATTCAAATTTATAGTCATTCAATGTACAAGGTACCTCTGTACTATATTTACATTTAATAAAGATTTTAATTTATGTTTGTATGATGTACTATGCATCAACTCTATGCATGACAGGAAATAACTATATTGATAATATATTTAAAGTCATAAGGATTTTTAGTTCCTATCTTATAAACAAATAATCACTAACTTTAAACACTGTTTTAAAATAGTTTTGATTTTTTAATTTTCATCAATTTTTACAAATCATTTAGCATTACAGAAAGCAAGTTAAGGAAAGTCGTACCTCATTAAAAATCAATCAATTCACACTTCTTTGTTTTGTTTTGTTAAGTTAAGGTAACAAAACATTTGGGCAATCTGCCTAGAGGACGCTTTCCAGGAGGTCTTTTAAGGGTAACCAGCCCCTATTCAGACATTACAGACACGGAAAGAACTGGGAAAACTCCACGTGGCCAGCCCGTCCTGCCAGGCGCAAACCCACAACCGAACTCCCGACGTTCTGGGAACAGAACTGCTCGGGCCACCGCCGGCCCCAATTCACGCTTCAAGCTGCAAATAAGATATTGCAGCTTTAAAGCAGATATGACCTTTGCCTTAAAGCAAGAGCAAGATATTTACTTTTGAAAAAAAAGTGTATATTTTATAAACTTATACCAAGGAAACTTATAAAAAAAATCACGTTAAAACTAATCCTACACCGTATTATTGTTATTTTATACAAATAATGAGATCGCGCAGATTCAAAATATTAATATAAATTTAATTTTAAATCGAAATACGATAAATATGAATTGTTACAAGTTGAAGTTATTTTTGTTTTCAGTGTTGCATACGCATCTCTATTTTTAAACTATTTTTTAATGATAACAGCATTAATTACCCCGTCATCATTTAAATGTATTAATAATAACCATTTGCAATTAATAAAAATTAACAATAGTTACCGATTTTAAATTAATTGTTTTTTAAAAGATCTTTAAATAACCTTTTATAAAGTCGTTAGTCCACCAACAGACCACGACCACACCACTATCTCGCCACCTGCCGTCAGAATTCGAATTTATTAATTTGAAAAATTATTAATGATTATTTACTATTTCAATATTTAAAACTATTTTTAATTATTTCTTGAATTAATTTTATGTGTTTGTAAAATAATTTGTACTTATTTCCATAGAAAATTAATTAATAATATATGGCAAAAAATCGTATTTTTTAATAATACCAGAGTCGATAGTTACACTGGTCCATGCATGTATGTAGCTCCAATACTACGATACTGGCAAAGAGGCCCTCTTAGTGCCCACAGGGCGGAAAGAGCTAAAAAAAAAAAAAAAAAAAAAAAAGAAACTACGATACTGGCGTAATAAATATTTCTGCCACTTCGAACGTTTCAATTGCGTCAAGGCGTAACTTTGGCTTGAGCATAGGGAGTGTCAGCTGTAAACATTCGAAATTCTTTTAATATATGAAATTTTCTCGTTGTTAACTCAGATGTTTCTTTTATAAAATATTAAAATTAATCAAAACTTGTCAACTTGATCTGGAGAAAGTGATTGACCAATTTGTAAACGAAAAAGCGAAAAAACAATTTTGAAGTATTTTATGTATTATTATATACTTGTTATGAAACTAAAGTTGCACACATTTTGTCATTACACTTTGAATAATATGTGGTAAATATTATTAGGTACTCCGTACTTAAATAAAGGCATTTTGTTTTATTATTACTTTTGTATTTATTAAATTGAATATCTTATTGTTGAAATGCCTCGAATTTCAAATAAATTGTTATTAAGTAAGGTTTTAAATCGAAATAATTAGATATATGTTTTTAAATTAAATCTTCAAAATGAATTTCGCCAGACCTCTTCCGAGGAACAAGGGGCGCACCGATTCTACTTACTCCAGGGCGTTGACTATGCAGCTACGCCACTGAGTATCAATCTTCTGTAATTCACTAGTTTCCAAATTGAAGGTGAATTTGTCACCATCGACCGTCAGGCAATCGACTTTCAGAAATACTTTATTATTAAAAGATTTCGCTTCGCAAAAAATGCAGCAATTTTCTACGCCTTAATCTTGATCTGTATGACAAATCATCAAAGACCCTAATGTGCGAGTAGGACGGCGACGCCTGAATTTTCCTTAAATTTTTAAAAATGACTCTTTTGTCATCTTGAGTATAGAGCTTACACAAAATAAGCCGAGTTCCCGATATTCGATACCTATTAATAAATGGAATAGACTCCCCGTTTTGTCTTTTAAATAATTCAATAAAACTATTAGCATTATTAACTATTTCTTCTTCACCACCACTCAAACCGGAAATGATAATATTATATCTTTCTTCGAATCATTGTGTATAGAATCTATATAATAATTCTGAAGAGAAAATTTGGGGATACTATAGATTACCACCTATGGAATTTCGGGTCTTTCGGTATATATCTGAACTCGAAAGACCGAGACGAGTTCAACGATAACCTACTTTTGGACCGGAGACGAAAAATAAAAAATGCGCGATCGCGCGATGATAGGGAGTCGCGTCGCTCTCTCCGCTAAGTCAGCCTCGCTATCGCGATCGTGAGTCGCGTCGCTTGCCGTTAAAATTGCCTTTAGTAGACGTTCCCCCCTTTTTTTACTTTGTTCAAGAACTACCGTGAATCAATAACTAGTGACGTTTAGCACATGGCGGCCTGCCGGCGGCTCCCCTCCGGGAGGTCAGTCGGGAGCACGAACAGTGAAAACAGCCGCCATGTTCGCTGCCATGAGTAACATTAACCGAAATGGCGATCGCGCGATGATCGGAAGTCGCGTCGCTCTCTCCGCTTTCGTATCGCGTGTTTAACCCTCCTGGAGATGACCGTAGTCCGACGTCGTGGTTTGCAGACTTTACCGCAAGATGGCAGTACTAGCAACTATGGTGCCATCTTCGTGAGAGCATTAAAAAAGTATGATAACTTAAAAGGTATGATAACTTTTTTATTTTTCGTCTCCGGTCCAAAAATAGGGTACCGTTGAACTCGTCTCGGTTCCCTGAGTTCAAATATTTAATCAAAGTCCTAAAATTCCATAGGTGGTAATCTATAGTACACCCGAAAATTTATCCACGCATGCAGTTTTAAAAGACAAAAGTTAGGTAATTTCTCCTTCCAGACAAGATAGACGTTCATAATACTCCTTAGGTAAATTAGACAACCAATCAAATTTTGATGACAGTTCTTCCAGTTTCGATAGAATAGTATCAAAACGTTCCTCGAGTAAACACAGAATCTTCTGAGGTAGTTGAGAAGAAATATCATGTGACGCAAAATACCGTATTTTACGGACTATAAGACGCACTTTTTTCTTCGAAAAATTGCCTCCAAAATTAAGGTGCGTCTTATAGTCCGTAAAATACGGTAGTCGTCCAGTCGAGATGGGGTAAAAGTTCGGTTTTAATACATGGCGCATTTTTTTCTGATTTTGCTTTCTTAAGAGACCTCCCTAGTAGACGTGTCCTAAACAGATAGAAATTTTGGGGAAGAAGCGTATAATAAGAGTTATAAACGAAAACTGATTGAATTATTTACTGAATCCGTCATTGCGTAATCCTGTTTACATCGTGGAGTAACACATCGAAGACGGACGCTTACAAACCGTATCACGTGACCTGACGTTGACGTCACTAGATCACGTGACCGCAGTAAGTAATCCAATCAGTTTTCGTTTATAACTCTTATTATACGCTTCGCCCCCAAAAATTTCTATCTGTTTAGGACATGTCTACTAGGGAGGTCTCTTAAGAAAGTAAAATTAGGAAAAAATGCGCCATGTATTTATCATCAATTATTATATTATTAATTATATATCAATTATATACAAGGGCGTACCCAACGAGGGGCAGCTGTTCCTTCCTAGAAGAAAAAGTGTAGTAATTGACACACAGCACAGACGTATCAATTTAGTATCAGTTTGAATAATGAATATTGTGACTAGACTAGACTAGAGCTATCTGTCGTAAAATCTTACTCTCCCACCCCACTTCCTCGAAACTAAAATGAGTTGGCCCTTCTAGTTCAGATGGGTACGCCGCTGATTATATATATATCTGTACAAATCTATATATATATATATATATATAATTTATATATGTCTGCTTTATAAACAAGGAAAGATGTTAATAGGCTATATTAATAAAACGCCTTAAGACCTTAGCCCGAGTTATCTTGGGCAAGTTACATAGCGTTACAAACAATCCCGTCCTTTGCGCCTCTAAAAAATTTTTTACTTTTTTTTGATTTTTCGGATGTTTTCTGTCTCCAAATTTTTTGAAAAATTTTTACCCGCGCGAAAAAATTTTATTGCGATTTTAATTAACCTTTAATGACGCGCGATTAACGCTTAATTGTTTTTTTATGGGATTTTTTTATGGAACTTCATTCATCCTTCTAAAGTTCTAGTGCGCCGATTTTACTTCGGTAAAGTTATTTAAAGATATTTTCTGATGTGAAAAACAACATTCAATAGTTTTTTAATTTTTTAATTAATAAATTTTATTATATATACGTTTAATTAAGTCGGGGGGTCGGAAATTTCAATTAAAATCGTAATTTTAAAAAAATATTTAGAAATATACCGCCATCTAGTATTCACCCTACTTTTTACCCTTCTCCTCCTGAGAGTTTCATAAGAATGTCCCGCGAAAGACGACACCAGCTGTTCTCAAAATCATCCTATCCGAGCATCTGCCGGAATTATATGTGGAAAGGGTTATTATTGTAAAAACGAGGAGTGTCGGAAGTGTAAAGGAATCCTGCAAAGTAAATAAACACGGGTGACGAGAACATAATTTTGTGTTATATTCCATTGTGAATCACTCACCACGTGCATATCCTACAATATATATATATATATAAGCCCCTTTTTTTAACTCTTTCCGCCCTGTGGGCACTAAGAGGGCCTCTTTTAGAAGGCCCATTATGGGTTCGGCCAGGCCCACAATGGGGCGACCGGGTGGTAAGGGACGGGGCCCGACATATCCGAACGGACCACCCCCCGAATAATTCCTGGGGATTATTCGACCCGTTCGGATTCGATCCCGGGTCCCCCAGAGCGGTAGGCTGCCACCTTGACCGCTCGGCCATCCGGCCGTCAAATATATAAGCCATTGTGTCACGTCTGTAACGGTATCCACTAACGTCCCTAACCCGATACACACCCTGATTTACACACCTCTCCGCCGAGTCGGCCCACCACGTGGCAAACGTGGGGTGGGGGCAGAAAAAGACGTAAGGAAACTAGATTTTTGAAGTATGCTGTTTGTGTATTGATTTATTAAGATTAGTTTTTAAGATAAAGAATTGTATATATTTATATGTATATCAAGTGAATCAAACTTTTAAATATTACGTGCTTTAAACCTTAAAATAATATGCATCAAACTTTTATTAAGTGGATCAAACGTGCCTCGTGGGAATTTGTAAAGAACGCCCACCAGGGAGCGTCCCGGGCTACTAGTATTTTATAATGCAATCTACGAAGCGGCCGGATGGCCGAGCGGTCAAGGTTACCAGCCTACCGCCCTGGGGGACCCGGGATCGAATCCGGACGGGTCGAGAAATCCCCAGGAATTTTTCGGGGGGTGGTTCGTCCGGATATGTCGGTCCCCGTCCTCACCACCCGGCCGCCCCATTGTGGGCCTGGCCGAACCCATAATGGGCTTGCTGTAAGAGGCCCTCTTAGTGCCCACAGGGCGGAAAGAGTTACAAAAAAAAAAAAAAAAAAAAAAAAAAAATGCAATCTACGGTATACAGAACCGGCGTGATCTTTTGCGGGGCCCGGTTCAAAAATTTTGCTGGACCAGAATACATTCAAATCCTATACTTAAATTTCACAATAAGGAATTATTTATTATAAGTACAAAGGATGTTACATATATTTTTTGTAAAATAAATATTACATAATTTTTCTCGCTTTTTTCGCCGCAAAATATTTAATGACGTCATCAAAATTGATTGAATTTGCTACTTCGCTTTCTATTGAAAGAATAGACAGAGATGTAAATCGGTCTTGGGCTTATCGCTGATCGAAGATAATTTTTTATTAGTTTCAACCGCGAGAAACTACGTTCAGCTTAAGCCACGGTTACTGGCGTAGTTAACAATATTTGTAACGCAATTGATAAATTTGGATATGCTTCCGAAAGATTGTTTTTTTATAATATATTTCATCGCATCTAGAGCCGAATAATTGGCTTGATTATCGATCGGAACATCTTAATCTCTCCAAACATTTCAGTTCCATCGATATCTCCTTCCAAATGTACGTGAAGATCTTGACATTTTAATAAATATCCGTTATCTAAATTCGCAATCTCATTCATATATAAAAAACCAAAAATATTCTGGTGATTTGCATATAATTCAAATCTACTTTTAAATGATACTAACGCAGTATCTATTATTTTTAAAAAGTAATGAATACGGAAGTATTCTTCGTCGCTGATCGTCGACGATTCATCCTGTCCTTCGTAATCAAATAATTGCCTCTGCATGATGACTTTAATTCTGGTGCTATGTCTATTTCCTTTGCAACTTCATTTGCTGCGATCATGGCTTTGCTGAATCCTGTATTTCTATATTCCGCAAAGAATACGTTCAGACCTTTTAGATGCTTCGTGGCCAAATCTACTTGCATCTTTCGATTTTGCAATACTTTGCTGACGATATTAATTTTTGATAATATTTCGTACCAAATGATGAGACTGGCAATAAATTCAAATTCATTTATTTTTTGCAAAATCTCAATTTTTAATTTATTGTCAGATGCATTGTTGGCAATTTCGTTCAAGGCATTTCGAAATTGGAGAACTTGAAAACGAACAGCCCTTACAGTATCAAAACGACATTCCCACCTAGTTTCTGATAATGGTTTGTGTCATTTTTTCAACATGTCCCAATGCGATGTTGATGCTGCAAATATCGTATAAATGTTTTGTAAAACACCAAAAAATGTAGTGCTTGGGTTGATGATTTTGCTATATCTCCCAGTAACAAATTCAAGTTGTGACTACCGCATGGTACATAAAACGCTTTGTGATTTTGACGTAATGTTTTTGCTTGTACTCCCTGATATATTCCTCTCATATTGGCATCGTTATCATATCCTTGTCCACAACAGTCAGATATTTTTATGGTATTGTAATTCTGTAAAAAGTTAATCTAAATTGGTGTTTTCTAATTGGGTAATTACCTTAACACCTAATGTTCTCCGCGCCGGTGTTGCAGTCGTACCAACGTTTGATGACAACATTTAATGTCAATGTCTGCAACACGCTGCAACGAAATATTTCGATGCAAAGACGGGAGAGAAAATCTTGCACTCGTGTCAGTGTGCAGCAAGTTGTCATCGATTAGTGGATTATGCGATTGCATTTTCCACACACACCCGAATATTTAATCTACTATACAGGGGGTCCTGCAAAATGTCTTGATGAGTTTTTGTACACCGTGGGGCCTTTCAAAATGCGGGGCTGGGTCCCGGCGAACGCGCTGAACCTGCCTCGCGCCGGCCCTGACGGCATATTTGTACTCACAGCACATTGTTTTGTGTGCCTTTATAATTTATCACAATTGCTTGTTAAAGATCTTGTAAATGAAAGTAATTATTTATCTACCGAGTATAATTTTGTTTTAAAACTAGTAAATGTTTCATATTTTTATTAGAAACAGCAACCAATATCAAAACTTATTTTAAAAGAACTTCAGACGTCATTCAATGCAGCTGACCTAGGCTTACTTGAAAATATCGTCACTGTATTTAGGCACCATTTCACGAACATAGCCAGATATTTTGGACTTACCTTCCCGATATTCCTCGTTGGAATCGATTGCAGCTATTAAAGACGAATCTTGTAACTCATCGTAGTCATTTTTGAAAAAGCTAGAATTGGGATTTATAACAAATATTCTAAACATTTGTAATAGATGCTGTGAAAACGCGATCCATTTTTATAAGCGATGTTCTAGCTGTTGTGTTCCTTCTAACACGTCAGCAGGAAGTTAATTACCGTATATTGGCGAAGTTGAGGCCGAAGTTTTAAACGCGAAAACGTATACGTCGGACGTTCGGCGCCGCTTTCCCGTAAGCCTAGAAGTTTGACAATGGTGTTTGGAAAGTCAGTGGAATCATGCTCGACATTCCAAACGCCATTGTCAAACTTCTAGACTTACAGGAAAGCGGCGCTGAACGTCCGACGTACACGTTTTCGCGTTTAAAACTTCGGCATCAACCTCGCTATTTCCGCAGATAAGACGACTTTCAGATAAGACGAGGTATAAATTTTCGGCAAAGTTTTATAGTTTTAGCATATATCTGTCCTATAAGACGACTCCCAAACTATCAACGGCCTATGAGTTTAATTTAGATCGGCGGCGATCATCATCTGGATAATAATACTGTATAGCGTATACGGAATTGTGTCCTATTCGTAATTTTTCGAATGAACAAATTTTATTTTCTGCCTCGCTATTGTTGCAAACGTTCGCACTGATTCGGACATTCGGGTAATGACCTTGACTATTCACAAAAACATATGGGTTATTCTATTTTGTGGATATGCCCTACTCTCTACTAGTAAATAATTACGGTTCGTCCGTTTTTTATAATGGTTTTAATTTATTTAAATTTCAATCTAATTTTTTTTGTATCTGTTCTATAAGACGACCCTGGATTTTGGGGGCCTTTTCTATGATTCAACTATCGTCTTATCCGAGAAAATATACGGTAAATATTTCACATATCCGCCAGCAGATAACAGGCGCTACGCTGAATAAAGGAAAAAACGTGAATAGTAACCGTGCTGGAAAGTCTTGAGCGTATCAGGCTCAATAGCATTTGTGATTCATCTTCGTTATAATAAACAGAAGCATTCTTTGACGGACGCACTAAGCAACAGACACTCATCATTCAATATAAGTACAAAAACTGAACAGTGGTTGGGTGTGTCGCTGCCACTGCCTTGTCGGGTCAAACCAAAGAAACGCTAAAAAAAGAAATAAAGCAATGCTAATGATCAATAAGTTAATATTGCATGAAAAAGTTTCTTCTAAGAAAGATGAAACTGAGACAAGTGAAAAGTTAACATTAACTCTACAGGAAGAACATACAAACTTAACTTATGAAGTCAATATATTTACATTAAGGTTGTATAAGTTTATACAAACTTACATATCCATCAGTCATGAAATAGCATCATCTATATGGGAAGTAACATGCAGAAAGATATTTAAAGAGAATACTAAAGGAAAGAGATAAGTCTAATAAGATTGAACAAATGTACTAGATAATTGCCAATTTTAAATCCTTTTAGAAAACTTTAAATTTTAAACAAGGTTTATCCTTTTTTTATTCGGGCAATTTTTCTTCAAAATTAACATTATGTTAAATATGTTAAGAACGAGTATAGGATGGCTTTATGTCTATATTTTAGTGTTGGTGATAAACAATAAGGCATCTGTAATTTATTTTATAAGTCTAAAATAAAATTCTCGGGTATAACTTTGTTATAAAAAAAATTTTTAATGAGTTTTTATTTAAAAATTGTTATACAATTGTAATGTAAACCTGCTGGAGAGGGCCATCAGTTCCAAAACACATATATAGAGTGTACAGGTAAAAAACTATAATAATTTGTTTTTCTGAATAAGATCTCTATTTGCTAAAATGAAATAACAACAGTATAATAAGTCCTAATAATATACAGAGTCCAACGTTGACAATGATTGATATAAAGAATTTAATAAGGACATAGAGGCAAAAGAATTGTACTACTTATTTATGCTATTTCTACAACTTGCCATATCTGATGATGATGACACATCAGAATGCGAATGGATTTGATGGATCTACAATTGCGTCATCAACTAGTTATTTCAAAAAGCAAATAATTTATTAACGTTTTTAATTAAAGAACATTATTTTTACTCTTTTACTCTCAATTAAATGAGCATAATTCTTAATCAGAAATCTTTCATCAAAATGCAAGTCACATATTCGCGATTTTCTTGTGAGTTGTAAATCTTTTCGAGGAATTAAAAGTTTCCACTAATCTAACTGGTTCGGAGGTGGTGTAAAAAATGCCGCTTCTCATCAGATTTATAGTATCCAGACTCACACCCAGGCGCGAGACATTTACACAACACGCTTTCGTTTCTTTTTCTCGTAGAGAAAAATTACAAAATGCAGAAAATGATTACTAAACTAACCAAATGGAGAAACCAACTTCTTTCGCCTTAGTACGACTCTAACATCAGCTATCGACAACCTGACACATTAACTATACTTTATAGCATAGCGCAAGGACCGGTATATCTATCGACTCTGGTATTATCAGATAATACCAGACAGTGGCGTAGCGAGGGGGGTGCAAGGGGTGTATCGTGCACCGGGCGCCACTGGCAGAGGGGGCGCCGAAATGATCTCCAAAACAAACTGTGTTTCTGGACGGGGAGAGGTCGGGAGAGGTCGGGTGGTGAGGGATGGGGGTGGACATATCCGGTCGGGACACCCCCAAAAAATTCCTGGGGATTTTTCGGCGGTTCCAGATAGAGAGTGGTCGGTTGCTATCTTGCCCACTCGGCCATCCTGCCAACAAATATAAGCCTGTAAAATAGCTAAAGAAATCTTTGTTGGGTTACGAATTTAATTTTTATTCTTTGCTCGATGATAAAATTAATTTCACAACTTTGTTCAAGGTACACAAACTTTTCGACATTCACAAAATTTATTACATTATAATATTAATCACTAACTTTGTTTAATGATTTTGTATAAAAAAATAAAGCTTTTCTTATCTACCGCACATGTATATGATACGTTATTCAATATAAGAAGTTATTCATTATATTTATGTATATGTTACTTATTTTGTTATGAGTACCTATTGATTTTATTTATTTTCTTCGCCTTTGTAAAGACGAAAGTCAAATGAATAAAAAATTATTATTATTATATTTTGTACGTGCGTTAAATTGAGTAATTTGTATTAACGATCACAATACATTATTCCAATTTCATGTGCATTAGACCCATATTGTAATTTTAGTTTTATAGTATTGTTCAATTTGCGGGTGGGTAGATGAATAGTTAAACGCCTACTTCTCTGGGAACCTGGGATCGAATCCGGACGGACCGAAAAACTCCAGGAAATTTTTCGTGAAATGATTTGTCCGGATATGTCAGGTTCCGTTTCTCATTACACGGTCACCCCATTGTGGATCTGACCGAATCTATAAAATGCTTCCTAAAAAGGCCCTGTTAATGCATAGAGCATAAAGAGTAAAAAATAAGTATTGTTCAAGTGGGGTCCAGTTATAGTTGTCAGATACGTGGAGATAAAATCCGGGGCAAAGTAATTTTTCCGAGAATGTTGGGACGCTTCAACTCTAGGACGTGCAAATAGATGTGTATTTTTACTTTGCTAGGGACAGAAAAATTTAAGATGTGAAAAATGAAAAAAAAAATGCTTTATTATAAGAAGAATTTTCAGAGTGGTTTGGCCAGATTCACAATGAGCTTGATAAAAGAGGCCTTCTTAATGCCCAAGGGACAGAAAGAGTTAGAAAAAATCCAACAAATAATTTTTTTGATTTGCATATCGGCACATTCTCAATATGATGTAATAATGAATTATGGTTCTGCGTATTCGTTATATGAAAATTGCAATGCTTTGTCAGTTATAAGCTTCTGGCCTCTAATAAATAAAATAAAATAATTTTATTTTTATTCAAATTTCTAAAACCGTTTGAATTTTTGTTTCGTGTAAACGTTCGCACCTAGAACCTGTGCGAAGAAACATTGCAAGAGTTTAAGTTACCTGATGATGACCTGTTGAGCAGGTGGAAGACGTTTGTAACGTAGTAATAAATACTAATTCTCGGAGGCATAAGGTGTTTGAGTCAAAATATTCAAAACTCTGAGTGTTTATTGAAGTATTGAAATAAAATAATTATCTTAATCAAACTGTAATGGAGCCGAGGAAATCGATCTCACAAAATGGTTATTTGAGATAACTATATCATAATTCTCGAGGCGCCTCTAGCGGAGAATTTAGAAAGCAGTCAAGCTGCCAAAGGATAATTTTAAAGACCGTGACCGTGTATTCAGATGACCCGGAATCCTCAAATAGACAAGTATGCTTTACGGCAGCATGTAAGAACGTTTCCGCTTAAACAACTTAAACATGACGAATTCTATGTCCAAATGTTTGAAGGAAGCCGTAGAAAAGAGTAATTTGAATTCGGAAAGATTAAGAATAGGATTGGCGACTGCCGTCTTCGTGGTTTATGCAGCAAGAATAAGTTATCCGGTTATAAGTAAATCTTTAACCTCTTTAAGGGATAAAGCTAAAGAAGCGCAGAATAGAATATCTTCTACTAGTCCACAGAAAACAAATTCTTTAAACGATGAAGTCTGTAAAGTTAAAAAGGAATCGAAAAGTTCGAAGAAAGATTCGTCGACGTTTGCTGACCTCAAGAAATTTCCTGCTTTTAATAAAGAATTCATATTTCAATTAACTAAACTCTTGAGAATCATGATACCAGGATTACGTACTTTGGAAATGGGCATATTGGTCATGCATACGATTTCTCTGATGTCTAGGACATTTTTATCCGTATATGTTGCTAAATTAGAAGGTTGTGTTGTCAAATTCATCGTTCGTAAGGACATAACTAATTTTGCTTTACAATTATCTAAGTGGATACTCGTGGCGGTTCCGGCCACCTTCGTCAACAGTCTGATACGGTTTTTGGAAAGTCAGCTTTCGTTGGCTTTTCGTACCAGATTGGTACGGTACGCCTATTCCTTGTATTTCACCGACCAGACTTACTACGGCGTCGGAAATTTGGACGGTAGATTGGAAAACGCCGATCACTGCCTCACCGAAGACATCACCACTTTTGCGCAGTCCATGGCTCATTTGTATTCTCACATAACCAAACCGTTATTAGACATAGTCGTTACTAGTTTTACTCTCTATAAAATGGCGCACGACATGGGTACTTACGGCGTGGAGGGTATCGGTTTGGCGGCTTTTATGGTCGTGTTGACCGGACACGTCCTGCGTAAAGTGTCGCCCAAATTTGGGAAATTAGTTTCCGAAGAAGCAAAGTTGAAAGGATATTTAAGATTCGTGCATTCTCGATTAATAGCGAATGCAGAGGAGATTGCATTTTACGGAGGCCATCGGGTAATTATTATTATGCATTGAAATTTATGTGAAATTCGGGTAATTATTTAAATATTATTTTCTATCTTAGTTTCAGTTAAGGAAATCAAGCTTTTTACATAGTCTTTAAGTTTACACAAAATATTACATTTTATTATTTTTCCATTATGACATGCAAATTAATTCAATTTGCTATAGTGATTAACTCTGTATGTAAATTACAGTTTTCATAAACTGCTGTAGCAAATGGTGTGGCAAATAATAAATTTTAAAATTAAACGATATTATATTAGTACCTATAACGATAATTCGGTTAACATTACCTACGGTAGCGAACGTGGCGGCTCGTCTCCGAAACGGCAGGGACGCACGATCTAACCTAACCTATTCTAATAAATTACCTCTATTCTAATAATTTGGTTAGCAATAATTATGGTAATTTATTAGAATCGGTTAGGTTAGATCGTGCGTCCTCGCCGTTTCGGAGACGAGCCGCCACGTTCGCTACCGTAGGTAACGTTAACCGATAATTCTTTACTTTAAATTACTCGTTTGTTAAATCTGAGATAATTTATTTAACAAATTCATAATAATAATTTGTTTAGGCTGTAGAATGTAGTAGAAGCCATTTATATTTGATTAAAGTTTTTACTACTACAAAAAAATTTTAATGTTTTAAAATTATACAAATATATGTAAGGCAATGTTTTAAATAGGAAACTAAAAATTGTTTATATAATATTAAAACAAATTTTTCTAAATATATATTTATTACTTTTAAAATGAAAGATTCAACATAAACTGCTAAAAAATAACTGCTTTATGATTCAGTCACAAAGATGAATATATTATTCTAAAGTATGAAATTTAGGTTCATTACAGTATTTTAATATGTAATTAGAATATGAGTAGTCTTAGCTGGACTGTTGAGAGGGGAACTGGAAATTTTTCCCCAGAATAAAATAAACATTAGTCCACTGCTTTCACCATTTGTATGGAGACTTACGACTCATCCTTTTAAGCTTAGATATTGTTTTCGTACATAAATACTTATTATTGTATTACAATAGCCTATACGAGTATGACGAGTAGACCGTACCGTATAGCTGTGTGGTGCGGTCTACTCGTAGTACTCGTACAGGCTATTCGGTCTCTAGGTACCGTACACGCTATTGTTTGTTTGATAACGTATTTCTTGGAATATATTCCTGTCATTAAGCAGTGCATACTTGTATCTAAATACTAAGGATTTGATTTAGATTGTTTTATTTGTCAAGTGATCACATTTTCCCATTCAGAAGAATTTCAGATATATATTTTTTTAAATTGTTTGTTTTATGTTAAATCCTTTAATTGAATTTGAAATTCTGATACTATTTATTTTTAAAATATAACTTAACTAACCACAAAATTCATTATCAGTTAAAATTAATTTGTAGTTCTAAATATGTTTCAAATTTAGTAAATGTTTTTAAGATAATTCTTCTGATATTACAGAAAATGACATTAAAAATGCATAAATCACTTATGAAAGTGATAAATTGTTTTTAACTATTAAATGATTATAAAAATGTGACTTTGATTAAAAAAGAATTCATACATTTGAATTGCAATTAATCATATAAATTAATGTATGAATGCTTTTAAACAGTTTAATTAAATAAAATTTTCATTAGTTCAGATTATCTAATTTGAAATTTATCATTATTATGAGAAAAAATCATTTTATTTATTCAATAATTAACAGTTTTGATTATTTAATTGAAATGAATTAATTTTGTTTTAAAAGTTTCAGATTCTAAACAATAAATTATCCTTAAAACATTAAATAACATGTAGTATAAGAGATTATTTTTCTAGGTGGAACTGTCTATTTTACAAAAAAGTTATAAAGCTCTAACTAGACAAATGAATCTCATATTTAATAAGAGGTTATGGTATGTGATGTTGGAGCAGTTACTTCTAAAATATTATTGGAGTGCTACAGGAATGATCATTGTTTCTCTGCCTATATTAATGGGAACGGCAAAAATCGATAAAGGTAAATATAAATTTCATTCTAATTTCATTAATGAAAATTAAGACTATACAAACAATGAAATTAGTCAATACGATCCCGGGCTTCTGTGTACGGTTCTGTAAATTTCATTCTACTTCCCTCTCCGAATATAAAAAATTTAGTAATGTTACAAATGAATAAATAATGAAATCTACTTTGTGTTATCAATTTGTTTTTTGATTGTCATGTTGTATATTTGAAATCCACTTTAGACAGATAGGTTCTGTGTTTATTTGTTTATGATTGGGATGATTATTTATATTGAAATGGACATTAAAAAATGTGGCTTCCACATTTAAATAAATTAGACATTGTCAATTATCATTAAATTAAAATATTATAAAGAAAAAAATTTAGTTCGGTATTATTTTTAAAATGAATTGCACCATTAGAATCTGATATAATAATACTAGATGTCATTGATATCTTTAATATTTGATAACAATGTTTTCGAAAAAGGATTAAACCCATTAAGATGCTGTACTTCATCTACTAAAATGGCATTACCAAAGCATTGATAGTATTGATGCTATGTGTTGGCTTTATGACCAAATCTGATATTTTAGTGTTTTTTGCTTCCACTGAAAATTTTGATAAATGTGGATTATGTCCTTGTGCTGAAACATTATTAATATATTAAGGATTAGTTAAAAGAAAATCAAAAGTGATTTTTATTTTTAATGTTTACTTAATTTCTAAGTTTCATTACAATAGCATTTGTCATTTATTATTGAATTTAATTATATTGGCCATGAATAATTTATTCTGGAACATTACAGAAGAACTGAGCAGAATGTTCTTAAAATTAATAACTTTTGTAAAGTTACTACAAAAAAAAATAAATATATGAAGGGTAACTTAATACGTAAAAAATGGTAAAAATCTATGGTAAAACTATGGTAAAAAATCACTATCAGATAATTATGTTATATTAGAATTGCCAGAAATTTTAAACTTATAAAAATAAAAAATAAATGCAATGAAATCATTAGAAAATTCAATTTTTTAACTCAAAAACTGGTTTGTAATCCTTGAAACTTGAAGATTGTTAGATAATGTAGATAATAACTTTAAAATATTTTTGTCTTTTGTAGAAGCCATAAAAATTAAAGGGAAAAAATTTAAAATTTAATAATAATAAATGTTAGATTTACAAAAGAATTTTAACATAATTTACAAAAAGTTTATTGTTATTGTCTCTATTAGAAGCCCACCTACCGGGCTTAAACATGGGCTTCTATTAAGATTATTATTTACTTTTCCCGGCTTTAAGAGAACTCGCCGTAAGAAAACATCGGACAAGCCGATAGTGATTTTTGCCTCCTCGACTTTTTTACGTAACAGCTTTTTAAGTGAGTTTCGATAGCTTCGGATTGGTACGTCAGTATATATTAGATTTCCTGTTATAAGTTGAGTAAACAAGTATTGATTACATAACTAGCAAAAAGCTTTTAAAAATATTTCCTCTAAGAATTGTGCAATTGTAATAATTGAATAATTCTATAAATTACATAAGATATTTATACAAAGTATATTTAGTAGAAATTATTTTTTAATCAAATAAAAAATATTTATATTTACTTAAATTATAAAGTAAGTTATTCATAGAAAAATGTTAATAAAAATAAAAAATTCCAGGTCAAAATACATTTTAAAAAATGATTACAATTGAATATGAATACAAATTTGAAGTCTTTGTAGAACTTGTCCTTCATATTTTGTTATTGTGAAGGATGTGTAAGAACAATTTAAATTTTGTGTTTGCCTTCAATTTTAATATTTTTAATAATTATGAAATAAGGTTTCAAATCATTTTCATAAAATATGTTAACATTGTGGAGAAATTTATTAATTAGTTAGCATAATGATGTAACTTTATTTTGTCATTTATATGTAATGTTCATATTACTCCTGTCAGAACCTACCTGGCTTAAACATGGGCTTCTGTTAAGACTTTTTATTTAATTTCTTGGCTTTAAGATAATTCTCCATAAGAAAACATTGTATTAGCAGTCTGTTTCCTTCATGAAAAAACTATAGCAAATTTGGTCCCAAGTGTTGCTGTGACTATAAATAGCTCTATGATATATTTAAGCTTGTGTAAAAAATTGCTGAAAAAATTAAGGAAAAGACAGTTACTGGTGTTTAAGAGAATTAGAATGTGATGTTTATTGTATGTTTAAATAATTTCTCAATAAAAAAAAATAGAATGGGATGGATGCCTCTATTAGCACAGTTTTAATCAAAGAAATAGAAAAAGATAGGAATAGACTTCTAATATAGGAAAGTGATCTTGAACTGAGCTGGCATTAGTCTTAGTTAAGTGTGAATTAAGTGTATGTAAATGAAAAGCTGTATGAGAGCAAAAAGATAAAGTACTAAATTCAATATGTAAAAATAAACATTTGACTTATTTTTTTTTTTAATTTTAAGTTAATATTAGCATTTGAAAAAAATATATATATATTTCTTTTTGTTTGATGTGAAAGCCAGATTTAATTATCCATGAAATTGTTCAAAGTCATTGCCCAACTAGCATATTCTTGGAATGTTTATATATAAATATAGTAAGGTATTTTACTATCCATATGATTGATCATCTGGACAGACTTCTTCAATGTGAGTGTTAATTATTAGCAGGATTTTAATTGTATCTTGATGTCTTCTAACACGATACAATAGTCTTGAGATTATTGAGTCGTCGGATGACATTTTTTTAGTTCAATAATCAATTTATGAAATAAATCTGTGTTTAATATCACATAAAAATTCCTTTTTTATTTTATTTTTCTGGTTTAATTGACTATGTTAAGGCTGATTTTAACCTCTTCGGTTATACAATCTCTAGCGGGTGTCAGTGAAAATTTAATGCTTTTTCTATGGAGAAAATGTTTTTCAAAAATTCTCAAAAATGAAATAGATAGAACCAAACAATTTTTTGCATTAGAATCATATTTAATCCTTCTAATAATAATCAATTTTCAAAGTTCTGAGCTGTATATGTTAATTTTCTACAATTTTAAAAATTTGTAGAACATGAATGAAGTCAATGAAATTTGGCACTGTTGTCCTTTTATTGTGTTTATTTTGTAAGTTTTCTAACAAATGTCAGGTATATAAGTTTTCAAAAAATATTATTCATGATTCCTCAACAGGTGAATGGTCATTTGCATGATTGTATGTTACTTGAAAAACTCTTCTAATCAACACTTCCACATTCCACATCTGTAATTGAAATAAAGTTTTTACATTTTGTTTGTTAACTCTTGAAATTCATTAGAAAACATGCAAATTAAAGGGTCAGTAGCACAAATTTATCCCTAGTAGCTGAATTTTTTATTTCAAAATTTAGCTACTAGCTACTAATTTTTTCTCAAAAATCAAAACTTTATACTCTGGGCAGTATGTATTGATATACTAAATTTATTTGAGAACTATCCAATAGTTCTTTCTACAGAGAGCTCTTTATTATGATTACACAGTCTATTGTAATCATACTGTTCACTAATTATCACTATCACACATATCACTAATTATGCTTCACTTATCACAAAATTTTATTTTTACAGTATACTGTAAACATTAATTAAAAGATATATATTATTATGCAAATATTTAAAAATTTGATTTGAAAAATCAAAGTTTTGTTGCTGTTATATCCATTGACTCTACAGCAGGCCTGGCCAATCCGCGGCTCGTCACGTTAAATTGTGTGGCCCGCTAAGCAATATCGTATATCTATTACAACTTTTGTTTCCCGTTACGTGTATACCAAAACAATTAAATAAATGAAAATTTGCGTGTGTCATTGTTATAATGCGCGAGTGCAAGTACGAACTCTTGGTATAACAATAAAATCTTATTCATTTTGTATTTGTTTTACTTTTTTAGAAGCATGTTTGCCTAAATTGTTGCCCACCGTAATGTTACGTGTGATCAAAGTGGCCCGCGAAACAATTTGGGTTGGCCAGGCCTGCTCTACAGGAATAATAGTTTGCTTTAATATTTTAGAATCAATTAATTTTTTAATGGAAAGTTTTGATAAATTGTTATTCTATTTCTTGTTATCCATTACATATATACAGATAAGATCATCCCTAAGAATTGAAAAATTTAGACAATATATGGCTCATTGATTTAACAAATACATTTTTAATTTCTACACAACACTGGAGAACACCGGGATGTGTAAAATACTGCACTCTTAGAACCTATAACCGGTGTGATATAAAAACAAAGGGTGCTTATCACCACAAACGTTTTTGAACTCCCAGCAGTTCAAAAACGTTTGTGGTGATAAGCATCCTTTGTTTTTATATCACACCGGTTATAGGTTCTAAGAGTGCAGTATTTTTAATTTCCATTCTAAATCTGTAATTAAAATAATAGCAACATTAATTAATTATTAAAATTGAGGTAAAGTATTGATATCATTTTTGTAATTTACATCTATAATACTGTAATTATTGTTAGATTCACAATTCATAAATTGTTTATAACTGGAAAATGATAGAATTTATTGATAAAACATTTGCATCTGATATACAAAAGGTTAATTTAACAAATAAATTAACTGTTTTCCCTGTTTGATAAATTCTAGATATGATATGATATAAACAAATCTTTAACCCATGATTTAATCTTGATCTTGTTCTAATCTTGTTTATTCAATTAATAATATTTATGCTTTAATTATAAGTTTTAAGTCAAAATATTAAAGAAAAAACTTAGTACAAAATTTTTGTTATAATTTAATATTATATAAAATTTAAATAGGATCTATTATTAAAATTTAAATGCTAAATTAAAAAAGAATTTTTTAAATTGACAGATGATGTGCTGAGTGGAGATGATGGAGTTAGTAGCAGAACTCAATACATGACCACAGCTAAAAATATACTCATTGCTGGAGGCGATGCAGTCGAAAGGTTAATGTCTTCGTACAAAGAAGTGAGTGTATTTTATCAATCGATATCAAAGGTCAAATGATTTTATTTTTATACGGGTTATTGATTTATGATAGTAATATCGTGTATTATTGTTAACAGCTGTATAAGTTATCTACTAATAAAAAAGTGAATATAAATGAAGAAATTGATTCAAAATGTTTTAAAATGAGTATTATTTAAAGCTTGACAAATTTAAACTATAACTTAAATACATTAAAAAATATATATATTTAAATAATAATTTTATATTGAAATTTTCAAATTTGTATTACATGTGTGTGTCTGTGTGTATTATACTTTATTATTTTTATGTATATTACTACTTTATATATATATATATTTATTTATTATTATTAAATAAATAAATAAATAAATATAAAGTAATAAGTAAACAAAATCTAGTGACGAGTTGCATAACTTTCCCAGTAAAAGCATTTAAAATTGCATGTGGTACCATCTATTATGTTATTTTATTAAAACGTTTTCATTTTTTTTAATTATTATAAAATGACAGACAGCTTAATTTTGAGGTAGAGATGAGTTCTATAAAAAATTTTAAATGCTAATAACAAGTAAAATCTTCATTAAGTTTGTTTTGATCTCTAATATATCGGAATGTATTGAGTCTGGGTGTAAGGGAAATAAAGGACTGTACAATACTAATTGAAACAAGATGACGACGATTTTAATAAAATCAAGGATCGGGGCCAACAACAGTATGGTTGACGGGTATACCACATTTACAATAATAAACAATTACGACAAATACAATAACTGACGAACAATGACACTACAAACAAATAAATTATTGTAAACGAATATACCACATTTACAATAATAATCTTACTTCGTTCCGTAAACTATATACTGTCCATAGATGCACACCACGAGGTCGAGGATGTCCTGTCCTTACGGATGGAAACGGATTAATCTTCCACGAAGAAAAACAAGAAAAGTTCTTCGGCACATGCGACGGTTCCTTTTATATTACCCGTCATGCACGAATGCTCCCTTCGTCACGTGACTTGTTTTTGGCCAATTAGCCCACTCCGACCGGTGTAGACGGGAACGGTGATACGGTATACTATTCCGCAAACAATCATAAAAAAGTAGTTCCCGACACGTAACGAACGATGTTTTATATACACAATATAATATATAACTATACAAACAAAACAATAAAGTAGCACAGCACTACAAGTTCAACCCCATTTGAGATATGGCACATGACCTCCCCTCTCTCTCTTCCTATGACCTTTAAATAACCACCAAAATTTAACAGCATCAATCCCCCTACTACACAAACCTCCCTGCAAAATTTTAGAAATTTTTGACAAAAACAGGTGATTTAAGCTTTAAAGTGGGTAAACAAAATTATGCACCCTCTTACACACACTAGCATATATACAATTTTTTGCATTTCTTGGTGTTCCAACTTTCCTGAGTCCAAAAATGTAAAATGCTTCGGGGGTCATGTGTTGACCAATTACCATACTTTTTCTCTGTTATGTATAACACCCAGGAAAGTAAAAATATACTTTTTAAGGTAATTCTCTTATAATGCAATTATTTTAATAATAAAAACTTTGCGTATTATATGAATACACAAAGAAGATTCTTTAGTGAATATGTTTTTCTTTTTGTTATTTTTATTTAATACAATTTTAAATGACAAGTGGTTGGATGTTCCCATCCTAGTTGATATTGACTCCAAGAGATCAGTCAATTTAGTAAGGAAGTCAGTAAGTTACTAGTTGTTTGAAGTTGATGGACATATTTATTTTTATTAAATTTAAAAATATAATAAACTTTATTATGCTTATTTTTTAAGTTTTATTAAAAATATAATTATAACTATGTTGTTCACAAATTACTGGAGTAATCAATTAAATACAAACACAGCCTTTTATTTAGTAACAGAACTTCAATGAAAATTCTAATTGTTTTTGGCCTTCACCAAGGCCTGCCTCAGGTTTTTAACGAAACTGAATTGCAAGTCGAATGTTCAAAAATTGATTTTTTTAAAAATTTCGAATATCTCATCACATAAGGCAAATTTATACAGTTGATTGACTAAAACCATAAAAGTGTGATCATGTGATCCATACAAATTTTTAAGCCGTACATATTGTATAAGATGAAATTATTATTGGTTAACTTTACTCAACTCTTTTATACATCTCGCACGCCATCTGTACTTCCATGCATATGCCACCGTATTGCAGTTCTTAAAGTTAATACAATTGCCAGTTAGGCTGGTTTTATATATTTTCAATGCCTCTAGACTATGAATATGATCTGTTTGAAAGACCTGTCTGATTAATTTGGTGTTCTGGAGGTACCTCATTCGCATCATACAACATGGTCCAATGTATGCACCAGGAGCTTCTGAACTGCATCCGGAAAATGTGATGCCTGACATCGAAAGGCTCATTAGCAGTATGAATGTTATCCACGAAGAATACTATAGATGGAAAGCCACCTTCAAAATTTGTTCCATCAACAACAGGACCTGAGATAACAATTTTTGGCGTCTTCTGTGAAGAACCAAGAATTGGCTTGCTGAGGAGCACATCATCCTGAAAGCCGATAAAAGCAAAGCTCTCATTTTATTAAAAGAGGACCATACATCCCTTATGTGACAGTATGTCATGGACACTGACTGTGAACCTGTCGATGAGAACTACGTAAACAAGTTACAAACTTGGGTCTCACAATTCACACCCATTTCCCTGGCCAAGAAGTGGAAATTAAACAGGGTGGTGATTGCCTCACCTGACACTCTGAGGTTATTCTCTTTTGCAAAAATGCATAGGCTGACACCTTCACTTAGACTAGTTCTGGATAAAACTAGATCCCCAACTAGGCTACTCGAGAAGGCTATACGCAACACCTTGGACCATTTGAAGGGTTATATGTTTACTCTCAATAAGTCCACCAATTTGATTGATATCTTGTGGCAGGTAGAGGTAGGTGACGAAGCCCACATCATTGTCTTTGATTTCATATCCCTATACCCATCAGTATGGCTGCAACCGTGCTTGCACGGTTGCAGCCATACTGATGGGTATAGCCATACTGTTGCACTTGGGCCCCATTCTCACTTAGTAAAAGTCCCTCTCTGAATTGCAAGCAAATTTTTGAGCTGGCACACCTCTTGTGCTATACCTCATTCTTTCACTTAAACAACATCACTTACCTACAAAAAACGGGGTGTGCCCATGGGCAGCCCCATTTTTGTACCACTAACTTGCATAGGTCACCTGATAGGGGACCTATGTGAGGGGTTTACAAAAGATACGTGGATGACATATCCTATGGAAGACGGAGCCAAAGGTTGATGAGTTTTTAAGATCTATGAACAACAACCCGTACGTTCTTACCCTTAAGCTGGATCAAATAAGTAACTGTAGCACTCATTTCTTAGATGTCAGCAGGCATCTCAACAGGGGCCGGGTGGAAATGAGTGTTTATTACAAACCAGGCTATGTACTGTACCACTATTTATCCCAGCAAACTCGTCTAACCTCTGTTCGTATAAAATTGCCGCTTTCCATGTCCTAACTAGATGGGCATAAACTCATCACACCAATAGAGACGACACTCTGCTGGAGCTACGACGTATCGAAGATATAGCAGTAGAACATAGCTACAGAAGAGACCTAGTACAGTGGAATCTCGCATAATGAGTGTTTCACATAATGAGCAAAATAAATTGTGAAAAAATGACTCGCTTAACGAGCGAATTTTCACATAACGAGTGGCCAGGAAAGGGGTAGTCTTGAATTGTGCGCATGCTCCATCTAGCACTCGTTCAGTTAGCATCTTAGTGTTGCTTGTGATTACACATTTTTCCAAACTTTTTCCAACACATATTACGTATAAACATCAATAACCATAGCCCATTATATAATAAACCCGCCAAACAATATGCCAAATTCTTGGCTACGTAAAGGCTATAATTTCATATTAAAAATTAATTAATTTGACTAGAGGTAGGTAGTTATGCTGCCATCTTGTATTAAATTTAATGACCGATTCCAAATTAAATTCCAGAAATGTCTAAATTAAAAATTAATTATTTATAATTATCAAATTTAATACAAGATGGAAACATAACTGTCTACCTCTAGTCAAATTAATTGATTTCTAATATTTAATTATAGCCTTTGCATAGCCCAAGAATTTGGCATATTGGTTGGTGTGTTTATCGGACAAATTGTCTGATTTTTTTTTTTTTTGGTTTTCTGCAAATGAATTTGCATTTCAGGTTGGTTCATTCCACTCTAGAAGAAAGGTTGATGATCCACACTCCATAACAATGTTTATTGTATAATTTTCTTTTAATAAACATTATACATAAAATATTTGAGTATATTTTTCAGCGTGGAATGCATTATTGTATTTTACATTAATTTCTATGGAAAAATTGTTTCGCTTAATGAGTGTTTTGCATTACAAGTAAGACTCTGGAATGAATTATGCTCGTTAAGCAAGGTTCCACTGTATGTGGTTTAGACCATGCTTATGCCAACCAATTTGCCTCACACAACGGTCCCAACAGTCAGTCTGCTTCTAACAGAAACGAACAACACATCACAGGCTATAGGCACACCACAGTACAGTTTAATCAACATTTGAAATCCTTATACAAAGAGATTGCAGGCCAGATTGGTACAGAAATTGCATATAGGCGATCCAGTACAATATACAAGTTGCTATGCAATGCAAAAGATAAAATGGATCAAACCAGAGCCTCAGGAGCGTATTCTATACCTCTAAGAGACAATAGATTTTAAAGGGACTTAGTCGTCTGCATAGTCCTGTATGTGGCAGCCAGGAGGTAGGGTGTCATTTAAGTGCAGAATAGAGTTACAGGCTATGTTCCAGAGACCAGGACCAGACCTGGATCCCTGAGGACAGCCTCGAGTGATGGTTATGACTATGTTATTTTGTGTTGTATAAATACCTGCACTCCTGTCGCTAAGATAGGACTGCAGAAGTTTGTAAAGATTTTGAGGACAGTGATGAGCATGTAGCGTGTGCAGGATAAAAGGCCACCAGGCGTGATCGAAGGGTCTCTAAAGTCAATAGTGATAATTGTGGTATGCTGATTGTTTTGTTTAGCCTGTTAGATGTAGTTAATGAACTGATGGATGGCATCTACTGTACCGTTGTTTTTAGAAAAGCCGAACTGATTCTGATGCAGGGCTTTACACTTGCGTAGATGCCATGTGATCCTATTAATCATTAGATTGTCTAACACTTATCCCAGAGTTGGGAGATGGCAGATTGGCCTGTATTCTTTGTAAGTGTTAGTGCTGGTGGGTTTGGGAATCAGTTTGACACTAGCCTTTTTCCTACTCAGTGGAAAATATGAAGAGGATATTGCAATTTGTGATTTTAAAACTGTCTAGGAAGAACAATTTTTCTTTACTCATCAAAATACTTTCAAGCCTGTTTATTGGATACGTGGAATTTGTGTAGCAGTGCCAAAAAAATTTAACCTGGACCGACATTTCAAACAACTGCACAGTGATTTCAACTAGTGATAGCAAATATCCTGTTGGATCACACTTGTGAACGGAATTTATCAATAAAAAAAAAAAAAAAGAAATCTTTAGCTGGCCAACAATTCTTGTTCCAGAAGAGAAATGACGAAATGGAAACTATGTTGAAGGCTTCTTATGAACTTTCTCTGTTGTTAGCCCACAAGAAAAAACCCTATTCTGACAGAAAGGAGATAATAAAAAATAGCCTTTTAATATTTGCCCAAAATGTCGGTGATATAAATGTCAAAAATATGATTGATAAAATAGCTTTGTCTAGAAATACTGTCATGCATCGTATAGATGACATGGGCCAGGATGTTGGCACACAAATTGTCTCTGAACTACAATATTGCAAATATTTTTCATTAACTTTGGATGAAAGCTGTGATATCACAGACAATGTGCTGTTAAGCATATTTGTGCATTACACGAATGATAATTTCGATATTGTGGAAGAACTTCTTGATTTGCACCAACTAATTTTAACTACAGGTGAGGACATTTTTAAAGAACTTAAAAATGTAGTTGAAGTTAACAAAGTAGAGTGGACAAAATTAGATAGTGTTTGCACAGATGGAGCACCTTACATGGTTGGCAGGATAAAAGGTTTTGTTACATTGCTTGAAAATTATTTTGGAAGAAAAGTTTTTAAGTATCATTGTATTATCCATCAAGAAGCTCTTTGTGCCAAGGATGTAAACCTGTATTCGGTTATTGACCCTGTAGCATGCTGTATCAACAAAATAAGAGCTTGAGCTCTGAATCAACGACGATTTCATGAGCTTTTCCTGGAAGAAATGGAAGAGGATGAACTGTTACTCCTTCATTGTAGTGTGCACTGGCTTTCCAAAGGAAGTGCACTCGCAAGATTTTGGAATTTGAGGGAGTGTGTTCTAAAATATCTGGAAGAAAACAATGAACTCCCCAGTGAGTGCTTGCTACTCAAGAATGAAGATTGGCTGAAGATTGAAGATATGGGATTTAGCTTTTCTCACCAATATTATGGCACATTTAAATAATTTAAATTTAAGATTACAGGGAAAAGATTGTATTTTTCCTACCCTAGTTGGTCATATATCTTCTATTGCGAACAAACTTTTGCTTTTTTCTCTTGATTTTGGAGAAAAAAGAGTAACACATTTCACATTAATGCAGGAAGTAGCTATCAAAGTCAATAATGCTCTGAACTATGATAGATTTAAAAATTTAATATCTATTTTGCAGGATTCATTCAGTGCTAGGTTCGATGATTTTCAAGACGATAAAAAAAAAATGCTGATCTTTTCCCAAATCCTTTTTTCAATTTCTCTGCAAGACGTTAGTTGTTACCCACCTGAAATCCAAATCCAAATTATTGACCTACAGCACCATACCACACTGAAAAGCAAATAGAAGGAACTTATTTCAACTGCAAGTAATCCAAATTATATTGAATTTTGGAAATTTCAAGCAATTTTTCAAATTTACATGATTTGGCTGTCAGATATTGTTGTACGTTTGGATCAACAAATGTTTGTGAACAAATGTTTTCTATTATGAACATAATAAAATCAATATATTGTTCAAAATTAACTGATATGCACCTAAAACACCTAATTTTGTTAGCATCTTCAAAAACCAACTGTTTAATAATTATTTAGAACTAGCTGACCCAGCCACGCGTTGCTGTGGCTCAAAATGTATCTATTATAAATGTATAACACTTTCGAAAAATCCCTTCTTAGTGTAGATTCTGTTGACGTACCCTATTAAAGCACAATCAAAAATGCAAAAAAACCGCATCTAAAATAGTACAATAGAAGCCTAGTTCTTCACGATAAACCTTAATCCCGTCCCTCTCCTCCGCGAGGGGGAGAATTGAAAAATTCCTTTTTAGTGTATATTCTGTCGACAATCTGCTCTAGTTCATCCAAATAATGCCTCACAGAAAAGCAAAGTTAGGTCGTCGTACTTGCGGAGTTAGCGCCATCTGTCGGACATAAAATTCTTAATCCCGTTTCTCTTCCCCCCAGGGGGGATTTCAACATCTAAATTATATAAAAACATGCCCGTATTCGAATGGAACGTTGCGTGAAAATTTCAAAGCAATCAGTGAATAACTTTTGGAGATTGTCATTTCCTTTGTTTCTAATAGCTATTTTTATGTATATAGATTAAATGTTTAAAGTTATTCATTTTTATTTTATACATAATCTAACTGACTGAACCTTTAAAACGTTTATTAACAATAAAACCCACGTTTGTACTTTTGTTTTATTTATTATATTATTTTATAAATCTCCACTACTCAGACTTACTTGGAAAAAAATGTGCTATTTGCGTAAAAATCCCACAATCAGCCTATAAGTAACATTTTTTCATCTTTTTATATTTTTCAGTATGTTGGAGAAGTTGGAAGTGGCATGCATAATTTTTTTCAGATAGTGGCACTTTTCCCAAAAAGGTTGGCCACCCCCGGTTTAGATAATATACAATTAAATAAAAGATTTTTACAGTGAAACAGCTGATGATCTTCAAAAATAAGTGCCAGAATATTGTAGAGATGTAAATTATAATTAAATTAGTACAGTTCTAATGTTATGTGACTTGACTTTAATCTCAGCAAGTATTTTGTCTAAAATTAAGTATTTTAAAGCTTAATAAGTTATAAATTAGTAAAAATGGTGTTATGAACTTATTTTTTATAACTTTAAGCCTATGAAAGTCTAATTTTTAGATGAAAGTGCTTGCTCAGATTAAAGATAAGATTTCAAATATTGATATGTACTAATTTTTTCATTACTGAATTGTTGCAAGTTATATATAAACAATTAATGGAATTATACAGAATACATTTGAAATTAAGAACAGAACATATATAGCAAAAATTCTTATATTATAAAAGAATGAAATTATTCTTAAAATTTTAATTTAAAAAAAAAAACAATAACTTTTGAAATGATAAAAACAGTATATATAGCAAAGTCTGTAGTAAATATAATGTTAGAACAGATAAAGTAAAAATAACATAAATTATCTTAAGTATTTTAACGTTTATTTTTTACAGATGACGATAATAATAATATGCATATTTTAAAATAAATTTTTTTTACATTGTAGTATTTGATTTATTGTTTTATTTGTTTAAACTATTGAAACTAAAGGAAAAAGATTTTGCCATTCAGCAAATATTGTGAGTTAAAATTCAGGATAATAAATAATGATTTTGATGTTTATCATCCTCAATTTAAAATTCAAACAATGTCTTAAGTACTGTACAGATAAGTGTATATAAATACAAATATCATTATTTTTGAGTTTTTCCTATTTCGTTGCTAGTTGCAGAGGACGTTATCAATGAAAGAAAATAAAGTATTTATTTGTATTACACAAGAATGAACAAGGGCAACTTTTTGTAAACATACTATTTCAAGTAATAGTTAAAAAAAATATTAGAAATACTTTAGAAGTAATTTTCACAAAGGAAAAAAACTATTATTACTGTTAGTGATAAGAACATATCATGAAATTAATACTCACTCAATCAGTTATTTCATCATCTGAAATTACTGTTCTCAGTTTTATTGTTAAATTATACTTTTCTATTTATATTAGTTTCAAAAAACTATTTTCTGTATTTTTTTCAACATTATCTTAAAATAAACTAGAATAGAAACTAAATGTTTTACATAAAATTAGAATTTATATGTTGATAAACACTTCTTATTTAATGACTTTGAAACATATCTAAAGTAATAAAATTATATTAGGAGGACATGTTAAAACAATAGAAATTATATAACTTGAAAATTTATTAATTATAATTGTTTTGGTTGTTATTATAATTAATTTGTAATTCATCCAGTATTGCTGTCTATTACCAGGTTTAAAAAGAGCATAATGCCAGCAATTTAAACTAGTTTGTTGTGAGCAAATAATGCTTAGTGTTTAAAGCACTAGTTAAGATTGATAGCAATTGCATGATATCAGCCACATATTCAGGCCAATAGCACAAATAATTGGCAGAAATCTTAAAAATGCCTTTTATCTGAAGATAATGTTAACAATAAAACTCTTACAAGAAGCAATGCTTTATTAGTGTATTTTAACATCACTATTTGGGCACATGTCAGGTTCAGTAGCATTAGACAACAGAACAATATCTGTGATTTATAATAAGTGGAGTCAATTGTACTTTTTCTTTTTAGAAATAATAATACAGTAGAACACACTAAACATTACATTCTTGAATTTGTTTTTAAATGTTTTATATGATGATTGGTAAATTTTTCACTATAGTTGGATGGATATCAACCATACTACTTTTTATGATTAATTAAATTAATCATAAAAATTAATTTAATTAATTTTACTTAATTTTTAAGTGTTTTTGGCTCAAAATAAACCAAAAATACATTTAAAAGAGCTTTAAACATACTTCATCTTCAGTTAAGAACAGTTTTAAATGTTAACAACAGTTTTTATAACCAGTTTTTGAAATAAAAAGAACAAACTATTTATATTTATTCTAAAATGACAAGCTTTGGACAGAAAAACAAAATTATTGAAATTAAATTTTAGAACACTTTCAGCTTAGAGTTTGAAAATTGTTCTATCATTACTTGTAAAATTTTTTAAGAATTAACACACTAAAAATCTTTTTTATATCCTAGTACAAATAGCTTTAGATAAAAATTAACGTTTTCAACCAAAACTTGGTCTTTGTCAGGCTATTGACCAGTATAAAATTCGAAACTAGAATTCGAATATTCTTATAATCATCATATTCGATGATTATAAGAAGCACTAATAAAAAAGATTTATTAGAAGAAGGTGTCGTTTGTTGGATAGAATGCACATGTAACAACCCTAGTTTTTACATCGGTGAAATGAAACGAAGATTGAAGATTAGACTGTTCGAACACCTGGCTGCCGTAAGGTTAAAAAATAGTAATTCTCCTATCTTCCAACACTGTAATATTAATAACTGTCAGATCAATACTAATAAATTAAAAATTATCTTTAGGGAAAAAAACAATGTAAAACGGAAAGTAAAAGAACATTTTGCTATCGTTATGCAGAACAACATTGTATATTTTAATACGGGAAAGTTAACGGCGGAATGCTGGGAATTCTTTGTAAACTATGTAAGTGGTTTCTCTTAACAAGTTATTGTCGGAATACGAACCATGTACGATCAAACCTACCGAAGAGGCCTTTCGTAAGAGGCAAAATGCATTTAGGAAGTTTGTTAATGTAAATAAAAAGTTTTCTCTCTGCAAGTTGATTTCCTTTTACTTTTTTAACTTTAATCTTTTTTATTCATTGTTGATACAATGTTTTAAAAATTTTTAAGTTATACATTATCCATAAGTCAGAACTGGAAGAAAAATATAATTTTTTCATGTATTTTACAATTAAACAGTAAGAAGAATAGAAAGTCTGACTCCATTGTTTTTATAATTATTTTTGGATTATACTCATTATATCTTTAGAATAGAATAGTCTTTATAAAGATTCTATTAGTATCATTCCATAAATCATCTTTCAGATTTATTTTCGTTTCTTCTGTCTTCACCACATCAGAAAAAAAGAAAATAACCACACCCTTAAAGAAGCCAGGAAGACTATTTCCAAGGTTTTTTATCAGACCTTGTATTGTATTATATTGTAGTGTTGGCAATAGTCACCATAGACTCTGTGTTTTTTGTATGTTATTCAATTGAAAAGGCCATAAGGCTGAAATGCATTTTGGAGAGGTTAATTAAATATGTTGGGAGTGTAATAAGCCTGGGAGTTCAGTAGTCTTCAAAAACTGTTTTTTTAATTAATAATACAGGCAGTTTTTTTAATATATTACATTTAAAATAGTTCTTCAAACTTTTCAACTAGGTTAATAAAAATTTGTATATTCTAAAAATAAATCATTTCTAGATTAAAACAAGTAGATATACTCTTTACGTCCGATTTTGAGAAATTTACTCGCACGGACAAATGAAAAACGAAGAAATACTAAATCTTTATTCTTAATAGTTCCATTCTCAAAAAATTCAAATAATCCAAATGCATTTTGCCTTTACGATCAGACCTCATCAGTGGATACAGTTAACTGCTGGTTGCTGTTCATTTTTATTTCTGGTGATCTCTTCCCAGCATGCATCTACATTCATTCCTGTATTCAGATTTATTACATTTGCATATGTTATAATACAGAAATGTTCTACAATTCTCCTTTTTAAACAGCTTTTTACTTTATGTAATATTTTAACATTATTTCTATCTATTTTACAATTATAATTATTACGATGTAAATATCACGGAGATTCTTGTCTTTTTAACCTAATAGCAGCTTCTTGTTCTTTTAACCGTATTTCTAATTTTCTTCCAGTTTCTCCAATATAATGTTTTGGACATGTGCATGTACATGACAGCCTATAAATGACTCCAGCACTTTCTAGTTGTCTCTTAAGTATATTAGTCAATCTTACAAATGTGGAGATACCACATGATTATTTAAGGCTGTCTTGGAGACATAATATGAACCTCCCTTAATTTAATGAATAGGTTAATAAATATAAAAGTTAGTTAACATTAAAAAAATATATTCAAATGAACTGTATGTTTACTTAAAATCTATAAATTTGATATGTGTACTTTTTTGGAAATTATATGATAATGTGCAATAAAAGGAATTATAACTGTTAACATAACTCATCCATGATCACCTGTCAGTGAAGTTCAAAAATTTCTAAGTATACCTTGTGAGAAGGAACTGTACTGTATTTCCATTTAGTACCATTTATTTTGTTGGGTTTTGGGTGACTTCACACTATGGCTGTAAAAGAAAATTCTAAAGTATCTGTAATCTGTCTTTCTGAAGAATGACATTAGCCACCTGACAATAGAATTTCCAAAGTAACTTGGAAAAGTCGAGTTACTATTTAATTAGTAAAATCATCATATAAATAAAGCTTTAAGCAATTTATTATAAGTAAGACAAAAACCTTTTACACTTTGTCTCTAGCAGTTTAATCACTAAGTACAAATGTTTTCGGCCGCTTTGAACGGCCTTCTTTGGGTACCGTACGATAAGGTCGGTTGGAACGTCTGTTAGCGGATATTTAAATGACGTCACCGTTTATAAAGGTTTCTTCTTACTAGTGACGTCATTGCTAAGAAAGTTTAAATGATATCGACATAGTTAATTATCTTTTGAGTTTAACCAAGATGTGTGAATGGCTATTGAGGATCTGCAATCAGAAAGTGGTTCTTGGAGGGTAATTTTTGTAAGTGGTATTTTTATCATTAATTTGACATTGTTTCTTGTTAAACACTGTTTGTTTGCAAAATTCTTAAATTATTGAATAATAATTAGTTTAACAGTGTTTAAGAATTGTTGATCTATTAGTTATTAATCATAATCAACCATTGCTTGATTTTTCAATCTTCTTTATTAAAATTTATTTAACATTTTTATCTGATATTTTATTGTATATATTGGCAGTTAGTGATCCTTGATTATTAATTAATCCACAGAGTGGTCAGATCTGCTCTCTAATGGACCTGAAAGTAAGGTTTTGTTTGAAGATTTAACACTTTTTCGAGCAAAAACTGAACTTTAAAATCTTATAAATATATATGATACTCTCATGGAAGAAAAGAATAACAAGTACATGTTTAATATTTATTTAACAGGTTTGGCAATTCATTTTCTACTGTAATACTACTATCTTAGGCATGATGACAAGAGATAAATATTTGTATATATAATCAAATGAAAAGAAACAGCTTATTTGTAACACAAACATGTCTGTTATCACTTTCAATGGTAGTCTTGTAGTGATCTTAGAAGTAGCAGAAAGTGACAGGTCTGGGTAATCAAAATTTTGGATGTGTACTTCAAGGGATGGTTGCAGTTAATTTATCTGTAGTAGTCAAAACCCATGTTGATCAAAACTGTGTTAGCCAAGGGATATGTGTATACATAATAATTATTCATATAATTATACTGCATAAATGTTGCTTATGTTATTTTTGAGTATTTACTTCATATACTTTATTTAGTGACCATCAAAATTTTTAAAAATGCTTCCAGGTAAATGAACTTGCTGGATATACTGCTCGTGTTTCAAGAATGATAACAGTGTTTGAAGAAGTAAGTCAAGGAAAATATCAGCGCACTCTTACTGCTTCTGCTAAAAGACCTGGGAAAAAGTCTATATCAAGAGTCAGAGGATTGACATTCAAAGATGGAATGCCCGAAATTAAAGGTATATTGTTACAATAAACAAATTTCTTACAGAAAGCCTGTACATTTTATGGAAATTTTATATGTTACTAGCCTGAAAATAACTTTATATAGGTATCAGATTAATTAGATAATTTTTAAAAAAATAGATATTGATAGAATTAACTAACTTCATTTTTAAGTTTAATATACATTTAATAATTAGAATTATGATAAGTGGAATTGTAAAACATCAACACTGGGGATGGAAATCAACACCTTATCTAGAACCTGTTACCGGTGTTGTGTCCTGTGAATAATACAGTTTATCACTAATGTTTTCAAACTATTAAATAGTTCTTCCTCAGGTGAAATATGCTGAATAACCGATGGAACACAAAAAAAAAAAAAAAAAGAACGTGAATATTCAAATTAAATGGAACATATGCTTGACGAAAGTCATTACGACAGACATATGCATTTCACGCATGGATGGTGGCAATTAAATGTCGGCATCCATAAAGACCTGCCATGCAACAGATAAATTTAGCTCCTTCTTTTAGATGATGCAGGTGGCATTGTGGCTCGTTCTATAAATGGATATGGCCTTTAACCATCTTAGATGTTCCTGTTGAGGTGTAGTGAGGATGATCTTGGCTTGATCAAATGCCGTCTCGATATCAGGGTCAGATGCCCAAGTAGCAAGGGTGTTTGCGTATTCTGGTTCCTAAGGAGTGTTTGGTGGAGCCGATATAAATAAGGTCCCTGTCACATCTGTTGTTCCTAAGAGGGATAGAGTAAACACCAGGGAGTCTGTTATGGTCGGGAGAGTCCTGTTACAGAGGATGTCAAAGATTGTCGGACATTTCCTGTATGTGATCAGCATGTGGTGTTTGCTGGCAATTTCTGTGTACAATGATTTATTGTATGGATTAAATGTGACAGGGACACAGGTTTCACTGTCTAGTCCAGGCCTGGCCAACCCAAATTGTTTTGCGGGCAACTTTGATTACACATAACGTTACGGTGGGCCACAATTTCAGCATACTTTTAAAAAAGTAAAACAAATACCAAATGAATAAGATTTTATTGTTATACCAAGAGTTCGTACTCGCACTTGCACATTATAACAATGACACATGCAAATTTTCATTTATTTAATTGTTTTGGTATACACATAATGGGGAAACAAAAGTTGTAATAGATATATAATATCGCTTAGTGGGCCACACAATTTAACGTGATGGGCCGTGGGTTGGCCAGGCCTTGTCTAGTCCATTGTTAGCCCTTGCGTGAGTGGTGGAGACATATTGTGAGCAGTGATATCACTCAATTAAATGATGAGTCAGATTAGAGTACCCATGCTTGGTTGCTATCTGCTTAATGTGCATTAATTTGGTGATAGAGCTTGTGGGGAGGACAAACGAGAAAATGCCCTTCTAACTAAAGCATTTGTGAGACTGACGAGCGAGACAAAGACACAAAATCGAAAGTAAATAAAATACAATACAATACTTTTATTAATTCGCTTGTTATAATACAGGATTCAGAGGATACCAACAACACTACTCCCACCAAATGATTAACACAATTAATTATCCAACGACTGTACAATATAGTTTCCCGACAAAGAATGTGCACGTGTAGTACTTTGTTTGACGCAATGATCTAATTACTTAAAATATATAAATTAAAACTAAATTCTTATAACTACTAATAACTATTGAAAGAAGAAGGCTTATTAGGAAAGTTAGGAAATGGTAGTAAGGTATAGAAAAGAGGGTATTCACAATTTGATGAGATATGCTATTTGTAGTGATCGTGGAATGAGATCTTTTGTTGGGTTGGCGACTAACTTCTCTTTTATCACTCTCCAAAATAATAGTTTGAAGGGCCGATGCATCCTCATTGCTCACAACCAATTTCTTTTTATTTCTCAGTTCCAAAGTTCTTGTCTCTACCATATGATGCTAAACATACTGGGGAGACTCAATTTTGCTCTCTTTCCTTCGAGTTCCCTCTCCAGAATGAACCACGTGTTTGCCCTCTTCCCCTCAGCACTGCATTCCACTCTTTTGTTTTTGGGGTTAGTCATCCACATACCAAAGAAAGGTTAAAATGAGAACATTCCAGGAAGAATAGACAAAGGACAGAAAGAGGGGAAGTAGAGAATATACAATATAAAAATAATATAATTATACACAAAATATACAATTTAAATAAGACATGTAGCCACACGTTAAATGCCTCTGTTTTGTACGGGAATGGGTGGCACGAACCCACAGGGATGTACACAGGAGCTGCACAAGGTTTGTGGTATACCGATATGTGTACAGTGGATCCTTTGACTTTAATGCTTATGTCCAGGAAGTGGACCTCCGTAGTGTTAGATTGTTCAACTTCTACAGTTAAGCCATAAGGATTGTCATTAACAGTTTGTATGAATGCCATCACGTCTGGTACAGTCTTCCACAAAATGATGATGTCGTCTATATACCTCTTATATAATAGGATGTTTGGAAGGAATCGTGGAAGGATCTTGTGTTCTAATTGTCTAATAACCGTTTTGCATAGATCCCCAAATACTGGGCTACCTATGGGGATCCCCTTTTTTGTGTGTAGACCTTTCCATCAAACATAAAAGTAGAATTGTAACAGATCAAAAGGGCCATCTCTAGCACCTGTTGGTGTAAGGTATGATCCTGGACAATAGCAAGTAAAAGGTCCCTGAGTGAGCTCCACGAAAAGGTAGTGGGATTTAAAGTAATAGATTGAGACAGTAATAAATTGAGGCAATGAGGCGAGTTCCTTTAGAAAGGAGATGAGGTCTATTGGGTTAGTGACTGTGTAAGGATAGTTTTCAAGGTGGGGAGATAGCAGGATGTGAGTGACCCTCTCAAGTTTACACATAGGAGCTCTGGCTTTATCTATGACTGGATGTAGTTGCTGACCTTATTTGTGATTTTGACAAACACAAAGTGCCTAGGTGTGTCCGGGGAGTCAAAAACTGTGTTACCCAATGTGGGACGTTTGACTAACTTGGAATTGGCAAATTGCTTGACCCTAAAACAGTGATTCTTAACAGGGGAGCCGTGGCTCCTTGGGGGTCTGTAAGAAGTTTGCCGTGGGCTGCCAAATTATGCAAAATTTCCTTCATAATATAATAAAATGAAAATTGATGTATAACCGAATATTGTGTTGAAAAGTGAAATAAGAAAGATAAAGTTTTTCTATTTAGTTTTTTTTATTTGTTTTTTATTTCTTCCTACATACAACTTTGTTAGTACAGAAGAAATAAATGCAAATATGCTACTTACACCGCAGTATTTACTTCTTTTATTCTAAAGTAATTCTAAGAAACTATTAATGCTTGAAATTTTTAAAATAATTAGGAAAAATAGTAGGCTTTGAAAATTTAAATATTTTTGCAAAAGATGTGCAAAATCTTTATGACAAGTTTAGTTTTAGCATTGACTTTGGATCGATTTATCAACATGTTTCTTATTTTATTTTCTGTTAAAAATTAATGAGTTTTTATGTTTAATTGTGAAGTTTGAATGTTATTTAAATAATGAAATAATAAAGTTATGATTTACATTTATTATATAAAAAATAAAGCAATATTAAAAAAATCAATTTATTATAGATAATTTAACAAATATAAATAATTTTTTTAAAAATGGGGGTAACAAAAAAATTATGAAATATTTGGTGGGCCGCGAGTATGAAAAGGTTAAGAACCACTGCCCTAAATTGTAGTTTGTCGACAGGATCTTCATTCACCCTATCACATTGGGTTATATTGACGTAATCTTTTAATTTGTGCCGGTATGTGCTATATTTTATAAGGACCAGAGATTTAGATTTATCTGCTCTGACAAGAGTGATCTCATTTTGGTGCATCAATCTGCTAGTGCGTCGTAGTTTGCTTCCTAATTCCGCCACCTCAGAAGGTTCTTTAGCTTTTTTGATTTTAAGTGCGGCCATCCATCCATAGTATTCTTTTTGTGTGTTGGACAGGCTCTTTATTAAGAACTCCAAATTGGGGATGAGGTTTCTAGCACCGGCCTTAGGAGGGGGAGGTGCGAAGGTCAGTTTGTACTTGAGTACATCCACAACATACTCAGGTGGCTGTATGTTGTCCCAGATGGCGAAGGGAAATGTTGGGTGTTCATAATTCTTAGGTACTGAAACCTTAAGATCCACTGTAGATTCCTGTGGTAAAGTCTCCTCAGGCTGGTAGTTAGTTGTTTGTGAATGGTAACCAACTTAACATTCTCTTGCACTAATATCTCTGGATCTATAAGGAACAACGCGTCTTCAATCTCAACGAGTTCTTTCAGTTTAGAGAAAACTTGCTTTCTGGACGACTGAACGGCCCTGTTGAGGCAGATTAGTTTCACTTTTTTAAGTAGAGGTTCTCTGCCTGGTGGGAGGCGAATGCAAAAAATTGGACACCTGTCTTTAATCGCCACCATCCGTGCACGAAATGCGCATGTCCATCATAACGACTTTCGTCAAGCGTATGTGTTTGATTTAATTTGAATATTCACATTCTTTTTTTGTGTTCCTTTGGTCAGCATATTTCACCCGAGGAAGAACTATTTAACAGTTTGAAAACATTAGTGATGTAATAAACTGTATTATTCACAGAATACACTGGAATTATAAAAATATAACATTCAACGAGTAAATTTAACTGCCTGTTGTTTGGTTATTATTTTGAAAATTTTAGAGATTATATTTAAGAGACTGAATGATAAAATAATTCATAAATTATATATAAATTTTATGTAAAAATTTGTACTGTTTCTTTGGCCATATGATAAATTTTGCTACCTAAGAGATCCCAATTTGCATTTGTATTGTGTCTATGATTTTTTTGTGGACAATTTGATTAGGACTTCGTTCTTTCTTTGTCCTAAATTTATGCTGGTCAATTCTTTTTGACCATACATGTAATGATTTTTTTTATACTAACCTAGTTAATAGTTTCCAGCTATAACAGTCATTTATAAACAAACTTGTTAGTCATTTTATGCTTGTCTAGTTTCCAAAAATAATAATACTAATAAAATATTTCCTTCAATAGAAAATTAATAATCAAAAATTTTACTTAACAATATATAAAAATAAATAGAAAATATGAATAGTAATAATTAACAGCAATTTATTTAGTAACCATGGCTGCTTCTGATGATGCTTTGGACTTATTGAACTTAGTGAATATTATTAATTATCTGATATAGTAGGAGTACTGCCATACTCTCCATCTACACGATGGACCCTGATATTACGGCAGACTTCCCTGGAGCCCAAATCATTCTTACTACCCCACAGCCGAACACCTCAAGTGGCTAGAGGCAGTCGAGATTTTTAAGGCTTACTGCAAGTCCACATACATTAATTTTAGGGAAGAGATGTGCCTTTGAATGGCATGGCAGGCTTTACTTGACAATGATATGTAGTATTTGATCTTATTTAAAGATGACACAGGGAACCCATGTGCATAAGTTCTCTTTATTTGAACTCTTCATCTTACTGTTTGATTTTATGTTTGAATTTTATATTCATGTGAATGGTTTTGGAAAATTCAGCTTATTTAGAATTAAGAAAACCTGAGGAAGAACCCAGAAACGGCTACGAAAATGTTGTTATTCAAGACTTAATCATACCTTACACCGGTTATTAGTTGTAGAGAGTCTTATTTTATTATTAATTATATTAGTTGTAATGGTGGTAAACAATGCTTTTAGATCCTTTGGTAAATTTCGGTTTTGAATGAAGTTTTTGGACCCTCAAATTTAGTCCCTTAGATAGCCGAAAAATTCAAAGGAACCATATCTTTAATTGTGACCTTTGGTGAGATATTCAACTGGTGATATGTCCGACTTGACTGCTTATTAAATACGTAATAGGCTTAATGGAGTGCATAGTGTGACTCTGCCCCAGTAGTAGTCAGTGAATTGGTGTTTGTTGTGTTTTATGAGCTTTAGCTCTGTAGTAAAATGGAAAATAGTTCATTTTTAGCATTGTTTTTAGAAATAGTTCCAGATTTTTTTGCTCTTAAATTTTACTTTGTTTTTGAGGGTCTTCAAAATTTCAGATAGGCTGATTTCAGGGAGCTATATCTTATGAAAAGTCACATATAGCTCATTGGTTTCTTTGTCCTGTTTAACTCCTGTGGGCATGGTCTACAGCTGTAATAAAGTTCCAACTTCCTTATTTGGAGCTGCATTTGTACCTTTTTTTTTTAGTGAGAAAATGTGACAAAATATGGTGTTTCAAGAGTTAATATATACTGAATTACCAACAATTGCCTTAAATATCAGGCTATGATCTGGCTAATTAAATGATTGTATAAAGCAATTTGTTACTAGAGGTAGACATTAGGTGCCATCTCTTAACTAAATTAATAATTATAATTAAATAAAATATTAAATAAATTTGGAACCTTCTGGAATAAAAGAACTGCCCCAGGGTGGGTCTTGAACCCATAACCTCTGCTTGCCATATGGTGTGCTTGCCAATTACTCCACCTGGACCCCGAGCAGGTCTTCGCTTCCAGAGGCATATTAATTTGGATATAACCTTACTTGGTTAAATACGGCACTGGCTGGGGACGACTCCTAAGTCCATGGCCTAAGAACATCTCCACAATGGCACTTGGCCAGCTAACGCGTTACCCGGCGAGGTATATTTAAGGCAATCATTGGTAATTCATTATATATTCATCAGGCTTAGAGATGTTTATTAGTTAATATATATTCAGAAAAATTTCCATCATTTTACTAAATGAATAAAGAAAAATTTTATTTATTCTTCTTTCATATTTATAATGAATTAACTTTGCTATTTGTCTTTAATGAGTATTTAAAATTAAAAACTTAAAAAATTATAACAGTTTTCTTTGGAAATAAGTTACTAGTGTGAAGCCCGAGCGATACTCGAGCTCATGTGTTTTTGATATCATAAAAATGTCAAATCAAGGGATCAAGCTTTTGATTCTGATGCTCGTAGAAATTGGAAGAAAACTTTAAATCGGGAAATATTAAAACTATTAATCGAGAGAAAAATGTTCTTTCTTTTAACCTTAAAAGGAGATGCAGCACTGATATTATGTATCAGACTTATAAGAATTTGAAACAATTGAATACGAGCAGAGGTTTCAAGTTGCGATTAAATTCCCTTGATCGGAATAAAACACTGTCGAATTTAAACCTTTAATAGCTCGAAATGGTCGGTCATCTGCCTAGATACAGGAAACCGACCAATCAGGAGCTGGAGATCCAGGGAAGAGAGATCTTATAAAAACCTGGATCTCAAGGGCAAGGAGACTTTTTTCCTCTGCCTCCCCTTGTGAAGACTCCTCCAAGAATTCTAGACTTCTTCCAGCTTCGAATTGAAGTTAAATATCTGGACTTTCCCTTGATGTCAGAAACCTGATTTAGACATTGGGCTTCCTTCATTTCACCCAAGGACTTCCGAACCTCCTGGAAACACTGACCAACCGCCCCGGGGCCAACGACCCACCGTCCAGCAGCGCCATCGGAACAAGACACGCAAGACTGTAAGAGATAGTGTTAATAAACGGGTTTGATTGTTACTGCAGCTGTTTGCCTCACTTTCCTTCACCCCACATACGATAAGTCCTGACATTTGGAAATCTCGAATTCGGCAACCTCACACTAGTAACACCCAACAAAGTGGAACCTGCTTTAACTGTCTGACACTGATGTGGCAAGAGCTGCATCACTTTTGTGTCATTACATCACAGTGGGCACACATGTTTTTGTTGGTTTTATTTGAAGAGGCATGTCAGATACCAGATTACACATTAGATCACTTATGATGTCACTTTAGTGTGTGCTCTGGCATAGACATTAAGGGATGCATGGCTGTATTTTATAAAATTTTGTCATTTGCAATAGATATGTACAGGTATCACTCGTACAACCCAACATTCCTACAGCACGATTTTGCTCTAACATGGTTTGAGAATTGGGGATATCCCCCATACAACATGGTGTTCTTACAACACTGTTTTGCTCTAACATGGATTTAGAACATCCTCAGACAAAATGTCACAATTTGTAAGTGAAAACCCTGTTGTCCGATATTTTTTTTATTCAAGTAAGCATGTATGTTGTCTCATTTACCCATGGATTTTAGAATATTGAGATTTTCAATGTTGTTTTGTGCCTTTTACTCATTTTTTTTAAAATGAGAACTGATTGTACAATTTTTATTTTTCCTTGTCCTTATCATCATATTCTATCTTTCCTATAAATCAGGTATTTCCATCGATGGTGATAGTGCTCTAAATGAATCTGAAAGACTGTTGCTATGCTTTGTTTTATAGATTAAATTAAAAGTTACTACATAAAAAAATTAAATTAAATTTTTAAAGATAGGAAAATACAACCCAATAAATATCAGATTTTATGAAAAAAACATAGTGAAAGATCAAGATGTTGCTAATAGTTTAGATTATGGTCAACAGGAAAGCTCAGAAGATGGCAATATTTTGCCAAAAAGAAAATGTTCGTGTTTAATGGTGTTTAGCATTGAAAAAAATTAATATTAACATGCAATACATTTCATTGTAATTATTAGTTAATTATTGATTGCTTTAATAAACATATTTCTCTTAATTACGAAAAAGAATACTAAACTTTTGTTAAATTTTGGAACCTAACCCTATGTTTTGTATTAGTCCTTTGTTTCATATAGCATGGATTCATAAAACATGCCACTTTTTCAGAACCTAACTACCATGTTATGCAGGGGATAACTGTAATTGATCATTTTCTTATTTATCAAAAATTAATAATGTTAAGATAATAAGTAAAAACATTACCTTTTCTTCTTATTTACTCCTTTACTTAACTTTAATAACAAGCAATACACATTTACATCTTTCCACCGTACGATCTTAATCCGAACAACGGGACGAAAACTCGTCGATCAACAACTTTTTACAAGTGTTGCCAGATGAATGTACGTCAGTTAACAAATAATTGTTTTTTAACTGTATGTGAATTTAACTTTTAGACTTGCTTACTGTACTTTTGTTAATTATTAGATATGCTCATTGTATTTAATTCATGTTAAATATAAACATAAACTTATCAAAATTTGTAAAAACAATATTTTAAAGATAAAAAAATTACTTTAATCTTAAACTAAAAATTAGAGTTATATTTTAATTGTGAAATTTTATAAAAATCTAAGAAAGAATGGCTAAAATTGAATTTTTATTTTTGTTTATACATGTATGAAATGCAATATTCATGAGTTTGAGTGTACTGTACCTCTGCAAATAATTAAACATAATATGTGTTTATTCAATGCTATTAATCAATTTGGAAACCTTAAGATTATCAGATGTGCTTTTTTAGTTGTAAAAATCTAGAATTTAGCACAGTAGCATCCTGAAAAATGCAGGGGGAATACATTCCATGTTACAGGAAATCATGTTATTGAGACATGCATTATTAGATGATTTTATGCAAGTTTAAATCTAGGTCTACAAGTTGAACCATATACCTCTGGATGAGAAAATTAGAATATTGTATGAGTACTACCCACAATTTTTTTGTTACTTTATACAAATTTGCATTACAGGGAGTCAGTTATACAGGAATTCGTTGTATTTAGAAATAAAATGAGATGGGAGGATATATATTTTATTAACGAGAAAATTACCTCGACTTTCAAATAACTTTCTTTTGTACATAATACTTAAATAATCCGTAAATTACCGTGTGTGTCAAATCTAGACTTTCACTTGAAAAAATTAATTTTTATTGTCTGTTTTCTGTTTAATGTATGGTTTTAACATTTAAAATAATGTTTAATAAATTGTAACATATTCACTATAAAGAATTGAAAGTTTCCTATCATAATAAGAGATTTTTTTTAACTGTTCTTCTTAGTTTTTTGGGAGTGGAACCTCATACATTTGACTTTTACACACATTTTTGGCTGCAATTTTTAAAATTGTAGACCTACAAATTTCCACTGTCATCCATCCATCTGTCTTTCTTTAATCTCAAATGTAGTTAGATAGATGAAATCTGAGACCAGATATGGAAACTTTAGGAGCAAGAGGCTCCGATTAACTATATATGAACTTCTGATGCAATCTGGAAGTCACATTATTTTCAAATTTTTCCCCTGAAAGGAGTTAGATGAGTGGCATGATTCCATTGTTAATGGAAAAGTGTGATGTACAGGGGCAAGACATTACCGTACTAATTTGAGGTGGAGATTATATATTTTAAACTAAATAAATTTAAAATATGACTAAAAATTGCAGCCTGGCTTTGTGATGATGTCACAATAGATGATTTCTTGTTAGGAATGTATTATATCCAAAAGTCGGGAACTGAATGTATTAGGTCAGGGGTCAGCAACCTTTCAGCAGTGTTGTGCCAAACTTAAGTTATAGTGTTATTCCGGGTGCCACCATGATTCTACCAATTTTGTTATATATGGTATCAAAATTGGTCTGGTTATAATGGACTTCAAAAAATTAATAATTTAATTTTTACTAATTTCTATTGAATCAAAGTGCCACTGAAAATCATCCCATGTGCCACAGATTGCTGACCCCTGTATTAGCTTATCTTATAATATAATTGAGATAGGTTGATAATGATGATGATAATAAGTGCAGAGCCCAAACAGTTAGGAGTTGAAAGTTGAAATTTGGTACACAGTTAGGGTACGTCACGAGAATGTGCACTAAAAAGGAATTTTTCGAAATTCCTTCTCACGGGGAGGGGGAGAGAATTAAGGTTTATCCTGAAGAACTTGGCTTCTACTGTACTATTTTAGATGCAATTTTGTGCTTTTAACTGCGTTTAAGTAAGGTACACCATGAGAATGCACACTAATAAAAAATTTTGGCAATCTCCTGCAGGGGAAAGGGAGAGGGTTAAGGATTATCTTGAAAAACTCAGCTTTTACTGTACTATTTTAGATGTAGTTTTTTTGCGTTTTTGACTGCATCATAGGAATGTAGGGTACGTCATGAGAATACACACTAAGAAGGGATTTTTGGAAATTCCACCCACGAGGGAAGAGGAGGAGCATCAGTTTTAGTCAGTATAAAGTGTAAATAATAAAGAAGGAAAATAAATAGTGGCACATACAGTATACATTTAGACAATTAATAAATATTTTAATCATTTCTTTCCTTTGGGTAACCCAAAAACAATAAATCCAAAGTAAACAAATTCGAATGACTATTTGAATTCGTTTCAAATTCGAAATATTGAATTTGAAACAGAATGTTCCAAACAAGTTTTTTTAGATTTTAGAATTTAAAATTAATCATTTAATTCAAGTAAGGCTATCATCAAGTTAACTCTCCATTATAAGGAATAATAATAATAATAATTTGTATTATTATTCCTTATAATGGAGAGTTAATAATTATTATTATTTCTTATATTATTATGTTGGGTTAAGTGAGATATACTCGGTTAACACCGGTGGCTGCGTACTATGCCGGACCAAAGTCAAGGCATAGTAACCAAAACAGAAATTAAAGAAGTGTATCAGTGTGTGTGTCTGTATTCAGGAATTTTTTCACAATACGACATGTATTCAATATAGTGGCCTTCTGTAGTGTGATGTATGTGTTTCTATTCAATTGTAATGTGCCCAGCTTTTGTGTAGTGTGTGTGGTATGACATCTGTAGAGGAGAGAACAACAGGTTCAATAAGCACCCTATTTATCCTCCACAGATGCCTTATTTCCTGGTCAAGTTCTGTTTTTTCTTGCTAATTTTTTCAGTGCATGCGTTTTGTATATTGTGAGTGTTTGGAATGGATATGTCTATAATGTATGTGATTTTATTGTGTTTGTCAATGAGTGTGATGTCTGGTCTGTTGTGGTAAATTGTTTTATCTGTGATTATGGCTCAGTCGTAGTACATTTTGTGCGTATTGTTTTCCAATACACCGTCTGTGGTATGTATTTGTAGTATGGTTCGTGGATGTCTAATAATTTGTGTTTCTTTGCAAGCTCTTGGTGTATTATATTTGCCACTTGATTATGTCTGTGTAAATAATCTGTCTGTGCCGAGAGCTTGCAACCAGAAATATAAATTATTGTAGTAAAACAGTTTTTTTAGCTGTTTATTTTTAACAGTCTTGAAACCATGTTGGTATTTTTTCCTTTGTTCAAACACAATGTAGTGCAATCACTCGACCACTTGGCATTCTTCATCATTAACTTTTATTTAGTTGATATTTGTATACATTATTTGTACACGTTTTGGGCTTAATAACACTCCTCTTCAATCAACTAAAATTAATAAAATGTACACAAATCATAAAATGCAATATCTATGCAATGTTTATATATGTATATTGCATTTTATGATTTGCGTATATTTTATTAATTTTAGTTGACTGAAGAGGGGTGTTATTAATCCCAAAACACGTACAAATAACATATGTGTATCAACTGAAAAAAGTTTATGATGAAAAATGCCAAGTGGTTGAGTGATTGCTACATCGTGTTTGAACAAAGGAAATGTTTACTTTTAGTAGATCATATTTATTTTTTATGTTTAAAATGAAAATTGGTTTTAAATATCTAAATTGTAATAATTAAAACATTTTTTGGCTTAGGATGTGTTATTGAACGAGATGGTATTTTAAGGCTTGATAATGTTCCCATTATTACACCAAACTGTGATGTTGTTGTTCCTAGTATTTCGTTTTCAGTAAGTAAAAAAGATACTTCTATTATATTTTTATGTATATCTGAATACACATCTGCTTTCATACAAAAATTTTGTAATTTTACATCATCATTATTATTTAGATGACATGCGATATGCACGTATTAATAACTGGCCCTAATGGATGTGGAAAAAGTTCCTTGTTTCGAATATTACGTGGACTCTGGCCCGTTTATAGTGGGAGATTAGAAAGACCTCCCATAAATCAAATGTTCTATATTCCACAAAGGTAAAAACAATATACTAGAAGTATTTTTCAAGATTGAAAATATCTTAAAGTATTTCTGGTTACTATTTAACTGATTGATTTAATAGAAATATTTTTCGATTTTTTTTTTTTTTTTTAATTTAGGTACAAAAACTAAACAAGCACCTGATCACTCGCTGAGAGATATTTATTCTTAACACAAACGTTTTCAATCCAATCAATGGATCATCATCAGGTAAAAATAGAACACTACAAAATAGAACAACAAGTTCAAAATACAAAAAATATAACGGCTAACCAATATGTAATTAACAGCACAATAACGTTTCTAAATATCAACAAATTAATAAAAATGCTGCTAAAAATTAACAATAAAATATTAATATATAACAAACAAATAGTGTATACAAAATATTAATACCTCCGTCTTAATAAACAAATTAATAACACTAAATATTAACACTGCTTAATAAGCTGTACAGAGTTTTTCATTTAACTATACATATTAATAAAGCTACCGTTCTTATTTGAAGTTTATAACTGCAAACTTCCATGCGGAAGGAAGCCCCTCGGCATCTCTTGCGTTAATGCAATTCCCTTTAAGCTTGCTTTTATAGATTTCTAATTTTTCGGCCGTTCTTGCCAAGGTCGGGGAGTGTATTTGCTTCAGTATATCTGCTTCATCCCATCTTACTATTGAGCCTTCTGCTTGTGCCATTTGTGACAATACTGTGGCATTAGAACCTTTTCTAACATCATATCTGTGCTCTTTTATCCTTACCCCTAGATTCCTAGTAGTAACCCCAACATAATCTTTACTTATTCCTAACATCTGATTCTCGTATGGAATCCTATAAACGCCGGACCTATCTTCTTTCTTAATTAACCCTTTATCATTTCTGAGAATTCTGTACAGATTCGGAGCTCTTTTTAAGATTATCTTTGTATCCTTTATATGTGCGATTTCTTTCATAATGCTTCCTAAGTGCTTGTTGTACGTAAATTTCGTGTATGTGGATGGACCACGCCCACGACCAGGTACTGCATCGGTACTAACTTCTAATTTATTGATAATCCCCTTTAAAACATTCCTCTTATAGCCCAATGCTTCTGCTACCTGCGTGATTCTTTCTATTTCTGCATCCCTGTCTATAACACTTTCGCAGTATAAAAAAGCCCTCCTAACTAACGCTCTAAACGCTGCTAATTTATATTTATAGGGATCGTTAGAGCCAGCCGGAATATAAAGTGGGCTATGAGTTGGTTTAATAAATACCCCGGTAGATATACGTCCCTCTCTAAACATAACCTTAATGTCCAAAAAATGTATCATAACAGAGCTTTTTTGCTCTAGTTTTAAGCTTAGGCCATCTTCATTATCATTGATCTTGTCAATAAATCATAAGGAAGGCAAGAAAATCAGACCTATAGTGGAAAAACGAAAGGCGCCTACGTTCCTCCTTGAAAAAAGGTTGCATGAGTATATCTCCTCCAAGATGGAAAGCAATGAATTGGTGGCTAAGGATCCGGTAACGGTGGTCAAAGAACTACAAGAGGTTTACTTAGTTGATGACGAAGTTGGGACTGTATTGGATTACGAAAATTTGTTCCCTTCTATCAAGATTGAATCTTGTGTAGAAGCACTTTTGGATTTTTTGACCAGAGTAAACCCCGCTTTAGCACATCATAGGAATGAGTTGGTAGAGATGGTTAATCTTGTTTGCTGCGAGTCTTTCTTTGAGTTTGAAGGACAAACGTATAAGCAATGCCGAGGGGTCCCTATGGGAAGCCCAATTTCTGGGCTATTGCGTGAGCTTGTTGTTAGTAGGCTTGAGGTAAAAGTTTTGCGTAGTTTCAAGAACAGCATCGTATACTACAAAAAGTATGTCGATGATATATTCAAAATTTGGAAAAGCAATCGTTTAATTGCTAGATTTATTGACAAGATCAATGATAATGAAGATGCCTAAGCTTAAAACTAGAGCAAAAAGCTCTGTTATGATACATTTTTTGGACATTAAGGTTATGTTTAGAGAGGGACGTATATCTACCGGGGTATTTATTAAACCAACTCATAGCCCACTTTATATTCCGGCTGGCTCTAACGATCCATATAAATATAAATTAGCAGCGTTTAGAGCGTTAGTTAGGAGGGCTTTTTTATACTGCGAAAGTGTTATAGACAGGGATGCAGAAATAGAAAGAATCACGCAGGTAGCAGAAGCATTGGGCTATAAGAGGAATGTTTTAAAGGGGATTATCAATAAATTAGAAGTTAGTACCGATGCAGTACCTGGTCGTGGGCGTGGTCCATCCACATACACGAAATTTACGTACAACAAGCGCTTAGGAAGCATTATGAAAGAAATCGCACATATAAAGGATACAAAGATAATCTTAAAAAGAGCTCCGAATCTGTACAGAATTCTCAGAAATGATAAAGGGTTAATTAAGAAAGAAGATAGGTCCGGCGTTTATAGGATTCCATACGAGAATCAGATGTTAGGAATAAGTAAAGATTATGTTGGGGTTACTACTAGGAATCTAGGGGTAAGGATAAAAGAGCACAGATATGATGTTAGAAAAGGTTCTAATGCCACAGTATTGTCACAAATGGCACAAGCAGAAGGCTCAATAGTAAGATGGGATGAAGCAGATATACTGAAGCAAATACACTCCCCGACCTCGGCAAGAACGGCCGAAAAATTAGAAATCTATAAAAGCAAGCTTAAAGGGAATTGCATTAACGCAAGAGATGCCGAGGGGCTTCCTTCCGCATGGAAGTTTGCAGTTATAAACTTCAAATAAGAACGGTAGCTTTATTAATATGTATAGTTAAATGAAAAACTCTGTACAGCTTATTAAGCAGTGTTAATATTTAGTGTTATTAATTTGTTTATTAAGACGGAGGTATTAATATTTTGTATACACTATTTGTTTGTTATATATTAATATTTTATTGTTAATTTTAGCAGCATTTTTATTAATTTGTTGATATTTAGAAACGTTATTGTGCTGTTAATTACATATTGGTTAGCCGTTATATTTTTTGTATTTTGAACTTGTTGTTCTATTTTGTAATGTTCTATTTTTACCTGATGATGATCCATTGATTGGATTGAAAACGTTTGTGTTAAGAATAAATATCTCTCAGCGAGTGATCAGGTGCTTGTTTAGTTTTTGTATTATCTTCTGCTGAGCACGCTGTAAGTTGTTTAATTTAGGTATTTGGATTTCAGAGTTAAAATACAAAATTAAAAAAAGGCATATTTTAATTATAAAATGTGCTGATTAATTTCACATTATCGACAGATTTATAATGTATAACTTGATGTTATATCCAAAAAGATCATTATTCAATTGTTGACACTTTATTTGACATTTAAAGTAATAGTAATGATATGTTTTGGCTTTATTACCATTTTCAGACTAATATGTATATTCTAAGTACATTTGTGCTCATATGTAACAAAAAATACAACACATTGATATCTTGAGAAATTAATTAATTATGTTTAGCATTCTTGGAACTAGGCAGTAAAAATTTCTTCAAGAGTGCTCAAGATATTTGTTTGCTTTCATGAGGTGTTGGTATGTTGTATTCCTTGTTGTTTATAGGTAAAGTATATGTATTAGTCTGAAGAGAACAATAAAGTCAAAACATGTCACCATTACTTTCAATGTCAAATAAAAAGGAGTCAAGAATGAGTTGTGATTTATTTGGATATAATATCAACAAATTATACACTATGAATTTGTGGATAGTATAAAATTAATAAATACATGGTAAGTATATTTACCATATTTATCATCCTTAATGTGAAGTTTTATAATAAAAATTTTTAATTATAAAACTTCATAAATATCTAAGAATAAATGATGTAAAAATTGATTTTGGTTTTGTTTGTATTTATGTAAAAGCTGGCAGTCTTCATAAATTTGAATTTAACTGTGCTCAGTGCTGTATTTATCTTTTCAGATCATTCAAGAAAACTTTGAACAAATACATTAAATCTTAAGGAAAACTGCAAGATGCCTTTTGATTATAAAAATTGAAAAAATATTTCTTAATAATTTAATAATAAATATAAATAATTTTTAATTAGTAATTTTCTCATCACTATTTTAACAGCTTTTCACTTCAAATGAGAAATCAAGACTGTTTCTGATTTTAAGTTGAAGTATTTTTACTGAAACGTATAAATTTATATAAATTAAAAAGAAAAATTTCTTGACCTTTCATCTAATAATTTTGAAATGCATCAAATTATTTGTTTTCATTAATTTTGTAAAAATGAGATTGAATATTACTCACTTTGATTGATTAATTTTAAATAAATTGATCTTGATATATCTAATTTTCAGACCTTACATGTCATTGGGAACATTAAGAGACCAAATAATTTATCCAGACACAGTTGAAGATATGAGAAGGAAAGGTTTAGATGATTCACACTTAGAAAATATTCTCTCAATTGTGCATTTAAAACACCTTATCACAAGAGAAGGAGGTGAGATTTTATTGCAATTATATTTAAATTAAAATTCAAAACTTGGAAACTTGTATGTACAGTAGTCATAAAATATAGATTTCATAAATAAGCATAAGCAAAATACAAATTGTATAATTTGATCCTTTTTTCATCAAGTTAATGCAGGAGACAATGTTTCTTTTTTAAAAGAGCATACAAACATCAAAATATTTCATTAGAATAATTAAAAAAGAATTAAAATACTCTTCACTCTCTTCCAGCAAGAAAATATCTTTAAACAAACATACCACTGAGCCTGTTACTGGTGTGTCTCTTCTAATAAACAGACCATTATGAATATTTTCAAACTCTCAGGCTCTTCTTCAGGTAACTAATAACTCCTGAACGAATGCAATTCAAATTAAATTCAATTGGAACACCAGTCAGAACTCTATCGCATGGATAACGATAGACACCCACCAGCATTTTGAGCCATCAGAGATGTACTTTTCAATATCATTAATGATAGCACTATGCACCAACAGATACTAGAATTGGCACATCTACTATGTTATAATTCCTTGTTCCAATTCAATGGCGTTACATACGCCCAAGGGAGAGGCGTCCCGATGGGTAGCCCCACCACAGGAGACCTGTGTGAGTTGGTGGTCAGGCAGTTAGAATCTAGGATCATCCCTCAGCATTTATCCAACATCATACTATGTAAAAGGTACATCGATGATATTCTTATCCTATGGAAGGTAAAGCCAAACATATAAGCGTTTCTCAATTCATTCAACGATAAATCTTATGGCTTAACCCTAGAGATAGAACTGGCTCGTGCTTCCGAGACCCATTTCCTTGACATTAACATCAAGTTCGAACAAACAGCAGTCCATTCGGAAGTATACCATAAACCAGAGTTGGAACATCTATTTATACCGGCAAGGTTATGTGACTCTCCCTATTATAAAATGGCAGCTTTTAAAACCTTATAAGAGGGCCTACACACACTCCTCTTTTCAGATAGCTCTCCAAGCCAAGCTGAGGCATATTGAACACATAGCCAAAGAACATGGTTATCCTGCGATCACACATAACTTGATCCGCAGATGGCACCGTTGCCAAGAACTAGGCCCAACCCAGGCACCCAATGAAGTTCCACCCGATATCATCCCAGTTACATACAATCTATACCTTAAATCACTATACTCTGCGATAACTAAGAAAAAGAATATTTGCATCACTTATAGGAGATGTGCTACAATATTTGACATTTTACGGAAAGGAAAAGACACCCCTAACAAAGGGTTGTGTACACTGGATCCTACGTAGACCTGGCTTATATCCCGTCTATGGTCCATGAGTGGGACACACTCATGGACCATAGATGGGATAGAAGCCTGGTCTATGTGGGATCTACCAAGCACTCCCTAGAAGTGAGAATGAAAGAGCACACAGTGGATATTGTACATATGAGTAGGAAGAGGAGTATTATCATCTTGGTTAGGGGCCAAATTATTATTATTTTTGCAACAACTTCAGACTCTTTCTTTTGATTTACTAGGTTATAATGATTCTGTTTCATAAAAAAAAACAATAATAATTATATATATCACTTTATTGATAAAAAAGCAAAAAAGTATAAAAAGCAATTAATATATTTGTAGGTCTACCAGAAAGTTTTGTCCGTTTTTAGAATAAAACAAAATAATAAATTTTTCATACCTTGAATAAACTTTATTGAATAATATAATTTCCATCATTGTTTATGACTTCTTGCCAGTGTGATGACAATTTGTATATCCCATTTTTAAAAAATGCCTTATCCCTAGAGGCGAAAAATTGAACCAGTGCTTGTCTGATTTCTTCTTCATTTTTTAATTTTTTGTCCTGCAAAAAATTTTGTAAGGACAGAAACAAGTGATAATCAGAGGGTGCTAGGTTTGGGGAGTATGGTGGATGTGACAGAATTTCCCAGCCTAGTTCTGTGTGTTTCTGACGAGTCCCCAAAGCAGTATGTGGCCTGGCATTATCATGAAGCAGTATGATGTTCTTCCTGTTGAACATCACCAGCCTCTTTTCTTGGAGTGCTGCTGTTAAATTATCCAATTGCTGACAGTACTGTATCTTTCTGAATTTAGCTTTTCGTTTGGTTTCAACAGCTCAAAATGTATTGGTCCTCGAATGTCTCACCATATACACAATATTCTCTTACTCAGGCTCAACTTCGGTTTAGAGGTGGAGGGGCAGGTTTTCTGGATTCACGATATATCCCTTTTCTTACAATGTTTTCATAGGTAATCCACTTTTCATCCCCAGTTATCATCCGGTCCAAGAAGGGCTCGATTTTGTTCTGTGCAAGCAGAGATGTCCATATGATGACTTGATCATTCAAATTCTTCTCACTTAACTCATGTGGCACCTATCTCAAATATTTCCACACCAATCCTAATTTCTGAATATGGTCCGAAATGGTTTGTTGAGCTGAATCAAACCTTTCCGCAATCTCCGATGTTGTCAAAAAAAGGTTTTGTTCTAACATCATGATCTTGACAGTATCGTCGTCGATCAAAGATGGTTGCCCAGAGTGTGGCTTATCAGAAAGGTTAAAATCATCTATTTGAAATTTTTCGAACCCTCTTCTGCACGTTCTATCAGAAACTGCACTTTCACCAAACACTTTCAATAAATTTCTACATGCTTCTGTAGCATTTCTTCCTTGTTGGAATCTGTACAAAATACAGTGGCGTAAATGAACTTTATCAGTAGTCATGGGTACATGATCACATCTCACTTAATACTAACATGAATCATCTTCATTTTAGTTCATTTTCTAGGTCAGTATGTATACATTCAGTGATAAAAAGAGAAAGCCAAATATGCGTCAAATGAATATGTGCATACTTGTTGAAACTTGTAATCAGAATGAACAGAACTTTTCAGTAGACCCAATACAACGTACCTTACTAAAATACGACAATAAGCCAGCTTTTCTATTTTTATCTTGAGTGTCATAATGGTTTATACGTTGTTATATAAAAGTAGTGTATCAGTGCCGTATCACGCTTTTGCTTCGGTCCATACAAGATTTGCATCTTTTTGAACGTTATCACTTTCTTGTTGGCATGTGCTTTTTTATATGACTTGAAGAATCTTCGGTAAACATCATCTAAGTTTATTTTTTGCATTTTTACATTATATTATTCTCTCACATCACAAGATGGCGTTAGTACAACGAGTGTTCTTAACAGAAACTGCCCAACTAAAACCAGATTCAAAACTCCACCACTTAATGAGATCAAAAAATAAAAACAAGAATATTACGTAAGATGAGATCTATTACCCCTACCCCTGAGTAAGAAATCGTAAGAAATCCGTGACCCCCATCCACTCCAAAATACCTTACGTAATTTATGGACAGCTCCTAAGGAAAGCCCAAAACAAAAGGCAGAGGAGTATTAAGGTGGAAAGTTTGAGAAGGGAACGAACAATGGCCTTTGTTTAGACAGGAGGTTTGAACGGCCAGAGCACAGCATAAAAACGAAGATACCTGAATAGAAATTATAGGATACAGGGGGAAACTATCATGACTAATACTGTTCAGTATCATTCGTATTAATTTCAGAAAAAAGTTTATTTTTGGCAGGGGGCACTGTGTTGGCAGAGAGTTCAAACTCAGGAAGGAGACATGGCATCCACGTATTGTGTATTCTCGGTATTTTCTGTTTTGAACCTTGTACTTATGCAATCTGCATTAAAGGAGTAATTATTACTGTTTATGTTTTGTTGTACCTTTCGCCCAGAACATCACGAGGGCTCATTGACGTTTATTGTCCATTGAAGTGGATCTGGTGTGGTTGATGAGGGTTAAGCTTAACAGAGACATCAGCTACTTCATCCATCAACATCCAGCCAGACATCCAAAAATTCAAACAGTGCATACTATTTAATGTTTTTTGGGTGAAAATCAACACGACAACGTATAGTATAGTTATTTCAACATATGTTAACGAAACATTGGCAACACAACGGACATCACAAGACATAACGAACATTCAAAATGGAGGCACTCTTAAACAAAAGGAAGGTACTAAAGGGACGGGTAACTAGAATTGAGAACATATTAGAGGAACATGGAGTTCAACCTCTTGGCGAGGTAGCGGCACAACTATATCTTAAAAAATTAAATGCAATATCAGATGAATTCAACCTGTTACAATTCAACAAGACATTATTGGAGAATGTTTGGAAGATGAATTTGATGTACATTAATCTCAATATAACACACTAATTGGTTGCATGGAAGCCATGTCCATTCGACTCATGACTGTTGAACAAGATACAACAACCACAAGTTCAGTGCACAACAGTACAAATAGAATGGAAGTTAAACTTCCAAAATTGTAACTTCCAGTTTTTAATGGCAAGTACGACGAATTGCTCTCATTCCAGGACTTATTCATGGCAACTGTTTACAATAACTCCATGCTATCCAGTGCCCAAAAACTCCAATATTTGAAATCATCAGTATGACGGGATGTCGCCTTATTGATTTAATCCATTCCCGTCACTGATTGAAACTATCAAGAAGCTTGGGATATATTATTAAAAAGATACAATCACAATCGTGAAATTATTGATTCCTACATTCAGAAGCTATTCGATCAACCCAATGCTACGACACTTAATAGATGCAACTAATGAGTGTGTTTGTGTACTGAAGGTACTAAAGCAACCTGTACAACATTGGGACCCTATTCTGTTGTATATTCTCAAAGAGAAAATAGATCAAGAGTCTCGTAAGCAATGGGAACTTTCTTGGAAGGACACAGAACAACCAATATTTGAAGATATTACTTCATTTTTGGAACAACGAACTAGAGCACTGGCTGTTTCCCAAACCAATATTCACTCTGGCTGACAAAGACCAATAGGGGTGGCAACATCCAGACTTTGCTCATTTTCACAGTCCAAGCAATTAACTGCTGCAGCACACCATGGTATTGTGTAGCCAGCATGTCCCATCTGTCATGGTACCCATCCAGTTTTCAAGTGTTCAACATTTTTGGGAGCATCAGTGAATGAGCAGAGAAATCTAGTTAAGAAGCATGAGTTACATTACAACTACTTAAAACTTGGACATCCAGCAACTAAGTGTAAAGCAGGTCACTGCAAGAAATGTTCACATAAACATAACAAATACATGCAGATCTTCTTATACATCAAGAAGATCTACATGACTCTACAAAAACCTCAAGCAAGGTTCTAGAACCAGAAGTCATTTCATATATGTCAAGGCAATTGAATGGGCATAGACAAGTACTGCTATCCACTGCTGTCATTCAAATGAGGAATTTTCAAGGTGAACTACAACAATTTCGGACTCTGTTGGATTCTGCCTCTCAAACAAGTTTCATTACTGAACGTTGTGCTCAGCAACTTCAACTGAAACAGAAACCATCTAACAGCTATTTTAGGAATTAATTCTATGGGCATTAACATTGTCCCAGTAGTTTATGCATTAATATAAGGATTACCTCAACCAATTCAGAGGATATTTGTGTAGAAACACTAATTATTCTAAATGTGACTACAAACTTGACTAATTTCCACTGTGACCCTTCCAACTGGTCACATATAAAGGGACTTCAATTGGTGGATCCAACCTTTCATAAACCAGGCACAACAGATAAACTTCTAGGTGCAGATGTCTACAATGAGATCATTTGTCCAGGACAATGAAAGGGACTATCAGGACCAATACATGTGAACCAACAACCAGTTTCAGTTAATGTTCATCACTGCAGTATTAATAATCAGCTTCAAAAATTCAATTAGAGAATAACTGCCTGAAATGAGACACTTAACAACAGAGGAACAAGTGTGTGAAAATAATTTTTATAGTACACATTCACATGATTCAACAGGCAGGTATGTGGTTCGTCTTCCATTTAAAAACTCCACACACAAGTTTGGAGATTCAAGAAAGACTGCCATTAGACGGTTTCAACAACTGGAATACAGACTACAAGATGTAAATGGAAAGGTAATTCATCTTGTTCAAAGATCTCCACCTCAGACTCACACACCATCTACCTCATCCTCTTCTTCAACAAATAGATCATCTACTCATTCAGGTCAAGAAACTTTAAGTTTGCTTTTGGGAGCTTTTACATTGCGACAGGACGTGATTGATCCAGCACATGTCCAGGTATTGACAAATCAAATAGTACAAGATTTAGTTTCTGGAATGAGTGAAATAGGAAGAAATGCTACTGTTATGTGTAGAACATTGGAAGATAGATCTGCTGTTGATGTACACCTAAATTCGGATCAGGTACCGTTTCAAAGCTCAGCTCAGCCGAGAATAAATCAAGCACAAACTATGATTACTCAAGCTAATCAAGTATTAGATTTATTAGAGCATGATTCTACAGGATCTGAACCTATTGATGCACCTATGCAAACTGATCAAGATGAAACAGAAATGAGAGAGAGAGTGCAACAGGAAGCTCAACAACAAGAATCTGAAGCTTCACGGGAAACTACATCTTCAGTTGAAGAATCTCTTACTGCTGGTCTTTCTTCAATGTTTAATATTCCTGGAATTGCCATTCTTTCATCTCAAAGTGATAGCATGCCAATCACAACAGGAGCTGCTCCTATGACTAACACCGATGCAACAGAATTGAATCAAAACGCCTCATCTGGCGGTTCTTTGAGATATGGAGAAGGTTTGGCACAAGCTGCTCTTGCAGCTGGGGCAGCTACTAAACCTGCAGGATTCAGTCAAGGATCAATTACTTCAACTGGCACACAAAATGCAACTGAAAGCAGTCAACCTCAAGTCACACAGAGGTGCCACAACTAACACTACACCTTCTGGAACCACAGGTCCTCATATATCCCAAGACAGTAGTATCAATTCCATCATAAACTTTGCATCACTTTCCATGCCTATTTCTAATATGGGTGGAGGTTTTTCTCTATTTGATCTATGTCTTCCTTGTAACTCTTGTTGGGCATTGCTATCTGTTTCTAGATCTAGAAGATTCAGACCCATATAAACATGAATGATTGCTGTGTGAATCTGACCAAGAGAAGCATTCGAATGTCCAAATGTTTGAATCAGAACTTCGAAACATGGGACATCACCGGGCTTCCACTGATGAGACTTATACGTCACTGTTACAAATAGTAACTGGTGCAGCTGGTCCTCGACCAAACAGGATGACTATCGGACAGTTATCTTCTCTTTCATTAGATGGTAGTGCAGCATCTAGTCAAAATATCTGGGATTTATTTGCTAGAGTGGTCAATTCACTAAGAGAACACGATATCATTGAAATATTCATTGGTTGTCCAGAGCCATTGGAACATGTCAAAGTTGGCTTACAAGATTTTATTCAGCAAAGGTTATTAAATGATCAGGAAGAAACAAATGAAAACATGAATTCAGCAATTGACAATGTGATCAGTCAGTTACAAGAACTAATTCAGGGATCAGCTAGAGATGCTAATGTTAAACCTGACATTGATTTTGTTGCAACATTTCTGGAGGTGATAGAGGTGTGAATGTCTTGTGTGTCTGCAACAACAATCTAAGTGGGCAGCGAAAAGAGAGAACATCAAGAATGGTAAATTAGTGTTACTCAAGGATGACGATCTGCCACTCACTAAATGGAAGATGGCTAGAGTTTGTGAACTTCGTCCTGGAGAGGACAATCAAATCATGACAGTCAAATAAGCATCCGGTGAACAGCTCAAGCAACCTATTGTGAAAATATGCCCCCCCTTCCTCTTGATTAACTATTGTTGTCGTTATTCTTGTAACTGCGTCTTATTGAAATTTTATTTCAAGGTGGGCAGGATGTTCGCTATCATTCACATTAGTTTCAGAAAATACGTGTATTTTTGGCAGGGGGCACTGTGTCAGCAGAGAGTTCAAATTCAGGAAGAAGACATGGCATCAACATATTGTGTATTCTATTTTAAACCTATTTTTCTATCAAATTTATGCAGTCTGCATTGAAGGAGTAACTATTACTGTTTATGTTTTGTTGTATCTTTTGCCTAAAACGTCATGAGGGCTCATTGACAAATACTATATATATTATATCTTAATATTAATATTAACATATATTATACCCAGAAAGAAGCAGAGACTTGAGCTACCAACTCACAGTGACACAACAAAAGACATGCAATATCACGTGTAACATCAACTGACAGAAGAAAATGAGAGATGGCCTAAAATGGCAAAGGAGAGAACTAAATATTTATAACTCTGTAAAGTACTAATTAATTTTTGGACTAAACGACAAAAAACACATTGTTGAGTGCGAAAACGATCGTTTGACTTACCGACCGTAACCCAACGGGTACTTTACGTGGGTTCGCAATTAGAAAGCCAGGCCTGGACTTTCGCGTGCTCTGGAAATTATAACTACAATAGAACACCAATAAAGAACAAATCAAGTTTACTTTGAACTAGAAAAAATACTATGTACAAGGTAATAAACTGAAAAAACAATTTATTTAACAAAGGACAAATTCTTAGTCCCAACAAAAATAAGATAACTTAGCAACTAAGATCTATTACTATTCCCCCTTTGGAAATCCGACAATTCAAAATCAACTTACTTCTATGTACAATCAATCAAACTTATCAACTATGACTATCCGTCACCTCAAATACTAGGAACCTTTTTATCCAACTCCTTTGAATCACCAAGAACTTTTCCTATTCTCTCTATCTGGAAATCACCTTGCTCGAACCTCGCTTTCAATCCTATCGGCAGCTCAACTCGCTGTTGATTCTTCAGACGCTCACCACGCTTTTGATTCATCGGAAGCTCACCACACTTTCGATTCATCAGAAGCTCACCTCGTCGTTGATCCGTCAGCTTTGTCGTTTTATACTCTGTGAGGTGACGTTACAATTACTATTGGGACCACTCCCTCATTTATATACACTCAAACCTGTTTTTGTGCGATTTTTCATGTGTGTGATTTGTTTTGTGCAATTTTTTTTGTGCAGTATACCAATTTGATTGAAATTCATATACCGCACAAAAAAAAATTGCACAAATGAAAAATCGCACAAAAACAGGTTTGAATGTACTTAAATGACTAACAAGATTTTTTTTCATTATTGTCTGGACAGCTTATTTCCGACAATTTACTAGAGACTTTTACATTAAAAGTTTGTCTGATAAATAAAAGTACACTTTTGAGATGTCTCTTTTTTAAGTCTTTTAGTGATTCTTTATGGTAAGTGTGTGTGTGGTCCTCCCCCCTTTTTCGTGTCAGAACTTCCGTTCAGATTTCCGAGTCAGGAAAAGCGCAATGGCGTGTTAATTTTTCCTATGGCACTACGTCTGATTCAGTAAGTTGGTTTCTTCATTTTCGTTCGTTATAGAGGGTGAGTGGGGAACCTTCGCCCTAACTAAACATAAGCCCTAAAATAAAATATACGTAAAGAAAACAAAAATTAGAAAATAAAAATACAGCTCGGACTCAGTTCCTTACAAATCTTCTATTTACTGGTCGACAGAAGCCCGAGAGCAAGCAGCAAGGCTTCATAAGATCCGAGTTCTATAACTTGGCAAAAGTTTCACAAAGAGATAAAATTCTTTCACCAGATGAAAATATTTGATAAGAGAAACCCAACAAATTACAACTCAATAAAAAAAAAAAAAGTAGATACATTCTCCATAAACTGTATGAAATGCAGAGAGGATCTAACACATCTTGACCTCTCAAAAGCCACAGACCAACAGGGGGTGCCAGATTAGCGAGCGTTCCAGATTACTGAATGTATAGGTCTAAAGATGATGAATTACATGACCTGTCATCTTTCAGAACTGATTCTTTTTAGAGCTGTACTGTTTTATTTTTGCAAAATTACATACAGTGTTTTAGTAATTGTAAGTTTAATTTTTTATTAATTTAATGTTAAACATTTATTCTGTGTACATAAAAAAAAAGAACACACATAAGAGACAGACATATTATAATGAGAGGTGTGCTGGATAATTAAGAGGAAAGATTTTTAAGGGCCAGATTAGTAAGAGTGTACTGTATAGCTTGTTTTAGAAGATATTATATCTAATTTGTAATGATCTGAAATTAAAAAGAAGAAAACATCAGTTTATATAAATTTTTAATTAATATGATAACTTTATCTTTATCTATATATGTAAGTGAGGATGAATGTTTGTTTTGATATGCACTCCTAGGCCATTCAACCAATTGCTAAGAAACTCAGCATTATGTTAACATATTTCTAACTTAGATAATTTTGTGCATAACCCTCCAAAAAAATTATCTAATTTCTATATATCAATTAATTTTTGCCTACATTTGACTTGCTGGCTTTACATGTAGCACTATCTGTTGGCAAAACAAATTATAAAATTAAGAAACTAACTATAATTTATACAAAAAAAGGTATAATTAAAAAAAAGTAATATTATCATCACTTGATTACTCTCACGATGATATAGTGCAAAATAGATACACCATATCATTACTGTGACAGGTAGCACATAGCACTCACATACATTCAATTGAAAAAGTTACACTGTAAAAACTATATAAGTATTCAGTTTTCCATATCTAACACAATAATTTTTTTATTTCTGAATAGTACTTTCTTTATTCTAATTTTCCTATAAAACTCACTATTTACGAGGATATACTTCCCATGTAGTTTATTGGTATTCTTATAATGTTCTTAAAATGGGTTATACTGTAGTAGTAGTAGTAGTAGTAAAGTTTATTGTATTAGGGTATACCTGTTACAAGGGGGAGAATCAGTTGATACCAACATAGTTGTCAATATTTTATAATTATTAAATAAAAAAATCATCTTATAATAATATCTGATTTCCTTTCCTTTCTTTCGAAGACACAATGTAGTGACGTAAACTTAAACACCTGGGTGAATTTTTCGCGAACATCCTTTTTTATTCGGTTGGTACCGAATAAAAAGGATGAAAGTATAAAAAAGTACCAACCGAATAAAAAGGATGAAAAATTCGCCCAGTGTTTAAGTTTACGTCACTACATTGTGTCTTCGAAAGAAAAAAAAAGAAAAGAAAATACAAAACACAGTTTCCTCAAGATAGAATATCTAATTTGTTCAACATTGATATATATTTGCAATACTGCAAATATATGTATTTGATATATTATATCATATTACATAACTACAAAAAATTTTTAAATTATACAAATTATCATCAAATTGTAATTTTTTCCACATACAAAATGCTTAGTTAGTATTTCATTGTTGATCTTGTTCGTCGCACGGAGGTTATATCTATTTCGTAACACTAGTGCCTCGCTATAAAACGACACTTATAATTTTTGGGGGATAAAAACCCCTACATCTAGGATAGCACCAACTGCAAGGTAATTATTATTATTATTGAATTATCTTCTTATTATTAAATCTTAGCCAGGTGGAGAAATTTAATGGTAAAAAATTCTGAAACATATATCAGTTGCTATATAAGGTTCTGAAATTATATTATACCACACAAGATTTTGACAGATTAGAACAATCTTAAGATAGGCAGAATTCAGGAGAAATATATCAATTATGTACTTGATATAATGACTTCGGTGGAATAGTTGATATTTTTTCGATCCCCTAACTTAGAAAAACTTTAATAATGATTATCATAAGGAATAAGTGTAGGCCAAATCTGTTTCAATTTTTCTATTACCATAGTTTTAGCATTTAAACATTCAAACTAACTATTATTTCTTCTATCTAGCCATAATCAGAACTATGATGACGATCAATTCCTTCTCGAAAAATCATTCAATTGGACTACTTTATCTAGATTAATATCATATGTATATTTTATGTTGTCTTTAATATAATAATCATCTTTTATAATAATTCTATTCCCATTGTGTTTTTCTTCTTTAATTATTGCCAATAATTTTTTTCTTCTCATTCTGGATCTCATGCATAAATCCGAAGTAACTATTATCTTTTCCTTCACTTTATTATTGAAGTCGCCTTTCTTTTTCCAGAATTCTTTAATAATCAGATTCCTATCATATACGGACCCCAATAATATTTTCACTATGGGTTTGATTTCACTGTTGGTTAATCTAACCACTCCTTCTATGTGACTATTAATTATTCCCAAGTCCTTTTTTATAAACTGATTAATTTCTTTTACATGATCGGTCGAGTTGAACGGAAAGTTTATAACTATAATGTTATTATTATTTCTCACGTTAGCTAGCTGGTCTATTTCAAATTCTAACATACCTTTCAATTGGCAATTATTATTAGATATTTCCTCTAATTCTTCTACTTTTTGGGATAATTTTGACAATTCTCCATTCAAATATTTATTTTCTTCTTTCAAAGCAATGACTTCTGCTCTAATTCCTTGTAGTTCCGTATGAAGAAGAGAGAACTTATCTTGAATTAGCTCGTATATTGCTTTCAATGTAAATTGTGACTCTTCCTGAACTTGTGGCCCTAAATCTCTTGAAGTTTCGAAGTAGTCGTAAATTTTCGTAGCTCTCGAGGTCCCGGGACTATTTTTATTAAAAACATCCTCTAATTGATAATAATCTTCACTAGTTGTATCGCTCAATTGCCTTTCTTTTTCTTTAAGCTTATTCTTGCAAGGTCTGCCTCGTCCCCTTCTTTGCATATCTTCTTGACGTATTTGTTGTGGAGATCGAGGGAAAGGGCCTGGATTGGACTCAATCCCAGCAATTATTAATAAACACACAATTAAAATCAAGGAAAGTCTATTCACAAATAACCACTTCTTTAAAATTGTCATATTTCGGCTTCTTATGGGTTTTCAATTCACTCAAAACAGAATTATCAAGCTTCACTAAAAGTTCACCCGTACCTCCAGCGGCTAGTACACGCCCCCCGGTTATACTATATACATTTTTCAAATTTATTATTAATAATGATGGGTTAACAATTGCTACAACAGGTACTTTTACAAACCTGAGCAAGGCCAGGTGTAACAAACTAGTATATAATACAAAATGTGCTTAATTTTATTTAAAAAGTCAGTTATCGACTAATGTTTCTTTACTTTTATCTTAAACAATAGATTAACAAGAAACAAAATCTGTTTGGCTAGTTCATTTTTAATTTGTGCTTCTTACTCTTTTATTTGAAATTTTTTCTTTATAAAATATAGATTTAATATTGTCTTATTTCTGAATATCATTTTTTATTCTCATTTCTTTATTTTTGTTGCCAAATTAATAATAATATAAGTTTTTATATAAAATTTTTCAAATTATTTTTCAGGATGGAATGTTACTGGAGATTGGAAAGATATTTTATCTGGTGGAGAAAAACAAAGAATGGGAATGGCACGATTATTCTATCACAAGTAAATATTATTGTTCATATTATTTTTCATGCTTTTTCTTTAAAATATTAATAGTAATTTAATATAATATAGGCCACAGTTTGCATTATTGGATGAATGTACCAGTGCTGTGTCTATAGATGTTGAAAGTCAAATCTATCAAGCAGCTAAAGATCAGGGAATATCATTGCTAACGATTACTCACAGACCTTCTCTTTGGTACGTATTAGTAATAATTTTAGAAATAAAATATGAAATTTTTTGAAATTCAAGTGGAAATAATTGCTTTTCTTGCATCTACTATTTTAGGATGAAATTATTTTAAATATATATTTTATATAAATTCTTCATTTATATCTAATTAATACATGTGAAACACATTTGATCACAGAACTTGAACATTATGAATAATTTTGACCATACTTACTGTAAGTTTTAATTGTGTATAGTATTCTTATATAAACAGTTGTGTAAACTGTAGAAGTGATGATTAGTTTTAAATTGCATTAAAGCCACTCTTAATGCAAAAACAAATTTATCATAAATTCTAAAATTATAGACAAAAATATGTAAAATTGAAGAATGATAATTTTTCATATTACATGTATTAATTTAGGAAATAATATATGAAAGATGATAAAAAAAAATTTGCCCATTTCATGAAAGTTATAATAAAAAACGCCCATGTAAAGTTTTGAAATATGACAAAAATAAAATAAAAAAACATGTCTATTTTATACATTTGGTTGGGAAACAATTGTATAAAATATATGAAACTGAATAAAGTTGATATGTCAAGAGTCTGGAGTCTTAAACAATCACTTCATTGTGAAATAAAACAGACATTAAAAAATAAAGACATGGTTTCAACAGAAGGAAAAAATAATAATTTTAAAGTTTTAGTGTGATATAAATTGAAAATCAAATGAGTATAATGTAATAATACTGATATAAAATTATCAATATAATGTTGTTATATATATATAATATATTCTTTTAAAGGTATCACTTGTTAACAATGTATAAACTACAGTAAAAGCCATCCAAGAAACAAAAGCGTTGATAAATATATATATCTACTAACCTTTTAATGCTTTGCAGTAAATTTTAAGGTATCTTTACTACCTAAGTTGCAATTCATATGCCTACGGAAAGCAATTAGAAATTCGAAGATCACCTATATGAGAAAGAATATAATAGCTTAATAGAGGCTAACAACAGGGTTATTAACTATACAGGGGAGACTAGCAGAGAAACTACAATCTCGATATAAGAGAAAAAACTGAGTTGGATCTTCAGGTTCCAAAAACCAAAGAACAAAAAATGTGGGCAAGCCCCAATAATCTGCTGGGATGGAATTAATCCTCCAGAATACATTAAAACAGTGTTTAGAAAAAAACTGACGTTTATGCCAAGGACATATAAATTAACACCAGAAACTATCATGCCGGAAATCAAACCCTCACACACAACCTGAGTGAAACCCAAAAGGAACAGTTCAGATGGAAGGCATACTTTCAAATGAAGCAATATAACCTAAAGAAACACCATGAGGAAGCAGAATATTGGAAAGCTTTAAATAAGAGCAAGAAATGGCTATGGGAAAGTAATATCACCCTTCTAAAGGCTGACAAAAATAAAACTGTAGTGTTGATGAAGAGGGATTCCTACACTACCATATTACAGAAATATTTACGAGACAGAGTATGAGGAGATATGAAAGGACTTCATTGATAAGATCCAATCAAGAGTCCATAAGTTTGTGTAGCAAGAGAATTACAACTAGACAAAGCAATGGTAGCAATTCCCAGACTCTTTGCATATGCCAAAATGCATAAACAGGGGATGTTATTGAGACTTATCTTAGACAAAGCCAACACACCCAGCAGAAAAATAGAGATGATGATCCACGAGCTCTTGGCTAAGCACCTAGAAGGCTATCAATTTACAATCTCCGATTCGACACAGATAATTGAAGCTATACACAACTGCCTACCACCTGAAGACTAAGGTGCTATACTCATCAGTTAAATTAGAGCACTGTTTCTGCTGTTTATGCAACTGGCTTATGACTAAGGTGGCAAACAGTGCAGACCACAAACAAATACTGGAACTATCTCATATGCTTTGTTACACCTCATGCTTGCAATTGGATGGAAAGATGTTTTCCTTCAAAAAAGAGGGATACCTTTGTGTAGCCCATTATCAGGGGACCAAGCTGAAATTGTGGTGCGTCTTTTAGAAGCTACAATCATCTCCAAGTTTCTTTCCAATATTGAAATATATAAAAGATACATTAACAATGTAGGCATCATCTGGAAAACAAAGCCAAACATTGAAGAAATAATGCTCTGTATAAATAACAATCCTTATGGTCTTATAATCGAGTTAGAACAAATGAGTAATAAGGAAGCTCATTTTTTAGATGTTAACATTACCTTTAATGATAGCAGATATGATACTAAGATATACCAAAAACTGGGCGCCATACTAATATACATCCTAGCCAACTCTAACAAGCTGTATGACTATAAAATGGCAACCTTTCGAGTGCTCACTAGAAAGGCCCACATCCACTGTAACAAAGAACAAGACAGGCGAAGGGAAATAAAACGAATAGTGGAAGTTGCTGAAAGCCATGGCTACAATAAAAAATTAGTATATTAAATGGCATAAAACCAAAAAATCCAACTCGAAGATTAGTTAAATAGGGCTCCAGAAAATAATCCGCAGTGAGATGAGTCTCCCAACTGTATTACTATAACATATGAGTGCCATATGCAGTCCCTATATAGCAGGGTTGGCCAATAAGTCGATCGCAATTCCAATTTTGGTCGATCGCTCGCGATGTCTTTGACTTAATGTGTTACACTTGTAACTGAACGCAACACGTGAATGTAACGCGCAAAAGCAACAATATGCATGCAGTTATGACTGGACTCGTAGAAAACACAGCCATTTAGCTTGAATATTTGATACTGTCATGCGGTAGCTTCTTTTCTTTAGTATTAACAATATTATTATTATTAATCAATATTATTTATCCACGGTGACAACGTCGAGTTTCAATTTTTCATTTGTTTAAAATGTAAGTACCTGTTCTTTATGTTTTAAATTAAATTATGGCTTTTCTTACCTATCTATTTACTTGATAAGTGTTTTCGGCAACAGACCTATGTTTTTGGATTTTTGGAAATATGTCAATTGAGAAAAATATCCCAGTTCACCAAATGTAGCAAATATATTTATTCCTGTTTCAGAACTACATACCTGTGTGAATTGGCATTTTCATACTTAAAGTTAATGAAAACTAAACATTCTGTCCTGACTGATTCCCATACTGAAGAATCATTATTATTATCTTTGTCAGGATATACACCTAATTATGTTTCCTTGGTAAGAGACGTGCAAACTCAGTCCTCCCATTAATGTAATGTAATAAAATAAATTCTAATAGCTAATTTGAATTAATAAATATTGTTAATAATTACTCGTGTTGTTTTAATTCCCCTGGACGTAAGTTTTTTGGCCCGTTAAATAATTACATTGTTTTTTACATAGGTAGATATACAGGGTGTTTCAGTACAAAGAGCACTCTCGCAAGCTATTGATAGATTAGCAAAAAATAAGTCTAAAAATCTTATATCATTCTTCCATGATAAATTTTCCTCGTCCAAAAAAAACTGCGAAAGTAAAATCTTATAATCAAATTATCAGCCGTACTGTGCAGTTTTATAACAACTTTTTCAAGTTTACGAACAAATAGTACCACAATTTATACATTGTAATTGATAAAAAAAATTAAATTATATTTTAAGTTAATAAAAATCTATCTTGAAAGTGTCGAAAAATCAATTTTTTTTAGGTGCTGCCTTTATGGAATGAACTCATAACTGCAAATATCAAAAGTTGGGTCTGGAAATTTATTTTCTTTATGAGCCTATATCTTGAAAACTTAATAAGTGATCTAAAAAATAAAAAATAGTTTTGAACATATATTTTCCTTATACCCATAGCTTGTGGGAGTGCACCTCGTACTGAAGCACAGTGTATAAACATAGTATGTATTGCACACCCCCCTCGCCACTTAGACTATGCCTACGACAACAAGTCGATTGCGACACATTTTTAAGATAAAAAGTAGATCTTATGTACACAAAAGTTGGCCACCCCTGCTATATAGAGAAATTGGAACTTATACTAATTCAAACATGGCCTACAGACGTAAGCCAGATGCATTTTGGCATGCTAAGGAATGAGAAAGATTGGGTTGACATAGAAAGAGCACCAGGAGTGTATAAAATTTCGCTCAAGGATAGCAGATTCAAGAAGATTGCTCAAACAACATCTCTGTGAGCATAAAACTGACATTTGAAAGAAGAAAAACACTACCGCCATACATGCTAGCCCCGAATTCCAACAAGCGACCGTGATTCAGCAAACTCATCATATACACCAGCTTAGAAATTTGGAGACATTGGAAATTTTTAAAGCAGAGTGCTACGACCTTTCAATCAATTTTAAAGACAAAAAGCAACTCTCAAGGGTGTGGCAAGCTATGTATGACCCGATGTTATAACAACCGATGCAGGCACGCATTGTTAGAAATTTAAATTTTTAAAAAGAAATTCGAATACAAATTAGAACACATCAGAAATGAAATAGAACAATAATCGCACCAGAAAAAGTTTCTGTAGAATTCCACCTGAAGAAGGTCCTATGGTGGGCCGAAAACGTTTGTGATACATTAAAATTTACTAAAAAGCATTAGAAGGTCAGTGGATATATATTTATAAATTACAGTATACAAATATACAAATGGTATACAAACCAACATAAAGATTAGTTTTTCTTACAACTTTTAATGTGAGACATTTATTATTTAGACATGCAATATTTTAATACAAGATGCTAGCCATAAAGTTCCTGAAATTCATCAATAAATAAAATTACATCATATATGGATCTTATGTTAGTCACCACTGTCACCTTAGTTTCCTTCAGAGCAGATACACACTGATTCCATTACTTCTGCCTTATGGATGCAAATGGAATACATACTAGAAGTCTGTTTTTAGTGTGTGTGTTTAGCATCGTCTGTGATTCAGCTTCAGTCTCTTTTATTGCATCAAATCTTTTGTTTAACTTGATTTTCATTTTGGGGAAGAGAAAAAAGTTGCACACAAGGTTAAGTTGCATGAATATGGTTGAGGAATGTAAAAGTTCTTGTATGATCAGCAGTGTGCAACATAAAGCAAATAAATAATGGAAAGGCAATCACCAAAATAAAATGCATTTACAATATATGAATAAAATGTTATCTAGCAGTGTTTGGTTGTAATCGTTTGCATATCGCACCCCAGCAAGAAAAGTGACACAACTCAAAAAATGGCAATTTTGAGATTGTCATTGAAAAATATGTACGAAGTGCCCCAACGTTCACAACAAGCATCATATCTCTATCTTGCAAAATAACAAAGTTATTAGAAAAGCAAGAAAAGTGACATAACTCAAAGACCTCATATATATTTAACTGATAACACCTCGGCAAGAGCACCTCACATTCGACAAGAGCAGAGCTACAGATCCATAATTACTATACTATAGAAAATAATAGAATTTACTGCCATAAATACTTACCTGAAATTTAAAAGCAGCTTATAGTATGAGTTTTATAGTATTCTTTAAGTAGATTTTTCTCAAATACTGCATTTTTGAGTTGTGTTACCTTTCTTGCCTGGGTGTGATATGTCATAAAAACAGCCAGGAAAGTAAAATCACAGGGAGTAACATAAGGTGACCTGGGTGGCCAATTGCAAAATGTCAGGTTATTGGTATTAGCATGGCCAATTCAGCAGTGAAGCAGATGTTTATTTAAGAAGTGGATGTGCCATCTTGTTGGAACAGGTAGTCATTAGTCCTCTTCTAATTGTAAGATTAAAAACTGCTGCAGCATGCCAAGATAGGTTATCCCAGTCATGGTGCATTCAGCAAAGAAAAATAGCCATAGATTTTCTTTTGTGATATAGCACAAAAGATATTGATGTTCAGAGAATCCCAGATGTGCTCAATGGTGTCACAAGGATTCTCTGTACCTCTATATTTGCATATTATGGCAACTGACCTACCCACTTAAATGGAATGTAGTTTTCAACAAAAACTATGCAACCTCCATAATCCTCACACCTCAACACAAAAACCTTTAAAAATGCAGGCTTTTATTCACTTTTCTAATGTTTTTGGCCAGTTTGAATGGCCTTCCTCGGGAACAGAAAAATTGAATTATTCTGATTTCTATAATGACATTTGTTTTGAAACTTTTTAAACTTTGAATTTTCTTAGATGTCTAGTGCACAGGCTCATAGATAAAGAATTACAATCTATTAATTATTATACCTTTGTGTCCTCTATCGTAATTTAAAATTTATCTTGTATACTAGTACTTTTTTTATCAATTAACAGGACTTCTTATACTGGAATTATGGTTGATGTAGATCACGAGTATATTTGGAATTGTAAAGACGTTTGGAAATATAGAATCTAAAGTGTCTTTTGAATGCCTGCTGAGGAGGGACGAACAAGACCGAAACACAAGTTTACAGTGTGTGTTCAGGTGAACTAAATAAAAAATATTATTTCTGAACTGTAAGACTAAATAACTGCATCCATTATTCCAGTATAATAAGTCTTGTTAATTGATAAAAAAGTACGTACTAGTATACAAGATAAGATGTTTTTTGCATTTGTACTAAGCGTTCAATTTTTACAGTCGTTTTAACCGTTTGTTTTTTATTTTGTTTTGTTTTTCTTTTTCTTGAGAAAGGTCATTTAACATGACCAAAAACGTTTGGAAGTAATAAAATTGGGCTGCATGTTCACAAGATGTCTTACTAAGTTGTTTAGTATAAGAGATAAATTTTAAATTACAATCTATATTGGTTACTTGTACCAATATACACACAAACTATACATACATGTAATAAATGAATAAATAAGTAAATAAATAAATACAAAAATACATTAACACAACTGCTATACTGTTGAATTCCTTTTAAAAATTATCTTTTTGATTGTTGCTGTTCCTATTTCTTTGTAAATATTGCTTAGAAAGTGTCATGTATTCCATTACAGTGTATTCTTTTATTCTTTCCCACTCATTACCGTCATTATCATCTATTCTTCTTTTGTTAATAATGGCCTTTATCGTATTCTGGCTGTACCACATTGCCTAGCTAGTTCTTTGATGAGATTTAATTCTTTAATTCTGTCTTGTAGTTTGCTGTAGTGTGTGTACTCTTTATAAGTGTCCAGAATCTGCTATTTTATACCTTGCCGGGTCAGTTCAGTTCAGTTATTTAATTAAAAAGATACCATAGGTACATAACCGGTGCCGTTAATACATAACCGGATAAAACACATCAGAGATACAATGAATATATGATTTACAAGTAGGAAAAATTGTTTAACCAGAATAAAGTAACATCTAGGTAATAACAAAATAATAAATAATAATAACACAATAATAACTACTAATCTATACAAGCATGACATCAACTACAAGTAGAAATATAATTCGAACTCACTTTTGCCTGTGACCAGTGTGAAATAAATAAATTCAAGTCAACAACGAACGTTTTCTGGACGCCTTCCGTGTCCTTCCTCAGGTTAACTGCTGGATTCTATTATTTTTAAAAAACTGCGTTCCGATCTTTTAAGAACAAATTCAAATGAAGATAGTTCGAAAGCGCTATGACCATCGCGCATGCGCTATATCTGTCGTGCTCCTTGTCGTACTGTATCATATTCTTTTTAATCTTTGTATTCTTTTTTATGTTTGGGTCACATGACTTCATGTGTTATCGGACCCAAATAAATCTTTATGCATCCTCTTGTAATAAAGTTTGCCAAGCAAGCGAAAGAGTTATCTCGTTGCGTGAATTAATGCATGTTGTTTTAGTTTGCGCTTTATGTATCTCTATCGGTTCCAGCCATTTGAGGTGTTAGTTTTTAGCGTTGCCCCCGCGAAGTCCACATTAATGCCCGGTTCATGAAGCGGTACACTAAGATACAACAGAGCTACCACGTCGCTTGCAGTGTACGCTTCTGAACCGGGCATTAATGTGGACTTCGCGGGGGCCACGCTAATAACTAAAACGACTCGGATGGAACACCTCAAATGGCTGGAAGCGATAGAGATACATAAAGCGCAAACTAAAACAACATGCATTAATTCACGCGACGAGATAACTCTTTCGCTTGCTTGGCAAACTTTATTACAAGAGGATGCATAAAGATTTATTTGGGTCCGATAACACATGAAATCATGTGACCCAAAGATAAAAAAGAATACAAAGATTAAAAAGAATATGATACAGTACGACAAGGAGCACGACAGATATAGCGCATGCGCGATGGTCATCGCGCTTTCGAACTATCTTCATTTGAATTTGTTCTTAAAAGATCGGAACGCAGTTTTTTAAAAATAATAGAATCCAGCAGTTAACCTGAAGAAGGACACGGAAGGCGTCCAGAAAACGTTCGTTGAATTGAAGTTATTTATTTCACACCGGTCAATAGGCACAAGTGAGTTCGATTTATATTTTATACACCCCGGTGTGTAGGATGATGATATGTTAATCAGTGATGCCGACTAACGATTACCGGAAGATAGTAGTAGGCCTAACTAAGGCAAGAGAAAGGCTGGATTTCCTGAACACATGCAAGAGAAACGGAGTGTTCCCAATGACAATATTTCGCATCCACCTACCGCCAGGCAATGAGAGCATAAAGAAGAAAGTCAGATGGATGTGTTTGAACAGGGCCATAAAGACGACCAAAAAATTAGTATTTTCCAGTCTAGCGAAACTAATACAGATTGAAAACATATTATTCCAACAGGACCCCCGCGTTTTGGAAATGGAAAATAATAGAATCATAAACATGGCCAATAGACTTCGAATGAATCTAAGAAAGCGGTACAGCAAGAAACTGAATTGGATTTTAAGGTTCCAAATCCCTAAAGACCAAAGACAACATCAATGCCCGTACGTTGTGTGGGATAATTTACAAATCCCTGGATTTGTCAAGGATATTCTCAAGTTTGGGCCAACATTCGCACCGACACGTCCTAATGCAGAAACTTTCACATCCACGATACCGGATTTAGAGCTATTGATAAGAGGCCTCACCGACACGCAGAAAGAATACTACAGATGGGTAGCCACACTCAAAATTAAAAACAACAGGAGTTCCAAGGAACTTCTAGTTCTGAGAGAAAATATCAAACGCACGGTTAGATGGGCACGTCTGAACAAGGTCACGATCACCAGAGCAGACAAAACCAAGAACATAGTAATCATGAAAAGGGAAACATACGAGAAAGGGCTGAAGGAATACATAGACGCAACTCAATGCAATCAGGTTGGAAGTAACTGGGTAGAAAAACTACATTCACGAGTTAAGAGATTGTCGTGCTCGAAATTGGCCAAGAAGCTAGAACTAAAGAACATCACAATGGATACCCCGGACGTACCCAAATTATTTGCGTTCGCGAAAACGCACAAAGAAGGCCAACAGTTTCGTCCGGTTGTAGATAAAACCAAGGCTCCCACCCGTAAGTTGGAAAAAGCGATTCACAACATAATTGTTCCACACATGAGCGGATATCAGTTCACCATCTCTAATCCGGAAGAATTAATCATTCAGTTGAAACAGATCACCTCCCCAGCTTACATAACGGTGCTGGATTTTAAATCGTTGTATCCTTCCATCAAGATACCACCGTGCTTTTGCGCACTTCGAGACTTCCTGTTTACGAAAGTAAATGACACAGCCCTCCACCAGAATGTGTTGGAATTAGCGCACCTCATGTGTTACGGGTCGGTGTTTCAATTTAAAAATGTAACATACACACAATCGCGGGGTGTCCCGATGGGAAGTCCACTGTCAGGGGACTTGTGTGAGTTGGTGGTGAGACAACTCGAATCCAAAACACTCCCGGGATTCACCAACGATATCCTACTATACAGACGTTATATAGATGACGTCATCATCGTATGGAAGACAACACCGAACTTGGCGCAATTCGTAGAAAAGATGAATGATAACACGTATGGTCTGTCAATCGAAGTTGAGCAACATAGTGATACCAATGTGCATTTTTTGGATGTGGATATCAGGATTGACTCGCACAACATCCATACCTCTGTGTATCGCAAACAATGTGCAAGCCCCACATACATCCCGAGTGACTCATGCGACCCGATCCAATATAAAATAGCAGCATTTAGATCATTGGTCAGACGGGCATACACGCACTCTTCCACTCAACAAGCACTTAAGAAAGAATTGAAACATATTGAGAAGATTGCGGATATACACGGCTACCGCAACATTATTCCAAGAATGGCGGAACGCCAAAGAGCACGAATGAGCCAAAACGCACTTGCAGTGGCACAAAGTAACAACCAAAGTACGGAGGTGGAGAGAATACCCATCACATATAACCCGACCTTGAAATCCGTATACGCGTCTATCGCAAGGAGACGTAAGGTCACCGTTGCTTATAGGAGAGGCCCAACCATTTACAGTTTGTTACGTAACGGAAAGGACCCATCGGACCCGAATAGAATGGCAGGCGTATACCGAATCCCGATAAAGGACGAGAGATTTAATAGGGATCTGATCTACATAGGATCAACGAAACGCTCTATGGAAGTCAGGGTTAAAGAACATGAGGCGGATATAAGATACAACAGAGCTACCACGTCACTTGCAGTGTACGCTTCTGAACCGGGCATTAATGTGGACTTCGCGGGGGCAACGCTAATAACTAAAACGACTCGGATGGAACACCTCAAATGGCTGGAAGCGATAGAGATACATAAAGCGCAAACTAAAACAACATGCATTAATTCACGCGACGAGATAACTCTTTCGCTTGCTTGGCAAACTTTATTACAAGAGGATGCATGAAGATTTATTTGGGTCCGATAACACATGAAGTCATGTGACCCAAACATAAAAAAGAATACAAAGATTAAAAAGAATATGATACAGTACGACAAGGAGCACGACAGATATAGCGCATGCGCGATGGTCATAGCGCTTTCGAACTATCTTCATTTGAATTTGTTCTTAAAAGATCGGAACGCAGTTTTTTAAAAATAATAGAATCCAGCAGTTAACCTGAGGAAGGACACGGAAGGCGTCCAGAAAACGTTCGTTGTTGACTTGAATTTATTTATTTCACACCGGTCACAGGCAAAAGTGAGTTCGAATTATATTTTATACACCCCGGTGTGTGGGATGAAGATATGTTAACTACAAGTAGAATGACAATTAACAGATTTAACACAGAGCACAGACAATATACAAAACATAACACAAAAAGAAAAAAAAAAAAATTCTTACGAACTAGAGGCGTTTTTGCCGAGACGGTAAGCTTGCAATAATATTGTCCTGTAAAATTTGCGTCGTCTCATTGCTGCAAATGGACTTTTTTAACGTCAGTTTCATTAGGTCCAGTTACATTTGCAGCTATTCGTGCCTTTCCCTTCAATAATGACGTCAAATTCTGTTATTTCTCTGTCATTCACACTTCTCACTGCTTCTGATGTGCAATATGTCTTCTTTGTGTCATTCCTGATTAATACTTCCATAAGCATTTTTCACATCAGCCACTTCGCTGTTCCAAGCACTCTTAAAGCACTCTTGAAGCAATTGTCTCGAGGCACTCCAAAGGCACTCTTGAAGCACTCTTAAATAACTCTTGAAACACTTCTGCAGCACTCTTGATGCACTCTTGAAGCACTCCTGAGGCACACTTGAAGCACTCCTGAGGCACCATTTGAAGCACACTTTGAAGCACTCTTGAAGCATACTTTAAGCACACTTGAGACGCTCTTGAAGCTTTCTTGCAGCACTCTTGATGCACTCTTGAAGCGCATTTGAAGCTCTCTTGAAGCACACTTGAAGCATTCTTGAAGCACTCGTGAAGCGTACTTAGCTTTATTGACGCACACTTCAAAGCGCACTTGAAGCACCTTGAAGTGCTCTTCGAGCACTCTTGGAGCACTTTTGAAGCACCTTGAAGCTCTCTCAGAGCACTTATGTAGTACTCTTGTAGCAATCCTAAAGTAATCATCGTTTTCGATACATTTTGATCCGTATGCTTTTGCGTATTTTACGGGATGATTGACACAATCTTGAAGCATTCTTGAAACACTCATGAAGTACTCTTGAAGCGTTCTTGAAGCACGCACGAAGCACTTTTGTAGGACTCTTGTAGCTCTCCTAAAGTAATTACCTTTTCCGATGCAATTTGATCCAATTGATACACAGAAGAGAAATAAAATTACCATAACAGTGAAGGTATACATGAAAAACAGAAGTACTTAAATGAGGAGATGATGAGTACACGATGAGCTATAGTTAACGATATCCAGGAACAGAAGTGTTCCTGAAGTAGCATTTGACAATGTCCAAAAATGCGTGATAAGTGTCACTGTGCTTAATAAAGCAGTTTAAATTGTGGGGAGGCCATGTATAGTTGTGAGCCTCACAAATTACTCTGAGCTGAAGGCGTTCCCGCTCGGTCATAGGGCATTGTAAAATATAATGTTCACTTCCATCAATTGTATCACAGATGGAGCAGTTATGATTGCTAGCTAACCTAAACCTTGCCAGATAGGAATGGAACCTTCCATGTCCGGTGAGAAATTGACAGATGTTGCGGCTGGGAACGTACCAGCTACAAGTGAGGAACTCTTTTATATTGGGGATAAAGCTGTGTGTGATGGAGTGAGAGTTGTTAATATCCCATTCCTCTTGCCAGGAATCGACAAGATCTTTCCACAGGATCCCTTTGATTGTATTAATGTTTATTTTATTATATGCAATTGGCAACTCAAGATTAGTGGAAGCATCTTTGGCAAGAGTGTCAGCCCTTTCATTGCCATGTAGGCCCTGATGGGCTCTAGTCCAGTTTAGATAAAAGATACACGAAGAACTGTTGATGATTTCCTGGATCTTACAGGCCAGCGGGTGAAAGTTCTTCGTCTGCAGGATGGCAAGAGCAGAGGCGCTGTCAGTGGTGATACTGATTCTGTTGTGATTATAGTTGTTGTCAGCCCAGAAGGCCGCCATATAAATAGCAAACAACTCCGCCTGGAAGATCGTACAGTCATTCCCAAGTCTGTATTGTCCAGCTGCGGTTTCGGTTCCATTGTTGTAGGCCACATAGCTGCAGCCAACAGAAGCGCCATTCTTCGATCCATCAGTAAAGATGTTGATGTCGGCTTGGTCGGTGGTTTCAAAAATAATTTTATAGTCGGTAGCAGGGTGTCTTGTGTCCCGAAAGTTGACATTTCTTTCCAGGTTGTCGCTGTTAATGATGATATTGCCAGCAGTAATGTCGTTACCCCACTTAATGCGCCAAGACTTATGATGTAAAGTGATGATCTTATCAATTGGGGCCTTCCTTGCAAGGATATGAAGAGAGGCGTTAGAAGTCGTGCTGTATGCCTTCGTAATCTGAATTAGGGCTCTCCTTTGAGCCGATAAAAGCTTGCGCCTGATATGGACTTTGCAGACTGCTTGCCCCCAGGAGCCACAGGCATAGGTGGTAATTGGTATAAAGATTTGATCATAGATAGCATTCATAGCCTCAGTCGCCAGACCCCATCGCTTTTTGGCAATAACGACAAAAGCATTAAGTATTTTCCCTGTGCGGTCATTAATGTATGAGACATGCGAGTTCCATAAAAGTCTATGATCGAAAACGACTCCCAAGTATTTCATAGTTGTTTTGATTTTAATTGTCTGGCCATTCAGTCTAATCGTAGGAACTCTCAGGTAAAGATTTTGATTGCCAGGTTTGTTGAAGACAATACCGGTAGATTTGGCCGCATTAAAAGAGAGTTTGTATTGGGAGCCCCAGTCAAGGATGTTTTGAAGAATTTTGTTTCCATTTACCTCAAGATCTGCTCTGGAACGTCCACCATAGAGGACAATGGCGTCGTCTGCGTAGGCAATGATATTATGTTGACCAAAGTCCTGACGAAGGAAGTTGTCAAAGACGATGGTCCAAAGCAGGGGGCCGCACACAGAACCCTGCGGACAACCACGAACGACGTTCCTATGGACAGTATGTCCACCGCAGTGCAGTTCAGCGGTCCTATTGTGAAGGTAATCAGTGAGCAGCCTATATAGGTTTGCCGGACAGTCCCTTTGGCGAAGACTAAGAAGAACAGAGGGCCACCAGACACTGTCAAATGCCTTAGCAATGTCTAGGCAGATGGCCAGTACATACCTATGGTCCTCCAAAAGATAGTTGGTTTCGGCGATTACTTTTTGAATGGCATCAGGAGCCGAGCGTTGAGGGCGAAAGCCAAATTGGCAATCGTGGAGGTGGGAGTTCCTTTCCAGGTGCCAAAGAAGCCTGTTAGTAATGAGTCTTTCTAGGACTTTGCCCAGAATCGGCAAAAGAGAGATCGGTCGACTCTCAGCAGGGTTGCCCGGTTTAGGGACTGGGACAATAGTGGCATGCTTCCAGGTTTGAGGGAAAAAGCCCTGCCTAAGGCAAGCATTATAAATGTTAGTCAGATTATCAGGGATCAGATACCATAGGTGCTTGGCCAGCTCCGGCGTGATGTTATCATGGCCAGGAGCTTTTTTGTTTGCAAGGTTGGAAAAGGCTCTGTCAATTTCCTGTGGCAGAAAGTCGGGGGTGTCCAGGGTATTAAAATCCATTGTAATTTGTGCCCGGACACTGCGGTGGAAGTCAGTTTCATTGTCCTGAGTATCAGGAAGGCAAAAATGATCAATTTTATTATTGGCAGCCTGAAGAAAGTCTTGCCCCACGGAGGTTGAATGGAGAATTTGCCTTTTTTTGAGCTTCTCAGTGCAGAAGCGGGTAATGAAACCCCAGGGGTTCTTACCAGCGGCAGAGCAGAAGTTGTTCCAGGAGTCAGTCTTAGCCTTTTTAATTTCATTTTTATATTGTCTAAGGTGTTCAAAATATGCGGTCTTGTAGGTGGTACGGAGGGGCTCGGTGTGGCATCTCTGGTATCTTTTTCTGAGGGAGATGTTTTTGCTACGAAGCTGATTAAGCTCAGCTGTCCACCAGGGTACCGGCCTACGGGTGTTGGTGTACTTGGGAATAAAATAATCACAGGCCTCCTTGATTTTTTCAATAGATACCTCAATATGTTTGCATGAGTTGTCAGGGTCGTAATAGTCAAGACCACTAAGGTTGGTTAAAAGAAATGTTTGTAGGCCATTCCAATTAGCGCGTTTGATGTTGTACTTTTGACGTGGCTGCCGAAAGTTATTAGGGTCCGTAATGTTTATGTTAAGGCAGAAAGAAATCATGGCATGATCGTCGATGGAATGCTTAAGAATACCCCAGTCACTAATGTTCGGGTAGCAGCTCAAAGAGCAGGCTGTGACGTCAATCCAGCTATGGCCCTGGCTGGAGACGAAAGTTGGAGGAGACATGGGGTCGTTAATGACTTGTAGATCGTTGCGGGCATAGAATTCCTCCCATAAACGGCCATTGCAGTCCAAGCGGTCACCACCCCAGGTGGGGGAGTGTGCATTAGTATCACCGGCAATGATAAAGTGGGCATTAGGGAAAACGTCAATGCAATCCTGAATGGTTAACAGAAAGTCTTCGGTGATAATGTCTTTTGGACAATAAAAGTTGATAATTATGTATCTGCTCCCACGGATGTATAACTCAGTACAGCAGATATATTGGGTACTGATATTCTGATGGTGCAGTAGGGATAGATCGCTGTTTGGTGTAATAGAAATTGCCCAGGGATAGCTGTTAGTGCCACTTAAAGTAACGCAGGAAGTAGGTAGACATGCAGGTCTGTTTCTAACACAATATGGCTCTTGGCAAAGAATGAGATCAAATTGATTGATGATAGAAGTTAAGATAGAAGTAGAAGCAATGCTTCTACCTATATTGTATTGCAGGAAGCTAATTTTAGTCTTAGGCTGTAATTCCATAGTCAGTTCTATTTATTAGATTGGTTTTGATTCTCGTGTATACCCTACAAGAACTATCTCTGGCATTATGCCCAGCCATGGTGTGTTCATGTCTACAGTTACAACATACCGGAGGTTGGTCTATATTTGTGCATTCGTTATAGGTATGTTGACCAGAGCAGTGGCTACATGTGGGCATTTCTTGGCTGCACATTGCTGTGGAATGGCCATACCGACAACACCGAAAGCATTGGAGCACTGGGCAAACCTTGCCGGGTCGTGAGAGATCTATGGTATTAACAGTGGGTTATAAGTCGCCTTTCTGTACACTTTTGTAGTGATTTTTCCCTTTCTCTACTTCTACTGCTATGTCTAGGAAATGTATACTTTTATCGTTCTCTTGCTCTAGTTCGAGCTGTAGGCCGAACTTGTAGGAATTGACATTTCTGATAAATTGTTGAATGTCTGGTTTTTCTTTCCAGATAATCAAGATGTTGTCAACATAGCGTGCATATAATAAAATGTGTACTGTGTATTTCAGTAAGATTACTTTGCTTAAGTCCTTAGGACTGTAATTTTATGACTGATCCATGAACTTGATGACAACCATTTAAGATGGTGAAAAACATTCATTCACTAAATCTTCCTGCTGGATTGTGAGGGTTTTATAATTTATATTATCTGTAGAAAGTATACAAGATTCATACTTTTAGATATGTTGACTGCAGGGTCGGTACCTCTTTGGCACCCTGTCAGGAATATACCACTGTATCTATGCGGACAGACACAGAAACCGTTACGTTCTCGCGCGAGTGGTCGCATATGTAGTAATTTAGGTTCGGAATGGAGATGGAAGGAGATTTCCGGAAGTGCACTCCACAACATTAGTCATTTAACAAGACCCGTTTATTCAGCTAGGCTATTTACAAGGTTAAAGATTATTTACAAGATATTTTAGAGGTTACAGAATTTCTTATCGCTACCCTATCAAACAGTTTGCGAGAGAGTTTACATGAGAGTCACATGGTGATAAATACCTGGAGTCCAATTAGGTCCTCATGAAAAGCGTCCGTAGAGGTCAGGTTCGGGAAGTAGTAGTCGTTCAGGCTTGAGGTGCGAATCCAAGTAAAGTTCAAGTGTCTATTTAACATGTGATGTCTTTTTCAGGCATTAATCCGGATTTGTACTAAGGATGGCGATGATGGGATGTACTGTACAAGGTTCACGATTGGTGACGAAAAGCGTCGATCGTCATCGTCCCCTTCTTCTTATACAGGGGTCTTCCTTGGGTTTTTCCCATTACATCATTTGGAGTTTTAGTATTTTAGGCACAATTAACAAGTTCCCCTGTTGAGTCAAAGTGACACATCAAATGTGTCACTCTCCACAAGGAACTAAGTTCATGGGAAACAGCTTTAATTACCAGATTAATCAGATAATTTTTCGAATAACTAGAAAAAATGTTATAATAATTTATCAAGAATAATTGTCTTAAAATGTTCCTTAAATCATAAAGGTTTCCTTTAGTAACAAAGGTTCAGTCCTCACAGATATCATTATAAGAAAGATTTATTTTAATCATTTAAAGTAAATTAGAGCAATCTACTTTCATCTAGCATTGGTGCATTTGTAAAGTTGAGCAAGTTAAATAAGCAGGCAAAATAGTGGCTTTCTCTATTATCAGTTGTGTTGATGTATTTTTGTATTTATTTACTTACTTATTTTATGTATGGATTTTTTTACTTAATTATTTTATTTATTTAGTTATTTATTCATGTATTATATGTATATATACTTTGTGTATATTGGTACAAGTAACCAATATAGAATGTAATTCTTTATCTATGAGCCTATGCACTAGACATCTCAGAAAATTCAAAGTTTAAAAAGTTCTAAAACAAATGTTATAGAAATTGGAATCATTCGATTTTTCTGTTCCTAAGGAAAGCCATTCAAACTGGCCGAAAATGTTAGAAAAGTGAATAAAAGTCTGCATTTTTAAAAGTTTTTGTGTGAAGATGTGACTATTAGTTGAGTGTAATTAGAGAATAGTGCCTCCATAATCTTCATCTTTCATGTTCATTTGCATTCCCACACAGAGCTGATGTACAATTTTGTCATTTGGTTGCAAGGCTTGTATCAATTGCAGTTTGTGTAGTTTCATGGACAGCCATTTACAAACTTTTCACGTGGATATGTGGGGCAGCTAAAGCTCACAACTGGTTGGTGCATGAATTTCTTCAGGCTTTGTGTGAAGGCTTCTCTGATTCCATCAACATTTATATCTGATAAATGTGGTGGTCATGTGCTTTTCCTTCTAATCACAGAACTAATCTTTTTGAACTGAGTACCAATGGTAAATGTTCTGATTTAGTGGTTCTTTTCCAAAACACATGCAGAAATGCCATTGTACCATTGTACCATTGTAATTGAAATTCTCTTTGCTAACTCTAACACAGCAAATGCTTTCACCTGGATGCTTGCCATTTTGCATTTTGTGAGAATGTGTGAGCATGCACAAGTACTGATGTAAACTAGGAGGGTTTTCCTATCCATTGATGGTTCTTGTGTTTTTCAACAGTAAATAGGTTCTTTGTATTAACTATGCAAACTTGTTGCATTCATTTAGAATCACCCTGTATTTCTAACACAAAATAATAACTACTAATAGAAAGTTAAAACACTATTTAAAATTTATTTATAGTCAAGAAAACTTTGTTGCAAACTGATTTTTCAAAATTGTAATCTAGGAAATAGGAAATAGTAACAATGAAACTTACTGGTTCTAAAGCAGTAAGTTTCATTGTTACTTATATATTTTAATCAGCATAATTATCTTTTAGGAAATTTCACTCACATCTACTTCAATTTGATGGAGAAGGAGGCTGGCGAATGGAACCATTAGATTCATCAACTAGACTTTCACTCAGAGAAGAGAAAGAGCAGTTAGAGGCCCAATTAACGGGAGTACCGTTAATGGAACGAAGATTACGCGAACTCTGTTCCGTACTGGGAGAAGACTCTGTTGTTTTAATAGATAGACTTTCAAACAGAACTTTATCAAATTCAAAAGATGATGGTTCTGCTGCCAGTGATATATCTGATACAAATGTAGGGAATTTATCTGATTAATTATGAAATATTTTTATTAAAAGTCAAAATAAATTCTGGTATTTAATATATGATAAATTTAAATATAAAATATTTCATTTATATAATACACGATATTATCATTTTAAAAAGTGATTTTAATGAACTTTGTTTACGTTTTGGTACGATTATATAGAGTTTATGTTATATTGAGTTTATTATATGTACTGTACAAAGTAATAAATTATTTAAATGATAAGGTACATAAATAAAAATTTGATGATTGCTAGGAAAGAAAGGTATTTATATATAATTGCAATATACATATGAATATGCAATGTGTAGCTCTATTTTATTGGGCTTTTACTGTAATTTATGTGTAAATTTGTTATATTGATAACAATTTTTAATTAAGGGATAATTAATATAATAATAATTAAATAAAATTTTTAATATATTATGATATAATGTAAAATTTAGTTATGGTATTGTCAGTTTTGACATTAATATTTATGTTCATATTTTAAATTTATTACTTAAAAATTGTAATAATATACTTTTTGTTCTTTTAAAAAGTCAGTTTTTAGAGCTTAGTAGTTTCCTCTTCTGAAAAATGCTGTTTAGAATAAGAATGTAGATTTGATGTGGATTAGCATAATTAAGATGAGGCATGGTTACGTAGACTCTCGTTTACCCAGAACGAGTAGAGAAAAATCCTAGATAGTGAAGTATCGTTAATCTTCCATCTGTATAAATTAGTAATCACTTTAATTGAATAAAATATTATGAGCGCATTTGTGAAGTTGAGCAAGTTAAATGAAAATATTACTCTTTTGCCAGACATTTTAGCCAGTTCATTTCCAATATTTTGATTTATGCAACTTCTGTTTCTGAAATTGGAGTTGCAAATGATGGTAGTACAGTCTTATCCAGAATATTTTTTTCAGATTGGTTCACATGGGTGGTTATTTGTATCATTTCACTTTTAATCCAGAATTTATACATGAATGAATTTAGAAACATCAAAATCATTGGATACCATTTCTTTGTGATGTAAAGTAACTCCTTCCTTTATGAATTTTGTTGGATTTCATTTGAAACATCAGCACTTAAGTATTGGACTGGGTAAAATTATTATTTTATGACCGATTCATGAAAATTTGTTTAACTTCTTTGATCTTTAAGAATGTGCCGAACGTATTTAATGTATCTCGAGCAGTCGTCGTCGGATCTCAAACTCGGCGGCGACCATTTAAGATGGTGAAAAACATTCATTCACTAAACTTTCCTGCTGGATTGTGATGGTTTTATGATTATATTATCTGAAGAAAGTATACAAGATTCATACTTTTAGATATCATTATAAGAAAGATTTATTTTAATCATTTAAAGTAGATTGTCTAATCTACTTTCATCTAGAAGCATGTGTTTTAATAATTACATTCTAATAGCCTGTTTATTTATGAGATGATAATCTCATCAAATGAGCATTGAATAATTGAAGGTGTACTGTATTAGAATAGTTAAAATTTCTAATTACTCTCACAAAAATTATTTCATAAATGAATTATTATGTAACTATGTTTAAATATTATAATAAGTAATATGTAGATATCATAATAATTATAGAGACAAAAAATAATATATATGTAAATTTATAAATGTTTTAATAATATATTATTGTTTTTTTACACTTTATGTAAAGCAAAACCAGATCAAACAGATGTAATCTGTATAATAATTAAATGTAAAATGAAAAAATTTCTTCCTGAAATGCAGACATAATTCATCAAATGTTGAAAATTAATCCATTTCTGAAATTTTATACAGAGTCACTTTATATTACCTAAACAGAAAGAAACTTTTCTAGTAAAAAAAAAAATGTTTAATATGGCATTATCTGTAAGTATTGTATTTATTAAATCAGAACTTAAGTTTTAACATTTATCATTAAAAAATACTCAGTTTTATTGTAACACAGTTGAATCTTTTTAATTTGATTAAAAAGATTCAACTGTGATTAAATGCAAATTACTTACTTTTGAAAGCTACACTACTATTTTGCAAGTTTAGTGTGTAGCAGCGTTTATTCTTTGTAAATATCATATTTTCACTCTCAACTTATGAATAGAATTTGTGTTTTAGGGATATTCAAAATATGTACATTATAAACCAGTAGACCACACGCTACTCTTTACATTTCTTTTTTTTTTTTAACTCTCTCTCTCTCTCTCTCTCTCTGCTGTGGGCATATTTGCACTAGATGCAAATAAAAGTTTATCCCCTTTTGAACCTAGAGACTGATTCAACCTTCCTAATTTTATCCTCAAGTTAAATCAGTATAATAAGTCCTATTAATAGATTATAGTCACAATAGATTAATATTAATAAAATGTTTAAAGGACTAGAAGAATTAATTAATTGAATCAATCAAGTTCAAATTAATCAGATTTGACTGTATTTTGTCCATTTTTATGTAAAATATTTTTTAATGATTGTGGTTTAATAATTTAGTTTTTGAATATGAGATGAATTTTTTTTAAAAATGCATTCACAGTTGTTGTATATATAATAATTTGTCTTTTGTTTTCATTTTGAAAAGTTTAGTTAACAACTATAAATGACTTCTTTTTATATATAAGATATAAATGTTATATTTATATGTTATATATAACATTATATATTTAACATATAAAAAATAACTGTGTAGAATAAACTTTTGGGATAGAATGTATAAACGTTAAACAGTATTAATATCTTTGTATTCTGTAAAAAAATATACAAAATGAAAAAAAATTTTCTTATTCAATAAAGGATGAAAATTTCAAGTTCTTTATTTGTTTAGTATATTTTTTCCATACTGAATTACCAACCAGCAAATTTTGTTTGACAATTTAAACAAAATTACTTGAAGTATTTGCAGTAAAATTGGTGCCCAATAATCCGGCACCTCTTAATTACAAGGAAGTGCACAATTTTCCAACTGCCAGATTCATTTGCCAAATGACTGAGATGACATTGCTTAATTAGCATGCTTTTACTAGGTTGTGTTTATTGCAATTGTAGATTCTACTCTTATATCCAATTTTTAGCTCATTTGCCCTACCATAATTAGAAGTTATACTGATTCTACCCTTGTTTTCACTCTGTGCAAGAAGTTTGTGTACCCCAAGCTTGCTAATCAATGTATAAATAGTATAAATTTTGCACTCAGTGGCTCGTGCAGCCAGTTTGATTATACCTAGAGCAGACATGGGCAAATGCGGCTCTTGCTGAAAGTGTTAATTTCTGCTTTTTATTATTATTTTTACAATTTTATTTCCAAAATTTTGTCAAAATATGTAATTATATATATGTAATATTTAGTAATTTATTTCCAAGTTGGTGTAATAAATTAAATTGACATTTCAAATCTATTTCTTAAAAACAAGTTCTTGACCCGGTTGGGGGACACCCTATCCTTCTCTGCCTCACCATACTATCTGCCATGACAGTACAGAACTGCGGCTCCCATGCATTTTGCAAAACCTACAATTCGGCTCCACTGAACTCTTGCTTGCCCACCTCTGACCTAGAACATGCACAGTGTAGAAGCACCATAATGGTTTAATAACCCTAGCAATGGTGCTTCATGTGTATTGTTTAGGGCACTCTTACTTAAACTCTGGGATGAGAAGATCTCTTATAGCTTAGTACTGTAATAAGTCTAAATTCAGTAATGGTGTATTTAGACTTGTTATATGAAATGAAGTAATGGTGGATTTTATAACTGTTTTTCATATTAATACAAGTAATTTGTTAATGAAGACATAGAAAATATTTTTTGTTGAACTGTAAAGCACTAAATATAATTTCAGTTTACCTGCAATAGCTGGGAAAATGTTTAAAATATGCATTAATTTTACAATATAAATGAACTATTTTGATATGTTTTACTAGATTGTAGAATCGAATCAGCCAAGTAACAAGATTTTAGTCCATTTGGTTTTAATACAATAAAAGTAACCATTTTGACCAGGTCCACAATGGGGACAGCTGTATGGTGAGAGATGGCACCCAACATATTCAGAACAGGCTAGACATGAAAATTCCTGGGGTTGGTTGCCCTGATATGATAGTGGATTCCCTGAAATAGGCTGACATTGCCTAGACCATTTGGCCATCAATTAAAGCTACTTTGTATATCAAAAAATTCTTAAGTGTTTTGAGATAGGTTAGTACTTTACAAAAAACTTCCAAAATATCCTAATGATAAGCCTTATAAAGGACCAGCCAGTTTGCCAAGGCAGTTAAAGGATCTACCTACCAATTCTGAGGATCCAGGATAATTTCCAGGCAGGGAAAGAACACAGGAAGTTTTCACATATGGTCCGTCCTGGATACATTGGGTGTCGTCCTTTGCCACCGAGCCGCTCTATTGCCAGCTTGGCCGAATCCACCATGAGCCTAGTAAAAAACAAAGGTTCTTTTAGTTAGCCACAAGGTAGAATTAGTAAAGAAAAAGGTCTTACAGTCTACAATTAATTATGCGAGGCTCCTAAAATCGAGTCGAAATTACGGGTAATTATAAAGTTCCTTAGTTGGGAAATTTCAGAGGTTAAACCGGAACAAGAACTTGTGTTGGTGATGTTGACCAGACAGGAAGAAAACAACATACGTATTTTAAAACAAATGCAATGTGATGATAAACGACGGAGGGGAATGTCAACTGAGAGAGGTAGCTTTGTCAAGGTGCCTCCGAACAAGTGCGGGGTCTAAACAATGAGAAAAAAGGGGGTTAATGACCAGAAAGAACATTTGTTAAGTAATGTGAGCCCGAAACCGGTAAGGGATAAACAACCACAAGAACATCTGGTAAATCGTTTGAGTCCAAAACGTCAGAGAAAAGGACCGTAATGGAGTAAAATATGGGCGTAGACTTCAAAAGCTCCGTCAACACTCTCGGACCTATCCCGACTCATATTGGTCTCGGTTTTTGCCTAGAGACAAAAGAATGACCAATCAGGGTAAGGGAGTGGGAATACAGGATCAATCAAAACAGTGAGATTCGAGGGAAAATCCTATAAAATCCCCAGTCTCAAGGTCAAGTCGTTGGTTCTCCTCCGGACAAGTGTTGCCTCATAGATCCAGGAGCTTCGTCCACCAGCTGGTCGTGCCCATCCAAGCCTCTCCTGCAGGGCAACAGACACTTTGCCATTCAAGCCCCAGGGCACGCATCTTCGGACAACAGACTGCATCCGACCACCAACAACTGGAGACCATCACCAAGCCGATCTAGATTGCATTGTGTATTGATACTATAAAAGGTAATTTTATGTCAAAAATAAATTGTTTTTGTAAGGCACTTGTCATCTTTGCCTCTGCCGCCGTCACCCACATACGATTCTTCCCTAGGTTTTTCCGACACACAATTAACTTATTGCCCCCGAAAGTCGGCAACTTATATTTACCTTCAAGGTTATCAAATTAAGAAAGCATATAGATCGGCAGTTGGGGAACCGGAGTAAATTACCCAAAATGAGGTAAAAATGAAATTATTGGGGGTAGTAAGGAATTTCTCCAAAACCAAAAGAGTAAAAGTTTTCAATGAAATTATTGTGTTCCAAAATGATAATTTTATTTGGTTTGTCTATTATTTATTATTTTCAGTGTGAAATGATTCAATAAATAGTGTTTAATTCAAATTTGTATCAATTTTCTCCTTTTCAAAACGAGGTTGGTAATGTCGACTTACACAAATATATTTTGTGGTAATGGCTAAAAAAGTTCCCCACCCCCTGGTGTAGATAGTTTTGGTTTGATGCTTTCAGGAGTGATTTCTAAAAATGTAAACAAACTGTCTTTTTTAATCCTTCATAAATTCAAAATTCCGTCTTATTATGAGTTTTAAATTGTAATTTTTTTCCTTGTACTTAATTTTAATGATGAGAAAAAGTAACGTCTCTTACCAAGTATATAAGGTGAATATATCCAGAATACGAGTATTAGAATTACGAGGGATGATCAAAAAGTAAGGTTACAAAGCCTGCAGTGAAAAGTGTACATTTTATTAATATTTCATACAACCAATACAGACAACTGATAGTACTGTACATACATTAGGTTATTTTTTGACATAGTCTCCATTTCGGTTTAGGCACTTGTCACTTCGTGTGATAAGTTTGAAAATTCCCTCCTGATAAAAATCCTGTCCTTGCGTGTTCAGCCAAGTTTCACTTCCTCGTCTGAAGCAAATCGTCGTCCTGCTAGGTTCTCCTTCAAGAGAGGAAACAGGTGAAAGTCGCTTGGAGCGAGGTCCGGGCTGTAGGGAGGGTGGTCGCTGAGGTCGCGCGTTTGTGAGGTTTGGCGATTGGGGTGAGTAGTAGTCTCGACAGCAAGCGGTCAATTACTGTTGTGTGGCGCCGAGACAGGTTTACCGTTAATAACCGTTTAATAATCGTAGAAATTTTCTTACAATTTGCTCTTGTTTGCTGAGGTGGAACCGCACAAAGCGCGAGAATAATTGTCCAAAAAAAGAGTTTGACAAAAGTTCGTGTCTACGTGACTTGTAGGACGGCGAAATATCCGTAGGCCCCAGGGCGTATAGCACGTCTTTCGGCTGCTTCTCTCCAGGCGAACCGACAATCTGGAGATAGCTAGAAGACAGCAATTGATGATGCTTCCTCTGAAAGGGGTCCTTTTTTTAATGTTTTGGGAGCACACACGACCAAGAGAGGAAACTCACGCATCCAAGAATCCCAAAAAATGTCTTTGAAAACGATGGTTTTATAATGTGTTTCCCCCAAGTTGCCTCTCCATTGGTCTCTCATTATCACCTGGTGCCAATTCGAAACCCGATGGAGAGCGCAGGAGAGGTCAACGTCACGACTGAATATGATTCCTCTCTCGTCGCGTGTTCCTCGACTTTATTCCTTTCCATTGTTTTAAATATTTCAAAAAAAAACTTTCATTGTGTAATTTAGATCTTTAATTTCATCCCTTTGCGTTGTAAAGGGAGATTTTAAGATCTTGTTAACATCTCCATTCGGACCTCTCAGTCGACCCCCGTTCGGGTTCTCACACGTCATGAAGGAAGATGAAGCCCTCGGTGAGAAGTCCTGACCGTTTCCTCCTGATTGCTTCTCGCAATCCTCCTGTTATCCTGAATCAGCTCCTCCACGCGAGCTGTGTTGACATCTGTTCATGCCGAGCTGGGTCGCTCACTGCGATCCTCGTCGGTGACATTTTCTCTACCGGCCGCAAACTTCTGACGCCATTCTGCGACATTGCAGTCTCTCTGTAAACTCTACCAGCTGCCAGTGAATTTCAGCCGCGGTTAAATGTTTCTCCCACAGAAATCGAATTTCTTCGCAAGACCAGTTTTCCAAACGAGTTGCCACTTGGGTTTACCTACAACTAGCGCTGTAGGTGGCGGGTGGCTGAAACTATGCACGGTTGCCAACCGCATGTATTGGAATTACCGCACACTTCTCATTTTTTTATAACAAACGAAACTCCAGGAATATCGGCCTTGTAACCTTACTTTTTGATTAACCCTCGTATTATGACGATTATTTTGTCGAGCAAATTTTTAAAACCATTTTCAGATTATTCAAAACTAATGTTTTAAGTAAATTTTATGTATCTTGACCGACAGAGTTTTTAAGAGTTCATAAAGGTCAAAAGTCATGACATTCTTTTTGAATTTATAGAATATTTACAATTTTAATTGCGTTTAAGTATGACATCCTTTTTCGTGACAGTTTTATAAATTAATAAATTAGAATTTTAAGATAAAAAAGTTGTTAATAAATGCGATATGGCGATCGTGTGAGGCTCTAAAGACGACATTTTTTTGACTTGAATTTCGATTCCTGCGAACTGAGATATAAATTATAACTTTCTATGAATGAAATACAGTGGAACCTCGCTTAACGAGAATAATTCGTTCCGGTCTTACTCGTAATGCAAAACACTCGTAAAACGAAACAATTTTTCTCATAGAAATTAATGTAAAATACGATAATGCGTTCCACGCCGAAAAAATTCTTAAATGTTTTATGTATAACGTTTATTCAAAAAGAATTATACAATATACAGTGCTAAAGAGCGTGGATCATTATCATCTTTTCTTCTAGCGCGGAATGAACCATCCTGGAATGAGAATTCGATTTGCAGAAACAAAATAATAATAATAATAAATATCACAGCTATGTTTGATAAACACTCCAAACGATATGCCAAATTCTTGGCTTATATAAAATAAAGGCTATAATTAAATTGTGGCCGCCAGCGCCAGAGATCCCGAACACTCCCTGGCAACATTGCCAACGAGAGTTGGCTGGCAACTTGTAAAAAAGGAGACGCGAAAGTTCGCGGGTTTTTGCCTGGGTGTTGGCCGAGGATGTCGGTGACAGTTCTCACCTTTTTTAATAAAGTTTTTTTGTTACTGTTCGTGTTTGTCTGCTTAGTTCTAAAGATCAGTAGGATCGAATGACAAAGTGGTGACCCGGACGTGATTTGATTAACGAACTACCTGGACTTTCGACTGAATTGGATAGTGAACAACTCTGTGTCTATGAAGGAACATTTTTAACAGGACATGCAGCCGCATAGTTAGGCGCTCGAAATGGCGGAACAGAACGAGTTGGAAATCGGACGTGTACAGGCAAAAATGCCTATTTTTACTAAAACCAACATCAAATTATTTTTTCTGCAGCTAGACGCAGCTTTTGCCATTAATCGGATTACAAGTGAGAACACTAAGTACAACTATTTAATCAATTCCCTGGATGCGGAGATTCTATCTAACGTTAGTGACTTAGTATTTGACCGTCCAGCCGAGGCTCCATTTACTAAACTCAAAGATCGACTCCTCGAAATTTTTCAGAACTCTGCTGCTAGAGGCCAAAATTCTGCTTGAAGATCTGGCGTTAGAGGATCAGAAACCCAGCCTTTGTAAAATGAGGGAGCTTTCAGCGGGCAAGATTACCAAAGAATTTCTTAGAAACTTGTGGCTCCAACGTCTCCCCAAAAATATTCAGACAGTTCTGGCTGTTAGCGGTGATGAACTAGACAAGCTAGCCATCCTTGCTGACAAGGTTGCTGAACTTACAGAACCAACCCAACTGGCCAGCATCAACTTAGAAGCCGAAAATCCCGTAATCAAAAATCTCAAAATGCAGATTTTAGAACTCACAACGAAGGTTGTAGAACTTAATGTATCGCGTACTGCTCGTCCCCGTTATCGTAGTAGAGAGAGAAACCGACATGACCCGAATTCGAGGTATTGCATTAGTTCACGCCGAGGAAGAAGCCTCAATCGTCAGGGATATTGTTACTACCATGATAATTTGGATCAGCTGCTAGGAAATGTCGTTCGCCGTGTTCCTTCGACCGAACCACTGATCAGGGAAACGAGCGCAGCCAGCCGCAGTAACGGCCTGTGGGTCCAGCCTGGCTCCTAAATATAGCCGTCTGTTTGTGTATGACAACAAAACTGGCCTAAATTTCTTAATTGATTCTGGAGCAGATTTATCAATCATTCCCAATCGCACTAAGAATCAGCCTACAAAGGTTGAATTGTATGCTGCCAACGACTCTAAAATCTCGACGTATGGAACAAAGGTGCTAGAACTTGACCTCAACTTAAGACGTTCTTTCAGATGGGAATTTACCATAGCTGATGTGCAGAAGCCTATAATCGGTGCAGACTTTTTGGCCAACTTTGGACTCATTCTCGACATCAGAAACAGATTACTGGTTGACCCCCTGACTTCCCTTACTACACGAGGAAGATATTATACAGGACCACCTACTTCAGTCAAAACTATAATCAGCAATTCCCCAATGCAGGATATCTATAAGGACTTTCCACATCTCACTCGTCCTCGACCGTTTTCAGATAAAGACAGGCACAACACAGTGCATTATATCGAGACGCATGGTCCACCCGTATTTGCCAAACCCCGTAGATTGCATCCGGCTCAGCTGCAAGTAGCAAAGCAAGAATTCCAGCACATGATGGAGTTAGGTATATGCAGACCATCAAAGTCCAACTGGGCTTCTCCCCTCCATATGGTGCCGAAGGGCCGTAACGACTGGAGACCTACTGGAGACTATCGTGCCCTTAATAGGATAACTGTTCCCGATCACTATCCAGTGCCACACATCCACGATTTTGGTCAAAGTCTACACGGAGCCCGAATATTTTCCAAGATCGATTTGGTTAGAGCCTTCCATCATATACCAGTTAACCCAGATGATGTGCCAAAGACAGCCATTACAACGCCATTTGGGCTATTTGAATTCGTTTTCCTCCCTTTTGGTCTCTGCAACGCAGCCCAATCATTCCAACGATTCATGCACGAAGTTCTGAAAGGCTTAAACTTTTGTTTTTCATACCTAGATGACATCCTCATTGCTAGCACTTCATGGGAGGAACATAAGATGCACATGCGGCAAGTGTTTCAACGCCTTGACAAGTACGGTCTGCAAATCAATGCATCCAAGTGTACTTTTGCTGCCCCACATGTATCATTCTTAGGATACATGGTGTCTCCCCACGGCGTTATGCCACTTCCAGAACGTGTATCTGCCATAACTCAACAGAAGCGACCACAGACCCTCAAACAACTGAGAAGGTTCTTAGTCATCTTGAACTTTTATCGTAGGTTCCTACCCCATGCGGCCCATCACCAAGCTCCTTTACACGACCTACTTAAAGGAGCAAAGAAAAACGACCAGCGCGAGATTAAATGGACTGACAATTCGATTCAGGCATTTGAGTCATGTAAGTCACAATTAGCAGATGCCACCTTACTACATCATCCTTCACCAAGTGCTACCCTTGCACTTCACGTCGATGCATCCGATTCTGCTGTGGGCGCTGCCCTTCATCAAGTTACAGCACAAGGTCTCCAGCCACTGGCGTTCTTTTCCCGCAAACTGAGTAACTCTCAGCGTCAGTATTCTGCATACGACCGAGAACTTCTGGCTGTGTATTTGGCTGTGAAACATTTCCGGTTTATGCTGGAAGCACGACAGTTCACCATTTACACAGACCATAAACCATTAACGTTTGCCTTCCAGCAACGACACGATAAGTGTACACCCCGTCAGTTGAGACATCTTGATTTTATAGGACAATTCTCAACAGACATCAGACACATAAAGGGGATCGATAACGTTCCAGCTGATGCTTTTTCCCGTATTGAATCAATTAGTAGCCCATCTATAGATTATAGCAAAATTGCAAAAGACCAACAGCAAGATCCTGAGCTCCAGTCTCTCCTGACTTCAAGTGACTCATCACTTGTACTTAAGAAGTTTAAACTTCCTGATAGTGATGTCGAAATTTACTGTGATGTATCGACAGGTCGCATTCGTCCATACATTCCGCCTAGTTATCGTCGCACTGCTTTCAACACTGTCCATAACCTGTCCCATCCAGGTGTAAGGAGCTCAACCAGATTGGTAAAAGCAAAATTTGTTTGGCCATCCATCAGTAAAGACTGCCAGACATGGTCTCGCACCTGCATTTCTTGTCAACGGTCGAAGATCCAGAGACATGTCGCTAGCCTTTCGGGAACCTTTCCTATTCCAGATGCTAGATTTTTAAATATTCATATTGACATTGTTGGTCCATTGCCACCTTCCAACGGCTCAACATATTGCCTCACAATCATCGATAGATTTTCTCGTTGGCCTGAAGCAATCCCGTTGCCAGATATAGCAGCTGAAACAGTAGCTTCAGCCCTGTACTCAGGCTGGATATCTCGCTTTGGAGTGCCTGCCCAAATAACATCTGACCAAGGTCGGCAATTCGAATCTGGCTTATTTAAATCCCTCACTCAACTTCTTGGTACCCAAAGAGTTAGGACAACAGCATACCATCCAATTGCAAATGGCATTGTTGAACGCTTTCATCGTTCACTTAAAACTGCCATCAAGTGTCACTCTACTGAAAGATGGACGGAAGTGCTACCTCAGTCTTGTTTTTTTTTTTTTTGTAACTCTTTCCACCCAGTGGGCATAAGAGGGCCTCTTACAGCAAGCCCATTATGGGTTCGGCCAGGCCCACAATGGGGCGGCCGGGTGGTGAGGGACGGGGACCGACATATCTGGACGGACCACCCCCCGAAAAATTCCTGGGGATTTTTCGACCCGTCCGGATTCGATCCCGGGTCCCCCAGGGCGGCAGGCTGCTAACCTTGACTGCTCGGCCATCCGGCCGCTCTCCTACAGTCTTGTTAGGATTGCGAACTGCGCTCCGTGAAGACACCAATACTACCGCGGCTGAGATGCTCTATGGCACCAGCCTCCGACTGCCAGGAGAGTTTTTGTCCCAGGTTCTCAGGACGTCAATCCATGTTCTTTCGTCAAAAAACTCAGGACGATGATGGCAAACTTAAAACCAGTGCCTGTGGTGCACCACTCCTACCGCAACCCATTTATCCACAAAGAACTGCAGTCATGTTCCCATGTATTTCTTCGCAATGATGCTGTACGGAAACCCTTGCAGCCTTCATACGATGGACCCTACGAAGTCGTGTCACGTGGTAGCAAGACATTCACTCTATGCATATAAGGAAAAGAAACTGTAGTTTCTATTGATCGACTGAAACCGGCTTTTATTCTCGCAGCGAGTGAGTCGGACCAGTTACCCCCAACGTCTCCAATGCCAAGACCAGCGCCAACTAAACGTACCACAGACAATCCAGCCCCAATGCGACAAACTACCACACGCTCTGGCCGACATGTATCCTTTCCCGCTCGTTTCGTGTCGCAGACACTGGTGGGGGAGTAGCTGTGGCCTCCAGCGCCAGAGATCCCGAACACTGCCTGGCAACACTTGCCAACGAGAGTTGGCTGGCAACTTGTAAAAAAGGAGGCGCGAAAGTTCGCGGGTTTTTGCCTGGGTGTTGGCCGAGGATGTCGGTGACAGTTCTCACCTTTTTTAATAAAGTCTTTTTGTTACTGTTCGTGTTTGTCTGCTTAGTTCTAAAGATCAGTAGGATCGAATGACAAAAAATATTAGAAATTAATCAATTTGACTAGAGATAGGCAGTTATGTTTCCATCTCGTATTAAATTTAAGGTTAATGTTACCCTAGGATCCAAAATGGCGGCCGGAGAAATTTTTCCCTACTTCGGAGACTGCGACGGGAAAAAATTTTCCCCTGCATTCAAGATGGCCGCGGTTCCGGCCGCCATCTTGAATTTCTCTGCAGACTCCGCGGATTTTTTAACCGAAATAAACAATAAAAAACAACAAAAAGAGGAGTTTTTTACTCACTTTTCGATTGTTCGATATTCTGAGTATGATCTCCTGTTTGGGGGTCGACGAAATTTTTCGAATGGTTGACTGTTCTATGTTCGACCGCTACTCCTTCTATGTCGTCAATGTGCATATATCCTTTCCATTCGTCCGTTATTATCGTACTGCCGGAATTCACGTATTTACAAACGATCCAATTCACAGTGTTTTCTGATCTGTCGTTCACCTGACATATGAAGCATTTCTTATCTTCATCGCAATGAATGCAAACGGACTCGGTCGGCTGTATGCTTAATTTTACAGCAAAATTCGATGCGTTATCGATACGGGGAGGCAAACCTAGCTCCGAAAAGTCGTCTTCCATTAACTTGTAGAAATCACGGGAAGTGCATCTCGACCAAAATTCGTCGTTGCAACTCAAATCGGCAAAACTAGTCATTATCGAACAATTGGCAATAAACTAAACGCGGGGAGGTAAGGAGAGGAAAAAACACGGTCTTTCCTTAATTTCTGATTACTTGGTTCTCTAACTTTTAGGATTAAATTGTAATAAAAGAAATAACAATACTTACTAATACTGGAGGAATTAATAATAATAAATATTCACCGATAGCAATTTGTGTGCAAATGAAATATCGTTACGAAAAAAAAACACAGCAATTAATCCAATACGCAATTCGTCGCAACACAGCAGTAAACGATTCCAACAGGAAACTAGTCGATTTGCATAAAATTGCCCAGAAATGAACAGAAATCACGTCGCAGATCATGCATTTGCATATTCGTTCGTAACACCCCTACGAATTTCCCGCCGATTTTACTCTCGCACGACGTCACGAAAAGGCTCCCTCTACCGTCGCAAATTTACACACTACCGTCTCCGTTTCGAGGTTACAGGATACTCGGCAACGTCGAACGCAGGGTAGAAACCGAACGGGGAAAAAATCCCCACGTCGTCGACGTCTCGACTCTAGGGAAAATTTTTTTCCCCGTCGCAGTCTCCGAAGTAGGGAAAAATTTCCCCGGCCGCCATTTTGGATTCTAAGGTAACATTAACCAAATTTAATAATTATAAATAGTTAACTTTTAATTCACACATTTCTAAAATTTAATTTGGAATTGATGATTAAATTTAATTACCCAAGAATTTGGCATATCGTTTGGAGTGTTTTTTTTTTTTTTTTTTTTGTAACTCTTTCCGCCCAGTGGGCACTAAGAGGGCCTCTTACAGCAAGCCCATTATGGGTTCGGCCAGGCCCACAATGGGGCGACCGGGTGGTGAGGGACGGGGCCCGACATATCCGAACGGACCACCCCCTGAAAAATTCCTGGGGATTTTTCGACCCGTTCGGACTCGATCCCGGGTCCCCCAGGGCGGTAGGCTGCCACCTTGACCGCTTGGCCATCCGGCCCCCGTTTGGAGTGTTTATTATATAACGGGCTATGGTTGTTGATGTTTATAAGTAATACGTGTGAACACAAGTTTGGAAAAATATGTGATCACAAGCGACACTAAGATGCGAGTGGAACGAGTGCTAAACACACATTGATGAAGCATGACGCATGCGCACAATTCGGAACTTTCCCTCTCCTCATCGCTCGTTATGCAAAATATCACTCGTTAAGCGAGGCAAACTTTTACAATTCGTTTTTTTCGTTATGCGAAATGCTCGTTGTGCGAGGTTCCACTGTATTTAAAACCACAATAAAAAAAATCGATTCCTTTATTGCGTGAAGACAGTTTTAAATTTCGCATGACTCTGCTATTTAAAGAAAAGCCAATGAATATTCTGGGAATTCTGAATAATTAATTTACAACCCTAAAATATCGAATGTAGATTGGGAAAATGTAACCTTTATATAACGTTACGCTTCTAACTGTTGGATCATAATTTTTATAAATACAAAACACTGTCGTCTGGATAATCTTTTTTTTTTTGCTTTTTTCGCCTTGGTCGCGGCACCAAGGGGCCTCTTTTAGCAAGCCTATTATAGGTTTGACCGGGTGGTGAGAGGCGGGACCCGACACATCGGGACTGATTACCCCCCCCCCGAAAAATCCCTGGGGATTTATCGACTCGTTCGGATTTCGAACCCGAGTTCCCCAGAGCGGTAAGTTGCCACCTTGACCGCTCGGCCATCCGGCCGTCCAAACGATAGTTACCAAATAACCAGATGCGAAAGGAGGATTATTCCTGTAGGAAAAAGTCAAAAAGGAGGCACAAAATTGTTGTAAAAAGAAGTATTTTTTATTGAACTTTTACAAATACAAGTGCCAATGAAACACAAACTTAATTGTTCACATTTTAATTAAGTTTGCTGCACAGAATCATATTATTCTGATGAGCTGACTCTGTTTAATAGTTCCGGATCGTCTGTTGCCTGAAAAAACCAAGCCATTTTTCACTTACTGATTTTTCATTTAAATTAGAATTTTCCGGTAAATAATTTCTCAAAAGAACTATACTGATTTGCGCACTTCAAATTATCAACCGCGATATTCCTTTCATTTAGATATCCAATACTTTCCATAACATTCTCCCAGACAGGGATTTTTGCCGATTAAAAACTTTGAATGGCAAAAATTTAACAGTCCAATGATTTAAGTATTCTAGTCCAGTTTGATACATAAACAAGTGATTTCTTTTTATATTTTGGCATTCTTTCTCCAATTCTGCGTTTCTTTTCTGAATGTTATTCATTGTCAATGGGAGAAAATTTGTTTCTAACTTAACTTTTAAAATATCAGGAACTTCTTTCAAAATAGACATCGTTTCTATAACACAATTATATTCTTTTTCCATTTTAAAAAAAAACTTTGTAGATTCATTAGCCTACAGTTGTTACCAAACATTAGATATGCTTCATTTAATGGGTTTTCAAAGAATGATTTAAGCACAACTGGAGCCACAACTTTTTAGTGGCTCATACATTTCTAATACTCGTACAATTACTTTATATAAGGATAACAAACGAGTCTTGGAATGACTAAGAATTTGCTTATATTCAACTTTGACAAAAGAACAAAATTCTTAACTTTTCAACCCGGACTGTATAAATAGAGTAATGTTTAAAAATCTTTACAAGAACGCCCTCAATATCAATGGGTAAAGAATTTACAACACATTAAATACAATTGTTTATAATATACACTGTACGTCCGCTACCTTCTAAATGCTTAATGTCTTGTTTTAGCAAGCAAACACATTATTTTTTTCCAACACGTTCACATACATGACCCAAAATTTGTGCTACATTTGTCTCCCCCAAAAGCAACACATTTTTGTGAACAATTAGTTTTCTCAGTGTATTTGTTAACAAGTCCTTAATGGTAGCGGCCGGATGGCCGAGCGGTCAAGGTTAGCAGCCTGCCGCCCTGGGGGACCCGGGATCGAATGCGGACGGGCCGAAAAATCCCCAGGAATTTTTCGGGGGTAGCGCATCCGGATATGTCAGTCCCCGTCCCTCACCACCCGGCCGCCTCATTGTTGGCCTGGAAGAACCCATAATCGGCTTGCTATAAGAGGCCCTCTTAGTACCCACAGGGCGGAAAGAGTTACAAAAAAAAAAGTCCTTAATGGTAGCTGCTTTTTCGTTTGAGACCGATGTCATCTGGACAAGTTTAAGTTCAATTCCAACAGTTTTGTGATTAAAATAATGAAATATAACTGGGAACAGTAGCAATCACAAAGATGCAAAGATATCAGTCGAAATTCCTATGATTGGAATATTTTCTAATTCTTTTAATATCTTTCCTGATGAATAGGGTGCCCAAAACACCTACGATCAAAGCTTCTTTCTTGGTTCTGGCAGAAGAAATTCGGTTGCTACCATCGAGTCATTGCACAAATAAATTGAACTTCAAAATTTTTCAGCAATAATGCAAACACGTGGCCTCCAAGTCAATTTTCAAGTCGTAAGTAAAAAGGCTGTTTCATCCCTACTAATGACAGATTGGTTAGACTGTCTGACCAATCACCGTATGGATTTCGGCATGGTGGTGAAAAATGATGTATGCTGATTGGAAGATTCTGCACATGTACTTGATCCATGTGTCACCACTTGTAGGGTAGGTGGGTGAGTATAGTCTCCCACGTCCACCCCTCCAAAAGTAAGACATTTGCTGTTTTTGTTCAGAGGAGGGAGGACGGAGGAGGGAAGGTCATATTGTAGGACATGTCCTCCCAAAGTAGGATGTTTGGTAACCCTACCAAACAGTAAGTTTTTAACTCCCAATTTCTAAGTAGGAATATAGTCTCCAATCTACGAATAATTTTTCTGTAGAGAAATATTCTATATTAAAAAAAAATAATAATAATAAACACAAATGACGTATAGGATTAACATTTATGACGTCAATATATTGTTTTAGTTCTTGCCGCTAAACTTGCATGGCGCTTCATAGTATGAATATATGTTTGTAAATGTATTAAAATCTTATAATTTAAAATGAAAGAAAGAAAAAATTAACAACTTAAAATTTTGAATTAATTAAGTGCTTAATTTAAAAGATCAAAAAATGAATTAATAGTTTTGACGTCATCAATACTAACGGCCGAGCGTCAGGTAAATATTTTAAAAAAATCAACAACAGATGGCGGTGTTTTAAAATCGTCTGTTTATATACTATATATTTTAAACGGTATATTTTGCTAATTAATTAAAACATTCTTATAAAATATTTTATTATAATTTACTAAATATATTCATAAACAACAATATATATTATTTTACGTAAAAAGTATTAAATTCATTATTTATATTATACCATCGTCCCCTATTAAATTACTAAACTTTATGTGGAATAAAGTCTCCGACTCTTTTAATTTTATAAAAAAATATTTTTAATATATACGTTTTAATCATCTTATGTAAAGAAATATTATCAAAATATTTAATAAAATAATCAATATTTTATTATTAATAAAATAAGTTTCTTTTTATTCGTGATTACATTTTCTAAAAATAGGTGGCATTAATAAGAAGCGTGTTGCACGTTGAATCCGTTTTATGTGAAAGGGGTCTGACGTCAAACGGTTAATGTTTTGTTATGAGTGCGCACGGAAATGGCCTTGGGGGTTTTAGACTTGCACTATGATTACATATTACTATGACTAATGCCATTTTCATTATAAAGTTGGGAGAATGGCAGAATGTGGAGATACTTTTCAACCTGGAAGAGCTTCTGTGCCTGTAACTAAAGTAGAAATTAGTGTATCATGCAGGTTTGTTGACATTTAGTCCCTAAATTGTTTGCTGTCTAAATTCTACATAATGGCGTTTATATTTTTGTTTGCAAATTAGAAACATTGTAAGTTCTGCTCGGCAGTTTCCTAATTGTAGCATTGGTACAAGTTACTTCTAGGTATTTAGCTTATATAAATAAATGACCTAAAATGCCTTCCGGTCAATCGGTTAAGAGATATTCTTGATAAATTCAATAGATGAGGGAACCACAGAATGCAGGTAGTTGGTTGTGGGTTTGTGCCTGGGTTTTCTTCACGTAATGCGTGAATGGGAACCGTAAGGCATAGTCGAGACGACTGTCGATAATACCGAATTTTTGGTATGCAATAGCAATGAAATGCTGGTGTGGTATATTTGTTATACTACGTGTAATTACACGAGAGTACAGTCTACGTAAGAGAACACTGTTCTAAGGAAGATTTATAAAGGTCTAACTTTAAATTTACAATATATCACCATTAAGGGCACGTAGCAATGGGTTCTTTATGCTATGCTGTATGTTACATTGAGATTTGGTGAAACATTCCATTCGTCATCTAAATATATAAAATTACTTGTCCTGACTGATTGATTCGTCGTTGCCCAGAGCAAACTGCCAAACCTAAAGAGGTGAAATTTGGTAGGCAGTTAGGGTACGTCGTGAAAACGCACACTAAGAAGGGATTTTTGAAATTCCCTTCCACGGGGAAGAGAGAAAGGCTTAACTCGAAGAACGGCTTCTGCTGTACTATTTTAGATGCGATTTTTTGTTTTCAACTATGTTTAGTCTTCGTTGAGTACTTGGGTGTATTAAATTGATAACATTTCAGACATTGTTATAAATATTTTTATATACAGTAGAGCATCGATTATCCGACCCCCGATTAACCGACCGCGTTCTAGTCGGCAAATTCAAATGTCCGCTAGTGATGTGGCACTACAATATTTGGTTATGTCTCGGCTACTTTAATATTATTTTTGTTAAATTTTTGCATGTTTTAGCTGGCAGCACTGGCTCGACCATTAAAGAGAGGCTAGTATTTAAACCGGGCCTAATACACTATACTAATAATGTATTTTTTCATACTTTTCGGTTATCCGACCAACCCCAGTCCCCAATTATGTCGGATAATCGATGATCTACTGTATTTCAATTTTTTAACCAAATGTTCGAACCGTTTTAAATTCAAAATTGTTATTGCATATTGGTTTGATTATAGAACGATTGTAAACGTTCCAGAAAATTGATCAAATTGAAAATACGGTAGAGCATCGATTATCCGACTCAATTGGGGACTGGGGTTGGTCGGATAACCGAAAAGTATGAAAAAATACATTATTAGTATAGTGTATTAGGCCTGGTTTAAATACTAGCCTCTCTTTAATGGTCGAGCCAGTGCTGCCAGCTAAAACATGCAAAAATTTAACAAAAATAATATTAAAGTAGCCAAGACATAACCAAATATTGTAGTGCCACATCACTAGTGGACATTTGAATTTGCCGACTAGAACGCGGTCGGTTAATCGGGGGTCGGATAATCGATGCTCTACTGTAGTTCGTTTGATTCTCGGCAATTCTCGTCATTCTCGGCTGTAGGTGTTATATAACAATTACTATGGTTGTCGAAATACTGAATATAAATAGGGATTGCTTGCAAAATCCGTGCGGGCGAAGTCGTGGTAATGGCTAGTTTTCTAATAAATGGACAGTCAAAAGATTTTTCACAGATGATTTTGGGACAAGTATGAGAAGCAACTGCGTATTAAGAAGATATAAAATATACTTGACGAAACAGTGCAAGTTACAACATTTTTGTCGTCGTCCAGAGGACAAGGCAAGAAGTGATTAGCGATCGGATTTTAGAGGTTACGTGACCTCACTTTAAACGCCAAACCAAATTTTTGTCAAATTTAGTGTTTGAACTCTGAAGCATTCGAATTATAAGGTATCACTGTACTTCAATTATACAAATATTTAAAATTTTTGACTTAGTTCCTCTCTATTTGCATTCTTCTGGATCCACTACTGATGATATAAGAACAGAAATTAATACGTTAAAATTAAAATTACATAATAATAAATTTTAATGTTTTTAACTAGGGATGTCTCCATACCAGTATCATCAATAGTATTAAAATATCAGTACAGGTATCAGTATTGGTATCAATCTTAGTGTTGATACCTGCCAGAATCGGCATCAGGTATCGAAACTGGAAATCTTGCCAGCTGTTGCTGTTCTGTCTATAGCTTGATTTTGAATGTTTTTGTATCTCATATAATGAAACTTTTAATTTTAACATAAATAACATGTTTTATTCTAGTTAATAATTATTAACAGGTTATTAAAACTGATTTCTAATATAAATTAAATGTTACAGATAGTGATGTTGATTTGAGATTTTAATATATTCAAGTTTTTCAAATATTTGGCAAGTTATTTATAAATAGTAATCTGAACTCTAAGCATACTGTATATGCACTCTAAAAATGAAATTTCATGTAAAATATTTATTGACTTTTGGTCATTAATATTTACTATATAAGTTTAACTTAACCAAAAACAGTGTAAGATTTAGTTTTGGCCAAAACTGACTTTAAAACCCAAATTCATTTGTCTTGGATTTGGCTGCAAAATCCAATTTTGATTGTAAAAAATTTAATGATACCTTATCTGATACCCAAGGAAAACTGTCCATCCCAGTATTGGTATTGGACCAAAAGTATCACATACAAAAGTACTCGGTATTGAAGGAAAGTATCAATATGGTAACAGTATCGGCGATATTGGGATTGTCAAGACTTTCAACAGAGCTTCTAAAACCCAAAAAAAGTGGAAAGAATTGAATACACAGCCCTCTGGATGATCTTGTTACTTTGGTTAAGACAGCATGATGCAGCAATCCCGAAGACATTTTCTTCAGTGGACTTGACTGTATATTGGATGGTAGTCTCTTGAGCATTTGTTTATGGTTTTTGATGTTTGATTATATTATGTAAGCCTCCTGTTGCTATTGATTACCAAATCTTTGCTTTTATTGAAAGTAATTAAGATTATGTCCCCAGTTTCTCCATAGAAAGTCCTCCCAGGTGGCAGTCCACCCATGTGTTGCATTGCCTTAGCCATCAAATTCAGTCAAAGAATTTAATGTAGTACGACTTTTTTGAAATTTAGATTTATCAATATGTAACAATTTGCATTGGAGTATTGTGATAGAAAGTATTTCCAAACTACATTTTACAGCTTAGGATGGGCTTAATGACTTCTAAATGTCAGTGTATATGAAGTTGTCTATGAGAATGAAAATTAAAATCTGTGTTAAAAATGAAGGGGAACATGAAGACTTTGTCTGCATTTATAGAAGGACTTTGTGACCATTGTATGCAGTTGCATTGATTTTTAGATCTTTAACTTAAATTGCAACAGTTAGAAAACAATGCCTAATTTTAAGTTTGAAACTTTGTTTTGTTTTATTGAAATAAGATATGATTTTCTAGTTGTTGCAACTCCTATTTGACTCCCAATCCAAGACATAAAAATCTTGCAATGATTGTGTTCTATAAAAAGTTTTTATTAGATCATTTTGGAGTGAACTTTGAACAAAGCAGATACATTCTTGTAAATTATATCCTTAAATAACACTTCAGCTATTGATCAAGTGGATAAAATAATACTAATACAGTGGAACCTTGCTTAATGAGCACTTCGCACTACGAGGATTTTGGATAACAAGCAAAACAAATTTGTAAAAATCGACTTGCTTCACGAGCGATGTTTCACATAATGAGTGACGAGAAGGGCTGTCCCAGATTGTGCGCGTGCTCCATCAGTCTGTGTTTAGAACTCGTTCCGCTAGCATCTTAGTGTCGCTTGTGATCGCATATTTTTCCAAACTTGTGTTCACACATATTACATATAAACGTCAACAACCATAGCCTGTTACATAATACAGTGTTCCACAACCTTTTTCTACTTGTGGCACACCCATGACTCAATGCGGCACACCAAAATGTTATTATTCCCCTCAAAAACATATGATATGATACTATTAATAGAATTACGTAATGCCACCAACGCCTATTATTATGTTGGGTTAAGTGAAATATACTCGGTTAACACCGGTGGCTGTGTACTATGCCGGACCAAAGTCAAGGCATAGTAACCAAAACAGAAATTAAAGAAGTGTATCAGTGTGTGTGTCTGTATTCAAGAATTTTCTCACAATATGACATGTATTCAATATAGTGGCCTTCTGTAGTGTGATGTATGTGTTTCTATTCAATTGTAATGTGCCCAGGCTTTTGTGTAGTGTGTGTGGTATGACACCTGTAGAGGAGAGAACAACAGGTACAATAAGCACCCTATCCATCCTCCACAGATGCCTTATTTCCTGGGCGAGTTCTGTGTACTTGCTAATTTTTTCAGTGCATGCGTTTTGTATATTGTGAGTGTTTGGAATGGATATGTCTATAATGTATGTGATTTTATTGTGTTTGTCAATGAGTGTGATGTCTGGTCTGTTGTGGTAAATTGTTTTATCTGTGATTATGGCTTTGTTGTAGTACATTTTGTGCGTGTTGTTTTCCAATACTGTCTGTGGTATGTATTTGTAGTATGGTTCGTGGATGTCTAATAATTTGTGTTTCTTTGCAAGCTCTTGGTGTTTTATATTTGCTACTTGATTATGTCTGTGTAAATAATCTGTCTGTGCCAAGAGCTTGCAACCAGAGGTGATGTGTTGTATAGTTTCTGGCATGATGTGACATTTTCTGCCTGTGTCATTTGTGAGTGTTGCATCTTTGAGTATGTGTTTTCTGTAGTTTTTAGTATTTATGACCTGATCCTGTATGGCAATCATGAATCCTTCCGTCTCCCCAAAGAGGCATCCCCGAGCTAACCAGCTGTTTGACGCAGTTTTGTCAACAAAATCCTGGGCCAGATCGTAAGGATGCCTGCCATGGAGTGCCTTTTGAGCCCACAATTGCTTAATGGTGTCTATGCTTTTTATATGTTGTGTTGTGTCCATATGATGTGAGTGTAAGTTTAATGGTGTGTTATTCGAGTCTGCTAGAGTTACTGCTTTATGTAATTGTGATGTTTCTTGTTTTTTGTAGAAAAACTCTTGCAGTGACTGTATTTGTTTGTAGTGAAGGTTAACTATGTCAATCAGGCGAGGTCCGCCATCTTTGCGTGGAAGGGTTAGTCTTTCTATAGCAGATTTAGGATGATGTTGTTTATGCTTAGTAAGTGTAGTTCTTGTTTTCCTTTTCAGTTGCTCAAGATCTGTGTGAGTCTAATGTATAACTCCAAAAGAATATGTGAGTACTGGGATGACATGTGTGTTTATTGCTTTAACTGTGTGTTTTGCATTTAATTGTGTTCTGAGAATAGCATTTAACCTACTTTGGTATTCTTTAATTAATCTTTGCTTTATTTGTGTATGTTCTGTTAGTTTGGCCTGTTGGAATTCCTAAATACTTGTAGAACTCGCCCTCTTCCATGGATTCAATAATGTCTCCATTTCCAAGTGCAAAATCTTCTTTCTTCAGGATTCCTTTTTCTATGTGAACTGTTTTGCATTTATCTAGGCCAAATTCCATTTGTATGTCCTTGGTGTATGAATGTGTGATTTGTAGGAGTTGATGAAGTTGTTTTTGTGTGGATGCATAAAGTTTTATGTCATCCATGTACGTACATGAGATGTGACAGTGTAAACTGTGTTGTTTTTTCGTGTCTGATATTGTAACCATATTGCGTGTTGTTTAACATGTTGTTGTTATTATTATTATTATTATTATGATTAAACATAAACACCTGTGAGCAAATTTATTTTATATATAATTGCTTAGAATACATAAAAATGCATGGCTTGTAATAAAGAATAAACAAACGTCATCTTATTTCATCCGTACTGCTGCGGCAGAGAAAAAAAATACAAGCATAAGAAACACAACAACTGTGATAAAAATATATAAATAAAACTTGAAATTAACAGAATATGTAAAAGTTCACGTCACGCCTTTCACCATGTGACGGCACACCGGTGTGCCATGGCGCATCGGTTGCGGAACACTGATATAACAAACATGCCAAGCAATATGCCAAATTCTTGGGCTATGTGAAGGCTATAATTAAATATTAGAAATTGTTTAATTTGACTAGAAGTAGGCAGTTATACTACCATCTCATATTAAATTTAAAGACCAATTCCAGAAATGTTTAAATTAAAAATTAGTTATTTATAATTATTAAATTTAATAGGAGATAGCAGCATAACTGCCTACGTCTAGTCAAATTAATTAATTGCTAATATTTAATTATAGCATTCACATAGCCCAAGAATTTGGCATATCATTTGGCATGTTTATCAGACATATTATCTGTGGTTTTTATTTTTTTTTTGTTTGTTTTCTGCAACTCAAATTTGCATTTCAGGTTGGTTCATTCTGTGCTACAAGAAAAGATGATGATAATTCACGCTCCTTAGCAATGTATATTGTATAATTATCTTTGAATAAATATTTATACATAAAATATTTGAGTATTTTTTTTTTGGCGTAGAACGCATTATCGTATTTTACATTAGTTTATATGGGAGAAATAGTTTCGCTTAACGAGTGTTTCGCATTACGAGTAAGATTCTGGAACGAATTACGTTCTTTAAGTGAGGTTCCACTGGAGTCAGTTTCTGGTTTGTGCTTCACCAACAGATTAGCCATGTGAAATTTTCCAGATTTTCTTTGTGGGTGTAAAACTTGAATAGCAGTATTTGAAAAGCTATATATTTAACTTACAGAACAAATTTAACATATGTTCATGCTATTTGTTTAGTCCTCCTCTTTAACACCACACAACTTTCAATATGTCCATTTTTATTAGAAGACTTAAAACAGTTATGTTATGGTTTTCACACGGATCAAAGTTTACAATGGAATATTTAATGGATCAGGTATACTTACATTATGATGCTAATATGCATATATTTGCTGTTTAGTAGCTAGAAATCATCATATTCTACAAATAATTTCATTGAGTAGCTTAAAACTCTTTCGTGTTGAACTTACTTCCTTAAGTATCTCATTTTATATTAAAAACCACAACAATTAATGTCTTAACTTCAAGTAGATTGCTATTTTAGCTCTTTAACAATGTGTGAATGTCTTGAATATGATAGTATCTATACAGGATGATGCTTATCTACTGCAAATTAAATAGCTGCTTTGAACTCAGTTATATCGATAATGGGATAAATTTCATTTGGTTTGTGATATGTGAGCATTAGTATATAATGATCATAAGAATGCACAATAGAGTGAATCGGTGGCCAGGTCGATAAAACTATTTGGTTGCATGTTTGCACTCAACCAGTGGGTTGGTCATTTGAAGTTTTCTAGGTTTTATGTATGTAAAACGTAAGTAGAGGCCATTTTTCTATAGAAAGTCGTCTTCTCGAGAGACATCTCCCTTTTCAGATTTCCCAAATGTTTGTGTTATATCCCACCAATCAATGAAATTAAGATTTACTTGCTGGGCATTCTACTCTCTTCTGTTGAGTATGGAATTTGCAATCTATAGATGCAGGACATGTTTAGAAGCAATTTTTTAATTTTTATTTTTTGTTTTAGATTAGAAATTGAAGATAATTTTTTAAAAACTAAAATGGAGAATTAATTACATTTGATACCAATAAAAAATTTTTTTATTTGCAGAGACCTTCAGGACAAGGATTTTTTTTCAAAATCGGATCCGATGTGTGTGATGTTTGTCAAAGAGGGGCTGAACAATGAATGGCACGAGGTATGATTTTCAATATTTATTGTAATTGGGCTGCAATTTGAAAAAATTGTAGACCTATAAATTCCCACTGTTGTCCATCTATCCATCTGTTTTTATTTAGATTTATTCCCTTGGCCTTTGAGTATCTTCAAACTTTTGAATTCCTTGTGATGCATGAGTTATCTGGAGCAATAGTTATCATCAATAATTCTGAAAGCTACATAAATATATGTTGATAACATTATGATATTTGTGTTGTATTGGAAATTTCTTTTGCTCAGAATGCTCTTGCTCTTGCATCCAAAGCAATAACTTCAGATGCAAGAGCAGGAGAATTCCTTATATTCCAAGAGATTAGTATAAAATACTTTCACATATATATATAAGTTTTCTGTAAAATTTGGTGTTTTAACAGAAAATGACAATGATTAGCTATGTGATTATATTTAAAAAATTTTAATCAGATACTTTATATTCATTAAATAAAAAATGAGCATAAGTTGGAAACTGAATGATTTGGATGATGGAGATGGAGAATCTCTTAATTTCTATGAACATTAACTGAAGAGAATCATTACCAAATCTTTCCTTTATTAGATCTTACTAAATTTATCTACTAATTAATGAATAAACTTAATTATTAAATCATTAATAAGCATTATAGATAGCAATATGCTAATTGAAAATTCATCAATAATTAGCATAATTATTGATGAATTTGTTAGCCTAAATTTCTAATTAAGAAATTTGTTTGAGTGTGAAGTGACAGTGCAATTCTCACCTTTGTTTGGCTTAATAGCAAGTAATGTGTTTTATTTATTAAATATGAAAGATTTATTATTAGTTTTATTTTTTCTATCTAGTATGGCAGAACAGAAGTCATTTGGAATAACTTGAATCCCGATTTTTCACAGAAATTTGTCATTAACTATTATTTTGAAGAAAGACAGATGCTGAAATTTGAAATGTGAGATATTTTTTTATATTATTAAATTGTTTTATGTTTAGAAGTTTAATATAAAGGAAAGTTATTTACTACTTTACTATTCTTTATCTTTTAAATTATTTATAGTGTTAAAAAGAATCATCTGTTATTATTTAGAGCAGTGATTCTCAAAGTTATCAACCTACAGATCACTTAAACTGTATTACATATGTACTGTGGACCACTACTTAACCCTATCCATTTCTTATCTTGTAAATATTACCTTAGATAATGATAAACAAAATATTTTGGCACACAATCTATCTGACATAAGTGATATGCAATGATGAAAATATTCTTTTCTTTGGCCGAACAGGATAAAATTGAATTTCAGAAAAATGTCTTGAGGCTGCAGAACATACTTTGATGTATGCTTGCAAATTATTGGTGGTTTGTAAGTATGCACCAAAGTATTGTCCACTGACCTTGGGTGGCTTATGGATCATACTTTGAGAACCACTGATTTAAAACATAACATTAAAATCATTAGTTGTCAGAATTTTTATTTTAAAGAATTATTTTCAACTTAAAATGTTTACAAGTGAAAAAAAATTAAATAAATTGATAATGCACAAAATTTTCATTGGCTCAGTTTCTTCATTTAATTACATTATTGCATGCATTATTGAAAATTATTGCATTGCTTCAAACTTAAAATTTGTACCTGATTTTCGAAAAGAATTTTCAGGAAAAAAATAGAGGATAATTAGAAATATATAAGGTCATCTGTTCAAAAAGTTTGTGAACTTTTTAAATTACACATCAACCGATAATTGAATCCGAATGTAGCTTGCACAGCTCCTCTACCGGCAAGCTTTTTGTACTAGCTGCCGAAAACAGTTTGTTTTATCTTAATTTGTTGTTACAATATGTTCACTTGTATAAACATGTGTTGATTGTGTTTAGTAATTTTCTTCCTGTGATTGCAATTGAATGAAAAGTTCTGGGACAGGCTAGGTCTGATAAAAATTGTGTGAAAAACATCATTACTGGGGAGGAGACATGGGTCTATGGATATGACATGGAAACAAACTGTCAGTCATCACAGTGGGTGAGAAAATCTTTACTGGGGCCCAAAAAAGTTCAACAAGTTCAGTTAAATGTGGAGATCTTGCTCACTGTTTTGTTCAGTTCTGATGGTGTCATTCAACAAGAATTTCTTCCAGTAGAGAAGACAGTAAATAAGGAATATGATTTGGAGGTGATAAAATGTCTTCACGAAGCAAAGAGAGAAAAAGACCGACTACTTGGAGAGAATAGCCTCGTGACAATGCTCCTGTCCACACAATACTGCCGATAACAGAGTTTTTGGCCAAGAACTCAACATCACTTGTTCTCCAACCTTCAAATTCACTGGACTAAACCCCAAGCAGGCTTCTTTTTGTTTCCCAAATTAAAATCTGCACTCAAATATTGCTGTTTTGAACCCATTTGACGACATTAAGAAAAATTTGCTAGCAGAGCTGCACATCATTCCAAAAGAAGCGTTTCACAAAGTTTTTTTTTTATGGCAGAAGTGCTGAATTTGGTACTTAGACTCAGGATGGGACTACTTCAAAGGCGACAAAACTGACTAGCTTTTAGGTAAATGCAAACAACTTTATTTGCAAAGTTTGTAAATTTTTCAGACAGATGTATATACTCTAAAAGAAACTGCTTCTCCTAATTGAATAGGGAAAGATTTGGATATTTTGGCTCACCAGTGGTCAAGTAGATAAAATTATTGAATATTGTAGTTGTATGCAAGTTTATACTCTTTGACTGACCAGCCATGTAGAGTTGACTGGGTTTTCTTTACATAACACCTAAATAGAGGCCAGTTTCCCACTGAAAGTCTTCTCAGAAGATACCTTTCTTTGGCAAATTGCCCTTTGTTACATTGCCTCAGCCCATTAACTCATTTATTCAGTTCTGGATATTTTAAATAGTTCACAAGTCATAGGATCCTACATTAGATTGTAGCTTTTGGAACCGTTTCTCCATTCTTAGTATGTCTAGATCTATCTGTGTCAGACTGGCAATAAGCAGCTTGTTAAGTAACTTGAATTCTCTTGATTCAATAAGCAGCTTCCAGTCTCAGAAGAATTTTTGAAGTGATAGAAGTAGAAGAGTCATGAAGACTCTGAGTTTAAGATGCACTTTTTTCTGTTTCCAAACTTAAATTTGAAGTGATATAGTATATGAGATTCATCATTCTAAATGGCATTTTACCCACTTTTTAAAATTTTCAGACATGTTCTATCTGATGACTAGTGTAAAGAATTATCGTAATAAAACATTTCTGTTTGAATATGGACTTATAGCATTTGACATGGTTTATAAACAAATGTTAGCATTTAAAGCTTTAAAAGACTTTATTGAATACTGGAAATTAAATGAATATGGATTAGACCCACTTTGAAATGATGCACCTCATGTGTTGAACCAAGATTTGTTTTTTATTTTTTGAGCTTTTGCTAATGTAATTTTGAAAAAAATTGCTGCATTTTCCAATAATGATTTTCTCTAAAGTGAAATAAATTATATACAAAAAATTAAAAGGACACAATTATTTTAACATTTTACATGTAATACGAAAGTCTATATTTTTAAAGTGTAAAGGCATTGACTTGTCATTCTGAGGAATCCAAATCAGATCGTTAGTTTTCATGGATGATTTGATTTAGGTATGTCAGGTTTTATTGCTCCTCATGTGGTCATTTCTGTTGCAATTGTGGCCAAGCCTGTGATGTGAAAAAGACCTTAGAGCCTGTAAAGTGGAAGGATTTTTTAAAAATCTTTGGTGTTTCACTTCATGTTCATAATTTTTTCAAATATTAATAAAATCCTTAAGATATTTCATTAATTTTGAATATTCATATCATAGAGGGCAATCAAGAATGAGTTTACATGTGAGAAGTAGACTCAGCAATGCTGTGAACTGGTTGCATTTGTTACAACACTATTATGTTGCAAAGTGATAAATATCTAAATCTTGAATATTAATGTACAATACTTTAGACTTTAGAGATGATAACCAAAACTAAATGAGCAAATAAATAAAATTCACTACAGAATGTTGCACAATTAGAAAGAAATGTTTATATTTGGTTTAGTTTATCTCTATGGATACAAATGAGTCACCTGATTAATTCTGTTGATAAGATATACCTTACAGCTAAGATATACCTTAATTTCATTGTAGATTGTGGTTAAAGTTCAAGTTCACCTTTAAATTTATCAGTTTTCTAATTTTTGTTTTTTCAGTTTTTGCAACATGACAACAATAAATTAATTTATTATTCGACAAAAAACACATCTTTAAAAATCCAGCAAAGAAAATTTACTAAATAAAAACATTTTCGATTAAACCTGTTAAACGGATCGAAAACGTTTTTTTTTTTCTTTTTTTTATTTAGTAAATTTTCTTTGTTGGATTTTTAAAGGTGTGTTTTTTGTCATATTCTATTTATCCAGTAGATACAAAATATAATTTATTATTTGTTATATCCTTGATGTTTAAGGGGTTAAAAAATAAATAATAAGTTATTCTAACAAGGGATTGATATGTTATACAGTAAGGACTGTTCAAGTAATACATCAGCAAAAATTTGTATTTTTTTCCCTCCTAATTATATCATTGAGCCAGAAGTTTAAACCATTTGCAAATATACTGGATATATTTCTGACAGTTTTGTGATGACTGGAGAGAAAAATAAACAATGGGTGCCATCTTATGTCATCAAATTGCCCTTCCACCCTCCATCATTTGCATGGAGGGAGATGAGTAATTCAATGATGTAATTTGATTGGTCCCATATTTATTTAATAAAATTTAATGTCATGATTTTGTTTGAAGTAAGAATCTTACAACTAAAAATATAAATGAGAATGTTAATCTAAAGTACACGTATTTACTAGTAAAATTAATTTAAAAATTTTAAATGGCTCACATCATAATTTGTAGTAACCAGCATTGTTAATATTTATATCTTTAAATTAAAAAAACTACACCTTAATCAATCCAGCAAAAATTTAATATAATAAAAACGTTTTCAATCGTTTTTAACGATCTTCGTCGGTTACAGAAAAAATAGAACATAAAATGATTTCGGAATAAATATAAAAAATTAAAAATTTAACGGAAGATGCCCTTGCAGCCAAAATATAGTGAAAAAGAATAAATAATATAAGATATAATATCAAAACTAGCATAATCCATTAGCATCATTAATTATTGTAAAATGATCTCCAAGCGGTAGACAATCCGTTCACATCTGTATGGTTTATACAACCAGTTCGCGAGTGCGTCTTGAAGATTTCCAACTTCCTAAGATGTTTCGCCGTGTGCCTATTTGTCGACGTTTTGATAATAGCCGCCCGATTCCGTTGGACGTTAACATCTTGTTGTCTTGCGTATGTGGCTAGCACAGTGTTGTCAAGGTTCCTATTGATTGTATACTTGTGTTTTTCGAGCCTTTGTTTTAAACCACGCATCGTTACACCCAGATAAAGAAGCTTGGAATCGAAACGTCGGTCGTGTAAAAGCACCAAATAAATTCCCATCGTTGAATTCCGATCCTCTTTCTTTTTATCGTTTCTTAAAAGTTTGAAAACAGTGGGATTACGTTGGTATACAATTTTAAAATTATTAGCTTTGGCAGTACTTCTATGTATTTCGTTTAAAAATGGGATATAATTTAGCACTATTCTATACGCTTGGTCCACCCTGGGAGAATGCCATCCTGTGGTTCGGAAGGATTTAATAAGCCCGTCTACTTCCTCTCTCTGGTATCCTTGTTGCTTGGCTATCTTAAGAATGTAATCCAGTCCCGTTAATGTGTCATAAATGCTTGTGCAATGTGTATAAGCTCGTTTAATTTTTGGTTTAATTTGTTTTTAATTTTTTATATTGATTCCAAAATCATTTTATGTTCTGTGTTTTCTGTAACTGATGAAGATCGTTAAAAACGATTGAAAACGTTTTTATTATATTAAATTTTTGCTGGATTGATTAAGGTGTAGTTTTTTAATTTATTCTGTTTCCAGTACGTGCTTTTGTTATTTATATCTTTTCCAGCTGTTAAAGTAATGGAGGAAATATACTGTAATTGGTCCTGGTGTTTTGTATTTCTTGACATTTTAAGTTCTCCCTGATTCCAAAAACATCAAAAAAAGGGAGTAGAATTTTGTGTATGTACAGTATGTGTGTTGACCTGTATTTTTCTTTATATCTCAGGACCTCGTAGACCAAAAATTTTGAAATTTGCATGAATAGTTTCACACTTAGGCCATTGATACTGTTATATTTTGGAGACTATAAATTTAGGGAGAGAAAAGATAGAAAGGGAAGTATCGTAAGTGGGATCAGACTAAATGAAAATTTACTCGTGTGAGTGTAGAACTTATTTAAAACAACTAATAGCATTTACAATTTTTTCAAAAACTCACTCCCTATTCCAAAAAATAAGGTTTAACCTTTTTTTAAATGTCAGGAAAGTTGTGCAGGAGCTCTTGTCAGATTTTTTAATTATACGGTAAACTAAGCACGAATTATGAATTAATTAACTAAGAATGCTGGATTTGTCAGTCCATAACTTGAATAATTAGATATATAGATATAATTTTATATATTTAATTAGACAAGTTATGGTTCAATGAATCTGGTTTAATGAATTTCACAGTTAATGAAGTAACTTTTTCTTTCAGTGAATATTTTATTTTATTTGTTAATAATAATAATTGACTTCTTTTTTATGGTAACAATTTTTTTTTTTTTTTTTAAATATCTTTCAGTGGAATCTTAAAGTTTGATTAATTAAATGAAATTAGCAAAACTGTGATTCTTGTTCATGGTGAATTGAGATTTTGTTAAACTTTTTTCATATGATATTTTATAATTTATGTGAAATTAACAGAGAAACTAGCAGAAATTTAAGTAATTTCCATATTGTATAGTTCCTGTATTATCCATTGTATAATTTGTGTTGTTATATGAGATGCATCCCTATTTTAGGAGGAAAGTTTTTACTTTTATCATGTGGTAGAGGCAAAAATGAACTAAACTTTTAATATACCTTCTATTTCATTAACTGTATAAGTATTTATGGAAGACCACCTTCAAAATTTGTACCTTCTGCTAGCATTCATACTATTTGTCAAATAAAAACAATAATGGAAACCTATTTTCTATGGTCTTCAATTGCTCTAGTTACCACAGTTTTCATCTTGGCATCTGTCAGTCATGTCTCTTCAGTGAATATGTAACAAAGAAGGACATAATGATGCTTTTCCAATTTCCTTACTTCTTTTATTTTGCTCCTGCAGAATTTTATCTGTTTCTTAAAATGAAAGCGGCATTCATAGGGTGTAGAATTCAGTAAGCAGCAGAGTGGAAGCTGCAGCAAAGAAAGCTATTGCGGAGGAACCAAAATAGGCTTCTAGGTCACTTCGACAAGTAGTACAGATGCTGGCAGGAGCCTGTAGATGCAGAACAGCTTACTTTGAAGGCAGTATTTGACTCTTTTGTATGAAGTTTTGTAGGAAAGATTATGATCATCTACGAAAATAAATACATTCATTCATTATCTTTATTAATGCACACAATGGTACGTGCTGGGTTCCGCAGAGCACTACCCGGTGGTAACGAGTTACAGTAATAAAGGTACAAATAGTTAAATGTTGATACAAAATACAGTAATAAATGTGAAATAAAAGGTAAAATGCATAGGAAAAGTAGGTACACAGTACAAAACATCACTGTACAATTGTTATTTATGGAATTTGAAACTGTATCTTTGCTGTGATGTTTCTTGCATGTATTCTATCAATAAGTAGCACCATTGCTGCTATTTTATTTTTCTATTAAATTAATACAAATGCAACAGAACCTGGCATTAGAACCTTCATTAATATTTCCTTAGACTTTCTAGATATAAATGTTTTCTTTTAATTTCTCATGTAATATGTCTTCTTTCATTTTTCATTCAGATACTATATAAAAATTTCTTAAATATAACACAATTATTAGCTTAAGAAATGTATTAGCATTATTTGGATTCTTGTCTGTATAGTATTGGCTCAGTGTATGTATGGTAATTTTTATTTTTATGAAATAAAACTGAATCAAATTCCATGACAAATGTGTGTGTACATTATATAGTTAGACTTTTTCGTAGACTTCTTTGTTTTTCATTAAAATTATAATTGTTTTAAATATTAATGTATTTTTTCTTAATATGTATAGAATTTTATCCAATGCAGTGGTTATGGTGCAATGGATTTTAAACAACAGGAAAACGAATTTAAACTGTTCTTCTCCAAATGACACGGGCTTTTATGCTTCAGAAAACGGAGAGGAATATATAGGTAGGCTTGCAGATTTATTGGAAACTAGTCTAATGTATGTGTTTCATGTTTAGAAATGAGCAAAGTAGCTTAGTGCCATAGAAGGATAAATGTACTTGTGGTTGCTAACTCTGAAGAAAATTAACCGTAGTAATGGTAGTATTTAGTTCCAAATTTACTAATAAATTACCATTTTCAGTATATAAATATAGGTGTTTATAAAACATTGTTGGAGTTTTAATGTTACTCATAGATGTGTATACAATAACAAACTTATATGAAACACAACTCAAGTTTTTATCTCTGACATTTCAAAGTGCTCAGTGTAAGTATCCTTAATGCAACATGCATATAGCCTGTAGTTGCGTTCCTGCCATATTCTAGTCATTATGTCTGCTGCTTTGGATTCAATGACTGACAATCCTGTCTTAACTTGGTCAGGCAGGCACTTAGTGATGGCCCATACATGTGATCTTATTAAGTATCTCCATGGGCTGAGGTTGAGAAATCCTGGGAACTATCTAAGGAAAACCATGTCCTGAGAACCTATTATGTCCAATCCACCATTTGGATTCAAATATTTCCTTGTGATGTCTGAGGTAAAAGCTAAAGTTGCTCTTTCATTTCATATAAGGTTTGATATCGTATATCATACTCAATAGAACATTAAAATGCCGACAATCTTTTAGGAACCATCTGTACACCTATCACTCTGGTTGCACAGTTATTTTTATGGAATTTTTGAAATAATGCAGTTGATAAACAAAAAACCAATCCTCTTTTAACATGATCATTTTTTTTTCATGGAAAAAAAAAGTTTATTTGAAAATTTTTTAATTTACTTTTTTGTTAAAATAGTTACTCTTTTTGTTTGAAATCAAGAGTTTATTTATCTCTCTTAAGCATAGTACTGTACTATATGTACTGTACTGTTCATCAGGGAATACTTCCTGTATGTTGAGTTTGTTTTTTATGCTACCTTGTGTTTGGTATATTTACATGTTAATGTAAATATTAAAATGTACAATGTTAAATATAAACGATGCTAGAATAAAAAAGCTCATGTTTATTTTGTAAATTGCTTATATTTTTGTTCCATTGAAGTTGTAGATCATATCAAACATTTTTATTCAGGATGTATGTACTGTACTTTTTTACATGATTTTTATTTTATGTGACGTTCTTTCAAATGTATCCACTGTGCAAAAAGAGAGATAGGTGTACTTATATCTTGAGTGGCAAACCTATGGCATGTGTGCCCAAAGTGACACTTAGGGAGAAATCATCTGGCATGCAACGTATGTAAGTGGTTTTTTTCAACCTCCGATGGCCCATAAAACAAAGACAAGTGTAAATATCATACTTCGTTATTACAACACCGGAGAATATTAACCAAACTCTTCAAACCTGTTACCGGTGCGTTCTTCTACTTGTACGTAACTGCAACCAATTTAAATATCTTCTTACGAACATTTTCGAACCACGATGACGGTTCTTCCTCGGGTAATTTTTGAATCTTTGATGGAATGCAGATCTTGGAACAAGAAATTCAAACATTAGAACCTTCGAATGCACGCCTCCCGTTTACGTCTTTCTCCGTCATGCGCAGTCAATTGCCATACGGCAATCATAGATTACTGCTCGTAAGCACCTGCCACACTACTGATAGCATGATCTCTTTTTTATGATTGATGCATTGGTTATTGCTAACACTAGCTAAGTATATACTGGCAGCCTCCAGCCACTTGATGTGCTGTATGTGCCTTGTGGTGCGGATAATTTTGGCTTTCTTAAAATCAGGTACTATGTCCGGATCAGACGCATAAATTGTTAGAGCAGTCATATTTCTTGGCTTCTGCATAAAAAAGCTGATTCAAAAAAGGATGATCAGGCAATAAGCCAAAAGGATGATTGAAAAAGATGCATGATAAATCAAAATCATGTGTTACTGGGGCCATTTTTTTTCAACCTCCAATGGTTCATGAAACAAAGACAAGTGTAAATAACAAAATGAATTTATTACTAAAAGTTAGGTACATACATGGTAACTTTTCAACATAATCACCATGAAGATTGAGGAATTTGTCATATCTCTAAACGAGCTTTGCAATCCCCTCTTCGTAGAATGTTGCCGCCAATGACTCGAGATGGGCCTTACCGTTGTTTTGAAGATCGTTAGTCTCGAACCTCCGCCCTCCTAAGTTCAGGAAAGAGGTGGAAGTCGCTTGGCGCTAAATGGAGGCTATACACTGGGTGTTTAAAAAGTTTCAAGCCGGTTGGAAGTCCGAAAGGCGGAAGTTTTCACACACCTTTAATGCGTAAAAATTTCCACCTCTTCCCCGAACCGAAAAAGTGGCTAGGAGGGCAGAGGTTCGAGACTAATGACGATCTTCAAAACAACGGTAAGGCCCATCTCGAGTCATTGACGGCAACATTCTACGAAGAGGGGATTGCAAAGCTCGTTTAGAGATATGACAAATTCCTCAATCTTCATGGTGATTATGTTGAAAAGTTACCATGTATGTACTTAACTTTTAGTAATAAATTCATTTTGTTATTTACACTTGTCTTTGTTTCATGAACCATTGAAGGTTGAAAAAAAATGGCCCTAGTAACATATGATTTTGATTTATCATGCATCTTTTTCAATCATCCTTTTCGCTTATCGCCTGACCATCCTTTTTTGAATCAGCTGTTTTGCATTTACTCTAATTAAAGCATATTCGTTTAATTTACTTAAATATTTTTATTTGAAGATTCCTTTTTGTTTAAAATTATAATTTTATTTTTATCCTATTTATGATAAAATGTTTATCTGATTTATAATAAATATAGTAAACTCCCACTAACTTGGACTTTGCATAACTTGAACAAATTTTTTTGAAACAGTAATTTAAAATTTCATGACAATAGAAAAATTATAATTAATGAGTGTTTTTGATATCTGAAAGTTTCTGCAATACTGTGCATTACCTTACTATCGTTGGTAAGTTACTAAAGAGTGTATGCTATTGTTTACTGTATATTGTCATGAAAGTTTTTTAGCTCATTTCCTGTAATAAATTCAGCAGTATAATCTCAGTTCGGTAAAACTTATGTATAGAGCCAATTGTAATAAATTACTGTATGTTAATACTCGTATATCAATGTTCTTGTTTTCCATGTCATTGGAGAAAACACCTTTCTAACTTGGACAACCTTTATCTCCTATAATCTGAGTTAGTGGGGAGTTTACTGTATTTCTATTACAGTCAAACCTGTTTTTGTGCGGGGGATAGGGACCCCATAAAAGAAAATGCATTAAAAAAATCGCGCGAAACTTCACGAGTGGCTATAAAAAATAGTGTTTGCAACACAATTAAAAATATATTTTTTTTATGCGGTGAATAGGGACCGCATAAAAAAAGTCTCACGTAGAAAATAACTCGAAACCGTTCGAAATAACTAGGAATTGCTTTTTTAACTCCTCGGGCCTTTTTCCGCAACACCTAATGGGGAAAAAAATCCTCTAAGAATTTTAATTTTTATATTAATTAATTATTTCCACTTAAATACGAATCTAACATTAAAAAGTTAAAAATAATCGTTAAATAATGATTTTATGTGATAAATATAGCAGCAGGAAGTGTTATTTCATTTAACAAGGCGTGAAATTTCACACCCGCAGTCCAAAGCTGGAGGGGAGCTAACTTACCGCATCTGTTCAAATATAACATAATATTTATGGTTTTTATGCTATTAAAATAAGAGGGGACCGAAAAAACGTACGAGAAAAAAATTTTTCTGAATAAAAAATGAAAAAAACCTGATGATGTCATAGAAAACAACCAATAGAGTTTTAAAAAATTTTACAGGAGTCAATTATGTTCCAATTTGATTGAAATTTTCATATGCCTCACAAAAAAAAAATTGCACAAAACAAATCGCACAAATAAAAATCACACGGAAAAAGACCGCACAAAAACAGGTTTGACTGTATATGAAAATGTCATTCACCAAATAAATATTCCTCCTTTTGTCTTTTTGTAATTTCACAGCTTACATATCTTTTCACAAATAGAATTTTTTGGGGCATTTGTTATTTAGTGTTTGCACCACATTCTTGTTGGCACAGAGTAAATTGTTCTTTAAAATGCAATAAGAATTTGCATTTGTTTCTTTAATACCAGATGATCAAATTAAAAGTTTATTTGCAAGGAGTAACATTGTGAACCAGCGATACTAGCCATTTATCACAACAAAGACTGATACAGCGGTATCAGTCTTTGTTGTGATAAATGTGTATATCTTAACTCCATTGGAGAATTGAGGAATGACATTTGGAATGCTTCAAAAGTGTCAGTCTTCTACTTGCAGGTAAAATTTTTGTTGAATTTGATGGATATTCATTATTACTCTGCCAGTTATGGCATTGAATATATCAGATAATCTGAAATACAATGACAAGTTCTTTATTATCTTTGTGATAAGTGTCAGGCTCAAATCTTATTTTATCTTGTTTATTATAAACATTATTCTAACAAACTTGTACAGATTGATTTGCACATCAGTTACAGATCAAAATCAAGAGAACATTGTTAGTTGTTTTAAGGTTTAAAACTTTCTTATTGATTTAGAATGGCAAAAGGATGATATTTTGAAAGATTAGAACTGTCTAGTATAATGGAATATTTTATTAAATTAATATCATATTTTCTGATCTTGTCTTTATTTCTAATCTTTTCAATACAATGAAATATTCTTCAAAACTGTATATATTTGATAGACATTGATAATGTATAATGATGATATATTTGTCAACATGGACATTAATCATTAACAGAACAATTATACTGGTGCTAGGGGAGCATCTGTCAGTGCTGTGTCTTCGTTACTAACTTATTTCTTTTTTATAGGTAAGTCTTTACTATTGTGGTAGTTAATCCGAAAAGAAAGTCGTATTCGCCGAGCTTTCGGGAAGGAGAGATTAGTAGTAAAAAGAAATCTTTGAAGAGTCGCGAGGATGAAGAATTTGCATATCTTCCGGAAGGAGAAAATTTTAACCTCGAAGAGGATATACGTGTTCTGTTGCATTTACATTTCTCCACGAATTCTAATGTCGACGAACTTATTTCTAGATTAAATTATGTATCCGAATGGTAAAAAATTTGGATGAAAGTTTGGCCGACTTAGATAATAGATTGGAAATATTAGAAAAATTGGCTGATAAAAATTGTAGTTTAAGCGATCAAAGTAATGTTACGAAAAAGTTTAATGATATTACTCCTAAACTTGACTTTTTGGATAACCAACGTCGAATAAATAATGTTGTCATTTCCGGTTTAGAAGAGGTCCGGGATGAATCATCTCTAGAAACGAAAGAGAAAACAGTTGAATTTGCTATGCGAATCTTACAGATGCCCGACATTAAGATTGGTAGGGCAATGAGAGTGGGAAAGAAAAAGGCTAATTCCCCTAGATCAGTGTTTCTCAAAGTGGGCGATAACGCCCCTTGTGGGCGGTGAGTAAATCTAGGGGGGCGCTGGAGGCAGGGTACTGAACGGTGATCAAAGGTAAAAGTTCCCTTTCCTCTGTCAAACGGATAAGAGGAAACATTGCATTCAATGGTTTGCAGATGTCGAGAACAATGTACGATAAGGGCACGAAGTGTGAGATTCATAGAAAAGTTTTCCTAAGAATATTTCCAATCCTTTCTCACACGGGGGTGTTGGGTATAACTTTATGGAACAAAAGGGGCAGTGGATCGAAAAAGTTTGAGAATCACTGCCCTAGATTAATTATTTGTACTTTTGTTGATTATTATGAAAAAATTAATTTTAAGAAACGAATTTTGGAATTAAAAGCAGATGGTGTCTATGTAAATGATGACTTTTCTCCTAGATTGAGAAATATTAGATTTATGCTTTGGGATTTCGATAGACAATCAAAAGTTTCTGGAGTGCGAATGGTAAAAATAGTTCATGATAAAATTATTATTGATGGAACGAAGTACTTTTACGATGTTGACTGTGACCGGGTTAAGCCTGTTTCATCCTAGCAATTGCCGGATAGGAGTACTTCGTTTTTAATTTGGAATTGTGCTGGTTTATTTAATAAACCTGAGTTTTTCTGGAAGTATTTATTGCAGTATGATATTATATTTCTTTCTGAAACTTGGTATGGTTCTAATTGAAATTTGGACATAACTGATTGTCTGCAAGGTTATAATCTCCATTTTGGAAAGGCTTTTAAGTTGCATGCAAAAGGTCATTATTGTGCAGACTGGTTATTAGCAATAAGATCTTCTTTTCCCTTTGTTGTTGTTTACCAAGACGACTTTCTAATACTTGTCAAATTTGGTGCCGAACTTGGTAATATTCTGGTATGTTTTGTTTATTTTCGGAAAAATGACTGGCAGTCTATTTTTGATACTTTAACTGGTTTGATATTAGATAATAGGAATGTATTGATTGCTGGTGACTTTAATGTTAGGATTGGATTGGAGAATATTATTTCTGACACATTTTGCAATTCTTTTAATATTGTTTGTCCTCTGCATAGGAATTTGAAAGACTTGGTAATTGATTCTTGTGGTAAAAAGTTGCTTCATTTATGTGATGATTTAAATATGATTATTGTTAATGGGAGATGTTTAGGAGATGAAGCGGGTGAATATTCTTTTATCTCTAGTCGTGGTTGTTCTGTTATTGATTTGGTCATAGTTTTTCTGCTAATTTGGAAAGATGTTCTCTCTCTTACGATGGATCAGTTTTTGAATTCCGACCATAACCCTTTGATTTTACGACTGGCTTGTGGCAATGATAGATCGGTCTCTTTAGAGAAGAGACGGAGAATTAATAGATTGTTTTGGAACGAATCTAGAAAGGATGATTTAAGGTTGGCTATGGAGGAAATATGTATCTCGAATAAGTTTGATTCAATGGAAGACCTGAGTAATTGTCTTTTTAGTTTGGCTTGTAAGTGGGGATTTAATATCAGGAGACATGGGAATTCTTTTTCGTGGTTTGATTCGGACTGTAGGATGTTAATTAGCGCTAGGACTAGAGCCTGGAGATCTTTTAGGAAGAGTAATGATTCTAATGATTGTTTGCATTTTGTTACATTACGAAGTTTGGTGAAGCGGTTTTGCATTGCGAAAAAAAAATTATTTGCTGGTAAAATTCAGAATTGTTTTAGGGAAGATAATAGACTTTTTTGGAATTATTTCCGACATGTTAAGCAGGCTAAGTTTTGTAACTAGGGATTGCAATCCAGCAGTGTTTTGAATCCAGCTGGATTTTTGCTGGATTGAAATCATTCCAGCTGGATCCAGCGCGGATCCAGCGTGGATGTATTTTTGGTGCAATAAAGTGTTATCTGTCTATCTATCTATCCTGCAATTTATGATTTTTTTAATGAAATAAAACATTCTAAAAAAATACTTAAGAAACTTTTATTATTTAGACTGGTCACTATAAATCAGTAAAACTTACATATTTAGGTAGTAAACCTAACTTTGGTTCGGCTTAACACTCGAGATAGAGATAATTAACTTCAAATGCTTAGTTAGATTATAATTATAATGTAATCTTAAGTTAAATAATAGCAAAGGTAATACTACTGATTAATTTATATTAATATAGTATAATAATGTAAGGACGGATAATCAGTGGCTAAGTGGCTATCAGTCTTACCAGTTTTCATATATAGGCTCTACATATTAGTCTGTAGTTATTTATAAGTATATAAAACTATGTACTGGAAGTAGAATAAGTTAAATAAACTACACCTTTATCAATCCAGCAAAATTTAATAAAATAATAAGGTTTTCAATCTAAGGTTTTTAACGATCTTCCTCGGTTACAAAAAAAAATAGAACATTAAATATAGAACATAAAATGTGTTCGGAATAAATATAACAATAAATGGAAAACGCCCAAATGGACAAAATATAGATAAATAAACAAAATAAATAGCGGAAAAAATATATACAGGGTGCTTTTTTTAAACTGACGGTACTCAGAAACATCTGTAGAGCAATCTAACAGCCGGACTGTCGCCAAATTTGGGAGAATGACTAAGGACGACATGGAAAAGAGATAGAATTTAGGTATGACTTTTTTTCTTCGCGGAAGATTCCGCGAAGAAAAAAGTAGTACCTAAATTCGCCGGTAGAGGAGGATTTGGAGCTGTTGTAGCGAAAAAGCTACCAGCACTTCACTGAAGAAAGGGTCATCAGTTGCTTTTTTCCACTTGCACGGCCGTCTCGCTTTCCGGATCTAACCCCATGTTACTTTTTCCTGTGGGGTTACTTAAAGTCCAAGGTCTATCTTGGTAGTGTCCCAAACTTAATGACTTTGAAGGACAACATTTCTCGAACTGTGATGAACATTCCTGCGGACATGTTACGTTCGGCCATAGAGAACACGGTGTTCAGGATGCAATGAGTTGTCCAGCAGGACGGTGATCACATTGAAGAAGGGAGAAGGTTATTTGCTGATTAATTAAACTTTCGTTATTACACTGAAATCGCTGTCTGATTATTCATTCGTGTGTTTGTTAATTGCAGCTGGATTTTATGCAGATTCTTAGCTGTTTTGCTACAACAGCGCCAAATCCACCCCTACCGGCAAATTTGGGTACTACTTTTTTCTTCGCGGAATCTCTTTCCCATGTCGTCCTTAGTCACTCTCCCAAATTTGGCGACAGTCCGGCTGTTAGATTGCTCTACAGATGTCTCTTAGTACCGTCAGTTAAAACAAAACACCCTGTATATAAGATCCAACGAAACCAGCATTGTCCGTTAATAACATTAATTAATGTAAAAGGATCTCCACACGGTAGACAATGAGTCCGCATCTCTATGGTTTATACAACCAGTTGTCATGTGCACCTTGCAGATTTCCAATCTCTCAAGATGTTTGACCGTTTGCCTACTCGTCGTCGTTTTTAGAATTGCCGCTTGATCCCATTGGACGTTAACATCCTTCTGTCTTTCGTATGATGCCAGCGCAGTGTTGTCAAGGTTCTTACTGATTGTATATTTGTGCTCTTGAGCCTTTGTTTTAAACTGCGCATCGTTGCACCCACATAAACAAGCTTGGAATTGAAACGTTGGTTGTGTAAAGGCACCGAATATATACCCGTTGTTGAATTCCGATTCTCTTTCTTTTTATCGTTTCTTAAAAGTTCGAAAACAGTGGGATTACATCGGTATACAATACGAAAATTATCAGACCTGGCAGTACATCTATGTATCTTGTTTAAAAAATGGGATGTAATTAAGCACTATTCTTTTTATATTTATTCCAAACACATTTTATGTTCTATAGTTAATGTTGTATTTTTTTGTAACTGAGGAAGATCGTTAAAAGCGATTGAATACGTTATTATTTTATTAAATTTTGCTGGATTAATTAAAGTATAGTTTATTTATAAGTAATTTAATTATTAGTGTTAATAAAGTAGTGAGTAAGTAATTAGTAGCAGTCTAGTAGTTAGCAAAGCGGCAACGCGACGACGTAGACTTTTGTGCAATTATTTAGAAAGTTAATTGAGTATTTGCGGATCCAGCAGGCCGAAGAATGCACTGGATCCAGCTGGATTGCTGGATGAGGGATCCAGCAATTGCAATCCGTATTTGTAACTTCAGCTTTATTCCTATTGATGATTGGTTTCATCACTTTTTTAATTTATTTGGTTCCTTGGACTCTTATTTTGCGGATATTTCGATTTTTAATTATTGTAGGAATTGGTATGATGAACTTTTGGACCACGAATTTTCTGTAAGTGAGCTTAATGATGCCTTGAAGAAGTATAAGCCAAACAAAGCCTCAGGTTTTGATGGGATCCCAATGGAATTTTGGAATTTTGAGACGTCGAGACCACATCTTTTGAGTCTTTTCTCAAAGATTTTTGATACTGGGTTAATACCGGAGTTTTGGAAGACGAGTATTTTAATTAAGATTTTTAAGAATAGTAGGAAGGATGTTCCTGGTAATTATAGAGGCATCTGGTTATGATCTTGTGTTTCGAAATTGTTTTGTATTATTTTGTATAGAAGATTGACTCGATGGTTAGAAGTTAAAAATATATTGCATGAAAATCAGCCAGGTTTCTGGGCTAGTTATTCCACATTGGATAATATTTTTGTTTTGTACACGGTTATTCAGAAAACTTTTTTACGAAAACGTAGGAAGGTGTGTGTATTTTTTGTTGATTTATCTTCTGCGTTTGACAGAGTCTGTAGGAATTCGTTGTGGTCAAAGATGTTGTGTTATGGTTTCAGTTATAAATTTATATCCTTACTTGTTGCTTTCTGTGAAAACTCCTTGCTTATGGTAAGAGTTGGAGGTAATTGTTCGCCATTAATGTTTTCTAAGACTGGTGTTAAGCGGGGCTGTATTTTGAGCCTAATCTTGTTTAGTATTTTTTTTGAATGATCTCTTTGATATTATTAACTCTTCTGGTGATGGTATAGAAATAGATGGTTTCCAAATTAAAATACTGGCTTAAGCAAATGATATTGTAATTTTATCTGATTCTGTGGTTGGACTTCAAAGCTAGATTGATAAATTGGCAATTTATTTAGATGAAAGCGGTTTGAAATTGAATTTGAATAAGTCTAAGATTATTGTTTTTCGAAGAGGTGGTAAGAGTGCGAGGGTGGATAAATGGTGGTTTAAGGGTTCTCCAATTCAAGTTGTCCCTAACTACAAATATTTGGGGGTTACATTTTCATCTAATGGTTTATTCCGTATGCATTACATTAATAAGAGAACTCGTGCTAGATTATTGATGAATAAAATTATTCAATTAGGGAGATCTGCCAAATTACGTAATTTGACTGATTATTTATGTTTATTGAAAACTGTAGTTTTGCCCTCTTTGTTATATGCTTCAGAGATTTGGGGTTTTAACTCGACCAATGGTGATGGTATACAGACTGAATTCATTAAAAACTTATTCTATTTACCTCATTGTAACCCAGGTTATTTAATTATGATGGAATGTGCTTTGACCCCTATAAAATTTATAATATTTAGTAGGATAAAAAATTGGATTATCAGAACTTTACTCAGACAATAATCATCAAGATTAAAAGTTTGTCTGAAATTTATACTTAAAAAAAGTCTATAGATTGGACACGTTATTTTATTGATACCTGTAATAATCATGGTATTAATCTTATTAATAATGATTTGGATTTAATGGACTGGTCTCTTCTCCTCGTTAACATTTTTGATAATTTTTTATACAATATTAATGAAAAAATAAATAATAGCATATATAATTGTTGGTGTAAGGATTTACATGTCACTTTTTTTTATACCGTATTTTACGGACTATAAGACGCACCTTAATTTTTAAGCATTTTTTTTTTTTTTTTAAATACCTATAAGACGATACGGAGTATAAGACGCACCTGAATTTTGGAGGCAATTTTTCGAAGAAAAAAGTGCGTCTTATAGTCCGTAAAATACGGTAATTCTTTATGTAATCAAGATGTTTCCCTTAATATTTTGTCTTTATTTATACAGGCTAGGTTAATTCACTGAACTTTTTAAATAATTACACAAGAGAATTGTGTAACTTTTGTGCTGAGAACAAAATTGTGGATGCCTGGCATATTTTGGCTAAATGTGGGCGTTTTAAAGTGTTGTGTTGAAATTTTTGGTTGCAAAGTTCTTAGCAGGTCTTTATTTCTTAAAATTTTATCGGAACCGTGTTATCAGTTTAAAGTGTTTTGTTTTCTAAGAAAATCTGTTGATCTGTTGTCTTAGGGGCGTGATTCCTCTACTATAAATTTTGCCTTACTGCTGGTGTTGTTTGGGAACATCTGTCAGTGCCGTGTCTTTGTTACTAACTTATTTCTTTTTTATAGGTAAGCAATTTGCTTTCTTTTTTTGGTTGATTGTTTTTTATTTTGTGTTTTATTGACAGATGCTTCCAAACTTTAACTTTAAACTTTAACTAATTATTACATTTGATTTTTAAATCTTAATTTATATTTAAATTGTAATTTATTTTATTATTGTAATAATATATGATTTTGTTTGTGATCTTATGTTCATTGTATCTAAGTGTTTTGTTTTTTGGGAGATGGTTTTGCTCCCTGCATCAAGGAGTGTATCCAGTATGTGTAATAAATAAATAAAATTATACTGGTGTTAAGCATTTACACAAGAATGAGGAGATGTTTTCAGAGAACTTTCTTTATTAAGCTAGCTTTATTAAGCTCTCCTCATTCTTGTGTAAATGCTTAACACCAGTATAATTGTCCTGTTAATGATTAATGTCCATGTTGACAAATATATAATAAATTGAATAAGGACGGTAAGGCAATAATAATTAATGTACATTGATGATTTAATAGTTCAGTTGTATTTATCAGGCTTTTTTTTCCCTGAAATCCTATTCTTGATTCATTCTCGATTTTAAAAATCTAATGGAAGTAATGATCCAGAATAAATTCAGTTCTGTTATTAATTGTTCTAACAATTAGTAACAGAACTTACAACTCTGATAACATAATTGTTCAGAATTCTTATAAATCTGAAAATTAATTTACTCCATAAATTCCAATTTATTCAAAGTAAATTCTTTATATTTCTACTATCCTCTCTCATTCTCTATTGTTGTCATTATCATAGAGAGAGAGAGAAAAGCATTGTAGTAAATTATGCAATTTTGCGTATGTTGTATATTTTATATAAGTTACATAATAAAGTAATTTATAACAAGTTACAAAATACAGGAACTTGTTAATGTGTTTTTCTAAACTTATTAACATAAATTATAATCTGTAAATAATGAAATAGTTATTTGTGCATTATCAATTTACATAAATGGAATTTTGAAATCTGCTTTGAAATTATAAATTATTTCAACTCAAAAACTTCACTTATTTTTTGTATTGAGAATGTTTAAATTGTTTTAGTTTATAACATTAATTTTTTTTATTTATTTACTCTTATCCAAAAATAATTTTTTTCGCATGGAATTTACTTTGAATGTCAATAACTTATATAATGAAATTATTTTGCAGTTATGACATTGATAGCAACAGTCCAAGTTTGAGCAGACATGTAAGCATTTTTAATTACCTTAGTTAAAAAATGTTTTATTTAATATTTAGAAAGCTGCCATGGTTAATACAAACAACTAATTAGTATTAGTTGTTTGTACATAGTAAAAAAATTAAATCTAATTGCAAATTTGTACAAGTAATTAGATAGATTAAAAATACATTCCTTGCATTTCTCTCCAATTGTATTACTAGTATATAATATAAAGTATATAAAACATTATACATTAGGGTTTATGCAAAAACCGGTTTTTGAATTTTTGCCCAAAAAATGGAGATAAGGGATATTTACAACTTATTTTAAAACTTTTTCATTTATTTAATATTTATAACATTTTAAAAATATAACAAAATAAAATCAACTAATATCTACACAAAACAAAACAAAAGAACTGCTAGAATATCACATTAGACTATAAAATTTACTCCATAGAAAACCATGAAGGAAAACGAATAACAATGAATTTCTATAAAATATTATTTTATTTCTTATTTTTTGTAAGAAAATATGAATTTAGAAAGTGAAGAACGTATATAGATCTATTGTTCAACCATGTCCTTATTTTCCACAGAAAATTGCCAGAGATAGAAAAATCTCTCACACTGAGCTGGGTTTAATTGTCATTAAAGCATTAAATAATAAATCTAAATTTTTTGTTCTTCTGTTTATACCCTCTAATACTAAAAACTCCTTCTTTTAGTGTCTTAGGGCTGACAAAGTCACTTTTTCAAGTTCTTGAAGATATTTATGCGATCGATCTCGTGTGACCCGATTTTGGGGGATGTAACTTGCAAAGGGTTGCTTATAGAGGTCCCTTTTTGCTCCTATAGCTCTGCTCTACAGCTCTGATAAGATCCCAACCGTCTCATTCAGAACTTGAATTGCACAGAATTGGACTCTTTTTAGGCATAGGAGGGATAAAAAAAATCCCTCCTATGCCTAAAAAGTTTTGTAGTTAGTTTTATGAAACAGTATTTAACAATATTCCCATTTTATGCCAGAGATGATTTTGTGTCAAAATGTTGATGTTTTTAATCAAATAATTAATTAATTTTTATGTTTTAAGTCTAGGCTTAAAATCCGGTTTTTTACTTGGGAAAAACCAGGTATAAAATTATACAAATTTCTTCAAAAAATTGGTTTTTCAAAACCAGGTTTTAAAAACTGACAAACCCTATTATACATGAAAATTTAGCTGGGAACATATTGAAAATATTTTATGGCAGAAAAGACTTATTTGTAATTGAATTTCCACTAAAATTCAAGTTGAACAACATCCTACTTTCTGTTTTTGATCACCTTTTAACATTTCGACATTATCTAAATTAAAATGGCTGATAATAAGCAAAATCGTGAGCCCTACTTCTTCGGGAGGATGACTTAGATTAGACAAACTGCAGAGGACACACATACAGTATTTTGAAGGGAAACTTGGCATACCCCAAGTATCACTTTGAGTACCCTGACTTTGGAGACCACTGATCTATAGGATGGCAGACATAAACATAGTGATTAAATTTTCAATTTGGAAATCTTGCCTCACCTTCCTAACCTTTTATGTAATATTTTCTATATATATAGTTAAACCTTGATATAATACCACCTCTGAAATTGGCAGTAAATTAAATGTGTGTTTAAATTGAAGTGCAGTGGTACCTCGGTATTCAAATATCTGTGCAAAAAATTTAGTTGGCATTTGACTGAATAAACATGACCTGCTAGAACAAATTTTTACTTAAAAATAATAAATTTTTACAATTCACCTATCCACACCGGGGTGATACCATTTAATTCTCTCGTAAACCTTGTCACCGGTGCTGCCAAAGTTTGTGCGCTAACGTTTTCGGCCCCTCACTAGGTCCTTCTTCAAGCGAAATTTATTCTATTTTCTTTTTTGACCGTTAAAACGAAGAATATCCTCTTTCTGGATAAAATTCGAATTGTCCGATTCCGTATCTATGGAAACCGCGTGCCATCGATATTCTAAACTTTACGTAATACGATTATGCGCTTAACTTCGTGACGTAAACTACCAAAACGTAATCCAACCGCATCTTTGTCCAATTCAGCTCCCTGTAACGGCCTCTTTAATTATTTTGCCTCCGTTGGTCCGTATCGCTGTCTTGAATTAGTGCCTGCCATGCTAAAGATAACTTCATCTCATCCTTCGAATTGATTGGTTGGGTGTACTTGAAGGCTTTCCAAATCTCCATTTGCTCTAGCCAACGAAGGCGGTCCGTATGCCGTGTGGTGACGAGGAGTTTAGCGCTCTCGAAGTTCGCTGTTATTTCTTGATCTGACGCGTAAACCGCAAGCGCAGTGCTGTTTCTGTTATTTCTAATATCTTGCTGATGTTTTTTCCACCTAATTTCAACTGATCTTTTCGTGGCGCCAATGTACATTAAATTTCTGTTAAATCTAAATTAAAGCTAAAATAAATTTTTATTTTAGCTTTAATTTTGTCATCTTTAAAAAATGTTCTTTGATAAAAATGAGTAACTATGTTAAAAATAAAAAAAAATTCTAGAGGTGCCTATCTTAGACAAAATTATTGCTAAGCGAAGAATACAATCTAGTATTAGAAATAATGTGTTAGTTTACAACTGTTATAATTAAATTACACATCTGTGTTAAGTAATGACAACTGTTATATACAAATATTTTCCATTCAACCTAATAAAATTAACAAGCATATTCTGTTCTGTATTGCATATGGGTGAAACAAAGGACATGTGAGTCTTCTTGTAACTGTTGTTCAGTGCATAACTCTACTAAACTTTGCTGTAAACTGTCTCATTTATTTGCATTTTTTGGATTTTTTTTAATGATTTAGGCATTCTAGGCTTATAAATTTTCTGTTGAGTTTGTGTTAAATTCTAGTTCAAATATCTTTATAAGTGTATTTTTGGGAGTCTGGAACAGATTGATCTAATTTACATTATTCTTTATGGGAAAAATTTGTTCGGTACTTTAACAGATCATCACTCAAACAGCTTTCTGGAGCAAATTAAGTTTGAATAATGAGGTACCACTGTACTTCAAACAGTGAAAATTAGGTTTAGTAATGAGATCTATATAGAAGTGCAAGTTTGCGAGTTTGAAAGTCATGCAATTTGCTGACTAGTCATCTTTGATGCAAAATCCTATATTTGGTAATTTACAGATGCTGAAGGCTTTAGTATTTAATATTTATTGGTTAAGTCACCCTTCAAGACCTGAAGATTCAGTCACTTATTTGTTGACACTACAAGGGTGGTGCTATATATTGAGGCTTGACTCCTCAATATAAATATCATCTTATATATGTACACAGTGTATAAGATGATTATATTGAGGAAATTTTATTTTCAATACCAACACAAGGAAGTTTTTGTAAAGAAATAATTTTTAAATTCCAGTATAAGACCTGGAATTTAAAAAAGAAAAGAGAGATGTATTCATAGATAAGTAATACACATCAACATGAGGTTGATTCAGGGATTTAACAAATTATTTTTAAGTGATATGTTAAAGCTGGACAATTGCTGAATTATTGGGCTATGGTTAGGATAAGTTAATAATTAGATGCAAAGTAATTCGTAAAGGTAGGCAGTAAAGCTGCCATCTTGCAATAATTTTAATAATTACAATAAATTAATTTTAATTTAGAGTTTCTGGAAGAACAGAAATGGCCCAGAGCAGGACTTGAATCTGTAACTATTGCATACTATGCAAATGTGTTTCCAGTTATGCTACCTAGACCTCCATCTAATCTTCACTTCCAGAACTATTAATTTAGATACAATCATACAAGTCACTCAGAATTAAAATTAATATTATAATTATTAAAATTATCATGACAAACCGTATACCTCTAGACAAATTACTTTGTATGTAATTATTAACTTAATCTAATCATAGTTTGATAATTTGTCATATTACCTGGTTTTAATCAAAAACTGTATTTGTTGAATAAATATAAAATATAAATACGACTTTACAAAGTTGGAACTTTGTCTTGTCTTTACTTCCGCCGTTCACACTATCGGCAGTCCTTTAGAATTCACAGTCCCTCGTAGACGACCTTTCTTTTGAGGCTACTGCCTCCGTAAAAGAATGTAAAACAGGTAAAAGTTCTGTATTTAATTTTTTACTTAAAATGTGATATTTTAACTGTGGCAATGACACCAGAAGATGCTTTTTACCTGTTTTACATTCTTTTACGGAGGCAGTAGCTGCAAAAGAAAGGTCGTCTCCGAGGGACTGTGAATTCTAAAAGACTGCCGATGGTGTGAACGGCAGAAGTAAAGACAAGACAAAGTTCCAACTTTGTAAAGTCGTATTTATATTTTATATTTATTAAATGTGAATAACGCCAGCCGTGTTCTGTATTTAATTTTATATTTGTTTAGTTGTTATATATAGTAATATGTTATATTTTTTAAATAATTAAAATATAAGGACAAACATTTTTTATAATTTGACTTTTAAACTGAACAAAACAATTTTTTTTCTTTTTAGCACACTTTACTATAGGTCAGTGATTCCCAACCGGTGGTTCGCGAACCCTGGGGGTTCGCAGTGTTTGCAGAGGGGGTTCGCGAAAATAATATTGTAATGGCGGATTTTTTAAAACGCCATTAAAATCAAAAGCAAAAAAAAACAAAACAAAAACACAAAAATTAAAGAACACACCCACTGTAAAACAGATTGTTCGCTGCCTGTTTGTTAAGAAATCTATAATAAATTTCAATATTTTCATTTCTCTTTTCCTTATTTGTTTTTCAAAATTACTTTATCAATATCAAATTATATCAACAATTTTATACATTATAATTTATTCCTCTTATTCAAGTAATCAAATACTATTCTCTTTTTATTACAAACATTTATTTATATTTAAAACATTTTATCAATGTGATTAGTATCATGTTCTGCTTTATATTTAAAATCATTGCAGCAGTTTTCCCTTCTATGTAATATTTTTTTTTACAATACAATTGGAAATAAATATCAAATTAAGGCAGTTTACTACAGATTTTAGAATTAGATACTTGTTCACAACCGGAAACTGGGAGAGTAGTGTTGTATTAACCGACGTTCATACATAGGCTTAGCACTTGTAAAGCTCGAGTGATAGTGATACTGTGACTGTCGAGTTCTCGTGTAAATGATTTAATAATTATTAATTTAATTATTATTATAGCTTATTTTTATTATGGATCGATGGTTAAAAACGGGTCGTTTAGAAACGAGACACGATAATCGAGACGATAGTACTGAAAGCTGTAGTGAGGTACCGTTTCACCAGACGAAAAACAAAGGAAATGATGATAGAAAAGGGAAAAAGCGAAAATATGACAGCGACTATCTACAATTGGGTTTTCATTTTACTGGGGATGAGTCGGAACCTAAACCGCTTTGTGTTATATGTAACGAAGTTCTTGCCAACAGCAGTTTAAAACCATCACTTCTTCGTAGACATATTGAAACAAAACATCCGACACACAAAGATAAACCTCTTGAATATTTCAAAAGAAAATTAGCAGATATCAAAAAGTGTAGATTTTCTTCTTTCTTGACTTCGAACGAAGATAGTAAAATGGCCCTCGAAGCATCATTTCAAGTAAGTTATAGAATTGCAAGATCTGGACAAGCGCATACAATAGCAGAAAATTTAATTGGACCATGTGCAAAAGATATCGCCAAATGTATGCTTGGGGAAAAGGCAGCAAAGAAAATTGAGCTAGTTCCCTTATCAAACAACACGGTGTTGCGTAGAATTAATGACTTGGCTAATTATGTGGAGAACGAACTTCTAAAAAGAATAAAATTGAATTATTTTGCAATTCAACTTGACGAATCGACGGATGTAACAAATGCCGCAGTCTTGCTTGTCTACGTTAGATATCTTTTTACGAATATTGTTCAAGAAGATGTACTATTTGCAAAACCTTTGAAAACCTACACAACTGGAGAAGCGATTTTCGATATGATCAATGGGTATTTTGAAAAGAATAGAAAAAGCTGGTCTTATTGTGTGGGTGTGTGTACAGATGGTGCAAAATCAATGACAGGAAAATTTTCTGGTTTTGTGGCACGGGTGAAGAAGATCAACGAGAAAATTCAATGGACTCATTGTTGTATTCATAGACAAGCTTTAGTATGTAAGCATATTCCTGCAGAGTTATCTACTACTTTAAGTGAAGCTGTGAAAATTGTGAACTTTATAAAATCGCGTGCTACAAATTGCCGTCTATTCCGTACGCTTTGTGAGGATTTTGGAAGTTTCCACGTTTCTTTACTACTTCACACAGAAGTTAGATGGCTTTCCCGTGGTAAAGTTTTGACGCGTTTGTTTGAATTGAAGTCTGAAGTTCAAGCATTTTTTATTGATCATCCGTTTCATTTGTCTTCTTGTATATCCGATGTTCTTTGGCTGCAAAAGCTTGCGTATTTAGCTGACATTTTTTGTAAACCGAATGAATTAAATATGTCTTTACAAGGCGAGGGTGTCACCATTTTCAGTGTACATGATAGAATTGAGGCTATGTTGAAAAAGATCAATTTTTAGATTCAATGCCTGCAGATGAATGAGTATGTATGTTTCGATTCTGTCAGCACTTTTTGATCAGAAAATTCAATTAAACTTGACGAAAACATTAAAAGGAGTATATGTGAACATCTGAACTATCTTCGATTAACTTTCAACGACTATTTTCCCAACAGATGCAATATATCCATCTCAAACAACTGGATACGTAATCCATTTCAAGGAAATGTAAGTTCAGAAACCTCTCTAAATATACTGGAAAAAGAAAAACTCGTAGAGTTATTTTGTGACAGTTCTCTAGAAGCAATTTTTAAAGATCGATCTTTAATTGACTTCTGGCTCAGTATACAAAATGAATATCCTGTTCTGTCAAAAAAAGCCATTGAAGTTCTATTACCATTTTGCACAACATATCTATGCGAGAAGGGATTTTCAACATATACTTATCTGAAAGATAAATACAGAAACAGGTTAAATGCAGAACCTGATCTAAAACTGAAATTGTCAGATATTGAGCCTAACTTTGAATTGCTTTGTTCTATCAAACAGCCACAAATATCCCATTAAGAGTTTTTCCAAATGTAAAACATTAGAACCAGTTTGTTAAATTTATCTTGTTTTCAACTTTTATAGCCACCATTTTAGTCTTATTAATGTTTTATTTAAATGTTTCACGATTAATATAATCAATTATTCTGCAATATGTAAAATATATATTCTATCAAATTTTATTGCTTATTTTTACCTGTTATTAACGACTACATAGGGGGTTCGTCAAATTTTTTCGGACCTTTCTTTTGGTTCGCGAGGAAAAAAAGGTTGGGAAACACTGCTATAGGTGAAGTGCTTATGTTAGGACTTCTGTGTGTGTGTCAGATGTGCACATGCATGTTCCATTCAATCCATTTATTGCGCATGTCCATGTGCATGCGCAATGACTTCACTTTCGTTACCTAAGTGGTATGTTCTGTTCAATCCATTCATTGTGCATGTCCACGCACATACACAAAAGGAAACTGAATGTTTTCATTTACGGTCACTGTACGTTATAGTAAAAACTACATGGTTCTTCTGGAATCTATAAACCATATCCTTTACTGTATATTCAGTGAAAACTTCTTCAAACAACAACATTACAACCCTGTAAATTATAAACAAATCCGACTAATGCCGTATGTTATCGGGCTAGAAATTGGCTATCATACTAATAAATTATGAAACAATTTGATACTAGAGGGAGACGTTAGACTCCATCTCTTAATAAATTTAATAATTATAATTATACGATAGCCGATTTCTAGCCCGATAACAATATGGCATTAGTCGGATTGTAGAAAAATTCTTCTGAACAACTACTCGATTTCAAGAATTTATAAAATTTATTTTAAACAAAATTAATATTTGATTCAATTTTGTGGAGCATGCTATCAGATTGGCCTGACCAACCTTGTTGTTTAATTGTTAACATTTTATGCCTCTTGGAAGCAAGCAAATTTCTCTATGAATTCTGTAATGTCTGATTATCAGATACTATTAAACAAATAAATTTTGATTTATTTTAAGCTAATGTTTTATGGCATATTCTAATTTAGTTAGTGATATTTTTAACATTTAAATACTTCTAACAGAATTTCTGAAAATATTTTATAAATATATTCATTGCAGGATTTTTTGGGAAGGATGGAAGTTTCTTTAGGAGAAATAGTCTCATCACATGGATCACAAGTAGAAAGACAGTTATAGTAGGAAAATTAATTTGATTTATGTAGAAAATTATTCATTTTTTTATTTGTTACATTCATATGTTTTTTATTTTTTTTGTTGTTGTTTTAATTTGTTTCAGTAGCGGAGGAAAGAGTTGTGGAAAAATAATATGTAAGTCTCCTCATTTTAAGATGTAACTTTTAATGAATTTTATAACTTTTTATAACATATTTGACAAATTTTCCGTCTTAATATATACAACTATACTAATCACTTGCCACACCTACTATGGACTTGTAACTTTCCCTGGCACTCAGCTAACTTTAAGCTTAATAGCTTAAAGTTAGCTGAGTGAAAGCATCTTTAAAAATACCCAGACTTGCTCTAAGAAATCATATTTTTTTCCTTCTGTTTAACATATTTGTGATCATAAAATTCTATCAGCAGAACTCTAAACTTTAATCAGAACCCAAAATCTTCAAATTTATGTTCATAATTTAAGAATTTAGTTCAATATATTTGCTGAATTTTATAAATTTATGTACTTTCTTTTTACAGTTGTAACTGAAGAGGTAACGAGTTCAAGAGTAAGATTTGAATTTATTTTTGTATTTTATTTATAAATTGATTTACAATAAGTTATATAAAATAGTTTGCTTTGCTTTATTTTGCAAGGAAGTGGCAACGATGCAATTTTATGCTAAAAAACTTGACAGAAAGGACTTTTTTGGACGATCGGATCCTTTTCTGACCATTAAAAGATGCAATGAAGATAGTAGGTAATTGTTTTTCAGGTTTTTTGCTGAAGGTGATATGTAGATATATATATGAGCAGAATAGTTGGATGTAAGAATTACAATATCAAACTCTGATGTATGAAAGGAAATCAAAAAATCATTCCATTAACTTTAACTCCAGTTATAAGTTAATATGACTTTTATTATTATGCAGTTACATTGATTACAGTTATATTACAATATACTCCTGATTATTTGGGCTACCCTTTGGTAATGGAGGCACAGATAATGCTGAAACATGGATGATCTGCAAGTTTGTTTTAATTAAAGCTAATTGAGTTTTCTTTTATTTAGTTTTTAATTTCATATTAAAATTAAATATATTCACACCTTTAACGTGTCCAGCATAACGTTAATTTCCATAAAAACGTTTTCGATCCCTTTCAGAGATCCTCATCAGTTAAAGATTACCAAGAAACGAACAACAAATTCTAATTTAAAAAGAACGAATATTTCAAAAACTGGTCGTGCATCTAGCGGTGAAAACGTAAATGCGTTCCTAATGACTTCATTACTAACGTGAAATTTAAACATCCAAAATAATTCTAGTCCCCCGTATATAAATTACCCAACGGTAAAAACAATATTAGACAGGAATGAAGTGAAGCGGCTTCTGCGGAGACGTAAAATTATGTCATATCCGTTTTATAGAAAGACTTCCAGGCGGTTGATAAACTGTCAGAGTCTCTATGATTGATGCAGTGTTTGCTGAGATGTGCCTTGTGTATCTCCATTTTTTCTGTGTGTTTCACCGCTTGTGCTGATCTGGTAGGTTTAATAATCTCCGCCTTGTCCCAATAAACCATGACATCCTGCTCCTTGGCAAATGCAGCAAGTACCGTACTATCAATGTTTTTATTGACTGCGTATTTATGTTCCTCGATCCTTTTTTTCAAATTCCTCATGGTAGCGCCTACGTAAACTAGGTCGGAGTTGAATCTATTATCTCTCAACATCAAGTAAACTCCTGTGAGGGTATCATAACTATATCTTTCCTTATCATTTCTCAAAAGCCTATAGACCGTGGGATTACGTCTATAAACTATGCGTATATTCCTTTTTCTGGCCACTTTCTTAGTAACTTGGTTTAAAAACGGTATGTAACTAAGGACAATCCTTTCTTTCTGCTCGTTCTCCTTTATACGTCGGTTGTGTGGCTGGAAGGTCTTAATAAGGGTATCCACCGTTTGTGTTCTGTAACCATGTTGAAGCGCTATTTTGCGTATGTAATCTAACTCTCTGTACGTATCATATATGCTGGTACAGTGCGTGTGAGCTCTCTTTATCCATGATTTAAAAGCCGTTAATTTTAAGTGTTCCGGGTCTGATGAATTCCTGGAAATGATGTAAGGTTGATAAGCCGGCTTGCGGTATACTTTTGTTACTATGTGTCCCTCTCTACATATAATCTCCAAGTCAGGGAAATTAACCTGTCGCTCACTTTCCTGTTCTAGCTTCAGTGTGAGGCCATAGGAGTTATCGTTGACCAAGTTTATGAAACGGTTTATATTCTGCTTATTCTTCCACAAAAAGAAGATGTCATCAACGTACCTTGCGTAAACCACTGTATCTTCCTGGAAGTTAGGTAGGATGTAGTTTTCCAATTTACGTAGGACAAGCTCACAAATTAAAGGTGAAGTGGGGCTACCCATTGGTACACCACGCTCCTGTAAGTATGTTTGTTAATTGTATGGAATAGTTGTATGGAGTTCTTAATCTTTTACATATGGAAAGGGCCACCATGCAAGCTCCAAGGACGCCTAGAATGTTTGCCTTCGAGAAAACACACAAACCGGGTTCACAGTTACGCCCAGTGGTAGAAAAATGCAGTGCGCCTACCTACTTAATAGAAAAGAAGTTAGTTAAGTTTTTGCGTGAAAGAATACCCTACTCCCCTTTTTCAATTAAGAACTCCATACAACTACTCCGGAAACTTGTGAACATTGCTCTCATGGATAATGAATACATGACTGTACTAGACTACAAAGCGTTATACCCATCCATTAAATTACCGCCTTGTTTCTGTGAACTGAGAAATTTTCTATTCAATAACATCGAGAATCCATCGAAACATCATAAGGACATATTAGAATTGGCTCATTTAATTTCTCATATGTCATTCTTTGGCTTTGAAGGAAAAACATACTTACAGGAGCGTGGTGTACCAATGGGTAGCCCCACTTTGCCTTTAATTTGTGAGCTTGTCCTACGTAAATTGGAAAACTACATCCTACCTAACTTCCAGGAAGATACAGTGGTTTACGCAAGGTACGTTGATGACATCTTTTTGTGGAAGAATAAGCAGAATATAAACCGTTTCATAAACTTGGTCAACGATAACTCCTATGGCCTCACACTGAAGCTAGAACAGGAAAGTGAGCGATAGGTTAATTTCCCTGACTTGGAGATTATATGTAGAGAGGGACACATAGTAACAAAAGTATACCGCAAGCCGGCTTATCAACCTTACATCATTTCCAGGAATTCATCAGACCCGGAACACTTAAAATTAACGGCTTTTAAATCATGGATAAAGAGAGCTCACACGCACTGTACCAGCATATATGATACGTACAGAGAGTTAGATTACATACGCAAAATAGCGCTTCAACATGGTTACAGAACACAAACGGTGGATACCCTTATTAAGACCTTCCAGCCACACAACCGACGTATAAAGGAGAACGAGCAGAAAGAAAGGATTGTCCTTAGTTACATACCGTTTTTAAACCAAGTTACTAAGAAAGTGGCCAGAAAAAGGAATATACGCATAGTTTATAGACGTAATCCCACGGTCTATAGGCTTTTGAGAAATGATAAGGAAAGATATAGTTATGATACCCTCACAGGAGTTTACTTGATGTTGAGAGATAATAGATTCAACTCCGACCTAGTTTACGTAGGCGCTACCATGAGGAATTTGAAAAAAAGGATCGAGGAACATAAATACGCAGTCAATAAAAACATTGATAGTACGGTACTTGCTGCATTTGCCAAGGAGCAGGATGTCATGGTTTATTGGGACAAGGCGGAGATTATTAAACCTACCAGATCAGCACAAGCGGTGAAACACACAGAAAAAATGGAGATACACAAGGCACATCTCAGCAAACACTGCATCAATCATAGAGACTCTGACAGTTTATCAACCGCCTGGAAGTCTTTCTATAAAACGGATATGACATAATTTTACGTCTCCGCAGAAGCCGCTTCACTTCATTCCTGTCTAATAATGTTTTTACCGTTGGGTAATTTATATACGGGGGACTAGAATTATTTTGGATGTTTAAATTTCACGTTAGTGGTGAAGTCATTAGGAACGCATTTACGTTTTCACCGCTAGATGCACGACCAGTTTTTGAAATATTCGTTCTTTTTAAATTAGAATTTGTTGTTCGTTTCTTGGTAATCTTTAACTGATGAAGATCTCTGAAAGGGATCGAAAACGTTTTTATGGAAATTAACGTTATGCTGGACACGTTAAAGGTGTGAATATATTTAATTCTGATACTTGGTTCCAGTAAGCATTCCTTATTATATACTATTTCATATTAAATTTAACATAACTAATAAACACTCACCAAACCTGATAACATTAAGCCTATACATCACCAACTGCCGTAAATAATTGGACTAACTTTTGGATATATACGATTAAAGATTATAAATAAATTTGGCACTTGAGGTAGGTGTTAGGCACCATCTCTTTTTAAAATTAATAATTTAAATAATTTAAATTACGAGGCGTGTTTTTAAAGTAAGTACCGTTTTAATATAACGCTGCTAAAGCGCTGCAGTCGGCACTTAGTACATGCGTGCTGTGTACCTACATCTGTTGGGAAGCCACAAACGCCATTATGGAGCCAGTCGACTGTGTTTACTGTTGTTTGCGTATTATTGAAATGCCGCCACTCATTGAGAATCCCGCCGACTGCGAAGTGCGTGCTGTTATTCGTTTTCTCAGTGCTAAAGGCTCGAAAGCGGCTGAAATTCATTGCCAAATCAGTGAAGTTTATGGTGAAAGCGTTATGAGTGATGGAATGGTACGAAAATGGGTTAGGGCCTTTAGTAATGGTTGCACAAACATTTACGATGAGGAACGAAGTGGGCAACTTTCAGTCATTATCGACGATTTGATTGAAAAAGTGGACTGTAGAGTGAAAGAGAACAGACGATTCACGATTTCATCTTTATCTAAAGAGTTTCCTGTAGTTTCAAGAAGTGTTCTCTATGAAATTGTGACCGGACGATTAAATTATCGGAAGTTGTGTTCCCGTTGGGTGCCGAAAATGTTGACGGAGGAGCACAAAACCAAACGTTTGGCCAGTGCATTGACTTTTCTTGAGCGCTACAGTGACGAGGGAGATGATTTTTTAAGCCATATTGTTACAGGCGATGAAACGTGGGTAGCCTACGTTACACCGGAATCGAAGCAACAATCCATGGAATGGCGACATTCATCATCTCCAAGGAAAGTCAAGTTCAAGCAAACAATTTCTGCTCAGAAAATCATGTGCACGGTGTTTTGGGACAGATACGGAGTGTTGCTTGTTGATTTTTTGCCTCATGGTGAAACAATCAATTCAGCTGCATACTGTGAGACTTTAAAAAAACTGCGCCGTGCAATACAAAACAAAAGGCGGGGCTTACTGAGCAAGGGTGTCGTTTTGCTCCACGATAATGCTTGTCCACATACGGCAAATCAAACTCAAGACCTAATCACATTATTTGGCTGGGAACAATTAGACCACCCTCCATACAGTCCCAACCTAGTGCCGAGTGACTATCATTTGTTTCTGAATTTGAAGAAGCATCTGGCAGGGCAGCGCCATAACACTCACAACGAAGTCAAAACGACCGTTCTGCAGTGGTTGTCTCATCAGGCGGCAACATTCTTTGATGATGGAATACAAAAGCTGGTTCCACGATACGATAAGTGTCTCAATATTAATGGGAATTATGTAGAAAAGTAGTGTAAAATATGGGCTTTCATATAAATAAAAATTTTGTTAAAAATGTTTGCTTGTTTTTTTTAATTTCAAAACGGTACTTACTTTAAAAACACGCCTCGTATTATAATTATTATAAATTAAATTAATCTAAATTATTTAAATTATTATAATAATTAATTTTAATAAGAGATAGTGCCTAATGCCTACCTCAAGTGCCAAATTTATTTATATACTTTAATCGTATATATCCAAAAGTTAGCCCGATTATTTATGGCAGTTGGCGATGTATTGGTTTAACATAACTGTTTATATATTATGAATAAAATACATTTTGGCAATGATAATTAATTAACTAACAGAAAATTCAAAAAAATTTATTGATGTAGAGCCGTGCAGTTAACAATCAATGTCTTGTACAGTAAAGCCTGTCCAAATCGGAACTCGATTAAAATGGAAACTTGCAAACCTGAAAAAAGTACTTGGTATGGTGCGATTCTGGTTTACACAGGTTTTACTGTATTATTAACCAAGAATAAAGGTTGCCAGCTAGATATCATCATAAAACATCATTAATTTTGTGATAAAAATGATTTTTAAGATATTTTCTTCAAACAATTTTACAACTTATTTAATAGAAAAACAATACACTATACATGTAAGTAAAGCTGTATTGATCAAGGATCAAACACGCTTACTGTACTTGTTAGGCCATTTAATTTATGCCTTGATGTTCTGGAAGTAGTTCTGACATTTCAACATGCCATTTTAAATAGCAAGAATTAACAATGAGGAATTTTTATTATTTTAATGTTAATATTTGTATTCAAGATGTAAATTTTTATTGAGACATGTACATATAATCTGCACATGGATAATTTAGAGTATGATGTAATTTCTAATGATGATAGAGACAAACTATGAGTTAAAAAACTGTAGAACAAGGGGGAAATTAGAAATTAATTTGATTTCTGATGCTTTATATAGAAAAATAGAATTTTTGTTGCTTCTTTATTGTATATTAATCAGAATTATGAAACATTATACTGTGCTTTGCAAATATTGCAGTTCTACATTGATAAATCAGTACATTCTGATTGGTTTCTATGCATTTAAAGTTTATATGATGCTTTTTTTTTTTTTTTTTTGCCTTACATCTTTTACACTCTAGACACTAGGATGGTCTTTTTTTTAAAGCCAGTCGTAGATTTGATTTGGTCTGAGAGAGAAGGGCTTTACATATTTGGAAAAATGATTCAAAAATTTCCAGAGAGGTTTTTGACTTCTCTGATTTAATCCCCAAGAGCAGTAGCCCGACATTTTAAATGCTTTAGCCAATTGGCTGACTTATAAAATGCTTACACAAATTCTATCAGAAGTTATTCTTATATATTTTTTGATTTATAATCTTCATTTTATATAAAAGTAATTTGTATTTAATATTTAAGTTATGTTATACAGATTTTTAATTTCATAAGTAAATTTTAAACTAAAATTTTTAATAAATGTATTTCTGTTTCCAGTTATACTGTTGTTCATAGAACAGAATTTATCAAAAGAACATTAAACCCAGTTTGGAAACCATTCTCTATACATGTTTCTACACTGTGTAATGGTGATTATGATCGAATGTTAAGAATAGAATGCTACGACTGGAATCAAAGTGGAAAGTAAGAAAAACATATTAAATGTTTATTATCTTTTAATCTTGTATTTGTTCAGATTAAATATTATATTAGCTTTTTTCTATGAACTGTTAATTTGTTTATACTGATGATGACATATGAGTAACATTAATTGGGATAAATAAATATTTCTAGACTTTTTAAATTCTGGTTTTATTAAATCTGACATTATAAGCGCATGTTAAAACAAATAAAGATTTATATAACTTGAAGATTTATTAATTAATAATTCATCTAGCATACAATTAATGTAAGAATAACTAGAAATTTAAACTAGTATACTATAGGCAAATAATTAACATTTAAGTTATCAAGTGTGAACCAGTGCTTTAATGATGATGGTAACTTCATCTTTAAAGTGGTGTTTTGTATATTTTTGCTTACATGTTTTGAGACATGATAATTATGATATCAGATGACTGATCACAATATTCCTGATTACAATAGACTGCATTTTACTTTATTTTGGATGTAATTGAAGAATTAGTATTAGGATTCTTGCCAGATTTATAAAGTATCTGTTCTGTCATAAATATTTTGTTACATGATAATGCAAATTTTCTTTTATAATGATGATGATACTGTAGGCAGAGATTCTGAAATATACTAAAAATCAATAGAAAGCATTATTAAATCTGATGCATAACAAATGGAGATATAAAAATATTCATAAATTTTAATTGTTCTATGAATAGTTTGATTTTACAAACATATTTAAAAAGATTTTTTTTTTGTAATTTAATAACATCATACAAATGAATATGCTTAACAAATCTTTGGTAAAAGATAAAGTAATGAACATAGTTTTTGCTCTTATATTGAATATCAAGTATGATTTTGCATAACACATTTATGTTATGTGGTGCATATTTGCCAACCTGAACCAATTTCAGCTAAACATTCAGGTCGAAAATAAAGAAACTACAGATTAATTTTCAAAAATGTCAAATTTGTCTGTAGTTCTTTTTGACTTGCTTTTTTTTATATATATAATCAATTGTAAAGTAATTGTAATCCCTACTAATTGTAACAGTCTCATATATTTAAATAGCTTGGATTAATAAGAGTACACTGTACAAATTTAAACAGAATTATTTACCAATTAATGTGTAACAATGCTGTCTGATGATGAATAAGATTAGCTTGTTTTGAAAAAATAAAAAAGTAAAAACTAAAATCTGACAGACATATCAACATTAGAAGTTTTATCTTCTGAATGTCTTTAGCAGTCCAACTTGGTATTTGTTACTTTGCAAACACTCTCTATACATGTGTTGTGATTTATAATAATTCTTTATATAAGCAATATTAGTTTTCTTACAGAACAACTAAATAAGTGCTTAAATTAATTGACTGCTTAGACACGAGAATTTTGGCACTCTGCGGTGCATTTTAGATTTTCCTATTAGTATACTCAGTGCACTAAATTCTATCGTTTTGTGTTTCTGTAAGTAGTTTGCTTCCACTCAAACATTTTGTGTAGTGAGCAAGCAAGTGAGGTCAATGTACCTTTATATAAATAAGATTTTAGTAATTCTATTGCTCATAATTTAATATAATAAATTGAGATAAATTTTTCAGTCATAACTACATTGGAAGCTTTGCAACAAATTTAAGGACTTTGGCATTGGGTCCCGGTCCAAGCAATGAATATGAGGTATGTATAAATATACGAGCTTATTTTAAAAATGAATATAAATTAATGTCTCATGACAAAATTTTTTAGTGCATTAATGAAACAAAAAAAGCCAAAAAGCGAAGATACAAACATTCAGGGATGGTTAGTTTTTACACTTCGCCATTTTGCTTAGTTAAGTTCTAAATATTTCTACTCTAATTTTAGATAATAGAAATTTTATTATTCATGTTTAGATTAACTTAATGGGAATTGAAATAGTCAATCAGCCAACTTTCTTGGATTATATACAAGGAGGGTAAGAATTGATTAATTTAATATTTATTAAAAATTATAATTATTAATAATGAATTAAAATAAAATAACAAAAATAGAAGCATGATTTAGGAAGCTTTTAAAACAGTATTTTTTATCTGTAATTATAATAATTTTTTATGTAGTATTTAATGTTTACAAGAATGGCTAGAAAAATATACAATTAGAAGTTTATTCTACAAAAATATTTGTCTGTACATTTCTTTAGAACATTTATTTGGAAATAAAGAGACCATTGTGATAGTAAAGGCATCTGGATTTAATCAGAGTTCAAATATCATCTACTTTCGTAAGCAATTCAGTTTGTGGCCATATTCATGAGGCATATGGAAAAAACTTTCTTAATGTTTGCAGGGAAGAAACAGTTAAAGTATGTATAGTATGTCCACTTTAACATCTGTCCAGGGATAAGAGATCTTTCCAGAATTTTAAGAGTGTATGAATGTGGTGTACCAGCACTAAAATAAGCAAAGAATCAACTTAAGATGATTTAGTTTAAAATACAAATAATCCCCAGCTGTAAAGGATAAAGATAACATTGCAGAAATTTATACAAAGAAGTGAGATTTATATCTCCCTTGTGCACACCGGGGTGTGTATAACAGATAAATAAAACTCACTCACTCAAGCCTGTAACCGGTGTGAAAAATAAATCAACAAATTCTAAGCAACAAACATTTTCCGAACACCTTCTGTGTCCTTCTTCAGGTTAAAACGGCTGGATTCTTTCTTCTATAACACCATTCCAAAATTTTTAAAAACGAATTTGAACAATTGTGTAATGCCCATTGCGCAAGCGCTGTATCCATCATGTTCCCTATCATTCCGAATCATATTTACTCTTCTCATACGTATGTAGTTATTCGTACGTTGCATTCTTTTTTACTTTTACCGTTACATGTCCTCATGCATCTTCAGACCCCAAACAAATCCCTAAGTATCATCTTGCAATAAGGCTTGCCAAGCAAGTGAAAGAGCCATTTCGTCATGAGAATTAATGCATGTTGTTGTAGTTTGCGCCTTATGTATCTCTATCACTTCTAGCCACTTGAGGTGGTCCATCCGGGTTGTTTTGACTATTAGTGTTGCCCCTGCGAAGTCCACAGTAATGCCCGGGTCAGTAGTATATATCGCAAGTGATGTGGTGGCTCTGTTATATTGTATATCCGCTTTGTGCTCTCTAATTCTGATCCCCATCGAGCATTTCGTTGATCCTATGTAGATCAAATCCCTATTGAATCTCTCATTCTCTCATTGGGATTCGATAGATGCCCGGTAATCTACTTGGGTCAGATGGATCCTTTTCTTTACATAACATGTCAAAGATAGTTGGGTCTCTCCTATATGCAATGATGACCTTACGTCTTTTAGCAATAGCCGCGTACATGGATCTCAAGGCAGGGTTGTATGTGAGTGCTATTGTTTCAACATCCATGTCTTGGTTGTAACCCTGTGCCATTGTAGTGTGTTGTGGGTCACTAGTGTTTTTCTGTGGTGCTCTGATATTCTTGGGATAATGTTGTGGTAGCTGTGCATCTCAGCAATCTTCCCAATGTGGTTTAACTCCTTTCTAAGTGCTTCTTGAGTAGATGAATGAGTGTATGCTCTTCTGACCAACAATCTAAAGGCGGCTATTTTGTATTGGAATGGGTCACATGAATCATTCGGGATGTATGTGGGGCTTGCACACTGTTTACGATATACTGTGGTGTGGATGTTGTGTGTCTTGATATTGATATCCACATCCAAGAAATGTACATTAGAGATGCTGTGTTGATCCACTTCGAATGACAGACCATATGGATTATTATTTATCATTTCCACGAATTGTGCTAAGTTCGGTGTTTTCTTCCATACAATAATATCATCATCCATGTATCTTCTGTATAGCAGGATCATATTCATAAATCTCGGGAGGGTTTTGGATTCAAGTTGCCTCATCACAAACTCACACAAGTTCCCGGACATCAGACTGCCCGTCGGGACACCCCTCGATTGTGTGTATGTTAGACCCTTGAATTGAAACACCAAACCATAACAAATAAGGTGCACTAATTCCAACACGTTCTGGTGGAGGGCTGTGTCATTTATTTTCTTAAACAGGAAGTCTTTAAGAGTGCAAAAACATGATGGTATCTTAATGGAAGGATATAACAATTTGAAATCTAATACTGTGATGCAAGCCGGGGAGGTGATCTGTTTTAACTGATTGATTGAGTCTACAGGGTTAGAGATGGTAAACTGATAGCCACTTAGGTGTGGCATAATTATGTTATGGATCGCTTTCTCCAATTTACGGGTAGGAGCCTTGGCTTTATCAACTACCAGATGAAATTGTTGGCCTTGTGCGTTTTTGCGAATGCAAATAATTTAGTTACATGTGGGGTAGCCATTGTGATGTTCTTTAGCTCCAGCTTCTGGAAGTGAGATTTATTTTATTAGAAAACACATTCAAAATGACCACCTTTAGTAACAATACAAAGACATAGTTGAGTATGGTGTTATGGATGGCATTTGGCATTTTTGGTATTACTGTTTTTCAGCTTCTTGTATGTATGTCTATGGTTTGCCAACATCATGTGGTACTGCCAGGTATGCATTGTGTACCAATTTTCTTAAGGAAACATCCTAAGGAAAAACATCCAGAGGGGTTGAGTTTGAGAAATGTGATCAGGTTAACGGAGTAATCTGGCAATTGCCAGACCATTCTGTTAGCCACCAGTGCATGTCTGTCCAGAAATGAGATGGCTGGTCACTGTGTTGATACCAAACCTGCTGTAGTTACACCAATAGCAAGTCTTTGAGCCATATATCCATCCCAGATGTTGAGGATAAAACACACTTGAAGTAATATGTATTATAGTGAACATTATGACAGTTTTATAACCATCATAATGTTCACTACAATGCATTCCAAGAAAACAGTGCCTCATCAGTTCATGAAATGTGCTGGAAGAGTTGTGGTTCGTCATGCTATACTGTGCAAATCACTGTGTGGCATCCTCTGTGTGTTGTGTTGATTGTGGATAGCATAGGTACACTCCCGACCAAAATGATTGACTATCAGTCGATCGATTGCGCAGCTGTGGAAATTGATCACTTGTTACACCAGGACGTTCTATCTCTTAGCAAAGGCGTTTCAGGTGGACTGATCTGATTTGAGCCGTAATAGGGGTGAGGAAATCGAGCCGGAGGGACTTAAGCGTGCAGTCAAGCGCTCTGCAGGTTGACAAGACTAATCGCTCATCGCTTGCCTAAAACTGCGTGTGTAGCATCGGCCTTTTCTCTTTTAAAATTGTAAATTTGCCGCCACTGATCATAGTAACCTATTAAATAGTAACCTTGACATTTGACCCACTTCTGACAGGGAGAGGAGTTTTTGTTTACATAATAATAAAACTCTTAGCACATTGTTGTCATTTAAGTGGGGAGTGGGTGGCAGCTCAGATGACACCCTCTTGCGAAAGTAATAAACTTTAACTGACCTTGACACACTATCTACCCCTCTCCAATTACTAAAAATAACAACTGGGAAGCAGTTGTTTAAACAGTAATAAAACACTTGGCGGTTTATTAAGTAACTTCTCCCCTCTACTCAGATTACCGCAAAAACAATTAACACTTAACAGTGAAAATTGACACAGGGTCCTATTTCTCTCCGATTACAAAGGAACCAACGACAATCGGTGAAAGTTGAGATAATCTATTGGCAAGTGAGACCTGATCTGTTTATTTTAAAGCTGTATCGTCTCAAATTACAGGAAAATAAACGTAAATAAAACATTATACAGAAAGAAAAGTATAAAGATAACGGATAAAATCATATTTCTGATGATCAGTGGCGGCAAATTTACAATTTTAAAAGAGAAAAGGCCGATGCTACACACGCAGTTTTAGGCAAGCGATGAGCGATTAGTCTTGTCAACCTGCAGAGCGCTTGACTGCACGCTTAAGTCCCTCCGGCTCGATTTCCTCACCCCTATTACGGCTCAAATCGGATCAGTCCACCTGAAACGCCTTTGCTAAGAGATAGAACGTCCTGGTGTAACAAGTGATCAATTTCCACAGCTGCGCAATCGATCGACTGATAGTCAATCATTTTGGTCGGGACTGTACACATTATTGTGATGCAATATCTGGTGTATGTGTGTTTATTGAAGTCCACAATCAACCTCAATGTTGGAAAAATGCCCCTGGATAGATGTTTAAGAGGACATTATGTATACGTAATTTAAAATGCTTTAAACATCGTCGGCGTTTATGGTCTCGAACTACCTGCAGTAGACTTGCTTGGTCCCGTTCGGCTTTGACGTCTTGTGGGTCCGCTAAAACATAGGTGGCCAGCACAGTGCACGGTTGTTCCTTTCTTATATTTCCTTGGTGTTCTGCTAACCTGGCTTTGATAGATCTTCCTGTGGCTCCTATATACATTAATTTGTTATGTCACCTAGAATCCGTAACAGGGATTTTATAAACACCTGGGAGTGTGTTTCCAAGTGCTTCATCTATATCAGATCTTAATAGTTGGTGTGTGGTGGGGGTTCTTTTATATACGATTCTTTAGTTCTTGGCTTTTCCTATGCATCGAAAGATATTGTTCAGCGATGCGTTATATTCCATCATTATACACCCTTCATTATTAGGTAAGTCTTTCTTCTTATGGTGCGTCCTGCTCTTGCTGGTAATAGTCTTAATGTTGATCTTGTATTTCTTGGCTAAATTATATATAAATTTTAGTTCCTCCATTCTATCCCTTGCATTGTTACAATGCAAATAAACTTTTGTAATAAGCACTCTGAACGCTGCCAGCTTATATGAAGGAGGATCGTGTGAGATCCACAGAATAAATATGAGGTTATATGAGGGCTTTCTGTACACTTTAGTACTGAATTGTCCTAGGCAGTTAATTTGTATATAAAGATCTAGGAAATATACAATCTTGTCGTTTTCCTGCTCTAGCTCTATCTCCAAACTGAATCTGTTGTCATTTATATCTTTTATAACACGCTGTATGTCGGGCTTAACGTTCCAGAATATAAGTACATTGTCTACGTATCGAGCATACATTATCATTTGCGCTTCATACTTCGGCAGCACTGCTTTTTCTAGTGTTGCTAGGATCATCTCATATAGCGTACCTGCAAGAGGGCTGCCCATAGTTTCGATTTTTACAGTCGTTTTAACCGTTTGTTTTTTATTTTCTTTTTCCTGAGAAAGTTCATTTAACATGACCAAAAACGTTTGGAAGTAATAAAATTGGGCTGCACATTCACAAGGTGTCATAGTAAGTTCTTTAAGACTCCTTTACTATTGACAATCACATCATCAGATATTCTAAAGATAATACTTACATATGGGTCTTCATGATTTAAGTACTTAAAATTAAAAATAGTTTCCAATAAGTTTTAAGTTTTGTACATTGATCATTATTTTTTTAGCTTCTTTATTTATAAATATATTTTTCTTGTTCAAGCATTTACATTTATGGTTTAACATATGTAAGTTAACTGGCATATATTGATTTTGGTGTGTGACTTTAGTCAAATCATTTTATTCTATACTGTAATTGTCTTTGTTTTACCTCTATATGAATGGCTAGTCTGTTACAAATAAATTTGTAGATTAGATAATTTAAATAACAGTCAAGTGGGAGCATTTTATACAAAATATGTTTTTATTTCTTTTTGTGCAGCAGTGAAGTCTGTTGCTCTGTTTATAGTTTTTGCTATATCCATTCAGAATGTTATACAGAGTGATCAAAAAGTCGTGTGCATTAGAAATCAATTTTATTTTGTGAGGTTAATGTACAAAAATACAGAACGTAGTAAAAACGATTTATTATCTGATCTTTAAGAAAAGCAAACTGAAATCATGTTATTACAACATGTGTTCAAAATAGCCTTCTTGTTGATGAGTGCAGGCATGAGCTCTTGTTACCATATTTGATGAACTTTGTGAAGCACCTGAAAACTGATGCTGACAATCATTGTTATAATGTTCCTCTTTAGTTCATCTATTGTATGTGGGTTATTTTTAATACATGGATACTTTGAGATACTCCAAGAGAAAAAATCTGGGGTGACAAATCTGGCAATCATTTGGGTCACTATCTTTTAGAAATAAGATGGTTGCCACAAGAATTCCAGTATCTGGATATTTCTGATAAAACTCATTTGCAACACATGCATAAGAGCAAGTGGTAAAATAATGCTCAACAATGAAAATCCTGGGGAAAAGACCATTTCATTTCCTCAATGAACAAAGCTATAGTGCAACCAAATTTATGATTTTCACACAAAAGTCAGCAGTCACTTTGGTGTCATCTTGTAATGGGATGTAAAAATAACTCGACACAATTTACACAAACTAATTTGATGTGCATGACGTTTTGATCATCCCGTATTTAATGTATTTTTGTATATTTGAGTAAAAATTTATGATCATATTTACACTATGTGGTTTACAGTATGTGTTAAAAGTCCAATTTATGATCTGTTTTTGTTGTTGTATTGAGGTAATTTAAACAGTTAATAAATTTGAAAATGAAATAGAATTAAATGTGTGTGAGAAGATTATTTACTGTGTGCAACATTTTGGGTACTGTTGTTAATGTTTTATTGTACAGTAGAGAGTCGAAAATCGGCACCCTGGTAATCGGAATCGCCCGATAATCGGCACGATTTTCAGTCGGACTGTGTCGTGCCGAATCAAACGTTTTTGATACTAGATTTACTTCTAAAGTATAATTTTCATGTTTTTATATTCTTCAATATATTTATTTTGTTTGTACAAAATAAAGAAATAATTTTTAACGATACGATAGCCTCAATTATTATTATAAAAATTTTCGTTAGGCTTAAAATCGACGAAAATTCAACGCGAAGCGACACGCAACGGAGAAAAATTCAACAGGAAGCGACACGCAACGAAGAAAAATTTGAACATCGGACAGGTTAATATATTTTTTCGTACATAGACCGTAATTGGAACAAATCCCTAATCTGAACGACCCCAGTCTCCAATTGATGCCGATTTTCGACTCTCTACTGTATATCTACATAAGAAGATTAGACATTTATCTTAGAAATCCATTTGTTAATTTTAATTATGATTTTGACAAGTTCTTTTGAAAAGTGATGAAATTATAAGAAACCAGACTGGATATTCCTTTTGATTTGTTCGTTAAGACAAATTCGTCAACCTCTTAAGGAGTCATCGTGGATAGTTTGTACTGTGCATAAATTGTTTCCATTCTTTGTTTATACTGGTTTCTCTTTTGTTGCCAATAGTGAGAAAATTGAACCAGGTCAGTACATGGTTATCTCCCCTCATCCAATTTTAATGTTCACAAATTAAAATTAGATTTAAAGAATTATTTTGTAAATATTTAAAACTTAATTAAATTCTTACATTTATAACTACTATTTATATTAAAAAAATCAAAAATAGTTAAGTAAATAAAGTACCATGTTTCTGCTTATATAATAGCTATTCTTACATGTGAAAATTGCTTGTTTTGATTCTGCACTGCTATGTCAATGTAAATGTAACAGTACAGTAAATATTCAGTGACATCTCTACTGATCATTATTAAAAGTGGAAAGCCAAAATAAAAACATTTCTTCTGATACTCTAAAAGTCTTTTTAAATACTTATGGAATATAGTGCTAAATTTTGTCCCATCTCCTTTATGCATGAAAATATGGTATGTAAACATCAAACTGTAATATTTAAAGTTCCAATCTGGGGAAAATATTCAATTGATGGAAATAAGCAGTATCAAAGAAGCTTTTTTTTGTATTAGGACATAAATCATGTTCTGCTTCATTTTTATACATGTATTGGATTGTGATTTTATTTACTAGAATGGTTGCGTTTTTACAATTTGGTTGCATTTTTACAAGTTAGTTAAAGAAGTATTACACTTCAAATGCATTTGATGATATGATTTGATGACAGTTATCTTGCAGGAATTTTTTTATACAATTATTGTATCAAACATTCAATTTTAAAAATTTTTACTTAAAATAGATAATTTGCAAGGTGCAGTTAATTTGAATTCATAGAATTCAGAACAAGTAAACTTTTAAATAATTTAAGAAAAATTTTTGTTTACTAAGTAATGTGTGTATGGAATTACAAAGTATTAAAAATGAAAAATCTCTCTTATAGAGTCATCAGTTTACAGCTTTAAAACTGACAAGGAGACCCTATGGCTTTGGGGAAACAGATTTTGATGATCTTCGGCGCGGTGGTAGTACACCGTGCGAATGTACTACCTGTAAAATACTAAAGTGCAATACTCAAATGTAATCGAGAAAAACGAACTTAAAGTTTTCTTTAACACTTTATATGTAAGTTACGTGTACTTTCGCTTGAGCGTGCTGTGGCGTGAGTGGTAACGCTCCCGACTCGTGCGCTTGCATTCTCGGGTTCAATTCTCTTGTGTATACTTTTTTTTTTATTCACAAATACTTATAAGGTATTTATTTATTTATTCATTCATTCATTTTTTATTATTTATTTATTTTAATTTAATTTCTACTGTTCCAAGTCTAATATTTTTACTTTGAAAACCCACCTTTTTCAAGTTGAGAGAAAACTACTTATGCCGGATTTGAACATGGGTCTAGAGTCTTTTTTACTCACTCTTTAATTCTTTGTTGACCAATTTCCACGCACCCTTGTTTACTTTTGGTTTGTAAAACGACCAAGGGCAATACTGGTCAGTCAAGAATATTATTCTAAAAAATTCATCAAAAATCAAATTATCATAATATTCGTATGAAAGAAAATCATGTACATTTATTAATATCTTTAGTTTTAAATACGATATTTTTCAATACATTTTATTACAGAAATTAATAAGAAAAAATATATATATATATATATCTGAACTGACATTTAAACTTGATAATTTTAATTTATTGAAGCAATATTATATAATTACATATCATTGTCAAATTTACATGATTCTGAATAATAATTATGGTAAAAACAATCAAAACAAAAATTCCATCTACACCAAGAACAAGAAATAAATGCTGCTTTTTTACAATTGCAAGGTATTTGTAAATGATCTGATGAGAAACATGCTTCATTTACATTTGTAAAAAATTTTCTTTTATCACAGAGTCCACTGGCATACCAATCATATTTTATCATGTCGCAAAATATTGGTGCCGATAATTGATGATGGATAATCGAATGTATTTTCGGGCAATCCTCTCTAGAATGAATTTCATAATTTTTGTCCAGCGTTATTCGGCGTTATTCTGTAATCGTTTAATGAAATTTTTTATTTGTCTATAAAAATGGACATCACATAGTTGAACTAACGAAGTACATTTTGGTGGTATAATTTTAATTGTTCATGTAGGCATTTTTTCATCATCTTGGAATACTTCATCATACAATTTGCTTTTGTTTGTCCTGTCCATGAGTCAATGAGTAAAAGAAATTTATTCTTCTGAACATATGGCATCAAACATTTTGTCAGAAAATTAGTGTAGAGATCAGTGGTCAGTTATACCGATTTTGTTGATGTGACGGTAACATTTGTATATTTTTTTATATATTCTTCCACGTTTCTCTTTTTTCTTGGCCCAAAATTACCTGTAGGCTCTTGTAAACAAATATAAACATATGGTGGTAATTTTCCGGATAATGTTATACCATATTGTGCTGTATATGTGTGTGAAACCTTGTTCGTATCTTGTGTTCTTACGAACACTGTTTTACTTCCTTTTTCCGTTAATGTTCTATTGAAATTTGATTGGTATTGACACCCTGAAAATGTAACAAAATTAATGATAAGTCTTATGTTTTACTTTGATTAAATGTAATAATGGAATATAAAGTACTTGATTTCTAGTTAAAAGTTTTATTTACCTGTTTGATCTGTATTGATGATGAAGTCACTATCAAAGTTTGATATCAATCGTTTTGTTTGAATATGAAACGTTTCTGCAGAGGCCAAGATTTCTTCCATGGTACGTGCTTCTTTTTGCGATACAAATTTGGTAATTTTTCTTTGACAAATGTGGTGTCTTCGTTTGAATTTATCCACCCACTGGTTTGATGCTTTAAATTGCAAATCAGAAAACTGACTAGCAGCAGCTAAAGCCCATTGCTGTAAATTTCTTGTGGTCACTTGTTTGTAATTTTGTCTCGCTTCGACAAAGCAGTCATACGTCCAAGAATCAATCAAATGATATTTATCAAAAATAGTTCCTCCACGTTCAATATCTTTTTCCCAAAATTTTAATGATCCATTTTTTTCAAATGACTACATCCGTTTTTTGTAAAGTTTGTAGTTTCCACATAGGGTGGGCTTTTACTACTTTTAAAACTTTGATTTTATATTCCAGTGAAATATATTCCTTCATTCTATATTTTTTATCATTAGGTACATAGTTATCAGATGAGTCATCTTTAACTGCTTCAAAATTTCCTTCTATACACTCTTCTTGTGCAGAAATCAATTTGTTATCAATTATAAATTTTTTTTATTCAACACATCCAATGTATTATTGTATAATTCCGTGCCTATCAGCATAGCATCTTCAGATAGTGTATCAGAAGATGTTGTTGCAATTAAATTATTTTCAAAAAGTAAACTCTCGTAATACACTACTACATCTTTTAGCCACTGCTTTGATACATCACTCTATAAAGAGTGAAGAACTTGCTTCTCTTGATGACATTTTTGTTATTATAAAATAACTTTTCAAAATAAATTTTACTGCACAAATACGTCTATTCCTGTTGAAATTCAGAAAGGAACTGTTATATGGGGTTGTCGTTCTAGCCTAGTGCCAAAAAGTAACTAAACAATGTTAATTTTGACAAAAAGTTACAAGTTATGAAGTTTAAATGTCAGTTCAGATATATATATATATATTTTTTATTTTTTCTTATTAATTTCTGTAATAAAATGTATTGAAAAATATCGTATTTAAAACTAAAGATATTAATAAATGTACATGATTTTCTTTCATACGAATATTATGATAATTTGATTTTTGATGAATTTTTTAGAATAATATTCTTGACTGACCAGTATTGCCCTTGGTCGTTTTACAAACCAAAAGTAAACAAGGGTGCGTGGAAATTGGTCAACAAAGAGTTAAAGAGTGAGTAAAAAAGACTCTAGACCCATGTTCAAATCCGGCATAAGTAGTTTTCTCTCAACTTGAAAAAGGTGGGTTTTCAAAGTAAAAATATTAGACTTGGAACAGTAGAAATTAAATTAAAATAAATAAATAATAAAAAATGAATGAATGAATAAATAAATAAATACCTTATAAGTATTTGTGAATAAAAAAAAAAGTATACACAAGAGAATTGAACCCGAGAATGCAAGCGCACGAGTCGGGAGCGTTACCACTCACGCCACAGCACGCTCAAGCGAAAGTACACGTAACTTACATATAAAGTGTTAAAGAAAACTTTAAGTTCGTTTTTCTCGATTACATTTGAGTATTGCACTTTAGTATTTTACAGGTAGTACATTTGCACGGTGTACTACCACCACATCGAAGATCATCAAAATCTGTTTCCCCAAAGCCATAGGGTGTCCTTGTGAGTAATCAATCAATATATATTATAAAAGTAAGTGTACAATGTGCATGCAGCTAAAACTCAAAAACAAGTCCCGGTATGATCAAGGGAGTTATATGGTGTAGTAGCCCTCTATCCCCCATTCATGAAGAAGGTTCCCATTTTTACCTGAAGAGCATGCTGTTGAAGATATAAGGGCTGGAATTTTCACCCTCTAGAAATTTCTAGAACAGTCTAGAACATTCAAGAGCATTCCACAACATTCCAGACTGTTCTGGAATGTTTGGGAACATCCCAGAACATCCCAGATTATTGTGGAACATCAGAACACTCTCAAATGTTGTGGAATGTTATGGAACATTGTGCACCATTTGAAGCCTTTTTTGTATGGGTGGGACTACACATTGGTGGGGGTATATAAAGCAAGATCCGTCGTGGGTTCAAATGTCAGTTTTTTATCAGTGACGAAGGGAAGAACCGAAAAAGAAATTAAAATTCCAAAGTAGTGTAGCGAGCGAATAAAAACAAACAGTGAAGTGCGAGTAGTCAAAGTGATACAGTGACTGAATATAAGCCAGTATAAATGCCACGCGTTAAATCGGCGGGAAGTCGGTCTCTACATCTGGGTTAATATTTCAGCCATCTTAACATTTTTTCTTTATAGGTGATTAGTTTTATGTATTATATTTCTATTTCGTTCATTTTTTTTTTGAGAATCCAAAAAGAATGTTTTGATTTTACATGTCATTACAAAGATAAACTTTATTATTGCTTACGAAAACCCACAGGAAACGTTTTTATTTAGAAACAAACATCAAATTTTCAAACATCAACTCTACATCCAGAAGGTTGACTCTACGTCCAAGCTAATGGCTGGAAAGGTACGGAAACTTGTTCTTTACGTAAGCAAGAGATTCATTTAAATGGAGTATTATTTATGCCATAACTGATTGGATGCCAGAGTCTGCGCATGTGGAAATTAACCAGTGTAACCGCTACGACTGGCGTACGTCTTCCCATAAGAACGTAGCGTATTCGACCAGATGCGATATATCTGGGCTCGGACGGCCCGGGATATAATCGTGATGGGTTGATGATGATAATATTAATAAGCGAAAAGCCCAAACAGTTAGGAGTCGAAAGTTAAGATTTGGTACACAGTTAGGGTACGTGACAAGAATGTACACTAAGAAGAGATTTTTGGAAATCCCCCTGCAGGGGAGAGGCTTAAGGATTACCCTAAAGAACTCTGCTTCTATTGTACTATTTTAGATGTGGATTTTTGCGGAAAATGAAACATATTTTTTGACCCATCTAAAAATTCTCCAATACATTTGGGAAGAGGGGTAACCTAATTCTTGCACTCAGTAAAAACAGGTAAAATCGGCTATAATGTAATAATCTTAATCTTGGCTATTGTTACTTTTTGCCTGAGTAATGCCGAGCTCATCCGCTAGTTTCTTATAAAGTTTTTTGAACTTGATAACATTGTAAGACAGATTTTTGATAATGTCTAATTTTTTAGTGTACATCATTATAGGGTAGATGTACCAGTTTTGGCCAGTGTAGTACTAGTTCTGACCAGAAAACAAATTTAACTTAAAAATATAATCATAAATGAAACAAACTTTTATTGTTAACTGTTCACACAGTTAACAATAAAAGTTTGTTTCATTGGACAGATTTGAATATGTGGTGATTATATTTTTAAGTTAAATTCGTTTTCTGGCCAGAACTGGTACACTGGCCAAAACTGGTACATCTACCCTACTCTATGTGGAATCTATACAAGAAGAAGGAATTGAATAATACAGGAGGGAATAATGGAGCATTGTTTATGCCTATAAATGTACCTAAACAATAAATTAAAAATATATGATCTTTAGAGATAAGTCAACCACATGCTGGGTGCCAACAATCATATTGGAGGAAAACTAAAGTTTTTTCGTGCATGGAATGAAAAAATGCATATATACAGGGTATTCTATAAATCTTGAATTGTAGAAGTTATGAAGAATGACACATAATGAGGAGGAATGAATTCAGGTTATTTTGATAGCAGGGTCTTTAGTTGGCAATAAGCATCAGAGTTTAGCAGGCCATATCAAGATCTCTGTGTGTGATCTGTGGGAAGATGGTTTGAATTCATTCTTTCTTTCTTGGCATCTTGTTTTACATGTAAAAGAATAAACAAAGATCAGCGTAATATCTACGGCTCCAGATTTATGGGACATCTCTCATAGTGAAAATAAATGAGTTTTACTACTGCAAACTCAACTTAATGCAGACTGAGGAGATGACGAGTTACTGAAAATGTTTTACAGCATAGTGATGAATGCTAGTATGAATATTGGAATTTTGGAATTTTGTAAATGTGGGTGCCGGGAGGTGGATGGAGTCGCACCTCCTTTTTCTCGGCTAACAGGTCCGTGAGACCTGCCCACGTCAAGATGGCGGCTCGGTTTTGTTACGCATCACATGTTACGTGAGTGAGAGTGCAGAAGAGGATGGGTCTGATGGTAGAGCGGCGGCGATTCTCGAATAAAGGACATTAACAACGTATAATAACAACAACAACGATTTATTAAGACTAAAGCAACAGATACAATTAGGGCGAGCTACTGTTGCCTAAGTTCGGATACGCGGAGGGAGAGTTTACACGACTTTGGGAAAGTCATACCTCTTAATCTGAGTCACTCTTGTTACCAGCTAAAGTATCCTTGGCAAGGTATTCCTTCGTAGATGTCGGGTTCCCTCGGGACTTGGGACGTGCACACACTGTCAAATCGACACTATGTAACCGACTTCGAGTCGATCGGACGGACTCTATGTAACTTGACCCCCTTTCCTCTCTCGTCGCCCTTTTATCGTCTTGGTCACGTTTCTCGGTTTCACCAACCAGCATTATTCGAATGTTGTTCCTCATGATTCATGTTTTCTCCATGGGAACCAAACAATAAAATATTTTATTAGCGTTTTGGTTCCGGCAGGTTCGAATTTTCACACCACCTTGGGCTTTCTAAAATCGTACCTGTCCAGGAAGGGCAGGTTCGATTTTTTTTCTTGGGAGGATGGCTGTATTAAGTGCACTTTCTCTCCAAATTAGTGATTTACATGGTAATTTTAAATATTAACAACAATGATTTACGTGGCAAATTTAACAAATTATTCCTTCGCGACAATCAAAGATTCTTCGGGCACGCGTTATAACAATTTGTTATGTTAGACCAGACACTGTGGGTTTGGTAAACAATAACGGCGTTCCCGGAAGTAGGGTGGGTTTCCTTGCTGGCACGTGGTGCAGACGTAGCTTCTTTTCATCACTTGGGTACAAGAGTAAAGTTCAAGGTCTTGAGTGTTCGTTATGTTCTCTTTGTTGAAGTGAGTTCGTTGACTCGTGCTACCTTGCTGGCTTGTTTGCTGAAGATAGAACTTGGACAGGAACTTGATAGCTGGAGGATGATTCGGATGAGTGGTGATCGTTCGTATAGTTCGTTCTAGGGTAGCAGTGTCGTTGTGCTTTTAAATCGGTGTGTTTTTAACTTCAGTGGGTAGTTGTAGTCTTGGTCTGTTGAAACGAGGATGTTGTCCTATCTGGTACTCACAAACATTAATCATAAACAGTTATTTGGAATGAGAATTCTCTTGGGTTTCGGATAGAGGTACGCATTTACAAATATAATTGGGGTCTACTCTCCCTCAGGCCGGTAGGCTGCTAAAATCTAACTTAATTCTAGTGGGGAAAGCCAATACAGTGTTGTACGGCAAAATGTTAGTTAAAATAGCTAAATAAAATTCGAATAAATGGAATATTCTAGGCGAATCTAATATAATATAATATAATTTTATAATATAATATGATATATATTTTTATGCTTATGCAAAAGTCGAAGACTTCTTGACATAGGATTCTAAGCAAAGGCCTTAACATGGCGGTGTTAATACGTTTGAACAATAGGACGTTGGGTTGATTGTGCTATATCGCTCTGAGGGGGTGGTTTCTCGGTAGGGTTGGTCACTTCCCGGAAGCAGGTTAGCTTCCCTTTCTTGAAGAGGGATTTCTTCCTGTCTATTCTCTTGCGGTTGTTGTCGGCCTGCCGGAGTTTGTCATCGGCGGCGCATAATAGAACGGACAATCTAGATAAGGCAAACAATATGGCTGGTTGATGTCATTCGCAACAAGTGGTTGAGATCATATTTGACATTGAATAAGGTCCAATCTGCCAACCAGATATTGTAGTCCGTCGATAATTTTAACATTTCGTGCGTTTGCGGTTCTTTAAGACAGAGTCTGCAGGAGTTGAATCTTTGTTTGATTGATAATTTGGTCGATTTGTGGGATGACCAATTGGTGCACCAACTGTAGTGATAAAGTTGACTGGCCCCGGAAATGTGATGTGAGGATAACTCCTGGCAAATAGCCAGTACACGCATTTGGGAGATCGATGATTCCGGCATTATTTACAAATTTTTTTGGTCGTAGATATAAAGGAGCCTTTTGATGCCTATTTGGGCACTTAATAGTTTAGGTGAGAGGCTCAGGAGTGGAATAAATCCATGCTCCTGGTTGATCTACCTTTTTAAAGATCAGCGTATAGTTACTGATGATCTGCCAATTGCATAGGTCCTCGACCTGTAGTTCATTTTCACTGAATAATGCATGTTCACACACCTTCGTTGAGGAATATTCAATGAACAGATGGCAAAGGGGATAAGATGTATTAGCATGTCGTGATTAATTAGATTAACGCTAAATTTATTAGATAAGCTATCTTCATCCACCTTCTGGGGTACCTTCCCATTGGTGCCCTCATTTGTTTGGTGCCCAGAGCTTAAGGGGAAGAGGTCCGACTAGTAGCGGGAGAAATAAACTGAGGTATCCGGCTATGATTACTAGTGGGCGGCGGCCTAACCCATGGTAGGTCTACTACTGCTGCTGGGCCTAGGCTTCGAAGGGCGTATGGAGGTGTAATCTCCTTTTCTCCTTCCGGTCCTGGTTTGGCAACTTCACTTTTGAGCTCGGACTCTGCTTCCTCGCCTTCACTTTCTGGTTCCGTTTCATCGCTGGGATTAGATTGCTCTTCTGTTAGTGAAGGGAATACGGGCGTTAATGCGTCTTCGACGGATGATGCAACAGGTGGCTGGATGATTGTGTCCGTGTTATCCTGTTGTATTCGGGGTCGCTTAGCCTTTCAATGAGCAGCAGTCCTTCTTCTCGCGCTCCGGATTTGTGGTTTCTGTCTCTCTTTCCCTTCGGCAGGAGGTATTTGTTCTGCTCAGGGGCTGTCTGACAGGATTTTCTCTCTTTTCTTGCGGGTCTTACGTTGCTTTCTCCCTCAGCGCGGCTGTCTCGGTGTGCAAAAATGTATCGGGTTCCCATTTGGTAAGATGACTTGATCATGAGCAAGATCTAAAATTAATTGTGCGGTTTCGATGAGGTCTTGCCCCAAGATTCCTTCACACGGGTTTGTAACCTCGGCTTGTACGATGGCACATGGCATGGCATATTTCTTTCTCTGTAATTTAAACGTGGGCGTCGCTGATCCTATAGCGGTAATTGGCTCCCCTAAGCCGTTTCCTAATTTCTGTCGGCGCCCGAATTTTATGGGAGCTTTCCCTTTCAATTTTTTCGCTAAGTTGTTTGATATGAGCGTACGTTCTGCGCTGGTATTAACTTGCATTTTTACTGGAATATTGTTAATGTAAACTAATATGATAGGTTCGTGCCTTGAGATAGTTCTAGTTATTCCTATTCTGCCTTTCCACCTCGTCTCATTCTCATCGGACGAATCTGTTTGGGGTGGAGAAAGGTTCCTACTCAATTCAGTATAGCGTCGCTTTAGCTTAGATACAGGATAAGGGGATCTAGTAAAGTAATTATATTGAGATCGCTGATCTTGGATGCTTCAAATAATGCCTGTCCATCCGTTTCGATTTTCTTCCTTAGGTTGAGAGCTATTTTGATCAATTTCGCTTTCGCGTCTCTTTGGAGATTCATTTCGTTGACGCGTTGGAGAAGCGTTACTATTAGTATCTCTGCGACCGCGGGGTTCTGGTTCCTATAGTTTTGATCATTTGGTCGGTCGGGTCTACGGCTAGTATTAACTGGGCAGTATCCTCCTTTGCCGGAAAGGCAGGTTGTTATAATTTCCTCGATTATTTTGCCTCCCTTGAGGGGTTCTAGCATTATTTGTCGATGAGGTTCGGGTTAGATCTTCCACTCTGGCTTTAAGTTCCTGCATAGCCGACATTAATTGAGCTATATCGTCCTGTGAGGGAGAGTCTGTCACCTGCTCGCTATCTCTGACTGTTTGCATAATTTCTCGCGGATGGGAAGTAAGCTGTTTGATCGTCTCTTCGCTGATGGCTGCTTTGAGCACCTCATCAAAGGTTTCAGCCTGGCGGCTCATTACTCGCTGGCAGATCCTGATATCTATTCCGTTGAGGAATTGTGCTTTTAACCATTCGTCTAACTCCTTTCTCTGAATGCGCTGAATAATAGCAGTTTTCCTGCCGTTTCTCCAGTAAACACAGGCAGTAATGGAATTATTCCGCCCAACCCTCCTAGCGTGAGGGGATTTGGATTCGGATTCGGGTGAGCTGGTCCTGCCGCGGGTTGCGGATCGTCCTCCATTCTTCCTAATAGTTTCGCTTAGATTGGAACTATTTTTGATAATATTCCTAGTCTTTCTATCTAAGGTTTAGCTCCCTACTTCGACTGGAATTGTCCTTGTTATTCGAATATTGCCCTATCCGCTCTATCGATAATTCGAAGGAGTCGAACCCCACTCCTGACACCAATTTGTGGGTGCCGGGAGGTGGACGGAGTCACACCTCTTTTTTCTCGGCTAACAGGTCCTTGAGACCTGACCACGTCAAGATGGCGGCTCAGTTTTGTTATGCGTCACGCATTACGCGAGTGAGAGTGCGGAAGAGGATGGGTTCGACGGTAGAGCGGCAGCGATACTCGAATAAAGGACATTAACAACATATAATAACAACAACAACGATTTATTAAGACTAAAGCAACAGTTACAATTAGGGCGAGCTACTGTCGCCTAAGTTCGGATACGCAGAGGGAGAGTTTACACGACTTTGGGAAAGTCATACCTCTTAATTTGAGTCACTCTTGTTACCAGCTAAAGTATCCTTGGCAAGGTATTCCTTCGTAGATGTCGGGTTCCCTCGGGACTTGGGACGCGCACACACTGTCAAATCGACACTATGTAACTGATCCCCTTTCCTCTCTCGTCGCCCTTTTATCGTCTCGGTCATGTTTCTCTGTTTCACCAACCAGCATTATTTGAATGTTGTTCCTCATGATTCATGTTTTCTCCGTGGGAACCAAACAATAAAATATTTTATTATTAGCGTTTTGGTTCCGGCGGGTTCGAATTTTCACATAAAGGTTATGTGTGCAAATTTACATATTTATTAACTATGTACCATAGTGACTATTTCTGTTTGTAGTTAAATTTTAATTAAAAAAAACTATTGGCTATTTGATGGCTACATTTGAGTTAGTGTTGTTTGCATTGTGGCATTTTGCAGTGGCACCTTGGAAAAAGGGTTATATTTTTTGTTAATGTGGAATTGATGCTATTATCAAGTGTTAGCAGTGAAGAATGATAACTCATTTGATTCTAGTGTTATGTTATAGAGATAAAAATTAGATTAAATGGGTTTTTTTAATGACATGATGAGTTTTACAGAATGTTGAGTTATTGAGAGTTGGGTTCCTGGAACTCTACCATATGTAAGATTGCCAATTTATTCTAACTCTTAAGTTAGTGTTTTAAAAATGGAGGTCTTATTTATTATTTAGCTTTTGTAAATAAATTTATACTATATTTGTGAAATACTGAAATGTTTGTAAACTGAAAAAAGATTTATTTCGAACTTTTCAGAACCCAGATTAATTTTACCGTCGCCATTGATTTTACTGCTTCTAATGGCGATCCATCAGAACCACAATCTCTTCACTACATGTATTCTCCGTATCCCAACGTGTACACTCTGGCAATAAAATCGGTAGGCGAAATCATTCAAGATTACGACAGTGACAAGTTATTTCCAGCATTGGGTTTTGGTGCACGTTTACCACCGGACGGAGTAGTTTCACACGAATTTCCTTTGGTAATACACTAATGGTTCAAATGTTATATTTTATTATTCTGTTTTAAAGTGTTTCGTGCTAACTATAATTATTATTTTCAGAATGGAAATATGAGTAATCCTTTTTGTGTAGGCATTGACGGCATTTTAGAAGCTTATAAACAGAAAATTGGCACAGTGCAATTGTATGGCCCTACTAATTTCTCACCTGTCATTAATCATGTTTCCAGGTAAGTTTGTCTTCTTTTCGGTTAATTTCCATCATAATAGCCACCATTATTGAATTTTTTTCTTTTGCAAGTAGAAGATATTTTGAATACAGAATTGCTGAAGATGTCCAACAACTTTACTTGATTTGATTTTTTCAGATAATACTGGATATAGGTTCTTGCTTGTGTCAATTGTATTATGGATCAGAAATGTCATGATTTTCATGAAGTTTTCTGACATCTACACTAAACATCTTAAAATTCTAATAAACCTTGCATTCCACTAGAATAATAAATGGAAGAGGAGTCGGGGTTAGAATGGTGGTGAGAAGAGAGGTGTGAAAATACTCTTTGGGCACAGAATTTTTCCCAATTTCAATAAAAATATATTTATTTATTTTATGTATTCTGTTTTAGATTTTATTGTCTGTTATATTCCTACTAACATTGAAACATTTTGTTCATGTTAGTTAGGAGTATAAATATTAAGTAGTTTTAAAGAGTGGCATGACTAAAAGTTTACATACTCTAAGTTAGATAAGATACAAATTATTTTTATTTTGGATGTATAAGAAGACTTAAATTTCTGAAAAGTATTGTATATTTACTTGTACACAACAGTCATTAATGTATAAATAATATATAAACAACGACATTCAAATACAATTATATTGATAATGGACCCTGCAGAAACCTTACGAATGTGTCTGGTGGATTTGACTGAATCTTTGATATTTTGTGGTTATAATGAAAATGTCAAAGGCAGGAAATCAAAAGCAGGTTTTTGAGTTATCAATCATCTAAGATGCAAAAACTGCATAATTCATGCACATGTTGAGGACATAAATGTTTTTTGTTTCAAAGTATAAAATGATATCGAAGGCTTGTATTCATCTGGGAAGTGCTTCTCACAGCTACTACGAAAGCATGCAATGTCCCCACTCTAGATCTACCCGGAGTGTGGGTAGCATTATATCAGCACTTAAACAACGAAACGCTCCTAACATCGTATCGCCATCACAGTGTCAGTTCCACGCATGCGCTACCCACACCGTAGATTTATGAATTCGAACATGCCAACATCTTTTTGCACGTTCGTAACGGAATTACCAGATGCCTGTTTTTGAATTCAAAAATTCTGTTCTCCTTAGAAAATTCTGCACGTTTATTTTTAAAATAATTCATTTCACTGAAGACGACGATTATAAACTCGTCGAAAGTGCTAGTGATAATAAAAAAGAAACAGTTTAACGCCGAAATCAGTGAAGTTTCTCTATTGGAACCCAGTTAAAAGCTTAGCGTGAGTTCTCAACTTTATTTTAAAATGATATCTTTTGACAGAGCTTTTTTTCAACCATTATTAAGTCTAAGAGGAATGTCACAAGAGAAGGACACCCAAATTTCACTTACGGGAGCATTTCGAATCCACTAGTGGGAAGTGAATCAAAACAATGTGAAAATCAAACCCACTTGTATTACATGATGAATGATTTTCCCACAAGGAAATCCAGATAGTGCTGAACATTAATAACTTTTGAAAACATATTTTGTACTTTAAAAAAAAAAAAAAAAAAAAAAACACTTAAGGCCTCTCAACATATGCAAAAATTATTCTGTTTTTCTACCTTGGATGCTTGATAACTCAAAAATTGTCCATTTTTTGACTTTCGATTGGGACCTCTAGAACTAAAAAATATTAAAAATTCAGTCAAATCTACGGTACCCATTTTTCAGGTTTGTATGGGGTCTTTTTGTTCTTCATTTTCTTTTTACACGATAATTTGGATCATCTTTAATATAACACTTCATAATTTAATTAGATTTGCATCGGCCTACAGAGACGGTTCTCAATATTTTGTCCTCTTGATTATCACCGACGGAATCATATCCGACATGTCGCTTACCAAAGAAGCAATTGTGCATGCAGCAACACTTCCCATGTCAATAATAATTGTGGGAGTTGGCAATGCAGATTTTTCTGGTGAGTTTTTTTTATAATAATTTAGGATTCAATAAAATATAAATATGTATTTTATTATTTTTGATTCGTTCTTAGCCATGGAAGAACTCGACGGAGACGTCGTCAGGCTCAGTAGTAAGGGCAAATTTGCCGAAAGAGATATCGTACAGGTAAGTTATCAAATCAATAATTTATATTAAAATTGATTGTATTAATTGTAGATTGTGTTTCATGATGATAAGCAGTTCACTATTAGGAATTGATTATTCACATGCTTTGATAGATGCAGGAGTTTGCTTTGCACTTGTCTGCCTTTGTTCAATTCTGAGATGTTCTCTCTTGTATAGAGAACTGGCTTGTGCTGTTTTCTGTTAATATATGATAAATGTATGAAAATAGATGTTACTAAATAAGAAAAAAGTCATAGCTCAAGCTTGTATATAGAGTAGATAGGTAGTAGTTAAATCAAAAAACAGGCTTTGAAATTCCATGTACATAACTCTTTCCACCCTGTGGGCCTTTGTTCTATATCTGCTACGGGTTTGAGTAGCTGGCCGGTAAAGGATTGGGCCCGACCTAGCCGGGTCAGACCGTGAAAAATTTCCAAGCTTTTCGGCCCGGATTCAAACCCAAGCCCTCCGGAGTGGTGGGCCAATGCCTTTACTGCCTTAGCCATTGCAAATAACTGTAAATGCCCTAACGAATGCCATCTCTCGGTAACAAAGCGGCCGAAATCCAAAATGGTCGGGCATCGTGGCAAAGTAGGATTTCTTCGGCTTTGAGAATTCCGGCATTTCGACGACCGACGACAATTGTTTGTTTCCAAAGGCATACATACTCTCTATTGAAAAGTTTAATTTGACACTTGAGTAAATTAAGTTCTGTATACTTTAGATATAATTTTATTTTTTAAAATTATGTTAAATATCCAGATATTTGATAAGAATTACTCAACTAATCTGGAAAGTTCAGAATTTAAATATTTTGTTTTCCCTGGATGCAAATAAAAAGATAGAAGTTAGTAATGGATGTAATAGTAATAGTAAACATCATCATTAGTATAATGGATCTAGAGTCAAATCTATTGAATCCATACAGTGCCCAAAAGTATATAGATGGCCTATAAATTTATATTTATCTCTTGATTTTTAGCTTTGTAAGTAGTAAAGAGTAAAATTACATATCTAATATATATATATTCTTTCAGTTTGTACCATTTAGAGAATTTTTATCTGGAGAAAATTGGAGTACAAGTCAAGTATTGCTGGCGAAGGAAGTGCTGGCCGAATTGCCCGATCAATTTTTAGAATATATGAAAAAGCACAACATCAAACCAAAACCCAAGCCCCAAGCTCCAGTTGCTAGTGCACCTTGTCCTTCATAAATATATTTTTATGTAAATCATTTTTCATTTATAAGAGAAGAACAAAAATTTGATTTATAATTTTTTTTATACACACTTAATATACATATTTTTAATTTTGAATAATTTTTTCTACATACTTGTAACTTTAGGAAAGTATTTTTAGGAAAACTTGGACAAAGTGCATTGTGGCAGACAAGAACAGCTGCCATTGTTATAGTTTATTGTTCCATTACCACACCGTGCCAAAGGATTCCACATCCCAAATTTTATTTGCCCGTCAAATGTACCAAATTTTTTAACACGACAGTTATATGGAGACACATGCCAGTTTTAAATGTTACTTGTTATCTCTTGTTTCTCTACACTCGGAGATATGTGGAGTGTGTGGTGCTTACACGTTGTTAATACAAAAACCGTGTTTGTTACAATATATAATTTATTATTCGAACGACGTAAGCACGTTTTGTACACGCTCGGCGTTAACCGTTTAACGTGCTCGGATACAACGTAGACGCCTCCGTTTTCGTTAAAGAAAACAGAAAATGTGCACGGAGCGACGATGCCTTACTTTTAGATGTCCTTACTGCCATTATACACGTCTATAGTTTGTTTCGGAACAGAAGAAACATTCGCTTTATATTCAATTTCTAAAAAAATACAGTTAGCTTCCCATAAAATGTAATTGTTTTGTTGTTGTTGATTATTAGGAAAGTTCTATTTGAATGAAGTTTTATAAAAGTTAAACAGTACGGTAAAACTCCGGTTATCCGGATTTCTCTCCGACTTTGTTAAAAATAAATTATATTCGTTCGTAGGTACGTTTTTGATAATTGTGTACACGCATACACAAGGGAGATTTCTATAGAAAAAATAGATATTTGCTTAAAATAGTTATCCGGATAATCGGAGTTTTTAACATGTTTTTACGTAAGAAAAAAGATTGTTAAACGATTATAATTTTAAATTATTTTGTGTGATTGTAACTGTCAAAATGTTAACCATTTTCTCCTCTTTTTTGTACCTTTTTTACTTCTCTTATTGTCTAAATTGTTCACGTGGTCGTCGTCTCGCACTTTTACGCTCTCGCTTCCTCGCTCTTATTGTCGTCGCCTTCGCATTTTTCTCGACATTACGTTTTATCGTTTATTCTTTCTACCAAACCGTCTTAAACGTTGCTAAACGTAACGGTTACCAAAGGGATTTAAGACGACAGAAATACTTCGGACGGTAAATTCGAACAGAGAATTATTTGCGAAATTGCAATATTGTAATTCGCCCGTACACGAAATCGTATTACGTTTTATGCAATGTTTTGTGTGTATAGAGGTTTAATTATATTGTATATTTTATGTTAAAAACGTGTTAATGTGCTCAAGTTCTCCTAATGGAGTTCACCGATGTTTTTTGAATTGTGTTTGATGTATTTTACATTTAAAAAACATGATTATAGTCTGTATGATGAGAAATTATAATAAAATTGTTCAAAAAATTCTTAAAATATTGTGTTGTTTGAGTCCATATGTTTTTTTGGAAAGGGAAAGAGAGATGAAGTGACATTTTTGAAGTTTTCACACACTTTAATTCTAATTTTAAATGGAAAAAAATTGCTTTTCAGAAACTTGAAGGGTTTTTTTAGTTTTAAATTACATAAAGATAATTTTGTAGAATTTTTAAAAGTAGCCTTTCAAGTCAGAAGCATCCAAAAAGGAAGTGAGTGAATGAAATTACAGGAAGATGTTCAAGGCTAAAGGTGTGGCAATGGAATTTTGCCAGTTCCAAAAATACATTTTTGTTTCTTTTTGAATATGAAATTCAAAAAATTCACTAATTCTCTCACGAATCAAAATTAAATAAATACAAACTAAAATTGGGTTTTTAAAAATTTCACAGGGAAAATTAAAATTTTGAAATTTTAAATGGGTCCGCTTGTCTGTTAACTGTGACGTTTAATTAACATTTTGTGCATTTTATTCTTATTAAAAAAGTGATTTTTAGTCAGCCATATTTGAAAAATACCGCTAATTTTTTTCTATTTTCCTCCATTAATTTAAAGAAATTATTTTTTTTTATTTCTGGTCATTTTTGCTGGAGGCGATGTGACCCACTTTACAAGTTTTCAGGTGGCAAGGTTGCTTACATTGCGAAACAATCTCACAACTGTTAGTGAAATTGTTCCAATCAACGCACAAAAATTCCAACTTTAATTTAAACATCAAAGTAAGTATGTGTTTCTTTAAGTATTTCGTACGAATTTCATTGAAATGGCTGATTAATAATTAAAAAAAAACTCGATTAAAATACGAAAATTCATCTGTGATAAGAGAGTAAAAAAATATTCAGCAAGTAGTCACGAGTAACATCATTTCACTTTCCTAGTTTTGCTAGCAAATTTTGTATTTTTAGATGAAAAATGTCTTTTCTCGCAATTTTTAGTGCAGTATGTTTGACTCTATTGTCGAGTAGTAGTAAGTTGTTTTCGTGAGCAAGGAAATACATGGTTTTCGTTAACGGTAACTCCTGATTAAGGATAGTTTGCATTCTTACTACGGAAAAGACAAAAGGTAACTCGGATAATCGAGGTTTTTTAGCAAGACACGTTAAGATTGCCAAAGAATTTTCTAAAAATGACAGTAAACGTGAGTAGTCCTAGTTTTATTAGTGAAAGGCTACGACATTTGCCTAAAGATAGTCAAGTATTTGACGAGAGTAGAGGATAGGTAACTAGGAATAGTCAAGGATTTTGTGAGAGTAAAGGGTAATTGACTAGGAAGAATCGAGCATTTTGTGAATCGCCTACCCTCCACTCGTCAAATACGTGCCCGTCCCAAGTCAGTCAGGCTATTTTACTCCCACAAATATCCTTGACTACTACTAGTTACTATTCTCTATCAAACACGTGCTATTCTAAGTCAATTAGTCTTTAGTTTCACAAAATAAGCATTTTGTGAAAGTAGAGCGCCATTTACTCGACCAATGTTCGATAAGGAATAGTCGAGAGTAAATAAATGACGAGAGAAGAGGTTGAATGACTAGTAGTCGTGAAAGTAAAGGGTGACTAGGAATAGTCGAGCATTTCGTGAAAGTAAAAGGTAAACCAATAGGGAAACCTACGTATTTGGTGAGAGTACGGACATTAGTAGGGATAGGGATAGGGACAGCGACGTGTTGAATTAGGGTAAATTGTATTTCGCGAGGGAAAACACTAAGGGTATTTAAATGTTTAACGAGAACAATATGGTTTTTAGGTTTAGATAAACCAGGCACTAGAAGGATGCGCAGTTTTAAAGGGCCAGAAATCATCGAAGAACTAAATTTTAATACTTATAATCTTCCCAAAGAAGGGACCGAATTCATTAGTTCGTCTAGGTCCAATCTGTATTGGGCGAGAATAGACAACGAGGTACGACTCGATTAAGAATAGTCGCGTATAAAAAACGCAATGTTTTACCGAAAAGACAGGGACTTGGCAAATTAAATTATATAGGAGAAAACGCACGTGATGTCTAGGATAATCAAGTTTTTACGAAAGACAAGGTAAGTCGGGATAAGAAGTGGTCGAGATAATGATATTTTAGTAAAGAATAATAGAGAATTCTTTACAGGTAGTCCGGTGTTGTCTATTAGAAAGTAATGCTATTTTAATAAAATAATGACTGGATGACTACAGACGGTCACGTTTTTCGTTAAAAATAAAAAAGCCAACGGGGATAGTCAAGGTTTCACAAAGAAAAGCTTAGAAATTATTATGTTAAAATAGATTTTTATTAGAGACGGGATAGAAAATCGAGTTTTTCACTAAAGAAAACGCGGGATAACTGGGATAGTCGAGTTTTTGATATTAAGAAAAAGACAGCGACTAATCAATTCGTACGTCCGATGTTTCCGGTCCACAGACAATGTGACTAAGTTCATTTGTACATTTATTTATTTTTTAAAATAATTAGAAATAAAGCTAAGTGCGTTTTTATTCAAAAAAAAATAAAACAACAGAACCGGGAATAGTTAAGTGCATTTTTGTATTCGGAGGTACAGTTGCGCTTTTATTTAAAAAAGACAGCAGAGACACAGATATTTGTATTTTTTGTTTTTTTTTTTAATAAAAAGTGCACTCGAGAGTCTCTAGTTCTGCTACCTTTTTTAAAAAAGACAAAAACGTAGTTCTATTGCCTTTTTTAAAATACACTTACTCATTAACCCTAATTCCTTATTTGTGTATTTTTTCAAATAAAAAATAGTCAGAGGTAACCAAGTGTTTTTTAAAAAAAAGACAATAAAACCAGAGAGAGCTAAGAGCATTTCTATTTAAAGAAAGACAATACAGTCGCGAGTAGTACGTGTTTTTGTTAAGGAAAAAAACAGTCTAGGGATGTTACAAACGCGCTGCCAGTTTTCTTTAAAAAAATTTTTGAATTGTTTAGAAAATGCAACGCGGTATTTTTCGTTACACAACGAATTACATTATCGAAATTATTGTCATTTAAATACCAAAACCTGTTACATTTAATATTCAAAACTGCTTTCGTTAAGTCGTTTTGGTCTAAAAAAACGACGATTTCTATTTCACAGGATGTCGACGAAACAAGAATTATGATACGAGAATTTGGTTGAAGATATTTTGGATTTTTTTCAAAGAAGAAAATAAAGTGTTATGAATCTTATAAATTTCACAGGTATTTATAAAAACTTTTTTAGAACAAAGATATAATAAAACTCGATTCTAAAAACACCATAAACACGTTTTGTACGCTTTAATTCACCGTCCTTGTTTCTTTCTTGTTTCTTTTCTGTAGAAATTATCTGTCTACTCTTTATCTTTCAAGGTTGGAATTTCATAAAGGTAAGAATATTTTTTGTAGAAAAAGTTGTAAAATAATTCTCTAAAAAAATGAAAAAATAGCAGATATTTTGGATGTTTCAGACGTCTTTCTTGGACGATGCTCGAGCGCTTTCGGAACACGAATTAAATTTTTGTCGAGACAAACAGCCGGGCAACAACTACGCCGACGTGCAAAGCGGGTGCAGGATGTACTACAAATGTCTGCTTAACAACGACGGTAGGATGTTAAGTTACAAAATCGAATGCCCGAACGATACGTACTTTAACGAAGAGAAACAACAATGCCAACAATACATAGCCCGTTGTCGGAACGTCGACAATTACGAACTTAAGAGATTTCGTAGGCAGCAGCCCCCTAGTTATTCTTACCATAACCTTCCAAAAACCAATTTCTCGTGTATCGGTAAGAGTTTGGGTGGTTATTACGCGGATGCGGAAACGGATTGCCAGATGTTTCACATATGTACACCCGGCGAAAACAACAGCGTCATCGATATTATGTTTCTGTGCGGCAACGGTACGGTTTTCGATCAGAAAAAATTGGTTTGCGAACGTTACGGTTTGGTGGATTGTCGAGAATCGGCGTCCTTCTTGGACGAGGAGGAGGAGAGATTAAGAGAGGACGAGATACACAGAAAACTGGCCGACGTCGAGATCACTCGAATCACGAGTTGAGGATTAAAAAAGCCCAGTCGCCGGCCGAAATTCTAAAACACCGGTCCTTTTGTTTCTTACGAATCGAAATCGCTTTTTTAGAAAATCCGAAAAAATCGACGAAATTCTGTAAACTATTCGATTTGTTCGAGTTTCTTTTAGAATTTAAAAACGAGCCGAATTATTAAAAAGGACGAATTCGGCATTCGAAACTTGCAAAAAATCACTCAAATTTCTAAAAAATCGCCCGACAAAGAGGTAAATTTCGAAACGACCGGAAGAGCCGAAATTTCTAAAAGCGCGACTTTCGAGCTAATTTTTCTGTGATAATTTCGAGTACAATCAGTTTTTTGCCACAAGAAAAAGTCAAAAAAATATACGAAAAACGCGATTAAAATTTATGCGAATTAATAATATATTCGAGGAATTTTTTAAAATATTTATTTTCAAATTAATAAATATATTTACGATTTTTTTGGATTTTAGCGTTTTTAAAACGATATCGTTCGAAGAGGTCGATTCGAAATGTAAATATACAAAATGTTTTTAATGATTTTTGTATAAAATGTTTATTTCGTGTTGAAATTTTATTAAAAGTTTATAATTTTGATCGTTCGACGAAAATTAATTAAATTTGGCCGGAAAATGACCAAAATTCCGGACGATAAAGGACGGGCGTCGATTTTCACCGTTTCGCCCACTCGGGCCTACTCGCTCCTTCGTTATACTAAAGAGCGTGTTTTTTCGATCGTTTAACGTACTTCGGAGCGCTTCTAAACGGTTTACCCCGAAATACGTACTTCCCGAACGGCGTACGCCGATTTTCTCGAAAGTGCGCGCTCTTAAATACTTAGAAACGCATCCGAACGATTAATTCCGTACACAAACGTACCGTACGCACCGAATTAATAGTCCGGTTTTAGCGGCGCTACGAAACTAAGAATTGCGGCTCGGTAGACGGTAAGAAGACGTTTGCCGAAACATTCGGACGTCTCGGACGCCGGTAACCCCGCATTTCCCCGACACCCGTACGACTTTTCGACCGGTGGCGTACTCGCGTCTTTCTCGAGCATCTCGGATTATTACGCTTCTCATTCTTTCGAAAATTCTCGGACGCCCTCCGGTAATACTCCTTTCGCGTTTAAATTCTTCCTCCCGCTCGGAGAAAACATTGGAAGAGAAAGAGAAAAATTCTAATATTTCGATCGTCGGCTGGGAGGAGGAAACCGGCAACGACGAATAACACGTAAGCTTTAATAAAAGTTCGGTTTATTCCTTTTATAGGCGCTCGGCAGCCGGGTCGAACTCGAAACGAGCCGGAGTCTTCGTTCCGATTTTAACCGAGGCGAGTTTGGAGCCGGTTCGGACCCGGTTCGGACCTTCCGGAGTCCAGATGGCGGCGAAGACCGTCTTACTTTTTTCTTCTCGTTTCTCTCCGGACCACGACAGAGAATGATTACGAAACGAAAAAGATCCATTCGAATTGCCTAAAATCAAAAAATACGCGTAAACATTTATTCAAAAAGCGCCGTAATACTAATCCGATGTAAAAAATACGTTTAACTCGGCTTTGGGTTAAGTTTCGAAAATATTTAAACGAAACGTAAGAAAAAAACAACGGTGGAGCGATATACGAAATTTTAAAAAAATCAAATTGTTTAGAGACTCGGACCGGGAAGGCTCGGATATTTAAAAAGCGTAACCGCCCGGAAATACCTAACAAATTTGATATTAGAAACGACTTAAATTCGTCGATTTTCAAAGGGCCTATAAAATCGACTTAAAAAATGTATTTCTAGGTTCTTTGGAATAACGACTAATAAATTTGCACCGAATTAAAATTAAATACGTTTAAATATTTTTAAAACTTTTGTGTTAATTCGAGTTATTTAATAAACGACGCAATTTTTTTAATACCTAAATTCGGAGTGGCTCGTTTAAGCGATTTTGCCGCTTTATAACGTTTAGAAATGTTATAAGGAATATTTTAGACCGACGAACGTACGAAGGAAACGGAAAGAATAAACTATTTCCTCTTACCGCCAAATTAATGCCGTATTTTATATTTTATAGCGCTAAATGTAAAAATTAAATGGCGAATTTTGCTAATAGTCGGCGGTAAGGACTCGGGAACGGACGGACGGGCCGACGGAGATTTTCGGTCGAAAAGACGGCCGTTTTTAAACGGAAAAAGACTCACCGGTATAAAAGTCCGGGCTTATCGGATCGTCCCGAGATTTTCGAGGAGAATTCCGTCGATTTTCCGTTATGATCCGCAAAGATCCGATATAATCGATGGCGAATTTCAATATCTGTAATTTGGAAATTTTTCCGACCGGCGAATTAACGACGGAAGATCCGGTTAGAATTTTCTTAAGCTCGTCGAATGCCAAATTTATTAATTTCACGCGTTTCCTTTCTCTTTCGTTAGCTTTCAGTCTTTCTTTTCGTCGAGTTTTCGGCAATTTCTCCGATTTAAATCCGAAATTTCCATTAATTCTACTTATATTTTCCATAAAACCGTAGGCCACCGCGGCAAACGTACCCGACGAACCGACGGAAGCGCTTTCGTACCACCGAAAATTTAAACGATTACTAAATACGTTAAACTACAAATTATTGGCTAGGAGCGTAGACGCGTCATCGATAATTTAAATATCGACCAATCGGAAACGGAGATATTAATAAATAATGGCCGGAGAAGAAAATCCGGAAAAGACGGTTTTCCATTACGAAACGACGAATTTTATTCGAAAATATTTTTTAAAAATCGAAACGTTTATCGACGAATTTATATTTAAAGTCTTCGGCCACGGGCGCTAATTTTTTCCAAGTGCGTAGAAAAAGCGTTTCGGATCGTTTTACCGGTAGCGGCGTCGACTTAAGTCCTCGGGCCTGGTATTAAAGGCGCGCTAATCCGGTACAAACAAAAGAGGACGGGATTACGCCGCTAAGGGCTGCGGAAATCTTAAAAGAAACGAGTTTTGCGCATTTCTCGACTTAATTAATTCTTAAATAAATTCTATCCGTCGTTTTTTAAAATTTTACGCGCGGCGGTTCCTACGCCTTCTTATTTTTGCGTTTTACATTTCGGTATATTGTAAAATCTGTTTTATCCAACTTTATTATATTAAATTCCGTCAAAAAAATCACAATTTTTAGGATAAAAATTAAGATTCTTTAAAAAATAATATCTATCAAATTTACGAATTTATTTTTAAAAATTAATATTTTGGAAAATGTGAAAACTTCTTTGAAACGACAAAAAGTCTCTAAAAGTTTTCGGGTAATTTTGTCTTTAGAGACCGATTTAAATTTATATATTTAAAAAAGTTAATTTGTAGAGATAGCCTATATAAAGCATTTTAAACTATTCCAAAATTTAATCGATGCGAATTAAATTAAATATTTAAAAATGAAAATCTATTGTAATTTTTGAATGAAATTTTCGAAACAAACGTCTCCGTACGCGTCGACACGCGGTCCACAAAGAAAAGAAACTAACCAAGTAATTTTTAAAAAGTCCGTTTTTTATTTTTATAGAATTTTTTAGACGGACGTTATCCGAAATTTAATAAAAATATATTGTTTTTTTTATCGTTTTTCCCGTAAATTGTATAATTGCCAATCGTTTAATACGGTTATAAAGAAAGAAAGAAACGGCGTGGGCTTCGGTCTTCTTCGAATCGTTTGTAGTCCAGAAACACGCCGGCCCGGCGGTCGGAATCGAATGTCCAGGTGTTTAGTGGACAGCTGCGGCTCGGTTTTGGTGAGAAATCTCTCGTTTTTGAAACGGAAAAATTTTTCGAGTGGATTTTACGCTTAAATCCACTCGAAAAAACTTCTTTTCCCCTAATTCAAAAAACCGGGATTTTCCACTAAAAGTAATCTCCTAATCCGTTCCGTCTCTAAGCACAGAATTTACCGGTAAGAAATTTTTGGCATTTATTTTTAGATTTAAATGTAACTTAGAAAGCTTTACGAATTTTAAAAATTGCCACTTTAAAAAACGGATGGTTGTTTGTATATAAAGATTTTCTTTTTAGAAAAAGTTTATAAATGAAAATAATAGGAAGAAAAAGCAAAAATCTCCATCAATTTCGCACATTTATATACGCCGAATTTAGAAAACGTTAATTATTTTTAATTAAACGTTTTTCACACTACGTAAAAATTATTTCAAAAATTTTGATTTTTGAATGGACATTAATTCGAAATTCGAATTTAAAAAAACGTTTAATTTAAGAAGAAATGGCCGTTTTTTCTAAAAATTTAAATTCAAATAATTCGTATAGGCCGCCTTTCTTCACGCAGCCGGAGTGTAGCGAAATGACGTCGCCGGCAGTGTCGACCAATTAGAAACCGGTTTCCGTGTGTTGGCTGTAAAGCGCTTCTCGAGCGCTGAGAAAAGAAACGCGGGCGTACATTCGTTCGATACGGTGCCTCCATCTACTGGAAAGAAACGATATAAATGAATAAAAAGTAAATGAATATTTAATTAAGATATTCTAATTAAGGCAGTTTTATTATAAGTGACAGTAAAATTTTTATAAAAACTGAAAATTCCCATATATTACATCGTTATTGTTATTACTATTATTAGTCTGCCAGCGGTAAAGCTAATTAACAATTTAAAATGTTAAAAATTTTCAATGTTTTATTTAAAATGACCTCGGTTAAATTTAAAAGGGCGAACCGTTCGGTTGTTTAACAATGAACCGTCTCTCGGTTGTTAAATACGTCCGACTGTTGAAATAAATTGGAGCGCCACTCTGTTTCTGCATTAAGAATAAAATAGGTAAACGTAAAGGAAAAAATAAGGATATAGGCGCGAGAGAATTTAGGATATGTAGCTCTAATAAGGAAGTATACGGTAATAAAGGGAGGTAGAGCCGTTAATACGCGGTTATCGAATAATAAAAAGTAAGAAGTGCCGTACGGCATTACGACTTAAAGAATAATATAATTAAAACTGTAGGGTGTCTTTAAGCGTAATTTTTAGTAAAATTAACGCCTGACCAAATACGAAATATAGGGTAAAGGTAAGGTATAGAATGAATTGATAAAAGGTATTAGGCTAGAAATGTAGCTAGTGAAAATATTGGGCCAGAGGTAAAATAAGGTAGTACGCTTATAAATGTAAAAAATCGAAATGTTGGGTTCCGGTAATTAGCCTATACAGTAATATAAGGTATAGGAGCTAAGTTATAAACTAAAGTAATAAAGATGTTGGCAATTTAAGAATGAAACTGGGTAATATTGCGTAACGTAAAAATGTATAGAGTATTATGTGCAATGAGTGGCTGTATTTTACGTATATTCGTACGTGTGTGTGCGTGTCTGTGTATATATACATCCCCGTATATATATTTAGCTAGAGTTAACGTGGTCAATCCAATGACGTTTCAGGTAGCTTACATTGCGTACGGATAGGGGTGTTGGTTTTTCCAGACGTGCACTGCGGGTGAGCCGTTTACAGGGCGTCAAACTATATCCAGAAAGAAGTATGAGTACTCAAACTCCTCAAGTTCCGCCCGAACTAACTGATTTATTATTAGAATTTACAGTTAATGTTTTAGTAGAGAAACCTACAGATATTTTACAATATGCTGCAAATTACTTCAATCAGTTACTAGCGAACAGGAGAGAGAACGTTGGGCATCAAGTATTTATCACTGTTACCGATTCTGTCGACGAAGACGATATCGAAGATGAACCTATGCCGAGTGAGTGCTATTTTTAACTCGATTTTTTAGAAATTTATGTATAATTTATAACAAAATCTGATGTATCTTTAGAAATTTTATGTTTTACTTCCTATCGATGCAAATTTGGATAATGAAGGGAGTCGCATTGTTGTTTACGAATTTTTTCCCTCGCTTTATATACAATTTATGTGTTTAGATACGCGGAAAATATGCTTATCGCGTCGAATCGTCGTTCGTAATTTGTAAAAAATAAATAAATCTTGCGTATTACACTGTGGCTTTTTTAAATTTAATTACATTTTTTACGTTTATTTTTAACTTTTTAATGGTAATTTGCAAGATTATATAGGAATTTATACCTCCGATATCTCGGCTAATCGATTACTTTCAATGATGGAGTAGAAAGTGTTGGGAACATTATTCACCCATTACTTCTACGAAAATCTAGGCTAATAATACACGAAATCTGATATGTTTATATCGATTAAACGCAATTATAAGGATAAAGCATTCGTTAATTAAACCTTAAATGGGCTAAAAGTTTGATAAAATGTGTGTTTAATAGCATTAGTATAGATGTATAAGTGCGATTCACCCATTTACAAATTCATACGTACAGTACAAACTATACATATCCTTAAATACCAGAAGAGAAATGTATCTTTAATATCCGAATGTACTGTACGTATACACATTTCCTCTTAACATGCCTACAAACCCTTCGTGTTTCTCCTCTAAATGCTTCAATATGGATGCTTACACGCTTCAATTTATAGCTATATGCACACGTACCGTACATACGTACGAATTCGTATAAAACACGTACACACGTGTACTCTCTAAACAATTTAAATATTGTTTAGAACACACGAAAATACCTGCTTCACTCGAAATTACGATGTTGTTGGTCTTCTCCCGGTTACAAAACAATAGCCTAAATAAACACACAGAACCAAAAATGTAAAGAATGTTTAAGATGTATCTTTGCTTTTAGGCTATAATAAACATAGCGTTGTCGGTTTATCTATTATTATATTCGAGAGATGTATTTAGTGGCGTCGCTCGTAGAGAACGAGCAGCGGGACGACCGTTTCCTGTTTGAGTTCATTCCGAAAATCAATAGATGCCTTCGCAATGAATGTACTGTTTTCCCGACACATAAACGTTTCGTGACGTGTGCATAAATTTACAATCTATATAAGATATATGCTAACACAACTGCTTAATGATCGCGCTCATAAATAGTATAGCCTATATGTATAGATTGTATACGCACAGGCTATGTATTGTATCGTATAGATCGTATACACAGTACTGTATATACCCTCTTAAGACTTCATATTCACTGCCGAAAATCATATGTACTGTACGTCTTTATAGGTGTGCTATAGTCTATAAGTAGGCTACATATCCATGTTTTCCGTAGCACATACATATATTGAAAATAAACATAGGCAAAAAATGAAATAAAAACAGGAAAATAATTGAAAAATTCAAAGGAACAAACCAATCAGCTTTCACTTTTCGTTTTCCGGTCGGTTGCATTTCATTTCTGTAAAACGAGCGCACTTTAACATTGTTTCCCGTTCGAAAAATAGTTGCGCCAAGCGCTGTTTCTTTTATTCCTGGTTTTTTTCCCGATTGGTTTATCAGTAATTGCCCTAGTTAATCGAAACCAGAAGCGATAGTCCAGTATCAGCTTTATCATTGTGCATTGCGTTACGTATTCGAACGATCACATGAAGCGCATTTGCCGCTGCTCCTCCGACGGGGATTGTTGTTTGAAGGGTGTTATCATGAAAAGGTTATTTAAGAGACACGCCAGACGTTACGAACTCGATCACAGTTGCCTTTACGAAAATAAAATCAACGATTACGTTAATGGAAATGAAGCGCAACAAGAAGAATCAGGTAGTGTTTCTATACTAAAACATTGATTTATATACGCGTAAGAGAATTTACTTTTTATGTTCTTCGCAGTTATAACAGTATAATGTAGCCGTTATAGTTTACATTATAACTTATTACAAAGTAAACAAAAAGTTATGCCGTGTACGTAGATGCCGATCGATAAAATTTTTTAAAGTATTTTTCCTCTTCGTACGATTAAAAATTCTTAATTTAGCAATTTTAGTTTATATCGTAACAGTCGTAATATAATAGAACATATTGCCGACAAAACGACGTTTTACACGTACTGTACGGTAAACTGGGAGACAGACAGCTAAAAGCCGTTAAATGACACGCTTCTTGGTTTTTCTTCCGATCAATTTTGCTCTCTCTACCGATTTAACAGTATAATATCATATAATAAATAGTATAACAGTTATATCGCTATATTGTTTGACCGAAAAAAATTTTTTTTCACTTTTACTTACGCACTTACCGTTAGGTAAGTGCGTAAGTAAAAGTGTTAAATAACCTACTTTTCTTTCGAGGCATTTTTACGCCCTTCGCATTAATAAAAAGATAGATTAGGGCATATAATGTATAGTGTAACAGTTATTCAGTACAGTAGTTAAATTATTTCCTTAAAAAATTGTTGATTTATGTACAAAATAGCAGTAGATACACGTACAAAACACATCTTTACCGTCACTATTATCACTTTTTACTGCTGTATTTAAAACTATTGTAATCACATTTATAGTATAATATATTTATTTTGACATAATTTCTAATTATACAAATCAAAGTTTTTAAATATAAAGTTTTAAACGTAAATTATGTCAAGAATGCCTACACATTAGCCTATACTTTATAAAAAAAAAGTTGTAAAAAATCAATTAAAAAATAATAAAATATAACTTTTCTTTAGTCTTTAAATCGTGTTTTAAATGAATAAAATTAATTAAAAATTCAAAATTACTATTTAAAACTATGGCGATAAGTGCTATTAAATTTAAAACGTCCTCTCTTTTCTTAGATGTATATTTATTTACTTTTTAAAATTTTAATATAGAAAATAGGATTTAAAATTTCAAAATTATTGTTTAAAGTGCATTTTATCTCGGTTACTACGAAACTTAAGAATGCCAGAAGAGAGCTCAAGGTTATTTTTTTGATATTTCTGAAATGTACAAAGGCTAAAAAGTCAAATAAATATCGACGATAAATGTAGATATTTTAAAAAGTTAATTCAATTTTACTCTGTCCATATTAAGAATAGCGCACCTTATACGCGATATTAATTACCATTTTGAAATAATTTATATTTATTAAATTCATTTCCACAGTTTTTGCTTTACAATCTTTTAAATATATTAAATAAGCTCATTTTCGGTTAAGTTTCGACGGTAAAAATGTAATTGGCAAATTTTTTAAATTGATAAATTTAAAATTTTACTCAGTTTTTTAATCTTAAACTTTGTACTGTACGTGTTTATTGTTTGTTTTAAAATATTTACGTGTAAATTTATATAAAAATCAGGCATATTTTGTCTAAATTTTTGCTTAGAGTTTATACGGATTTGTATAAATCGCAGTTTAAATCGGGCCCGGCCAACCCAAATTGTTTGGCGGGCCACTTCGATCGCGGGTAACATTACGGCGGGCCACAATTTAGGCAAACGCGCTTTTAAAAAAGTAAAACAAATACGAAATGAATAAGGTTTTATCGTTATACCGAGAGTCGGTCCTCGCACTCGCGCGTTATAACGACGACACGGGCAAATTTTCATTTATTTAATTGTTTTGGTATACGCGTAACGGCAAACGAAAGTTTTAAAAAATATATAATTTCGCTTAGCGGGTCGCGCAATTTAACGTGACCGGCCGCGGGTTGGCCGGGCCCGGTTTAAATACGGCACAAATTGGCGGAGCCACAAAATATATAAGCGCAGACTCGCGTACGAAATTCGGTTAAACTTTAACTATAGGCCTACATAAAAAATTTATACAAACCGACCGTATTTTTTCGTACAAAGTTTTATAACTCGCATTTTTGTGAAACGCCAATAAAAACATTCGAAATATACAAAAATGATATACATTTATACGAAATACTTTCGGTAAATTACAAATTAATTTTGTTATTATCATTTTAATTATAAAAATATATTTCGAAATTAAAGAAAAATGTGAGGAAATATAATTTAAGAAACGAAAAATTCAAAAGTTGTTTACGTATTTTTATTTTTAAAATTAATTATTAATTAAATTCGTACGCTGTTTTATGTATATTTGTCTAGAATCGTAAGGCGTGCGATAGAATAATTATTTTTCACCATAATACTTGGACGTGTACGAATGATCGACCGAGTATAGCAGCGATTTATCATTTATAAATTTGTAATAAATATCCGGAGCAATTTCACCTATTGTTATTATACGGCGGTATTTTGTGAAAATTACGGTAGAGGGGAATTTAAATCGCTTAAAAGTTTGGCGGGGAAGAGTCCGCTACTCGGAAAGGTTCCACGAAAATCTGATAAAAAGAGCTTCGGCAGCCGAAAATTTTGCAAGTTTTCGCTTTAAAAAACGTAGAAATTTCGGAAAAAGCGGTATTAAAAACAATGTTGGTTAACAATGGCTGGAAAAACAAAAATGTAGGACTTTTTTGAAAAAGTGTGGAACATTCCCGAAACAAATCTTTAAATAATACGGCCGAAGATTCGAAACTTTTACAAAAGAAGATTGAAAGTTGAAATTTCTCGTAAAAGTATTTCAAATAAGAAACCCGCCTTACAAATTTACGCAAAAGCTTTTTGGCATTTTATTATTTCCTAGTAACATTTACGAGAAAAAAATTACATTTTCGATATTTATTTATTAACATTTTTCATTTAAAGATGCAGACAAATTATGTCAATCTTTCCACCTTCGTGACTCGAACCGATGCATTTTGGGAGATAAAAGTTCACTTATTTATAAAAAAACAAATGAAATTTTCTAACAATTTTTTCAAGCTGGAATGACTTTTTTTTCTTTTACCAATGTCAATACTTATTTTCAAATGTTGCAAAATCATTTTGCAACTTTAAAAATTATAAAATTTATCGATTGCGCTACGATTGCGAGATTATTAATTAAATTTCCCAGAAAACATAAGTTTTTGGACCATTCTACGATGAAATTAAAAGTTGTAGATCCTATTTTCTAGTCCGGGGGTTTCCAACTCGTGTTCCGACAATAAAAATTTGGAATTCCACAATAAAATCTGTCGTCGGTGAGGTACGAATGTTCCGATGCAGACGAGGTAATGGAAACCACGAAAACAGTAAAACATAGACTAAAGCTAGAAAATCACAACCTTAAAACCATCCAACATATAAATAAAAATGCAATTGTTAAATCTTTCTGTGTATATGTTACAGTCAAAACACGTTTTCAGTTAGAACGCGTTTTAACTAGTTGAAACTAGTTTATACCAGATTTGACTAGCAGTAAATTCTAGTTTTAACTACACAAAACGAGTTTTAACAAGACATCCAGTATAAACTAGTTTCAACTAGTTAAAACGCGTTCTAACTGAAAACGGGTTTTGACTGCAACATACAGAGTGATTCGGGGGAAGATGCCTACTTTTTGATATTTTCAAACGGTGACGTCAGATATTGTCACGTGTTTGTACGACGAATCGTTGGGCCAATATCGAGTGCGGAAAGCCGTAGTTGGCTACCGTTACCTCGTTTTCTACGTCCGAGAAGAATAAAAGCGAGATAAGAACGAAGCTTTTGTCGCGAAATGTTTCTAGAATCGTTTTAAAACTAAAAGTTCAAATAGAATTTATTAAAAATTACGAAAAACAATTAATGCGTGACGTAGTTAAGGTTCTAAAGTTTCCATTGTCGGCTACCGCCCATCCCGTTCGGACACGCTAGAACACGTGACTACTCCACTAAGCGTCTCACCCCGACAAATGGGAAAGATGCCACGTTTTTCTCGGGGTAACACGCCTACTTTTAATAAATTTTTGTTTCGTCGTTTTATTGCAGGATACGCGTAGAAATTATATAAGGACTTCTCAAAAAGGCTTTTGGACCGAAAAAAGCTTTCGGCTAGTTATAGAGCGCGTTAGAACCGGCGGAAACTTAACAATACTTATACTGCGCCGTTATACTTATCGCGAAGTACTTTGTACTACGTAGGCAATAAATTAAATTTGGTTAAGATATTCGAAAATTAATTTTATGCAATTATATTTGTTATCTTACCCGAATGGCATTTGGCATCTCACCCGGATACACGGGGTGAGATGCCTAAAATGCCGAACAGTAAAAAAGTCGTCGTTGCGAACACAATACAGGTATTCCTCGCCGTACGTCGGTAATTGGACCCGGGAGAGGCGACGTAAGTCGAATTTACTGGTGTAGTTACGACGTAACTCGAAACGACGTAACTCGAGGTATACCTGTATACAATTATTTTTCATATACTCCAAAGTTTTATTTGAAAAACATGCTCGAGAATGTGATATTTTCGTTAGAGGCCTCCAAAACCCGAATTATCGCTATAATGTCCTTCGTAAGCAAAATGTTAGGCATCTTTCCCCGAATCACTACACATAACTCTATTTATTTCTCCCAAACATATTTATGTAGCTAAAATTAGTTTTAACTAACGTTAAAACTAATTTTATCTAAAATCAAAACACGTACAGCAGTAAATTAACTAGACAAAACCTAGAATTAAAACTAGAATTTACTGCTCGTCAAAAATGAATTTGAGTTAAAACTAGTTTTAACTAGACAAAACGGGTTTTAACAAGACGTCCAGTATAAACTAGTTTCGACTAGTTAAAACGCGTTCTAACTAAAAACTGGTTTTGACTGCAACATATACATAAAATGCAAAATGTTCTGTCACGGCTGCGCAAAAACAACGTGAGTTTAAAAATAAATTTGATTTACAATTAAAAATTTCGAAACAACTTTTAAATGGTTTTCGAAAACATTGTTTTAATTTTCGGTCGTTCTGATTTTATTGTTAATTGTGGTTCTATAGGTTTAGTTTCGGTTTCCGCGTAAAGTGGTTATCTAGTGGGCTTCGATCGGTCGATTCCCGCCGGGTTCCAACGTTTTTTATTAAGGCCAAAAGGGTTCCCGACGGAAATAAGTCGGGAACCATTTCTTTCTATTCTACAAATATGCATTTTTAAGAGTTGGAATTTTGAAAATTTCAGAAAAAATAAAAATAAAAATTCGATCGGTCAAACGGTTTCCGAAGAAGTTTGCGAGAAAAACTTTATCATTTTTTAGATATTACGTTTAAAAAATCAATAGACCGAAGAAAATGTCTAAAGTATATTTTGGAAATGGGAAATTAGAAAATCGTTAGTTTAATTCTAAACAACTTTTTTCTAGTTATAACGAAAAGTTAAAAATGTAACGGATAAAAGTGTTCTTTACGATATTTCTTCATTTTTCAGATTATCGAATCTGTAAATTCTGTTACGCTTCGACGTCTTTTGTTTCGATAACAAAAGAAAAGTTTTAAAAAATGCATATTTTTGGAGGACGCAAAACCACTGCTAAAAATAAAAATATATAAATAAATGATTAAAATTTTAATAATGCGGGAAGAACGAAGGGGAATGCGATTCAAATAAATAACGGAAAACCGAAACAAAACGTGACCTACGAGTTAAAAAGTAACAGCGAAAACTCGTATTCGGCAGCTTAAGAAGGACGTGCGAAGTAGTTCTTTGTAAGAAGAATTCCCAAGGAACTTTATATACGTTTCGTGCCATTTTTTACGTTTTTACACGAGTTTTCGCCGTTTCGCCTCGTTTTATCTGGATTAAAACGTGGAAATATCTCTAAAAATTTATCGATAAAATTTTTAAAATTATCTTTGATTAAACAATTATTTCTAAGCAATTTTTTGGAAATTATTCGTTTTATTTACATAATTCTGTTACTAAAACGTAAGAACGTCATTATTACGACGACAAATAAATAATTTTATTACAAAAATACGATTTTACGAAATTGTTTGCTAAATCTTGTATTTAAAAAATATTAATCACGTAATTTCAAAAAATTTATCGATTTTAAAGAGTTTTTGAAAAAATTTAATATTAATTTAGTTTAATTTTTAACAATAAATAAGATATTTACGTACGTAATTATATAAATATTTATATAATAATATAATTTTACGAGTAGTTTCTAAAATTAACCGGCCGTAATTAATAGAATCGAGCGCCGAGCCGAGATGGATTTAGTAATTGTAACTATAACTTTATATTAAGAAAATAAATCCGCATCAAAAAGTGCGGACGATAAAAGAATTTCTTAGAAAATGCGTTTTAAAAGGGTGTTAAATCGCCTTTAGCGCCACCGTGTCGGTTACGTAATTTGTTTGTCCAGCCAGTTTCTTAGACCCGAAATCGTTACAACAAATCTAGGTTTGTATAAATATTTTCATCGAGACAAAGTTTAATATCCTTACAGATCCATAATACGTTGCATAGACGTATCCAAACCCGAGATACTCGGGAAAAATTTTATAGCTTTACAAAAAAACGGTACTTTGGGACCCGGAAAAAAATTTTTTGATCTTTGGAATGTTTTCTAAGTCTCCAAATTTTTTGAAAAATTTTTACCCGCGCGAAAAAATTTTATTGCGATTTTAATTAACCTTTAATGACCGTAATTAACGCTTAATTGTTTTTTTATGGGATTTTTTTCTGGAACTTCATTCATCCTTCTAAACTTCTAGTGCGTCGATTTTACTTCGGTAAAGTTATTTAAAGCTATTTTCTGATGTCAAAAACAACATCCAATAGTTTTTTAATTTTTTTAATTAATAGATTTTTTTATAATTACGTTTAATTAAGTCGGGGGGGTCGGAAATATCAATTAAAATCGTAATTAAAAAAAATATTTAGAAATATACCACCATCTAGTATTCACCCTACTTTTTACCCTTCTCCTCCCGAGAGTTTCATGAGAATGTCCCGCGAAAGACGACACCAGCTGTTCTCAAGGTCATCCAGCTGTGTAAACAATGACTCATCAGTGTCAGATTTCGCGGATCAAAAAGTGCGGACGATAAAAGAATTTCTTAGAAAATGCGTTTTAAAAGGGTGTTAAATCGCCTTTAGCGCCACCGTGTCGGTTACGTAATTTGTTTGTCCAGCCAGTTTCTTAGACCCGAAATCGTTACAACAAATCTAGGTTTGTATAAATATTTTCATCGAGACAAAGTTTAATATTTACAAATCAATAATACGATTGCAAACTATTACAAAATACTTTATCGCATTAGCGTATTCAAAAAAATTTCAAAATTACAAATTTTTTATTTACTTCTTTAAAGTCTGGTTTGCCATTGCTTCTTCTCGAATTTGCAATTTACCAACCCGAAACCTCTCGCCTTTTCATTTTTCAAACACATAAAAAAGAAATCGCAATTTTAAAAAGCTACGAATCGTTTCGAGTTAAAATTCCTTTTTATTTCTATTACTTACGGGCGAAATCCGATATTTTCAAACTGCAAACTGCCTTTTATTCGTTTCGAAAGAGAAAATTGTATTTTTTTAAAATGTACGGTACACAATTTTTGTGGAAGAAAACCGACGCCTCTGATACTTTTCTTTTTAAATGTGGAAATTTTATGGGAGTTAATTATCGAAAGACCCGCTTTTAACGTCGATAAAAGCTTTAAGCTATTTAGACGTTATACAATATTTACTTTACTAGAAACGTTATCGCCCGTACTCGGCCAGTCGGTGGACTTAAGTCCCTACCACATTCCGATAAATGTAAACTCTCGACACTTACGAATCGTGTAGGATTATAAATAGTAGAAGCTAGTAAATGTGGGTCGGAGTTGTTTTTAATCGCTATATTACGCCGCGTTAATTAGTAAACAGTCGGCAAAATCGATAGACGATTCCAAATTATCGTCCCTAATCTATTGGTAGGTGTACGGTTTCTTTGTTTAGTTAACGTTTGATAAACACCAGCGATACGAAGTTTTTTCGTAGACGACCGTTGGGATTTTTTTTCCGGTTGTCCGTTAGGGACCGTTCGAATATTACGTCAGAAATTTACCAGAAGGGGGATGGGTTTGTATCCGACTACAGCCGACAATAGGAGAGGGAGGGCTTGGGATTGCGCCGTAATTCGCGGGTGTTTTCCAGTGGTTTTTAACTGCCCCGATGACGTCATCCTTCGATTTCTGATTAGGGGAAGAGGAAGATAAAAAAGGGCAAATTTTTGCTGTCGTAATACTCGAACGGCTCGTAGTTTTTGTTCTTTTTATTTTATTTTTTTAAATACGGTTTATCCTAGTTAAGTAGATAGTGCCACTACTTTGTATACACGCATTTTCCTTTAAATGAAAGTAGGTTAAATATACGCAGCTGCGCTTATATTTATTTATAATTTAATTTTGTATTTGAAGTTTACACGCGTTTCGGCGTTCAAACATTAATTAGGCCTATATTTAGAATAATTAACCGTGTTTATAAATTATTCGACTCGGGAGCTACTTTAATGCGTTTTTTATATATAAAATGTAATTCTTTTAAAATATCTTTGATCCCAGCCAACTTTCGTCCGTCGACCTCTTTATCTGTATTTGGCTGTTATTAAGTAAGTGGTACACACGTTTCCAGTATGTTGACTCTCGAGAATTTCGACGTTAAAAAATATATACATTTATACGTTGTATAAATGAATTAATACAATTCTTTTCTCAATATTTTTCACGAATAATTTAGATAAAAGTAATGTCTTTGGTGCATTTTGGTTTAAAATATAATAGGTCTGTACTATATGTTTTATACCGATTTCATCTATAAATAGTAAAAAAAGTCAATAAATTAATCTATATGTATTTACGTTTGTACGCTTCTGTTTAATTCTTTACGTTATCAATTTGAATGCTGTTAAATACTATTGTACGTATGGAATTACGGGTTAAGTAACTCGCGGGCGTATATAGGGCCGTGTGAATTCGAATCCTGCGCCAAAGTTTTGATGCGACGTTTAAATATGGCTCGTTCTACCGAGTGGTACGAGGTTTCGACGTAACTAATTTTATTGCAGCGGTCAGATGCAGACCCGCAACCCCACGCCCGATTTATGTTTAAGGACTATCCCCTCGCCATCCGACTGCCTCCGACTCGTGATGTGGGTGGATAAAAGGACTTCTCGGTGACCACAAGGCAGAAAGAGTAAAAAAATTGCTTTATCGCGGTGGTAAAATTCTAAATATAAGTTTCTGCTAAATCGATACGAAGTTTGAATATAAACGATCAATTATTTATTGCGACATCGTCACAATGCCGGGCTGCAATTTTTCATTTTAATTTAAAATATACGCTTTCCCTCGAAATTGGTCTCTCGCCCCTGCGCGTCATACTTTTCCGTCAGCCACGGAGTCCTGCCAGTCGTCTATTTCGGCGGCCCGCGACCTTTCTGACCTCGGGGACCACTATCGTGAATTTTTAAACGATTCAAAATCTGTAGAATAAAGATCAGAAAAGTTCAGTTTTACAGCATTAATACGAAACTGGCTGGTTTAATTATAACAAATTAAGGCGAGCCTAAAGTTCGTCGCTGCTTGTCTGAAATAAGTTTATGGATTCTTTGCACTTTTCCACCACAGACGACCATCGCACTCGCAATATTATTTATTGATAATAGTCGCTTCGAATTTGGTTTTATATTGGAATAAAAAAGCCCAACGAGTGAAAGAAAGCAACTAAGCATTTTGCATTTCTTTCGTAATACTTCGGGTAACCTTCGGTTGATCAACGTCCAAATCTCTCCCGGGACCACCGGTTGCCCACCGCCGGTCTATTTAACACCTCTCGGGAAAATTTTTGAATCGAAATAACGCCACTTCTGGTTTGCATCGCTAACGGAACCTCCTACCCCTAAGGTTTCCGTATCTATTTGTGAGGACCGAATTGAGCCGGTCCGAGTTTAAATTTTAATTATTTCGAAGTCCTCTCGGGAGATAACGATCGAGATCCGCGATAACGATCAAGTTTCGAAGGGTGTACAATCTTCCGCCGTCAAACTCACTTCCCTCCTTCTCGGGATCCGACCCGAGTCACGGAATTCAAGTCGTCATCCTCTATCGCGATTGGTGATCGTGGCGGAAGGGACTTAGAGTATAAATAGGGGAGAGATCTCTAAGAACGGGGTAGCTGACGTCCGAAGAAAACGAACTGCTCGGCGACACCGTATCCGATTCGAAAGCCAAGTCGAGACGCCGAAGCCTCCGCCGACAAGCCAATCCTGCCGCCCACCCGTCGAACCGCCAGGAAAACGCCCGAGTCGACGAACATCCTCGATCAAAAACGATCACCGAGAGGTATGAATCCCCTAACCATTGTGAGCTCTCTCTCTCCCGCGATTAGGGACGGGATGCGTAGCGTTTCTGTAGTAGTTCCTATGTTCCAATAAACCATTATCTGTGTTGTCCTGTTATACGGATATTGCCTTTCTTTATCGACGACCCCACACACACTCCTCCACTCGACCTGACAAGTAACTGACCGATCCCGACAAGTCGGGATATCGCGCAAAATTAGCCATCCTTGACAGTGGGGCGGGTCTTGCCGACCTATTCGCCGAGAACAAGGAGGTCCGACTTCCGTCCTACCTCCCGGCGTTTCCCACATATTCTTGATTTTCGTTTATTTAACACCGTTGTCGAGATTAAGAAAAGAGAGACAGACAGACAAACGGACGATATTGGGAATTTATAGGTCTACAGTTTTTTCGAGTTGCGGTCCAACTAATGAACGATATTATTTATTTCCATCGAGCCACGCAACTGAGTCGTATGTAGACCTAAATCCCATTCCTTGTTTTCGAGGCCGCGTTAGCCCCGAGTGCAACCGGCGCCACCTCGTGGGAGTACGCCGATCTGACGACGAATCGTACAGTTCCAAGTTCCTCGCATAATGTACGATGCCTTTTTTTATAGCTTGCGTCCTCCTTTTCGTAGTCTGCGGCCGTTACCGTGTCTCGGGCAGTTAAAAATTTTATAAGACATTTTGATTTCTTTCTGCAACCTCTACTATTGAACTTATCCTATCGCATTATTAGAGCATCAAACATAGATTATCTTATTGTGCTGATAGAACACAAACGGATTATCTTGCTGCATTAGTACCGGATTCCGACGGCTGGATGTCCGAGGATGTTTTAAGGCGTTAGCCTACTGTTTTAGCCATCGAGAACAAACCAGACAATGCAACCCCGGCAAGTGCCGAATATATTGGGCTCCATCCCTCACTACCTGGCTCTCTCCATTGTGGTGTTGACCGAATCAATCACGCGCATGATTTAACGGGCCCTCGCATAGTGTTCTTCGGATGGAAAGTCAAAAATGAAAAAAGTAGGACTCAAACCGTATCTTCTCGTTACATTGCCGATAGTTTCAAACATAGATTATCTTGTCGTATTGTTATAAAGTCAAAATGGATTATTTTGTCGTATCGAGAGTTACATTCGTACATAAAATCGTTCCATTGCATTTAGTATGAGATTTAAATGTCGAGACGTAAAAACTATTTTTGTACTGCGAAGTGTTCGTAGCAAAACAGATTTACACAAAGTATATTTTTTTTTTTTTTTTTTTTTTTTTGTAACTCTTTTCGCCCAGTGGGCACTAAGAGGGCCTCTTATAGCAAGCTCATTATGACGGCCGGATGGCCGAGCGGTCAAGGTGGCAGCCTACCGCTCTGGGGGACCCGGGATCGAATCCGAACGGGTCGAAAATCCTCAGGAATTTTTCGGGGGGTGGTCCGTTCGGATATGTCGGGCCCCGTCCCTCACCACCCGGTCGCCCCATTGTGGGCCTGGCCGAACCCATAATGGGCCTTCTAAAAAGAGGCCCTCTTAGTGCCCACAGGGCAGAAAGAGTTAAAAAAAAGCAAGCCCATTATGGGCTCGGCCAGGCTCACAATGGGGCGGCCGGGTGGTGAGGGACGGGGACCGACATATCCGGACGGACCACCCCCCGGAAAAATTCCTGGGGATTTTTCGACCCGTCCGGATTCGATCCCGGGTCCCCCAGGGCGGCAGGCTGCTAACCTTGACCGCTCGGCCATCCGGCCGCTACGAAGTACATTATACAAAAGAAAAAACTTTATTTTCGTATTCGAACAAAATTTTCCGCGGGTTCCAACTTTTAGACAAGTCTCTCGTTTTCCTTTCGCCAGACAGATATACACGGAGTTTCTTTGCACGAAATAGCCGCGGTCAAAATTCTATTTTTCGGTGATAACAAAACGCGATGGTACGGAAAATTTTCAATCACGGGCTGCGTTCTTAACCTAGTATTAACCTACTTATAACTAAAATATTACAATATACGTATAGATAGAAGAGGGAAAAAGAAGAATCTTAGGAAAGGGACGTCCAATGGCCTCGAATGTTCTTTCGATACTTCGATTTGGATCCGATCCTTTTCCTCCGAGCCAGTTTCTTTTTCTTCGCCGAACCGCTCCTTAAGTCTTTACGACGAGGGACAATCTCCGAGAAGTCGTCCCCGTAACACTTACGAATAATGTCTTTTATACGCATTTCTATCTCTAACACCACTTTCTCAAACCCTCGTCGTCTGCCGAAAACAATCCAGTGCCTTCCTTTTACACGTCTCGTCTCTCCCGCGTCCGGTCAAAAAGTGCTTAGCTAGCCCGAGTTTTTCCCTCGGGGTTTTTCTTCCTCTATTGTCTTTTCTGCCCCACTCTACGTCGGAAGGATTTTGTCGAAATTCTCGGAATAAGGAAACAAAACATACGCGAGAACAAAGGGACGGTGAAAGATTAGAATAAAATACGATAAAAATTTATACAATATACTTAATATACGGCATACTGCCACAGTACCTTTCTCGTATACACACACAGAAAAAATACCCATAAATATCTCGATTATTGTAATTTTTGAGATTACGCGATCAAAGACGAAAACTTATTTTGTAATCGTACGATTAACGGATACAAAATTTTGCATTATATCGAGGTTATGAAAAAATAGATTTATCAAAAAATATTATCGAATAAATAAGTTTTGTATCTTTAATTTGTGGTGTTTTTTATTGTAAAATATTCTTTTCTTTTCTTTCAGATATTGCAAATAAATATACAAGAAGAAAATCAGGTAATATTCTTTTTTTAGTCTTTTAAATACAGGGTGCCCGAACGTCAAAAAAATAATCTCGCGTAACCGACTGTCGGACAACCCCGTATTTATACATTGTTACTGTATATTAAAAATTGGAAGTTTTACAACGAATTTTAGTGTTGGTTATAATAAACATAATTAATTAAAAAAACTAAACTCGCCAATCGATCGAGCAGGATTTGCCAACTAATCGAAAGGTCACTTTCGACTGGCCAACATTAAGAGGTATCCGGCAAAATCTGTTCGAAATTGTTTGACTGTCGATAATAGATACGAAACATAATATCCAATTTAAATTATTAACAAAGGAATTTGGGAAATCCCTATTTTCTCGAGTGTTAGCGAAATGCGCTAAATAACAAAGCAGCATTTAAAGGCGTAACGTTAGCCGATATCTTAATACCCGTTTATAGTGTAACCGTAGAGGTGAAATGGAAAGCTTAAGGATACTTAAAAATACACAAGCTTTTCAACATACAAAATTTTGTACTAACTTATACGAACATCACCACTTTCTGCGGCCGGCATCGAAGGGACGAGATATTCGAAATAAAAAGCATCGATGCATTTCGCAGCACTAATTTAAACGTAGACTATTATTTTCCGTATCCTTAATATTAGATCCGTATTATATCTTATATTTTAGCGGTACGGATAAAGTCGATAATACGCCGGGCGGAATCGGCGTGGCTTCGGTCCTTCCCGGTCGCCACGTCCACCTCGATCTCGAGCGCGTCCCGCGTCTTTTGTTCCGTCTGCGAGGATTAACCGACACCCGACCCGGGCGAATAATTTACTTTACGCAATCTCCAAAACGAAACTCGAAAAAACTTTATTTGGATCGGTTAGGAGATATAATACAAATCCGAGACGGGCATTATGGCTTATAAATAGACTCGATGCGTGTCATCGTATAATTTTAAATCGAATCTAAAAGTTTATAATTTTCACACAACACGTCACTTTTAATATCAAAGCGTTTCACTTTGATAGAATGCGATTAGTCCCCGTATTCTTCGAAAGTCAATTCTTTCGATGACCAAATCAAAACATTTTTACATTTTAGTAATTCTCCCGCATTTTTCGGTATCGGATCGAACCACTTTAAAATTTAAATTAATAGCTTCGAGTTTCCGGTATGGTAAAATTTTGTTCTATGTCCTCGCCACCCACTTAAGTTTTAAGTTAACGTTTAGAGATTGGGCTACAAATATTGCCGGGATATCCCGTTACACATTAAATACTCGTTTTAACGACTTCGGATATTTCGTGCACCGAAGAGATTCGGAAGCAATTTTATTTATTTATATTTAGAATTAATAATAAAATATTTATTTTATAACAAAGCTATTTGTTCTTATCTTTAAATTATTAAGCGCTCTGTTTCGATAGTAATGCAGGTTTTTGGAAAAACTTGCAACAAAAACAGAAAAGAGTTATTAAATAATGATATAAATATATAAAATATATATTTAAACCAAAAATATTTGAAATTTTGAAGAAACGAAACACAGACGGCAGAATCATTCTTACTCCGTCTGAGGGATATTATTCAATTTTTATTTCATTTTATAAATTAATCGATTAAGGATATTTTAATATCCTTACAATGTTTTTGAACAGTATTTAATAATAAAATAAATAACTCTTCCCGAATTGATGTAAGGCCGGGAACACGCGCGTAAAATTGTGCGGCAGAAAACCGAATCAGAAATCGGCTTTCGGTTCGGTTTCTGTTTTAAGCCTGGACTCCACATTACCTGAAAACAGAAACTCAGAAACGGAACTGAAACATACAGCGTTTTCATTTCAGTTCTGTTTTCGTTTTACCTTGACGCTACTAGCATCGAAATGAACTTTACGTGGAAATGCGCCATCTGTTGATCAGTTCTGTAATTGTCGTAGAGTCGAACATGGATGACGCTTTCTCTGCATTTATCAACAACGAAATTGTTAATAATCTTTGAATTATTTACATTTTTTGTCGTGCAGACATCTGTATTTTCTAAATTCTTCGATGAATAATTCCAAATCTATTTGTTTCTTCGTCCTTTTCGCTGCACTTTCCGCCATTACGACAACAAACTACACGTGACTAATACACGTGACTACGCGTCACAAATCCTTGCGTTTTTATTGGTTGCAGCACGACAGAAGCGCAGAACGAAAACGGAAAAGTTAAATAATTTTTAACTCCGCTTTCAGTCTTGTTTCTGTCCAACTGAACGTTCCAAAACTGAAAGTTTCGTCAGTTTGGCTTTCCATTTTACGATTACGTCGCGGATTCCGGTAATGTGGAGTCCAGGCTTTACGCTTTTATGCCAGAACACGCGTACGAAAAAATTCTGGCCGACTAGAAACACCGCCGCCACTAACGGTGCTAATTTTATTAATTTTTTCCTCTCGTATAGGCTATTTATCCCTTCGTACTTTCCATTTTTTCTCCGTTATAATATAGAAAATTTAAATTAATAGACTTATATTCCGAATTCAAATAAAGAACGTGTGATCTAAATACTAGGCCTATATATCGATTCTACTAGACCTACCCGTTGTTTGAAATTTTGCACCTATAGCCATCCGTAAACGTTGTTTAAATACAGTTTCTTTATACACGACACCGACGTGGTCTAACGGATTCGATAAACTCCTCTATTTCGTTTATTTTTCGTTGTTTCGAGACCGTCGCGATTGTAGGATTAACCCTCGTTGCCGCCATTGTTAGAATAAAAAGCGCGCGTCTACTTCGACGTGGCGGAAAAGACTTCTCTTTATCGGAGGAATTTTGGCGTAAAAAGTAGAGACGCGCTCTACCCTTTTTTCGGTTGTGTTTCGGCCAAAATTTCAGAAAAATGTTTACGTTTTCTGTTTTATGCTAGATTTTAGGCGTGTGTGTTCCTGGCCTAAGAGTAATTTTTGTAAAAGGTTCAAAAATTTGCTATCGTTATTGAAAAATTTTAAACATACATTATATTTAAATATAATTTTAAAATATAACATTCGGTGTTTTGCAATTACGAAAGATGTATTTTTACTTTAAATACAATACATAATAATTATTCTACAGATATTTGTTCTTATTTTCATTGTAGATTATCTGGTAGGCACGCGTACGCTTTACAAAATTTCCTACATACTACGATAGAGCGACTAAATAATTTAGAGAGGAAAAGCAATAGTTACGAGATAAAAAGAACATCTCACTGGGTATAAAGTAGATACGGTAATTTATTGTTTACTAAGAATAAAATCAACAAATTCGTAATTTCTTCTTAAGATAATTACATAAATATCGAAGAATATTGGCTTATCCGCGTAGGATGGCTCGAAGATATATTTGCAAAAGTGCCTTTAGGTTGTATACTACGGGCCTATATACGGCTTTATATATTTTCATTAAAGCGTATTATTTTATATAAATGTTAATAATACATTATATTATAGAATAGGTTCGAAATTGCTATTTATAGATATTAAAGCCAACCGTAACTAAAAATACGTAGTTATTATTGATTTTTCTAAGTGCCGCAGACACAGGGATGGCTTACGAACCTCGATAAATCAAAATATAAATTATGTAGTACGCGATAAAACCTCAATTTAACGTTAATGTTTAAGACCGACGAGATACCGAATTTTAGAAGTAGACGCGAATAAAAGACGTATTTTTTATGTTATTTCGTATTAGAGTATATTGTTCGATTAGGCGTAAACACGGCGAATGCGTACAGTTACGATACGCGTACGATTATACGGCGAAAGAATTTATAGTTTTTGACGTCGAGATGCTATAATCGATTCGACGGAAAACGAGGACGAAAGAAAGGCGGAACCGAGACAATACGGTAGCGTAGGCCTATATTGCGAAGAATCTCGGTCGCGTACGTCTTTTAATACGCAACAAGTACGTAAAGTCTTTTCAGATTTATCTCTTTTGCAATTTCAATACATACAATCATATAATGTACACGAAAAGAGAATGAAGAAATAAGAAAGTTTTTAGAATATTTTTGCTATATTTTTATATTACAGAATTAAAAACAATCATCGAATTTACAGATAATCGATAGAAAAATAATAGGTCCAATACAATATTTTATTATTTTTATTTTATTTTCAGAAATGAAACGATAAATTTATTTAATTGAATGCAATTACTTTTTTCATCGATTAGAAATATAATCATTTTAATTTAATAAACGTATTTTTCACAAGCTTTTAATAAAATTCAATTTTCTAGCATTTATCAGAAAAATCTCATTCATTCGTAAACAAACAATAATGCTCGAATATCGACGATCTTCTGGAAATACGCAATTTATTTTGAATTATTCAAATTATTGTAAAACGCATTTAAAAATGTGATAAATTTGAAATTTTTTATAAATTATTCTTTAAAAATGAGTTTAGATGTTTTTGATATAAGCGAAAGAATAAAAGTGCGAGCGCGTCTTATCTCGTTTTACGCTGTCCTTTATTTTCGTCTTAAATCGGGGCCCGATACATCGGAGCCGCAATTCGGCCACTACGTATAAAGAATCTTTTGAGATTCTATATATCGTACATTGAAATCCTTATATATTCGAACCGCTTCGTCGGTATATTTAACTGAAATACATCCATTCAATGCAGAATGCTTTCAAATTTAACTTTTCACCGATTGGAATTTGCTTCTTATAAAAAGATCTTAAAAAGAAAATTCTAATTTTCATCCACAATGTATAAATATTAAAATGACAGCGCGAGAGAGCTTAGAAAAACTGATAGGCATAAATAATATTTTTTTGTTTCTCTAGTGTTTGCGGAACAGTATAATCCCGAAGAGGACGACGACGACGAGGCCGAAAAGGTTAAATTTCAAATTCAAAATATTACATAATTTAATATTAAAGTGAAACTGCTACACGAATTGTAATTTACAGATCGTCCATCCGAAAACGGATGAGCAAAGACAGAGATTGGGAGAAGCGATCAAGGATATCTTATTGTTTCGTTCGTTAGATCAGGTATTATTAGATATTTATAGTTTATTTAAAGTAAGTTTTTCCATTATAAATACACACGAATGTACGTGAAAGAGGTTTATACTCCGAGTTTTCCAAAACTATGTTTGAGATATTTATTTTCATTTTCGATGCGAGTTAAGCAAATTAATGCAAATGCTGTTTTCTTACACTTATTCATTTTCTAAATGACTCGAATGTTGAGAAATAAATTCGACTCGTCAATGGCAGAGAAGATCCTTGTATTCTATTCTAAGAACAGAACCCGTGGCAACAACTCTTTGGATTATTATTTCTATAAACTTAAATATACATACTCCCGCTTTTCTGTTTCTCGCGTAATTTCCGATAGTACCAGACTACGGGGAATCCAATTCAATTTGTACAACGAAAAAACAACACGACTACAATATTAAGCGCGTGAAGTTAAAATTACAAAATTTTCCCGATTTTCTTGTTTTAGCGCAGAACTAACTATTTCACCTTGTCGGATCCAATTAATAGAAAAGTCCCGAGGTAGTTCGTTCGGAAGAGTTGTCCCCAAAAATGTTGATGCAAACGGATAAAAATAAAGTTCTGTACACTTCCACTTTCGTAGTCCTCGCTCGCTGGTCCTCTTCACTCTCTCCCGGTGAGTCGCGCGACAAAACGATGGTAAGAAACACGGGGCCGTCCTTAGCTTTCGTTGAGGGGTACTTAAGGTGTCCACCTTAAATACCCTCGACGAAAGGTAAGGATGGCTCCCCCTACCGAGGACAAACCGTTACAAAAAATAAAATATAGTTAAAATGGTGTAACACCACACTTGTCTCGTGGTTGGCATCTTCGGATGATTTTTGTTCGGCTCGCACGATGACAGGTGGAGATAAGGGGTAAAGGCATGTACGACTACGGGAGAAGGAAAGTGAGAAAAGAAAAGAAAAAGGAAAAAAGAAATAGTTGGACAGAAATGACGAGAAGAGAAGGAAATGTATAAGGTGGTGATCGAGGATGAAAAGGAGCCTGGATAAGAAAAATTTAGCGAAACTGACTGCAAAGACTTATCGAAATGGTGAAGGAAAGAGGAGACAAAATAGGTCTTTTGATTGACTCGATTGAAGCGCTATTATCCCCACACGGGTAGCCTCTGGATCTGGATCTAATGAGAGGGGAGTAAGATGTAGCAATGGGACCCAGTCTGGTTTTTAAGTAAATTTCTTTGCTTCTTTGCAAGGATATGTCAGTATGGCGTATGGAGGAGGGAACACGAAAAATCAACCCAAAATAAAAAGACTGGTAAGTTGAGTGTTAGGATAGATAGTAGGGAAATGTGGTTAGAAGGGACTGAAGGGCCCAAAGGTTTCACCGGAGCTTGTGCTTTCTCTCCACGGGGCTGCAGGTAACCAACCCCTTTTTGCCAAAATTTTTCCTTTATAATTCTATTCTATTAGTTCTTTCCTCAATCATTATTCTTTTTATTTAAGTTTAGTTTTGAGAGAATTTCGTGACATTATCATTTGGTTATTCTGATTGGGTTATTGCGATTGCTTTGAAAATTATTGCAACCGGTGTATTAATTGTAAATTTGTAAATTGCAACATAATTTAATCATAATTGTTAAGTTGAAATCATATTTTCTGGGATATTGGTCTCACATTTTATCGAATAACCTGTCACACTCTTATTTATATGCCAGTTAGAGGATTTCCACCCTGGGCCATTGTTCATTGCTTGGAAACTAATTCCACTAAACACTGTACTTCCTTAAAAGCATATATTTAATAGTTCAACTTTCGAGTGTTAAAATAAACTTTATATACTTTTGAAAAAGTCCATCCTTCTGTGATAAATCTAAAATTAGAGTACAGAACTTCCTTAAACATCAAAATATTATACTTGTCACACATAAGCATAGCTCATATAAATTCAATTGCATAAACCTACTCTTCGTTTTCAAAAATAGGGTCATAATGAAATTCACATAATAAAATACTGTATTACATTTCTATCTTTCATAATTCATTCTAAGAATTTTATGATTGAGTTGGAACCAAATACATCTAATAATATACATTTTTATCTTTTATGTCAATTGTATGAAAGTTTAATCTTGCGAAATTGAGGACCTGATTTTTCTATACTTTAAGGAAATTCTGAACATATTTCTCCATCGCGATCGTGAAATAAACGACTACTCGATAACGTATAAAATTAACTTTATTATTAAAAAAATGTAACTTTGTGATAATACAAACGTAACATGTGCCTCCGGGTCTAAGTGTCACCACAGCTAATGCGGGACTGACTGAAGACAAAGAAACACGACAAAGGTCAGGGGTGCGCCTAACTAGGTCAAGAGGCAATTCGGTGGGTTATCTCCTGGAGGTTTACATACACAACAGATCGTTAAGAAAACATTGGACAGAAAAAGGATTGAATGTCACCCTTTTCATCAACAACTGTTACGAAATTATAACAATCTATTGTTAAAATGGGGGAAGTCGACCTTCCAACAAGTAAACAGGATGAATCTAACGAGTCTCAAACTAAATACAGTAGAGCGTCGTTTATCCGAATCGATTGGGGACTGGTGTTGTTCGGATAACCGATTATGTACGAAAAAATATTTTTAACCTATCCCGTGTTGAGATTTTTCTCCGTTGCGTGTCGCTTCGCGTTGAATTTTCGTCGACTTTAAGCCTAACGAAAATTTTCATAATAATAATCGAGGCTGTCGTATCGTTAAAAATTATTTCTTTATTTTGTACAAACAAAATAAATATATTGAAAAATATAAAAACAAAAAAATTATGCTTTAGAAGTTAATCCAGTATCAAAAACGTCCGATTCGGCACGACACGGTCCGACCGGAAAGCTTTCGGTTGACCGGTTTTCGGATAACGATGCTCTACTGTATTATACTATCAGCTCCATTTAAACGACACCTTAGTGTCATCAATGGCTCACCTACGACCTCACACCTGCAACTTTCTTCTCCAAACAGCCGATCACCCGATCATTTTCCCACGCCTGAGGATAAAAGGAGCTCGAACTTGAGTTGCAGGGTGGACACCGAAGACTCGACCGTAGAACCAGTGTTGCCGCAATGAAATTTCAAAACGTACTGAATCTCCTTTCAAAAATGTACTATTTCTATGGTTGGTTGCTTTTGATATTAATATACCATCATATTAAGTTTTTGTGCTTATTTCAAATTCATATTCATAAATACTTTGGTTACGTGCCAATATATATAGGGGAGGTCGGGGCAAGTTCGTCAATTAAATTTTCTTTTAAATAAAATAAAAGGAGACTTTCTTTAGAGGCTAGACAGATGAGTTTTAATGACGGCTTGTTTAGTGTGGTGTCTGCGTTGTTCTCCGACGAGCGTAGTTGAAATATCAAATAAGTTGTCTGTTTCATTCAATTTCGTATAATATTTTGCTTCCATTTATATAGAATTGGCGTGTTTTGTTATAATTCCATAATAACGAAAGTTTTTTTTCCTGTTAGAAGGATAAAACATTAACTTATTCACGTGACCAGATCGTGGCTTAGTACCCTATTCTCGGGGTTCCACTTAATGTTTCTAAATCGTGACTATTGGGGCATCTTCGGCAGTGTTGCCGATCTCGTTCCCGATCGTGTTTAGCTATGGTTTGATTTGGCCGCAACTAACAACTAGTAGAAGAAAACTAAATTTCCCATACAAAGCCACACTAGAAGCCAAGGCTAAAGATAAAAAAATTCAGGAACTCGCATAATAAGTGGTAAAAAATAATATAACAGTATTTATATTATTTATACTCGTACAATTTCAAAACTATTTTCTGTAATAATTCGACTCTGACTTAACCGATATTTTGATATTATTGACGACAAAAGTTTAAAATCGTTGATTTCCTTACCTGTCCATTATTTTTGTTTGACGGATTCGAATTGTTTGGACCACGTGGCGTGAAAAATTTTGTCGAGGTCCTGATGAGAATGTGCAGACGACTGAAACGTGTGACACACGTGTGAAAGAGGACCACCGAGTCAAGACATTTGCACGTGAAACTGTCTATGTTTTTGACGTCCACCGACGTACGCCACGTGCATGTTGTGATTGGGTAATTCAAATTAACGAGTAGTGACACTAGTGAGACTTTATTGAACTAATTTTTTTCGCATTTTCTTATTAATTAAGGCATAAAATATTATTTTGTACCATAAATGGTACTGAAATATTATGATGTACTCAAAATGTACTAAAAAACTAAGTGTACATTCAATTTACTCGAAAAAGCAAAATGTAGCCGAAAAGTACAAATGTAGTACTAGGAACGGCAACACTGCGTAGAACCCAGGCTCCAATCTCACCATATTCCAGAGCGGTCTCCCTCAAGGCTCTAGCCCAGTGTTTCCCAACCTTTTTAGTGCTATGCCCCTCCTAAGCCTTTCTAAAATTCTTATGCCCCCAACATATACGTTGAACTATTTTGGAAGGTCTCTCGTTGTCGCGTTCGTTGAAGTTTTTCTTGCACTTAATTGCCACACTGTTTTATTGTAACCACGATAAAACCCAATCCTTTCATCAAAGTCTTTTGCAGTTTCCAGTCATTGCCAAACGCGACCTGGAACACGGCAACTCACGTCTGCTCACCTCGAGGTCTGGGCAAAGGATGTCCTTTCTCCTCTTTCACCGGCCTCGGGGCCTTGTTCGTCGCTTTGTTCTCAGAATTGTTAATCCCACCCCAAGGAAAAAGGGTTATAAAGGAAAGTTCTACAAGAAAAGGGAAATAAAGAACAAATAAAATTAAAACTAACTTAAATCAATATTTACAATAAATATGGCATACAGCGGCTATACGGTTAACTTAAACTCTGGATGAGTCCATTTTCGAATTGCCCCTTTACAATCAAATTGCCCCTCTGTGGGGCGTGGGCCCCACGTTGGGAAACACCGCTGTAGCCTCTCCATTATCACAGAAAACGACGGCTAGTCTCGCCATATTCAGACGGACATACCCACCAGAGCGTAGAAGAAGCTCTACCGGACAGCCTACAGACTACTGAAATAGGATCCATAAACATCGAGTACGAACACGTTACGTGTGGTCGTACTTCCACACGTAAACTCTCTCTTTCCTTATACATAGATAGAACGGGAACGATTTTCTAAGAACCTCGCCAGCGCCACGCTTACGCTTAGTATGTAGTTATGTTTCGTGTAATCTTTTACATAGTTCTCGTAATCTAGGTTTATATCATATATATTAAATATATTAGCTCGTTGAAACCTGGTGTCGACTCCATTTTTCGGACTTTGGACTCCTATCAACTTAGCCAGTGCGCTCCCGACTCAACAGTCGAATCATCCCTCCTGTTCGACATTTCGCTACTTTGGAAGAAAACCGGCACAACTCAAAATTAGTAGTTTCGAGAAAATCCCATTTAAAGATTTTAACCAAAGTTTAACTGAATATTACCTATCCCTTATTCAACACCGACATAACTGCTCCCTAGTGGCCGAATACGCAAGTTACTTTTGTGACACTCTTCCACATAAAAATTGACTACATTTTTGTTTTGATTATGACGTAATTGGAAATGGCACTTTTTTGAGTTGTGCCGGTTTTTTTCCAAAATAGCGATTCGTTTATGATTCGCGAGTGAGGAGGCGATCTTTTAACTATCCTAACTGGTGTCGGGTCTCGACGTCGGAAGGATCTCGCAATCCCGACGACAATTTAGCAAATGGCCATCCGGTGACAAAGTGAGCGGTCGATAGGGAACCCTCCTTTGCCCCCAGTTTCTCACAATCTTATATTTAATTGTCTAATCTATACATTATTCAGAAATGTTTCTATAAAGTATATTTTTTAAACATAAATATTAAAAATTATTTCTAATCATTATTTTCCTTTGGAAATAGCGTTATCTGTATTATTTTCAACAAAAATCAATGTTTTTAAATTTTATAATAATATGTAGTAATCTGCGAATAAGCACAAGATGGGGTCTCGGGTCTCGGGTCTCGTTAGAATAATCTTTATGGTAACTACAAGAAATAACAGATTGGACAAGATCTGATACCGTACCACTTGCCGAAAGTTCAGACTCGCGCATCATACAAAGTTCACTAACATACAACAATTTGTTTGAGGGTATCGGGAAAGAGTTTCTCGATTCTAAAATACTAAAAAACATTTATTAGTGACTGTCGATATCGAAGATAAAGTCTGGAAGGGCCTGCAAAAAAATTAAAATTTGTGCATAAAGGAGGCACGCGGATAACTTCTAATTAGGGTGAATGGGGACTTTGTGACTACAGCGAATGATTTTAATCAATTCAAATGATTGGATTTATAAATTAATGCATAATCGGAAATATTTTGGGCATTTGGTGAGATTAGTAAGTTTATATTAGTTGTTGCAAATCCACCAGGCACGGTAAAAGAATTGTTACGAAAATTGTGGCAAGGTTTTGTATAAATATTTTCAAATAATGAAAGGAAAAATCCACGAATAAAATCACTTATAGTTTGAATATATCTGATTCAAAAGCATTAATAATATATACAAGTAAAAATACTTAAGTCTAAAGTTAAAAATTTCCATTAGAAATTAAAATAAATTTGTATTTATGCCATACATTTCTAATAGATGCTTTATTTAGCAGAGTGGCTTAAGGATTGTGTTTATAAAGTTTTGATACGCGATTTCATTATAGATTTGTAACAGACTCATAAATATTTAAGTCGCAAATATATTATTATTATTATACATAACTAACGTAAGCCTGGTTTTTACGTAGATCATTAGATATAATTTAAATTGGAAGCGCTACACGTAGAAATTATTATATTTTTAAGATATAAATTATTCATTTCGTGGCTTTGTTAACCGAAACTTTCAACAAATTAATATATTGATGTAAACGTTTAACTATCTTTTAGTTAATTGTTCTCTTATTTATTATTATAAATAAGTAATTTGCCAAGTATAAATCTTAATCGACAAACTATATTCCGGTAGTTTATAACGCAGATAAAAACTAAAAACACGAGATGTCTTTCTTACTTTTATTGTTTTTTAGCTCCAGATTTTGTCCATGTGTTTTCTGTCTGTTATTTTTATTTTCTATTCAGTTTTTTCTGCGTTTACCTTAAAATTTATACTTCAGATATCTCAGTGGTGCGGTGGTGACTTTAGATTACGTAATACCGTACGTAGATTATTGTGACAGACTGTTTATATAAGTTTGCGTATTGTCAAGTTTATATCACTTAATACTCCGTATCGTACGAGGTTTAGGATCTTAGCAATTATTTGATTCTGACGACCGGAATAAGATATAGCGTGGACCAGCATATTTTTGGTTGCCTAAAAGTGCAAAGCCCTAGATAAAAATCCTAGATTGTCTACGCCTAAATTCGCTACAGTATTAGTCATTAATTTGTAAACTCGCAAATTATTATTTACAAAGTTTCTGTTTGCAGCAAGTATTAACTATCCGATATATTTTTAATGTAAACTGATTCATTATTTTAAATTGTTAAGCCACAAATGCAAGAAGTTTTGGATGCCATGTTTGAAAGAAAAGTAGGTATATAAAACGTTGCATTAATTTATTAATCTATTTTTATATTAACTTAATATACGTGGAAATTTTTAAATCAGGTAGAAACCGGCGATGTCGTCATTCGACAAGACGACGATGGAGATAACTTTTATGTTATAGACAGGTAATTAATCGATCGCGTACGAGTATAACCGATGCCGTTCGGCCAATAACTAAAATTTTCTGTCTTTTTAATAGGGGTATTTTTAATATTTATGTGAAAAATGATAAAGGAGAAAATGTCTTAGTTGGAAAGTATAATAATTCGGGAAGTTTCGGCGAGTTGGCTCTCATGTATAACATGCCGAGAGCGGCAACCATCGAAGCGGCATCCGAAGGAGCTCTTTGGGCAATGGTAACTATGTTCATTCGCATCGATATATTCAGATAATTAAATTAAATGACAGAAAATGTTAAATTTAAATTTTATATATAATGTAAAATTAAACTTGTAAAAAATCGATTTGATATCAACCGTTTTATCAGTCTAGAACAAAGTTGACGATGTTCCTTATTTATCACGAGTTCAAATCTTACTTTGGATGTAAATTCAATTTATTACCGATAGTTTTTAACGAGATTATTGTTTAAGAGGAAATAGTTGTAGGCTGTAAAACTGCATAGAAGCTTAACAAGAGTTTTAAAAGTAATATAAATTAAAAGGTATTCGATTCGCATCGCATCGAAGATACACGAGGTAAAGTTGTATCGTATCTCATTAGTATATCTTCGATGCGACGTAAATTGAGTTACGATCCTAGTCTAATCTAATCTAATCTAAGCTCGTCGGGGCCACATTAATATATGTCCGATGCCTCGAAAACGTTTAACACAGCCCGATGCATATAACTTTATATTTATTGGAATGTTATTATCCCGTACGCTCGTTATGGGTTCGTCTTAGTTAGATAATAAATATGAAAATATAAACAGAATCGACAGACCTTTCGTCGAATCGTTCTGAAGAGTGCTTTTAAGAAGAGAAAAGAGTACGAACAGTTACTGGAAAAAGTTCCCATGCTTAAAACTTTAGAGGTATGGAAAATTCTAAATTAATTAATATTTATGCGTTGAAAACCTATTTTTTAACGTAAAATTCGTGTTTTTATATACATTTTTTAAAATTTAGAACTACGAACGATTAAATTTGTGTGACGCATTAATGCCAAAAACATTCCAAGATGGAGATAGGATTATTAAACAGGTAAAAAAGAAAATATTTTATATATTTTTACAATTATTTGTTTAAATCTGGTTGTAATTTTATAAATTTTTGAACCGAAAAACTCAGTTTAAATTATAAAAATATGATCTTTCCTTTCCGAAGGGAGACGAGGCGGAGGAGATGTATTTTGTCGAAGACGGAACGGTTAGAATTACAATAGTAAAAGAGGTGAATAAATTAAAAAATATGTTATTATTCTTATAAATTTCTCAATTTTTTCATTTTTTTGAGAAGTATTTTCTCTTACAGGGTTGCGATAAAGAAGTGGAAGTTTCCAGACTTACAAAAGGAGGATATTTCGGAGGTTATTCGAGTTTTTAATGTAAAAAATAATGTATTTATACGTTATTTTGATTTACGATAGATAATTTTTGTCTTTAGAATTAGCCTTAGTGGCACAGAAACCCAGAGCAGCATCAGTATATGCAGTAGGAACTGTTAAATTAGCAAGTAAGGAACTATATTATATGTTCATCGGGTTCAGATTTAGACTCGTCGTAGCCCTAAAAGTTATCGAGTATAAGAGATTCCGCAGCCTTCCACGAAACAGTAGTACGAGGCCCTAACTTGTAGCTTACGTAATTCGTGTATAAATCTGACACCGATGCTATTAATTTGTGATTTTTGGTTTTCTAAATATACTCTCGAATTTTTCAGCATTAGACGTGCAAGCATTCGAGAGGCTACTCGGTCCTTGTATGGAGATTATGAGAAGAAACGTGGATCATTATCACAAGCAAGTCATCGCCATTTTTGGTTCGGAAGACAATATCAGTGACGTACGATGATAATTTAACTTAGTCCGAGTTTATTTTGGCTCGGTATTCATCTAGTCACAGATATACACTTTTAAAAAGATCATCGCGGAGTTAAATAACAACAAAATAATAATAATAATAATAATAACTAATAAGGCAGTATTTCTTTAGAACGATGCATATTAGAATGGAAAAAGTAAATTAAATTAAATATTGAATTGCTTTCAAATTTCAGACGCAGTTCAATCGTTATACTCTCACGTCTCGCGTAATAACTCGGAGTTAAGTTTAAAAATAAGAGAGAACCCCGCAGAAATCATACGACAGAGTCGATATTTCTAAAGTTTGTTATCGGAATTAAGGATATTTAATAATTAACAATAATAAACTTACGATAATGCACGAGCCATTCTACTTAAAGGTAAACTAAGTTCCGACGTTAAAAAAAGTTGTCGAGAAAGCGAACTTTTTGGCGGTAATCGACGTTCTATGCATTCGAATGCTAAGTTTAAGTTTGGTCGTAAGTATATTTATTATTTTGTCTGTCGGTAAATTATATTCGATGGGTAAAAGTCGACGTTATTCGTTGTATTTTATGTGCCGGAGTAATGCCGGAATTGACGTGTGCTTAGTGAAAAGTCGTTTTTTTAAAACTTTGTTTGAGCAGAAATAATGCATCCATTAAATTTGTACAGAGAAAATCTGACAGTTGTGTCGGACCTATAAAAAGAAACATTTTAAGACTTAAAATTTAAGTTATAAAGGGTCCTAAACTGTCTTCACTAATCAAATTTCAATAAAAATTAGTTTAAGTCTTCCTCCTATAAATTAACAATTAAAGAAGATAAACAAAGGATTTGCATCCTGCAAATTGTTCTCGTTGAATTGTGCAAATATTAGCCAAAATTATATTAAAATAACACCAATATTAATGTTGAAAATTGTTCAAAGAACACGGAATAATTTATTAAAATTAATATACATATATATAAATAAATATATTAACTGTAAATAAAAGCTCGATTTATGACGAGAAGAAGAATTTTTTGAATTTAATATTTTTCTTGATATTTTTTAACTATTTAATTTTCAAATATTTAAAATAATAATTAAGTAAATAACAGAAATTGTATATAAGATATTTGAAAGAAGAAATGTTTAAATGTTTTGTATGTTTTATTGTTAAATTTCAATAAATATAATACAAGATTCAACGTCTTTTTTATCTTTATTTCTTTAAAACATTTTTTCTCGTTGTTACATTAAGTGACTTTTTACGCTGCTTTAGTGTTAAGTAAATAAATATTTAAGGTATAAACAGTAATTTATCACCAAGGTTTTAAATGTATAAAAGAAAATATGGGTATACTATAAATTACTCCCTATGGAATTTCGTGCGTTTGGGTATATATTTGAACTCAGGGGACCGAGACGAGTTCAACGGTACCATACTTTTGGACCGGAGACGAAAAATAAAAAAGTTATCATTCTTTTTTCCGGCGATCGCGCGATGATAGGGAGTCGCGTCGCTCTCTCTGCTCTGGTATCGCGTGTTTAACGCTCCGGGAGATGACCGTAGTCCGACGTCACGGTTTGCAGACTTTACCGCAAGATGGCAGTACTAGCAACTACGGTGCCGTCTGCGTGAGAGCATTAAAAAAGTATGGTAAGTGAAAAAGTGTGATAACTTTTTCATTATTCGTCTCCGGTCCAAAAGTATGGTACCGTTGAACTCGTCTCGGTCCCCTGAGTTCAAATATATAATCAATGTCTTGAAATTCCATAGGGAGTAATCTATAGTACACCCGAAAAGATGATAATTCTGTAAATTTGTGGTTCAAACCTCACCTTTTGCTAGTTGTATTAGTGAAAGGAAGATAAATATCGTCAGGAAACAGCAGGGCCGGATTAACCCGCTTTGGGACCTAGACATTTTCTTCTTACCGGGCCAACTCCCTTTCCCACAAGAAATAGAGCGCACAAAAAATATAAAACAAAACTAAATACAGTAATGTGAAAAACAAACAAATCTTAAATTTTTATTAATAAAAAATATTTAAATACAACAATAAATTTTAGTTTTTCTAGAAAAGTTTGAACAGTTTGTTTATAAATTTAAAAAAATTGAAATTTATTTTATTAAATGCCTAACAACAGTTGTTATACAATAACAACATTACCTTAAAATATTAATTGTTCAATTTAACCTTTTTGATTAATATTTAAACGATATAATATTTTACCCACAAGAGGTGAATTGATGATGAAAACTATCTTGGCTTTTATTTAAATTAAGTATATAAATACGAATAAACTTTACTTTTCAGAATTTTTAAATATAGTATCTTATTTACAAATCTTTTCGAAATAGACAGTTTGACCGGACCCTAGACATTTGTCTATGCCACGATCCGGCCCTGGGAAACAGTATAACGATTAGAACTCGGCTTTATATTATAGCTGCGTTTGGATCCTCTCTCTAGCTCTCAGTTTCTTTCTTTGTTAGAAACAGCAATTACGTTGTTATAATAGAAAGCGGAACACTAATGTCTTTAATGCTTAGTAAAGAACTAAACCCATCCTAATCTACTGGTTTTCTACCCAAACAATTCAAGACCTGGACAGGAGATATTTTTGATAGAAACTGAAATTTGAACCCACGCCTGCTTTAGTAAAAAAAACCAATGAATGGCATATCCTATTTTTAATTCCGATCGTATCAATGATCGAGTATTAAAACCTCTAAAGGTATTACGCATCAGATAATCAAAGATTTGTTATACAAATACTGTAAATAGTAATTACGAAAAACAATTTTTTCAAGCGTGTTTTAATTCTTTAAATTAAGTAAATTTTATGGGAAATTACGTAGCGAATCGCAATATTTATATTCGTGTCCGAACTGTATCGACACGTAACTCTTAGACATAAAAAGTATGGCACTCGTGCCGTTTAGGGGGTACGGCTGTTTGAAAGGTTTTCGTCCATAAAATTAATCGATTCTAGACTAATTTGACTGGAACATTTCCAAAACAGGTATAAATTTTTAAGGAATAATCCATATAAAATGTGCCGTAAACAAAAAATTACAGGAATACTTACCGAGTGCGCACCGTTCGAAGACACCGTTGCTTAAGCTTGTTTTCGTCGCGGAACGGCACGTCGGACGGAGGAGGCGTACGAAGCGTGTCACGCGATCACTCATCTCTGACGTGTTTCGCGGTAACTCACTTTTTTTGCGAAGAATTCGCTATCACCGTCCGCCGTGAGTGTGTCGAGCGCAGTTTTTCGACCACGAAGCAAATTCGTACATCGGCCAGGAACACTCGGTCGGAGGAAAGATCGTGGTCGCTAGCCGGCTTTCCATAGAAAAAGAACCTTCGAATACGTCGATGGAATCGACGACCGGCGACTTTTATCATAAAGTAAGTAACGACTTTGAGAAAAAAATCGCCGAATAGTTTGTGTATAAAAAATTAAAAAAACAAGTTTTTCTATCGTCGTTTGTATCGTATCAATTTCTATTACGTATGTATTATTTGTATTTTACAACTAAAATACAAATTGTTTATTTTTGTCATTTCCAGTATTCGTTTACAACTTTTATGGAAATGAGAGGTTCCGGACGGGTCCGAACCGTCACGAAAGACGCCAAAAAACGGTTAATTTACAGAAAAATTTATTTGTTTAAAAAACATAGGAAAAAGTCGTTCGTAGTCGGACACCCGTCGTTTATATCAAACTGCCGGGCAGAAACCGTAAATCGCGGAGGAAGTCGTCCTACGATCGGTGGAACATCGAATTCGTCTTCCATTTTGACTTTTCTCGCGCTCCGGGTAAGAGTCTCGTTACGTTTAGTAGCCGGGGACCGACCACTCGGGAAGCGTAATTGAGGGAGAACGACCGATCGAAATGGACGAAAGAAAGAAGGGAGAGCGATATAATCCCCGACAATCCGGGACACCCGGCACTCGGTTAACGTTCCGAATAACCGAAACGCCGCGTCACCGCGCAAAAAGACAATTTCTCGTCTGTCGCGCCAACCCGTAACCCGCGTCACTTCGGACTTACTTGTTAGACCGCGTCCCCGCGCCTTACGGACTCGTCGACGCCACCGTCCCGGGATCACCTTCGATCGACCATCGAAGAACCACCTCGACGCCCGGGACTCCGAACGGCCGATTGTCCTAAAGCAAACTATTTTCTGTATGTTTATTTTATGTTAAAATAAACTGTTTTTTGTCAGATACTCGTCGTCTTTGTCTTTTCCGCCACCACGAGCGTACAAATGGACCCTAGACCAGCACGGCCAACATACGGTCCGTAGGATGGACTAGAGCAGTGACGCGCCGTCATCGGAAGCGATGGAAGCGCCGATTCCACCTTCCAACGACCTTCCCTCGTATTTTATAAAATATAAATTTTCATATTTTAACGTTCTTCGCATTAATTAAAATTAATATTTTATTATAACCGCATTACGTATCTTTTACAAATTTCTATACTACGCGTGAAAAAAACGATAAGATCGCTATTGTATATTCGAATAATTGGGTGGCGGAAGGAATGTCGAAACCGGGTCAGTTTCCAATCGGCCAGATTACATAGGCATTGGCGCACGCGGTTTACGGAGCACCAACCTCACCCGGTTTAGCCGGTAGAAGCGACACACGCGTAAAGAGTCCGACTTTATATCCCGGAGAGGTTGTGGGCCGTTAGCCGCCCGCTAGATATTCGGCCGCCCTCGTCCGATTACGCCAATCGCGAGTAGACTAGATCGACGGCGGGCAACCCCCGGCCCGCGGGCCAGCTACGGCCGGCGAAAAGTTTCTGTCCGGCCCGCGAGATCTTTAATAGATTATTAAATTGGAAAAATAACTAATTAATGGTTATTTTTCCAATTCTTTGTAATTTTCGAAAACGATAAGAGAAATAAATGTAGTAATTAACTTTTAATTTATTTATTTCGTATTTGCAGACAAAAAAAATTACGAGTCGCAAGAAAGCGTCAATTAACTACTACGGCCCGCGGTAAAAACGTAAAATTTATTCCGGCCCGGGTTATGTAAAAGGTTGCCCACCCTAGACTACATTTATACCTTAATCCAACCGATAGGAATTTACTGGCACGTTTTTACGATAGTTCCGTATAGTTGACGGGAGTTTAAAAAAAAATCCATTAAAATATTTGATATATTTATTCCGCGTTTATTTCGCTCTCCCGTCTTATATTACTTACGGATTTCGATGTTAAACCGGTAATATTACGATTTAGTACGTCCCATCTCTAAGGGGATGCGGATAAAACGTGTACAATTCTTGTACAGTGTTAAAAATTAACCGTTTCTTTGGCAGCATCGTTTACAACCAAATTTAACGAACGAGACGTATACAATGGTAGAAAAAACAGCTCTAGAATTTATTTTCCTTAAATTTACGATTTATATATCCCTTGTCGTAAAAATTTGTCTTTCCAATGTCTTCCCGAGACTACAGATATTCGGGTACAAAGTAACCGGTTTCGACTTATTTCTACTAAGAAGTAGTTAAATAATTAAGAGATTAAGGAATGGGAACATAAATAAAACCCCGACGAAAGAGCCGAAATTTTACTTAAACGGAAGCTTAACGGAACCAATCTCTCGCCGAGTACGGCGGGGTCTGTTCTCTTCGTAATATTAGACGTAATAAAGACAGAAATTTTTCCAGTTCGACGAGAGTGACCGAAAAGTCGTGAATTTTGGAAATTTCCACGGACACTCGGTCCTAAAACCAATTAGTTAGAAAACGAACGACGGACAATCCGTTAAGTTTAACGTATTTAGATTTTTACGGCTACGGCGAGAAACGTTTAAAATCTACGACAACCCCGTGGCGTCCTTTGATACATACTAGTGACGCGACAAAAGAGGCATTCGACGTCGACCGGTATCGGCACCCTCGGGATTTGGCACGCGCACATTTACCCGGACCGTCTCCGATTCCATTCGTTAGCCACTCGTAGGGAGCTACGGTATTTCGCTAAGTGGCGTGTTCTAAGATTTAAAAAGTAAAGAATATTTTGTTATTTTTATGTACGTTTCTTCGCAAAGTTATATTTAATGATAAGTTTCTTTAAAAGTATATTCGTACGATCGAAGAATTTTTTGTACTAGGCACGTATATTCGTCACACATTTTGTTTTACCGAGTAAGTTTTTTTTATAATTTTAATTTTAGCCCTTATATCGTGGCTAGCGATTCAAAAATTTATTTTAAAAAAGATTTGGCTGGAGACCGTATAACGAATAAGAGAACGTTATTTAAAGAGAAAGAGCGATGCCTAAATTAAATATAAATACGTGGACAAAAAAATTTCGACATTTCGACGATAAAATTTATGACGAATGACGATTCTTGACGATAGTTGTTTTATTTCTTTATCGATGTCTGCCCGTAGAGATGTTCGGTTTAGTAGTTTCCTCGGTTCCGTAATGAAAACATTTTTCTTAGTATCTGCGGGGCAATATGATTTATAATTAACAGTTTTTCCTGTATTACACATTTTTTCATACTTACGAAACACCGACTGTGTTTTCTCACGTTTTATAGTGACATCCGAGCAGTTTATTTCTTGATTCTGTTCTAATTCACTGGTAAACTATAAATTGTGCAGTGGCGTAGCGTAGTGGGGGCGGCAGGGGCGGCATTTTTTCACAATAAATAATAATAATATCTTGTAAAAATTTGAACCGTTTCGTTTCGTATTTTTGTCGCACCTACGATTCGGACCGATCGAAACGAGCGCGGAATTTTTCATTACTTATTCTGACGAAACTGGGGAATCCCCTTTCTTTAAATGAACGTACGATAATGACATCTCGCTCATTGTAGCGACTGACGACACCGCCCGTACCGACTTGTAGGGATTCCCGGTATTTTATTTAAGGGGGCGAAATTTTCCTCCGCCCCGGGCGGCCGACACCCACGCTACGCCACCGAAATTGTGATTCGGTTTATTTGCGTAATCTTCAATTTCGTAGGGGGTAACTGTATGCGAGTCAAATATGATTAATATATCATCTACGTAGCGAGCGTAAAACGCTATACCTGGAACTCGTGATATTTTTTCGTCGACTGGTTTCGTACAGATCTCGGTTAATTCGGGTCCTACGACCGATCCCACAGATATCCCATTTTCTGTCTATAGAAATCTGTATAGATATTAGAAGAATTGTTTTTAAATATGAATTCTATAAAGGCCAATGTATATTCCGGAATTTCATGTTTACTGACGGTCTCTTTTATCATTTCCGATGTTACGGATGGATACGTAGACTTTACATCGAGGCTCGTAAAACGGTGACTTTGTTTAATTTTTCCTTTTAGCGATCCGTTAATTAATTCGTCCGTATTCTTTATACTGTATGCTGATCTATCGATTATCTGTAAGTAATTTTTTAGATAACGTTCTAGGTTATATAAGACCGTTTTTTTTTTAAATCTACTAAAGGTCGGCGAGTGTTGCCCGGTTTATGAGTCTTTACTCTTAAGTTTAATTTTGGTTCTTATATTATTGAAATCTAATATATTTTTTACCCGCCGACTTGAAATTTCCTTTTTATATTTCTTTGTTAATTTCGTAGGACCGTTCTGTATTTCTTCTAGTTGATCCGTTGTTAATTTTTCGTATTCGTCAGACGAGGCGATTTCGTATTTCTTTTGTTGTAATTCTTTCGTTAATACGACTAATCGATGCGATTTGTCGGCCTCGACTATAGATAAATTATTTTTATCAAAAAATTTAATTAGGCTAATCTTTTAATTTTCTTAGTTATTTTAATTGCTTTTCTATCAACTACGCGTCCATTTTTACCTCTATATTTTTCCATATCCTTACTTATAGTGGATGGCAACATTGCTTTTTCCTCATTAGTTTCAGATATTTTTTGGATGGCATTTTCCGTTTCTGCCACTATCGGGTATGCTTTAGCATACATTGGCAGATTCGTATTATATCCCCAGGAAAAAAGTCGTACAAAGTCACCCGGTATCTCCACTGCAGTACGGGTTACTATTAGGTTATTTATCCATTCTCGTTTCTCTAGACCGTACTGCCGTGGTGACACCGGGCGACTTTGGAAGCGCCTAAAAGAACACGAGGCTGCGATTGGCCTAAAAACACGGGAGTCGCCTCGGTACCGACACTGCAGTAATTCTCATCGTAATATTGATGGGAATAACGTTCAAATTTTGTATAAAGCAGAAAACTGGTTGAAAAGAAGAGTTATAGAACATTTTTGTATTGTGGAATATGTAAATTTAATAAACCAAAATGTCGGGACGAACGTAGATGCGTGCTGGGAAAGAGTGACCGGTATAAAATGAACGAGTCGTTTGTTGTCGGATAATCCACCCGAGAGGCTAAAACGAAATGCATTTGGAGATTTTAAACGTAATAAACGGCAAAAAATTTGCTTCTGTTGTTAGTCATTTGTCCGCTAATCGCTCCCAGTCGGTTATTAAAAGAGTTGTTTCTTTTTACTCGTCTTTTAATCCGAAAATATTTGATAATACTAATATATTTAAACGTTTACTTTACTTAATTATATTTACTTTATTTACTTAAACGAATCGTTTTTGTATTTAACGTTTTTTAATTTTAATATTTCGTTCGGCCCGTGAAAAAAGTTTTCTTTCCAATTCTGCCGCTGTTGGCCCCGCCCGCCCTAGACCATCACTGACGCGCAATTAACCGATTGCCGCTGGAAGTCGGCTTCCCTATCGTCAAATGTCGTGGCACGCCACCGATACTAATATCTAATATGTGTAAGTTGTAGAGGAATAACTGACGTTCGGACCAGCCGATAAACTGACAATCCTGATAGGTGGGAATCCGGTTCCGCTTTCGAAACTGGAACCGTTGGAATTGATCCGAGTGCGAAACTGTTTCGGAGAAACGGTTCCTCGGAACGGCCGAGTCCGTTGATGTAGGACTAGATGTTCTTCGTGTGCAATGGAATGTTTCTCTCTGTTCGTAGCTTTTCGCCAGAACCGCACCAGATTTTTCGTACTTCTTCTCCGGAGCCCGGAGGAAAATACGCACGTCCGTGGAATCTGGATGCCTCTCTTTCCCGATTTGATCTCCTCGACACTTTGTGACGAACAACGACGGCAGGCAAAAAGTAATCAAACTTTTAACGTTTAGCCTTCTTTTTGGCTGGACGACGCCGGACTTATCTGCTAGTTACTAATTATCGGTAACTAGCGGATTATAAGTTGTAACAAAAATATAAATTAAAATACTCAAAAATAATTTGATTATTCTTCGAATCTCGTGGAATATTTTCATTTAGTTCCAGTTGACACCCAGATAAAGAGTTTACCGTGCCGCGATAAGCCGCGTTCGTAAAACAGAAAACGAAGAACGCGTTCGTTGTTCCGACCCGAACTGTTTCTAATAGTTCCGAGTCGGGGACGGTTCCAACCCGCAACTACCCACTTCTATTCCGAACGCGAACTGTACAGGATCGTAGGGTATGTTTATTTGGTTACGGCAACGCCTCCCGGGAGGTCTTTTTACGGAAAACTGGCTCCTATTTAGACGTTTCTAATGTGAAGGAAACCGGGAAAACTCTTCGCGGCCAGCCACCTCCGACTACCGGTGTTCGGTGGTCTTATCTACTCGGCCACCGATAAACGATATTGGGAAACGGGAGCGCCCGTATATTGAGACACTTGGAAAAGAATAGGGCAACCAAACGACGAAGGGAAACGTGCCATTTGTCGTCGGGTTGCCATTTGCTTAATCGCCGAGGGAGCTCTAAAGTTTCATTTTATTTTTAAATTTGTTACTCATTTTTATCGCAGAAAACAAAATGAAACTAAAAATATTTGTCGTTAAGGATTACCCCGAACTCGAATTTCACTGTACCATTTTACACGCGTTTTTTGTGGGAAATCGAACATATGGCCTAATCGTGGCTATCGTTACTTTTTGCACCAGCAACGCCGGGCTCGTCTGCTAGTATATGTACTGTACGCACGATCTTCTTTTTATTCGCCTTTTTCGTCAACTCTAGAGGGCGCTGCATTTTTACAAAATGGCTACTTTATCTAGATCGCTCGTAACTAGTAATGTAAAATTAATCGTGCGAAAATACGATTTATCCCGTATATTTTATTTAGAAAGATTAATTAAATATTGTATTTTACTTGGAAAATAACATTTTATTTTCTTGTTAAAACCAAAATTTTGTGCGAGAAAAACGTTTCTGTCTGGAACTTGCTTGTTAATGGTAACGGAACTCACCCTCCAGATTATTTTATCCCCCCATCTTTAAATCTATGTTTACCAAGTATTTTACTTAAGAAATACCTTTTGATTTAGGTTATTACGCGAGAATTTAATTATAATAACTGAATATTGTTTTCATTTGATAAATAAAAGGTTAATTTAAACAAATTATTTAAGAATGTAAAAGGGAGGAACTACCCCCCTTTTCCGTTAAAACGGAAATCCGACAGATTTTATCGCCACCGTCGTCACCAGATTTCAACGTCATCCGAGACTTCGTTCCCAGATTTTACCCCTAACTTCCCTATCTACGTACGAAAAATCCCTTGTTTTGATTGGGTAAAGCGAAAGGATAATATCGAATTTTTCGCCCAAATCGAGGAGTTCGCCGAAGACCTCGCTCGCGAGAGAAAGTCCGTTTGGGTTCTCCAACGAATAGTTAAGAGTCCACCGAGAAATTAGAGAGAGAAAAGACGCGAAGGTACCCCGTAAGCCTCGTCCTAAGTCCGAACCGAATTATTCTCTCGAAGGCAAAAATATGCCAAGTAGAAGAATCGAGACTTATATCTTGTGAAAGAAAAGAGAACTTTAAGAACGAATAGAAATGAACTTTTCCCTAGAAGACCGAACTGCGAGTCAAGGTCCAGTCTACAAATGGTCAAGGTATTATGTCATACTCTCTCTCACGCGGTTAGAACCTAGAATTTAAGATATTAATAGATTAATGGGATCGTTGTTGTACGTCTTGTTATTCTTGAATTTCATTAAATCTTATTTTTATTTTTGTTAAACGGTCTCGTCCCTGACTCAAATCCTTCCGGCACCTTTCCAAACTTACTCGCGACCCTCCCACTCGTATTCCGCGAGAGGTTTATAGCGTATCAGTCCGCTCGATGTATGACTGATTGGTGTCGGGAGAAAACTAATTACGGGGCTCATAAGCGTCTCTGTTACTTACAGGATATCTTCGTAGATTCCTGTCCAAATTCTAAAACAAATTAATCTTAAGGAAGCCATCCTACTCGGAGAGGCCGACTCGCACTCGCAGCCCAGTAAGCGGTGGACGGTTTTAATTATAAACTCGGTTACCACCCTGGCGGATCTCGCGATCGTATGGTACCGTCCGATATAATGATACGCGCCGCCTATAGCCGTTTATCGAAAAATTTTATAGATAGAGAACAATTATTGCTAGCGGAACACGTCGTTATGAGGTATGCAAACGAGTGAGCGCGATCGTTCTATACATACTGTATTTGTGCCCTTCGTGTTTCCATCGGGGCCATATTTACGAGTAAAAAGCTATGTAAGTTGTAGCTTAGGGCCTCGACTTTCGAGGGGCCTCAAACATTTGTACAAAGAGAAAATTGAAGTCAAATTTTGAAATAGACATTTGTTTACAATCCAACAAATTACCATACAAAATAAAAAGTAAAGCATATTTCATTAAACTTTTTTCTAAGAATTAACATAAGATCTTTTTTAAAAAGATTGAACCAATTTAGAAAAAGATTTTTAATGGAACGGCTATAAAAATTTAATTAAATTCAGTTATAAAACACAAGACTAGTGAAACCTCGTGTCTTTTTCTTCCAATATCCGTATTAATAGTCTGATTTAATTCTTTCGTTTTTATGATCGACTTGTAAAATTCTGAAGGGTTGTTAAGGGGCCTTACAGAGTTCAACTTAGGGCTTCGAAATGCTTAAATCCGACCCCGTGTTCCACACAAAATTACTGGCATTTTAAACTTTAAGAAAATATCTTTTAAAATTGACAACGTAACTCGTTGGCGTAAAGTCGGACAATCGGAAAACTGCCAATTCTTAACGGTAATCCACTCAGAATTCAGAGCTCATAAATATAACGACCGATCTCCGAATAATAATCTGTTTTTTATGTGGGAATAGATGAAAACTTAGACTCCCGTTAGCGGGGGCGTAGCTACGTATTCGGCGCCCTGAAGCGAGTAGAATCGGTGCGCCCCAGGCACGGATTCGGGGGGCGATGAGGGCGATCTCCCCCGAGATTCCAATATTCCAATTACCCAAAACCTTAGCGGCCGGATGGCCGAGCGGTCGAGGTTACCAGCCTGCCGCTCTGGGGGACCCGGGATCGATCCGGACGGGTCGAAAAATCTCCGGGAATTTTTCGGGGGGTGGTCCGTGGGATATGTCGGCCCCCGTCCCTCACCACCCGGCCGTCCCATTGCGGGCCTGGCCGAACCCGTAATGGGCTCGCTATAAGAGGCCCTCTTAGTGTCCACTGGGCGGAAAGAGTTACAAAAAAAAAACAAACCCAAAAACTCGGCGTTTAGACATTAAAACTTAAAATTGTGAAACCCATCTGTGGCTCGCTTTTATTGGATGAATTACATCGTACCCAGCGAGCCGCTTCTTGATTTTTTCATTATTCAATACAAATAAAGAAATCGGAAGCACCGGAAGCGGATAAAATAACGACTTTTTTTATTGCCCCCCGTGACAGACGTCTGGATCCGCGGCTTGTTGTTCGTAAGAGGCCTGGCAAAATTTGTTTCGAACATTTAGTTGAAAAACATATATCTAATTATTCCGATTTAGAACCTTATTTAATAACAATTTATTTGACATTCGAGGCATTTCATTACTAGGATATTCAATTTAAACCAAATATAATTCTTTAAGTACGGAGTACCTAATAATATTTACTACATATTATATAAACTGTATTGACAAAATATATGCAAGTTTAATTTCATTACAAATACATATCGAAAATTCAAAATTGTTATTTTCGCGCTTTTTTGTTTGCAAAGCGGTCAATCGCTTTCTCCAGATCGAGTTGGCAAGCTGCTGTTTTTTCAATTGATACAGTAGCCAAAGAACTAAGGCGGTGTTGCGACACGCCGCTTCTTAAATAAGTTCCGATTCATTTTAGTTTTTGAAAAACTTTCTAATTTGGCGCCTGCAGCAGTTTGCTCCGACTGCTCCGCGGTAGCTACGTCACCGCCCGTCAGGCTTTGAAATTGCAATTTGGAAGGCAACCGAAAGCTTCGCTTTTTCTGTCGCTACACATCTTTGCCGATAATACACGAGAACGAATCGGACGACCCGGATAGAATAGTTTTGTTTTTAAACGCCATCCGGTGAAAAATGCGAATCTCCCCTTTTTACTTTCCCAGCTGTTATATATAACAGAGGGAAAGTATAGCGATCGGTCAAAAAATGACCTTTGACGATTTTTACATTTCTGGACTCGAGACATCTCGAAACGTCGAGAAATGCAAAAGTTCGGTTGCGTACGGATGTTAGTGTATGGGGGACGCGACTTTGTTCACCCCGTTTGAAGTTTGCTGCGAAAAGTTTTGAAAATTGGTTTATTAGGGAATTGATGCTATTACATTTTGCAGGTCACGGGTTACGGGTCGAGATAAAGGGGGAACGCGTGTATCTCCAATAGAGTCGGACTTAATGACGATTTTACTCGTTGTTAGCATTTTACAATTTTTCTAAAACTCGTCCCTGCCTTCAAAATTAAGTTTTTTGCCATTTTATAATAGCTAAAAATATAAAGTTTTTAATAAAATATCGTAACGTACAGTACGGTGCCACCGATTGCCGGGAAAGTTAAGCGACTCGTTTCTGGACTTTTTTTTATAGTCTGCGGCGCCGCTGGTAGGATAGGATAATGGTGTTAAAGCGTTCCGATGACATTACCCGGAGTGCAAATCGTTTGCATACCCGAATCGAAGCAAAATTTGAAATTTCTTTACAAATTTCCTCATTAAAAATAACACAACTATTATTTGTTTTCGATGAATTAAAACATTTTGATACAAATTTGATTTCAGAAATGTTTATTATATCAATAGAAACTTATCGAAATTCGATATATTTGATTTATTCCGCATTGAGTAAAATATATGGCCCTTATCTAGTAATCTACTAACTGTCTTCTCTAAAAATATTACAGTGTTTATACAAAGAGAAATTTTAATATTTGATGTATAGTAATTACGGTTAATGTTACCCTAGGTATACAAAATGGCGGCTGGTCTCCGAATGAATTACCATAATTACTAGTAACTAAATTATTAGAATAGGTTAGGTTTAGAAAACGTGCGTCCCCGCTGTTGCCTGGCTCGTGTACGCCGGAGTCAGAGACGAATTATTAACATCCGAAAGTGATAAAAAGTCAAGATTTTATGTCAATATAATTACAGTATAATTAAAAGAAAATTATAATTAAATATAACTTTGCGAAGAAACGTAAATGAAAATAACACGGAATAGTCTACTTTTTAAATCTTAAAACAGTTGGCGTAGTCAATGGCTAAGGGACAGTCTCGCTAGTTTCCTACGATAGACCCTGGTTTTGAGGCCCCGTAAATGTCGTGCGCCGACTAAATTTCTCCGCCGGCTCACCGAGATGGAACTCGAATTAACTAGCATCTTTATCGTTTCCATCTACCATTTTTATTAGACTGCGATTTTTACACAACAGATACAAAGGATTCGACTTACTACCCGATAGAAATGACCGTATATTTATGGTAAAATATTCCATAATTGATTTTTTTGAAATTCGACTAGGATGTGACATTTGTGAGACCACCTTCGGGAGGACGCGAACTACCAGTTGGGAATCGATATTGTCTACGACGTCAAACACCGGGTAACTATATCGAAGAGGAAACGTGGCAACCTCGACGATAAATCGATATTTTAGGCGACATCTGGTGACGATGCATAAATGCATAGTTCGTGACATAGGTTTTTTTTTAACGTTTAAACGACTTTTTACCTTCGTCGATACTTTCTGTCAGTTGACGATTTTTTAGAGTTAATTGCTTTTTGTGTTTTAAGAGTCGAGATCTTCTTTTCAGCAGTTGGTGGTAGTTTTTCTGCATTTCGTAAAGGGTTTCCCATAAAAGTAAACGTTCTTTAGGGATTAAATTGACGCATTCTTTCCAATCTTCGGCCTTTACTTCTTCGTGCTCGTGCCCGTGCCGGTGCCCATTTTTTGATTTTCTTTTACTTTCTAAGAATTCCTTAATGTTCACCAAAATTGTTTCGTCGTATTCTCTACGATTCCTAAAGTATTCTAAAAAATTTTCCAGGTCCTTTAACGTCTCAATTCCTAAGATATTTAATAAAGTATCTAATCTCAATAAATTAGTACCTTTTGGAAAAAGGAATTTGTCTTTAATCAAAAAACTCATCTCTTCGCAAATAATGTCAAATAAATGAAATTTCCATCGAAAACTCGAACTTTCCGTTTCAAAAGATGGACTTTTCGAAGCTTTTCCTTCCGGAATATTTATTTTTTTCCACTTCGTGCCCAATATATTCTCCCCAATGGCCTTATCCGCTCCCAATACTCTGCTACAGAGTTCTTTAATTTCGTTTGTTCTTACCATGAAAACGTCGACGTACTTTTTATTCTCGAGAAATCGAAGATACTCCCACCTTTCTTCGGATTTCTTAAGTTTTTCTGTAAGGTTCTCTCGATCTTTTTGGATTCGAATATGCTTTAACGCGTGCTGATCTCGAAGCATCTTCAGGCGATATTGCAGCCGTTCGAACTTCTCGCTCAGACGAATAAGTTCTCGTTTCTGTTCGGGAATTAATTTATCCCATTCTTCGGACCTTTTTTGAAGAATTTCTATATTATACTCTAATTTTTCTTGATTAACTATACAGAACATTTTAATTTTCCTCAACTCTATTGTCAACTTGACGACGTCGTCGAGAAGTCTTCTACGAAGAATGACGTGTTCTTCGCAACTTAATTTTTCTTCTTTCTGAATTTCGTATTCGTGTTCTTTTTGTCTTCGCTCTAAGGTTTGTAGATAAAAATCCCGTCCTTCTAAAATCTCTCGAGATCTTTCCTTCCATTGGCGAAAACATTTCGGGTGTTTTCTTCGCGTTTCTCCTACAGAAAAATCGATGGCAGTTTGGATTTCTTCCCTCGAAAGATCACGAAGATGATCGATTAAGCATTCGGATTTTTCGATCAGATACAACAAGTCGTTTCTCAACTCTTCTAGTTCGTCTTCGTACTTCTTTTCTCTTTCTTCCAGGAGAATCTTAAGATTTTCCACTTTGCAATCCATTTCTTTCAAAATCAATTCGCACTTCTTCTTCTCTTCTTGCATCAGACGATGTATTTCGACTGGAAGCTTTACTTTCCTCTCATTCCATCTCTGTACGCATTTTTGGAATTGAAAATCTGCAGTTTCAGAAAATTTCTTCAATTCTTCACGCTTCGAGCTTCTAAACTTCTGTTCTTCCACTCTTTTTTGCTTTACTCTTTGAATAAATGCAACAAATACGTTAGACACTTGTTCGTGTCCGTGATTATAAACTTCCAAAAAACTACGATTAGTTTCCTTAGAAGAGATCTCGGAGATGTCTTCGCAAATACCAAAATCGTCGAGAATTTCTTGAAATTCTTTGTTGTCGATTAATTCGTTTCCTTTTGCGTTGTTCTTAACTTCTAGCGACATGTTTCCGGCTCGGCTATAACACAAACCATTTTATTACTCGACGTCGGTGTAGGAAGCCATGCGAGTAAGCGTTACGTACACCAGATAAGGTACGCATTGAAGTGGTTGATAAAGGAATAGTAAGTACTCACCCGAGTTTACTGTTAATTTTCTACAGTTTTCGTAAACAGTCAACCTACCCGCAATACAAACAAAAGCTGCCGTGTCGTTGCTTTGTGTGTTACTATTGATTGGTAAGTTATCATACACTATTGAAAAGCAACCCTCTACATATTGCTACATTTGCAAAGATTTATTATGCGTAATAACATTATAAGATGTGTTTTAACTCGAGAACAACGTAGAAGAAACGTAATAATATATAATTTTAATCTTTTAAAATTCATCTACCGAATATAATTAACAATAGAAATTTTAAATCTGTCGGGAAAACGATCGAAAAAAGTATCTATGATTAGTTAATATATTGTTTAATGTTTAAAAAATAATTATAACGAGTCGAACGAGACATTTTCCAGTTGTTTCTACCTGTTGGGAATGCATAAATGCATAGTTCGTGACATAAAACGGAGCATGCGTTTTACTGCACACCCGCGTGATCCGTCACGAGTTGTATACTCCGTGTCACACTGGACTAAATAGTTCCGTTGCCAAGTCACCGTGCCCGCAACGATGTTAATGATGTTTATTGGATCGTCTTCCTACCGCATCCGATGACGGCGTATCGAAAGACGGGTGCCACGAGTACCGGAAAAACAATGCCGACGACGAATAATGGATTTGTTTACAGGTGAGATATTGTTATTATACATATATAGGTCACTAGATTTCGGGCAGGTTGTCAATAATAATCCAAAAATACACGTTTCCAGTTACGATTCCAATATCACAGGTATCGGACTCGAAAATTCGATGTCGTATAATCGGTAAAATGAATATTTCTACAATATACAATTATAGAAGTTAATATAATGTTTATAAAGGCCGAATGCCCTCGGATATATAAAAACCCATTCATTAAAATTATTGACGTAAACATGGCGTCGGAGCGAATTATAATAATTTCAATATTTATGGAAAGCGAAAATCTGTGCTGGGTTTTATAATTAAATATGTGTTGCGCGGAAGTAAAAAGTGCACGGTTATCGTCGTATACGTTTACCGTATATAACCTACATTATATATATTTATCAAATAATAATGGCGCCATAACGTAGTTAATTAAATATACAGATACAAAGTAATTTGGACTAAAGGTGGACGATTAAGTAGCCACTTTGTATTAAATTAATTAATTTAGAATAGTCTAAATTATATATTTTATTTTTAACTTATTAAATACGAATCATTTTCAGAGAATATTTTAAAATTTTGATAAATTATTAAGATTATTTACCAAGCATTTCGTAGACCTTAACCCCCTTCGGTCCGCCGAATTTCAAATTGGAATTATTGGTTTTTTATCGGTTATATAACTTTGTGTACACAGAATTTAATACGATATCGTTTAAAATTTATACAGGAAGGGTGCGGATAAGAATTGAATAATATAGAATGAAGGCAACCGGTGTACCAAGATGGCGTCCGAGTCAGGCCATTATTCATGATGGGTAATTGCTGTACCGACAATCATTTGAATTCGGCCGGAGCATTATTAGACGAAATTGTTAGCCAACCGGATTGTGGATTAGATAATCGTCTTTATAAATTGATCGATTATCAAAAAGGTGGTAAATTAGTCGACGCTTACGAAAGAGGTGGAAGCAAAGAAGTCGAATGCTTGGCTAAGAAAGAACTTAAAGAGTACATGTGCGAAGACGGAGAAGGAATGAATCTTACTTACGAATACTATAATAAATGGAAACATTCGAATAACGATTGCCAGGTGAGTGAATTGATTTTGTCGTAAAGCCAGCCATCCATTCCCACGCCTTCCGTCTTATAAATTGAGATACTGTTCCTGCGTTTAATCGGAAAAAACGCCGTGTGCCCGAAGCTATACCAAAATAGGTTCTTCCTCTCTACCAATAATAACGCGTTTAGCTTATGCGCAAACCGTTCCGTCCTTAAACGAGTCGTCGTAAAGCCAGCAGTTTTTAATGTTCTCGTTAGTGACCGTTGCTCGGAGATTTGACTGTACCGTAATCTTATCGTTTAGCCGGTTTATATTCTCGGGAATGACTTCGCTTTGCGACGACTTGCCCGATTTATGAGAAAAAGTACTAATGAACGTAATCGTGAAAACTTTTTAATAGACATAAAGCAATTAGCATAGATTTGGAATTAAAGTTTAAAATGAACTTTACAGCGCAGTTTATCGGTAAAAATTTCTAAATAATGCGCTAAAAGTGGGGATAGCCAACTAAAAAATAGTTAAAATATATCGATTTGGTGGTGTTCCAGACCAAAAATCCAATAGTGTCGTGCAGAAACATCATATTCGTGCAATTAATTATTTCTTTATAGGAAGTACCGATATACTTATTTCCAATGGAAAAGAACAGCGAGATGTTTTACGAAACCATTTATTCATTCGTGAAATTTTATTTATATTTTTTGTATTTTAAGGCCGTGATTCAGATGGAAGAAGCATTCAACTCGAATTGTCAAGTGCCAAAATTTACAGAGCACCAAATCTGTTGGAAGTTAGAATACAGAGGACTTCTGGGAGAATCAATTCTTCACGTTCTTATATTATGCAATTCCAAGATACATACAAGAATTGCTAAAGTGCTCCTTCGTCTCTACCCACATCTTGCGTGGGATATTATAGAAGGCGAGGAATATTTTGGTAAGTTGCAATTCTTATGTAAATTTCACAGGATTTTCTCGCTCTTATTTCGTCCGAAGTTGTGTGTATATAGAAACACGAAACGCGTACAACCTCTAAATCAACTACAAATGGCAATATCCCGTCTCAAATGTTTTGAATAGATTCACCAAACACCTACAGACAAATAGACGTAATCTAAGAATAAGGGTGCACTTTTTCATTGAAAATTTATTGCATTTTATGTGTGAAAAAATGCAGCTTCGACTGTTCGACACATATCGTGATGTCGCTTAAATATTTTATTATTAAACTCTTACTCTTCCGTTTGTATACACGTATTTCGTACGAAACATAAATTTAACACGTGTATTAATTATTAAACTTTTTAAAACAGTTGGCTTTAAGATGGAATTTTCCGAGTAGACTTTCATAAAATCGATATTTGCACATTTGTACTACAAAATAAATTATTAAGAACTTTTTAAAACACGATTTCGTGTTAAAAATCACACATTTTCCGTAGAAAACGGCGCTAAATCGATTAAATTATTATTAATGTCGAGCCCTTTACGACCTCGAAAGTATATAATTATCATCAATTATCCCAACCGGACGGTGTCGTAAACTAGACGTCGAGAAGTTAACTCTAAAACACTAATATTTGAAAACAATAATCGTGAGAATTTTTACAGAGAACACTACTTTGATATAAAAAATATAAATTACGATAACGATTAAACACTATTTATAATTAAACTAATTAGGTTACAATTATAAATTCGATTACGATTAATTATAAAATGCATATAGTTTTGCTCATTCCCAGTAGATAGCTCGCCATCTATCTACCGGGGTCTTTTCGTGGGGCGTGTTTTCGGAGATATTCTAGTATAGGGGTGTCTAAACTCGCCATTAATAGTAACGCGTACACGATTACGATATTTGCGCTATTATATTTTATAAACGGGGGGATTAATATCGATAAACACCTCGAACTCTTCTTTACAGATAATTTACCATCGGCTAAATTAATGGGTCACGATATCTTAATAAAATGTCGTGACTACCTTGAATAAACGGAAGCAATATAACAATTTGTTCTAAACAAACTTTATTAAATTATGCGCTACATTACATTTGGAATTTTAAAAAATACACGATTACCCCCTCAGGACCTTTCTTTGACATTCGTGTGTGTAATTAGTTATACAAAGTTTTGTTAATGGTATCCACGTAACGGATATTGTTAAACTTTTACGTACGCGATTAACGTCTAAAAATTTAAATTTAACGCCCGCGGAATTGTGTCGTTTCTTTAGAATATTAAGAACGTCAACAAACAATCCACGAAAATGCTTTTCCCTACACCAAATAAACCGAATATTGCTAGTTAGTCGCGGGTTCCAGCCCGACCGACGGGCCGTTACGCGGAATTTTCCGGGGATTTTTCGTACGTCTAACACCCTATAAGTTTCCCTCGGCAAATCGCCCGACTGTGGCGTCGCCTGGCAATCCAATCTTTTAAAATAATTCTTTGGAAATTTTGGGCATTGTATAGGTTAGCGCCCGTAAATAAATACTGTAAATACATTTTTATTCGAGCATATGCCAGGGCTCAAACAATTACTTCCGAAATTAAAATTTAATGAATTAGCCTACTACAAATATCGATTGTTTTGTGATTCTTTTAAAGGACACACTACTAAACCTAGAATGACCTTAAATACACTCGAGTGTACTTTTATAATTCAAAACCACACGATTCTGCATCCATTAACGAAAGTTTATCGACGAAATTCGATGCAAATTCGTGCAAAATTTGTGGTTTAACAAATTTATGTTCAGCATTCCAAATTTACTAATTTTAAATAGCAACGTTTAAGGCGGACTCTTGGATAAAACTCCTCCGATTTCGAATGATTTTTAGACACGGTTACACAAGTTTGCATTATTTTCTAAATTTAGTGCGGTATCGATTTTGTGATGACTTTTAATTATAAAAAATAATATAAATTGCGATTTGTAATCGTAGTTGCACTTTGAATAAATCGTGTAGAAATCGATATCAGAATATTTAAAGCCATTGTAATATTGTTATAAGTTATTGCTCGTATTTATTATTTGTTATCGTCGTAATATACATTTTATTTTCCCAACTTTTTAACCTTATGTGATTATAAATCCCGGATAAAAATAGACCCTAGATTTTCTTGCTTTTCAATTTTTCATCGAATAAATTTTAAAAATATTCTCCTCCTACAGAAGTCAAATCACCAATCGGCGTAAACTGCGCTTTGGTATCGATTTATAAACACGTATCTTAGGCAAAGTTTTATGAGAAATTATAAGGGAACATTTGCTGCGGGTTCTATCGGCCGGATAGCCGGGCGGCAATTTACCACCGAGAGAAATCTACGGCGGGCAGCGCGGATCGGGTGATGGTTCCACATTCCTCTCGCGCCGATTAAACCCGTCCGTAACGAGAGTAATTGTGGCAAGTGCTTTGCGTTACCGAACCGACCGTTTCTACGGGTTCTCGCGCCTTTACAGTCGACCCTTTCGATTGTCTTTAACGGGTGTCGAACACTACACGAGATATTTACGTAAATTTAAATTCATAAAATTGTTTATTTCCATAATTAATTTAAACACTAAAATAGTGGAGATTACGAGACGATACTAAATTTACAACCGAGACCTTGTGAATAATTATTGCCTTTAGAAAGATGTTTTATTCGATAACACTTTTTTACAATACGCATCTCGCTCGGGTGCGTATTGTAACAAATTACTCATTGACTTACGAGAAGACAGTTTGAAATATAGTTGATAAATACTATTTGTATACCTTTTATAAAAACTGATAACAATACGAGAGAACAGTTTCCAGGAAGTAACTGTTTAGTGTCGAATAAGCCTCGTATCGTTGTTTTCGTCTCGTGGACTGTCTAGTATTGTAGAATAGTTGAAAAATAATTTCGAATTTTTGAATAAAATCGATTATCTATCATTAAGGTGTATTAGTTAGGTTCAAAACTTTTTAAACTTAGTTGCACCCCCGTAACTCACGCGGGGATAAATTTTATGGAATTTTTTAACGTAAATACTATATTATAGATAACGGATGAAAATATCAAGAAAAATAAATATTTTTCCCGGAAGCAATATTTTCAATTGTTTAAAGATTGATCTAAAAAAGATTCCAATGCGAATATTAATAATTAGAAACATACCGGTCCAATTAGCGATCGATCCTTTCAAAGTTGTTATAGAGTGGATATAAATTTTGAATACCCGTCCGGTCTCGATTGCATTCGTTTGTGATTTGTTCTTTTGTTCTATATTACGGCACAATAAATCCCCTTCCTTACTTTTACACGCGAGAAATTACGGAAGAAATTTGCATTAACAGACGAGCAATTGGCATTCCGACTCGGTTACGCCGGCAGACGACGACAATTTTTAATTATTATTTCGCTTATATTTCGAAGGGGCCAGCGCTTTACACCTGGCAATAGCGTATCATAATACGGATATAGTGAAGCAAGTGGTGGAATGCGGCGCTAATGTTAATCAGCGTGCGACCGGCCGATTTTTTCTTCCTCACGATCAGCAGAACATTTCCGCTAAGAAACAAACAAATTTCATCGGCAAGTGAATTTATTCTTTTTTGGCTCGACCGATTAGTCTGTGTTTACTCATTACCGTACTTTCTTTTAGGTTTATGCTATTTGGGAGAATATCCTTTGGCGTGGGCAGCGTGCTGCGATAACGAGCCCGCTTATAATCTATTGCTGGCCCGCGGTGGTGATCCAAATATGCAAGATTCGTTCGGAAACATGATCTTGCACATGGTCGTCATTAGAGATAAATTAGTAAGAGATTAGACTTTAATCAATTTTTTACTAAAATTATGACTTACACCTATTTTTAATTGTAGAAAATGTACGGATACGCATTAAGACACCCGCAGAAACCGGCAAAAGATTGTATTCTCAATAATTACGGCCTTACTCCGTTAACATTAGCGTGTAAATTGGGACGGAACAAAATATTTCGAGAAATGTTAGACCTTAGCGCAATTGTAAGTATCATTTTTTAAGTGTTTAATGTTAAAACGAGGTCTCTATTACGATAACTCTCCGCCACGTCTTCGACACGTTCGTTTCGCTACCGACTTAACTCGAAATCGAACCCGGATTTTCCACGGTGGCCGTTACCGGTCCGTTTCGAGCTACGGCTCGTATTTGTTATATCTTCGTAAGAAATTTCCTCGTCCCTCGTTTTCGTCACCCGTTCGGGACCATCAAAATCCGACGACAAAAATCGAAAATTTTTGTACCGATACAAACACAAAAAGTATTTATTGTTTTGTTTTAAGTTTTATACTACAGGCACATACGTTGTTCGACATTTGAAAATTTTATAATCGAGTTAAAAAGATCATTTCTGAAGCATTAGCGTATAAAAGAGTGAAGCAAAAAATATATATTAGATATGTTTTCATTATAATTAAGACTATATCAAACGCCGCTGTCGATCTCGTGAAATTGTGAATATTCTTGATCGGAAATTACGAGTCCGCGATGTGTCCGAAAAGTCGGCTCCTCTCGCACGAAAAAGTTTCGGCTAGAGCTTCTGCAGACGTTGCAATTCTTGCGGTTAGCGTCTTCATTTATTTCATTTAACGGAACGTATAATTCGTTTATTTCGTCATCGGCTACTTGTCGAAAGTCGAGCGTAGTATTAGAAGGAGCCTCGACAATTTCGTCGTCATTTATGTACGAAGTCGGGCGCTCTCGTCCACAAGAAACGTATTCGAGTACATCGGCGTTGCGTGTCACCGAAACGGGTCTTTATCGCTGGCTGATATTTCGGCATTCGTCGTTACAGGAAGACATTGTGATTTATCTAGCAGCGTTTAATTATATCTGGACTTTGTTTTTTTCTAAACTTTATTCCACGTCAACTGTACGCTACATCTTTCGGATTGATATTGGGTATTGCATCGACTGCCTACCATTTTATTACCGACGAGCGATTATTTTATTGTGACACGGTCACAATGCCGGGCTGCAATACTTAATGGCGCTTTTTAATTTATTTCGTTTAAAATATATGCTCTCCGTGATCGAATTAGCAGTGTCTTGCCCCTGTACACCGTACTTTTCCTTTAGCGATCGAGTCGTGCCGATAACCTGTCTAACTACTTTCGGGGAAAATTTTTGAATCGAAATAATATAACTTCGGGTACAAATTGGACGTTGGTATATAGTTAAGCCAGGCCTCCTGCCCCTAAGGTCCCGTCTGTTCTTGTCTTTCATTTGTCTAACTCCGTTCTCGATATCGAGGAAAGACAGTGAGAATTTATAGGTCTACAGTTTTTCAAATTGCGGCGCGACAGGATTTTATTACTCCGGTCATTTTTGATCGTGTTACGTATTAAATGGCACGGTTGAAAAAGTGATAAAGTGACAAAAGTGAGTTGCCGGTGACATTTACGAGTGACAAAAACGAGGGACGAGTGTATGTTATGCTATATATACAGTAATTAATGCGTGTTATTATTATTAGGAATTTTGGAGGTATACAAATATCACTTGTTCCGGCTATCCATTAAATGCTTTAGATACGATTCTGCCAAACGGCAAAACAAGTAAGTAGCTTGCTCGTATTCGTATGAAAATTAAGAAAAATAATGGAAATTAATTATAATTATTGTTATCGCACTTAACAGATTGGAATTCGGCATTGATGATTATTTTAGATGGTCAAACAAACGAACATTTAGACATGTTGGACGGAGGAGTGATACAAAGATTACTCGAAGAAAAATGGAAAACCTTTGCTCGAGTATTATTCGTAGATTAATTTCATTTATTTCTACTAAATCATTATATATAACATTATTATTATTATTATTATTTTATTCAGCAACATTTCCTTAAAAGGCTCGTTTTCATATTCCTTCATTTGATCACTCTGGGCATCGCTGTTTTTTTAAGACCTCAGTCCGATCAGCCTTTGATCGGAAGTACCGACGTGTGGTCGATTGTACGTATAGTTAAATTACTTAAAAATAAAATGGTGGTTTTAGGCATAGGCAGCGTAAAGCCTGACAAAAGTGCGACGCTTTGCGTTGGAAACCTTACGATACGCGGGAATTGATCCTAGGCACTGTATGTTACGGAGGCCTCGCACTACCTAAATCTGCCATTAAATATAGTTTATCACGAGTATCGACATTAATTATTCTACTCTTATTCAGTGTAGGTATTGTTTCGAAATTATATCGTGCCTCGGTTGTGTGATTTTCGTTATATTTCAACAAGGACAAGAAATACTAGCGCAAGGAATAATGGGCTTCCTGTTCAGCTTGGTATATTATCAAATTCGAATATTCTTTAGATTGTTAGTAATAGCGAATGGCTGTTTCTCTTCCAGATTCAATTAGAAGCTAAAGTGTAGTTTAAGCCGAGTCTGAGATATTAGCCAGGTTGAGGCCGAAGTTTTAAACGCCAAAACGTGTACGTCGGACGTTCGGCGTCGCTTTCGTGTAAGCCTAGAAGTTCGACGATGGCGTTTAGAAGTCGGTGGAATCACGCTCGACCTTCCGAAGGCCATTGTCAAACTCCTAGGCTAACGGGAAAGCGACGCAGAACGTCCGACGTACACGTTTTGGCGTTTAAAACTTCGGCCTCGCTATTGCTATTTCTACGTCTGAGCTATAGATACGCTGCAACAGATTGGATGTTAGCCGAGGCTCGGCACGAGTTACAATAAAAGATTATTTTGCTGTAATTCCGTGGTTCTCAAACTGTGGGACGTTCCATCTCAGTAGGGAGCGAATTGATCAACGTCGCTGTTTATTTTCGAGTACAAGTTTCGTACGTGCTAGTTTCACATATGCACGTTGTAACGGGTGCAGCGTACTCGTCCCATCTTTAAGACTGTTATTATAATATCATCTGGAAGTAGTTTAGAAACAGCATTTCGTTACTAATAATAAAAAATAATGTTATTATGTAGTTGATTCTTTAAATAATTAAGATATAAATGTTTATTTTTAGACCAACCCTTCCAAAGCTGTATTTATTGTTTCCAATATCCTCATCCTCGCGTGTATTCCTTGTCGTGTATTAGAAGAACGGTATATAGAGGATTGCTTTCTGTCGATTGCGCTGCCTGGAACATGGTTTTTCCTTATTTTCTTTGCGGGGTAAGTTCAACTTTTGAATAATTCCAACAATCAAATTATATATTTATAACTAATAAATATATTCGTCTTCAATTGTTTAGAGCAATGCGGTTAACGGGACCATTTATAACGATGATTTACAACATGTTAGTGGGAGATATGTTTCGTTTCAGTATTATATACGTCATCTTCCTGCTTGGATTTACGCAAGGTTTATATTTTATATAATTTTTTAAATGTGTTTTAATTATAAACACGAGGCATTAGCACGCTATGGGTTATACGGCAGATATAATTAGGCTATGGCCATTACGGAAGACCCGACCATCACGAGTAGGGACGAAGGAAGTAAACTGCCCGTTTATGGTAAATTACGGTAGTGGAACGAGTCCCATATCCCGATGGTAATTGCAGTGTTGGGCTACGGGTGCGGTGTAACAGCCTCAATGCCGAACTCAAACTCTCTGTATCTTAAGCTATAACGTATAATAGGGCTTTTCCCTTCATCAAACAATAATATGCAGAAAAAATACAAGGTCTTAAGCTATAAGCTCATAACCTAAAGATCTAAAGTGAAGTGTATTTACAAATCCGGCCCTAGATCTCCTCCCGTCTTTTTTTTTTTTTTTTTTTTTTGAGGTTTTAGGCCTTTTTACGCTCTGAGAGCTCTAAAAGGCCAAAAGCTCCCGTCTAGATCAGGGGTGGGCAACCTTTTTAAGCCTGTGCCAAAATCGCCAAATAGGGCCCGTGTAACGCAAAATTTTATCGCGCCAACGGACATTTCTCACGTGATATTTAATCGAATGTAGTTTTTCGTTTCCTTTCTTCTTTTAGGCATCATTCTATTCAAAAGAAATATCAGTCCTCCCGCCCAAAATTTAATTTACAATAATCTTTATTACACTTTTTGTTAACTATTGTGTCTGTCTGTACAGATAAATTAACTCAATTTTCACCTACTTCCCAATTAAATGGTAAAACAAAAAAAACTTTCGACAAATATGAAACTAAAAAAGTAGAAAATAAAAAATATAAAAACTGTTTTAAAGAAACGTTTTTCATTCGCATAAATGCTTTAAAAAGTAAAACACCAGTTTTCTTTAACTTTCGCAGTACTCTTGGTATTACGTGATCAAAAATAAAATCGTGGGGCTATCGTGGAAAGCCCGTAACAATTGATAGAAGGATATTTCTAAATGAACGCCGTTGTCACATAATACCAAGAACACCGTAAAAGCTTCTATAAGTAACAGATATGTATAATATCAAAGGTGCGGCTTCTTTATATCGTTTAAAAATCAATTTCCTCGCAAAAGATCTTTCTTTTAAAAACAATTGATGAAACTTGACAGTTAAGAACGAAAAGTTCAACCGTTGTTATTTTATCTGGACCGCATTTCGTCAGAGACAAAGACTACCGCGTGTTATCTTCGTTATTCTTTATATCGCTATGCATTTCGGGTGCAAGATTTCGATGTAATTTGTACCCCTCGTCGGGTGTTACATTTCTACAAGAGGTAGAAAACACATTTATTACAGTAATTATTGTAGTGGAATTATTACCAGTTACAAGAAGTTATTAGGAATTATATTATTTTGGATTATTAACATTATAGTGAACTATTTTACGTTTAGACATACAGTTAGTTAGGCGGTGTCGATGCGTTGTCCCCTAAGGCATTTCTAACTGTCTCCGACGAAATAAGAACGGTTGAACTTTTCGTTTTCAACTGTCAAGTTTCATCAATTGTTTTTAAAAGAAAGCTCTTTTGTAAAGAAATTGATTTTTAAACTGTAAAGGCTGTCAAAACTTTTTTTACTTTTCAGTGCATTTGTTTCCTTAGAGTTTTTGTAATTTTTTATTTAATTTTGTTATTGACTGGCGTTAAAAATGAATCGAGGCCGAGTGTCAAGTAGAAGTAGCTTTTGGAATCGTTTTTTACGTTGGAGGGGTTCGATGGCAGCGGGAGAACGAAATTGGGCACATTTTCGTTTCTTAAACAAAATTAAACAGTCGAATTAAATAAGCTTCGTAATGATGTAAAAAACGCAAATGTTCTTCGTTCGCAAGTGCCTTAACGAATTGGAAATAGATTTTGCCATAGCGGGTAAGAAACAAAAGTCGTACAGAGAATGGAGAGGGAACACAATTTTTAATTAAAATGTTCGGGCACTTTGTAGCCATTTTTACTACTTAATTAATAATAATTTTATATTTTTCAGCCTTCTTTTTCTTATTCAAGTCATCCAAAAACGAAAGATTCGAATCGTTTCCTCAAACGTGGATGTCACTTTTTCATATGACTCTCGGATTTTACGAAGCAAGTTCCTTTTGTTTTAATGTAATAGAGGCTATTTTGACTCGATATTAATTATTGTTTCTTGTAAAACAGTACGGCGATTTGGGGCAAACTTATTATCACATGATGACGAGATTAGTATTTGTATCGTTTATGGTTATCATGCCCATTCTTTTATTGAATATGCTGATCGCCATGATGGGTAATACTTATTGTAAAGTGATCATTCAATCCGAGAGAGAATGGATGAGACAGGTACTTGGTTAAAGTATATCTTAAAATATTTTGAAACATTTTTAGCGAAATTCTCCAATTTCAGTGGGCTAAAATCGTAGTGGCTTTAGAACGTGCCATCGATCAAAAGCGAGCTAAAGATTACTTGGAAAGTTATTCGATAAGCTTGGATTCCGGAAACGACAGCGCTATGGAGCAGAGGGCCGTTATGGTTATTAAAAGTAAAGCCAAAACGAAAGCGAAGCAACGAAAGGGCGCTCTAATGAACTGGAAGGTAAACATTTTCCAATATTACGTTTCCCCGACCGGAAGCACCGAGCTCTCGCGGGGCCTCTTCTAAAGGCGCGAGTCCGAAAAATAAGTTGTATATATAACTCCCAACTTGTTTACGCGATGCAACTCGCGTCAGTTTAATATTCTCTGACGTCTCGCATCCGGGCTCAACTATTTTTTGCACGCTTCTAATATACACCATTTAATTTTTGCACAGAAATTTGCTTTTACTTTTTAAAACTAATTAAATGTTTTGCGCGTCCGAGCTGTGTTCCGTGCGCCTGTACGTAAGTACGGTTCCGAATATCATCGTATTTTATAACCGGTCTATATTTAAGGTAATTAAAAATGCACTGGGAACCTGGGATGGGCGAAGATTTTATCGGCTTAAGTATCTGCTAAAACCAGGTTTCGCTACGAACAGGTGAATTAGGAAATTCGATGTACCTCGACTATAGTCGGTTTTTGGCCATCCGATCGTCATTCCGTTGCTCCGAAGGTTCGAGATAGGAACCAAACCTGTCAGAACCGGTGCGAGCCAATTACTTTAAGGACTCTAGATAGAAATCTTAGAAACCTTAAAAGGCAGAAATCATTATAGACGGTGTCAATCGGACGTATTAGGTTTACTTCTTTTCTTTTCTTTTATTTAGTTTTGAATAATATATTTACCTGTATCAATTTCTTATTTTTACAGAGAATAGGAAAGAAAATCGTACAAGAAATTAGGCAGTGTGGCGGAACAGCGGACGGTGTTCATCAGAAATTCCACACTCGAGCTAATCTGCTAGCTCCAAAGTTACATTACGCAATACGAAGTGACGAATCAGAAAACGAAGCTGCCGGAACTGCCATTGTAAAAGACGGACTAGGTGACGCCTTGCACCAATTAGTATTTGCTCACGACTTAGATATTAGTTTAAGTGCCGCAACGCCGCCTCCGTCTTCGCCATCGAGACTCGAAACTAATGCGAGTGAAGAAGCGAATAAACCGTCTTTAGACGACGGAAATGGTAAAGACAACGAAGCATTTGCGAACGACGTAAAAGACGACGTCGTCGAAGAAAAGTCTCGAGTCCTCGTTGCAGATTTGACAAATTCGAAATATAATAGTGCAGTATGTGATTTTAAAATGGAAATTGCCAAAAAAGACTTACCAAAAATTAAATTAAAAAAGCACCATCGAAGGAAACTCCTTCTTCATAGAACGAAAATCGGAATTATCGAAGAAGACATCGAAGAAGAATCTAGAATTCAAAATACAGACAACACGGAGCTTCGAGTACTTTCTGACGTCAAGCCGAAAAGGAAATTAACGTCGGCTTTCAGAAGAAGCTCGAAGAACAGGCGTAGGAAACAAGTGGAATACGGTAGCAGCGATACGGACAGTTTGCAGAATAACTTAACGGAAAATCATATTACTAAACATAAAAGGAAATGCCGCAAGCGTAAGTGTCAGAAACCATTAAAATCTGAAATAGTAACGAGAAATATTACAGAAAACCGCACCCAAATAAAGGCCGATCTGGCACCTTGGAGTACAGAAAACGTGGTAGCAATGACGTCCATCGTTCATTGGGACGACGAGCTTCAAATGTTTTAAATATTTTTATAAAAACTGTGTTCTTTTATAACGTTTAGTATAACTTTCATTTATAGTTCTTAATAGCGAAGTTATTAAGAAATTATCGGAACGTATTGTATATACAAGGTGCTCCAAAAGTCAGTTTTATGCAAATACCGAAGATGGTTAACTGCTTTTGATCCAACCTGTGTATAAATGTGTACATACATAAAAAGTCGAGTGAGACGTTCGTACTTCCTTGAATTAAACTGCCAAAGAACCATAATTACAAGCGCAAGTCGTATTTTGATTTTGATCGACATCTTTCAATATAAACACTGCTCAAAATTTAATCCTCATTACAAATTACCAAAGAAGATATCAATTATGTGTCGAGGCTTTCAAATGTTCACCATTCAATAATTTATTTTTACCGATTTTATGTTTTGAAGAAATACGAGCGATTAATACAGTGCCTTCTCTCGTGATTAACAATTAAGCAATATTATACAATTTTCATAGTAAATATATGACAGTGTGAAATTAAATGCAAAGTCGAAAGTGGTAAAACAAATTTAACGTTCGATGCAATGTTCAACGATCTGCCGCGATCTCGACATACAAATTCAATGTCGAGTAGGCTATAGGCCTATGTGGGGGTTCCGAAGACAAATACAAGTCGATTGTAACGTTGGGTATCCGAAGAACTAGCGTAGACTCGACTGCAGCATTGAGGATTTGCCACGATCTGTAAAATCAAAAGCAAAGTAGAATGCAATTTGAGGATTTGAAAGGCTCTAAAAAGAAACGAAAAGTGGAGGATCCGTCGACATCTCCGAAAACAGACGGAAAGTGTGAACAGGAGTGAAAAGAATACAATGTTCAAAATTGTTTAGATCATCGGCGTAACAAACAACTAAATCTAAGCATTTTTTATGTTTAATGTTATTTTTAATTTAATAAAAGCTCAAATCATGGGAACAAAACTTAAAACTTTAACAATAAATGGTTATATTACTCGTAACTTGTATATTTTGATTACGTTACGTGTTTTAAGATATTATCGAATAATATTTTATGCAGTATACACGCAATATATTGTAAAAATATTTATCCTCGAGTACTCTTAAGGTAAGTTTTAGTATGGAAAGTACGGGGTGGTTATAATTTAAGTTGCGCTACTCAGACCCGTCTAGAGCCCGTTCTCGTGGATGTATTTTGATGAAACTTGGAATATATGTTATGTGAACCACGAGGAAAAGGAAAATGCAAAAACAATATTTAGTTCGAATTTTTACCACTAGGTGCAAAAATTGCGCATGAAAAACAAGAAACACAAAATTAAAAGACGCAAAAGGTTTTTATTCACAACATCTGTTCAATGCGCAATCCATTTGCATCAATTATATATTATAGTTTTAAAGACACATTATGTATGTATTGTATGGAAAGAAAAATATCATTTTTCTTTATTGTATCAGTTCAGTTCAGTTCAGTTCAGTTTTATTAAAAGGTACAAATTAACGTACATCCTGGCTCCGCAATTAGCACTACCAGGGTTCAATACCGAATACATAAATTGGAATTACAGATAAATATAAAGTTACAAATGAATGTGAAAAATAAAATATAAAACAAAATAACAACAACAACAATAATAATAATGATAAAAAAACCCTAATAACTAGTACTGTATGTACAAGTTGAACAGTTATCTTTATTGTATCATATAAACTTTTCATTTTAGAATTCTGTAAACATTCCGAATTGGCTGTGTCGGTTCAGAGTTGTTTAGTATTTTTCTACCGAACTTTTCAGAACACGTTGGGTGTTTTGACGTCACATTTAGTAGCGGATTTCATTTACGATACCTTCGGGTAGCTATAACTGATCAAAGATGCCTGCACCCACGTAGCGTGTGAAGTATAAGACGCTTACGAAGATATGCATTATGGTGTTATCATCAACTAAAATAACCGTTTTGAAAATAAAACTTCAAAATGAATGTAATTTACTTCGTGGAATGTCTAAGCTATTAGAGAAGCTACTGCGGTTGCGCCGGGAGGTGGACGGAGTCGCACCTCTTTTTTCTCGGCTAACAGGTCCGTGAGACCCGCCCACGTCAAGATGGCGGCTCGGTTTTGTTACGCATCACATGTTACGCGAGTGAGAGTGCAGAAGAGGATGGGTCCGACGGTAGAGCGGCGGCGATACTCGAATAAAGGACATTAACAACGTATAACAACAGCAACGATTTATTAATGCTAAAGCTACAGATACAGTTAGGGCGAGCTACTGTCGCCTAAGTTCGGATACGCGCGGAGGGAGAGTTTACACGACTTTGGGGAAGTCATACCTCTTAATCCGAGTCGCTCTTGTTACCAGCTAAAGTATCCTCGGCAAGGTATTCCTTCGTAGATGTCGGGCTCCCTCGGGACTTGGGACGCGCACACACTGTCAAATCGACACTACTTAACCGACCTCGAGTCAATCGGACGGACTCTATGTAACCGGCCCCCTTTTCCTCTCTCGTCGCCCTTTTATCGTCTCGGTCACGTTTCTTGTTTTCACCAACCAGCATTATTCGCATGTTGTTCCTCATGATTCGTGTTTTTTCCGTGGGAACCAAACAATAAAATATTTTATTATTAGTTTTGGTTCCGGCGGGTTCGAATTTTCACACTATCGTAGCTCCAAGATATCGAGCATTAACATTTAAACGTTTCTTTTATGTAGAACTTCCATGCGGAAGCTAGTCCCTGGCGTTAATACAAAGTAAATTAAAGTAAATTCTTAGCCCCCGCCTGCCCTTATACTTACAGACATTTATTTCATTTTTATTTTTTATTTTATTTTACATATGTTATTTTTTAATATTATATTATTTACATCGTTATTGTATTAGTTCATTTAGTATATTTTGTTTTATTTTATTATTTATTTGTTAATTTATCAAGTATTTTGTTTTTAAATTTAAATGTAAAAGTGTTCGAACGTTCTGCCGTTTAAATGTCATGTTAAAAATACGTTGGAATTTCGGTTGCATCTCGAGACGGCCTATCGTATTGGGTCGAAAACGTTAATGTTTAATGAACATTTCTCAGCATCGGGTGTTTGATGATTCATTAAGTAATAGTCACCGCTACCATATCTTCGCTCGGTTGAAACCGTTGAGTCTGCTAAACAAAGCCATTCTTTCTAAAAAATCAAATGTAAATAAAATATTTAAAATTATTTTAAATATATAATAAAATTATACATTTATATTAACTGATAGGAATTCCATTAAAATGCATTTTTTAAAATTCTTTTTCTCTGTGGCACTAAGAGGGCCTCCTTAATTAAGTAGAGCCCATTGTGGGTTCGGCAAGGCTCACAATGGGGCGGCCGGGTGATGAGAGACGGGACCCAATAGCCGGACGGACCTTCCCCAGAAACCGGCGTTGACGTGGAGGGGGAGACCTAGCGGCGAGAGGCGGCGGGTATAGAAGATCCTAATGTCCCGCCTTGGTCTCGGCAGTTGATGTAGTCTTTAGACTCGGGCCTAAGGTTCCAGAGGTGTCAGAGTATTATGGGTCTTGGGTCTGTACCAGGCTTTAATGAAGCTTGCTGTCCATGTGCAGCGTCCCTATCCGCGGGCTCAGTCGGTGTTTCTAACATCTCCCTAAAATGGAACCTATCCCTGTTCGGACGGATGGCAACTAGAGCTGCAATTTGGCATAGTGGCATCAGACTCGCATCAAAACAGAAGGGGGACTGGTACGGTCCAGGCACGGCGGTTACTCTCTCCGGTTTCGGCGACAAGAGGGCCGAGATGGTCCCTCAGTAAGTCCTGGGCCGGAAGATGACTGCTGTAGCTGCTACTAACAGGATTCTCGGGACGGTCTCGTCTTCGGATGAGACAAGTGGAGTGTAGTCGATTAAACTTCTCTGACGCAAGTTGGTAGTCCTACCGATGGAAGCGTAGGCACTCGCTGGCCAGAGGTATGGTACCACTCGACAGGGGCGCTGTTGAAACGTGGTAGGGGCCCTCCGCTTAGGCGGAACCGTCCCGTGTCCCCCTCCTCGAGATGGCTATCGCATCTGCTTGTAGCGAGATGATTGTCATCCTCTCTGCTGGCAGATAAAATCCCTGGCTAGCCACAGAGGACGCCAAAACTTCTGGAGATCATGGATCTGACATCCTTACCCTCTGGAATCTGAGACACAGCAAACTCGCGCAGCAAATTTACCCAGTGGCATGGGGCCGATGTTTAAACACAAAAGGCGGCCGAATGCAGTCGATCCTGCCTTAGCCCGTGTTAACGCAAATCACGTAAAGCTCCTTCTGCCTGAAAAAGGAGAATCAGTTTCCCAGGAGGAACACTGGGCTTTGCACACCCAGTGCTGGCCTAGGGACCACGGCCTGCATGACCAGTGGGGCGAGGAGTCGTACTGTCCGTTACTGGTGGCCAGGAGGGCAGCGTCTGTGGTGGATTACAGTATCCTGCTAACTGATATCTACTGTGACAAGCAGTCGGCGGAGACGTTCCTCGGCATAGAGCCAACTTCCCATGTCTTGAGGGTGGGGCGATGCTTAAAGGCCTGACGATGCGTTGGATGGCTGTACATGGTCCTGGCGAAATGGGAGCGGAAAGGTTTCCTAGTAGGAATAATGAAGCGGTCCAAGCCAAGCAACCAGCCGGGATGCGGTGACCTTGGGTAGGCGGCCATTTAAATAGGTAGCTGTCCCGGCAGCAAGCCGAACCACTTGTGGGAAGGTTCTTAAACGCATACTCTGATTCTCGAACAGATTCTGGGCAACCGTAACAGGTTAGGATCACCTCAACCCAATTTTTCTCTATTTTAATGGTGACAATAACGAGTAATAGAGATTAGCAAGGTTAAAGCCGAAGTTTTAAACGCGAAAACGTGTACGGCGGACGTTCAGCGCCGCTTTCCTATAAGCCTAGAAGTTTGACAATGGTGTTTGGAATGTCGATCATGATTCCACTGACTTCTAAACACCATTGTCAAACTTCTAGGCTTGCAGGAAAGCGGCGCTGAACGTCCGACGTACACGTTTTCGCGTTTAAAACTTCGGCCTGAACCTCGCTAATGTCTTAGTTGTGCGTCAGGTGCGACCAATGCGCATATCTGTGAGGACAACTCGATGAAGGCCACCGACCAAGAGAGAGAGAGAGGCAGTGGAGTGGGAGGTGCAGTCAGCACCAAACCGCTAGAGAGGTGGGTCTTGCAGAAACGCAAGCCCGCCAATGACCAACCCCAAGAGTCCACAACAGAAGGGCCAAACGCTCTCAAAGTATTTATCCCCGTTGGTGCCAGAAGTTCCGATTTGGACTACGGCTCTGAACACGGGGAAATTTTTAATATCTCTTCTTCCAGCGAGGAGAGTTACTAGAAGGCCACTCCAGCTAACAGCTGTGCTAGGTGTAAGAAAAAGCAGCAAGAGGCGGCTAAAGCTAAAGCGGCGAAATCGACCAGCAACAAGCCAACCGAGAAACCCGCCATTGCTGCAGGCCGTGGAAGAGGGGAAACCCTCGGCCAAAAGCAAGGGTAGATCTAAAAAGAAAAAGGAACCTACAGTAGCGACAGCCGGGAAGAAAAGTCCGGCAGTCGCTGAAACACCTTCGTCAGCACCTGTAAAAACACAAGAGAGACTCAAGACGGTTCAAGATCACCGGGCCGCACTTGATGGTGTCGATGAAGCGCCGACAAAGCTGTTCGCGAAGACTGACACTGGTGGACTATGACTGCGACTGAGTTTAAACCTTGTATGCATGGCAGATCGAATATGATAATGTTGACTGATGAGGGGCTCTATGCCCGAAACGTGCAAATAGCACGTATCAACTAAATAAAGATGGAAATAAAGCCAAGTGTTTAATTAAAACTCAACTTTGGGTTCATAGTCCAACAATGAACAAAACACGGTTTCAAAGAAGAAACTGACACTGGTGTCAGAAGGCCACATGTGCGGTCATCTACAACCTTTTTAGTAAGGTAGTAGCCATTCCGAATGCTCAGAACGCCTCCCTCTGGGCTGAGAACACGGCCTTGAGAGAGGTCGTGGACGGCCGACAACCGCCCAACATGCTTCCGCCAGCAGTAGAAGGTAAAGCAGCAGCAGCAAGTTGCGCGTCCTACGCGACTGTTGCAGCTCGACCGGCCTCGAAGCTAAGTCGAGAGGGGCCGCGGGATGGTGCCAAACCGAAGAGGGTACAGACCATTGAGCATATGCTCTTGGTGTACCCTAAAAACGATACGATGAGTAGCGACCATGTTTTGGTCGCTACTAAAGACAAATATTAATCCGGCTAAGTTGGGAGTCGGAATTAAAAATGTTCGTCGCATCCGAAACAATAGCGTCCTGATAGAGGTTGCTAAAAGTCGGGACGTCGCGAGACTTTCAAAGGAATTGACGGAGAGCCCACCGGTGTTGCGAGAGGCAGTCAATTGCCGACTGCCCCAAAAGCGCTGGCCGAGAGTCATTCTATTCGATGTCAGCCCGGACATCAAGCGCGAATGTCTCGTGGAGACCATCTAGACGCAGAATAGCTTAGAGGTGCAGACTGGTGACCCGCAACCTCATTTCCCATTAAAGGGAAAGGGAGGCCTTATCAATTGGGTTCTAGGGGCCTCCCCGATAGTCTATCGCGTTCTCCTGCAGAAGAGGAGGTCCAATGTTGGGTGGTCACGCAACCGGATGAGGGAACAGCTAGCTATCACTCAGTGCTACAGATGCTACGGGTTCAATCACGTAGCAGAGCTGTTCGGCGGTGGCTCAGACCTGTTGCAAATGTGCCAAGGGCCACTCCTACAAAGAGTATAAGACCACTACGCCTAAGCGCATTAATTGCGCGAAGGCTAATAAAAAGTTTAACCCGCAGCTGGGTACCGGCCACTCATCACGAGTGCCAGCTGCCCGTGTTACAAGTGGGAACTCGAAAGAGTTCGGGTAGAACTGATTACGATCAGTAAATAAGAGAACGTAACTTGTGTTTGATTCTTCTTACACACACAATCAAGAGAAACAGAGATGAATTGATATCACTGAATATACAGAAAGATATAAATCTTTCTGTATATGTATTGGAGGGACGAAAGACGTGGCTGCAGAATACTGCAGTTTAACGCTGAAAAGCAGGGCCGGATTAACCCACTTTGGGACCCAAGACATTTTCTTCTTACCGGGCCCCCTCCCTCTCCCACAAGAAATAGAGCGCACAAAAAATATAAAACAATAAATAAAACAAAACTAAATAATGTGAAAAACTAAAACAAATCTTAAATTTTTATTAATAAAAAATATTTAAAATACAACAATAAATTTCAGTTTTTCTAGAAAAGTTTGAACAAAATTACTACAAGAATATCTTTACCTTGAAAGTTTCTTTCAAGGTAAAGAAATTCTTGTGGTAAAAAGTCAGGTATGCAATCACGTGACGCCCGTCTCCCCACTTTGTGTAATCAAAGCGGTCCAGTTGAAATAAAAGCCTAAATTCCAGTAGAAATAAAACCAAACATCGGCGCGTAATAAACTTGAACAAGCGTGTAGAGCGGGGATGGGCAACCCGCGGCCTTCGGGCAGCATTAATACTTTTTGAGGCCCGCATCGCATAAAATATGAACAAATATATCAATTTTCCAGTTTAAAGAAGTACAGTATGTAGCAAAAAAGTCGAACGTTATTTTCTACAACTTATGTATCACAACGGAGATTAGCGGAAAAATTTAACTGTGGGAAAACGCAAATTTTATAAATTTTGCAACAGAAGAAGGGGATACTAGAGGAATGGGAAAGCAATACAAACAAGGATAGCAAACGAAAATGAAAGCAGCCGAACGAAGAGATAAACAAATTGGTATGGTTTCAAAAAGCACGTGTTAAACGGACTCCTTTGAGTAAACCAATCATTCGGGCAAAAGGACGTAAATTTGCAGAAAAATTAAGCATTTCGTCGTTTTGCGCCAGCAATGCATGGCTAGAAAGTTTCCGGAAGCGTCATAACAGCATTGTTTATCGCACCTTGTGTGGTGAAAGTGATGACGTCAATCGAGTTAATGTGAAAAATTGGAAACAGCGTGTTCTTTCGATGATAGATAAATATGATTTTCGCTATGCCTATAACAGACGAAGCGAGACTTTTTTCGTGCCATTCCGAATAAAACTTTAATCGAAAAGGGAAAAAGTGTTCGGGAGGCAAGATGGCGAAAGAACGCCTGACTGTAATGTTTTGCTGCAATGCATTAGGAGAGAAAGAACCAGCGTTGGTCATTTCTAAGTCGCTTCGACCTAGATGCTTAAAGGTAATACCGCAACTTTGGGTGTGACCTGGAAAGCCAACTCCAGAGCTTGGATGACAGTAGACATTTTTCAAGAATGGTTAGAAAAATTAAATGAAAAAATGAGGAACCAAACAGGAAAATTTTACTTTTTCTGCACAATGCCGCCTGACACCCCAAGATTTCACTTTCGAATGTTGAATTGAAATTTCTTCCAGCCACTACGAGCCATCTTCAACCATTAAATCAGGGCATACTCCGGGAGTTTAAGATACTATACAGAAAAACAACTTGTAAAATTTTTGCTTGTTTGGATAGAAAGTGCTGGAAGCGCAACACAACCTGCTACACAACTGACCGTTTTAGATGCAGTTAAATTGATTAGAATGCCTGGAAGAAAGTAAATTCCGAAACGATCAACAAATGTTTTAGAAGGCGTGGCTTTTTCCACGATGCTGCAGATGCTCCCGACGCTGAAAACATTTTAGAAGAGGAACTTGGAGAGCTTTGTACTGCTGCACAAATTAACAACATTGTAGCTATTGAAGATGTTCAATGCTTTGAAGGTTTGGATGACGACTGGGAGGATCAATTTATGGTTGGGGAAAAGACCAATCAACGACCGTCACAAATAACAGAAGACAACGAGAATGAAGAACAAAGTGATGTTCGTATCGAACCTTTTCCACTATCAGAAACGCCTTTTACAATTTGAAGATTGAAAGCAACGTTCGTCAGTCTCGAAAGACCACGAATTTTGGAAAGCATAGGTTTAACTGAAAACGAGCTTGAGGAAGTAATCCTAAAGCAAAAGTTAAAACAGGTTAGACAAAGGTAACGGAATTTTTTAATAAGCACATGAAAATATTGTCTAGCCTGTACAGTACATGTAAATTTAGTTTATTAAATTCTCTGTTCTAAATTCTTTAAAACTTTTTACACAATTTGAATACAGGTACAGTACACGCACCTACATACAAGAGTACATACTAAATCCTTACTGTCAATTTATTGTACTGTAGATCTACAGTATTTTTCTTGAGGTATAAAATATTGTACACGATACAATTAATCGGCTGATCTCATAGTTTGATAAAATTTATTTAATTTTTTTATTTTTTGACGCTCACATACAGTACATGTGCGATAAATAGTTTCTGTATCAACCTACCTTACTTCCACGACATTTTTAGAAAAATAATATCCAAGTAATTTTCGCACGTAAAATATTCAAAAAACAATAAACGCATTAATGCAAAAATCAATTTTACAGGCAACCTTCCTTTTTCGATTCCGCCATTGTCCAATGACAATCGCGAATGTAATGAAATCGTATTATGAGAAAAAATAATAAAATCGTTTTATTATTAATTAATAATTTTTCTTATTATACTTAAGAAAATACTAAAAACACAGTACTTTTAAAGTTAAAATAAGATTAAACTAACGAAAACCAAAACCAAAGTGATGGACAAACACGACGTTCTTGTACCGTATATCGAAGACGAAATACGCGCGGACGAAAATAACCAAGTTGAATTAATTAAGTCTGAAGAAAGAAAGTGTGCATAATAATCGAGAAAATGTGAGTATTGTATTAAATCTCTTATAAAACCACGACGACTCCTGTAAATCGTGTTATTCGATAAGAATAAAATACGGTACAGTACTAATATACGAGCAGCTCTATTGTCGAAAAAATTCGCTTATTTTTGCTCACCTCGTGTTTTACTTAGTAAATATGGCTTTTAGCCATCATATCTGTGCGCAAAATACGTGCGGAAATACGGTATTACAGCACCACCTATCTAAAAAACCAATCAACCAAGGTTTTACTGTATATATATACGAGGATACAGGCATCCTTCAAAAGTATTGCATATATCAAAGTCATGTTAATCAAATACAGTGGTACCTCGGTATTTGACCAAACGATTACCACCTGCTAGAACAATTTTAATTTTGTCATCATTAAAAAGTTTCCTGTGATAAAAATGAGTAACTAATTTAAAAATAAAACAAAATCTTAGAGCTCCCTTTAGGATTAAGAAAAGTGCAACCCTGAAACAACAAAAGGAGGCAAGTGCTCCCATATACGGGCACCCCTGGATGGCATAATCCTCTTTCCTCCTCCGGCTTATGTAACACTTGGACGTGCGGGGCACATTTTGTGTGTCTGTATTGAAGGATCTCCCGCATTTGGAGACACGATTGTGACACGGTGAACGCTCGGCTTAAGCCGTGGTCGCGCCTTGCGATTTTCGGCTGCAACTGCAATCGTAATGGCCGTTCTTGTTATCTAGTAAACCCCCTTCGAAAATTGGCGTGACTGCAACCAGAACTAGAAAGTTTGTTCTACTCGTGCCGATTGCAAACGTGCATCCGATCAGCCAACGCCTTTGTGCCACGTCGTACGGTAGCAACGTTGAAAATAGTTCGTCGTCGTCCGGAAAGTAAGAAGATTGATACTTTTACAAAATCGAGATTGATCGAGCTTATTCGGGCTGACGAATATCTGTGGAATTTTAATTCTTCGTTTTATCGAAGATTTTATCTCCTCGTGTAATCTCGCCGGCTGTAACGAAATGATTGCCTTTTTTCTTCCATTCGTTGCAGAAAAAGAACTGCTTGCCATTTTAATAGGTGGCTAAAATTCCATAAATACTCCGAAGTAGAGCGTAAACCATTGGTAAATTCACAATAGTAGTCAAAAACAAGCTATTAATTTCATTGGTTTATTATGAGGTCACGTGTTTCCGAGTTGCAACGCCAGCGAACAATGTGTGACCACGAGAAGATGCGGGCGACTATCGCTTGTTGCCGTTGTGGTCACCTGTGCGGCTGGAAATTGCATGGTGTGACCACTGCTTTAGTCTTCTGGTTTATGAGGTAGACCCCGTGTTATTGCACTTTTTACACATTAAACTGTTTCGTCTGGTATGGTGGATCTCCTGGAATGTTGTGCATTGTGTACATTACTTGTTCATCTGAATTTGGTAACCAACAGTCTTATACAGTCAAACCTGTTTTTATGCGGGGGATAGGGACCGCATTAAAAAAAACGCATAAAAAAAAACTCTCACGAAACTTCACGAATGGCTGTAAATAATAGTTTTCGCGACACAATTAAAAAATATTTTTTTTATGCGGTCAACAGGGACCGCATAAAAAAAGTCTCACATAGAAAATAACTCAAAACCGTACGAAATAGAATTTATTGACAACAGATGTCAGCACTTGACTGCATTGTCTGGTCTATCGTCTGTTTTACATATTTTTGTCCAGGTGGTGTTTTGTTGACTTAAAAATTAAATTATTTCATTTTTCGCATATTCATGCAATAATATTACTATAATAAGTGCATTTATGCTATAATAAGTTTATTTAGCTATAATAAGTCAACGTAAGACATGACGAATCGCACGAGACTAGTCGCCAACTATACCGCACAAATTAAAAATTCGCATTAAAAAAATCGCACATAAAAAGAGCGCATAAAAACAGGTTTGACTGTATTTGCATTGGTAAGAGCAGACTTCCTTAATTTGTGGGTGAAGTTTGTCTGTACTTCTGTGTCTGTTAATGCACAAACAGCAGCAGTTTTCTTATCTTAGATCAGCATGCTTCACACAACTTCTGAACAAAGGATTTTTGTTATCATTTTCACAAAAATGGATTGAGACTTTATAATCACCTTGTATTTTTATTATTTGAATTTGTGGGGTTCAAAGCGTAATAGTAAAACCAAAAATGGCTTTGTACATTAGTTTACACTATTCTTTATGCTAGGAGTGTCACACAGAATAAACTTTTTTTTCCTCTAAAATAATCCCAAAATTTAGAGATTAGTTGTCATGATTAAAGCCAAATCGCATCTTCACCTATTAATCCCTTGTCACCTCAATTATATTACTTATTACATGTATTTTCAATGTTTCTTTACACAAAGTAATCAATATAATAATTAAAAACAAAAGTATATCATTCAGACACAATATAATAAAATAAAAAAAGAATTAAAAATAATTTTTTGTAGTGTTTAAAAACTTATATAGAGTATAGAACCAATATTAAGAATTCAGATATTTCACTACTGATTTAAACTGTTGGCAAATCAAACTAATTGCAACAGAAAATATTCCTCTAAACTTGTATCACTGTTCTTACTGGTACAAGACATCAGTAATGTAACTGTACAAAGTAAAGTTACACTTATAAGAAGTAATATATTACATAAAATATAAATAAAAATAAAACAAAACCAAGTTAAAAGAACAGAGCAATTATTTAAATCAACTTTACTTTAATGGAAAGGAGTAGAAGGCCTAACCTTACAGCATAGCCTTTGAAAAGGAAAGATGAAGAGTTTTAGAGGAAATGAGGAGGAGGAAAAGAAAAATAGGAAAAGTGTGAAACATGAGACGAGACCTCAGAGCACCCAGTCGGTTCCATTAATTGAAATTAACAAATGTACTGTACATGTGGTGATTAACTGTAGCAAATTTGTGGAGGAATTCTTGTCACCCTGCACTTGCTTACTAAAAGTATGTGAACTTTGGTCAGGTGTCAAAAGGGTGACATAACTCACAACTTTTATATAAACACTTGTTCATTTTTTCACTCACTTTCTCTGCTGCTCTCAAATGTGGAAATAAACTCTCTTTTTGTTAATGTTAACGTTGGGTTGGAAGACTATGAATGATTCAGACAACAGTACAAAACATGGAGCATAGCCCATAAGCAAATAGTAAATATAAAGGAATTACAGAAAGGCGTCGATGCCCTCTGGTGAGGCAGGTGTGGCAATATACAAATAGCAGCAATGCAAATGGCCAAATACCTGGTAGTGACAATGGGGCTGCCAAGTAACAAACAAACCCGAAACAAAATTTACGTGAAAATAATAAAAACAAAAGGAAAAGACAAGTGGTTGAGCACTTCTCAACCTAGGACCCATGAACAGCCTGCACTTAGGCCCAATGGGTTAATAAACAGTGGGCCTGCAGATGACAGCAACCTGGAGGGACAAGCACTACACTACTTAGAACAGCCAAAAACAAACAAACCCATAAAACAAGTAAATGCGTATGTACAAAAAGATGGGTGGGAAAAACAACCCAACCTTGGGCCCATAAAATGGTCTATACTTAGACCTGATGAGTAAACAAACAGTAAACCCCAGATAAAAACAATGCAAAAGGCCACCCCTAGGGCCTGGGGCTGCCCAAATACAAAGAAAACCCGAACAAATAAAACAGAACAACATATAACTACAGATAAAAAACTCCCTTAGTGGCCTCTTGGCCAAGGTACGTATTGTACTGTACGAAGAGTTGTAGACCAATACTTAGAAAGATGGGGCTGTGACCCCAATGTCGATGACGAAGGTTCTCAGAGCATTGTACATCTTTTTGTTAGGAAAAAAGTCTTTAACAGCACAAGGGCAGTGTAGCTCATGATGGGGAGGGCCGCTAGGTGTCGGATGTGCTAAGCGGTGTTGTTTATGTGCTCCGAGTTTGACAGCGATTTTTTTTATATAGAAGTGTATTATAGTGGTGTAAAATATATCGCTGGAATCAGGAAGACAAGTGTTATATGTGGGTATCGTTATTTTTCTAATCGGTGGACTTTTGTTCGTGTTATCGTAGCCTGAAATTTAGGACTTGGGCTCTGTCTCCCACGTGCTCGGCTTGTACTTCGTTCCTTTGTCAGCGATAATACGTTCTAAGAGGTGGTATTATAGTTATAAATATAATTATATTACCGGCGAGTTAGTTATTAATTGCAGAAACACGATTCGGATTTCTTGGCGCAGAGACCAATGTGCACTTTTTCACTCCGAACAAAGGGCTTTGTTTCCCACCACAGAGAACAAGTCTGACTGTTGACCAGTTTCACCGAGAGACTTCCGCCAACCCTTCGTCAATGGAGCATCAAGGACCCTCTATGGGACAGATACCTCCAGAATTACAGGGAAACTTTGCAGTGAGTACTCCTGCTCCTTTGTTCAAAAAACTTTGGTTTTCGTCTTGCCGGTATTTTCAGTGTCGGTCACGTACCAGTGTGTCGACCAAGCACTTTCAAATTTTATCGCGCAACTGCTGTAGGTGGGGAAATAACCCCATACCGTGTTTGTTCTCGCAATTATGTCTTCAGACAACTCTTCTAACACCACTGACCTCCAAAAGGCTGCATCCGCGGTATTGAATGAAATCAAGGGATACTTGGCAAATAAAAAGGATGCCAAAATTGGCAAACAACAACTCCCAAAATACATCATCAGCAGAGTTGAGCGCATTATAGACATTTTTACTAGTCACCCTCCCACTCAAAAACTTGAAGAAATTTCTGCGAAGTTAGATCAGTTAATGGAAGGCAAGCAAGGCGGAAGTATCTTGAAAAAACAGAATGAAATACAGTCAAACCTGTTTTTATGCGGGGGATAGGGACCGCATAAAAAAAAATGCATTAAAAAAAATCGCGCGAAACTTCACGAGTGGCTATAAGAAATAGTTTTCGCGACACAATTAAAAAAATATTTTTTATGCGGTGAATAGGGACCGCATAAAAAAAAGTCTCACGTAGAAAATAACTCGAAACCGTACGAAATAACTAGGAATTGCCTTTTTTAACTCCTTGGGCCTTTTTCTGCAACACCTAATGGGGAAAAAATCCTCTAAGAATTTTAATTTTTATATTAATTAATTATTTCCACTTAAATACGAATCTAACATTAAAAAGTTAAAAATAATCGTTAAATAATGATTTTATTTGATAAATATAGCTGCAGGAAGTGTTATTTCATTTAACAAGGCATGAAATTTCACAACTGCAGTCTAAAGCTGGAGGGGAGCTATCTTACCGCATCTGTTCAAATATAACATAATATTTATGGTTTTTATGCTATTAAAATAAGAGGGGACCGAAATAAACGTATGAGAAAAAAATTTTACTGAATAAAAAATGAAAAAACCTAATGATGTCATAGAAAACAACCAATAGAGTTTTTAAAAATTTTACAGGAGTCAATTATGTTCCAATTTGATTGAAATTTTCATATATGGCACAAAAAAAAATCGCACAAATAAAAATCGCACAGAAAAAGACCACACAAAAACAGGTTTGACTGTAATAGAAAAACTTAATGACATAGGGAAAGCAAAGACACCCGCCTTCACCCAACCTCTGTACAGCACCATGTTAAAATCAGGAACAAATGTCAACGTTCCTCACAAAAAGCCACAAGCACAGCGAGCTGTTTCCAACAATGTTCTCCTCGTCTACAGTAAGGAAGAAAACGAAAACAGCGAAAACCTAAGAAAACTGCTTCAAAAGGAAATGCAGCCCGCCGCCCTTAAAATAGGTGTTGAGAAGATTAGAAAGATTGCTGGAGGAAGAGTGGCCATCAACCTAGAAAAGCAAGAGGACATTACTCACCTGGAGAATAGCATCAAAGAAAAACTTCCCAATGTAACGACAAGGCTTCCCAGGAAAAGGAAACCACATCTGATTATGTATTCGGTCCCTGAACTAGAAACATGCAAAAGACTAATAAAATGCATGTATGAACAAAATGACCTCATCAGGGAAACATTCACTGAAGAGGAATTTAATGATCAGCTACGTGTTAAATTCGCAACTGGGAAAAGGGATGAAAAATTTAAAAACCGGGTCCTCGAAGTTACACCCAAGCTGTGCAAATATTTGCTGATGCTCGAGAAAATAAACATAGAATGGTCCCGCTGCAGGGTGGGCGACTTTAGCCCAGTCCTGCAGTGTTACCACTGCTGTGCCTATGGGCATTCTTCTAAGGACTGTGCTCTCACTAAGCATACTTGCAGCCATTGCCACCTGGAACATCCTTATAAGGACTGTCCCAACAGAAATAAGAAACCTGAATGTTGCAACTGCATACAGGAAAAGCTTACTGTCACTGATCATAATGCAAGGGACAGCTCCTGCCCTATATATCAAAGAACTAAACTGAACACTATTTCCCGTACTGACTATGGATCAGAATAGCCAACAACAAATCTGTTTTCTACAAGTCAATCTGGGCAGAAGCCGCTTTCCTTTTATCTGCCAATATTCACAAATATGACTTTGTACTCATTCAGGAGCCTTATTGCCAGAAAAACATTCCAGCTTGTCTCCCTACTTCTACAACTATTGTTAAAGGCACTACGGATTATCCCTGGGCCATAACGGTTGTGAACAACAAGAACTTTCCGGTTTTGCTTCATAAGCAACATAGTAACGAACACATCGTCTGTATTGAAACAACTATTAACAACAGCAGCATTATTATCATCAATGTTTACTGTCCGTATAATAATAACATTCATAATTTCCTTGACCACCTCCAAAATATCATTAATAGCCTTAACAATAACAACCTCCTCCTTGTCGGAAATTTTAACTTGACAGAGGGGCTGCTTTGGAGGACTTTTTTGCCATTAATAGCCTAATCCTCGTTAACAACCCTCTATCCCCACCAACGTTCCTTTAGCTCGAGAGGGTGCAGCTGGATAGATATCACAGTTGCCTCCCTACAGTGTTTCAACCTTGTCACAAGCTGGAGGGTTTTACAGGAGGATTCGCTTAGCGAACACGCCTACTTGCACTTCGAGATAAACCATGCAACCAACAGTAGTAACTCTGACCTCACACCAAGGTATCACTTATCGCGTGCCGACTGGGAAGGCCTTACCCACTTCCTCCGCCCTAAGCTCACCTCTCTCCACCCCAGAGACTTCGATGACGCCTGCAGCTATATTAACTACATTATTGAAAACATCAACACTGCGTGCAACCTCTACATTCCTCGCTCCACCCTTCGTCACGGGGCTGTTCCCTGGTGGCATTCTAAACTCTCCTACATGCGTAATAATAACAGGCACCTCAGGAAGAAGTATCAAAACTGTCGTAATGAACCCCAACGCAGTCGCCTCAAAGAACAGTACCCGGAATATCAGAAGATCTACAAAAAAAAGATTAAAAATGCAAAAGTCACCTCCTGGAGGAATTATTGTACTGCAGCCTCTAGCAATTGTGAAGTCCCAAAAACGGGTTAACATTAATTATTTATATTAGAAGATTGTTAAAACGAATGTAAAAAATAATCCATTGTTACAGGGGACAAAAACTGATCAAAGATCAGATTAGACGCGTTAGTCATTTGAAACCGCAACGCATGAAAAAAAAGAGAAAGATGTCGAAAGGCAAAAAGGGCCTAATGTAAAATAAAATGCAATAATTGTAATGATTAATAATCGTAGACGAACGTCCTCCAGTAGAGATGGACCTTTGATAAGTCGCTCGTGTACGAAATTTAGATCAATCAATATTTGAAAAAAGGGAAAAGTTTTCAATAAAAAGGAACTTCACATCAAAGCATTAAATTTCAAAAATATCCCAGACTAGACAACAATGGGGAAAATATAAGCGCAAGTTCAAAGTTCCATCAATTCTTTCCATCCTGAGTAAACGGAGGGTGTCAAGTAGCTTCGTCGAGGCAGCTCTTTCTCGTAACTCGAACAAGGGTCGTTTTTCGCTTGGAGACAAGCGAGGGACCAATCGAAAAGCGAGAAAAGAGGGACGTAGAGCCAATCAACATGAACAATTCGAAAAAGAGAGATCAAGATAATCGTAGAGCAAGGAAGAAGAGAGGTCTTTTTCCTTCTACGCGCGGAGAGGCCGGACAAAAACTGTGAATCTGCTTACGCGCACAAAGACAATTTATTTTTCCTGCATCAGGCCAATCTGCTAATTAGTGCCACTAAGGACAGACCACCAGTGACCATAGGCGAACATCTCAACCTGTTGCTGCCCCGGGGCCTACAGTGGAAGACATCAGGAAAACGCCGGCGTGACTGAGACTTTCGAAAGTTTTACCGTTCAAGAAGAAGTCTGTACTAGGTGTAAGTTCCTTTACGTCTAAATAAACGACTTTTTGTGAGACACTTGTTGACTGTGTCACCTCCCTCACACCCACACGCGAACAACCCTAGACCATCCTGTCGCAGGATTAACGATTCCCCCCTAAAGGTCGGCGAACTTACACTGGTATCAGAAGTTTGGTATATTTTAATCCCACCAAAATTTCCGTAAGTTACGCTGACAGAAGACATTTTTTTTCCAAAGTGGGTTGAAAAATGGAGGCAGACGCAAGTGTCCCTACGCGACCTCGGGACGGTGGCAATAGCAATTCTCTTTCCTCCTTTTCCGCGTTCAAAGGAATGATCCCGACCTTCACGGGTGAAACAGGATGTGTCACGAACTTTTTCGACACGCTGGAAGAGATCGCGAGTCTAGCAGGATGGACGCCTAGACAGTGCTTGAGTATTGCGAAATGCAAGCTCGCAGGCATAGCTCGAGATTTTGCGTGGCACGATCTCAGTATGAAGTGCGTGACCGACTTCGGGCAGTTCAAACGCTCGATGATCACTCGATTTGATCAAGAGCCTTACTCGATTAGGGTTCAGAAATTTCATGCGTGCGCGCAGGGAAGAGACGAAAGGGTACAAGAATTCGCGGTCCAATTGCAAAGTCTGGCCAGCACAACAATGATAGAGCATGCAGGCGCAAACGAACAGGAAAACGCAGTTATCAAATGCTGTCAGCAACAGGAACTGGATGAAAAATTGCGTGTCCAATTCCTGCATGGACTGTCCGATAAGCTAAAGAGGAAGGTGATGACCCATGATCCTCCGTCCCTTGCGGAAGCGCTGAGAGTAGCAATCCGCGAGGAAACAATAGATCAGCTAGTGGGAAAAACGCGAAATGCAGTCGCCAGCATAGACGATGCAGTAGAGAGTCACGACGCACAGACAGAAGAAGTCAATTCGCGGAGAGAATCGGCTCTTGATGCAAAAATCGCTCAACTGTCGACACAATTAGAAACCTTAGGAAAAAGACTCGATCAACCGTCAGCGCCTAAGCCTACAAATAATTCCCCAAGAGAGGAACCCTCACGCGTTAACCGAACACAAGGAACTGAAAGGGCAAATAATGAAACGAGAAATCCGCGTTATCCCCGAGCCTCCCGCGCTGCGAAGCATATCGATTTTCCCCACGATCACAGCCCGCAGTCCCGGAAGGACAACCCCTCGCGCGATATCCTTGCTACAGCTTCTCTTCTAATCGGAACTGGGGACAAGGTTTAATGTTCCCTTGGCAAGAAAGTAGGAGTAGATTTTCAAACTTTCACTCAAGGAACCCTAGTTGGGCAGGACACGGAGAGTCCATGCCAACACCCCTCGAGTGGTACAAAGGAAATGTTCCTCCTCAATATCACGGAAGGTGGAGAGAGAGTCGAGAAGCATCGTGTCAAAACCCCATTAGAATGAATCGGTTCGAGCCGACACCTTTTTTCCCTACACAATTTAGACAATTTGCATACGAAAACAATGGACAAGGTGTTCCGTTACCCTTTTAACCCCCATGTTATGGTCTGGGTTGGTCCGGAAGCAGCTTCGAGAAGGAGCGCGCGCCAAATAACGTGGCTACCCCTCGATTTTTAGCGCTGCCCGCACCGGAAAATAGTCCAGTAGACAATAGGCAAACTCGAGACTCGGACAGAGTCACGTCGGTTACGTTTAGGGAATAAAATTTCGAAACAAATCAACCATCGGTAGGTCCGAATGCAACCCAATTAGTAGGAATCAATAAATCAAGGAGTAGAGAATTGCCTCCTTGTACAATGGTTTGCAAGGTAGAAAGTAGAGAGTTTCAGCTGACCATAGACACAGGCGCAGCTGTCACTTTAATTTCTAGAGCCCTATTTCCCGATATAACACAATTACCGTGCGCTGAAAGTAGAGCAGTAGAGTTAATTAGCGTTACCGGGCATGTTATCGAGACATTCGGGAAGTTCAGGTTAAAGCTCCAAATTGGGCGTTTGATCTTCTTCCACGATTGTTATGTAGTGAACCCCGAGATTACTAAGCCTAATGATGGAATCTTAGGTAGAGATGTTCTCGAAAAATACGATGTTACAATCTCGGTAAAGAACGCGAAGCTTAGTTTCCCATCAGGAGACACGGTGACCTTTTCGGGTTTAACCGAAATAAAAGAAACCGACGACAGTTCCAAACCAAAGGAAAGCGTTGAAGTTAATAGCGAGCAGGCCAACTCAAAGACACGAGCATCGTCAGAAAATGATGAAAATTTAGCTAGTAATAAAGACAATAAAATTAGAAAAAACGCAGAAATGAAAAAGAAAAACAAACGGGTGCAAAAGAATAAGCGAAATTTAAGACGGGAAAAACAAATACAAACAGCAGTTAATAGCATAGAGCAGAGAGAGAACACCCCAAAGGAAGTGACGTTAACAGACGATTACGTCATTCCTCCGCAATCAGAGGTTATTGTAGAGGGAAAAGTCCATCCACACACGACAAATCGGATAGGAGTAGTTGAACCTTCACCCTTTGAAAGAGAAGGAGTCTTTGTTGCGAGTACATTGGTAAATACTCGGAAGCAAGGTAGAATACCTGTTAGAATTTTAAATACAAAAACGCGGCCTGTAAAAATCAATAAGGGAAGTAAAGTAGGGACTTTTGTCTTAGCGGAACAAGAAACACAGCAAGAGGCCGAGCGTAATGAAATGATGCGATCAAATGAAAATGAATTAACTAGAGCTCAGTTTGCAAATCTGTTTAACCTTAACAAAATAGGAAAAGACAAACTAACCCCTTTATTGGACCTACTATACAAATATAAACACGTGTTTGCGAAAGATGATTTCGACTTAGGCTATTGTGATTTAATAGAACATAAAATAGATACAGGGAATAGCCCTCCTATTTGTCGTGCCCCATACAGAATCCCTTACGCGCAAAGAGAAATAATGGACGATTTAGTAGAAAATATGATTAAAAGTGGGGTAGTTGAACCGTCTACCTCCCCTTGGTCAGTACCGGCCTTATTGGTCGCTAAGAGGCCGCAAGGCTATAGATTGGTTGTAGATTACCGTCAATTGAATAAAATTACAAAAATAGACCCATATCCTTTGCCCCTTGTTCAAGAGTCATTAAGTTTACTAGGAAAGGCAAGATATTTTTCCACGATGGACTCCCTAAGTGGATATTAGCAGTTACCATTAGACCCAGACTCAAAAGAAAAGACAGGATTCAGTACCCCGTCAGGGCATTACCAATTTAACCGCATGGCTATGGGACTTTGCAATGCAGCCGCAACCTTCCAACGTCTTGCAGATTTAATACTAACGGGCTTAAAACACAAAATCTGTCTGGTTTATATGGATGATATCCTAGTGTTTAGTTCTGATGTCACATCACACTTAGAGCGCTTATAATTGGTCTTTCAACGTCTAGCAAGTGCGGGGATAAAACTTAAACCAAAAAAATGCAGTTTCTTGAAACGACAAATAAAATTCCTGGGACACGAAGTGTCAGAAGAAGGCATCCGACCCGACCCCACGAAAATAGAATGAGTTAAAAATTTTCCCCAACCACAAAGTGAGAAGGACGTTAGAGTATTTTTAGGATTGACAGGTTACTATAGGCGACATATTTCTCAATATGCAAAGATTTCGAAACCCCTTTCCGATTTACTGAAGAAGGATGAGAAATTCCATTGGACAGAGAACCACGAACCAGTATTCGAAAGGTTAAAAGAAACATTAATATCGGCCCCATTACTACGATCGCCCCTTTATATTGGCTACCAATGCATCAAACACTGCGATAGGAGCAGTGTTGTCGCAGAAAGATGAACGTGGAGAACTTCCAGTGGCTTACGCAAGCAGGTTGCTCAAGCCAGCCGAAAGGAATTATAGTACCACAGAGAAAGAATGTCTAGCTGTAATTTGGTCAATCAAACACTTTAGACCCTATTTGTATGGAAAAAAGTTTAAAATTATCACATATCATAGACCCCTTAAATGGCTCATTAATGTTAGAGATGAAAGTTCTAGACTAAGTCGTTGGAACCTAGCGCTCCAGGAATATCAGTTTGAGATCATACACAAACCAGGCCAAGCGCATACGAATGCTGACGCGCTGAGCCGCTTGCCCATAACGAAAATAGACGAAATACAACCGATATACAGTAAAGCACAGATAAAAGAGCAGCAATTAAAGGACCTCTTTTGTGAACAGATTAGACAACAACTGAAGGGAGACCCATTCTCCCGGAGAACAAATTCAGACATTAGGAATTATTATTTAGATGCGGATGATACTCTCTATCATAGGAAAGAAAATCCCGAGAGAAACAAAAAATGGGATAGATTGGTCATACCCAAAATCATGATCGACTATGTTTTAAAATTATTTCATGATATCCCAAGTGCGGGACATTGAGGGCGAAAAAAATGAAGAAAAAATTGTAGACACAATTCTTTTGGCCTGAGATGAACAAAAACATTACACGTTACTGTGGTAGTTGCCAGGAATGTGCAATGAGGAGAAGGCCCCAACATGGACATCAAGCCCCGCTGCAGACGTTCCCTCGAGTATCGAGACTCTTCGAACGCACTGTGCTGGATATCCAGGGTCCCCTTCCTAATACTTACAACGGCAACAAGTATCTATTAGTCTTCATTGATCATTTTTCTAGATGGGCAGAGGCTATCCCTTTGCCTGATATCACCGCAAAAACCGTGGCGAAAGCATTCGTCACCCAAGTTATTCTTAGACATTCAGTCCCAAAGCAATTGCTCACAGATAGAGGATCAAATTTTGTCTCTAAAGTCATGAAGGAGGTCTGCAAATTACTACGTGTGGAAAGGCTTCTTACTACAGCTTATCACCCCCAATGTAACGGAATGGTCGAGCAATTGAACAAAACATTCACGCACTATGTTGACGCAGATCAGAGAAATTGGGATGAGATGATCCCCTATGCTCTCTTTGTGTACAACACAACAGTACACTCGAGCACCAACGAGACACCCTTCTTCCTTTTATATGGACGTGATCCGACTTATCCTTTTGACATAGTGACAAAACCCAACAGACCCCGATACGACATAAGCGAAAATTATGCGAGCGAATTACAAGCGAGGATGACCTCAGCTCACAAGTTAGCTCGAGAGCACGCGGAGAAAGCGGCGAACGATAGGAACACATATCATCAGCGCAAAAATAAGCCCTATAAATTTTCAATCGGAGATAGAGTTTTCGTGAACAAAGTAGCTGTTCCCTCCGGTTTAAAGCGGAAATTAGCCCCTAGGTGGCACGGTCCATACAGAATAATTGCAGAAACGAGTCCTGTAGATTTCATAGTACAACACATCCAATCTGGAAAGAAATTGCACACACATGCTAACAGATTGAAACCAGCGATCGCTAGGCTAGAATTTGCGCCATCGAAGGCAAGAGGAGATAGAACCAACGCGCAAGACATAAATTTGTCACCCCAAACCGTAGTGCAACCACAGATAGAACCAGTTGACCCCTGGGATGAGATTATTCTCGAATCATTGCAGCAGAGACAGACAAATATCGCGAGCTCCACCAGAGAAGCAGAAGCTGATCAGCCCCGACCCTGTCGCCACCTGCACACCACTATGCACTCCGAAGTCAAGGACCAGTGAGTGATTATCCCTGGGTCCTCCCTAAATCATCGGGAATTGTTCAGCCGAAAGTGACGATGGTGCAAGACGCGGACGAGTCCGAAATGCCACAAACTGAAAGTCTCTCGCGTTTGCCACCTAACACTCTGATTGGATTATTCACCAGTTGTAAATGGTAGCTTCTCTTTCTTATGAAAGAGAGGATATCATCGTCCAGATGGAGTGAGGTCCAATGTAAAAACGCGTGCGCATTTAGACAAATTGTCGCGCAAACGGAACTTTAGTAATGTGAACCTTTATGATAGATAATGAAGAAAAAGACTAAAAATTTACTCATTCTTGTTGATGATGTGTCGCAAACGAAATTTTGAATTTTGTACCTTTGTCGAGAAAAGGAACTGTTTTGTTGGAAAGAATGAGATGTAAAATCAAGATTCACACACGTGGTTCAAAACCAAAAAAATTGAAACCAAATCTGGAATTAAAACTTCAGCAGGAAAAACATTGTCGCGAAAAACAATCAAGCAAAATCCCTCATGGATTGAGCGATTCATATAATCCAACTGTGAGGAAAATTGATCCTCCTATTTTAAATGCACGTGAGACAATCAGGTCTGTCACAAGGAATTGTGACAGTTGAATGAGTGGACTCAACGAAACATGATGATATTCAAAGACGTCGAAGTCGTCATCAAAATCAACCACCCAGAGTCAAACATTCAACAGAATCAAAAGAAATGCCCCCTCAGGACTACGTGACCTTGATTTGCAGTAATCTGCATCGGAAACCGATAGCAGAAACTGTCACATATTCACCCAGAAAAAGCGCTGCCTGCAGAGGATGACCAGGTTGTTAGACACCCACCGTCCTTGCAAACATCCTTTCACTCCTTGTCTAGTACAAAATGGAGAACAGTCGCTCCAAAGTACTTGACGAGATTCTGTTGGAAACCGGAAACTTCCAAAGAAAAAAAAAATGCACCTCGAAAGACACGTGACCATCGGACATGAAGTCAACACGTCCACGTGTCCCGGAAGTAGCAAAGAAACTTATTTTCTGAGTGACAGACCAACCAGACAAACCCCTTTTCGGCCTTCTGAAAGAAAATTGGAACCATAGGGATTGATATGGATTGCTCGAACGCCAAATGAATAAAAATTTATGTTGTGAAAATAATCCGTACCTTGACAGAAGACAAGAGATGTGACACGAACTCATCAATCAATTGAAATTTTGTACGATCAAATGAGAGTGAGATGTTAAAAAAAACACACACACACACACACACACACACACACCTGATTTCAATGTAACGTAAGATCAGACACGCGCGAAAGAACAACAAAACTGTAGACCATTGTTGATGTTATGTCACTTCCGGAAAGACGGAAGCATAGACTGACAGATTCTAGAGCCGCCAGAAAAAATGTCGCTAGCCTCGAAGCCACATTTTTAAATGGCGGGGAGCCCTGTGAAGTCCCAAAAACGGGTTAACATTAATTATTTATATTAGAAGATTGTTAAAACGAATGTAGAAAATAATCCATTGTTACAGGGGACAAAAACCGATCAAAGATCAGATTAGACGCGTTAGTCATTTGAAACCGCGACGCATGAAAAAAAGGAGAAAGATGTCGAAAGGCAAAAAGGGCCTAATGTAAAATAAAACGCAATAATTGTAATGATTAATAATCGTAGACGAACGTCCTCCAGTAGAGATGGACCTTTGATAAGTCGCTCGTGTACGAAATTTAGATCAATCAATATTTGAAAAAAGGGAAAAGTTTTCAATAAAAAGGAACTTCACATCAAAGCATTAAATTTCAAAAATATCCCAGACTAGACAACAATGGGGAAAATATGAGCGCAAGTTCAAAGTTCCATCAATTCTTTCCATCCTGAGTAAACGGAGGGTGTCAAGTAGCTTCGTCGAAACGGCTCTTTCTCGTAACTCGAACAAGGGTCGTTTTTCGCTTGGAGACAAGCGAGGGACCAATCGAGAAGCAAGAAAAGAGGGACGTAGAGCCAATCAACATGAACAATTCGAAAAAGAGAGATCGAGATAATCGTAGAGCGAGGAAGAAGAGAGGTCTTTTTCCTTCTACGCGCGGAGAGGCCGGACAAAAACTGTGAATCTGCTTACGCACACAAAGACAATTTATTTTTCCTGCATCAGGCCGATCTGCTAATTAGTGCCACTAAGGACAGACCACCAGTGACCATAGGCGAACATCTCCACCTGTTGCTGCCCCGGAGCCTACAGTGGAAGACATCAGAAAAACGCCGGTGTGACTGAGACTTTCGAAAGTTTTACCGTTTGAGAAGTCTGTACTAGGTGTAAGTTCCTTTACGTCTAAATAAACGACTTTTTGTGAGACACTTGTTGTCTGTGTCACCTCCCTCACACCCACACGCAAACGACCCTAGACCATCCTGTCGCAGGATTAACGATTCCCCCCTAAAGGTCGGCAAACTTACACAATCCCTGGGGCTACATTACCAGGCTCTGCACAGGAAGACTAAAAAGGAGCCAGCACCTGGAAACTACCAACAATAACAATATTTTTGTAGTCATCACGCAACAACTGAATGCCTTCTGTCTCGATGACAACCCCATGGAGGATGACACGTGGCAGCGAGACATTAGGAATGTAGACTACCATGACATTAATAACCCCAACATCCCTCCTTTCAATCATCATAAGGTGGATATTATATTTAATGATCTTCTGGCCATGAAAGCGCCTGGCCTAGACGGCATTTCAACAAAACTGGCTAAGAAGCTCTGGGACCTGTTTCCTTCTGAATTACTGCATATGTACAACACTTGTCTGACACACGGCATCTTCCCAGATGCCTGGAAAGTTGCCAAGCTGGTCCCCATCCCAAAGCCTAAGTCTACCACCTGTAGGCCGGTTTCGCTGCTCCCTATCTTGGGGAAGGTGCTGGAAAAGTTAATTGCCACAAGGCTAACCTGGCACTTGGAAGTCACCCACCATCTTAGATCACCAGGCACAATTCGGGTTCAGGCACCAAAAATCTTCAAATGACACCATCAACAATGTCACTTCTACCATCCGCCAACTACTCTGCCAGCACAAATATGTCCTAGGCATTAGTCTAGACATAGAGAAGGCTTTTGACAGTGTCTGGTGGCCCTTAATCCTAAAGAGACTCAGTGAGTATGCCTGCCCCACAAACCTTTTTAAGCTTATATGGCACTACTTAAATAACTGGAAAGCCATTCTCCAGGTCGGTAGCATTTCTCAGCGAAAAACTCTCATTAGGGGTTGCCCGTAGGGCTCTGTATGCGGCCCTTTTTTGTGGAATGTCACATTCAATGAATTTCTGAACTCCAGTTTTGGACAGGACTCACTCACCGCATACGTGGATGACATTATGGTCCTGGTTGGTGGCTCGACCAGAGCTGACCTGGAAAGGAAGGCCACTAATATCCTGCATAATATACATCACTGGGGCATTCGTCGCAAACTACACTTCAACCTGCACAAAACTAAAGGCATTATATTCACAAATCCCTGCAAGCCCAACCTCTATAAAAGGATCCCTACCATAAAAATGGATGGCCACTCCATAAAAATCAAGAAGACATTAAAATACCTGGGGGTCACTCTTGACTACCATCTTTCCTGGGAACAACATATTAGACACACCTGTGACAGAGTCAGTCTTATTTTTCATTCTTTCTCCAGAGTGGCCAAGAACTGCTGGGCCTTAACTTCGGAAGCCATGGGCATAATCTACGGCTGCGGCACCTGGGGGAATGTTGTCACCAAATCCCACTCTCACCGGAAACTTATCTCTGCTCAGAGGACTGCCCTATTACACATTGCTAAGGCTTACCGCACTACCTCCAATATCAGCCTCCAGGTCATATGCAAGAGGCCACCGATAGACAAGGTGATTAAACTGTATTACGATATTTGGAAAATCAAATGGGGCAAGAATATTAACACTAGTATAGGTGTTATTCAGGCTGATGTGCTTGAATGTCCCATCGACATTAGCAATGCACCTTACCCAAACGATATTACCAACTTCTCCCACACTTTCCTCTCTGGGCCTTCTATTAGCATCTACACTGATGGCTCCAAGGCTGGTAATCAGGTGGGATGCAGCTTCATTGTCTATCAGAATGATACTGAGATTTTCCAACGTAGGGGGAGGCTGTTTGGCAGCTGCTCGGTCTTTCAGTCTGAGCTGCTTGCTATCAAACTGGCCATCGACTGGTGCTCCACAAATTACCACAATGTAAACATCGCTAATTACTCTAATAGTAACTCTGCCATCTCCCTCCTCAGCCGTAGGAACATGCACCCAATTGCTAGGAAAATCCAGGAGGCTCTCAAAAAGTCAGATAACTCCATCTGTATTAATCAGATCCGGGCCCACCAAGGAAACATCGGCAATGAAAGGGCCGACGCCCTTGCTAAATCTGCTGCCACCGATGATACACTTCCTATTGAATAAAACAAGCTAAACTTACAGACCATCAAAAACCTTTTGTGGAATGATCTACTCGCCAGCTGGCAAGACTGGGACCTAGTCCAAAATATTACTTATCAATTCTTCCCGGACATCTCTGCAATTTACTCCTACAAGTGGATTACCCCGAATTTTCAGCTCACTCAGTTCTTATCAAACCATGGCCAATTTAATGCCTACCTAAGACGTTTTGTCAACCCTCAAAATAGTGGCATTTGCCCTACTTGTAACACCCAGGACGACAGCCTGCACTACATCCTGGACTGCGCAATGCTGGAGCCTGAGAGGACACTTCTCCGTATTCTGGTAAACCACAAGCAAGGCAACTGGCCTCAGAACCACTATGAATTCTTAAACAACCTAATTAATGATAAAGAAACTTACGACCAATTTATTCTCCTCATCAATCAGTACAATCAGAGGACAAACGTCCCCACGCGCAACTCTCCTTCAAACTAACCATCATCTTTCTTTCTTGTTCACAGTGTAATTGCTGTAATCTATTGTCGTCGTCTCTATGTCTCTGTACTCAGGTATATTTCTTTTAATGGCATACGGCATCATTCATTGTAATACTGCTATCCTGTCATTGTATGCAATCTTGGTAACTGCAAACATCACTATGTTTATTTTCTGCCAAGGTTTGGCACTCCTTTGTATATATGTACTGTACATTAACTTAATTGTATCTCTGTATACTGTATTCCTATATTGTCCCATTATTCTGTAAATCCTACCCAACATGTACATCATTGTATCCTCTGCAATTATGCCTATTCTGTATAGTAACCAATGTTTCCTCACGTTTTGTACACATTACTAATTATGTATACTTGATTCTTTGTAATAATTTCTGTATTTCTGTTCCAGCTATGCCTAGCGATGCTGGACATGCATTCTTTTCATGCATTAATAGAATAATTGATTGATTGATTGTAGCTCATGATGATATATGGAGTTGATGAAGATTTTCCACTGCGAGGTGTACTTGCTGCACATAAAGAGAATGTGAGCGGTATCTTCTTCTTCTCAAAGTGGGCAGTCACACTTTCCGTTTCCTTTTTGTAGGAACCTCCTTAAGTAGGAATGGAAGTTCCCATGACCAATCAAAATTTGGGACATATGGTAGTCTGGAACAAAGAAATCCGTTTTTTGCCTGTTCTTAATAATTAGAAGAAATTCGTGTGTTGATCATTCCGTGTTTTCGTTGTCCCATCTAAGTTGCCAGCTTTTCGTGGTGTAGTTTTTCAATTCAGTATGAAGCCAGCAGCTAGGGAGCTTTCCAAAGGCTGCTTCTCTCTGCAATCAAGTGGCCATCTTTGCAAGAAGGTCGGCCCTCATTACCATCTATGCCCAAGTGGCCTCTTATCCACAAGAAGGATAACGTAAGGCCTGCCCACTCAAGGTGCTGAAGGTAGGTCAAGATACAATTAATGATTGTGTACTTAGTATTTAACCTAACCTAACCTATTCAAGTCAACTGAATAGCAACCTGAAAGTATTTCCAATGAGAGTAACTTCAAATTATACTATAGTATATCATGAAACTAACCTTATTGAACAGTTCATATTTATTTGTATAGAAATGTTTGGTCCAATTACAACACTTGAGGTACTTCATGATGGTAATGGTGCCAACAGCTTGGAAGATGAATTTGGTCAGTTCACTTTACTGAATACTGGATGGATTAGCAACATGAAACCATCTAATGATATCAAATTAATTGTGATGGAATTTATAACACTCATCATAGACTTTATGATGCATTATTTTTAACACCATTCTCCACAATGGCTCACAATTCTTGTAATCAAGGGGAATTGTAAGCCGTTACAATCCAATATTTTCCATGTAAATCCAAGCTTTATAGCTGAAACTATGCAAACTCTCTAGTTAAATTATTAAATTTTGGTTACTAACATCATAAACTTATTATAAATATATTCATAAAAACAAAACAAAATCCAACATTTGGATAGAGTATTATTTATTGGAACATGTTAGAACATTACATATTGTAAAAATATATATGAAATTGTTTACTATATGACAACATAGACTGAGCCAGTAACTAAAATTTTAAAATATGGTTCATAATTCTTAACAGAAGCACAAACTTATAAAAAAAAAATGCAAGTTAAATTACAAATAAAAATTCTAAAATATATATATATATATTTTTTATAAGGTATTTATATATATATTTTATGTATATATATATATACTTTTAGTATATTAACAAAAAAGAAAAGACAAATTTTAAGAATACACATACAATATGAATATCAAAAACAAACATCCATTGCAAATATATTCAACAAATTGTTAACTTTTTAATTTTTTTTAAAATGAAATAATCAAATATTCTGTCAAGAATAATAACTTTTTAAAGTTGTGATTTTTAAAAATTCATAAATACATCTTGGATTCAAAGAACGTAACTCTCAACAATTAATTTTCTTATTAACATTATTTTTTTCTTCTCATAATAATAAATGAAGCTTGTTTTGTTTTGTTATACTGAAATTAAATATGTACAGATATATTATAGTGATGAAACGTTCACTGAGATTTTCACGTTGGAAACATGCACTAGAAATCTGAAAAATTTGAACAAGATAATAACAAATAAATATATCCATGAGCATTTAAATTTTATCTTTTTTCTTCCTTCTTAAATGTGATATTAGTTGTTTAAACTTCAAAAAATGTCAAGTTCTTATACCTTATAAATCACAAAAAAAAATTTTTGATTTCTAAAACGTTTTTTAAATTTTTTGCTAATTTTAAAAATGATGGTAACAGAGTTAAGAATGTGAAAAGAAAAGGTAAAACATGTTCACCAGTTTAATATTTTTGGCAAAAATTTATCACTTTTCGATAATTATGTCTTTCTAATTACATTATATTGACATGATAAACTTTCAAAATTTCAGATTAGGGAAAAATATGTGAATACAAACTGATATATATATATATATTTATAGTGTATGTATGTATGTGTGTGTGTGTGTGTCTGTGTTTGTATGTATATGCATGTGTTTATATATAGAAGTTTGTACTCAAAACATTAATGAAAATAAAATGTTATTGTTAGATTATTATACTTTCACAAAAATACTACGTGATATAGATCAAAATATCTATTTTGTTTAAAGACGAAAACATGCTAAATTTGAAATTCAAAAATCGAGATTTGATTGTTGAAGTACTTACCAGCAAGCATTTGAGTCGATAAATCACAGAAAATTGATTGTTACGATATTTTAGTAATTGCAAAAATATATGTAAAAATAGAATGGTGCGAGTAAAGAAAAATAACAAGGAATTAAAACATTGACATAAAGGAACCAAGCCCGCCGAACTGGGCAGGTTGGTGTAATCCGCTTCCGATGTCCATTATGTTTCCTGCATTAAGATTCGAAGCGACAGGCAATTGACTATTGTGTAATAACCTTTGTTCGGGATGAAGTACGTGAGGATCGACAGTACTGTTAGACTGATGCAGCACACTAGAGATACGGTCTGTAGGATCTGTTCTTCCGTGTGGTGCGGCATGGGCAAAATTATATATGCTCGTAGCAATATTGCAACTATCCCCTCTTGTCATTTCTTGTTTGCAGTGATTTAAGGCATGTTGTGATTGATATAAAGAATTATCTGTTGGAAAATTTGTTGGGTAACAAGTTGAAATTAAGTTTTGACGGCGAGGCTTACGAGGTTTATATGGGGCACGGGCAGTTGCATTCACTCCGTGATGTTTTCGAATGTGTTCCTTCAATTTATCTCTTCTGGTGCTGCTGTAATCACATTCTTCGCATTTGAAAGGCTTTTCGTTCAGATGAATTCTTTCGTGTCTCACTAAATGGCTTTTTTCAATAAAACCTCTTCCGCACGTTGAGCATATATGAGAACGTACTGCTGTGTGTGTTCTCATATGAGAGGATAGTTGACTACGTTTAGGTGTAGAGTAATTACAGTTAGGATGCTGACAATGAAATACATCTCCTGAATGAATGCGTCTATGAGAAACTAAATGAGACTGATATTTGGTAGAAAAACCACAAATATCACATAGAAAGGGGCGATCATTACTATGAGTAGCTAAATGCTGGTCGAGGGTTCCTTTAACGGCAAAGCAACGTCCACAGTGTTCACACCTATAAGGCTTTTCTCCAGTATGGCAACGAGCATGAACAGCCAAATTTGCTTTAGTTCGACAAGAATAATCACAGTCTTCACACTTGAATGGTCTTTCGTCGGTGTGTCTCATTCGATGCGATAACAAAAGCTGAATACGATCACATGTGTAATCGCAAGAATCACATCGAAATGGTGGACCCAAGAAATGTGTTTTCATATGCTGATAGTATTCTCTATTCCATTTGCATGTAAAATCACACAATCTACATTTGTAAATAATATCTTTAGCATGAGCACTGGAAACATGTTCTTCTAATCGCATAGTACTTCGAGCAACATAACTACAATGCAGACATTTTACCCCTTCATTCCATTTAACAAGATTTTCATTTGTAGCATGCACAAAAAAGCTAATATCATTACTATCACCATCGTCTCGATCACCATTTGGATATTTTGTTTCAGGTTGAGTAAGTTTAGATTGTTTTATTTGTTGATGGCAACGAAGTCTAATCTTTCTAATTTTAGAAGTCGAAAGAAGATGTCGGGCATGTCCAAAACGTAACCTCTGAATATTTGGATTGAGAGTCCTTTGCTTTAAAGTAACTGAAAAAAAATTTTTTACATAAATATATTATAAAAGTCAACAGTAAAATTATTTTTTGTTTTGTAAAGCTTAAAAAATTGTTTTTAAGCTTTACAAAAAATTATAACAACAACTACAGCAAGTTGATCAAAAAGTTTATAATATGTCAGTAAATAATGAAACATCTTGAAAGAGCAGTTTTCAAGATAAAGGCACCAGTACAGTGATATTCATAACACACCTTACATTGCCGAGGTAGTTTTATTGAAAACTAACATATAAAAAACAAACTCAGATTTATTACTATATCTGAACTTGTTTTTTATTTTATATTTTTATACATTACTCTTCTGTTATTTTCTTATTTTTATACGTTGTCAATTTTTGAATTTAAATATACGTATTCCATTTTTGGAATGCAGATGTTCCAATTCAACCTGAGGATGGCCTATAGAATAGGCCGAAAACATTAGTTTTCAATAAAACTACCTCGACAATGTAAAAGGTGTGTTATGATTATGTAATTATTTGCTGAGCACGTTCTGTTTAAAATCAGTAGTGTTTCATGTGTATTAAAAAGTATGCTGATGTCTTTGATAAGTAGATATTTGTTACATCATTTGATAATTTTGTCTACCACAAATTCACAATAAAGAACAACCAGATTAGACTAGCATATTTGACATCATTGCAAGTTAGCAATGTTTTTATCTTGGCAAGTGCTCTTTTAAGATTGAAAACAGATAAAAATTTTAATCTATTTTCAAATTTATCTATGTTAAGTCTGGACTATAAGCGGTACAGTCTAAAGCAGGGATGGCCAACAGTTTTTGCCCCTGGGCTGGACTGGGAAGAAAAATTCTTTCACAGGCCAGACGAAATATTAAAATTAAATCATGTTAAGTAACAGAAGTTCCTGACGCATGTGCAATATCATTTTACAATGTGAAGAAACATACAAGCAAAAAAAAAAAAATGTTGACAGGCAGGTGTCACACATCAGCATAAACAGAGTGACATGACGGAATAGCAGATGAGTTTCAGTGAGTGTGGGATCTTTCGTTCTTCAAATAGTGTAAATTTATAACAGACGAATGCAAAAGTTGTAAATTTCTACAATGGAATTTTTTTAAAACATGAAGAAGTATCACGAATCCATTCCGCCAATTATTGAAAGTTAAGTAGCTAACTTTAAAAAATTAATTGCGGGCCGGATAAACCCATTACGCGGGCCGGATCCAGCCCGCGGACTGTATGTTGGCCACCCCTGGTCTAAAGCTTTAAGTCTTTATGCCATTTGTGGTTGGACATTTCAACAAAGAATCATATCATTATGAAAACCAGATGCTTTTATATAATGAACTTACATAACCCTTTTAATGATATTTGAGACTAGGTTTCCAAATAGGTCAGCCATGTTGAATAGCTACAGTTGTGTTTTTTTTTAACAGATATTTTTAATCACAACATGAAAACAGAACTCTCTATTGTACTGTATATATTTTGACAAGTTTTGTATCTTGAATAACAGGACTTATGAACTTACTTTCTAATTCAACTATATATTATTAAACAAGATCATATAGGCCTATGCTCAATATATGCTACAAGTCAGGAATTTGGACACTCCTGCATTGTTAATAAAATTTAATAAGATTTCAAATATTTAAAAATTTTATATTTAGTGAAAAATATTATTATTAAAAACTTATTTTGTGGTTCATTTTGTTTTTACAAGTAGTGTTCATAGGCTGACTCTTGGAATTAAGTAATTTTAGTATTACACAAAAGTACATTTATTGTTCATTATCCTACAAAATTTCAGTTGTGGAAAAGAATCCATTACTAAGATATCAAAATGTAAAATTTTAATCCTCTACAAGTCATACTAGCATACTTATGAGGTGTCACCAGTTTTTTCTAATATCCAGTTAAAATTGATCAAAATATTTTATTTTCTCCCATACAGAAAAACATGTTTTTCTGTATGTGAGTGCACTAGTACAACTTATAAAAGATACAACATAAATATACCCCATAAAAGTGAATTTTACAATTAAAATAATGTTAATAATTAATTACATTATGATAATGAAACCAATTAACAAGCAAATAATTCAGAAATACTGTAGTTATTTTCACAAAATTAACATTTTAGAAAAACAATATTTGCCACAATTCTTGTTTGAACACTTTTCAGTGGTCAAATTGAAGCAAAATTCAAGGGTATGGGTCTGGATGCTCAGAAATGTACAACCATGTAAAACAAGTATCTAATTATATTGTCATATCATGGAGCACAGAGCTGATTAAAAACAAGTGTAACTAATTTCAACAAAAAATTCCTTGTTGAAATTCTGAACTCCATCAATTCATATATTCAGCTTGAACTGAATTATTGTAAATATTTAAAGACAAAAAAACCTATTCCAGCAATTATTTTTAAATTCATCTAATGCCTTTTGGCTATCTGTGTAGCCATTGTCAGGATCGAACAGTTTTGAATAGAATTCTTTAAAGTTTAAATATTATGTTCTAAATAAAAATTATTTAAATACATAAAATTGGTAAATTGAGAATACAAGTAAATGTGTACAACACTGCCAAATGTGTACAGAATAAAATAGATTATTTTTTATTTTTAAATTAATTTATTTAATCTTGAATTTAAAAATATAATTGCTGGAATAGGTTTTTTTGTCTTTAAATATCCATGACTTCAATCAGAAGAGTACTGCTTATAAATCAGATAAAGATGTAAATGATAGGAAAAAAAAGTCCACAGATCCAATGGCTAAACAAAGTTCAATCAAGGCCTTATGATAAAAATTTCACTGATTAATTAGTTTGTTGAAAATATGAAGAAGAATGAAGTAATCATTTAAATTTTAAAATAGTTTATTTTTGTTAACTGATATGTCAAAGTTCAAGTTTCATTTCCACACAGTGGATAGACTGGTCTCATTCCTAAAATTAATGCACATTTGCTTTTTGTAGGTTTTAAATATTTCTATCATTTCCAAGTGCGAGAGGTCATTAGGATTTCTATTTGATTGGATTATTGCTGTGTTCCTATGCAAAGTGTATGTCCTATTCCCTGGTGCAGTTGGCTAAGACTGTGCTATTCATATTCCTGTTAATTGTATAATGATGTTCCTTGCATTTATAATGATGCTTTCAGGTTCCCTCATGGTGGCTCCAATGTATGTGAGTTTATGTTAAAAATTTTGATCTACCAGAAGGATGGAGTATGCACCCAGTGTGGTGGAACTTTTTTTTCTAGTTTATCATTCCTGAATACATTTAAAATTGTATGATTGCATTTATGTGCAACTCTTATGCTGTTTTTTTTTTTTTGAATACCCTCCTTGTGGATTTTTTTTGAGTGTGGGAAAATAATTTACAATGCACGTTCTTATGGTATTCTGTTGAGAGGATGCATTTGTTGTCCAGTTATATGTTGAAACAAGTAAAATGGCAAGGCCAGTTTCGGGACAAGGCTGTCTTGGAGACTCACTACTAAGAAGGCTCACTAGCAGCTAGAAAAAAGAAAAACTAGTAATAAAGCCGTACACAGTGAACTCTACTTCCTACTACAAGTACCTGGCGTATCATACTAAATTATATTAAGCAGGATCACTTCAATGCTCACGACGGGTCTTGTTCGCATTCTCCAATCTTCTTTGGCATCACTGGTTTTGAGTGTAATCGTTCAAACTTTGCTGGCCTTGGCCATGGCCACGAGGCATTTTTGGTGAAATTAACCTATCCAATGTTGAAATTTCTTTCCGTTGTGTGTTGCCCCAGGTTGAATTTTTGTTGATGCCTAACAAAACTTTCCCGTTTTTGAAAAAAATAATCGTGGCTATTGTATCATACAAAATTATTTTTTATTTTGCACGAACAAAATAAATATATTAATAAATGTAAAAACAAGAAACAAAATTATATTTTGGAAGTTAGTTTTAATATACTTGGATAACTGTGCTGTTTAGAAAGTTTATCAATGTATTTTAATTCCTTTACTATGTTTGTAACACTTACACAGTGTGGGTATGCTCTTTCAATTAGAGATCTAAATGTGAGAATTTGATGCAGAAAGGATCAGATGAGTTGTACAGAATAAAGATTGGCTGGTACATGGGTTTCCGGTATATGTTGGTGTATATGCTGCAGCCTTTAAGATTGATGAAATATCCATCAATCTTAAGGTCGGTAACATTTTACTATATTATTATTATTATATTGGGTTATGTAAGATGTACTCAATTAATTAATTAATTAATTAACACTGGTGTCTGTGTACTATGCCGGACCAAAGTCAAGGCATAGTAACCAAAACAAAAATTAAAGAAATGTATCAATGTGTGTGTTTGTATTCAGGAATTTCCTCACAATATGACACATATTCAATATAGTAGCCTTCTGTAGTGTGATGTATGTGTTTCTAAGTGGCGTGCTGTCATTGAAGGCGATGATGGAAGTGCCGATTCCACCTTCCAATGACCTTCCCTTGTATTTTATAAATTTTCATATTTTAACGTACTTTGCATTAATTAAAATTAATATTTTATTATAACTGCATTATGTATCTTTTACAAATTTCTTTCCACTTCTTTCCCGAGACTACAGATATTCGAGTACAAAGTAACCGGTTTTGACTTATTTCTACTTAAGTAGTAGTTAAATAATTAAGAGATTAGGGAATTAGAAACATAAATAAAACCCCAATGAAAGAGCCGAAATTTTACTTAAACAGAAGCTTAACCGAACCGATCTCTTGCCGAGTACAGTGGGGTCTGATCTCTTCATAATATTAGATGTAATAAAGACAGAAATTTTTCCAGTTCGACGAGAGTGACCGAAAAGTTGTGAATTTTGGAAATTTCCGCAAACACTCGGTCCTAAAATGAATTAGTTACAAAACGAACGACGGACAATCGGTTAAGTTTAACGTATTTAGATTTTTACGGCTATGGTGAGAAACGTTTAAAATCTACGACAACCCCGTCGCGTCCTTCAATATATACTAGTGATGCGACAAAAGAGGCATTCGACATCGACCGGTATCGGCACCCTCGGGATTTGGCACGCACACACCTACCTGGACCGTCTCCGATTCCATTCGTTAGCCACTCGTAGGGAGCTACAGTATTTCACTAAGTGGGTTGTTTTAAGATTTAAAAAGTAAAGAATATTTTGTTATTTTTATGTACGTTATTTCACAAAGTTATATTTAATGATAAGTTTCTTTAAAAGTATATTCATACAATTGAAGAATTTTTTGTACTAGGCATGTATATTCGTCACACATTTTGTTTTACCAAGTAAGTTTTTCTGATAATTTTAATTTTAGCCTTTATATCATGGCTAGTGATTCAAAAATTTATTTTAAAAAAGTTTTGGCTTCAGACCATATAACGAATAAGAGAACATTATTAAAAGAGAAAGACCGATGCCTAAATTAAATATAAATACGTCGACAAAAAAATTGACATTTTGACGATAAAATTTATGACGAATGACGATTCTTTCGTAAAATTGAAGCAATTTGGAAATCGAAGCGAATAGAATTTAACATTGGTAAACAATATAAAATAAATATTGAAAATTATAACGAGATAATTACGATTAATAGATATATCTAAATTAATAGATGTTATGTGTTTTTTCTCGAAGCGAGAATTGGCATTTAGAGGGCATAGGGAATTTATTGAATCTAATAATGGAATTTATTGAATCTAATATTGAACTTTCTTATTTATTAAGTACGTCAGATAATCTATTAAAAATACATTTAAAGAAGTATGCAGTTTTTACTGGCTTATCGAACAAATGAATATGAAAGGGCCCAGACACGCAATTAATTGATTGCCCTGTAAGTCGGCTTCTTACAGAAACACAGCTTTCCTATCATCAAATGTCACGACACGCCACTGCTGTTTCTATTCAATTGTAATGTGCCCAGGCTTTTATGTAGTGTGTGTGGTATCACATTTGTAGAGGAGAGAATTACAGCTAGAATAAGCACCCTATCCATCCTCCACAGATGCTTTATTTCCTGGGCGAGTTCTGTGTACTTGCGTATGAGTTTTCAGTGCATGTGTTTTGTACATTGTGAGTGTTTGGAATGGATATGTCTATAATGTATGTGATTTTATTGTGTTTGTCAATGAGTGTGATGTCTGGTCTGTTGTGGTAAAGTGTTTTATCTGTGATTATGGCTCTGTCATAGTACATTTTGTGCATGTTTTTCTCCAATACTGTCAGTGGAATGTAATTGTAGTATGGTTCGTAGATGTCTAATAATTTGTGTTTCTTTGCAAGCTCTTAATATAATATATTTGCTACTTAATTATGTCTATGTAAATAATCTGTCTGTGCCAAGGGCCTTCAACCAGAAGTGGTGTGTTGTATAGTTTCTGGCATAATGTGACATTTTCTGCATGTGTCGTTTAAGAATGTTGTATCTCTGAGTTTGTGTTTTCTGTAGTTTTAGTATTTATGACCTGATCCTGTATGGCGATCATGAATCCTTCTGTCTCCCCAAAGAGGCATCCCCGAGCTAACCAGCTGTTTGCCGCAGTTTTGTCAACAAAATCCTGGGCCAGATCATAAAGATGCCTGCCATGGAGTGCCTTTTGAGCCCATGATTGCTTAACAGTGTCTATGCTTTTTATATGTTGTATCGTGTCTGTATGATGTGAGTGTAAATTTAATGGTGTGTTATTCAGTCTGCTAGAGTTACTGCTTTATGTAACTGTGATGTTTCTTGTTTTTTTGTAGAAAAACTCTTGCAATGTCCATATTTGTTTGTAGTGAAAGTTAACTATGTCAATCAGGCCATATCCACCATCATTATACGGAAGAGTTAATCTTTCTGTGGCAGATTTAGGATGATGATATTTATGCTTAGTGAGTGTTGTTCTTGTTTTCCTTTGGAGTTGCTCGAGATCTGTGTGAGTCTAATGTATAACTCCAAAAGAATATGTGAGTACTGGGATGACATGTGTGTTTATTGCTTTAACTGTGGTCTGAGAATAGCATTTAGCCTACTTTGGTATTCTTTAATTAATCTTTTCTTTATTTGCGCATGTTCTGTTAGTTTGGCCTGTTGGAATCCTAAATACTTGTAGAACTCGCCCTCTTCCATGGATTCAATAACGTCTCCATTTCCAAGTGCAAAATCTTCTTTCTTCGGATTCCTTTTTCTATGTGAAGTGTTTTGCATTTGTCTAGGCCAAATTCCATTTGTATGTCCTTGGTGTATGAATGTGTGATTTGTAGGAGTTGATGAAGTTGTTTTTGTGTGGATGCATAAAGTTTTATGTCGTCCATGTATGTGAGATGTGACAGTGTAAACTGTGTTGTTTTTTCATGTCTGATATTGTAATCATATTACGTGTTGTTTAACATGTTGGATAATGGGTTCAGGGCTAAGCAGAACCAGAGAGGACTCAAGGAATCTCCTTGAAAAATTTCCTTGCCTAATGAATATTTAGTTTGTTTGTATGGAAGTGTTACTAACCCTGAGACGTAGTGTTGCTCTCCAGTGCTGGATAGTGTTTTGGAAGAATGCAATGAGTGATGGATGTATTTTGTACATGTGTAGAATATAATATGAAGTAGCAAACTGTGTGGAATGCTGTCAAATGCTTTTCTGTCTATATATCCTTAGTAGTCTATATATCCCATGTGTTGTTTGTGTGTTTGCCGTAGAATGACTATGAGTAACTGTTCTTTGCATTCCCTGTGATTTCTACAACAACCTTTTTGTTGTTCTGTAAGAATGTCATGTTTTTCAACATGTTTGTATATTTGTTTGCGATACAGGATGTTAGTAATTTATAGTGTTGGAAAACGTGTGACCACAGAGTCGTACGGTACCTCTTTGGTACCTTATCAGGATGACACCACTGTGTCTTTATCAGATAGACACAGAAACCAAAACAGCTGCCAATTTTGTTACGCGAGCGGTCATGTGTGTAGGCTTCTGGATTCGGAATGGAGGCGGAAGGAGACTACCCAAGGAAGTACACTCCAACAAGTTAACAATTAACAAAAAGGTTTATTGGTGAATATTGTTATTTACAAGTCTTATGACAGCATTCTAAGCTTAGTATGATAATTAGGATCTACTGCATCCCTGATCAAGAGAGAGAGCTCACAGTAAGTTCGCAAGATGAAGTATCTTAAAATTCTAATAAGTCCTAGATGTAATCCTCCTTTTGTCCTCTTTCCCTGATGTAATAATCCTTGTTTCTTGAGCGGCAACGAGTGGCAAGCGACGACGAGTCTGAACACACACACACTTAGAAAAGGAGGGAGAACTATCAGGAGCAGTTGTCATTAACACAACTGCTCCTGATTGTTCTTATCCCCTTCTTTTTATTGGGGGCTCCTCCTGGGTTTTTTCCATGACTGGGCTATGAGGTTTTTAGTGATCTTGGACCAATGGTCAAATGTTTGTTTAGTTCTGAGAATGACACATTCGGTGTGTCATTTTCAACAGGGAAGTAAGTCCGTGGGAAACAGTTCAACATCAAATTTCAGTGGAATTAAAAATGATTAATAAATTGAACAAAAACAAAATTTCTTCATTAGATCTTGGCCCTCGCACATGTGTAACTGGTCTGTATTGTGTGGGGTCTGTGGTATTGTTGTTTTTAGGTTTCATGTAGGTGATACCCTGAGTAAGAAATTTTGGCATGTCTTGTGGATTGATGATGATGTGTGTTAGATGTTTAGCTAGTTCTTGGTGCAGTGATGTAAATTTTTTGTATCAGAAATTCTGAATGTTGTCTACACCAGGTGTTCACAGCATAGCAAATGTCGTGTATGTTTATTTCAGCACAGGGCATAGTTGGTATGTTGTGCAAGTTTCTGTTCTCTTCCTTGATCCAGCCTGCATGAGCATTGTGTGTTATAGCACTGGACCAAAGAGACAACCAATAAGTTGCAAGTTCTTCTGTTGGTGTGCCACTGTGCTGTGTATCAGTGTTTGTTTGGATACTAATTTGTCTGTAAAAGATTTTTCATTGTTTGTAAATAACTTATTTTGTTGTTTTCATAGTGTACATATTTTGTATTGCATGAGTATACGTGCTTTGGCTGCAAGTTTTTGTTTTATTGTATCAATGTATTCTGTAATGTGTGTGTTATGATGTTTATGTTTTGCGTGTGTTTTGATTTTCTTGAAAATATTTTTGAGTTGTTTCTTTAATTTGGGTGTTATGTTGTTTTTAGTGTATTGTATCAGCCTGTCTAATTGCTGTCTAATGTTGTTTATTTGTGTTTCTATTCTTCTCTGTCAGGCAGGCTTGTGACAGAATTGTGTTTTGTGTGTGATTATATTTTCAGTCCATGGTGTGTTAACTAGTGTGACTGCCCCAGCATAAACTAACGTGTGAATGTCTGAGAGTGTATTATTATTATTATTACTACTACTACTACTCATATTTAAAGCTTGTAAAACAAGAGATGAAGAATTGTGACATCATTTCCTGTTTAGTAGAAACAAGTCTCTGTAGATTTAACTCTTTTATGTTGTTAAATTATTATTTCTTCATATTTATTTTCAGATATGGGGGTATTGTGATATTTGTAGTGTAACAAACACAAACACATGAGGAAATTGTCCATAATATTAACAATTAAAAAAATAAAATGCTGCAACTTGTCTTTTCATCCATGTGCAGTAATGTCTGAAGCTTATTCATTTGTGAGGACATAGTATGTAATCATGAGTGAAAATATGTATAAAAGTTTTATCTATCCAACATAAAACAGTTAAATCTACAAAGACTAGTTTTTGATAAATGGGAAATGATGTCACAATTCTTAATCTCTTGTTTTATAAGCTTTAAATGTGAGGAATAATAATAGCAATAATAATGCTAATGATATGATAAAATAATAATGTTAGATGTAAAAAAACTAAACAATTTTTGCTTTCCAGATGCCAAGCTGATAAAATTACCAGCACTTATTAATTAGTGCCCTGTATTAATTAGTAAGTAAAACTGGTGGCGATAAATAATTTGAAGTGACAAAAAAATTTAAAACTGGCAAAATGGTTGGCAATATTTTTAAAATTTCCAGAGCAACCTCTGTATAAAGACACTGAACACACCTTATACAGTTTTCCAGCAATTAATTTTAGTTAAAACTAATGTTTATGGCTTTATTGATAAGTCTTCATCAAGTTTTTAGAGATTCTATTTTTGGTATATAGTATTAAAATTGCATTTTTTAAAAACTAATAGGATTCACAACCAAACAATTGTATCTATATTAACAAATAATATTAGTGCACATATTTGATATGAGAAACAGAAATGTTTAGCATGCTTGGAATCAATAATTAACATGGAAACAGCTACAGTACACTAATGTTCATGTACTTGGAGTTTTTGTTTATATGCAATAAAAATCTACAAAGCATAAAGTAAGAATAGTGTGTACTTGTTTCAAGCTGGAATAATTAGTGTTAAACAATCATAAAAGGCAATTTTGTACAGTTTTATAGCAAAGATATGTGAAATTGTGTCCAGGAAATAATTGAATTAAAAAAAACTTTACTGTCCAATAAGGCAGCATATTCAATAACTCAGCCCTGCACTAGTCCCAACAATCCTGAGTTAATGGAATATCACTACACTTTCATCAGTATAAAGAATACTTTCCTCCATTGGGCTGAATAGTGCAAGTATTGGGCCAGACATTAAATGCTTTTGACAGTTATGAATGAATTTGAGTTAATGTATCACTTTTCCAAGAAATTGATTTGTTTCACATTTTTGGGAGAGGAACTCTTGTATCGATCTTTTGTTATCCCACTTAATGGTGTTATTTTTAGAAATAACATGGCTCATGCAAGTAATGATTTTTTTCTAGAAAATTTACATTTACTTAGTTTTAAATTTACCTTTTCTTTCCTGAGGACATTTAGTACCAGTTCAAGATGTATCAAATATTGACCATAAGACTTGGAATGTTTTAGAATATCATCTAAATAATTATGAGTAAACTCATGCAAATTATTTTTATTCAGCAAAGTATTAATATGGCAGGAAAGTTCTGAAACCAGAAGGGCAGAACAAACCATTTGAAATGATCATTCATTGTGACAAAAACAGTTTTACAAGTATCTTTCAGATTAGTTTTTATATACCAGAAACCAGAACTAATGTCATGGTGATGAAGTATTCTGAATCATATAATTGATCCATTATGTATTCTAATTCTAAGAAAAGGATAGTTATCAGCTATGACAAATTTATTTTCATTTTTAATTGTTGATGCACAGTCTAGATTTTTTCCACCAACTCTCTTGTCTACCAATGTTACATTCCTGTAACACTAATAGACAACATAGGAAACACACAGGGCAATATAGATTTTCTAATAAAGTTAGTCTTAAGAGCGTTTCAATTTATTCATTTATCAATTTCAGTCATTGAAAAACATTTGTAGGGCCTTAAATTTATTGGTATGCTATTCATTAGTTCAATCTTACATTATTCTAGTTCTAAACATTCAATACCAAATTTGCCCAAAGTTAAACTAACAGTGTGGTTTATTTCCATCCACTTTACTTTAAATATCTGTTTGATCGGGTGTCTCATTTATCTCATTGAACAGTCCTGCTAGTGACATTTATTTGGTCCTCTTGATTTATATATTTTTTCTTAACATTGTGCTGTAATTCATACTGATTTTGTTTACTATTTCTTTGTTGTCTAGAAAGATAGTTTAAAATATTACACAATTTTTACCCATACTTAGATTAAGAAGTTTCATTAAATCTAGGTTCAGTAAGAATGAGGAACTATTTCTAATACTAATAGTTCTACCCGATTTGATAGCTTTCCTATGGTTAAGTTTAACTTGATCTGATCCATATATATGATGGTGTATTTTTATTGTGCATAATTTTATTTTTTCTGTTTCATATTTGACAATCTTTATGTTTAATTAATTTATATATGTTTGTTTATAATAGAAACATTTGTCTCATTATCATAGATTCCTTGCATTATTACATCATTCATAAAGACAAACTTAATAAGTAGGATGTACTCTACAGTACCTAAATTGCTTTTCTAGTTTAAAGCAATATTTTAAATTTAATCACACATATCCATACTAAGTTAACCTTTCTTTTCAGTTGCATTTACAGTATTTATTGATTTGTTGGATAAACCATTTTGTTTTGACATTTGGAACACCAATGATCTCTTTCCCATATTCTATTGCAATTATATTTCATTTTCTCACAAATACATCAGGATTTGGAGATTTTACCTAAGCTTAGAAGCTTGAGATTGCTTCTGTCAAGTATTTAGGTCTGTTTGTTTACCTATGTTGAAGGTATCCTCCATTGATTTCACAATTTGATAAAAATACAAATAGGAAGAGGGTTTAATTGCAATGAAATATTTGGATAGACTTCAAAATATTCCTTGTACTATCATAGGTGAAATTTTCACTTCAGTTAGTTTTGCTAGTGTATCTACCTGTCTTTTATCTTCAAAGTAAGCTTTCATACTCAATCCAGCATTATATCTCAGATTCAAACCTATGTGACCACTAATTCGTTAGTAGTACAGAAATAGAAGACATAACACAATACAAATAAAAAAATAAATTTTAATTAAGAAAAGATTTAAAAGATTTTTGGAAAAATTTCTTTCTTCCCCCTTTTTCTTTGAAATGTGCTTGGTTCCCCTTCTTGGTGTTCCACTGCTTCTGATAGAGTGAGAAAATTTATCTATACAAACAGTATTACAAAAGAGAAAGACAATAAAGATTCAACACTTTAATGCAAATAAAAAGATGGAGGAAAGAAACTTAAAATGGTACAGACATGTAAAAGAATTAGAAAAATCACAATACCATGCAAGAATTTGGAATGGATGCTAAATAAGATGAAGAAATGAAGACTTTGATGTACTATGTACTGCACACTGCATTACTACAAACAAACTACTTCAAACAACCTTTACTCTGCAGTAAAATTAATTCTTTAATCTAACGTTTTCGGTTAGCTTTACTAACCCTCTTCAGGATTGCCAAAAAATCCTCAAGATTTTTGGCAATCCTGAAGAGGGTTAGTAAAGCTAACCGAAAACGTTAGATTAAAGAATTAATTTTACTGCAGAGTAAAGGCTGTTTGAAGTAGTTTGACTTTGATGTACTTAGATGAATGAAATAAAGAAAAACACAAAAGGTTAAAAAAAACATAGCATTTCTTGATTTAGGTTGAGGATAACAGTGTAAGCACTGAAAAGCCTTAATTGATTAATTAAAGATGAAAGTGTTTATAAAGGAAAGTCATATGATATTCCATAGCTTTGATAACCAAAGTAATTTTTTTTCTCATTTTTTAAATAATAATTATTATAATGTCCAGGAGTATGCTAAGAATATTTGTAACAAGTGTACTAGATTGCATTGAATTATTGTATATGCATCTTGCTCATCATTCTGAATCCAAGACTTCTTTAATGTAGAAGTGAAACGTTGTGTAATGATAAAATATTTCACAGAAAGCTCAATCTCTGAAACATTTTTGTAAAAATATAAATGTTTTATTTCAAAAATCATAAGAAAACTAATGAAATTGCATGATTTTTTAAATGAAAAGACTAAACTAATTTGGACAATTTCACAAATTTCAAAATATAAAAACACTCTTTTTCATTGTCTCAAATCAAAAATCATTTCAGAATATTCCTAATGGAAGCTAAAAATACTGATAATTTATAAATTCATGTGTGCATTCATTTATTTATTATGCCAAAAATGAATACTTTAAGCTTGCAGACAAGTGCAATATGTTCAATAATGGAAACATTAAATTTAAACACAATCTGTCACATCATATAAAACAGTATCAATGTACTGAAATATAAATTATTTTTTTAATTTTTTATTTTTATCAGCTAAATAGTTTATAGAAACAAAATGTGCAATTCTTTGTTACAAAGATTTTCAATCTATAAACTAACAAGGGGACCTTACGGTCTCGGAAATTCAGTTCGGGACGAGACTTCGCAGGTTAGTAGTATACCTCAAGGGTGTCCACCCAGAAAAATTTTAAAGCGCACTAGCCAGAAGATTTCGAAAAAAAAGGCTCTAAAGTTTTAAGTGCAGCTCATATACTGATCAATTTTACAGCATGGCAACGTAGTGAAATGGCTGAGTCTGTAGGGAGGTTTCTTGCCACACTGGTGAGCTGGGTTCAATCCTACTGCTGCCTATTTTTTTTTCTTTTTTTAAAATTGTTTTAAAAATTATACCTTTTAAAATAAAGTTAATAACCTAAAAATATTATTAATTAAATCATAAATAATTCTACTTTATTTATGAAATGACTGTTACAGCTAATTAAAATGTGAATTAAAGATAATATTTTATTTTTAAAAAGTTACATAATTTCAAATGCATTTTTAATGGAGGTAAATTAAAACTTTAATTACCACTGTAACAAATTTTCGGGTAGGGTTTTATTTATATAAAAATTTGTCAATTTTTTATTTTACATACAATCACCAGAATGATAGTTCTTGTTTTCGATGTTTTTATGATAATTATCATTCTGGTGATTGTATGTAAAATAAAAAATTGACAAATTTTTATATAAATAAAACCCTACCCGAAAATTTGTTACAGTGGTAATTAAAGTTTTAATTTACCTCCATTAAAAATGCATTTGAAATTATGTAACTTTTTAAAAATAAAATATTATCTTTAATTCACATTTTAATTAGCTGTAACAGTCATTTCATAAATAAAGTAGAATTATTTATGATTTAATTAATAATATTTTTAGGTTATTAACTTTATTTTAAAAGGTATAATTTTTAAAACAATTTTAAAAAAAGAAAAAAAAATAGGCAGCAGTAGGATTGAACCCAGCTCACCAGTGTGGCAAGAAACCTCTCTACAGACTCAGCCATTTCACTACGTTGCCATGCCGTAAAATTGATCAGTATATGAGCTGCACTTAAAACTTTAGAGCCTTTTTTTTCGGAATCTTCTGGCTAGTGCGCTTTAAAATTTTTCTGGGTGGACACCCTTGAGGTATACTACTAACCTGCGAAGTCTCGTCCCGAACTGAATTTCCGAGACCGTAAGGTCCCCTTGTAAGTACAAAACTTGGAAAATATTTTATATTTATTACCTTAGGCAGAAACAGGATGTCTGTTGGGAACCATGGTGAAAGCATATAGGTGCTCATCACATCTTCTGCCACATATCCATCTCCATTAAGAAATTATAGCTTTCCTTAGCAAATTCTCCATTATGGAAACCTACTTATGTTCAGTAATAAATCTTAAGTGGACTGTTCATAAGAACATGAACAGTCCACTTATGATTTATTAGTGAACATAAATTGTATGTATTTTTTATATGATGTCTTACAAGTTTAATCTAATATCCAATACAAAAGAAAAAACAAGAAATAAAAAACATTTTAAAGCAACAAGCTTCAGGGAAAAAATGAAATAATAGCTTTAAAATACTCAACATTAAGTGGAAAAATCTACTGTCGTTTGCTAAGTACAGGTGATTTTCAAATTAAATGAGGACTACGTTCTAATGTCAAATATTTTAAATTTCACGTAATTTGAACAAAATTTTGACATTTAAACTAATAGTAAACGCCATAGTTGCACTTTATGCACATAAATTCAACCCCACTATACACTACAGACATTAATGAAGGGCATATTATACTAATATACAGTGGTACCTCGGTAAATGTCTGCTTTAGAATACGTCCTTTTCGGACGAAACAAATTTTGCTCGGTATACGACTTAATTCAGTTATACGCACCATCTACGAACAAGCAGCACTATCAATGTACTAGACCAGACTAGACGTTCGCGGTGCCACGGTCTATAACTTTGTTAAATTTCTTCCGATTCTAATTTGTAAGTAAAACTTTATTATTTTTATTAATCATGAATTGCAAAAAAGGCAAATGAAAAGCAACAGAAAACTAAAAAAAATTACTAGAATCACAATGGAACTGAAAAAAAGAGATTGTTGAGAAATACGAAGGTGGCATGCACGTTCGAGATTTAACTGTTGCATACCGTATTCCGAGAACGACGATATCGACAATCGTGAAAAATAAAGACATTAAATGTGCTCAAACAGTGTTTCAATTATTTTACAACTTTATTAATATACCATATCAAGAGGATTTTTTTTTACACGAGAACGGATTAATCGTTTTTACATTACTTCTTACGAGAAAGGTTGGTTTGGTATATGTCCTGTTCGGTATAAGTCCAAACATCAGGAACTGATTAAGGTTGTATACCAAGGTTCCACTGTATATCTCATAGTTTCAATACATAACATTTAAACGGATTAAAATAAAAACAGAATTTTATCTATAGTCATGTTTAGTTACCCATGTTACTTGTTTTTTTTTCTTTCCATTATCTTAAGTTCTTAAAGTTATTTTGTTAAATCTCAACTGCTATCCCAATGCTTTCCAGCTTACTAATTTCCATTAACTATACGGAATTTACAGTGGAACTACATTACATAATTATACCAGAATTATAAACAACAGTTCCAATAAATAAATAAATAAAAATGATTTGTGAATCAAACAATTTTATGAATTTATGTAAATGACATCACTAATGTGTATAAAAGATGACTACAAAGTTAACTGGGTTGCTCAGCTATGAATGGAATCTTGAAGGTGCTGCATTACAAGTTACTGGAGTGCTGCTTAAGACTTGATCCACATGACCAAGCTACTTACGGTCTTATCAAATATTTATCAAGTTTGTGCAATGTACAGTACTATGTGGGAAACCAACTAGATACAGAAGCAATAACAGTATAAATTCACTTTTGAAATTCCAGTAACTCATTTATTTAGAACAAACATTTTTGACCATATTTAAAGCCCTTCTTTGGGTTTAAAGACTTGAGCTCATAATGTAAATGCATGCATTGTTAATACAATGCAGGGGTTACCCTGGAAAAGTTTAAAAAATTGCCAATTATTTCAAGAGTTTTTAATTTTTTTTTGCCACTTCAAATTACTTATCACTAACAATTTTACTAATTATTGCAGGTGCTGGTAGTCTTATCAGTTTGGAGTCCAAAAATCAAAAGTAACATCTTAAATGCTTCATATTTATAAGTGAAAGCTTTTGAATAATTCCAAATAACCTGTGAAGTACTATTTAAGCAAATCTGTTTTGTCATGTCAAAATTTTTCATGCTTTAGTCTACTGAAAAAAGATCAAAGTGAAAAAATGTCACCCCAAATTTTCTGCCAGTCAATAAAAAATCCCCAAACTGGAAACACTGGGCAGCATTGCATGAAAGCTGCCTTTGGTTCTCACCATCACTTCCTGCTTTCCTGTCCAAACTTACTATGCAATGTCATGACATCACTAGGCGTGTGGCACACAGGACTGCCATTGCATAGGAATATGACATTCTGTTATTTTTCTTGAAGAATGCTTTGTGATTCAATTTCACACTGAATTTAAAAATAAGCAAACTATGGGGTTTTTATTGCCAGTATTATATTTTTATCACTACTTTAATCAAAATATCGTCAAGTGGAAATTTTGGCATTATGCACCACAATCCCTACAATGTATGCATTTACATTGTAGGGACTGTGCTGCACCAGGAAAGTTCACTGGAAAGAATATTTTACTAAAGCAAAAGCATACTTGTCTGGACCTATACCAATATTATGAATAGTGTAAGGTTATTTTCTGCTGTGGTCTTTTCCGTTAATCGGGTTAAGATCTCTCTCTGCATTTGCAGAACTCATAGATCTATTTTGTAAATAATTTTAATCCAATACTGACAAGCAGTAATAGTTTATAGTAATGGTTTAGCTAGATGTAATAGTTTAAAAGAACCATCATAAAAGGTTTTTCAGAGATAGTTTGGCTACTTTACAGTTTAAGCTTCTTTTCTTTAAACCCAAATGAGCTTTAGGCTCAAGATATTGAAATTATGTATTTTTGATTTCAATAGTAAAACGCATATTGTAATAAAAATACTACAGTACATCCTGTGAAAATGGTATAAACACTTCATTAGAAACTCTTCTTAAAAAATCAATTTCAATCCAATCATCATCATTATACAAGAATGTAACCAGAAATTTCTTTGGGTCACCTGCATTGCTGATGGCTTACAGAGACTTATTCTAAGTAAGTGGACTAATATGAAAATGCAATCACTAGCAACCAGGGCTTTGGAGTTGGTCGATATTTGAGAACTTTGACTCCTTTTATTATTATTTTGTTTTTAATAAATTGATAATTTATACAGAGTGAGTCATAAGTCTCCATAGAAATGATGAAAGCTGTGACTAATTTCTTTTTCATTTTCAGGAAAGTGAACCAATTGAAAAGAAATGCCACTAACAAAGGAAGAACAGACTGACATTATTCTGTTGCATTATATGATACCATTTGTACAAAAAAAATAAACATTAGTCACCACTTTCACCATTTGTATGGAGACTTATGACTCATCCTGTATATAGGGTTGCCACCTCATAACTTAGTCTTACCCAGAGACGACGATTTAAGAAACCAAAAAAAAAACCTATATGTATACATATACAATTTTTTTATTTATATAAATTAACAATTTTTTCTAGAGCTTTATGAAAAAAGAGCCATCTTGTTCTCACGTGTTGAATAATATTGTCGTATTCTAATTCCAAAAACTCAAAGCATTGTTTTAGTTCTTCAGTTTTTTTAGAGCTAATAGAAAATTCAACATATATTTTTAATACTGTTTTCAACATCGAGAGATAATAACTTACATGCGTGTCTGGCTGCATTACGTATTACGTGACAGTTACAATTACTTTTCAAAATTCACGGATTAAGGTCGGTTAATTTTCTGTAAACAGATTTGTTCTTGCCGTAATTAACAGATGCATTATCTGCAGAATAAGAACTTAAATTTGATAAATCAAGTTTATATTCTTGAAGACAATTCAATAATCTTGTATCAATTGCCTTAGAATTTTCATTTGGACCTTCATAAAAGTCAACAATTCTGTTTTGAATTCCTTTTTCTAAATGAAAATATTGAACTGCAATCGGGAGCATTTTTTTGTTGCCTCTGTTAGATGCATCATTAGCCAAAGAAAACGAAATCACTTTGCCGTTATTGATTCCGAGTTCGTCAAGAACTACTTGAATAGACTTAGGGGCTAGTATGCTGTGCGACTTGAATAATGACGATGTAATATACTTTATTTTCAAGCGAACACAAGATACATAAATATACAGGTCCCAATTCTATTGCATCTCCCTATCGTGTGTAGAGACAAAATATGGTGCAATTACACCAAAAATGAGCCCGCTTAATAACACAGATTCGTGTATACAATTTTCGCATCACGTAATTACACAATTTTTAATCGCACTTAACAACTAACTTAATCCTATATTCTTAACCTACTTAATATTAAGAGAGAAAAAGATTAGAGAATAAGAAGATCTTAGGAAGAAATAAGTTTTTAGGAAAAGGGTACTCGTTGCTCCACGTGTTTCTCACCGATCGCACGTCTTTCTTCTTAGGTGTCTCGGCCAAAAGTGTCTTAACTAATGGAAACTTGCCCCGAGGGCCTCCTGCTCTCTATTATTTCATTCCCCACACCTGGGATAGTTGAGGGTGGGTAGAAGGTTCTCGAAGTCGGTTATTCCACTGGAATAACCGACTTCGAGAACCTTCTTGCACAACCCGGAGAAATATTAATTAAACCCGGAGCCCAGAGATAACTCAGTGAAACCCGGAGTCTCCAGGTCAAACCCGGATAGGTGGCAACCCTACCTGTATATCATGTTTACTTATAATGACTGACTAGTGGTTTAGAAATCTGGAAGAAGAGTGAATACTTTTTCTTGCAGAAATTACAATGATCAGAGGTACACTTTTTAATTTAAATTAAGCTATAAAATATACTGAATGTTTTTCTTAAAAAATATATCTGGTTTAAATATTTTTTTCTAGTAAAAATATAAATTAAACACACCTCTTATTTATAATAAATCAGGGATCATAGAAGAAATCTGCAGTTTATGAATATTTCACAATAACTGGCCAAATTATTGAGTTGGCCAAAAAGTTCATTTGGTTTTCTTGATAAGATGGCTCTAGTAGTGCTTAGTTGGATATCTTGAATAACTTCATTCAAAACAGTTTTATTAGACTGTAATGTGACAACAGTCATATCAGTGTGATTTTAAGTAAAGTTTATCAAAATTGGTAACTTTTTGTTTTGCTAATTTAGTATCAAAGATAGAAGGGAAAATAAGCAACATTTTCAGTATATTATTCTTCATTATTTCAAGAAAGATAAAAATGCAACTAAAACACAAAAAAAAAAATTGTGCAGTGTATAGAGAAGGTGCTGTGACTAACTGAACATGTCAAAAGTGGTTTGCTGGAGATTTCTCACTGGATGATGCTCCACAGTCAGGTAGATCAGATGAAGTTGATAGTGATCAAATTGAGACATTAATTGAGAATAATCAATGTTTTACCATGTGGGAGATAGTCACTTCGTTACAAACCTGTTACTGGTGTGCTTTGTGAAATTACAGTTTATCACAAATGTTTTTGAACGTTTGAGCAGTTCTTCTTCGGGTGAGATCTGATGGAACGCTTCAAAATGGAAAGTGAATCTTTAAATAAATCGAACTCCTGTAGACCGAAATCTGTTGCAACGGGCACATGAATTCTTGCATACATGGCAATTAAGAGTCGGTTTCTATGAGGGTTTTCTATGTTTTTCTATTCAGGCTAACGATAGATTTAATTCCTCCTTCCAGTTGATGCAGGTGGTGCTGCAGCTATCTCTATAAATGGCTATGGCTTATAGCCATTTAAGATGCTCCTGGTGGGGAGTACTGATGACAATCTCGGCCTTGTCAAATTCTGCTTCAATGTCCGGATCAGATGCATACGTGGCAAGGGCAGTAGCGTGTCACCTGTGCTGCAGATCCGTTCGGTGCTCTTGTATACGAATGCTTAATGAGCGTTTTGTAAAACCAATATAAATCAGGTCTTTGTCCTATCTGTTGTCTTTAAGCGGGATGGAGGGATGGAGTAGACGCCAGGAAGTCTGTTACAATCAGGAGAGTCTTTTCTGTTCCAGAGGATGTCGAATATCGTCGGACATCTCCTGTATGCTATCTGCATACGATGTTTGTTGGCGATCTCTGTGTACACCACCTTAATAAAGGAGTTAAAAGTGATCGGGACACATGTTAGGTTGTCAGGATCAATGTTGGTTCTCAGATCCGTGTTGGGTGTGCTAAACGAGCGGTGGTGTCGCTCAACCAAACGGTGCATCAGACTAGGGTACCTGTGTTTGGTTGCTATCTTCTTGATATAAGCTAACTCGGCAGCTAGGGCTTGCAAGGTGGATGAATGGGAAAAGGCCCTTTTAACCAGAGCATTATATGTTGCAGTCTTGTATGAGAATGGGTTGCATGAACCCACGGGTATGTATATAGAAGACGCACTCGGTTTTCAGTATACTGATGTGCAAATGGTGGACCCTTCCAATTTAATGCTTATGTCCAGAAAGTGGACTTCAGTGCTGCTAGTCTGCTCAACCCCTACTGTTAAGCCATACAGATTGTAATTGAAGGCTTGTACGAAGGACAACATGTCTGCCATCTTATTCCACATGATAAAAATGTCGTCTATATATCTCTTATACAAGAGAATGTCCACGAGGAATGATGGAAAGACTTTGCTCTCAGCTGCCTAATGACCATTTTGCATAGGTCTCCGGACACTGGGTTACCCATGGGTACTCCTAGGGTTTGTCGGTTTTTCAAACCCAGTTTTCTGAACAAGTTTACATAATTTGAAAACCAGGTTTTCCGAACTAAAACACTGGTTTTTTGAGCTTAGACTTAAACATAAAAATCAATTATTTGATTAAAAATATCAACATTTTTACACAAAATAGTCTCTAGCATAAAACGGATATATTGCTAAATACTAAGATTCATAAAACTAACTACAAAAACAAAAAAGCATCCAATTCTCCTACAATAAGGAAAAATCTTGCAACAACGAAAAAATGATAGAAAGATCTGTACACTTAAAAAAATGTGTTGTTTTAGCTTTAAATGACATCGAGCTTCTCACACGTAGAATGAAGCAGAATATTGTAAAATTGAAGAGCGCCTTAAAGTTTTAGGACCAATACGTTTAGTAGCTGATGCCCTAGAATAACAAGATTTGCATCTTGTCACCCTACTTATTTACAAGTGAAGGTGTATTTGAATTTTTGTTATGTGAATTTGAAAAATTTGAAAACTGAAATTAGTTCCAAATTGTTACATGCTGTACAGGTACGAATTCAAGAGAGAAGACAAATGGGATTAGTAACTTTGGGATTTCTCCTTTATTTACAAAATCCACAGAACGTTTGAACAAAGTTGTCTAGTGTATTTCTTCCACTAGCTGCAAAATCTGCTATTATTAAGTTATCTGGACAAATATTATTGAGATTATATCCAAATTATTCTACAGAAGATGACTGAGATGATGAAAAAGTGGCAAAGAAGAAAATCAAGCAATAGCTTTAACAAATGCTATGGAAAAATCAATACATAAATATCTTCAAGAACCTGACGAAATTAATTTGTCAAGCCCTAAAACACTAACAATGGACTTTTTAGTATTAGAGAGTAAAAACAGAAGAACAAAAAGTTTAGATTTATTATTTTTTAATACTTTAAAGATGATTAAACCCAACTCAGTAACAAGAGTTTTTTTTTCCTATTTCTAGCAATTTTGTGTGCAAAAAAAGGACACAGTTGAGCAATAGATCTATAGTTGTTCTTCACTTTCTGAAATCATATTTTCTTAGGATAAATAAGAAATAAAATAATATTTTGTAGGCAAGCATTGTTATTCTTTTTCTTTTTGGTTTTATATGGAGTAAATTTTATAGTTTAATGTGATAATCTAGCAATTTCTTTTTTGTTTTGTTTAGACGTCGGACAATTTTATTTTGTTATATTTTGAAATTTTATAAATATTAAATAAATTAAAAAGTTTTAAAAGAAGTTATAAATATTCCTTATCTCCATTTTTTGGGGGAAGTAAATTTTTAAAAATTTGAAAACCGGTTTCATAGAGTAGTTGAGATTCGAAAATCGGTTTCTTAATAAGTTGGTTTTTGTATAAACCCTAGGTACTCCTCTTTTCTGCCTGTAAACAGTACCATTGAAAGCAAAGATAGAATTGTAACAGACGACATGGACCATTTCTAGTACTTGCTGGTGTAGAGTCCAATCCCAAACTAAAGTAAGAAAAAAATCTCTAAGGGAGCAAAAGGCTGGAACAAGCTCAACTGAAGCACACCGGTAACAGGTTGGTAACGAAGTGATGATTTCTCCCCGGTGTTTGGAAGATGGTGAGTTTTCTACATGGCAGATAGCCAACATATTCAAAATATCCAAATCAAACATTGAAAATCATTTGCACCAGCTTGGTTATGTTAATCACTTTGATGTTTGGGTTCCACACAAGATAAATGAAAAACTCTTTAACTATTTCCACATGTGATTCAATACTTAAATGTAATGATCCTGTTTTAAAACAAATAATAGGTGATGAAAACTGGATACTTTACAATAATGTAAAATGGAAGAGATCATGGGGCAAGTGAAATAAACCACCACCCCAACCATGCCAAAGGCTGGTTTTCATGTAAAGAAAGTGGTGATGCATATATGGTGGGAATTAGAGTCCTTTATTACAAGCTCCTTCTGAAAAACTAAATGATTAATTCTGACAAGTACTATTCCCAATTAGACCAACTGAAAGCAACACTCAACAAAAAGCATCTGGAATTAATTAATAGAAAACACATAATCTTCTACAAGACTGTATGTTTCTTTAATGACCAGACAAAAGCTTGGTTGAGAAGTTCTGAATCATCTACCATATTCACATTGCACCTTCAGATTTTTATTTATTTTGCTCTTTACAAAATTCTCTTAAAGGAAAAAACTTCAAATTGCTGGAAGACTGTAAAAGGCGCCTGAAACAGTTCTTTGCTCAAAAAGATAAATAGTTTTGGGCAGTCAGAATTATGAAGTCACCTGAAAGATGGCATAATGTAGTAAAACAAAACAGTGAATGCATTGTTCAATAAATTTATTGGTTAAAATGTAAAGTGTGACTTTAATTTTCATGTAAAAACCAAATAAACTTTTTGGCCAACCCAATAGTTTTTGTAACACCACATGATAATAATGAAAGTGAAACCTGTGAACAAATACTTTTTTCTTACTCAGGAAAAGGAACTAGCACACCAAAGTGTCAAACATGAAATGTCAAATACAACACCATCACCCTAATTTGCTAAAGATCACCACTGATAAAGATAAGCAGAAATAAAAAAAGTGATATTTCTTGAACCTTGGTTGTGAATATGGCCTGTATGCAACTTTGGTCTCTCAGTTGTTACACATAGAAATGGTATTCTTTACATTTTAAAACTGCAATTTTCTGTTTTCGGAAACTTTATTCAAACAATTACCGTATATTTCCGCAGATAAGACGAGATATAAATTTTTGTTAAAGTTTATGGTTTTAGCATACATCTGTCCTACAAGACGACCACCAAACTATCAACGGCCTATGAATTCAGTTTAGATTGGCAATCATCACTTGGATAATAATACTGTATAGTGTATACAGAATTATGTCCTATTTGTAATTTTTCAAATGAACAAATTTTATTTTCTTGCATCTTGCACCGCCTTGCGATTGTTGCAAACATTCGCAGTGATTTGGGAATTTGGGTAATGACCTTGACTATTCATAAAAACATCATACAAACTATTCTGTTTTGTGGACATACTCTACTCTCTACTAGTAAATAATTACGGTTTGTCCATTTTTTTAATAATGGTTTTCATTTATATAAATTTCAATCTAATTTTTTTTGTATTTGTCCTATAAGACAACCCCGGATTTTGGGGGCCTTGTTTTATGATTAAAGTATCATCTTATCTGCAAAACTATACAGTATAATAAATCATCAAATACATAAATAAGAAAGACTTTCAGGAATAAAATTTTTTATTTAAAATTTCTTATGAAGAACTAATGTTCTTTTTATAAATAAACAACAACTAACCTGTTATATATAAAGACCAACAACTGCCGAATTATCGGGCTAGCAAATGGCTAATGGAATATTAATAATTTAAGTAAATTTGTTACTAGAGTTAGGCGTTAGGCGCCATCTCTTGCTAAATTTAATAATTAGAATTTTAATTAAATAATTTAAATAAATTTAGGCCTAACTGGAAGAAAAGAATCGGCCCGAAGCGGGACTCGAACCCGCAACTTCTGCTATCCGTGCAGACACGTTACCAGTTACGTTACCCGGACCTTCGGTCCGATCTCCCCTTCCAGTTGATATAAGATTACCGTACGACCATCGACGGTCATCTTATATCAACTGGAAGGGGAGATCGGACCGAAGGTCCGGGTAGCGTAACTGGTAACGTGTCTGCACGGATAGCAGAAGTTGCGGGTTCGAGTCCCGCTTTGGGCCGATTCTTTTCTTCCAGTTAGGCCTAAATTTATTTAAATTATTTAATTAAAATTCTAATTATTAAATTTAGCAAGAGATGGCGCCTAACGCCTAACTCTAGTAACAAATTTACTTAAATTATTAATATTCCATTAGCCATTTGCTAGCCCGATGATGTTCTTTTTAAGTATTGTACAGTAAGACCCCCCCTTAATGCTGCCTTGATTAATGCTGATTTAATATAACGTGGCCTGCTCAAAGCCTAAAAAATGCTCAAAATTTACGCTGATTGAAATTATCATGGCATTTCCTTGATTCGTATATAATATGATTATTCCCAAACACAAATCAATCAGCAGAAGGTGGCAATTCGTACTTTCCTTAAATCTATGTTTGTTTGGTGCAATTTTAGAAAAAATATAACATCATGGATTCCATAGACAATATTGACTTCACTTGGCAAGAACAAACTGAGAAATGCATAAATAGAGTGTGGAAGAAGTTATGGCTGAAGGTATCCAAGAATTCTCAACGAAAAGAGCCTATCGCTGTATCGTTAGGTTAACCAAATTGTCAACCTAATCGATACAGGACTAAGAGATGTAGACGAGCAGGATATTGAGGAGTTACTGCAGGTTTCTGGTGGAAGCCTTACTAACGACAACCGTCAAGAACTGGCAGAACAAGGAATTCATCTAAAACTGGAAAATAGAGATTCCATAAACAAAGAACCAAAAGAATTTCTCTACAGATTTCCTTAGTAAATGTATGGTAACGATAACCAAAATCGTTGATCAAATTATAGTGAATGATACAGATTTTGAAAGGAGTGCAAAAGCAAGATGAGGCGTTTTGGATGCGATCTCTTGCTACCGACATTTGCTTAAGGAAAGAAGGAAAGCAACAAATGAAACTACATGACTTTATGGCAAAAAACAAGAATTTCAAAAAAGCCAGGACCTTTAACACAAAAAATGAACTTTACATTTTTGTGTGCATATGTTTGTTATTTAACATATATTATTATGCAAATTAATATAAAAATAATTTAAAATTATAGTAAAATTTGTTTATTTTTGGTCGTGTGTTCCCCTTTCCCTATTTACTCTATTTAAAATGACCTCGTTTAACGCCGTTTCGATTAGCACGCTGTTGTCTAGGAATGCATCTCCCACGTTAAGTGGGGTCTTACTGTACTATACATTTACCTTAAATATAAAACTATAAAATATATAGCACTTTTATAGAAAATAAAAATGCTACAGATTCATGTTTACAAAAAAGATTTTTAAATCTCCTGAAAAAATAGCTAAGAAGTGCCTGAAATTTTGATTATGCAAAAAAAAAAAAAAACCTGATAAATTTATTTTGTTAAAACTGTTCTGAACACAATATTGAATTCTGATCATTAAGCAGATGGAACACTGATGTTAACAGTTATTACTTAGTACACTATGTAGATACTTTAAAGCAGGAATGAGCAACACGCGGCCCGTTAAACATGTTTATGCGGCCCGCCAAGCATTTCTAAAATTGAATTTATTTTATCGACTTTCTCCCATCAATATATTGTTAAAAAATTAATTATAATAAAATGGTAGTACATACTAAACCAAAACAATTTTTTGTTACGAGTTACTCACTTGTCGGCGACTTGTTCAAACATGCAATACGAACGCGCCGCGTCTGTGCTTGTTTGTGTTTGCTTCTGTCACACAATCAGTCAGACTGGTAAGCTGTTAACTAGCAATTTTGGCAATTCTTGTGTTTCTTGAAAGGCGTGAGTGCAATATTGTTGTCAAAAAGGTAATATTAGAAATTTTTTTTTTATTCAAAATTAAGTTTTCCTACAAATTTTTTTAACTTTCAAATTTTTAATCCATAATAGCGTGTCGAAAAAGCAAACAAAAAAACGGAAGGTTGCGGATGAGCGCAGGCATTTCCAAGAAAAGTGGAAATTTGATTATTTTTTCACTTTTGTCAAAGATAAAGCTGTATGCTTAATACGCTCAGTGACTGCGTCGACATTAAAAGAATATAACATAAAAAGGCATTACGATACAAAACATGAACAACAATATAAAAACTTAACAGGACAACTCCGAATAGATAAGTTTAATCAAATGGAGAAAAACTTGGGAAACCAACAGGCTATTTTTAAAAATCAAGCTATTTTATCAAATACGGCAGTAAAGGCTAGTTTTGTTATCAGTCAAATACGGGCAAAAAAAATGAAACCCTTTGCGGATGGAGAGATGATAAAAGAATGTCTGACTGCTGTTGCAGAAATAGCATTTCCCGATAAAATAAATATTATTTCAAACATTAGTTTATCAAGATTCACCATTGCAAGGAGAATTGAAGACTCGTCCGAGAACATAGCAACAACGCTTCGTGAACGCATTGCAAAATTCGAATACTGTTCTTTGGCACTCGATGAGAGTTGCGATATTAGCGATACGGCACAACTGGCTATATTTTTACGTGGTATCGACACCAAATTTAATATTACCGAAGAATTGTGTTCACTGATTCCAATGCGAGGGACTACAACCGGCAAAGACCTGTACGATGAACTAAAGTCTGTGTTCGAAAAATTTTCATTTCATTAGAAAAGATTATTGGTATATCGACGGATGAAGCACGAGCAATGTCGAGCACGGAGGTAGGAGTATCGGGAAGGCTATTTCAAGACATTAAGAAGGTCGCAGGAAGGGAAATATTCGTTAACCACCGCATAATTCACCAGGGAAATTTGTGTGCGAAAAGATTGAGTTTGCCAAATGTCACAGTACCAATAATTAAACTAATCAATTTTATAAAGTCACGCGCGTTAGATCACCACGAATTTAAAGAATTCCTGAAAGATTTAGAAACTGAATATGGCGACGTGGTTTTTAATACCAAAGTACGTTGGCTTAGTAAAGGTGCAATGCTAAAAAGAGTATACAACTTAAAAAGCGAAATACAATTGTTCTTGGATATGAAGGGATAATTGATGTGCGATTTTGGGTTTCTTATCGACATGACTCAGCATCTCAATGATCTTAATGTGGAACTTCAAGGCAAAGGACAGTTTATTCACAATTTGTATGATAAAATTCGGGGCTTTGAGTGCAAATTAAAATTGTGGAAACAGCATCTTTTGCAGAATAATGTGTCTCACTTTCCACATTTAGAAAAAGGAAACGTTACTACTTCTCAAAAATACGCACAATATATAGACATTTTAATCAACGAATTTCAATTACGATTCCAAATGTTCAAAGCTGAGAAGACAGCGTTTCCACGAAAATGTTTTCCTCGCCATTTAATATCGATGTGGATACAGTTCCCGAAGACTTTCAAATGGAAGTGATTGACATGCAGAATAATACCGATTTAAAAAATGTATTTTTCTCAGTAAACATCGAAAATTTTTATAAATCTTACGTGAGCCCTGAGAAATTTCCACTTTTGACGAAAAATGCAAAGCAAATGATGTCTCTGTTCGGAAGTACGTATGTTTGCGAACAATTATTTTCAACCATGAAATTAATGAAAAATGACCACCGATCGAGACTGAGTGATGCACGATTAGAAAGCTGCGAACGTGTAGCTACCTCATCAATTCCAGCTGATATTGATCAGCCTGTATGGAAAAAACACTGCCAAATTTCTCATTAAAAATTTCAAGTAAATTCGTTTTTCTGTTCTTTTCTTGTTTGTTTTTTATTTTGCATTAAAATTTGTATATGAAATCTTTACTTTTTTTAAATTTTATATTTTTTTATTCTAATGTCTATTATAAATAAAGTTTTGTAAATTATTAATAAGTGTCACTTTATGTGCGGCCCGCCAAAAAATTTTAAAATTTAAATTGGCCCGTTAATTAAAAAAGTTGCTCACCCCTGCTTTAAAGTAAAGAGAACAGTCAACATTGACTATTAACTAGGATTTTCTTGACTTAAGTAGTTTAGCATACATGGGAAGTTAGTTCATTTAGAACATATATAGAGGTCCTAAATGAAATATATATTGGTTAGTACATATGTATATATGTAAACTTTTTTTTTTTTTTTTTAACTAAAAGTCCACTATATTTTATTTTTGTAAGGTTTGCAGCAAGTCACAAAAATAAGTTTTGTGACATACTGCAAATTTATATATTGCAAACACAATAATAATGAATCTTGTATTTGTACCTGAAATCTATATTGTTTTTTTTCTGATATCAACTGTTATATACACTATAATAGTTTGACAAAGCATTCTTTGAACATTAACAAAGAAACACTCATGGAGTGCTTATTTGAAAATGTCCACACTTTTGAATTTTACAGTTAGTCTAATCATCATGAAATTTGAACTTCAAAACTCCATTTAAATTACACAGGCTATATACGCATTTTAAAAAATAGATATAAAATTCACAACGTAAATAAAAATATTTATATATAAAAACAAAGATTCTTAAATTTGAAAATAATCCCTATTAAACTAATTTAAAATTAGGGCAATGTAATAGATAAATTTTCATCTGATGCAATTTAAGATAACAAAACATTCCTTCTCAAAAATTTCCCAATAAAGATATTTACAATGTATTTTCTTTGTTGTAATTAAATTTTTGAATAACTTTGCTACAAACCAGGGCTGTGGAGTCAGAGTTGGAGTCGTGGAGTTTGGTGTTTTAGTTGGAGTCATCAAAAATTCCTCGATGACTTTTTCAATGTGTTATATAAAAAACAAAAAAGTATTTGAATTGTGTCACATTTGACCCTCCAAGATTTTTTTCAAATCTATGAGTTTGGAAATCTCCCGAACCCAAAAAAAATCTCAAATAAAGGGAAAAATTGCACGTATGTTGGCATTTAATTTGTTTGATTTCTTTATTCTGTTCTGAAATATTAAACAATAACTCGGAATGAGTAAAGTTTAAGAAACAAAATTTGGCACAATAGCATGTGTATAAAAAGCATTATTGCTATTAAATTTTGGTTCTTTATTACAGGTCGACAGGGTAGAGATATAGAAGGGGTCACGTGTCATATCTCCAGTGGGGTTGGACTTAATGAATATTTTACTTGTTATTAGCATTCACAATTTTATAATATAATCAAGATAGGTTAATAATAATAATAATAATTAGCTCAGAGTTCAAACAGTTAAGAGTTGAAAGTTGTAATTTTGTACACAGGATACAAAATAAGAATGTACACTAAGATGGGATTTTTCGAAATTTCTCTCACTGGGGAAGATGGAGAGGTTAAATATTACCTCAAAGAACTCCATTTTTACTGTACTTTTTTAGATGCCATTTTTTGTGAAAAATTGAAAATACTTTTAGACCCATCTAAAAATTCTCTAATTAGTCTCATAAGAGGGGCAACTTAATTCTTGCACCCAGTGAAAATGGGTAAGATCAGCGATAACGTAATAATCATAATCTGCGTTATCGTCACTTTTTGCCCAAGCAACATCTGGCTCATCCGCTATTTTTTTTTTTATAAAATTCATTTCTACCCTAAAAATTAAGCTTGAATTCTAATATGAGTACAGGCAGAAAAGAAAATCTTACAAAATTTTAAGATGATATTTACTATGCACTGGAAAAAATAAATCACATTGACCACTCTAAGTTTGGATGTTAAAACTGCAATACTTCACTATCCAGACATTATCCAAGACACAGCATTGATTGTCACAGCACTGCCACCATAGTTGATGGCAATGCTGTATCTTAAATCAGTTTCAGTAGAGTGTTTATTTTCTGCTCTTAAAATTATTAAACATGATTTAAGAGCTTCAGTGAATGCTGACTTAATAGAAATTATTTTTTTTTTGTAAGGAGTAATTCAGTTTATAACAGGTGAAAAATAATAAATTAATCAACATGGCAAAATAAGCAACTTTTTTCTTTACCAGTCTAAATGTTATATTTCTCATTCTTGACTTAGTTTAATATATCTGTGTACTTATATATTACCCAATGTATTCATATGTTTAATTAGTTTTTTAAAATTGTTTTATTTTGCATTTTTTTAAAATAATCAGAATCATCGTCATTACTACTTTTCCAGCTGGAAAGGATAAGAATGACGATCAGTCAAAAAATGACTTTTCCAGATTTTTACTCTTGGACTCAGGTTGAAACGTAGAGAAGTGCAAAAGCATTCCAGATTTTTTCTGTACGCAAAGATGTTAAAATGTATACCAACCGATTTAGTTCAACTATTTTGAAGCTTAATTCCTGTGTTACACCATCCGACTCCAATTCAAAATCGTGCCTCCCATACAATCTAACATTTGTACATACATAAAAAAATCTGAATCTTTTGCATATCTCGACATTTCAAGGTGTCCCGAGTCCAAAAATGCAAAAATTCGGAGTGGGATCATTTTTTGACCAATCGCTACACTTTTCCTCTGTTATATATAACAGCCGGAAAAATAAAAATTGTCAAATACATATTATATATTAGAAGTGTTGAACACGAGAACGTGTTAGTAACAATCACATGGCTTTTTCCACCTTTATTTAGTTGATTCTCCTCTTGGTGGTATTCACCGTTTCGATAATGAAGGTTTCACAACAAATTATTTATATATTGATTATGTTATTACTTGGAGGAGTATTTTAGCTTTGAAATAAAAAAGTTTCTACATTCTATCTCTATTAGAACTATACTGAAGCTTATATTCTGAGGTCACATAATGACGTCAGAATTTTCGGGCCTATTTTGTTAACAAGTCCGCCCCCGATCGGAGTCAAAGTTGTGTAAAAACCTACCGACTTCACAGCCCTGTTACAAACTTTAATTTTCATCTACATTGTAAATATTGTTGGCTTTTCCCAATCAATGCAAGATATCTGTTTGCAGTGCTGGATCAATCACTAGGGATGTGAAGCATACAGACAACTAGAGTCTCGGGTTCCCGAAATTGAAAAAATAACAAAATAAAGCAGTTTTCCAATTATAGCTGTGTATCGTAATTTATAAATAATTCTATAGCTACAATTAGATGTTATTAGTTTATGACGATGTAAAATTATCTAGACTGTCTACTTGAATAATAAACTTCTAGCAATGGATCATAGATATGAAAACATTTCAATTAACCTAAATGTAAAATTTATACAAATATATATAACTAGTTTGATGCTGAAATTTAACATTTTATAAATAAAAAAAACTGATTCATCTAAATTCTCCTCAATTTATTATTTAAATTTGCTAAGTAGGCCTACTCTTTCAGACTAATGCTGATTAAGATTTAATTTACAGAAAATTCTTTTAAGCATTTATTAATATCACATATTTTCCATCAAATTGCAATAAATTAGCTTTAGGTCTTAATATCTATTTAAAATTAATGACCATGAGATATTTTTAACTAAGAAATGCATTAAATCAATTCTTTTCCCAGTGGTAATTTAGGAATATTTTAGAAAATTCATCACTGAGAAAACAATTAGAAATAATAGACAAAAATTTCCATCTGGTTGAATTTATTCAAACTGCAAAAAATCTGTAACCAAAATTTTTATTTCATACTAAAAATAAAAACAAATTCTAAAATTTTCTCTAGTTTTTCCCCAATACTTGAACATAAATTTGTTCTTATGAACATTATTCATTGATTATGATTAAAGATCAATGTATTGATGTAAAAACCCAGTAATTTTCGGTGAATTATGATAAAAGTATTATCCGAATAGTTAATTTTTTCTTTACACGTACAGAGAATAGCTACGTAGAAACTCGAGGTTACGAATTAATAAAACTTAACATCGTGTCGTATATTAACTCGAAAAGCTTACGAGACGTGGGCAAAATTTTCGGGAGCATATTATTTGGTGTCATCCAGATATATACACACTTTACAAATCTGATAAATTCTTTACGAAACACAAAAAAAAATATTTCGACGTCGGATATTTATTTTTTAAGCCGAGTCTCGGAATGCACGCCGGACGAAATTTGCATTTGGCACGCGTGCCCGACCGGCGACGTCGTCCGGCATTATATATTAAATTATACGTATAAAGAGAATCGTTTTCGCCGACAACCCGTTTAACTTACGTTAATTCTAAATAGATAAATTTTTTACCTCTCGAACATACTTCGCTCGTACTTTCGGATTCTTCCGGATTCTTTTTAGTATTATTATTCGTCATTAATTCGTTTCCCAAATTTTCTTTCATCTGTTTGGCATTCTTTTTTTCCGTGGAACCACGAACGCTCACCAGTCCGCAATTATCGTCGTCGGTATTAGAAGGCAGTGGCATCTGTTGTAATTCTTCTATAGCTGCCGATATGGCAAGATTCACGAACTTATCGTTATCGACGAGCGGTTCGACAGATCCAAATTGAGATTTCAAGTTATTATATATTGTTTGGTACGCATAAAGATTAATTCCACTTTCTTTTAAGCCGTCCAAACAAAAAAATAAACAATGCTTATTTTCTTTATACAACGGTTCTACGGCAAAATGTTCTTCGATAAAAGAACGATCCAGAGAGTGCCAATTTATGAAAGTGAGTAGGGTCCTCATGTCGCTCTCCCGTCGGGTAATGTCGCAACTGACCCATCTGGTAATAAACCTCATCAACGTGGCCTGCGGCACGTACCAACTCTTACTCGAAAGAAAAGATTCGACTTTAAAAAGCGGATATTCCAACATCTCTTCCTGTTCCATCACAGTATTTATGTTTCTCTGAATAAAAATGGTCACGTTATCTATAAGAGACACCATATTGTATTTCTCGGCCATTTCTTTAACGGACAAACAATTAGTAACGTCTAGGTAACGTTCTAGATATTCGGCACAGTAATTTTTCAGCTTGAGGATCAAGAAATGATTAGCGAGACGTAGCAATTCTTCTACGTTACTTCTGTCTATCATTACCGTACCTGTATACATATAATTGAGCAGCAATTGAAAGGCCTCGTGACTGCGACAGCTAACGGTTAACTGCTCCTTAACAATTTTATGCATCTTGAGCACAGAATCAAAATACGGGCTACAAGCAGCAAGAACATTGCGATGAGCCTTGAATTCTTTGCCTTTAACATGAAAAGTAACATCGCAGAATCTTCCATTTTCTCTCTGAATTCTCAATTTATCCAAAATTAAAGAACCTTGATGATTTTCGGTGAAGTTCATGGAATTGTTTGGCATAAGTACAGAGAATGCCATTTTTTAGATCTAAATTAATTAATTTTTTAATGAGAAAGATTAATAATTAGAATAAATCGTTCAAATTACATTTGTTTCGATTAGAACGAAACGAGTCCTAAAAACTCAATGGTCAAGCAAACGTCAGGCCAAGTAAACACGACTTTGAAATTCAAATTCATTTTACTAAACATATAAAGTAACACATTTACTAAATACTTATTAAATTCCAATTAATATAACTCGCACAATTCTTTTAAAATTTCCCAATTTTCCACAATATTTTTTTTAATAAACCAAAACTTTGTGATTAAAGGCGTCTCCTTCTCAAGACATAAAAAAAAGAAACCGATTTTCTGCTAAAGCGCCACCTCACATTTATTCTTTACAATTAACAAAATATATATGTACGTTTTTCTTTCTCAAACACATTTAAAATGTAGTTTAAATTTTTTATTATTTTTATACACGAGCTTGTTATTAATATTTAAACAATTGTATTTTTCATCTAGATCTAGATCAGGGGTCGGCAACGCGACGTCCGCGGTGAGATTTTTATGCGCCCTCACTATATTAGTGAGGGCGCATAAAAATAATTTGAGAGTTATACACATAATGAGCCCAATAACCATATCGCCCGTATCCCGTATATAAGACAATATAATCGCGCAAGCGCAGCGTCAGCAAATAGCAATCGAGGACATACACTCGCTCAGGGCCGGATCATCGCATAGACAAATGAGACAAATGTCTAGGGCCGGGTCAAACTGTCTATTTTGAAAAAATTTGTAAATAAGATAGTTTACTTTTCTGTATATAATAAGCAAATAAACAAAAATATATTGCTTTTTATATGGTTATTGTGAATTCTAAAATCTAAAGAGAATGTGTTCTTATGTTTCTTCTTGTGGGAGAGGGAGGGGGCCGGGTAAGAAGAAAATGTCTAGAGCCCCAAAGTGGGTTAATCCGGCCCTGCACTCGCTACGTGTACCAGTAGCGAGTGTACGTCCTTGTCTCTTCACGTATTTTGAGTATTAGTGCCCATACCACACCATGTAGTCGCGCTTCTCATCGCCAAATACGTATCGTACTGGCTAAAGGCCTTTTAAGAGTAACTGGCCTCATTCAGGCATTCGAGACACGGAGAAAACTTGAAAAACTCTACGTGGAATTTCTATATAAACCCATCGTGAATAATTGTAAAAGAAAAATAATATATTGTTTTAATGATGACTGCAAGGGCGTCGCCAGCCAATGAGCCAGGGGGGGCAAAATGATATAAATTGATAAAGGATATGAATTGTATGTAGGTAAAATAAAAACGATTCATAAATTTTAAGAAGCTTAAGATTATTTTAATTAAAACATAATCTTCTTGGGTTTTTCGCGCGGGAATTATAAATCGGGCAATAAATGACTTAGCATTTAAATAATTTTTTTCGCATGTCTAGGGAGGGGCAACTGCCCCTCTGCCCCCCTCTGGCGACGCCCTTGGATGACTGGGAAGAACAATTTTGTTCTATTGATTTCAAAGGCAAATGTATCAGCTTACTGCGTAATAATAGTGTGGCCATCCCCAAGAAAAGTAACATCGAAAGACACTTCAGAACCGTTCATTCAAATTTTGATGCCGACTACTGTGCGCTCAGAAATAATAAGAAGAAAGTATATCTCCCTTAAAATCAGCTATAACCAAACGACGAAGCATTTTTGCTAAACCTTTGGACGATCTAAAGCTGCAACATCCGCATCATTTCAAATCTCACATTTATTCACTGAGAAGAAAACAACCATATACGGATGGGGATTTAATAAAAGAAGTCGTGTTAGAAGCTTCTGACTCGCTATTTGAAGAGTTCAAAAATAAATCAGAAATAGTTTCGGCTATAAGCGCTTCAAAATTTTTAGCCAGAACTGCAATCAAAAGAATTGAATCGATTTCGGATGATTTAGAAACATAATTATCAAATGATACGAAAAAAGTGCACTTTCTTTTTTTCTACAGTTGAATGAATCAACAGACGTAGAAGTCGTAGCTCAGCGGTTTGCATAAAAATAGTGTTCGATAATTTTTATACAAAAGAATTTCTTAAAATCTTTCCGCTAGAGGGGTGTACTCGAAGCGAAGATATATTTTCCGCATTGAAAAATTTTTCAACGACTAATTGGCCCACCAGTGGCCGAGAGGTTCCGATTCCTGAATTCGGTCGTGGGTTCGCTAGCCACGTAGAGTTTTCCGGGTTTTCTCCGCGTCTAGGACCAGTACGAATAGAACCAGTTACACCGAACAAGACTTTCCGGAAGGCGTTCCACCCTAGGCAGATTGCCCGAATGTTACGTTGCCATAACTAAACAAACAAGCGACGATTAATAAATTACCACTGCAGAAATTAATTTCCATTACTACAGATGGAGCACGTTCGATGACTGGTAATACTATGGGATTTGTGAAAACCCGAACGGGGGTCGACTGGGAGGTCCGAATGAGGGGTGTCAATCGAGAATTTAAAGATCTCCTTTCAGACGCGACTAGAAGGAATTGAATGTGTCGATTAAACAATTGGAGTTTTTTTTTTTTTTTTTTGGTAAAATATGTAAAACAATAGAAAAGACTAAAGTCGAGGAAACGCGGCTGGAGAGGAGTCGTATTTAGTCGCGACGTTAACTTCTCCCGCGCCCTCTATCGGGCTTCGAATTGTCGCCAGGTGACGATAAGAGACCAATGGAGAGGCGACTTTGGATGAAATCTTATAAAACCGCGCGTTTCGAGGACATTCAAAGTTCTTGGTTTTTGGTTCGGAGTGCTCCGCTACTGGATTCTTGCTAAGGTTTAATAACAAAAACTGGGTCGACGTTTCGGATTTGTCTTCGACCTCTGCTTCCGACAACCATCACTTCGAGTTGTGCTGTGCGCCCCGAGCCGACGCTCTCCACACTCTCCACATCACCTTCGTCAGAAGTTTAAACGATCGACTGGACTATTGAACTGTTGCACGGACTGGTCCACCCTTCGGATTGGTAATTTGTAGAGTTGTTGTAAGCACCATTTTTATGTTTATTAAACGGTTTTAAATGGTAAACCTGTCTCGGTGAGTTTTTCTGCGCCCATACGACTGTTTTGGCCGCTCGACTGTCGTGACATGTTTCCACCAAATCGGCTAACCTCACAGATTTATTGCTTTAAGGAGACAAGATTATTCATTTCATACCATTGTCTTATACATTGGGAAGCATTATGCGCGAAAACTATTGGTTTTAATAACAGTTCATATTCAATATACAATTCAATATTGTTATTAATAATATACAATATATAATAACAATATCAGTATTTACTATATTTCAAAAAAATTAAAAATTAAGAGTAGAGGAAATTTGTTTTTTTTTTCTCAATTTTCTACAGGTTTGCAATTTTTTCAAATTGCAGCTCCGTGAGGTCACGGGTCGACGCGAACTAACGGATTGGAACGTTTAGAATGTCGATAGGAAAAATCCAGCTTTGACTCTGACTGGTAGACATGGCAAAATTTGGAAATAAATGTAGCATTCGTTTGAAAGCGAAATTGTAATGAAGGCATAAAGAAAAAAATTCTTAGCCCTCAGAAAAGAAAATGTCGTGGCGTGAGATACGAGCGACAGTTTCAAAGTTGGATCAACACTTGCGGACCATGTCAAACGGAAGTGTCAAATCGATTAACTGATCAAAGAAAACTTTAATCATATATATATATATATATATACAAATAAGAGTGTTTGTTCGTTTTGCACTCCTAGACCATTTGACCAATTGCTCTAAACTCGACAGTCGTGTTAATATACTTGAAAATTACATAATACCCTCCGTGCCATCCCAAAACATCGATATAATTTTTATTGGTGATGGGATTGGAATATCGATATATCGTGCCTGGTGATTTCCGATATCGCGATACTCGTGGTTTCGATATCACCGATATGTCGTAGTGTTTTGGTGCGATATATCAGCGGAAACTGTGGATTGGCTGGGAACAGGACAAAAGAAAGCAGCGTTCGGCGGTTTGTTGCGCTGTTGGGCACCATCTCGCGGACTGCCAGACTGCGCGACTTATGCGATTTGCGAGTGATTTAGAATTGTTGCAAAGTATGTAAAAAACAAGTTAAAACCTTAGGAAACTCGAGGTCCCATCTGCGATCTTACCACAAAGGAATTTTGGGTAAGGACTACAGAAACCTTCAAAACACCAAGTAAAAAAGTAAACAAGCATGCCGAGGTAGGTTTAAAGTTTAAACTTAAATAAAATATGGTTTACCATTAGTGTTGCCACCAAGCCGGTTTTTAAATTCATAGTCCGGATTAATTATTAATTTGTCCAGTTTTCGTGGAAATTGTGAAATTTATGATAAAAGAAAATAAATTTATAAAAATTTTTGCGAGTATTTTATTTTAACGGTTTAAGACCCCCACCCAAACTTGTCCCTAGGCTAAGAGTGACAGAAAATGTACTTTTAAAATTCTAACTTGCAAATATCTCTGGCAAATATTAGGTTTGTTCCAACACAATTCCCTAACTGGTTTAAAACTGGCACGCGCATTGTTCGGTTCTTGGCTGTAAAATGACATTGCGCATGCCTCGTACGGATTCAAATTCAAACCAGTCAGAGACTTGATTGGAACAAACCTATTGTAAAGCGAATGTGAAAGTTACAAGTTTATGATTTCTATTTTAATTACCGTATTTCATTATTTAATATGACAACTCAAGAAATTGAAAACCCAAACAAGAGGAAGCGAAGTTGTAAATTTAATAAAGATGGGTTGACACAAAACGAATTTCAAAAGTGGTTACGACCTGTTCCAGACAATATTGCCACCTTTTTGAAATTGCCTGTCCGGGCCAGCAATTTTGAAAAGGTGGCAGCATGTTTACCATAATATACGAACATTTCTGGTTGCTTGTTGTAGAAATTGAACGAACCTGAATCAGAAGTGGAAACAGAAATATGTTTCCTCGCAGTCAGAGTCGAACTCGATAGATTTGCCGTACAAAAAGTGAATCGTCGTGTTCGTCCAGTTCCAGAAACGATTCTCGCCGAAGTTTTGGTCCAAGTTCCACTCCCAGTCTCACGCAGGCTGTAACAGGATCTATCCCATCAATGTGTAAGAATGAAACTGATTCTCAAAGTAAGTGTAGCATGCTAAAATTAAGTACCGTTGATACGATATGTCATGGTTATTAAACACAATTTTAATATAAAATTTTAGGTGGTTGTATAAAAGACAGGGTTTTCAACGACGCTCTTGTAAACTTCATTTGTAAGGAGAACTTACCCCTATTATTTTGTGAGTCTGAGGCTTTCAAAAAATTCTGCAAAATTGCAGCGCTAGACTACAAAGTACCAGAACGGAAAAATATTCGTGAAATGATTGAGGAAACGTATGAGGCTGTATCAGCTTTATTTCGCTCGAAAATTTCTACTGTCCAACGTCTTTCGTTAACAACTGATATACAGACTGATACTTATAATAAGAGTGTACTATAGATTACCACCTATGGAATTTCGGGACTTTGAGTATATATTTGAACTCGTAAGTTATAAGAAAGTTATCATACTTTTTTCGGCGATCGCGCGATGATCGGGAGTCGCGTCGCTCTCTCCACTAAGCCTATCGCGTGTTTAACAGGCAGTCCGGCACTCGGCCATATATACCTTCAACAAAGGCAGATGATGATCCACGAGCACACCGACTGTCTACAGTTCGAGTTAAGTCCTTTTCGCACACTCTCGCACTCGTCGACCTCGGAGGCTACGGCTCCTCAGTCTCGCTATCGCTTGCAGTCGGCTAGTAAGTACTACGAGCCGACCGCGCTATCGCGATCGGGAGTCGCGATGCTTGAACAAAAGGAACTGGCGTTCGACTGTTCGTGCTCCCCACGGACTCCCCCGGGAGGGGAGCCGCCGGCAGGCCGCCAATTGTTTAACGTCACTAGTTATTGATTCGAGGTAGTTCTTGAACAAAAGAAAATAAAAAGGAAGTGGCATTCGATTGTTCGTTCAATTTCTTGCCTTTCAGAGTGCTTTTTTTAAAATTTGTTTGCTGACTTTACCCGCGAGATGGCAGCACTAGCAACTACGGTGCCGTCTGCGTGAAAGGATTAAGAAAGTATGATAACTTAAAAATTATGATAACTTTTTTTATTTTTCGTCTCCGGTCAAAATGTAGAGTATCATTGAACTCGTCTCGGTCCCCTCAGTTCAGGTATATACTCAAAGTCCCGAAATTCCGTAGGTGGTAATCTATAGTATCCTTCAGTTAAGTACTCGAAACAAACAACACTAAACGAATTTTTCAGTTCTTCATCTACCAAGTAATTGTAAATAGAGGACACAATGTAATGTAAGCCTTTACTACTGTATAACGCACTACTGTATTTTATTAATTGTAGTTTTGTGGTTTTTTTTCCAACTTCGCTTTAGTCGTCACATCGGATAACTCGACACATTTCCACTTCCCCTTGGGGTGTCGACTTATGCAGAGTCGACTGTAATCAGCAGTATGCCCGTCTTGTAACTCTTACTCATAACGCCACCCACTCAAATTCACTGCCATCTACGAAATGGCATGTAAGAGACATGTGACTTTTATTCTTATTGAGGACACTATAGATTACCACCTATGGAATTTCGGGACTTTGAGTATATATCTGAACTGAGGGGACTCTACTTTTGGACCGGAGACGAAAAATAAAAAAACATTATCATAGTTTTTAAGTTATCATACTTTTTTAATGCTTTCACGCAGACGGCACCGTAGTTGCTAGTGCTGCCATCTCGCGGTAAAGTCTGCAAACAAATTTAAAAAAAGCACTCTGAAAGGCAAGAAATTGCACGAACAGTCGAACGCCAGTTCCTTTTGTTCAAGCATCGCGACTCCCGATCGCGATAGCGCGGTCGGCTCGTAGTACTTACTAGCCGACTGCAAGCGATAGCGAGACTGAGGAGCCGTAGCCTCCGAGGTCGACGAGTGCGAGAGTGTGCGAAAAGGACTTAACTCGAACTGTAGACAGTCGGTGTGCTCGTGGATCATCATCTGCCTTTGTTGAAGGTATATATGGCCGAGTGCCGGACTGCCTGTTAAACACGCGATAGGCTTAGTGGAGAGAGCGACGCGACTCCCGATCATCGCGCGATCGCCGAAAAAAGTATGATAACTTTCTTATAACTTACGAGTTCAAATATATACTCAAAGTCCCGAAATTCCATAGGTGGTAATCTATAGTACACCCCTTAACGGTCTCGACTTTCTTTTTCAACCATCACGAATGCCTTGAACATCATCTTCGCAATTGTCAATTGTCGGCAAGTAACGTCTAAGGATTCTTAATGCCTCTGGCATGAGAAAATGCAAAATTGGATTCCGGTGTGACATTGATGTAAATTGTATATTTTCTTTTTGTTTATCTGTTATTATTTTATGCATAAAAATACATAAAATGTTAAGGCATTTTTATTAATATGTATATATATATATATATTAATTATATATTAATAAATAAATCGTCTCCCCCTCTTCTGAAAAAAATGAGTTCGCACCACACGTGCGGAGTGAATTCATTTTTTCGGGAGGAGGTGACGACTTATCGGAGTGTGGGACAACAAAAGTATGTCGACTTATCCAGTGGTGACGAGTTAAACGGTGTCGAGTAAACCAGACTTTTTTTTAACATTAATGCCTACGTAAGTCGGCCGGGACCACAGAAAACTGACTACTTAACCGATGGTGTCGAGTTATCCGGGTGTCGATTTATGCGGACTCGACTGCATATATGTGAGATTTTACAATGCGTGATGAGTGGAGGATCGAGAAATATTAGGTAATGGCTGCTGTTACCGACAACGGTGCCAATGTTTCCAAAGATGAGAATAATTTATTTGAGAGAAACAAACACTTAGGCTGTTTTGCGCACACTTTAAACTTAGTCGTTGTAAAGGCAGTGGAAGAAACAAAGGATTTAGATGCTTTAATTTTAGTGGTTAAAGATGTTGTAGAGTATTTTAAACATTCAGTTGCAGTATCAGACAAATCGAAAAGCATCCAGGCACAAAATAAATCGAAAAAAAATCGAAACAATCTGTGACAACATGCCGAAACTCGAGAGATGTTGATGAGATTTGTAGCGTAAAGCGCCTAAAATCGAGTCGAAATTTCGATCAATTATAAAATTTAAGTTGGGAAATTTCGGAGGATAAAGCGGATCAAGAACATGTCTCGGTGCGGTAGACTCGACAAAAAGGAAAACACTTGTTCTAAAACAAACGCGACGCGGTGATGAAGCGAGATCGAAACGAATTCGGATCGAGAAAGGTCGATCCGAATTCGTTTCCTTGGACCTTTCTCGATCCGAATTCGTTTCGATCTCGCTTGGAGAAAGAAGAATGACCAATCGGGGGTGGGGGAAAAGGGACACACGGCCAATCAAAAGAATGAAATTCGAGGGGAAATCACATAAAATCCCCGAAAGAAAGGCCGAAAGACAGAGAAGACAGAGCTCTCCTCTTGCCGAGAAGTGTGTGTCGGAATCTCAAAAACTTCATCCAGTCGCCCGCATCAGCCGTCATCGTCCCGTCACCTACTCAACGGACTCTCCACCATCAAAGCCCCAAAGCACGCATCTCCTGGCATCGTACTCTTATTCGACGACCGACATCCAGACTTCTTATCCAAGACGATCTACATCGCATTATTTTGTTGATATTATGTAAGTTAGTTTTAATGTTAAAATAAACGGTTCTCGTAAGAAACTTGTCATCTTTACCTCTGCCGCCATCACCCGCATACGATCAGTCCCTAGGCTTTTCCTGATGCGCGATTAACTTATTGCCCCTAAAAGTCGGCATCTTACAGTAGAACTGAGCCATGATGTAAGTGCAGTATTACTAAGTTTTCACAGTGCACCTCGTATGATTTCTGCATACAATCTTCAAGTACTAGTTCAAGAGAAGTGATCGATATTTTGAAACCATTTGATGAGCTATCGAAACAGATTTCAGGTGAAAAATATATTACATATTACAGTTAGTTCTGTACTGCCAATGATAAATAGTATGACCAAAACCACAGCTGCCAGAACTCTTTTGGAAACAGTAGAGAAAATTTTTGAGATTGCCATGTTGAATTCCCTGGCACACTATTTTAAAGATGCCGAAATCAACCACTTGCTAGCTATTGATATTTCTAGTATACTTGATCCGCGATTTAAATGACTGCATTTCGATTCGCCAATAGCTTGTTCACGGGCAATATCTCACATCAATGAGGCCCTAAAAGATATTGTAAAAGTAAATATTGTAAAAGTAATAAAGTGGCTGAGCATCAGTTACAAGATAGGGTAGTAAAGACTGCTAACAGTGACGATATCTGAAGCTTCCACGCCTGTCTAGCTGCAATGCAGACAGACACTGAAACACAAAGAGACTCAGGTAGCTTGGTTACAGAGTAAAAACATTACCTAAATCAAAATTTGATAGACCGTAAATACTGCCTCTTAACAGTCGCATGCAGACGAGGAGGGTCGCCTTGTGACCTCAGCTCATATTTTTGTTTATACTATAAAAAACATTAATTTTGGAATTTGAGGTTTTTTACTTTTATCCCCTAAGGTTTGTGAATACTTTAGAGCAGGGATGAGCAACACGCGGCCCGTTAAACATGTTTATGCGGCCCGCCAAGCATTTCTAAAATTGAATTTATTTTATCGACTTTCTCCCATCAATATATTGTTATAAAATTAATTATAATAAAATGGTAGTACATACTAAACCAAAACAATTTTTTGTGACGAGTTACTCACTTGTCGGCGACAATTCGGATCATGGAGGAGTTTATTGCTATTCGCTTGTACTCCGAAAGACAGGAAAGTGATCGCAAGGCGACCGAAGAGTTGGCCTTATAGAAAATGGCTGTACGCGAGAGGGGCGATAGAGTGCCTTCCGGGAGGACTTTGATGGGAAGCTGGCCCCTATTCAGGCGTCATTGGCAAGGAGGAAACCCGGAAAAACTCCTAGCTGCCAGCCCGTCCGAGCGGGGCGTGAACCCACGATCGAACTCCAGTGTTTAGGGTCTGGTCTCCGCAGCTATGAGCGGAGACGGAGTCCACTCGGCCACTGGTGGGCCACTTGTCGGCGACTTGTTCAAACATGCAATACGAACGCGCCTCGTCTGCGCGATTTTTTGTGACGAGATACACACTTGTCGGCGACTTGTTTAAACATGCAATACGAACGCGCCGTGTCTGTGCTTTTTTGTGTTTGCTTCTGTCACACAATCAGTCAGACTGGTAAGCTGTTAACTAGCAATTTTAGAAATTCTTGTGTTTCTTGAAAGGAGCGAGTGCAATATTATTGTCAAAAAGGTAATATTAGAGTTTTTTTTATTCAAAATTAAGTTTCCCTACATATTTTTTTAACTTTCAAATTTTTAATCCATAATAGCGTGTCGGAAAAGCAAACAAAAAAACGGAAGGTTGCGGATGAGCGCAGGCATTTCCAAGAAAAGTGGAAATTTGATTATTTTTTCACTTTTGTCAAAGATAAAGCTGTATGCTTAATACGCTCAGAGACTGCGTCGACATTAAAAGAATATAACATAAAAAGGCATTACGATACAAAACATGAACAACAATATAAAAACTTAACAGGACAACTCCGAATAGATAAGTTTAATCAAATGGAGAAAAACTTGGGAAACCAACAGGCTATTTTTAAAAATCAAGCTATTTTATCAAATACGGCAGTAAAGGCTAGTTTTGTTATCAGTCAAATACGGGCAAAAAAAATGAAACCCTTTGCGGATGGAGAGATGATAAAAGAATGTCTGACTGCTGTTGCAGAAATAGCATTTCCCGATAAAATAAATATTATTTCAAACATTAGTTTATCAAGATTCACCATTGCAAGGAGAATTGAAGACTCGTCCGAGAACATAGCAACAACGCTTCGTGAACGCATTGCAAAATTCGAATACTGTTCTTTGGCACTCGATGAGAGTTGCGATATTAGCGATACGGCACAACTGGCTATATTTTTACGTGGTATCGACACCAAATTTAATATTACCGAAGAATTGTGTTCACTGATTCCAATGCGAGGGACTACAACCGGCAAAGACCTGTACGATGAACTAAAGTCCGTGTTCGAAAAATTTTCATTTCATTAGAAAAGATTATTGGTATATCGACGGATGAAGCACGAGCAATGTCGAGCACGGAGGTAGGAGTATCGGGAAGGCTATTTCAAGACATTAAGAAGGTCGCAGGAAGGGAAATATTCGTTAACCACCGCATAATTCACCAGGAAAATTTGTGCGCGAAAAGATTGAGTTTGCCAAATGTCACAGTACCAATAATTAAACTAATCAATTTATAAAGTCAGCGCGCGTTAAATCACCGTGAATTTAAAGAATTCCCGAAAGATTTAGAAACTGAATATGGCGACGTGGTTTTAATACCGAAGTACGTTGGCTTAGTAGAGGTGCTATCAGGGCCGGATTATCGAATAGGCAAAGTAGGCAAATGTCTAGGGCCCGTAAGTCGGAGGGGCCCGGCTTCAGTGCAGAAGATTTCTCTGTTTGAAAATGAGTTAAATTTAAGAAATTCGATAGGACAGAAAATGCTGTACTTAACAATTCTTTTCTTACTAAGCTCCTCTCGACTAGCCATTGCCTAAAAAAAAAAGGTCAACAGCCTCCCGTGGGTCAGAAGTAACGCCACGGGATCTCGCGCCATCTAGATATATTCCTAGGTCCGCGTCTCGTGGTAGTACCGATGTATGGATGGTTATGATTTATTTTCTAAATCTACACCTATACGTCGCGACATCGCATATTCGATATAGCGTTCAAGTCGAGTGCGAAGATATTACAATTCAATAGTGTTTTATAAAAGTGTTAAAAAGGCTGACACTACGGTGTGACTCGGGGTGACACCACGATATCCGCACCGGGTGTCACCGATGCTAGCTACGCTAATGTCACATTATATAAGATTTGTTTAGAAGCAACTTATTTAAATGGGGCCCCAATTTAAATTTTGTCTAGGGCCCGCTAGAGGCTTAATCCGGCGCTGGGTGCAATGCTAAAAAGAGTATACAACTTAAAAAGCGAAATACAATTGTTCTTGGATACGAAGGGATATGCTTTTCCTCATTTTGGTAATAAAGAATGGATGTGCGATTTTGGGTTTCTTATCGACACGACTCGGCATCTCGATGATCTTAATGTGGAACTTCGAGGCAAAGGACAGTTTATTCACAATTTGTGTGATAAAATTCGGGGCTTTGAGCGCAAATTAAAATTGTGGAAACAGCATCTTTTGCAGAATAATGTGTCTCACTTTCCACATTTAGAAAAAGAAAACGTTACTACTTCTCAAAAATACGCACAATGTATAGACATTTTAATCAACGAATTTCAATTACGATTCCAAATGTTCGAAGCTGAGAAGACAGCGTTTCCACGAAAATGTTTTCCTCGCCATTTAATATCGATGCGGATACAGTTTCCGAAGACTTTCAAATGGAAGTGATCGACACGCAGAATAATACCGATTTAAAAAATGTATTTTTCTCAGTAAACATCGAAAATTTTTATAAATCTTACGTGAGCCCCGAGAAATTTCCGCTTTTGACGAAAAATGCAAAGCAAATGATGTCTCTGTTCGGAAGTACGTATGTTTGCGAACAATTATTTTCAACCATGAAATTAATCAAAAATGACCACCGATCGAGACTGAGTGATGCGCGATTAGAAAGCTGCGTACGTGTAGCTACCTCATCAATTCCCGGCTGATATTGATCAGCTTGTATCGAGAAAACAGTGCCAAATTTCTCATTAAAAATTTCAAGTAAATTCGTTTCTCTGTTCTTTTCCTGTTTGTTTTTATTTTTAATTAAAATTTGTATATGAAATCTTTCCTTTTTTTTAAATTTTATAATTTTTTTATTCTAATGTTTATTATAAATAAAGTTTTGTAAATTATTAATAAGTGTTACTTTATGTGGCGGCCCGCCAAAAAATTTTAAAATTTAAATTGGCCCGTTGATTAAAAAAGTTGCTCACCCCTGTATTAGAACATATAGCTGTCGGCGTGAGACAAAAAGATGGCCAATGGCTGTGTTTGTTTAATTTGATCGATCGAGTCGCTTATAATTCGTACGTGCCTTATTGCGAGACAAACGAAACTTGGGCCAAGCAATATCCAAAACGTGAATAGGGGTCGAAAAGTTTTTTGAAGAGTCTGGGCAAATTATTATACAGATCAACACGAAATACAGATCTGAACATTCCCAAGGTTTACATAGCAGTTCAGTATCCAGCACTAAAAGTATTTGGCTTTGAATGCAATCGAGTGGGAGCAATTTCAAGAGAGACAGTTCAATCGGTACCGAAAAGAAGAGCAACAAGGAATGCTAATAAAAGTATTCCTTACAAAAGGAGATGCTTTGTATGTCCAAGATCAGAAGACAGAAAATATATGAAATCTTGTACAAAGTGCGTGAAATACATTTGCCTTAGACATACATCGAAAGAGGAACGCTGTATTGTTAGAACGTACCGAGTGTAATTAATTTAATTTTATAATCATTATTTTCAACAATAAAAATTCTTTTGAGTTCTAAAAGTTGAGTTATTTTAAAAATCTAAAGTTATAGAAACAAACATATATCGGCTTGGAGTCAACATCCAACCCCCTTCATCCGCAATGCATTCATTTTATTTACAGTTGGGTTACTTACTGACTCCCCTCGTACGTTACACTTTTAGCATCCGGATGTGACTGTTAAAAGAATGGGAACATTTTGTCTTCTGTATTCCCAAACAGGAAGAAGATAGCAGTATTACCGTATCCTAGGAAGCTGTGTTCCGTCGGAAAGATTGTTTTCTAAAGTGGGTCTCATTACGACGTCGAGACAAAAAAGGCTGCTAGTTCAATCCTGGCAAAGCTAACGTTTTCATCTCCCCACTCCGGAAAATGGTTTGTTACAACGTACTAAGTTATACGATGCAGTTTGGAACGTATCGAGTAAGATGATAAAAATAATAAGTAAACAAACAAGTTACATATTGCATTTGCACGTGCAGTGGTATTTGGTAATTTCATTATTATCTTGTCTTTTTTTTCGTACCGCTCTCAAATCTAAAGTGCAGGTTTTGGGGTCCAGGGAATTACAGTGTTCTGGGTTGGATTCCCAGGCCGTTAAAAGTAAAAGTGAGGAAATGTTAGGTCAGTTTCTTCGCACGAGGATTTAACTAAGTATCTTTATAAGATCCCCTTCTCTGTTATGATTTTTGAACCTGCAAGGCGAAATTTTAATCGTAGTAGTCAAAATTTCCAGCTTAGCCCGATATTTTCCGATGTATCGATATTTTGTCACGATATTAGATATTGTCATTATCGGCTTTGTGGGTTATCGATGTTTACAAAACTCTTCCCATCACTAATCTTTATCTATCAATTACTTTTCGTTTATCGGCTCGTTCCCCGTAATGCCATCTGTTGGCATTTCTAGCACAAAATAAAAACATAAATGATATCATTTTGAACACATATGTACTGTATTCATTTAATTATTGCGACAACGAAAGTGCGCTGTATCATTACAGCGACGAGTAGCACATCGTAGGCAAGAGTACCCAGTCGAAAGTGCTAACTAGTATATATACAGTTATATATGCCGCCCCCTGGACGTGCCTTCCGAGTGCGGTGCAAGGCGCGCACCGCACTCGGGAGGCACGTCCAGGGGGGCGGCAAATTGGTATCGCTGGCAAGCTCGGCGTAGTTAGTCGTAGTTAAACAGAGGCGGCATAATCGGTATTGCACACGGGCGCTCAAACAGCTAGCGGCGCTGCTGTAAATATACATATATAAAACAAACATTTTAACTATAAAAACGGGTATGTATTTTCGAGATATCTTTTAAGGTGAAAGAAATGTTTGAGAAATTTTAGCTATAAAGTGCAAAATTAATTTGGCAAGACTAATTACTGTAGTAATAAAAATTATTTAATCTACGGTGAATGTAACGACTTCATTATTCGGCACAGGCTTCATTAATAAACGAAAACTTGGTGATTAAAGGCACGACAAAAGTAAGAAACCGATTCTGTCCTAAAGCGCCACCTGACATTTGTTGTTTACAATTAAGAAAATGTACGTTTTTCTATTTGAAAGAGATTTAACTCGTAGTTTCGATTTTTCATTATTTTTATACATAAAATTGTTATCAATGCGTAAAGAATTGCAGTAATAAAAATTATTTAATGTAGTCGTTATGGTTACCGTAACCAAAACATAGCGAGACTATTTTTTTATCTACGGTAAACGTAACGACTACGTAGTCTTTATTAATAAGCACCTAATGGTTCGAGTAAGATTTCACTTTAATTAATTTTAATTTTATTATATAGATATATTTCTGAAATTTTTATTATTATTATTTTTATTAATAATATTATTATTTTTTAAGTAGTAGAATACCGCGTATTTATTGATTTTTATAAAATGCAACTGGAAAAATCTTCCCTTTGTGGACTTTATACAAATATCTACTAAAAACGTAATTAATTAAAAAAATCAAAGTTTTCGGAGCTTAATAATTGCTATTTCTTCTCTTTCGTAATCGTATTGTTTCTTTTTACGCCAAATTCCGATGCGATTTCGAAATCTGGACCTTGTTCAGTAAGGCCACGAACACACACGCGTAAAATTCGGCGTAAAATCTAGCATAAAACAGAAAGCGTAAATTTTTTTTCGAAATTTTGGCTGAAAAATAATTGAAAAAAGAGTAGAGCGTGTCTCTACTTTTTACGCCAAAATTCCTCCAATAAGAAGGTCTTTTTTGTGACGTGGTTTTTATTTTAATAATGGCGGTTAGCCCTACCATTGTGACGGTCTCCGAGAAACGAAAAATAAACGAAATAGAAGATTTTATCGACTCCGTTCGACCACGTCGGTGTCTTTACGCGTACAAAGAGCCCGTATTTAAACAAAGTTTATGGACGGCCGTAGGTGCTAAACTTCAAATAACAGGTAGGTCGATTAGAATCGATATACGAGCCGTTTATTTGAAAGTGGGGCGAGTCCATTTTACGTCATCGCTAGATATTTAAGGGTTTGCATTTGAATGGGTTTAAGAATATTCATAAACAGTAATAGACGCGTTTTATATTATTCGGTCTTATTTCGTGTAAATTTATTACGCAATAATGTTATGAAAAAAGTCACGGATTTGGTATGCGCCAATGGGCTCGCTTCGCTTTCGACAGAAACGATTCGTCGAAAAAGTTGATTTTCTGTGAATGGAATGTAATCATAACAACAAAAAATTGAATATTTTACTTAATTATTTTAAGATTTCATACTTTTTTCGAAAAGCTACAATAAAACAAAAAATAAATTTAATTTTATAGGAAAAAGTGGAGAAAATAATAAAAAAATATCCAGTAATAAGTTGCATTCCCATAATTATATTTCTTAGTTTAGATGGTGGAAATTTTAAAAGTATTCGTGATGAATGGGTAGTACGTAGGGTAATAAATCCGCCATATCTTTATATTTTCTTTTAGAACTTGCCTCACTTTCAAAATCAACGGCTCGTACAGTATTTAGATTACACGTTTTTTGTTTCGATTCAAAATACGAGTCTATTGATTCGAATGTTATAAATTATAGCAGAGGCGGCGGAGAAAAAATGCGAGGTACAAAGAGTAGATATATGAGAGGAAAAAGATTAATACGCTGTAGCGCTGTTAGTGGCAGTGGTATTCTCGATGGTTAAATTGTAGTTCCAGAATCAACGATTTATCAAATGCACGAAAATCGCGCTCTGGAAAAGTTTCCTAACCCACCAGCGTCTCTTTTGGCGTTTTTTATTCAAATCATCGATGATCGAGTAGAATACAACCCCCAACAAATAACAACATCGGATACCGACGGCGCCATTTTACTAAACTACGTGCATTTCCGTCTCCTGTTCGGCTAGAATTTTTCCGTACGCGTGTTCTGGCATAAAAGCGTAGAACAGAAACTGAACCGAAAGCCGGTTCAGTTTTCTGCCCCACAATTTTACGCATGCGTGTTAAGTTCAACTCGTTTCTATCTACTGCTCGACTCCTCCCGCCGCTAGAATTATAGTTAGATCAGTCAGTTTCTTTTATCTACGCTAACTTCTGCTAGTGACGTCGTTTTCTTTTGCCTCGTCGTACGATTTGCGAGACGGCAGCTGGTGTTGGACCAAACGTATTTTATTATAACAATCGCGATGTTATTCTCTCGTCCTAAAATGACTGGAAAATGTACATTTATCGTAGGTGGGTATAACAATACGAATACATTTTAACGGAAGATAACGGTCCATTTCGTCGATTACAATTAATAACTGCCCGGGTTTTTTTTTTTTTTTTTTTTTTTTTTAACTCTTTCCGCCCTGTGGGCACTAAGAGGGCCTCTTTTAGTAGGCCCATTATGGGTTCGGCCAGGCCCACAATGGGGCGACCGGGTGGTGAGGGACGGGGCCCGACATATCCGAACGGACCACCCCCCGAAAAATTCCTGGGGATAATTCGACCCGTTCGGATTCGATCCCGGGTCCCCCAGAGCGGTAGGCTGCCACCTTTACCGCTCGGCCATCCGGCCGTCTAACTGCCCGGGTTAACTTCATCACGATCCGAAGCAGCTTCGTTTGAATAATTTATCGGTTACTTCGTTCTTTTCGACCGCAATTGCTGCGTTGCCGTCATAATTTTAACTCGGTCCGGCATTTTCCCGGTTGTCTAAGTAAGAATAACCCTTCAATTTTCTAGATATGTTTCCGTGGTAATAAGCACTTTTTGGCACGCTAGAGCACTCGCTGGAATCCATCGAGATGATATTCTTCTAAAAAAAAGTAATTCTTTTTAAAATTTTGATGCGTTTCGATAAGACTGTATTTAAGCTTCGTAATAATTCTGATGCTATATTAATTTCGGATAAGACTTCGTACTCGGTAACGACACCACACACAAATTTAGATATTTTAAACGCTAGCGATTTACTTTTAGTTTAGTATGACGACATAAAAATAGGATTCTGTGTAATGAACAGAATGCAATTGAGAAATAGAAAGAGTCTCGTTTGTTTGTCAAACTTCGTGAAAGATATCGGTACCACGCATTTCGATTCGACGAAAAATAAAATCGATAGGACGCCAACTGACGTATTTACGTCGAAAAGTTATTAAAGAAACAACTAAGTCAATCGTTAACTTAGTTGTTCTACGCCGTAATAAATAAAAAATTTCTTTCAACGTGTGACCCGAAAACGCTGCTCGAAGCCATCGCCTCACCCCGTACGCCCGCCCCGACACTACATTCGTGTACACTTTGAGTACGTCGTTAGGAGTCAAAGATAGAAATAATATTGCAGTAATAGTAATACCGTAAATGCCGATATACGCAAAGTGTTTGAATATTACCAGACATTATTTTGAGTAAGACGTCGAATAGGAATTTCTTAAAGAATAGACAGAAGAGGGCAAAAAGTACCCGAAATGCTTATCCTAAACTAAAATAAAAAGATATCTTGTGTTGAGTATGGTTTCTTGAATGAAAGGACTAATATATAAGTTCTACGAAATAAATTCTTTAGGGAATTTAATACGAAATCGGGTTTGTTTTTAAATACTGTTTCGGAATTAAAACGAATTAAATTATGTTTTGCGTTTCCATTTCAAACCATACAACTACTTCTATTGTGTATTTCCAGTCTATTCCTCCGTAAGACTACACAAAATAATGGTGAGAATATTCTCTCGACAGAATTCGAAAATAGCAGTGAGAACTGATACGGCCAAATACGCGGTTAACTGCTGCATTTTTCAATTTTTCTTTCGGAGTAGGGGTGTTTTATCGGAATGTGTTAACTATCAAAGCAGTGATGTTAATAAGCGGCTGTATTTTTATTCTAAAGTTTCTAAGGAAAGTTTCCAAAACATGAAAAAGGTCACGGGGTTTTACCAAGCATTCCAAGCTCTAATATCTTGGTAGAAACGATTTCTTCATTAAAGAAAAATAAATGATAGATATTAGAAACAAGAGCCATTCCAAGCTGATTTAAGCCGAACTGAAAACTGTACATAATTTCCTATTCACTTGCGAGCAATTTTCTCAATTTTCTCAAATTTTCAAAACCGGGTGAAAATTTGTTAAGAGCAGCTAAGTCATAAAAGAGGCATCGGAAAGAGTAAATAGCGCGTAACTTACTGCAAACAATGTTCCGTATTATGTAATAAAATGTTCGATTTGTGGTGGAAATCTTTTTTTCCCGAAAAAACCCGACAAACCTAACCCACGCTAATATTATAATTAAAAATAACAGGTGTTGGTTTGGAATTATTACCGAAGCGACGTCTTAAGGTTTTCGATTGTGAAAATTGCCGTAGCGAAAATTAGCGTCTTTAGAATTTTTCTACCGGCGACATTGTTGTGACGTCGTAAGACGTCTCGATTGTAACGGGGATTTCAGTCTTCGTAGACTCGGACTCATTTCCTAATTTCAATTCTGAGAGATTTCGGGACCAAGTACTGTACAAATCTCGATTCCTCGTTGCTCGTAACTAATTTTTAAAACTGTCAAACTTGCCAGGCTTTCTAGAGGCCGAAAACTAGTTGGTCGCGGCTTCACGCCTCACTGACGAGAAGACCGTGTGAAGTTTCCCGGTTTTCTTCACGTGTTTCCTTCAATTTCATTTGTATAAAACATAATTTTAGACAGATAAAATTATAATTATCGAGCGTGTAAAACTTGTAGTTTTGGATTGAATTTGACAGATGATTTAAACGTGACACACGAGCGATTTACCGAGGAAGATGTCTCCCGAGAGGATTTTTATGAGAAACTTAATCCCATTTACGTGTTAGACACATAAGGAAAACCAGGAAACTTCACATAAAATTATACTTTTATACAGATAAAAAACAATTAGAATTTTACAGTAAACTTTCGTTGAATATTTTATCTTTTATATTAGCATTATTTTATGAGTATTTCCAATTTATTAACATAATCCCTTCAAAATTTATTCTTGGATTGTAAGCTTAATTATAGCACGAGTTTTAATGCACCATCTTCGGTATCAAAAACGAATTACTTGCGAAACAACTGTGTTATCGAGGCGGCTAAGACGCGATTCTCGTCTGTGAAAAGATCGAATCCTGGTTAGGAGCCCGATTAATTTTTTTATGGATGATTATTCCGGCTAGCTACCCTCACCATTCGGTTATCTCTTTTACGAATCCGCAATGGATAAGGAAGAAAAAAGAGTAGTGTCCATGTGAGGTTTGCCGAACGACTGCGTTAGTCAGAATGTCGCGCGGTCACGATCCACGTGTGGGAGTGAAAGAAACTCTCAAGAGACAGGTTTTCATTCGTAACCCGTTTATATAACAAAAGGTGCTTACAACTACGATACACTTTTATCAGCGGCGGCGTTCGAGTCTTCTGGGCCTTCTCTCGGAATCGAAAGTCCACAAGAAAAGTCCTCCGATGTTTCGCAGGAGTATGATGGCCCCGGGGCGCACTGTTCAGCTTCTCGAGGGAAAGTTCCGGACGTAGGGACGATTCAGATTACAGGTGACAAATCCAAGGGAGTGGGTGACCTTCCAAAAGAGATGTAATCCAACTGCCGAAGATCACGAAAAAAAAACCCCGTCGTAAAATCGCGAGACAAAGCTCTAAGAGCCAAGAACCGAGAACTAATAACCGAGAACGTCAGCTCCTCTCTTTCTTCGGGTTTTATAACTTTCCTTTGAGTCCCAGATCGAACATTCCGATAGGTCGATGTCGACTTGCCTCCGCTCTCTAATTGGCCCCCCCTCGTTACGCATTGTAACGAGATCGGAACCCAGGTCGTTGGATGAGTCAACATCGTCTGACAATTCGATTCCTATCGAAGATGTTCGATCTAAGTACTCAAATTCATCTATTGTTTCAACCTGAGAAGAATGACTTTCTCAGAAATTTCTACAGACATGTCCATAAAAGGACATGTCTGTAGAAATTTCGCGCCACGGGATCTCGCGCCATCTAGATATATTCCTAGGTCCGCGTCTCGTGGTAGTACCGATGTATGGATGGTTATGATTTCTTTTCTAAATCTACGCCTATACGTCGCGACATCGCATATTCGATATAGCGTTCGAGTCGAGTGCGAAGATATTACAATTCAATAGTGTTTTATAAAAGTGTTAAAAAGGCTGACACTACGGTGTGACTCGGGGTGACACCACGATATCCGCACCGGGTGTCACCGATGCTAGCTACGCTAATGTCACATTATATAAGATTTGTTTAGAAGCAACTTATTTAAATGGGGCCCCAATTTAAATTTTGTCTAGGGCCCGCTAGAGGCTTAATCCGGCGCTGAATAGGGCTATGGAATTGATTGGATGAGGTAACGCTACACGTGGGCGATTTGCCTCCCGGGAGGACGGTCTTTGAGAAACTGTCTCCTGTTTAGGGTCAGACGCGTGTATAAAACCCGGAAAACTCGTGGCCAGCCAGTTAGTAACCAGGTCGAGGCAGAAGTTTTAAACGCGGAAACGTGTACGTCGGACGTTCGGCGCCGCTTTCCCGTAAGCCTACAAGTTTGACAATGGAGTTTGTAAAGTCAGTGGAATAACGCTCGAAGTTCCAAACGCCATTGTCAAACTTATAGGCTTACAGGAAAGCGGCGCCGAACGTCCGACGTACGCGTTTCCGCGTTTAAAACTTCTGCCTCGACCTGGCTAATAAAGCTGAAACCCGCCAACGTTTAGTTGTTTTATCCACTCGGCCAATGGTAGGCAGATGAGAAATGAAAAACGTCATTGTACTGTCCTGAAAAATCACGAAGATCCGTACTGGAATCAAACCTGGATTGTCCACGAAATAGGTTCATTGTCCTAAATATTTTATTTCCTGCTCTAGAAACTTCAATTTCCAAAATATGTTATAATTTCGTAAATAGGGAATAGAGATTAGCTCTATCTCCTCGTATTTATGAAATTTAATTACAAATTATTTTACCTCATTTTCAAAATATTGAATATGATTTGAAAGTTGCATTTTACTCAGAATGATTATTTTGTTCAGAAAAACAAGAAAGGAAAAAAGCATTCAAAGAAGAGCAAGAACCGAAGACCTGAAAAAACAGAAAAAACGTGAGTTTATTTTAAAGCCGATTAAATATACGTTCATTAAAAACTGGTTAAAGAATTTTATCATTAATATTTGTCTGTGTATATTCTCTAGCAAAATAAGTAAACGAGAACCCCCAAACGTCTTCGGTAACGTTGCCATGGAAAATTCTTATTATACTTGCCACAACGTTTCAGATTTTCTAATTTTAAGGGGATTTTCGTGGGAAAATAATCCCAAGAAAAAGAAAAAAGGAAAATAAAATGAATGAAAAAATGTTTCGGTCGTTTTTTCAATACGGTACGAAATGACACTGGTGGGGTACTGTTTTCGCCGGTGCAAGCCTGTGAATTGATGATAAAAATGATCGTAACTGCATCACACTCGCGTTATCCGATTCAAAATGCGTGAATAATCGATGTAATTTCGTTTGAAAAAGGGCCACGTCTCTCGGAAAGACTTTCTATGGGGAATTGGCCCCTAGTTGGATTTTACAAACGTTAAGAAAACTCGGAAAACTGTGAAGAAATAAGAAATAATGTGTTGAATCGACTTTCTCTTGAGTTATCTCCGCCTTCTTTTCACGATACCGCCGGAAACCTAGCGTTTCCCTATAAAAATAAAAGATTTTAAACAAAATTCTTAAAATATATAATATACCGGTAATATAAATCCGTAAATAAATTATCGAGGATATCAATTGCGCTTACTTAATGTTATTTAAGTCGCTAGGAATTTACTTAAGACATTTTACTTGGTGACAATATTTATATTTGTAAAAATTAAGAACGGGGATCCACCAATCAATTCGAGATGTTCGTTGTTTAGGCCTATATATTTAACTGAATTCAACGTAAATAAGACTAAAATATATTTATAAATAGGTTTAAATGCAAATCTCAACAAAGATTTTAATATGAATAATAAATTTGATATTTAAACGCAATTTGTAATTCTTAGAAATAAATAAATGAATTACGGTAATTACTCAAGTTTTCTTGGAAGAAAATTCTCTTATAAAGTAACGAATGGCAGAGAGAAAAAGTGAAAATTTTCGCATTTTTTCGTCTTACAATTGAAAATATAACAATATGAAGCTAATGTTACGAAACAATCGAACGTCACCAGAAATTTTATCGCCTTACGTCATTTCTATACGAAATTTTTTAAATTTAATTATATTTTCGAAATGAAAAACCGTCTTTTAAACATAAATGATATAACAATTATTATGAAAAGTAAAATTATAAATATTATGATAAATACTAGAAAATGCCTTAACTGTTTCCACCCTGTGAGCACTATTCTTTTAGCAAGCCCATTATGGGTTCGGCCACGCCCACAATGAGGATGCCGAGAAGTGAGAGACGGGGTCCGACATATACGGACAGACCAACACCCGAAAAATACCCGAAGACTTCTCGACCTGTCCGGATTCGAATCGGATCCTTTCAGATTGTAGCTAACTTTCTTGTCGCGAAACACGCCGCTCAGCTTCCTCCAGTTCATCCATCCACGTTGAATTCCACGCTGCACCTCTTGCCTCGGTTCCCCATCATACGCCTTTTCTACATCTATGAACACCGTGTGCGAATCTTCCCGCATTTCTCTGTGCCTTTCCATCAACTATTTTAGAGAGAAAATAGCATCAGTCGTACTCCTTCTCGGCAAAAAGCCAAACTGTTCCTCTCCAATTCCTGCCTAATCCTTCTTTCTACAGTTTTCTCCCAAATCTTCGTAGTATGGGACAATAGCTTTATACCTCTGTAATTTCCGCAATTCTGTATATTCCCTTTACCTTTATACTGATCGGCACAAGACTGCTCTTCCTCCATTCATCTGGTATCTTCTCCTGCTGCCAGTTTCTTCGTAAGGTCCCAGAAAATATCAATTTCCTCCTTCCGAAGAATCCGATCAATGCCTACTTTTTTCCCCATTTTTATTTTCCTAAGCACACTTTCCACTTCTTCTTTGCTAATATCTTGCACTACTTCATTTGCCTCTCCATTCTCGTATAAAGTTCTGGGGTTTTCTTCATTCAATAAATTCCTAAAGTATACTTTTCAATTTTTCTTGACCCTTTCGTAATCTTGTAATACCACTCCTTTATCATCTTTAAACAGTTCAATAGAGGTAAAATCTTTTGATGCCTTATCTCTTGCTTTGACAATTCTCATCAACTGCCTATCACCACCTTTCCTTTCGAAAACTTTATAAGCCTCTTCTAAAACCTTTTCTCTCGCAATAGCCACCGCCTTTACTTATTTTACTTGCCAAATGCTAAGTTTCTTCATCTTCGGGCCTTCCCATCAAATCCCACCTTTTCTTTGCCTCTTTCATTTGTTTAACTGCGGCTTGTACTGTACCTCAGCATTCCACCACTAAAGTTCCTTTCCTTCTGGCGATCTCTTCCGTGACGTTTTACCCAAAACTTCTCCAACTTTCAAAATGCATTTACTATTCGGCAACCACCATGTTTGCGCATCATCCGGGAACTGGATTTCTTTTAACACTTTTTTACCTTAAACTCTTTCCTTAGTTCCTCCTCTTTCGATCTCCACCATTTGATCTTTTGTTCAATCTGGCTAACACAATTCTTACGATGGCCCGTAAGAAAGTCACAATACACCAGGAGGACCCTACGTTGCGCAACAAGACTTTCTCCATTTAACACCTTATTGTTTCTCACTTCTCTCAGATGTCTCCTGCGGAACAAGAAAAATTCAATGTGGCTGGATCTACCTCCACTCGTGTATGTAACCAGTTGGTTCGCTTTCTTCTCAAAGTCGGTGTTAACTAGCGTAAGGTCAAAAGCCACATGATCTACTAGTCTTTCTCCCTCTCCATTTCTTTCTCCCACACTCCACCTCCCAAAAACTCTTCTTTTCGCATTCTTCCTCTTCCCGACATGACCATTTAAATCGCCCCCACAGATTAATTTCTTGCTTATAACACGTTAACACGTTACGTTATTTCAGTATAATATGCAGGAGCATATTATACTGAAATAACGTAAATTTCGGTGCGCATTGTAAGCATGTATACAGATAAGCGGGTTTTTCTACTCACTTTTAAAATCTTTTTTCGCTTTCATTTGTCTACCTTCGTTTTCGAGATTTAGACAAAACAGACAGCAGACGGACAACAGTGGAAACTTCTTGGTCTACAATGTTTTTTAAATTGCAGCCCAATAATATATATCGTTATTTTCAAATATATAAAATATATTTTAAAATTCTAAATTCAGACATCGTTTAAATGACGGTTGAAAATTTAGGAAGATTCTATTATACATTATATAGACAATAAACATTTTATAATTCAAAACCTACATTATATTTGTACAGTACTTCTTTCCATTCTTGAAAGTATTGTCGTTAAATATTCCTATTATTCCAGTTTCTAAGCGTTTTAAAAAATACTTCTTCTTGGAAGGTTGTCTTCGTCCTACGCGGAATTTCAGAAAACAGGGTGGTTTTTTCCCATAGATTCTAAAATTACCCGGGTAGGTTTTATTTTTAACTTTTTCCGCCCTGTGGGCACTAGAAGGGCCTCTTTTAGTAGGTCCATTATGGGTTCGGCCAGGCCCACAATGGAGCGACCGGATGGTAAGGGACGGGGCCCGACCTATCCGAACGGATCACCCCCCGAAAAATTCCCGGGGATTATTCGACCCGTTCGGATTCGATCTCGGGTCCCCCGGAGTGGTAGGCTGCCATCTTGGCCGCTCGGCCATCCGGCCCCGGGTAGGGTTTATTTCGATCAAATTCGATGTCTAAAAACCATGTATCGGCTTCCATATCGATATTTTAGTTTGATCGAAAACTGGAGATCGATCAATCTAAAATATTCATACAGATTGTCTCATAGTTCATACGAGATAACCTGTCTGAATTTTTTAGATTGATCGAACGGACCCATTCGATACATCGAGAATGCTTCGAGAACTTAGAAAAAAGTCCTTCCACTGAAAATTCAATGCCGAAAAGTCAACACACTTCTGTAACAATCGAGTGCAAAACATATTGTTGACGAGCGCTAACAATAAATTATCAATTGTTGAAAAAAATGAAGGTGTTTTGTCTAAGAATTTCATTTTACATTTTTTTTTTCTGTTTTGAAACTCATAAACAGAGAAAAATGTATTTTTACGGATTTTAGGGAGGACAAAAGTTTCAATTCTCGACTTATTGACAGGAATTATTTCAGATAATATAATTGTATCATAAAATGTAAAATTCAAAATATACAAGTTTTGAGATGTATAAAATGACGAATTGGACGTGTAAAGTGGTCAATAAAGCGATCAATCCACTACATTCAATTCGTTTAGAGAATTCGTTGTAATCTCAACAATTTTGCAATTTTAGGTACTCTTTGGTTAATGAGCGGGACACCAGTCAATCGATGAAACCCGATTCGCGTTTACATCTTAATATTTGCTTTAATTTAAATTAAATTGCATATAAAGTTAATTAGAATGCAAACCTACCTTCTTTAAGTATATATAAAAGTCAATTATGAAATTAAACAATGATTGTTAATACACGTTTGATATCGAAAACGATTAGCGTATTTTCGTGTTGGTATAATTAGAAAAGTTAAATTTCAACTTCTAGTTGTATACTGCTTATAACTTGTTATTTTATGTTATTTGGCGATAAAGTCGAAATTCGGTTAATATTACAAGTTAAAATAACACTTTTTTAAATTTTGTCAACTTACTTTGTCTAGTACCGCATCTCACAGTTGCATCACGCAACGTCGAGTGGACAAACAGGCTACATCCCTCCTCTCCTTTCAAAAACTCATTTTAGTTACAAATGACTCGGTGAAAAGTTTTGTTATCTGAGAGAAATGTATAACACTTATTACATATTAACAGCTCGCTCGAATCGACACGTTCTGAAGAACTTTTTCTTAGCTATAAGGGAAATGAGAGGATAGAGCAGGCCTGGCCAACCCGCGGCTAGTCACGTTAAATTGTGTGGCCCGCTAAGCGATATTATATATCTATTAAAACTTTAGTTTCCCGTTACGTGTGTACCAAAATAATTAAATAAATGAAAATTTGCGTGTGTCATTGTTATAATGCGCAAGTACGAGTACGAACTCTCGGTATAACAATAAAATCTTATTCATTTTGCATTTGTTTTACTTTTTTAAAAGCGTGTTTGCCTAAATTGTGGCCCACCGTAATGTTACGCCTGATCAAAGTGGCCCGTCAAACAATTTGGGTTGGCCGGGCCTGGGATAGAGGATCGAGTGACCGTCCCTCACCCGTAAACTTCAAAAACAGGCCGACATTTTTCGGAGTTGATTTCTAATCAACTGATAGTATTGATTCGTGAAATGTCTCAGCCAACTAGATGAAGTTGAGGAAGAGAGTATTTTACGTTGGCAAATTGGATGCCGATGGGGACGACTTCGATTTCAAAGTCTGAAGAATCTGTAGGAAAAGATTGATCGAATATACAATTCGAAGAGCCAATATTTGAATATCAATTAACAAATTTAAGCGCTATTTGGAATATTCACAGTTACTTCATAAATTTGAATCTGAAATTATTGATGACAGCACGAAAGAAAAAGTTTTCGGGTGTCATTACCTATAAATTTAAAAACGAATATACTCATTTGACAAATTCAACAAATAGTCTTTCAGAGCCTCGAAAAGATACAACTGATTCGCTATTTACGCTTTCTAGGGAGAATCTCATGCACCCACCAGATTCATTAATAAAATTGGTGATTTTTATCAAAAATGTTGTAAATGTAAAAAATAATAAAATTTTCGTTCAGTTTGACCTCAAGATATGGCACAAGCCTTCGTGTATCTTCCCATCACTCGAGTTCCAAACTTAAAAATGTAATAGCATCAATGTTACTTATAGACAAGTACTGTACATATACAATAGAGAGTCGTTCATCCGAACCCCGGTTATCCGAACACTTTCCAGTCGGACAGTGTCGTGCCGAATCGAACGTTTTTGATACTAGATTTACTTCTAAAGTATAATTATTTTGTTTTTATATTTTTCAATATATTTATTTTGTTTGTACAAAATAAAGAAATAATTTTTAACGATACAACAGCCTCGATTATTATAATAAAAATTTCAACACGGGATAGGTTAAAATATTTTTTCGTACATTCGAACAACCCCAATCCCGAATTGACTCGGATAAACGACTCTCTACTGTATATATGGGCGCGTTTTTTATGCAGAGAAAGTGTAGCGAAATGACGTTACGAGAAGCGTTGGCCACTTAGAAACGGGTTTCAGAGGATTAGCTGTAAAGCGCTTCTCGAGCGCTGCATAAAAAAACGCGCCCTATGTTACAATGCAAACCCGTTTTTAGTTAGAACGCGTTTTAACTAGTCGAAACTAGTTTATACTGGACGTCTTGTTAAAACCCGTTTTGTCTAGTTAAAACTAGTTTTAACTCAAATTCATTTTTGACGAGCAGTAAATTCTAGTTTTAATTCTAGGTTTTGTCTAGTTAATTTACTGCTGTACGTGTTTTGATTTTAGATAAAATTAGTTTTAACGTTAGTTAAAACTAATTTTAGCTACATAAATATGTTTGGGAGAAATAAATAGAGTTATGTTTAGTGATTCGGGGAAAGATGCCTAACATTTTGCTTACGAAGGACATTATAGCGATAATTCGGGTTTTGGAGGCCTCTAACGAAAATATCACATTCTCGAGCATGTTTTTCAAATAAAACTTTGGAGTATATGAAAAATAATTGTATACAGGTATACCTCGAGTTACGTCGTTTCGAGTTACGTCGTAACTACACCAGTAAATTCGACTTACGTCGCCTCTCCCGGGTCCAATTACCGACGTAAGGCGAGGTATACCTGTATTGTGTTCGCAACGACGACTTTTTTACTGTCCGGCATTTTAGGCATCTCACCCCGTGTATCCGGGTGAGATGCCAAATGCCATTCGGGTAAGATAACAAATATAATTGCATAAAATTAATTTTCGAATATCTTAACCAAATTTAATTTATTGCCTACGTAGTACAAAGTACTTCGCGATAAGTATAACGGCGCAGTATAAGTATTGTTAAGTTTCCGCCGGTTCTAACGCGCTCTATAACTAGCCGAAAGCTTTTTTCGGTCCAAAAGCCTTTTTGAGAAGTCCTTATATAATTTCTACGCGTATCCTGCAATAAAACGACGAAACAAAAATTTATTAAAAATAGGCGTGTTACCCCGAGAAAAACGTGGCATCTTTCCCATTTGTCGGGGTGAGACGCTTAGTGGAGTAGTCACGTGTTCTAGCGTGTCCGATCGGGATGGGCGGTAGCCGACAATGGAAACTTTAGAACCTTAACTACGTCACGCATTAATTGTTTTTCGTAATTTTTAATAAATTCTATTTGAACTTTTAGTTTTAAAACGATTCTAGAAACATTTCGCGACAAAAGCTTCGTTCTTATCTCGCTTTTATTCTTCTCGGACGTAGAAAACGAGGTAACGGTAGCCAACTACGGCTTTCCGCACTCGATATTGGCCCAACGATTCGTCGTACAAACACGTGACAATATCTGACGTCACCGTTTGAAAATATCAAAAAGTAGGCATCTTCCCCCGAATCACTCTGTATGTTGCAGTCAAAACCAGTTTTCAGTTAGAACGCGTTTTAACTAGTTGAAACTAATTTATACTGGATGTCTGTTAAAACTTGTCGTGGCTATAATTTGGCTATAGGAGGGCGGCGGGTACATCTCTGCTGAGAGGGCGTCTTTGTAGCATGGAAGCGCGAGGTGTGCTTACGAAACCATTTAGTTAAGAATAAAGTTGTTATATCGTTCAATCACTGGATTAATTGTGAGTACACATATCTTAGCATGCGCCAATAACGTAACAAAACTCGTTTTGTGTAGTTAAAACTAGAATTTACTGCTAGTCGGATCCGGTTTCAACTAGTTTAAACCCGTTCTAACTAAAAATGGGTTTTGACTGTAACATATATATCTCGTACAAAATTTCGTATGTCAAGCGTTACCTGTCCCGAGATATTAAATGCATTAGACGTTAACACACAAGCATCCTCGGAATTTTTGTTGTTTTTCGACCTTTTACGTTGAAAACGGCGACATTTACAAATGGCCGGAAGGGTTAAATTTTAAGAAATACTTTCCGTGTTCTGTCACAACAGCCAGAAAAGTAATATATTCTGACTACATTCGAATACAGTAGAGCGTCGATAAGTGGAACCAATTGGGGACTGGGGTCCTTCCAGTTAATGATTTGTTCCAGTTTCCGACTTTGTACGAAAAAATACATTAACCTGTCCGATGTTCAAATTTTTCTCCGTTGCGTATCGCTTCCTGTTGAATTTTTCTCCGTTGCGTGTCGCTTCGCGTTGAATTTTCGTCGATTTTAAGCCTAACGAAAATTTTTATAATAATCATCGAGGCTATCGTATCGTTAAAAATTATTTCTGCATTTTGTACAAACAAAATAAATATATTAAAGAATATAAAGAACATGAAAATTATACTTTAGAAGTAAATTTAGTATCAAAAACATTCGATTCAGCACGACACAGTCCGACTGAAAATCGTTCCACTTTCCGGCCATTCCACTTACCGACGTTCCACTTAACGACGCTCTACTGTACTACACGCTACTATTTTAAACTGCAGATTTTCTCTACCACGATGGTTGGAAGTTCAAAGAGAACATTATTAGAATATAATGGGTATGCGGAAACAAACACTCGAAAATAGTAAATATAAGTTTTTGTGTCTTAAATAAAAGTTAAATAATTAATTGTTATAAATTTCATAGTTTTAGTTTGTTTTGATAATTAAATGTAATAAACGTGGAAGTAAATGCAAAAAATTATAATGTTTATTTTAATTCATATCGCTACCACGGGTTACACAATACAGTCTAATACAAAAGCAAATTTGTATCGTACGTCGATACTCAATTTTAAAATATGTATAAAACTCGTATAAAGTATTAACCGGAGTTGGTACGACAAGAAGACAGCAATCTCGTTAGGTTTCAAATTATAATCGGTAATTTTAAAACCGGATCCAAATCATTCGAACAGCAAATGAATATTAAAAAATAAATTTTTGAACATTTTTATTTACTATAACAAACTCATAAATAAGCAATAAAATATATATTAAAGTTTATTTTTTAAAATATTTATTTTCTGTTGTCAGTGCGTAAAATATCTTCAAAGATCTGCGAAATTAATGACGAAACCTGAAAAAATAAAATTAACGTGGAATTAAAACCACTCTCGAATGTAAATAAATAAATACTGTATACTGAAAATTAGAGGTATGTATTTATATTACGTTATTAAAGTTTCTTAATAATAATAGAAAAAATATATATATATTTTTTGAGATTTGTAAAAGTGATCTAATACAAAGAAAACAGTACTAAAAGAGGAATCGGTAGTCTTTTACGACTCCGTCCCGTGGGCACTAACAGGATGGGTCGTTGGGGTCAATAACGGTGCAGTTGGGTGGTGAGGGCTACGATGGGCCCTCACCACCTAGCCGTCCCGCGATGAGATTACCCAGCCTTTTGTCAGAATACCACCTCCGTCCCTCTGTCCCTCATCGCTCGACCATCTCGTTGCGGAATAGAATGACGAAAGACGGATCTCGATATATTTACTCTAAATACATTCTATAGATCTGGCCGTTTTCGTGCGATACTCAAACAACAGACAGGCAGACGTAAATTTAAAAGTAGCCTATATAGCTTCGCAGAACTCCCGAATATACCTACAAAGTTTCGTAGAAATCGGTTCAGATATTAATGTGATACTGGAACAAATTCGATTTTAAATATACAGTATATAGATAGTTCCGTATATTAAATTTTGAAATAAAAATCACAATTCGTTTAGAATATATAGAGAAAAACGAAATGTCAATTGACTCGAGGATCCTACAAGCTTTCACGCTGCCACCGAGGAACCCAGATATCAGAATTTAAGAATATTTTAATTAATAAGAAAATTCACGTCACGAAATTAGAAATCCCCGACACTTCCGTGCCACCCTCGGTCGTATTCCTAGACACTTTCTTAGTTACGTTCGATGCTCTGGGCTTTTCCTAAAAATGCAGTAATTCGAAGCGAGACATTATTTTCTAAATAGAAAGTGAACTTTTCACCATCGATCGTTAAAGAATCAGCTCTAAGGTAAGCCACTTTATTCCGCTGTTTTACTTCTTTATAGAAACAAGATAAGCCTTTTCCTTCCCATTCTAGACTTTCGAATCGTGCCATCGAAATGTTGTTTTAGAAAATTTCTCATTCCGACGAATTCTTCTTAAATTCTTCGAGATCAAACTGTTGTCGGTTTCGGTATCTAGTTCCTCGATGACTCAATTATGTTGGGTATTTTATAACAAGTTTTGGGGGAGATAAAATCTCCATTTGGTCTCTTAACCAATTCCAGCAACTCCGAAGTGCGATTCAAAAAGTCAGGCTCATCGTAGCGAAAGTGAAATAGCGCTATGTTTTTCCTTTTGGCGTCGTTAATAGAAGAGTCCAAAAATACAAAAGAGAAAACTGGCTCGAGAAGTTGGTTTAAGTTTGCTTAATTCTTCCACTTTTTTTTCGACAGTTCCTCGTGTTCCTGGTGCAAATTAACCGACTAATCAAACATTGTCGATAATTCACCTAATTTCGAATAAATAATATCGAAACGCTTCTGGAGGAATCGATGAGACCGATCTGGTCGTAGGGAAAAAAGGTTCGAGCATTGAGTTTTTAACACAGGTTGACTTTTCGGAAGAGGGAAAGAAGGTGAAATTCGAGACGTTGGGCCAGGATCGAATTCGATACCTCCAATTAGCGGTAAAACGCGAAGAAATAAATGTAGAATAATAGAGTATATTTATATTGCTATATTTTAACACTAGCGGATGAGCCCGGCGTTGCTCGGGCAAAAAGTAACCGTAGCCAAGATTAAGATTATTACATTATAGCCGATTTTACCCGTTTTTACCGAGTGCAAGAATTAGGTTACCCCTCTTCCCAAACGTATTAGAGAATTTTTAGCTGGGTCAAAAAATATGTTTCATTTCCCGCAAAATCCGCATCTAAAATAGTACAATAGAAGCCGAGTTCTTTAAAGTAATCCTTAAGCCTCTCCCCCTCCCCCGCGGGGGATTTCCAAAAGTCTCTTCTTAGTGTACATTCTCGTCACGTACCCTAACTGCGTATCAAATTTTAACTTTCGACTCCTAACCGTTCGGACTTTGCGCTTATTAATATTATCATCATCAACCCGTCTCGATTATAAGATCGTCCCGGGCCGTCCGAGCCCAGATATATGGCATCCGGTCGAATACGCTACGTTCTTACGGGAAGGCGTACGCCAGTCGTAGCGCTTACGCCGGTTAATTTCCTCGCGCGCAGACTCTGGCATCCGATCGGTTACGGCGTAAATAATATACCGTATAAACCAATCTCTCGCTTACGTAAAGAACGAGTTTCCGTACCTTTCCAGCCATTAACTCGGACGTAGAGTCGACGTTTGAAAATTCCATGTTTGTTTTTAAATAAAAACGTTTTCGTAAGCGATAATAAAGTTTATCTTTGTAACGACACTTTGTCAGTAGCTGTATCGCTTTGACTACTCGCGCTTCACCGTTTGTTTTTATTCGCTCGCCGCACTACTTTGTAATTTTCACTTCTTTTTCGGTTCTTCCCTTCGTCACTGATAAGAAACTGACGTTCGAACCCACGACGGATCTCGCTTTATATACTCCCACCCGTAAAAAAAAGGCTTCGAATGGTGCGCAATGTTCCAGAACATTCCAGAACATTCGAGTGTTCCGGGATGTTCCGGGATGTTCCCGAACGTTCCAGAACATCCCGAAACATTATGGAATGTTGTGGAACGCTCTCGAATGTTCTGGACTGTTCTAGAAATTTCTAGAGGGCGAAACTTCCAGCCCTTATATCTTCGACAGCACGCCCTTCGGGTAAAAACGGGAACCTTCTCGGTGGATGGGGGATAGAGGGCTACCACACCGTATAATTCCCTCGATCGTACCGGGACTCGGTTTTGAGTTTTAGCGGCACGCACATTGTACACTTACTTTTATAATATACAGGGTGGGCCAACGAAAACGAAACGGCAGAGTGTTCGTGTTCGTCCGAGCAAATCGCTCGGACGGGTCGATTTTATTCTCCAGGGGACATCTTACGCAATAAAGTTTTTGCGAATCTGAATATTAACTAAACAAACATTTTTTTTTCGAAATAAATGTTTGTTTAGTTAATACAAAAGAAATGAGCTTTTAAAATTTTTGTTGTCTGTTGTATTCAGATTCGCAAAAACTTTATTGCGTAAGACGTCCCCTGGAGAATAAAATCGACCCGTCCGAGCGATTTGCTCGGACGAACACGAACACTCTGCCGTTTCGTTTTCGTTGCCCCCCGTATATCGATTGATTATTTAAAGAAACTTACTTAAATTTTAGGGTGAAATTTATTTTGTTCTTTTTTCAATTCTTGGCTTAATTTTATTTTAATTTCTTTCTCGCGATGTATTAAACTATAATAAACATTCATTTGGACCGAAATTGCCTAAAATTTGATTAAAAGTGTTTAATTTAATATTAAACGAAAATTTGAAAATTCAAATTTGTCAAACCATTATTTGACCGGTCAGTTTTTTCAGCAAGTTTTCAACGGCCCGACACTGGTTAAATACTTCGGCAGACTCCGTGTCACTAGAGAATTTATCTTTTACTTTTTCGATAGTCGAATTCTTCTCTTCGCCTTTTAACGTTTTGTCGAGAATTTGATTTTTTAAACAGACGTGATTTTCGAGAATTAATTTATTTTCTCGCATTAATTCGTTTATATCGTCAATTTCGCTCTGAAAATATTTATGTCGATTTTTTAATCGAATAAAATTAAATTGGAATATTTAATGAAAAAGAGATCGATCGATTAACCACCACCGGAACATTGTACGCCGCAACAATTAAGCCGGCAACGAGTGGGCCCCATCCGCGATCGGCGCGGGTGGATCGGTTTGGATGGGATCGATGGATTAAGGCGACGCCACACGCGGGCCATTTGTCAAAGAAGGGTACTTCTCGGGAGGACTTTTAACGGAAAAGTAGCCTGTATTTAGACGTTATACGACTCGAGTACCCCCCCTATCCCTTTAATCGGGTACGAGCCCACCACCGGCTACCGGCCGTCGACTCGACCGCCGATAGCTGGTCGAGAACGGAAGAATGGCATTCCCGTACGTACAGCGCATCCCGCGATAAAGTATAAAAAGTTTTCGAGTAAAATAATCGATTTTCCTAGTATTCTATAAAAATGAAAGAAAAGAATATTACCTGTATTATTCTCCATTTATTCGTATTTAATGGATCTAAGATGTGATTCTTTAAGGATAAATATTGCAAAGTATCTTTGATTAAATTTACGTTATAATCTTTAATTTTTGTTCTAAGTTTATGGATATCGAATTTTTTTTCGTCGAAATAATTAGATTTAACGACTGCTTGATCCAAATCGCATTTTAAGCCGCGAATACCTTCTTGATGTTTGCATTTTTCTCTTTTAATATACTCCAACGATTTTGATTGCGTAATTGTTTCTTCTTTACAGTTTTTAAGTTTATTCTCCAACAAATTCAATTTAGCAGTGGCTTTCTTAAAAACTCTTCTTTCCTATATATATAAATAAAATAAACTCGTAGTGACTGTACATATATAGGATATCAAACCATATAGGTCGTGCCTATACTAGTATTTAGTAATACAGTAGAGAGGCGTTAATCGGAACCCCGGTAATCGGAACGATTTTCAGTCGGACCGTGTCGTGCCGAATCGAACGTTTTTGATACTAGATTTACTTCTAAAGTATAATTTTCGTGTTTTTATATTCTTCGATATATTTATTTTGTTTGTACAAAATGAAGAAATAATTTTTAACGATACGACAGCCTCGATTATTATTATAAAAATTTTTGTTAGGCTTAAAATCGACGAAAATTCAACGCGAAGCGACACGCAACGGAGAAAAATTTCAACATGGGACAGGTTAATATATTTTTTCGTACATAATCGGTTATCCGAACAACCCGAGTCCCCAATTGCTTTGGATACAACGCCCAGTCCCTAATTGATTCCGATTAACGACTCTCTACTGTACAGTCAAACCTGTTTTTATGCGGTGGATAGGGACCGCATAAAAAAATCGCACGAAACTTCACGAGTGGCTATAAAAAATAGTTTTCGCGACACAATTAAAAAATATTTTTATATGCTGTCAATAGGGACCGCATAAAAAAGGTCTCACATAGAAAATAACTCAAAACCGTACGAAATAGAATTTAATGACAACAGATGTCAGCGCTCGACCGCATCGTCTCGTCGATCGTCTGTTTTACGTAATTTTGTCCAGGTGGTGTTTTGTCGACTTAAAAAATAAATTATTTCATTTTTCGCGTATTCGTGCAATAATATTACTGTAATAAGTTTATTTAGCTGTAATAAGTCAACGTGAGACATGACGAATCGCACGAGACTAGTCGCCGACTATACCGCACAAATAAAAAATTGCCTAAAAAAATCGCACAAAAAAAGACCGCATAAAAACAGGTTTGACTGTATCTTATTTTACGTTTTAACCCATCGATTAACTCCGGGCGCGAGTACAGTACACGGTAGGCTACGTGCTCTACCGGAATTAAATGCTTTACGAGTAGGTCGATTCTGGCTGGATGGCCGAGACCACCCGGCCCGTGTGGTTAAAAACGACGATCTTATTTTCTGCGGTACAAAAAGATGACGGGAAAAACAGATGAATTTGACGGAAGTAGTAGCGGCACGATACACTTTGGAGTGTATTTCAGTTTTACTTATAAGAATACATAATTAATTTTATAGCATTTCTACGCAATCGAACGGTAGTATTTTCATCCGCTGGTCGGGGAGAAAATTTTTCCAATCGACCGGCGTAAGTTGACTAAGGTTTTTAATTCTATAAGAAGAAGAAAATAAATATACAAAAATTATTTTCGATCATTTTATTTTCGCCACGAATATACAAAACTATAAATTACAGTATTGATTAATAACATTAATTATTTTCTAATATTTTAATACATTTGTGAAATGCTTTATCGTTTCGTTCGGCTAATTCTAGAAAAGATTTCTCTATAAAAGTTGGATGTAAAATTTTTACTATTATTATTTGGGCGGCGCTCCCGGCCATCGTCGGTGTCGGCGACTTTTTTCGTCGACCTCGTTGGCGTAACATCGGCTTATTTAATAATTTCGAGTATTCGAAGTTTAATAATGACTCGGCTATCGTCGCTGTTAGCGATGGCTGGAATCGAAACTAATCCCGGCCCTCTCCGACATTCTCCGGTAAAAATAAGCCAAACCGATATGCGAGGAAGAGGGCGTGGAAGACCTAGGAAGGAATTCTCGAGAAACGAGCCAGCTAGTCGATCTTATTGGCGAAGAATGTACTTCGGAGGAACAAATCGGAAATAACAGAAGCGTTACGAGTAAATCTGGAATTGAGGATTATTTCGAAACATCGGAACGTCTCGATCGGACCAGTGATAGCGACTCGAGATACTCGTTAAAATCGATCCGTAATCTAATTCGAGAGAAGTTTGAACTATTAAGTCGAGAAATTCATTCGATTAGACACGATATTAGTCGTGTTCGAGAGGATAATATGAAAATGAAAAAAGAAATAACAACCATTGTACAGAAAATTCGGCCATGCGAAGATAGAACAAAACCCCGCGTTAACCTAAAAGGTACGTTCGAGTTTGAATCGGATAAATTGTACGACGAAAACACCAAAAGAAATCTCGTTATTATTAATTTCCCATTTAAATCCGACGATAAGCCGCGAAAGCTTAAAAAATTTATTAACGTAGATCTCGACCTAAAAGACATTGAAATAGAAGGTTTAATTCAATTAGAAAAGAGAAGTTCGGATAATCAAATGATAAAATTAATAACAGAGTCGGTGGAAGATAGAAATTCAATTCTTAAAAGATTCCGGACAACGAGGTGGATAAAACTGTCATTAGAACAGATTTATGTTCGAGATCTAGAACTAGAAGGAAACAACTACTCGATAAAATTAAATCGAAATTCTCAACTAACGCCGGAGTGATAATCGGGGACGATTACTTTATAAAAGATGATCCGGTACTCGCGCTCGACATTAACACTAATGAATTTATAAAAATCGATTCTTTTTCGGAGCAAACTACCAAATTTTCACAAAGAAAGCGGTAACGACGACAACCGTATTGCCCGATATACGGGAAAATAAACCAACCGATAATAATAACGGTAGTAATATTGAAAAGAAATGTTCCTTAGATAGATATAGTTATATTCAAAATAATAAAATTAAGTCTGATACGAGACTAAATAACCTTCCGATTAGTTTTTGGAACTGTCGGGACCCGAAAGGGAGAATTCAAACATTATCGACAAAAAATTTTATACCGGCTAATACAATTACTGGCTCGACCGAAACCCGGAGAGAAAATTTGAATTTAACGGACAAAAACTATCTACGACGAGATAACGTTTCGGTATACGGCGATGCTCGTCGTATAAGCAAATTTGGGCGCCCTTCGGGAGGCATACTTCTTATTATAAAGAGAAATTTTGGTGAAATTATATATCAAAATATAACGATGTACTATATATTAGTGATAATAAGAGTAAATAATCGACTCGAAACCGCTCGGAACCAATCTTATCTAGGAGTCATTGTTACGTATCTCCCTCCTTCGGTTAAAAAGAAACCGATATTCGTCGGAATCCGACGCTCTATCGATAGATGGGCATTTTTGACACGATCCCGGTTGTTCGGAGGAGACTTCGATTCTCGAATCGGCGAGACGTTGGGCGCGAAGCTATATCTAAACTACGAAAATATATTTAACAATAGACGGTCTAAAGATAAAACTTTAAACTCTACTAGAATTTGTTGGCGAAAACCAACTTATTATACTAAATGGTAGAACGATAGGAGATGTTCCAGCAGAATACACATTTATATCTCAAAATAGAAAATCGATCGTAGATTTTATTATACGTTCCGAGTCCTTACTCGATCGTCGTCGGACCCTAACAGTACCGGACGAGGATACCCGGGATCATTTTCCAGTACAACTCGCGTTAATAACCGAGAAGGTTTTAAGAAGAAATATTAATTAAAAAAGATTATATATCGGAATTTGGTAAAAGCTGCCACTTCGAGATCGACGAGCGAATGTAACTAAAGAGAGTCGACTCGACGACGGCCGAATTGCTAAGGCTGGAGGAAAAAATAATTACCAGAGATTAATATCTAAAATAGTAGAATGTCGTTTCGAGCGATGTAATTATGCCACCAAAAAAAAAAATACTATTATTATTTGTACAGTCGCGGGTCCCCGTCAAAATTATATTTTAACACTCCACTATTTCCTCTATAATAGCTATAATGAAGATTTCGAAGCAGTTATTTGGCATTTCGATCGATAAATCTGTAAATAGTCATTTTAATTCGTTCGATTAAATTATATTGGCATTATTAGTAAAAATGCCGTATTCCGCGGCCCGTTTGGAAAACTTTTCCGGCTATTTTTTAAATATTTAATGCAATCGCATTTTATAAAACTTTTATCGCGTAACGTTATCGTTACCTTATTATTTATTTTAAAGAATATACGTTCGTATATATTATTTTGTGGTAATTTTAAGGACGTTGCATTATTTCGAGCCCGTTTTATGCGCGGGTGTTTTACTACAAACACTATGTATTAATTAAGTAATTAATTTTTTTTCTTTTACATAATTCTAAATATCTGTATTGCGGCGACGATAACGTTATCGAAGTATCTATAGAAATAAAAAAATTAAAAGTAAAACGTATAATGACCAAACGATATTCCACGCGTGTCGCCGACTTAGATAAACTTTTAATAATAGAAATGGAGAAAGCGATATAAGGAAAATTATATTTTTTCCGTATAAGTCTTCTAATGCTCGAAAATTCGGTAAAACTCGATTTAGAATCTCTTACGTTCGAAGAACCTTTCTGTAAAATTGATTCGAATCGGCATATCTTACGGCTACGATAAACGAACAATTTTTTCCCGGCGAGAATAAAATTTAGCAATTATTTTTCCCCTAGTCGGAGTAGACATTTTTTGTTTATTTCTAGAAAAAAATTTATACGTTCTTTCGAAGTAAGTTTTCTCCGAAAACCATCGAGGGATCTTTTACAGAATTTTGTTATTCCAGATTTATCCGACATTAATCGAGAAATAACGCGATTTATATAGTAAGAAATTAATTTTCATTTTAAATTTATTGATATAAATTAGGCAAATTATTATTATTATATCGTATCAAAATACACGAGTCGTCTAATTTCTTCGATCCCGATAACGTAATTGTTATTACGACTGGATATGCCGAAACAATTTGCGGGAACGATGGCTTCGCTCGGTCCGATTGCCCACTTTCCATAAGTAAATAGGCGGACTCGTTCTTACGACGAAACGAGACCGATTCTTCTTCGGAAATAAATCTAACGCTCTCGCTACTTATCGGCATTCCGAGAAAGTCCGACCGCATCGTTCGGTTACTTTCTCGGGTATAAAATTTACATTTTTCAAAATTTCGTCGTTTATATCTGTCGATGCCTAGCGGGAAGTTTTTGTGGAAAACTGGCACCTAATTAGACGTTACTAACGTTACGAAGATCCGGAAAACTCCGCGCGGCCGGTCCGTCGTCGAGGCGCGAGCCGACTACCGGCGTTCGGCGGTTTTACCCACTCGGTCGTAAACAAAAATGCAGTTTTCGAGACCGTTGGCGAATCGAATCGTCGATTACTATCGTCCCGTCGTTGCGCGGAATCGGGTAAACCGTACATAAATGTAATATTTTTTTTTTCTCGAAATGTATAGAACAACGCCGTAGAATTTTCTTAAGCGATTTCACGTAAATTTTACAAATAATGTTCCTCGCCCCGGTAGTTTTTCCGCGTTATAAAGATCCGACAATTATACGAGTACTGGGGTGTCTAAAAGACGTATCGATCGATTCGATCAAGTTTCCGACGTTAATAAATTCTTTTTTCTATATAAATTTCTTTCGTACTTTCCGCGCGTTGTCGGAACGAATCGTATAATTTCTTACCGTACGTCGCTAATTCTTCCGTTATGGTTAACTTTGAACGATGCGAAGACGACGGGAAAATTATTTACCTCGTCGATATAAGCATCCAAATATTTGTATAACGAAGAGGAACGGTATAATTTTTACTCCGGCCGTGGCGGGAATAAAATGCGACGTTCTTAGAAAACTTCGTTTGTATCGAATGATGACGATCGTATTTTTTCTACTAATATTCTTATTACTTGGAACGAAAAATAGAATTTATATTTCTTATAAGTAAAAATGAAATGTCGGTATCGTACCGCCGACGGGATAACGCTTTAACGGGCAGCGCCCGACTTTTTTGGCACCGGGGGATTTTCTTTATCGTAACCGTTAAAAATATATCGAAAAGTTTAACTCACTTTTTCCAAAATGGTTTTTTCTTCTATTATATTCTCGTTAATTCTCTTCGCTTCTCTCTGTACTTCGTTTATCAAATGTATATATGTCTTTATATTACTATTATTATTTTCGGCAATTTCGAATTGCTTTTTAAGTTCGGACTCTTGTATTTTTAAGTCGTTTTTAAATTTTTCCAACAGCAGCTTTCTCTGTTTTAGCTTAATTTTCTGAATATCCAGTTTTCTTTTCGAGATATTTTTATTGTTTGTCAATGTTCTTAATTTAGCTTCGGTTCTTCTCGCCGTAAACTGTAAACGAGTGCCGTTTCGTCTTATATTAATATCGAATATTTGTCGTTCGGGCAACGAATCGAATACGCATTTCTTTTCAAACCTGAGAGTTTTCGTATAAATGCATTTGTTTGTTTTTCTCGTTTTCGCATTTTTCGAGTGTTTCTTTTAACTCGTTCTTTTTAGATTCTTTATTTTTTAACGTATCCGCGCAAACCGATAATTTCCTTTCCAGTACCTTTAATTCGTTTTGAACCGCTTTCTCCTGGAAAAACTAATTATTAATAAATTTTAAATCTTTCGCGCCATTTATAAATGTATAAAAATAATCATTCGCGGCCACAGTTCTCGGCTTCGGAAATTGGGAAAGGCCGGTTAAAACATAAAAGTTATTTTCTATACGATCGAATTCTTCGTAAAACGCTTTTAAAAAAAATTTAGAAAAAGATTTTTCGTAAAATTTGGCCAGTCTCGAGTTTTTCAATTACGACTGGGGATTACTAGAGATATGTTCTTACGGATAAATGCGAGGAACGAAACTCTGGCTCCAAATAATTGTTAAATATCGTTAGAAATGTAACGAGTCGAATTCGGCTACGCGTGACATTTATCGATGTTCGTGCATCGAACGGTCACCGTCGCGTGTAAATCGACCCTTAAAAAACTATTCGGTACACCGGGATCCGACGACGACAAAAGTTAGACAACCGTCGGATCCCTTTTAAGAAAATGTTTTTCGTCCACTTCCCCTTCGATATTATATACTATGTATTATACAATACTAGCGGATCGCTCGGGCAGAAAGTAACGATAGCGATAATTAAGATTATTACATTATAACAGTTCTTACCCGATTTCACCGGGTGCGAGAATTAGGTCCCCCTCTTCCGAGACTAATTAAAAGATTTTACGCGGGTGTAAAAATATGTTCGATTTCCCGGAAAAGTGCAAAAAATGGCGTGTAAAATAGTACGATAGAAGCCGAGTTCTTCGGGGTAATCCTCGATATCCGACCCGGTCGAGAAACCCGAAAGTAGATTATTAAATCACGATTTCGACACAAACTAGGCTATACACTCGGTTTAGCCAATGTACGACGAATTTCTCCCTGGAAAATAGAAGCGGACTCCGAGACGAAAGAAATCCGTATCGAAGACTATTCGTACGTCTTCGGGTTCGGATAGGATTCCGATCCGGATTCCTATCCGAACGATTACACTTATAAGTAATATGTAAGTACCCGTATAAGTGTAATCGATCGCCGCCACGGACGATTACACTTATACGGGGCTAGGAATTATCCAAAAATTATGGTAATATTTAATTATTCCGTAATAATAAAGCTATATTAAACCACGAATCGCTTTAAATAGAAAGTATCGGTAAACCGTTTAAGCAAACTGTATATTTTGTTTTCTATTTATTTTTTTACTCGACGGAAATCTTACCGGGCTATAATTTGGCCAATTAATTATTAATACGCTAAATAATTTGTATAGAGACGGGTCGTTACGCCGTTATCCGGCGGTAAATTTAATCGTTAGATATAAAGAAATTTCGTTTAGAATATTCCGAAGGAGAAGATCGGCAACTGCCGTTTCGTTGCCCATCTTTAATTTATTTTCGACACGAGATAACTTAGCATTTTAATAATTGAACGGCGATAGGATTTCGGTCGTACTTTCGATCTAAACAAATATCGGATTTGATTTTTCTGCTTAACGCTACTTAATAAAATCGAGCTTACCTCGTTAATTAAAATTACGTATTCGTTACTAAAGGAATTTTTAATTTTTTCCGAACTTATTAGGGACGTAGCGAATTTTCGCGTTTCCGCTCTAATTTGTTTCAGTCTATTCTCTAACGCCTCTTCTTTCTGCCGATTCATTTTGACTAACGTCGATACTCTTTTCTTGGCCGATTTTGCATTTTGCACTTCCTGCAAATATTCCATTAACTCGGAATAAAACGTATAAAAGTTAAGATTTTTCTCCAAAAAATACTCACGTCGTCCGTAGCCATTTGCTGTCTGTTAAGCCAATAAATGTTATTCTGATATTCCCCACACTTTTTCTTGTAATTTGAAATATCTGTCAAATTTTGTTAAAATTCTGTAAAATATTATATCGAGAAATCGCGTCGGTAAAGATTTACCCTTTTGTAAACTGGCCATCGTATTTTTCTTTTTTTCTTGTATTTTCTCGATCGCCTCTTTCGACTTTTCTAATTTTACCAACTCTCTTTCTAACATAACCATGCTTTTCGTTCGCTTGTCAATTTGCTCTTTCCATCGTAATAGGTCGTAATCCTTTGTCTTAATTAAAAAAAATCAAACCTAACTACTAATTTCGTTTTATAAATCGACTGTAAACGACGTTAGGGTGCTATAAATAATATATCCGGTTATAAAGCCCAAATTTAGTAATTTAGTCCGGTAAGTTAGGTTGGCCTTACTCGTCGTTAATATTAATTACGTCTCGTCGTCTTTGCCGCAAACTTTCGATCCCGCCGTCGTAAAACGACTGGGGTTTTTCTTTGTAGAAATTCTGGCCGGTCGAGTATAGTCGTCGAACTATACGTTGGCGGCGTGATTCCGCCGGGCGCGAAATCGACGGTAGTCGGAGTGGACGAAGCGGGCAACTTAATTAAAGGACAATCGCGTCGCGTGTCGATATTTTTTTATTCTATATCTTTTTTCTCTCTAAAATGTACATTTCGGACTTAATGTCCCTCTTCGGTCGAAGCGAATGCTATTATAAGGGAAAATTTACCCGAGTCCGAAGTGTCCGATTTAGAGAAAAGAATAGATACGGAATAAAAAATATCGGCCCGTCGACTTACGACCCGCGACGCGATTGTCCTTTAATTAAGTTGTTATTGTATCGATACGTACGAAGAAATAAGCTACGGGACAAAGAGCTTCGAAAATAAGATGGTGAGCGTCGGTCGCGTCGTGGCCACTTGGAATCGATAGAACGGCGGCGAGTCGATACGTTATTTCGAAAGTAGTATTCGAACGTCGCCGATCGATCTCTTTCTAACGAAATATGTGATAAAACGCCCGTTGGTTACTTTAATTATACACTCGTTTTGAACGTCGTAGAATATTTTATTGCGGTCGTTTCTACAAAATTCGAAATGTCCAAATTACGTCTTTACGGCCCGATATAAAAGCGAAGACGAAAGTCAAAAATTTTAAATAAATAAAAAGTTAAGTATCGTCTGGCAACGCTGACATTTTAACCTCGTTGCCAATACCCGCTTACGCGTTGGCGGCGAGGTTACTAGGCCGTACGGTTAGAAGATGCCGTCGTTTTCATTCTAGAGACAACCGCGGCGTTCCGATCGTTCCGTAGGCAAAGTTGTAGACTTTCGTTATTACGTGCGCATTTTTGTTGGTATTTTAATTATTTCGGGTTATTTTCGCCATGTACGGCTGCCGGATTCGGCTTTAGATCATCCGTAACCTTACGGAAGAACCGACCGCATCCAGATTCGAATCCTGTAATAGTAGTGATATTTATGCAGATATTATTACGACTCTTGTCGGATTCCCGGCTAGCGGAGAAGCGAGATGTGAAAATGTCGGGCGCGGAAAAAATCGCACATTTTTATTTCGCTGGCGGACGGCATTCCTTTTTCTTTTTTGCGAGGTGAGAAACCAGATGTTAGTTGTTTCTCGCCCGGCAAAAAACCATTGTTTCGTAACAAACTTCGTTTTACAGAAATCGAATTCGTTCGATTTTTAATCTCGAGCGAGATCGTTCGAATGGCCGAAAACGTTCGGAAAGTTAATAAAAAGTTGCGTTTTAAAGATTTTTATGTCGAGGGGTTTGATTATTATTTAACGGCGGTTTGAGAAGAGTGTAAAGCTACTAGTCATTTAAATCCATCAACAGTTTATTGATATTAAAAGCAATTTTTAAATAGCCATCATCGAATGCTCGATAGCCATCTTCGGTAAGTTCTAGAATATAACGAATCCCATGCCATTATAGATGGTCTCCGGGCCGGATGGCAGCCTACCGCCGGGTTCGGATCCGGACGGGTCGTTAAATTTCCAGGAATTTTTGGGGGTAGTCCGTCCTGTATATGTCGGGTCCCGTTCCTCACCACCCGGTCGCTCCACCGGGGGCCTGGCCGAACCCGTAATGGGCTCGCTCAAAGAGGCCCTCTTAGTGCCCGCGGGGTGGAAAGAGTTTAAAAAAAAGACGCTCTTCGGGAACGTGTCGGAATGGTTTGTCCCGGATACGTTTGTTTGTATGTGGTAACACGACACGTGGGCCATCCGCGTAGGATAGATGCGTATTTAGGTGTTACAAATGCGAAGAAAATCCGTGGCCGGGTCGGAACCCGCGACCTACTATCGGCCAACTATTAGTGAGCTTCGAATTCGTCGAGCGTCGTCCTTCACCACCCGTTCGTACCTACGATAAAGGTGTCGCGACTCTCTTAGTGGCCACAGAGTGGAAAGCGTCGGATACGAAAAACCCCATTAAAGATAACTAAATACGCTCATTTTTAACAAATTGTTGATGGATTTTAATTAATGGTTTGTCCGGTTTGAAATTTTCGTATTAAAAAGAAACTACCGTACATACTTGTAAATGAATCTAAAAACAGCTTCAGAAAAAGAAAGAAATAAAAATATTATCAACCTTAAATTCGTTATTTTTCCTGGCGATATTCTCTTGCAAATTTTCAATATTTTCCATTTGTGTTCGTTTCTCTTCTTTACATCTATCTGCAGATTTTTCTAATGCATCGTGTGTTTTTACAGATATTTCGTTTAATTTCTAAAATTAAAAAGAAAATAAAAATAATTATGTATTGACTCTCGTTTTAAATTAATTTCGAAATTTTTATATTACTCTTTCTTCTTTTAAGGTACTCGTTACAGAATATAAAGAACATTTCGTATTATTTAATTTATCTGTAGCCAGCTGCAATTTATCGTTTTGTTCCTTTAATTCCTCTTTCTGTTCTTCTACTTTCGTATTCAAAATGTCGTTCTTGCTTCGCTGTTCGACGACTATTTCGGATTTGTTACGTAAAATTATCTGTATCTAAAAAATATCAACTTATTATATTATTTGCCGATTTATATACCTTTTAAGGATTCTCGATAAATTCTTATTTTTGCGGTCATTGAATAAAAATAAACGCGCCGAAACCCAAAAATTTTCGGCAAGAGCAAACTTTAATAAACTAAACGAACGTTTTCGATGGTTTTAAACCACCGCCATTGTCGGATTAAATTACAATAGGCTGTAAAAAGATTAGAAGATAGAAGAAATTTTGAATCCGAAAGAACTGCCGTTATTGTAATTCGACCCGATGATGACGGTTTAAAACCGCTTAACGAGTGTTTCGCATTACGAGTAATATTCTGGACCGAACTGTGCTTGTTAAGCGAGGTTCCACCGTATTAAAGTTTGTTTTTGCCGAATATTTCTGGTTTCAGTTTTTTTTTTGACGGTATGACATCCATTTCCTCGAGAAGTGCCGAGCTTATCGAATAAAGTACGTACGTACACAAACACGTAAACAATTGGTTACGTGTTTGTTTTCGTATTTAAGGTGTTGTTTATACGTCCGTTACGTAATTGTGTATTTTTGTGTCTTACTCGCAGAGGCTGATGCGTGCCTCTGTGAGTCAATAAGAATCGCTTCGATAGGTTCCATTAATCATTTCCACTAAAAATTAAACGAGTATTTTTGATGATATACGACAACTCGCGATATATGCCTATATGATTTCGGGTCTACCGATTCCATTTCTATACGAGTACGGTAATTCGACATTTTGAGATTTTAAAATGGCGGATTGTTTTAATTATTCTGTCATTTTCTGCTCTATAACTTTGTCTGTTCGTAAAGATTTTTCATTTCTATTATGTACTGTAGCTGTTGCGTAGCTTATTTATATATTATTAATTTTTTACACTACTGTCATTCTTACTTTGTTTATATAGGCCTATGTCTAATAAATAAATAAGTAAAATTAATTTTTCAGCTAAAATATGATTGCGAAGCTTTCTTCTTAGCAGTAGGGTACAAAATGGTGAATTGCTCAGCCTATCTCTCTCTACGTTGTTACTCCATTGTATACTCTGTTGTAAGTCATTTGTGACGTCACATATGATATTTTTGGTATTTTTATATAATACTTTTGGCTGAAAATTACAAAGAATAATTACGACTCGGAGTAGGTGAAGATTTCATACAAATTTGCGAAAAAACTAAATAATTACATCAATGATGATTTGTACCGCTATAATGTTTTATTTTCGAAAAATATCGAAGAGCAAATAGAGAACAATCAAAATGAATATGGAAATTTTTAAAAAGTAAATTTCCTTCGATCTTCCGCTTTTGAGTATAGAAGACTAACCGATATTCTAAATTACGGTTTACCTCGAAAATAAAATTATGATGTTTAATATTAAATTGACATAAACGAAATTTCATTTTATTTGATGCCTCGTAATGTATTCAATTATGTGCTATTAATATTAATATGTCACGATATATGATAATTATTCTGAACCCCTTAAATGGCTTCGTCGCAGATAGGGACTGCCACCGACGTGTGGAAGATCTGCCAGCCAATGGTTGACTCCCGGGAGAATTTTCTACGGGAAACTGGTGGAAAACAGAAAACTCTATGTGATCGGCCTTTTGGTCAGACACGAACCCGAGACCATCTACTCGGTCCGTCGAAAAACGGATCGTTGTCGATTTTCAACCGATTGGCCAATAAATTTTTAAAAATGTTTTACAACTTACTTGATCTAATTTAATCTCTAAATTTTCTTTCTTCTTTTCTAACTCTTCGATTAAATTTTTCTTACTTTCTATTTCTTCATTTAAGATGGTTTCGTTATTCTGTAATCTCTCATACGTTTGTAAGAGTTTGTCCTTTTTATTTACTTCTCTCTTTAATCTAAAAATCAATAATTAATTTTCTTTTGCTGCATAAAACTTCGAACATTTTATCTAAAAATTCTTACTGTTTTGACACTTCTGCGGCGACATCGCGAGCTTCTTTCAGATCCGATCCTCTCTTCCTAACATATGGTCTTGTGGATAAAAATAATTTTCTTTCTTCCTGTTCGTTCTTCTTCTCCGATATCTTTAATTGCTAAATTTAATAACTATTTAATTTAGTTTTTTTAATTTTTCATCTATTTTATATAAAAAAATATAAATTTAATAAGTTCTTTTTGTATCGGTAGGAAGCAAAATGGCGGATTGTTCGGCCTATCTCTCTCTACAAAAAATACCTTCTCCTACGGTTTACGGCATTATGTTATAATTACGATGGCTTTGTATGTAATATCAAGATGTTTGTTATTCGAAATTACTAAGCAGAACGTAATGGCTCGAAATTTAAGTTACGAATTTGGACGTATCTAAAGCGTGTAGCGAAGTTAAGGTATACGTACGTAAACTTAACATATACCCGACGAGTACTGTCGATGTTACATTATGGTACTGTACATAGGTTTCTGACATTTTTCCAAATAAAATATATCAGTCCACTCGCGTGATTCAAATTAAGCTAAATATTTATAATAATGATCTGTCGTGGAAATCACAGGCTGTAAATGCTATGGTATTTTGTAATCTTAGCAAATTGTGCTATATACTTGTATGTGTGTGTGTGGATCGCGAGTAAATGAGTTTGGGTTGATTGATGGAATAAGCTAATGCAACGTATGGGCGATCTGCTAAGGTAGAGATGCCTCTAGGGAGGACTTTCTTTGCGAAATTGTCTCTATTTAGTGATATACGTGAAGAAAACACGAACTTCACGCGGAGAATCCGTTGATCGGGTTCGAACTCGCGGCCACTGTTATCCACTCGGCATTTGAATAAAGGCTTACGAAGTCTCTCGAGCGATAGTATAAAAATAATAATGGTATATTTGGCCGAATTGTGGAAACGATTAAGGCGTCAACCCGCCAATTTGGGGAATTCGGAATCGAACTTGGACGAGGAACTCCTCGTGAATATTTCACGAACGGTGTGTTTCGGATAAGTCGGGCCCCATCGTGGACCTGGCAAAACCCGCAGTAATCGCGATTAAAAGGTTCTCTTGGTGCCAGACGGGCGGAAAGAAACAAAATATGAAAAAATCAACGATTTGTGAATGAATTAAGCGGGTGATGTTTACCTCTTCTATCGTTTTCAACTTTTCAACAAGAAACGAGTCTTCTTTCATCTCCTGTAATTTATTTTCTATTTGTTTCAAAGTATCCTTCAGTTTACATTCCTCGTTTGTTAATTTCGTAGAAATTTCTGTAATTTCTGAAACATTTTCCTCTATCTCACTAATGCCAATGCTCATTTTTAAAATATTCTTTAAACCGATTTTCCTTTTCCTTAAAATATATCCTATTGAAAATTAAAATGACGGGGAAAAATTCGAATCAATTTATTCTTTTATGTTTTAAATTAAAAATTATTCTAACGATAAAATACTTTTGAAAACATTTCATTCTAAATTTATTCGAAATACGTATTTTAAAATGTGCTCGAAAAACGATAAAAAGATCTTTTTATTTCAAAGAAATATGCTTCGTTTATTTTAATATATTTTTTACAGTTTTATTTTTCGCACCATTTTAAACACAATACCTTCGAGGCTATTCGTAACAATTTAATAGAGATACGTGTCGCTGACTTAGGATTTCCGCGTACGATACGCATATTGAAGACCGAAGTGTAGGATTTTATACGAGATCAAAGTTTAATGGGATCTTCCATTACGCAGTAAAACTTCAAAAGTTACCCACCTCGCTAACGTGGACGCTTTTTTGCCCCTGACGAAAGTATAAGCGTTATAATGTATTCCTATCCGCTTAATATGGACACACCTCTTCGTGCTACTGTCGCGTCTTTGCACTTTTCTACGTTACATACTTCTTGGCTATTCCAAATTAGATACGAAATGACACCCGGTGACAGAGTAAAGCGCGTTTGCTCGACGAATGGATGGCACGATTGTTATTGTAAAAGGGGGAGATTTCGAGGAAAAGGGGATCGAGAATAAGATCGTGACGTCCGTGTAATTGTTCGAGCGCAATCGATCGATACATACAGAAAGTTGCGTGACAGAAGTTATGCGGGCTATCGCGGTACAAGATTTTTGAGAATACTCTCTGAATTATCACTAGATCAGTAATTATTCGGAGAGTATTCTAAAAAAATGTTATATCGTAAACGTGTAGAAATGATGCATCGGGTGATACGAAACCGGGAGTAGTGAAACAGAAAGCACCAAATTATGTCTGCTCTCGTACACATTACACAATTCGAACGTTGCGCGTTTGCACATTGTCAACCTGTTCTTGTGAAGTGTTTGAAATTACAGGAGAAATATAAAAGGAACCGAGGAAGTCCAAACTGACCCGTCTTCATCAATACCATATAAGAGAATTTTTGGACAAAAAATAAAAAAAACGTGTTTATTGTACAGTTGCATATCTTTAAGTATGTCTCCATTGATTGCGAAATCAAAACAGATTGGTTTTCAGATGTTAATATTAACTTAACCGATGTAGTCAATTGCAGCGTATTAGTATGTTTTTACGGAACGTCATATTGGCATAATTAATATTATGTTTGTGTAGACAAGACATTACGACTCATACCTTAAAACTGGTTTAACGATACTTTATTGAACAATGTAACGTGTACAGTATTATATTAACATACATTTTCGGTCATTAAATTTCGTGTTAACATTAAAAACTGATGCTTTTTTCATTGTTTGTATTTAGCAAAAGATAAGTGCTGTAAATGTGGTATGCGCGTAGGTGTGTACGTGTCTACAGAGACGCCCACCTTTCTAATCTGAACGTCCCGCTAACTTGGACACTAGATCTACACCACAGATGAAGTTTTACCGTAGTGGAACCTTCACCGCGGCTTCTACCACGGGAGTATAATGGAGACACGTTGTCGATGGCTCGTGACCTTAAATAGTCCATAGCGATAGTCCTATAGCGGGAGTGTCAAAACTGGGGGCCCCCGGTGTGATTTTTTGAGCCCGCGGACACGATGCTCCGAAATAAAACGGCTTACAGATCAAGATTAACTGATAAATATCTATGTGCCGTAATGAAGATAGTCTCGGTCTTTGAATCTAGATATTAGAATACCAGTAGGAGGAAGACAGCGCTGGCAAGTTTCCCGCGAAAACAATTAATTTTAGTTTTATAAATATATACATCGAATAAAATAAATGTTTAAATAAAAGCAATACTATAGCGATTATATATTGTTGAGTCGAATTGGCCGAACTACATAATGTGTTTTAATTGTCCTATCTATATTTCTGCATTCTCACTTCAAATTATAATTTTAAGAAAATTTGTAAATGCGATGTGGCCTAAACGAATCTTACCAGTCGTTGTTTAAACGAGTTTGACACATCTGGCGTATAATAAAGATCTTCTGCTCAGACTCAGCTTCTTAATGAATACAGTAGAAACATACAATACACCTTATCGCTGAGAACAAACAATTTATTACCTAAAACTAACGTTTTCGGCCCAATTTATGGGCCATCTTCAGGTTACAGCTGTTCGATTCCGATACAAAATCGAACACATTCAAAATTAAACCAAAATAGAACATACGTTTAAATTAAACCAATAGAACAAGCGTAGTACAAAATAATAAATAACAAAAATTAAAATAACACGAAAAATGAAAATGAAATTAAAATACAAATAAAATACTGTGACTGGCCGTCAATCTTAAGGAACCATTCGTTTTGCATTAACCCAGAAGCCTACTGAGTGACGGCAGACTCATTATCACGTGTGTTACGTCTTACTATGTATTTCCAGGATGACGGTAACACCGTCGCATCCTTATAATTTAAACATCTGCCAGCCAAACTCGCTCTGTAGATTTCACATTTCTCAGTTATGAACGACAGCGTTGGCGAGTGTACTTTTACAAGAATATATAGACGATGTTCTAATTATTTGGAACAATGTCACAATGATACAGCGATTCCTAGACCAAGTGAACTCTAACCAACATGGCTTGAAACTTAACCTTGAGCAAGTTAGTAACAAAGAGCTACACTTCTTGGACGTTGGCATTGAATTTAAGAATGGAGCTTTATGCACGAAGGTGTACATCAAGCCCACACATGATCCGATGTATATTCCGGCGAGTTCCAATGACCCAACGGTTTATAAATTATCCGCATTTAGGGCCCTAATCAGAAGAGCGTTTTTATATTGCTCAAATATAATGGACACGATGAATGAGCTGGGTAGAATCAAAGAGATAGCAAAGGAGTTAGGGTTTGGAACAAGAACTATAGAACGTTTAATAGCGGCGTACATAAAGCCTAGGAGCAGTTCTAAGAAGAAACCGGAGTCTGGGGGTAACTTCACAAAGTTTACATATAATAAATGTCTCTTCCCGATTATGAAGCAAATAGCGAGGCACAAAAACGCCAGTTTAATATGCAAAAGGGCCCCCACAGTGTATAGGTTGATTAGAAATGACAAAGAAAGAATTGGTGTTAAAGAACAGGCGGGAGTATATGCAATTCCCTACAAAAATGACCAGTTGGGAATCGATAGGGACTACGTAGGTGTCACTAATAGAAACCTTGGAGTGAGGATAAAGGAGCATCGGTACGATGTCACAAAAAACAGGTGCGCAACAGCGTTATCCAAAATGGCGCAAGCAGATGGTTCAGTGGTAGAATGGGAAAATGCCAAAATTCTTGTAAAAGTACACTCGCCAACGCTGTCGTCCATAACTGAGAAATGTGAAATCTACAGAGCGAGTTTGGCTGGCAGATGTTTAAATTATAAGGATGCGACGGTGTTACCGTCATCCTGGAAATACATAGTAAGACGTAACACACGTGATAATGAGTCTGCCGTCACTCAGTAGGCTTCTGGGTTAATGCAAAACGAATGGTTCCTTAAGATTGACGGCCAGTCACAGTATTTTATTTGTATTTTAATTTCATTTTCATTTTTCGTGTTATTTTAATTTTTGTTATTTATTATTTTGTACTATGCTTGTTCTATTGGTTTAATTTAAACGTATGTTCTATTTTGGTTTAATTTTGAATGTGTTCGATTTTGTATCGGAATCGAACAGCTGTAACCTGAAGATGGCCCATAAATTGGGCCGAAAACGTTAGTTTTAGGTAATAAATTGTTTGTTCTCAGCGATAAGGTGTATTGTATGTTTCTACTGTATTCATTAAGAATTGAATCAAGATTTATTAGAGTCAACCCCGAATATCCTTAAGTTAAACGTTAAATGATAACATTTATGGGCTGGTCAAATAGAGGACTTACGTATTTTCGCAATTATGATATAAGTAATCTTTATACTCATTCCATAGCTCTTCCTGGTTAGCATTTGACGAAAAGGGTCTATTTCTTGGAAACAAATCATCATATAACTCTATTAAATAAAAAAAGTTTTTCATATTTTCTTGCGCATACGGATGAATAATTTAATAACGATAATGAAAAAGGCCCACCACGGCCGAGTGGCGGGCCTTTTTCATTAACCACCGAATATTTGTAGTTGGTCTCGGGTTCGCACCCAATCTACTGACCGATCGAGAGGGATTTTTCTCACGTGTCTAACACCCAAACAGGGGCTAGTTTGTTTTCTTTAAAATCCTCCCGAGAGACATTCTTCGCAGATCTCTCGATCCAATTCGATCCAATCCGATCCAATCCAGTGACGAAAAAGTTTCGTGACGATTCCCGGATCACGGAACATCAAAATATTTCGTGATGGAAATTCTAGAAAATATTTGAATATTTATTTATTTTTTCCACCAAAGTCTCGCGATGTATCATTTAAACACGCACCAGATAAGGTACTAAGCAACACAAATGTATAAACATTCCCGCTCTTTGTTAATATTTATTTTCCAATGTACAACACGGACGAAACAATGGAAAAAACTGTAATCCTTATCGTCATTTTCTTGAAAGGTATTTTATCAAATTTTAAATACAAATTTTTTTTCTTCCAAAATTTCGTATAGGTCCCTTCGAATTTATTATTGTCTCTTCTTAATATTCTAAAAGATTTTCGACATAAATCGAACGCGTGTAGACAAACGAACGTACCAAATAATTACGCAAATCCTTTTATAGTTAAAAATATAATTATACTTAAATTTATTTACTTAATGACTCGAATATATTATATTTAACATTTTCCAAGTTTTATTATTAAAATGTATAAACTATTATTTTAGCACAGTTTTAGAGTTACGAGCGGACAGTCCTTAATATTATTTAAAAAAAATGTATTTAATTTTCTACCGTGGATTAATTTCTAGAGATTTTTAAAAGAAATTTTAAAGATTAAAAGGTAAAATTTACGTAAATTTACAGCATTAAGTGAAGATAAACGGTGTTTATATATCAATATATTTCAGTATCTGAGAAAAAAATGAATTTGAAATGATTAAAAACTTAAAAACACTTTCTGTTTATTACTGTTGCAAACAATAAAATATCCCCTTTTATTTGTATATTTAACGAATAACAAAAGGCAACCGATATTTATTTAGAGCTTGTCAATCTGTAGCTAACGAACCCTTTCCGATGTCCAAACCCTTTTTATATTAAAAAATCGACCGACTTATGAATTATTTTTAAATTCGTTTTAGTAAGTGTTTGCGTTAAATTTTGTACGAAATACGGCGACGATTGTCCGGAAGAATTTTGCCAAAGGTAATTCAAATTTTTTAATTATTTTCTTCTAATTTCAAGTTTAAGCCATAATTCGAATAAAATTGATTATAATGAATATTCTAATCCAAATTAACGTTTTAAATAACGGTTACCTTTTTCCGGAAGGTTTCTTTTTTGAAATATATACAAACGGCCGTTTTTTGTTCCGTCAATGGCCGTTGTTCGAAGGTTTTGACTGCATTTAAATGTATACGTATTAATTTTCTGATATTTACATTTTCTTGATAAATCCGATGATAAGTGGCACGTTTCTATCGTCTTTTAAGATATATATTACGGGTTTTTAAAGTTTAAAACTTTACAAACACGATTTATTTGAACATTTTCACATTCCGACCAGATCAATACCCTGTTACCACGGAAACTGCGATGTTACAGGACACTGTATATGTGATGCGTGTTACCAGGGCGATAGCTGCGATATTTACGGTAAATTATTAGCTTTTACACGCGCGTATGTTTACTTTTAAATTTAATAAAACACGAGACAATAAAGTGAAGCTTTTATATTAAAAAAAATTTATAATTTTAGAGGATAAACATCCTCCACTCTTTACGCATCCCGATGATGTTGTATATATCGATGATCCCAAGATGTTAGAGGCGGTGTATCGTGCTAAAGCAACGGATGAGGATTTTGTCAGCACGTGCGGAAGAAATTCGACAAAATGTGACTGTTCGACGATTCGATATTACTTATTTGATATAAAAAATTATTTTACCATAAACAGTATAACCGGACAAGTGTTTATTAAAGATCCAAATGGTCTTTTATCCGTCCACGTTCACACTATATATATTAAAGCGAAGGGTGTAAACTACGACGAAAAGCACAACAGTTCGATCAAGGTTAAGTGCGAAATATTTCTAATTTTATATTAAAAACATTATTAATTAAATTTTAAATAATTTATAAAATTATTGTATATTTTACAGGTAAAATTTTACATAAAAACGGGTGCAACTTCCAATAAAACAAGAGAAATTCGTAAAAATGTGTTGTCAAATATGCAATATACTCCGCTTCGTAGAGAAAAAAGACAGGTATTTACTATAAAAATGTATATAAAATATATAAAATAGAATGCCTACTGTCTCTTTTCTATAAACTTGTAAATCTGTTGACTGACCTATACAAAGTATTTTATATTTACTCCGCTGAACCCCGCAGAAAATATAGGATATAAAACCTTGACATCCCACTTTTCCGGATTTCTCCCCCATAACTTCCCAAACCCTTCGACCGATCTCGACCAAATTGTTTGTAGGCACTCTCTGAGACCTAACGAAAAATATAGTCTAATACGTAACCCGGACACTCCACTCTTTCCCGATCGAACCCCTCGACACCTCGTAATAACAATAGTAGGCTATAGGCCTAATAAACCAAACGTTTAATACGGTATACGTTTTAATGTTTGCCCTTATTACTTTCCCCGGCACGTCTGCTGGTTAATAATAAAATCATTTATTTCGAGTTTAAATTAATATACACAGTAAGAAAATGATGAATATTTTGTGTTTTTAGGACCAGTCTGAGTCTCAAAATTATTTCGAATTAAAAAAGAAAGATGGAGACGAAACAAAATTGGAGGTTGGCAAAATTGTCAGTTTTGAATTAATTGGAACTATACCGACAATTTCGGCATTAGATGTTACTGCAGAAATATTTACTAAACAAGTGTGTAATGACAGTTACATACCAACATTAGCAATTTGCGGTGTTGCAGTGATGACTGGTAGCAGTTCCATTACGTATTCGATTGGGGAACCACAAGTGAAGACAATCTGGAACGATATAACAGTGGTGAGTTTCTCTAGATAAATATCAGTTAAGTTCTCTTATTTAAATTTACCTTTATTACAAATTTTCAGTTAATTGAGCTTTTAGAAGTTCTGAAAATATCAGAAAACAGTTATTTCTTCTTCGAACGTTCGATAAAGGTGCATAAGTATCCGACGATCGCTTATACCGTGTTCACTTCTTCAAAGTCTCGTGGGCAACTTAGTTTTTTGTCTTAGTTTTCCCTCATACGCTCTTAAATGTATTCTTATCAATAACTCTTTCTTCGGTTTTCGAAATTCTGTACAATGAATTCCCACGTAACGTTTTCAATTAAAACGTTACGCGAAAAGAACGTAACACGCTCGTTTAACTAAGATTTTGGCAATATCGACTATCGTACGAAAGGTTTACACGGGACTAGATTTAGACTCGTTGTGGCCCTAATTTATAGCGAGTCTTTTCCTTCCACTAAATACATGTAAAAAGCATGAGGTGTACAGTTATATATAGACTCATAATACAAGGCGCTAAGCTGCAACTTAGCGTCTTGTTTACCTTACGAACTGTACAGTACAAATGTGGCCCGATATAAATTTATGTTTAATTTAATTTATATGATATACATTTTATATTAAAGAGTTTCGCATAACTTAAAACTGCCTAAGAGTTTAGGTCGTGCGATGTACAAACAAATAAAAAAAAATAATTAAAACAAAATCGGGAGCACGGCAGTCACTCCGCGCCAAGTAAAAAAGTCATTGACTGACTATATTTCAGGAATCAAAGTCGCCGATTTCTCCTCCTCCAAACAGCCGAAGTAATTCCGAATATCCCGTTCGAAAAACAATTGTTTTCTTAGGTAATGTGCAAAATTTCAAGATTTTCTATAATGCGGTTGCCGAAATATAATCAATCGAAAAGTGCAAAAATCGCCAAAAAGCTGTATTTTATTCTTTTCTTCCGCGGACGTTCCTAGAGAAAAAACTAATGGGTCTACAAAGCTCAAATTATACACTTGAGCTCTGGTTATCAGCGACACCATTGCGAAATTTCCGGATCCGGATCGATGGGTCAATGTTTACGGGAGTTTCCTCATAGATCTATTTTACTTTCGTCGATTAATTTTATGCTCATAAGGGTAAAATTGCATAGAAACGAATGGTCTTTATTCAAAACGTTATCCAGAATAACAAACAAAAGTCAAAATTTATGCCGATTAAAACTTTTTAATCCAAAGTTTTCCATGATATTCCATAAATTTTTCAATTCCTGATAAAACGCCGCGGCGTGTGGAAAGCGTCTTGGATCCGGATGTAACAATACAATCATTAACCAAAAACAATCTCTATCCAAACAAAAGCACCCGAAATGTAAACGAAATGCGACAATTTAATTAGACGACAGTCAAATGTTTTTTGTTAAAAGTTTTTGTTCGGTAAAGATAAGCTTTGCGCCGCGAAGCCAAATACATAAAATGTCGCGCGTGCCGAGCTTATCTTTAGCAAAGAAAAACTAAGAAAATGACATTGACCGTTATAATTTCTGTACATCTCGAAAGATTTTTGTCTGCATCTGTATTATCTTAAGACGTGATTCTTAATATCATTTATAAACTAACTTATGAATATTTTAAACCAAAATGCAATTATTGCTTCGCTAATGATTTGTACGAATGAATTTGTGCCCGCTTTCTTCCAGGCCGATCGTGTGATAGTCGAGTTTGGTGAAATAACAAATAAAGGTTCCGAAAGTGAAATCGTCGTGGAGTTTTTCGTCACTCCGGTGGCCAATCCGGATACGACGTACGAGGTAGAACATTACGTCACGACAGGTGCCGAGTTTAATAAGGAAAATTATGTTTGGCTTTCTCAATATTCCGTTACTCCAAATAAGTCGGTAAGTAAGAGATAAAATTTTAGGCTTAAAAAAATCCGCAGAGACAGAAATAACGGAAACGATCGATTTGCCGAGTTCCCGTTTCTCGTTTTGCCGTCTTTTATCCGCGTTGTCCTTTATCCACACATTTCGTCTCTCACTCGTACCGTTCCTCAGCCATTCGCTTCCTAAAACTTGCACTCGTAATGGGCGTAATCGTGAGAGTTTGCGTTAACCAATTAATTATCTCGTAAGGACGAGTCAATCACAACTGGCAAAGATTTTCTCATTAACTCCCCGATATTTTTATTACACATAATATATAAAATCGTTTTAAAAACTTTCTAGCCCGAAGATTCTCCGGGAATTAAGGTTACTGTCGATGGATCGACGGATATAAATGTAGATAAAGGGAATGTATTTACTATTGATGCTATAATCGTATCACGATCGTCTGTAGTTACTGTTATTGTGTGGGTCGATAACAATGAAGTCTTGTCGGTTGGTCATTTAGGAGTGAAAGGTACTGTACATTTAGCTCTCGTAAATTTATCAATTTTGTTAAGGTATTTGAATTAATGATTTAAAAAATCCTACAGAATTTGGAAAATATTTCGATTGTATACCTCGAGATATATATTATTATAATGCGACCTATGAGAGTGACAATAAAATGTGTTTGAACACCGAAGCTCGATTGAGACTCGGCGTGATTACTAATACTGGTGAGTACCTACATTTTTAAAGCGATTTTTGTCAAAATAACGTAAATATTTTTACATTTTAGGTCCTCCGAATGAAGAACAGGTGGATGACGATAGGAAGATTACATTTACGTTCTCTATATATGCCATTAACGATACAAACAATGTAGGAAAAGAAGTCGATATCAATGCAGGAATTTTGCTCGATGAGACTAAAGTTTGGTCTTCAATAATTAAAGTAACAATCAAAGAAAGGGAAGAAGATTCTCCGGTAAATAATTATTTTAAATTATACGGGATGAAATATATTTTAAGTAATAATTTTCAATTTTTAAATCAATTTTTTAGGCAATATATCCTAAAGATGTTCAAATTTCTCCGAGTGAAGATCGAGATGTTGCACCTGGAAGTTTGGTATCGATTCTTAATTATATGTATATGGAAGATTTGGGAGGATATTTTAATTGCAGGATTAAAGTAGTCGTGCCGAAAGAGGATGACAAAGAACAGTTGGAGCCGTGTGCGGCTAGATTCGTAAGGGCAGATTACACTTTTAATATCCCTTATGTGCCCTGCGATGTCGATGTTCCATCGGAAAATACCGAAGAAAAAACATATTTGTTTAAATTAAACAGAATATATATTGTTGATCAGGTATTTGTACTTTTTACAGCAATTATATTAGTTTTGATTTGTATCATATTTGTGATATTTTTTAAAGAGAAATCCTGGAAAATACAACGATTCCCTGGTACTTGTAGAAATTGTGATGAAAGTAGCGACCCATGATAAATCGACGTCTGGAACAAAACTAAAACCAGATATTTTGGTTGAAACTGCAAACGGATTTGAGTCATTTCCGGTTGGGAATTTAGTCATTAAAGGACCTGTATGTGTTTTTTTTTCAAATTTTAACTCTTTTAGGGTGAATCAATAATTATCCGCAATGTCATTTTAAAATTCACTACAAAAGACATCAATTTTCAACAATTTCCGGCTTTTAATATTCATGTTCTATCGTTTAAACAGACATTTTTGTCTTCATAAAAATATTTCGAAAGGTGAGCCATCGATTCGTAGCACTCTTCACTTCTTACTCATTGAGAAATGAAATATTGTCAAAAGAGGACTGGAAAACATACAGCGCTCGTTAGTGTGAGGTGCTGCGTGAGAAATTAAAGTCTACAATTTGACAGAAAATGTCACAAGGTGTTGTATCATTGCACCTCCTGTTGAAACCTTCCGGGAACTGAGCTCGGTGGTAGAGCATCCGTACAATACAAAAGACTGCTTTTTAAAAACTCGTGTGTTTTGTTCATTCGAAGAAGCCAACGATTTGCCACAGATAAAGAAAGTAGTGAAACAGTGGTCCTTTTCTCAGCATTTTCCTGAAGGTATAGGAAAGCTTGACGCGCTGGATTAGGCATTGGCATTGACTAAAATGGACTACGTTAGAAAATGATATTCTTGTAAAGATTGAATTGATGAAATAAGAAAACTCAACACTTGGTTCTCAATTACCATGGAGGTGCCTTCCAGATGGACTATCTATGGGAAACTACTCCTTTTTAAGTGATATACAGACGAAGAAAACAAGAGAATACTCCGCGCGGCCATTCAGTTAGTGAGACGCGAATCTGCCACCAATATTTTTTAAACTCGTTCCGCCCTGTGGCACTAAGAGGGCCTCTTTTTAGCAAGCCCATTATAGGTTCGACCAGGCCCACAATGGGGCAACCGGATGGCGAGGGACGGGGGCCCGACATATCCGGACGGACCACCCCCAAAAAATTCCCGGGGATATTTCGACCCGTTCGGATTCAAACCCGGGTCCCCCGGAGCGGTAGGCTGCCACCTTGACCGTTCGGCCATTCGGCCCTGCCACCGATATTCAGTAGTTTTGTGCACTTGGCCTTCGGTGGTTATTCTTGTAAGAAATCTGTAGCTACGACAAATTTTGAAAACATAATGCAAATAATTATTGACTTGCCCTCATATACAAAAGTTTGATAATTATTATTAATTCATTATCATTATAGTCAGATCCTCCCGTTCCTTCAGTCTTAGTTGATAATGCGGTATCGTGGGATACTCTGTACGATGAAGGAGCGATTGCTTTTCTCGTCAACGTATTCGTGTCAGGAGGAATTAGCTACGGAGATTTAGTATTTGAGGGTGCAGCCGACGAAAATTCAGTTCTTAAAATCTGTACGAGTGAAGTACTCGAAGTAGGAACTCATCTTCCTTGCATGAGGGCGCATATCGCTGATATCAATCAAAACGCTACGTATAGTTTAATGTAAGTATATTCGGGGAGATGCTCTACATAAGTGGAATTGTTGGAGATAAAATGTCATTTTTCTATTTAAGAAATCCTTCGGAAGCGGCGTGTTTAAATAGCAACAGAGTTGTATTGAAATTAGGAGATGTTGGAGCCATAAACAGAGAAGAAGAAGACGAGAAAAACCGTTTTATTATTAAAGTTGTGGCTTCGATACCAGAATGTTCTGAACCAGTGGATGAAACTAAGTACGAATTAGCAATTGGATTGACTATTGGCTCGAAATCAATGTGGGCATCTGAAATTAAATATACGTTTTCCGGAGAAGATGTAGTTATTAAAGAGGTGACGTTTAAAATACTGTTCAATAAATTATATTACTATTGAAAATTAACGCTATTTCCATTAATTTTAGGATAAGGAACCAATTATAACCGTTAAACCATTGACAGAAACCATAGCTGCCGGTTATCCGTTGCAAATATCGATAAATATAAATTCTGCCCCCGATTCAATTGGTAGATATGTAATTAAAGTGACAGCTTTGACGGAAACAAGTAATGTGTGTGTTATTCGAATTAATAGCACAGGAAAGCATTTGCCATGCGTAGACCACGAGACTTCTGCAAAATATGAACCTTACGAAGGCGACACAAAAGGAATGCAGAGTGCAGTAATTGAATTGAAAGCCTTATCAAACACAGGTGTTAGGATGTTTTAGGTAAAGCGACATGTTTTATTTATTAATATTAATATTATATCCCATTACAGGAAGTCCCGATTCGGACCAATCATCACTAGATAACGAATTGGTGGTTATTGCTATTGTACCAGTATCACACGATGCAACGGACGACCAAAAGCTTCGGTGGGAAGTTGATTATGGAATCGATAAAAAGTCTGACGAATTAATTATCCCTGTAGTTGAAACTTCTATTCCAGAAATGGTAAAATAAAAATAAATTAAAAATTGAGATTTAAAATTTTCAAAATTATTTAATAATTGTTGTTTATACTAACTCATTCGCAGTGTGAAGATGTAAAAACGTTAAATTTAACATTAAATCCCGAAAACGAAGTTGCTATCGATGCTCCCATGTTTGTAATTCTAGATATAGAGCTTCCAGAATTCTGCGCTGCCGATTTGGCTGTTACGATAATAAATCCCGATCACGAGAACCACAAATTTGAAGTTTGTTCAGTCGGAGTCGGGTATTTTGGCGCAAATTATCCTTGTTTTAAACCAGAAGCACTGAAGACAATCTCTCCGTGGTAAGTTCCGGTGACTTTTTAGAGTAAAATATGTTTTCAAATACAAATTTTCTATTAAAACAGCGAAGACTGCGCACCGGACCAAGTTGCTCTCGTACGTCTTTGGACTGTATGCAATTCTTACATCGATCGAGAGAATAATTCTGCCAATTTAGTAAGCGCTATTCATATAATTGCATACGTGATTATTGCAAATAATATATTTTAAGTTTATTTTTGAAAATTTAGATACAATTGAAGGCTGCAATATATCCCACGGATTATATTGAAAATGACAAAATTAATATAAAAGTAAAATTTAATATTGGGCAAAGAACAATTGATGATTTACCTGTGTTAAATGCAAAATTTATTAAAGGAAAAAGTTACGATCCTCCAGTAAGTAAATATTTAGTTTTAATGCCAAATTGATTAGAAATATTCCTCCAAAAATTCACACGTTTCTGCCGAGTAATCCAGAAGTCCCGGGGCATTTGCCATCGATATAGTAATGCAAATTTCTGTTACGTCAAATGACTTCTGGATAATCCGGTATAAAATTCAGTTAGAAAAAGGTAAAACTATTTTTCAGGAAAATATAGAGGTGAAATTATTGGAAGAAAGTATTCCAATTAGAGTAAGAGAGAACATTTTGGTACCATTCAAAATAAAGGTAGAACCGAATTATATACAGAAGATGACGATAACAGTAAAATCTGCAATTTCGGACGATAGACCCGTTTTTGTTTTTCACGGTTTGCACTTTGCATCTTCGGGAAGGAATATACCGTGCTCAAATATTCGAGAAGATTACGTCTTAAGCTCCGAAGCTTCCACTTGCCAAAATAACACAATCGAAGCTGATATAGGATATTTGGGCAACACGAGTGAGCTTTCGATATATTTAATTCTTATTTGGAATGATATAAACTCTTAATTAATTTATTACATCTTCTAGATATCATACTAATGAATAAAGTTGAAGAAGACGACGAAGTCAACTTTAATATATCGGTTGAATTGACGGATCACGTTAAAGCCGAACACGAATCGGAACAGAAAATCTCTATTTCGGTAACAATTAATGGTGAAAGTAACGAGCTAGAACAAACATTTGTCGTTCAAAGAGACGGCAAAGAAACGGCGAATTTGATGGTCGATGTGGTTAAAAGCGGTGGTGATTGCAAGTATGTACCTTCACGCATATTTCCGTTTCCTTCGATAATTAACAATTAAGTTTTACGAGAGAAATGTTAAAAACAGATCGCAATTCACACGGTTAGCAAACCTTTAGACTTTCCTAACAGAAGTCCAAAGGTCTGTCGACCATACGAATCGAACGAATCCGTCTATCTAAGAACTTTTAAAAGAATTGATTTTTAATTTAATTTGTTAAAGCAATATATTTTCATAAAATAAACGACGAGGAACTCTTCTCGCATCGTTTTCGTAAAGTACGCTGCATTGCAAAAGATCTTTAGTCTGTAGACACACCGCGGTATATTGCCTCGTAGACGTTTTGTTGCTCGCCCGAGCACACCGAGCTAAAATCCGTTTTGTCACCCTGCCTAAGCATATTTAGACACAACGTTGCCGTTCATTTCCAAGATAGACCTGGCAGAGATAGCACTTTGCGCTTTGCAGACACGTGGCAGAAAACTAAAAAGAAAAAGGATCCGCTGGCTACATCAAATATTAGAAGACCGTTGGTTAAAACGAAAATTTTGCTCCTTATACGAAGAGCTACGAACTTATCCTTTAATTTTTTTTACTCATTTTCGAATGAATGTCAATAATTTTGACGAATTATAACTTCTAGTGGATCCTTCTATAAAACACAAAGACACGCAACTACGATTGGCTACACCGGCGGTGACTACGAGGTGAGATTCTATTTTTTGTCGACCCGTCTATTGACGGTGAGCGAAATAAAAACATCGATAGCCCTCGGTAGATCACCAAGGGCTACGAATGTTTTTATTTGACATCTCGGATCAACGAAACATCTCGCTTCTCATCTCCTTACAAATGTACAGCGAGTAATATATTAGGAATAAAATAAAATCGTGTTAAATTGTTTTTTGTTTAGAATTACAAAAAGAATACAACTAATTATTCTCCTAAATGCAAAATTTCTGAACCATCGGGCTCTGGCAAATAACTGCTTATATATGAACGCAGTGAATGATTTTAAGCACTCAGTGATTGAATGCGTTAGAAGACACTTCTGGGAATGGTCTATTGTAAATGAAGAATAAATATTTTGATACGAACCGAATGTGGGTGACGAAGTGTTCGGAGGATATATTATCTTTCCAGAAGAAAGCACGTATATAGGCTGCTTCTTCGGGAAGGAATTTTGAAACAAAGTTCCTTCCCGGAACTTTGAGGGACTTGTGGTAGTAAAGACTCAACGTGTGGATAATAAAGCGCACAGATTGCGCCTACAGGAAGTTTTGGTAAAGCGGTCATCGCGATAATAAATCGGGAAAACAAGCGTTGTCATATAAAAAGCCTTCCAGCATTACTTTGTGCCATAAAACTTTTTTCACTAATATTCACATGCAGAGTTTTACTGTAGAACCTGATTCCAAAAATACTATCTCGCAACCTTTAAGTTTCCTTTATTTAGATGTTTTCGCCGAACTTTACTTTTAGACCTAGTGGAACCAGGTCTAAAAGTAAAGCTAAGTACTATACCCGTATCTTAAAAATTCAACAATGAGTTGCATAACTTTCCCGGAAAAAACACTTAAAATTGCGTGTGGCGTCATTCTCATAATAGTTTATCGAAACATTTTGTATATTATTGATTACTAGGAGTACCCGCTACGCGTTGCTGTGGCACAAAATGTATCTACAGTAGTGAACCGAAAATCGGAATCAATTGGGGACTGGGGTTGTTCAGATTAGGGATTTGTTCCGATTACCCATTATGTACGAATAAATATATTAACCTGTCCGATGTTCAAATTTTTCTCCGTCGCGTGTCGCTTCGTGTTGAATTGTCGTCGATTTTAAGCCTAACGAAAATGTTTATAATAATAATCGAGGCTATCGTATCGTTAAAAATTATTTCTGCATTTTGTACAAACAAAATAAATATATCGAAGAATATAAAAACATGAAAATTATACTTTAGAAGTAAATTTAGTATCAAAAACGTTCGATTCGGCACAACACAGTCCGACTGATAATCGTGCCGATAACCGGCGATTCCGATTACCAGGGTTCCGATTTACGAGTCTCTACTGTATTATAAACGTATAACACTTCCCCGCGGGGGAAATTTCGAAAAATTCCTTCTTAGTGTACATTCTCTCGACGTACCCTATTAAAACGCGATCAAAAACGCGAAAAACCGCATCTAAAATAGTATAATAGAAGCTCAGTTCTTCACGGCAAACCTTAATTTTGTCCCTCTCCCCCGCGGGGGGATTTCGACAGCTATATTATATAAAAACACGCGCGTATTCGAATGCAACTTTGTGTCAAAATTTCAAAGCGATCGGTGAAGAACTTTCGGAGATTAGCAATTAGAAACAAACGAACATTACATTTTTATTTATATAGTTTATAAAATCGCAAAAAGCTTAGTTTTCAGAGTAGAAATAAATGCTAATAACGAGTAAAATATTTAAGTCCGACTCTACTCGATATGACACACAACCTCCTCCACCTCGACCTGTAACATCCATACCCCTAATACAAACTTCCCAGCAAAATTGCAGAAATTTTCGACAAAAAGCAGAGGAATTATCGAGGTTCAAATCATTCACTGCGTTCATATATAAGCAGTTATTTGCTAGAGCCCGATGGTTCAGAAATTTTGCATTTAGGAGAATAATTAGTTGTATTCTTTTTGTAATTCTAAACAAAAAACAATTTAACACGATTTTATTTTATTCCTAATATATTACTCGCTGTACATTTGTAAGGAGATGAGAAGCGAGATGTTTCGTTGATCCGAGATGTCAAATAAAAACATTCGTAGCCCTTGGTGATCTACCGAGGGCTATCGATGTTTTTATTTCGCTCACCGTCAATAGACGGGTCGACAAAAAATAGAATCTCACCTCGTAGTCACCGCCGGTGTAGCCAATCGTAGTTGCGTGTCTTTGTGTTTTATAGAAGGATCCACTAGAAGTTATAATTCGTCAAAATTATTGACATTCATTCGAAAATGAGTAAAAAAAATTAAAGGATAAGTTCGTAGCTCTTCGTATAAGGAGCAAAATTTTCGTTTTAACCAACGGTCTTCTGATATTTGATGTAGCCAGCGGATCCTTTTTCTTTTTAGTTTTCTGCCACGTGTCTGCAAAGCGCAAAGTGCTATCTCTGCCAGGTCTATCTTGGAAATGAACGGCAACGTTGTGTCTAAATATGCTTAGGCAGGGCGACAAATCGTCGCCGAGACAACATAACTCGGCGTGTCTACAGTATAGCCTTTATACTTGTTAACTTTTTGGGTCTTACGAGCGATATCTTTTATGTTAATTTATATGTATTTCTACATCGCAATATATTTAAGTTATGATCGTTTATAAGACTAAATATAGTTGATATTTAAGAATTGAGTTGTAAATATCACACACCGGATCACGCATTGAAAGTATGATATAAATTATATTAATGTTCTTGCATTTGATCATTTATAAGCCACTCCGTAATACTATATGCGTGTCGATATTACTTTATACATATAATAACTAAATTAAATATAATATCTACTAATGTGAGGTAGATAATAATAAGGGCTTATCGTACCAGTGATAATAGGCACAAGCACTCGGGAATCATTGTAGAACACTTAATAAAACAAAAAGGTGTACAAAAACGTTGTTTCATCGAATGTTTTACATTGATTCCCGAGTGCTTGTGCCTATTATCACTGGTATGATAAGCCCTTATTATTATCTACCTCACATTAGTAGATATTATATTTAATTTAGTTATATCAAGGGCTAAAGGCAATCTTTGTAATAAGATATAATAACATTAATGATGGCCCCTTTATAACTTATATATAAAATTTTCCTATTTTGAAACAGGCACTCTGTAACTATAACCATTAAGGAATGGAAATCGAAACTTGTGCGTAGACTGTAAAAAGATGCCACAAAGTAATTTGCAGGGAAACATGAAAAAGAACAAAAACCATTCATTCGTTCCGCATAAGACATTTCTACAGAGGCTGCTTCAGATGTAAAATTTGAAGGCGATGATCAGTATATTCAATGTGTTTTACAGCTTTCTTACTTGCAGTGCCATACATGTCATTATTTTCACTGACTTTATTTGTGATGCTTAATACAAATAGATTAAAGTATCACAATGTTGATCCTTGTTACTTACCGTGTTTTGTTTCGAGTAATTTCCTATAAAGCGCCTCCTAGCAGAAGTTTTCGAACTAATTTTTTGCATCTTTTGCATACAAGAATCTTGGAATACAAGTTTTGATGTCAGCTACCGGGTGCCCGAAACTTTAATTATCACCTTCCCGTATCACCTTTATTCCTATATATTATCATATGTTTTAATACTATAGCGATTGAGTTTAATTTTTCATTCTTCAAAGCACCATTCCCAGTATCCAGTGGTGATATTCGGCGGGTTTGCACAGGTTCGGCCGAACCCGTTGTTAAAATTTTCAGTTTTCCGAACCTTGTTAAACACACGGAACATTTCTCAGTGGTTTTGTTTTTTTTTAATATATTAAAATATACGTATTATACTCTGTAACACTGCTAAACTAGAGCCTTATACCCCGTTCGCACCGAGCATTTCAATCTAGATTGTGAGCGAGGTCGGGGACTATGCCTCGGCGCGATCTCTCTCGACCGTTTCGATCTCGACCGAAACGAGGTTTAATCGCGATCGATCGATTCGAGAGAGTTCTCGAAACCAGACCCAGTCATAAGAGAGATCCCACAATCTCACGCGCGCGAGATAATACAAGATGGCCGTGGAACACGTGTCGGGCTACGGACAGCGAAATGAAAAGGATATTGTATTTCGATAGACGATGACATCTGTCTATTATCAGCAGTGCCATTCGGGGTGAAAAATTTCTCTGCTCCCCCCCCCAAAAAAAGAGAAAGGTCGACAGCATCAGTATACTATTGTTACCTGGTCTTCGCCCAGGGTTTGTTACGCTCCAATTACGCCATTGATTATTAGATATATCGCAAGAAAGGTATTTATTTCTAGCCAAAACTTTCATTTCGTTTGTCGGTGATTGTCGGGGAAAAATTTTCTGCTAGCGAACCCTTTGTTAACTATTTCGAATATCACCACTGCCAATATCCAAGACAGAATTGATGTTTATATACTAATTAACTATTTATTAAGTGGCATTATGTAATATTTTACTCTTAGAGATAATATTGTGCTGAAGGTTTCTATCCAGCACAGCAATGAATCCACAGCAGAATTAACCGAAGTCATCGTAGACTTACATACACCACCATTTTTAATATTGGATTCGGTAACGAGTTGGAACGTTAAAGAACAACCAACGTTCAATAATCAATCCGGAGGCATAAGAATATCGGTAAGTAGTCTTTACTTGAACATTTAACATTAAACGGACATAAAATAATAGGAATTTTTATTTATAGTTTGGTAGCTTGGCATTTTGTGAAGTAGCAGAAGTCGAATTTACTGTTAAAGTAGATTGTTTTCAGAAATCGTCTATGTGTGGCAATAACATTACTGTGCCTTACCGAGTATTATGTAGGCAAACTCTTCGTTCTACACCTGTTCAAAATCCAGAAGAAGATAAATTATTTTACTGTGCCGAAATGAGCCATCTTCATTACGAAATATGTTGCCCCGGTTTGTATCGATTGCAAATTGTTAGTATGTATCGAAATATAAACAAATATAATTATTTGTTTGTTACGAAATGAATTCAACGAGAAACCTCCCTAACCAAAATAATTTCATTAAAATAACCTGTTATTCTCTATTCGATTTTCTTATCAAACTGATAATTATATTACTGTTACAGTCAAACCTCGGTTTTCGAACTTAATCGTTCCTAACCGTTGTTCGTAAACCGAATTGTTCGAAAAGCGAGACGTTCGAAGCCGGAGATTTGACCGAATTTCTCTCCTGTTGCTATCTGTTCCATTTTGTTGGGTTAGACTTCCCTAAATTTTTTCATAGACATTCCTTGTTCTTTTCCCATTCAGGATTTTCTTTAATCTCTTCTCTTCATTTTTATCCGTGTCTTACCACACCGTTTTGATGATCTTTCGAAATCCCGTGCAATTAAATTTACGAAAATACATTCACCTACCATTTACAAATTTATATTTTCGAACAGAGTGCACAGAAAAATTAGGAATCGATGATCCGACCGTCATCGACGATTGCCAGTTAACGGCATCCGCAGCGGCGAGTGAAGATTACGCACCACATTTCGCTAGGATTATCAGCCAAGGAGAAGATAACGGAAAAGGTAGGGTTATTTTCGTAAGAATATTTTTAAAATTATTGTATTTGTATTTATTTTAATCACGTATTAAGTTTGGTCGCCGCCGGTTAGATCGGGATTTTGTAACGACTATTTGCAAATTGACTTCTTGCGTATAGTCAGAGTTGTCAAAGTTGTTTTACAGAAAGTCGAAGGAATGCGTTACGTAACCGAATTTAAACTTTTATGTGGAATGACAGGAGTCGATTGGGCACTAGCGGTTCAAGTAAATTTATTCTACGAGTTAAAGTTTTCTGTATATTTCATTTGTCCGTAATCGAAGAATTCTCTTCCGCAGGCTACGGCAAATTACGAAGAGAATCTATCGGAAACACAGCTCGATAAACCCGCGACGTGCAGGTTTGTCCAATTAGTAATCTTACAGAACAGCGATCCCGACGACTCGAGCAATTATATCGGAGTTAGAATCGAATTGTACGGATGCCCGGTGGATAATGCAAAGAAAGGTAAGATTTTAACAAAATCTTTTAAATCGCCGTTGTTATCTAAGGAAAACTTTTACAGCCGAGTGTAATTCCGACTCCACGTGGTATTCCGACGATCCAGGTACTGGTTAAAATCGTTTATTCCTAGTTATTATCGTATTAATCTCGAACTCATCCGAATCATCAACTTTTAGCGAATACGGGTCGACATCTCGTCGGAGGATGTAAAGACGAAGAAATATATTTCTGCGATACGTGTACAAACCATCCGAGGTGCGAAAAATTTTATTCGTTAATAATAGGAAAACTTATTCAGTATAAAACCTTTATATTTTATCATCCGAATTGTTTTCATTTATTTTTTGGTCCCGTTCAAAGTCTGTTTAGATTTAAATACCGTTAAATTTTTTAATTTATTTCAGTGGAAATAAGTGTTATTATACTCTCGACGAGGGGAAACGATGGAACGGTAAGCTGGCATTTTTAAAACGAAACATTAATCGAGTCCGTGCGAAAATCGGTGACGATACGCGATATCGATATCATTTAGTTCTGCAGAGAAATATAGGAAAGGTTGTCGGATGCGATGCAGACACGGGGATTACGTACGCCGCGGATAAAAGAAACTGGAGTTACGTCGGATTGAAGAACGGCACGTGGATTTTAGTGAAAGAAAGTGATTTTAAAGAAATCGAAACCAAGACCACGTTTGAGAAAGCGAAGGTAATTCCCGGATTTTCCAAGGAGCAACTCGGAGACATCAACGTCGGAGAATGGATCGGTATATCGATTAAATTCTAAATCGTTTACATATTTCGATCGTTTAAAGGAATGTAGTCTATTTATTTACAGTCGATGTTTACGGATTGCGTAAAGACGATCTGGAATTAATGAAATGGGACTCTTGCTGCGTAGACGAATTAAGAATGTGGACGATGCTTTAATTTATTTTTATTTTAAAATCCGATCTACAATACAATTAATGTTAGCAAAAGCGCAATTAATATTTTTAATTCAATAAATCTCAAGTATATTTATTACAGTAACGTCGCCCATAATTCATTAAGTATTAAGAAATTTTCAAAATAAAGCCGAAAATACGGTTATTTCTATAGGGAATCGGGAACCCGATAAGAAATTTCACGGAAGATAGTATCGAAACAAAGTGTTAGAAACACGTTCCTATTATTTTACGCGAAGATTACTCGACGACGCGTTGCCGTAAATCCGTTAGCGATCGAAACAGTCGACCCGCCTAATTGCTGCCACAGATTTATTTTCGAGGGCAACTCCGCGGCTCTGCAAATTCATTCGGGATATCGTTGGCGTACTTTACTTTTTTAATGAAATGTAACGTAATTTTTGCTTTTCCGACGATTTCCAAATAATATGAATTTTATCCGATTTTTTCGTTTATATTTTTGGTAAATTCGTAATACAGTAAGACCCCGCTTAACGCCGATTCGATTTAACGCGGTCTGCTCGAAGCCTAAAACGAGCCGAAAATTTATTCCGATTTTAATTTTCGCAGCATTTCGTCGATTCGTACATAATACGATTATTTACGAACACGAACCCGTCGGCTAAAGGTGGCAAAAAGGTGTACTTTCTTTAAATCTACGATCGTTCGGCGCGATTTTAGAAAAAAATATAACATGGTGGACGCCGTAGGAAATACGGACTCGGCCCGGCAAGAATTAACTGATAAATGCGCGAACGGAGTGTGGAAGGTATCCCAGAATTCTCGACGCCAAGAGGAGTCTTCTACTTCCGTGGCTGTATCGTTAGGTCGACCGAATCGTCAACCTAACCGATACGGCCAGACTAGGAGACGGGTACGAGCGGGATATCGACGAGTTACTGCGGGTTTCCGGTGACGGCCTTACCGACGACGATCTTCGAGAACTGGCGGAACGAGGAATTCGTGCAGAACTCGAAAACGGAGATTTTGAAAACGAAGAACCAAAAGAATTTCTTTAGAGATTTCGTCGGTAAAGTTTGGTAACCGTAACCGAAATCGTCGATCAAATTGTAGCGACGATCCAGATTTTGAAGAGTGCGAACGAAAAACGAGGCGTTTTCGATGCGATCTTAAGAATTTCGGAAGAGCCAAAACCTTCGTCACAAATAATGTACTTTACATTTCCGCGCGCATACGTTAATGTGTTATTTAACATATATTATTATGCAAATTAATATAAAAATAACCTAAAATTAAAGTAAAATCTGTTTATTATCGGTCGCTCGTTCGCCTATTTACTCTATGTTAAAACGACCTCGTTTAACGCTGTTTCGCTTAGCCCTTTGTCGTCTAGGAACGCATCCCCCGCGTTAAGCGGGGTCTTACCGTAGTTTTCTCACGTAAAAAGAGATGGCGCTACAGCCGAAATTCGCCATTTCGCGACGGACGAATCCGGATATTACCACCGCCGCACGCGTAATGGCCGAAGCGAAGGCCGACGCCCGTCTTACCGTCGGGGAACCGGAATCGAATTCGGGTCGGCGACGTGGCGAATTTTCCACGGCGGGACTGGGTACGTCGAATCCGAATCCCTCTCCACTCGGTCGTTCCCGTCGCGATCTCACCGAACCCGTGATATTCACCGTAAAGTGCCCACGGGACGAAAACGGAAAAAAGATCATTTAAGCGACAGAATTCTTACGCATCGAATAGATGGTCGTTTACCGATCGAAATTCGTACGATCGTTAGAGCGCAATTATTTGACGTCGAAATACGTGTCGTCGATCACCGCGATGCCGCGACCGATCTTCCACGATCGAAGGAAACGGGCTTTACAAAAGCGAGTGCTAGAAAGTAAAATTGGACGACGAATTATACGAGCAGAAACCGCATAAATAATATCCGAACGATATACGTAGATTTCTTCGTAACGGCGTGTTCGTATCGTGTTACGCGCAATTTGACCAAACGATAATCTATAATAGCGGCACTTTGCCTTAACAATTATATTTATCGGTCGAATATCGGAAGTCGGTAAAAATTAAAAGGAGGACGATTTCTACGTATTAAATGTTTAATTTTACTCGTAGATTTGCCTTCTCTTCGAATACCGCGACGCATTAATACCCGTCGCGCTCCGTTGTTGGGGGATCGAGTGGACGCGTTATCTCCGTCTCGATTCGTAATTGTCGATTCTGTCGCAAATCGAGAATCGTCGAATGCTACGCCCGGACGAAGCCGTAAAGACGGTCGGCCGCCTTTTAAGGTAGCTTCGATTTCGGGTGGTAATCGCCTAAATTCGTACGGTGTGGCCGTGCCGAGCGTAATCGAATTATCCCGGTTTTCGACCCGGTTCAATTTATTAAAACGATCGGATTTCTTTTAAGTCAATTTTATACTCGGAGCGACGTTTCGAATTTTTATGGGTCTTAAGCTATAATTTACGATAGGTCTTATAACTACGAGAAATAATAAATTTAAAAGCGCCGGATAATTTTTAGCTTTCGCGTGTAAATTCGATTCCGCTCTTAGTGCCTACGGGCAGAGTTTAAAAGTAAAATGCGCGACAGAAAACGTACAATTACGTAACGCTTTTATTATTTACTTTGTAAATCAATAAATGTTTACGGTAATCGACGTTATTCTTCGCAAGTTACGTCGTCTTTGGTTTTTTCGGTCAGCTCCTTTCCGTCCTTATCGACGCACCAACATAGTTTCTTCCATTCCCAACATTGTTTTCTTTCGTAGGTACCGTCCTTTCGGCATTGCGGTATATAATCGCCACTCCAAGCTAAAAAACATTTAATAATTAATTCGATAAACCGGTTAACGCTTTCGCGTTTGGGTAATTTTTCTATCGGTACCATTTCTTTCCGCCTCGGCTTTGGCTCTCGGGCATTCGCACGCTTTGATATCCCTAGAGGGAGCGGTCAAAGCGTGACCCTTTTTATCCCAACATTGACAAAACGTATGATCCTTGTGACACTGGAGTCCTTTGTAATCGCCGTTTTCGTCGCATTCCGGGACGACTAATCCTATAGCGTCGTGTTCTTGTTCTCTCTTTCTATGTTTTTCGCATTCGGTTTCCGCTTAAAATATTTAAAACGCGTTAAAAACAACAGAAAAATTTATAAACTACGGAAAAACGACGGAAAGGCTTACGATAAAAAATTAAAAACGTAAAAAATTATAGACTTACCTTTGGCAGAACACGACGACGACGACGATTACAAACTGCGAGGTAAAAACGTTCAGTATTTGCAAAAACGTAGCTAATTATTACTCGCGTTACGGTCAAACGTAATAAAAAATACTCACGAGAAAACTTATTAACTTCATGGTCGAGCGGAATTACCGGTCGAAACCTACGGAAAATTATTACATTTAAATCTAGACGGGAAAGTAATGGCTAAAAATATTCAAAATTTCATTAACAATGTCTTTAATAAACACATTAATACAATACGGTTAATTCGGGAAAAGTTATTTTAAATTTATATCTTAAAATTAATCGTAACTAAATGTCGATTAACCGACCTTCGAACGACGGATACGGAGAAATATCTGGCGGACTTTTATATAAAGGTAAGTCTCGGGCGATAACTTTTTTCCCAATATCTTAATTACTCAGGTGTTTTCTTTCGCGTCCTTCGTCTCTTTCGTTATCGATCCGCGATAATTTATCGCTTTTACTAAACAAATATAATTCGTTTCGAGGATATTAGAAATTGCCGACTACAAATTTCTGTAGATTAAAAAACAATTACATAAATTCGACAAGTTAAATATCGAACAAAAAACGTCGGCAAAAGCGACCGAAGACGACATTCTTCCGGTTCGATAAACAAATTAAAAGCGCTCCGCGACGTTCGACGACGAAAACAAACGGCTCGTTTATTGTACTGGTAAAATAGACGACGGACGGGAAACGAAGATATAACGACCGGTTTTTATCGCTTTTCGTAAACTAGCTCTATTCGGCCATTTTTCCGCAAAGTCACAAAAACGGCCGCCGGTCGATTCCGTCCGAGTATTTGCCAGCCCTTTATCTATCGAAAGCGACGCGACCGACCGTTTCCGGCCAGCGTACGAATCGGCTGGTCGGCTCGGCGGTCGAAACCGCGCTCGACACACCCACCGGTAGACGGTAGCGTTAAAATTAACGATATTAAATCGTATAATTCTTTTAGTACGTCTTCGTCCGGATCGTTATTAATTATAATACTTTTTACGTCTAAGAGTTACTCGTGGATACGGTCCGGACACCGATATAATATCGCGATGGGCTACGTAATTTAGATATATCGACAAATTCACTTAATTTAAAGAATTAAAACTCGCTCGGGAAAATCGTCGTCGGTAATATTTAAAATTATTAACGCGTAAAAGTGACAAAAATTCTAAAGATCTGTCGATATAATAATAATTAAATATAGCTTTGTAAAGGAAGGTACGTAAAACATTCTTTACATTTTAAATCTTAAAACGTCGCGCTTAGTCGGATAGCGGCGCCTACCGGTGACGGAATCGTCGGAAGCGTTACACCGTATTTTGGGGTGTAGCGTCCACCGGCTAAACCGCCGGAGGTCGGAGCTCCGTAAAGCGCTTACGCCGCTGCCCGTCGTAATCCGGCCGCTTTATACCGGCGGCGCGCCAACCGGTATAAAGCGGCGAAGCTTTCTCGTCACCCTCCCGGGGGCGACGAGAAAGTTTTTCGGGGTGGCCAAATTCCGAGAAATGTATTCGACGACAAAAAAATATCGGGCTTTCCTTCGACGAGTATCGGGTACCGGTAAAATAGCCAAACGAAATTATATTATTTATAAAAACGGAACGATATTTTTTTACTAAAAAGCGGAAACGTAAGCGCGAATCCCAGAAAGAATTTCGCTTTAACTACGTTGGCGGTTAAAAAAAGTCTACGTCTACCGTCTATCCGGGGGCGAAAATAGTTTGCCCGCCGCTTCTTTACGCCGTTCGAATATTTTGGCCTCGGAAGCCGTTTCGCGTTCGACAAATTCGTACGCGCGTGGGAATAGGCGCGTACGAATTTAGGTCGGAATCTAGGCCTACGATAGCCATCACCCGTAGTAAAAGAATTTGTAATAATGCGGTTATCGTAAAATATTCGTTTTAAATAATCGAAAGTAGGTGAAATTAAGAAAATAATCGCTCGATACGCATTTATATTTTGGAAAATACCGGGGAAGCGGCGCTTGCCCGGCTTCCGCGTGACAAACTGCAAAATTTCTCGATCGCCTAACTTTCGGAGACCTTATTCGACACGCTTAAAAATTCGATAACTTTATTTTCAATAACTCGCCTAGTTTATGTCGTTCGCCGTTGGTTTTTCTCGATTCCGATACTTTCGACAACTAAAATGTCAAATATGTTTTTTAATTCTCGTTCGTTTGTACGAATCTTTACAAGAATTTTAATTACTCGACATATTTTCGACAGAAGCGCTTTCAAAGTAGGTGTACGAATGTATTTCGACTTTACCCTTTCGACGTTTTTAGACGTATCGTAGCGCGTACGGTCGATTCCGATACGTCTTTCTTGTATTTTTAAAATCTTATCGCTGTCGTTAGAAGAAATATAATTTAATTCTTTGTTTTCGTTTAATCTAATTTATATATAAAAGTAACTCGATTGTACTTTTACTAGTAAATTTATAAATGCGGTATTGGGTTTTTTAAATCGTCTCCGCAACTTCGGTCTTAAGCGTGACTTAACCCGTATTAACTATTAGCTTTTATTACTGTATATCGGTTACTTTATTATATTTTAATATTTACGTGACGATACCTTTCGATTCGACTTTTATTTATAATTTATTAAGTTTTGTATTCGATCGACTAAAATAAGAAAATTCCACCTCATTAAGCGTACGAAAGTTCGGTAAACGTACGGTGTTTTGTTTATCGGAATGCGATAACATTCGACGTTGACAAGATTGCGACATTCGTTAAGCCGTTCGAATACGCTGCCGATATTTAGAGACAAACCGGCCCTATTATATATTATATCGTATAGCGGGCGTGGGCAAATGCGGCTCCGAGAGCCGCGCGTGGCTCTCTTTGAGTTACGCGCGGCTCTTGCCGAAAGCGCTATCCTTCCCGGCCTTACCGTACTATCCGCCGCGACGGTACGGAACTGCGGCTGCCGGGCGTTTTGCAAAACCTACATTTCGGCTCCCGCCGACTTCTCGCTCGCCCACCTCTGGCACCTAGGGTCGGGTCCGACGTCTTCTACGCGAAACTACGTGTATATACACTCGGCTCGATCGTAAAGTGTTTTAGCCGCGACTGCGCGGTCGTTTCCAAAATTGTCTTCTATACCGTATCGAAGAAAATTTTGCTGCCCGACCGTATAATCGACTATCGTGGAGGTATCCCTCGATTAACGCGGTTAATTAATTCTACCGCGCTACCGCGTAAAATCGAAATGGCTTTAATCGAATACGGTATCTGTGTTAAGTAAAGATGGCGTTTATAAAGGAATAATGTATTCTTTAAATGATAAAAGCGTAAAAATTAAAGTGTGAATGTATAAAAGTTTTTTAAGTATCGTACTTAAGACGAAGAACGTTTTCGACGACTGCGACAATGAACGAAGGGGCATTAAACGAGCGATCGTCTATTAGTAATAAATGGTGGAAAACGAATACAAATATATCCGCGGCTTTCTCGACAAAGAGACTAAAACGGATCAGATCACCGTACCGCCTAATGTTTGGCGAGCGAAAATTTATTTATTACACTAACGTTTTCGACCTCTAATATTATCCTAATACAAATATAGTTGGAGGAATGTAGACCGTATATTAAAAAAACCTGTTAAAATAAGCGACACGGTTTTCGAGAGAAGGAAGCCAAGGCGAGAGCGAATAACTTCCAGTTAGTAAGTCGAAGTTCCGAAAGACTTTATTAAGAGACTCGCGTAACTTTGCAAGATTCTAAACCGTTGTTGGCCACCGGATCGTCCGGCCGAAATCTACGGGGTCGGTCGAAAGTCCTTTAATACCCTCGTAAAGTAGAACTAAGTTGGGCGGAGAAACTTTTGTCACTATAAAAACATATTATATTTAGCTATACTTAGGGACGAGCATTTTATGTGTGTCGACATACGGCACGTGTTTCTATCGCGTCAAAATTCCCGCGCCCAACTCGGTGCTATTTTATAAGGGTATTAAGCGACTTCTGACTATCCTTATAAATGTATTAATGATTGAAAATAGGCGGAAAAATAGTGCTTAAATTAATTCTACGTTTTAATTCGGGGATGGCGAATATTTTTGAGCCCGCGTGCCACATAGCGAGCGTATTAAGCGTACTTGTGTTTAAAAATGTTTACGCGTGCGGAAGTTTCGGACTCGGAGTAACTATATTTAAATTCGGCCGAATGGCCGAGCGGTCAAAGCGGTATCTTATCGCTCTCGCGGATCCTAGACCAAATCCGGACGGACCGAAAAAGCCCCAAAAAATTTCCGGGTGGTGATTCGTTCCTCACTACCGGCCGTCCCATTGCGGGCTCGCTAGATAAAAGAGCCCTCTTAGTGCCCACGGGGCGAAAAGAGTTTTAAAAAACTATATTTAAATAAATAAAATAATATGCTGTAATTAGAGTAAATATAAAGAAGCCGATCGAAAAAGACGATAAACCGAAATGGCATAATACGTTACGTGCCGGACGATTTCTCCGACGTGCCACTTTGGGCACGCGTGCCATAGGTTCGCCACCTCCGTTTTAATTGTATTAAATTAATTTAAATTTTAAACAATGCCGCCGTAGTATATTGCGAAGGATCGATGTTTAATTAAATTATTAATACAATCACTAGATAAAACCTGGACATCTCTAATCCGAGCAACGCGAACGACAGAAATGAAAGAAAAAGAGGCAGAATTAATGGAAATATTAATATTGAGTAACGCGGAGAGAATGTTTTCTACGAATTAACACGAAGATTTATACTTAAACATCAACGGTTAGAAAAAAATCGACGTCGCGATATAAAATTTTAATAATCGTCAGCTTAAGCAAAAAAGCGGATCGAAGTCGATAGAAAACCGGTTTGTTGTATAGAGAATAAGACAAGGCCGAAAATTCACACGCCGGATGCGAGAGAGATTTAAATAGGTGAAATTGTTCGTTTTAATCGGTAAATACGTAACAAATAACAATCGTTACGACAGCGAATCGAACGAGGTCAGAAACGAATATCGACGGAGTTAGATTACGGCATTACATTTTAACCGGGGCTGCGGAGTCGGTAGATTTTTACACGACTCCGACTCCGACCGGGGCGGACGACTTACGACGTCGTCACGCGACCTCGGAATATTAACGTCGATAAATATAGTTATAATAAAAATAGAACGTAGAAACTTTTTTATTCCAAAGCTAAAATATTCCTCCTAGTAACGAGTCAATAGGATAATCTTTACTTTTCTGGCCGTTATATATACCGGAGGAAAAGTTTAACCATCGTTCGAAAAATGATCCCACCCGAAATTTTTGCATTTCGTGGACTCGGGGCACCTCGAAATGTCGAGATACGCAAAAGATTCGGTTTCTTTTCCTGTATGTACGAATGCTAGACCGTATGGTAATATATAAGTATACGGATACATTAAAGTTAAGAATGAGAAATACAACGCTCTGGTTGGAGGGTGGCTTATTTTTCAGAGATTGCTATTTTTCCACGTTGATTAATTTATTATTTTTCGTCTCTCTTATAAACCGAATCACTCCTTACAAAAAACTCGCTTCTATTAAGTCGGCATTGGCCGAAGCTCTTAAATCGTATTTAATAATTTTAAGAGCGGAAAATAAACGCTCTGCCGAAACTCGGTCGGTGACGATGCCGTGACAATCGATGCCGTATTTTGGATAAGGTCTGGATAGTGCGGTATCGCCGTTTTAACATCCAAACTCGAGAGTGGTCGATGCGAATTATTATTTCCAGTGAATAGCAAATATCGTCTTCAAATTTTGTAAGATTTCCTTTTCTATCTGTACTCGTATTAGAACTAAAGCTAAATTTTGACGGTAGAGACCAGTTTTTATACTAAAAAAAAAAAAAAAAAAAAAAAAAAAAAAACTAGCGATGAGCCAGATGTTGCTGGCGCAAAAAGTAACGATAACGAAGATTAAGATATTTAGATTATAGCCGATTTACCCGTTTTCGCCGGGTGCAAGAATTAGGTCCTCTCCCTTCCGAGACTAATTAGAGAATTTTTACGCGGGTCTAAAGTAAGATGACCGGACGTCCCGGATTTGGGTCGTTAGTCCCGCATCGAACGCCGTCCCGGAGAGTGTCCCGCATTTGGTCACGTAACATTTTCGACATATTCGGTAGTTGTCGAGAGCGCAAAGTCGTCGTTTTCTTTTACTACTAGTAGCCCGGGACGTCCCCTAGTGGGCGTTTTAGCAGCGACGGTGTCGTTCCGTGGTATAAATAATAAACTCGTATCGATAATTCAATAATAAACCCTATCGCAATAATAATATACCGAATTTATTTTTATGTTCTTGTTCTTGTTCTTGTTCGCGGGTTTATATTGGAAGGTGTGGCCGTTGTCGGCTTTTCTTCCGATGCGCCGCCTGGTGGCTAGGCGAAGCGGCCAGTCTTATATATGTACCGCTCGAGGGCTGAGATGTGGTGGCGCGGGTCTATGCCCGCGTGTGGCCGGTAAAGTTGGCTGAGGTGACGAATTTGGTGCGGGTCCAAAGAGAGGGCTTGGCCCGACTCCCGACGGGCCTCGTCGTACGCCGGACACACCGGCCAAAAGTGGTCGAGGGATTCCTCCTGCCCGCAGTGCTGGCAGTCCGGAGAGCGGCTAAGGTGACGTGAAAAAAGAAAAGATTGAAGAGGCGCCGTATTTGTACGTAGCCTCGCCAAAAGCGATTCCGCACGGCGCGAGGAGGCCAGACGGTAGGGCCGAGGGGAGAACGGCCAAAAGTGTTTCCTCCCCTTGTGCCGGAGAGCTGCCGACCAATTGTCGGTGAGAGCGAGCACGATCTTGTCCCTGTCGAGCCGTCGTAATTCTCTCGGGGTCGGGGAGCGGCGCCGGGAGCCGGTAAGATCGGCGTGGCTGGCTGCCCTATCGGCCGCTTCGTTAATCCGAATGCCCGAATGTCCCGGGATCCAGACGAGGTCCACGGGGGCAGTAAACCTGCTGACCGTAGATGCGATATCTGAGATGATGGCCGTCGAAGAAAAAGAGACGTTCGCGATTGCCTGCAGAACTGAGCGGCTGTCTGAAAAGATTACAGTCGGGCGATTATGTTGGGAGGCGATCGTCAACGCTCGCTGAATCCCGATTGCTTCTGCCGTAAAAACGCTGCAGGCGTCGCGGAGGCGCCAAGTCTTCCGGATACCATCATTTGAAATGACGATGCCGATCTGAGTCCCGAGAGTAGTTTTCGATGCATCGGTACCGATGCAGTACCTGTCGTACCGTAGTTTAGCGTGGAGCTCGGAGTAACGGCTTTTCAAGCCCTCGGCGTGGTCTGCACCCGCTGCGGACCACTCATTGAGGTGGACCTTGGGCCGGACCCGATCTGCACACGGGGGGTGGAAATTCTGACGGTAAAGGCTGGCGACCGGGAGACTCTCGTTAGCGAAATGGGTGAAGACTTGGTCGACGTAAGGAGACTGAAAACGGCGCCAATGGTAAAAGGCCGGACTGGGAGCCGCCTGGAAAAGGTGGAACAGAGGGCTTAATGGACCCCGAGACAAGTGGGTTACCGCATGCGCTATCGCTCTATGGCGAAGGCGAAGCTGAAGCGGAATATACCCTGTTTCCGTGTAGAGGGAGATCAGGGGGGGGTCGATTTGGGGACCCCCAGCGCGGTACGAAGGGCCTCGTGTAATGGGCGCTCCATACGGCTAATGCTGGAGGGCGGAGCCCCCTCCAGGAGCGGGGCGCCAAATTCCGCCATTGGGCGTAGCACCGAGTAGACAAGGCGCAAGAGGTCGGCGGTCCGAGCCCCATTTTGGCGGGAAGCAAAGTACTTTAAGTAAGAGCAGGACCGCGTAAGTTTGGTCCGGAGAAATTGGGCATGGTTGTCCCAGGTGAAAGTTTGTGAGAGTTAGAGGCCCAAGACCCGGACTACCCTTTGCTGGGGGATGGTCCCCGAACTGAGGGTGAAAGCTAAAGGTGAGCGATTGGTTTTGGCCAAAAAGTCCATTGACGCGCTCTTGGTCGCAGAAAAGGACATGCTCCACCCCGACGCCCAATGTTCCAAGTGGTCTAAAGCTTGTTGGGCGTGGGCGTGGGCCCTGGTAGGGCTCGAGCTGGCAGAGAGAAGAAAGATGTCGTCGGCATATACTATCACCGAAACATCCGGTGGAATAGCCCTCCAGATATCGGCCATATATAAGGTAAACAGGAACGGGGCCAGTACACTCCCCTGAGGGATCCCTTGCCGAAAAGGGCGGGGATGGGAGAGAAAACCATCGCCAGCGAACCTGGAATTGGCGGTCTAGTAGAAACGCTTTGAGCCAAGAAAGAAACCTGCCCCCGATGCCATAAGACCGGATCTTGGCCAGGAGGCCCTGCTGGCTGACCGAGTCGTAGGCCCCCTCCAAGTCGAGGGCCAACATAAAAACCCACTTTCGTTGGGCCCGAGCCACTGCGACCTGATGGTGAAGGAGGAGCAAAGCTTCCTCGGCGCCCCTATAGGGCAAGAACCCAAAGTGGTGTGGGTGGAAAAAGGAGGAACTAGCCGCAGAAAGAGGGAAACGGTGCAGAACCATTCACTCGAAGAGCTTGGCCATATGGGAAGTTAGCGAAATTGGCCGATAGGAGGCGCAATTAGTCGCCGGGCGGCCCGGTTTGCGAATAGGAATTATATGGGCTAACTTCCACTCCTGGGGGCATGTCCCCGCCAACCATGCTCTGTTCAAGGCCACCAGGAGGGCTGCAAGGCCGGACGAAAGGAATGCACGAATGGTCTGGGCCTGAATGCAGTCCGGGCCCGGAGTGGTTGGGCGAAGGCCTCGAAGGGCCCGAAGCAACTCCGCTGGACAGAACGGGCCGTCCTCTAGGGTTAGCTGGTCGCTGTGGTACGCTGTGATTGGGGCGAACGCGCTCGATGGGCGGTTCCGACCAAAGTAGGTGGCCAGCGCCTCTGCTTGCTGGGCTGGCAAAGTGATCTCTTCTGTCGTCCGCAAAATGAGGTGAGACGGCGCGTCCACGGGCGTGCGGAGGCGGCAAAAAATCCTATAGATCGTGGACAGAGAAGGAGGGGAGGAACAGAGTCGGCCCCACCACTCCCGACGTGCTTGTCGAGACTGCCGGCGGAGCAGGGCACTGAGATGTTTGTAGCGGGTCCAAAGGGTCAAGGAAGCAGATTGGCGGGCTTTACGAAATGCCCTTTGTTTCTTTGCCCGAAGGAGGCTACACGCCGGAATCCACCAAGGTGGGGACCCAGGGGGAGGAGGGGCGCGCCACACCAAACAGTCCTCCACAGCCTCCCGAAGCAGGCCGGCGAACTGGGAGTACGAAGGGGGGCGGTGGGCCAATGATGAAATGGAGTTCTCAAGCCAGGTGGGGAAGCTGGACCAGTCAGTACTACAGCGAAAACGTACCCGAGGCCCCTGCCGGGGTGCTAGAGCAGTAATGGTTAGAGAGACTGGGGCATGATCGCTTGATAGGGTGTTTGAGAGGACGTCCCAAGTAGTCGAGCCGAGCAAGTCCGGAGAGCAAAATGATAAGTCGAGCGCTGAAGCGCTAGAGGCGCTGAACCGGGTAGGAACTCTCAAGTTCAGGCAACAAAGGTCTGCCGTTGAAAACCAATCGAAGAGCGCGCGTCCCGCCGTATCAGGGCGGATGCAGCCATCGTCCCAGTAGGGATGGTGCGCGTTCCAATCGCCGCAAATGATCTGAGGGCGAAAGCATGATGTCCCGAAGCATGGTGTCTAGATCCATGTCCGGCTGAACGCCTTGAGGGGCATAGACGTTCACGACGGAAAAAGGGCCCCTTGGGAGAAAAATCCTGAGCTCCTGGGTCTCCAGGCCTGCGATTCCCGGGTTGACCAGAAGGAGGCATGCGGGAATGGCTGTCGCCACCGCCGCTAAAAGACCGCCGCCGCGGGAATTGGGTCGGTCACACCGGAAAATGGTGAACCCAGGGAGGGAGAAGGAGACTGACGGGACAAGCCACGTCTCCTAAATTAAGAGGACATCTACCCCGCGGAGCCATGGTTTCGCCAAAAGAAGGTCCTTCTTTGCACATAGGCCTTATGCATTCCAGTGAACGATGCGAAGGGCCGAATTGAATTGGGCCGGACTAGGCATTATGTGCCGATTGTGCTGACTGACAGTGACGAAGTTTTACCTTTTCCGCCGGGTTGGCAGAGCCAAAGTCTTCCAACGATACCGTCCAGGTTGGGCCAGGCGGGAAGGAAAGGTCCATGTCTGATGCTGGCCCGTCTGAATCGGAAGTTGCCTTTGGGGCCGCCTTCCTCTGTTTATTACCTTTTTTCTTTCTAGGCGGGCCAGAGAGCGTTGGGCGTTCCTCCTGCTGCGGTGGACATTTTTGAGCCTGGGGGGTAGGCAATTGCTGGGGTTGTGGCAAGTCGTCCTCGGGGGGAAGGAGTTCCGATTCCCTAGTGGGAGAGGTAGACCGAAATTCTGATCTAATTTCTCGGAGTTCTGCCCGTAGCGAGTCAATGGCCGCTTCCAGCCGGGCGATTCGCCGGGTCAGGGTTTGGTGGTCCGAGCCCCGTGCTTGGTCGGCCTCATGGGTAGTCTCTACCCTACTGCCGGGTCCACTCTTGGCCTTCGGAACCTGGAGGGGTTTAGGCTTTGCCACCACCTGGGCATAGGATGATTGCTCCGCAGGCCGGAGACGCTTAGCCTCCGCATGCGAGCAGCGGTGGATAACACTCAATTTGAGTAGCCGCGCTTCCGAAAGGTATGCCAGGCAGTTGGACGAGTCCACCCGGTGAGGGCCCCTGCAGCGAACGCACTTCTCCGCCGGGCGCGAGCACCCCGCGGGGTCGTGGTCCTCCCCGCAGTTTAGGCAACGACGGCGCCCACGGCAAGAAGCCGGAGCGTGGCCGAAAGTAAGGCAGCGCCCACAGAATCTGGGCTTGGGATAGAATCGCTCGTTGCAAGACCGCTGATAGTACAGTTTCACCGACTCGATCGGGTCCGCACTGGCAACGGAGAAGTAAACTAGGGGCCACCTCTGCCCGGTCGATGTCTTTCCGCGTGAAGCGGTGCACCTCGACAACAGGCAACGTGGCCTCCACGAGCAGTTCGTAAATCTCGGACGCGGTTAGCGAGACATCCATTCCTCTCAAGAGATACGCCGTCTGGGAGCATTCCGGGGCAAACCTGCCCCGCACCGGCAAATTCCCAAGAGACGTCAGAGCGAGAGCCGTTTGGGCGGTGGAGAAGTCTCTTGTTTTCAACAGGAGAAGCCCACTCCTGGAATAACGAACATCTTCGATGAGCTCCGGGCGTGAGAACCGCGTCCGGAGTGCGGCGTGTAGCTCGGCCGGACGTAACCGACAAAGGGAGCCCTGGCCCTCCAGGAAAATTTAGAACAAGAAGTCCGATGGGAGGGACGGCCGAATAGAGCGAAGTTTATCCGCCTCCACGAAAGGAGCCAAAAACCGCAGTCCCGAGAGAGCGGGTCCCCCGGGCTTGACTCCGGGGGCCGGAGGCGAATGCGCGGGGGGCGAGGACGCCTCCGAAGCCATGGAGCAGTCCACGCTGATTATACCCGTGAATCGCACTACCACCTGGGAGAAAGCTGGGAAAAATTTTTATTCCGGAAATCTTTTTCCGATGCCGAAGTCGCCACTCGGGACACCAGCCACCAGGAAGAAATCACTGCCTGGGAAAGAGCAAACACCAAACAGTCGAAAAGCCACCAAAATCTCCCAAAAAACCAAAGTATGAAAGAAACCAAAAAGCACAAGTCTAGCACTCGAATCTCCTTACGATTCAAACGTCGCACCAAAACCTGTACGCCATCTTGGATCCAGAAGAAAACACGTGTTTACCGAATTTATTATTAATTTAAATAATTTCTAGAGGCGCCTCTAGTGGCCGTTCTAGGCATACTACGACAGATATACCAACGGCGCCGTCGAGTTGTGGAAAAAAAAAAACAATTTTTTTTCTATAAAGAATTATTTTTAAGTTCATTTATGTATTTATATATTTTTCTACTAAATTATTTATTAATGAATTAGTTATTATTATAATATATATGTATGTCGGAGGTCCACCCCATTTTTAGCTCCCGCAGTCCAAAAGCTTCCGACATTTCAACCTAAATATCCGGTCACTTTAGTCTAAAGGTATGTTCGATTTTTCGCAAAAACGCAAAATACCGCGTCTAAAATAGTACGGTAGAAACGGAGTTCTTCGGGGTAATCCTTAACTTTCTCCCTCTTTACCTCCTGAGAAAGGAATTTCGAAGAATTCCTTCTTAGTGCGCATTCTTACGATGTACGGTAACTGTGTACCAAATTTCGACTCTTAACCGTTCGAAATCCGAGCTTATCATTATTATTATTAACCCATCTGGATTATATTATAAGATTGCCAATGCTAATAACGAGTAAAATATTCATTAAGTCCGACCACGCCGGAGATGCGACGCGCGACTCCTTCTACGTCCGTACCCCGTCGACCTTTAATAAAGAACCAAAGTTTAATAGCATTAACACCTTTTATACACACGCTACTGCGCCAAATTTTGTTTCTTAAACTTAATACTCGTTTCGAGATATCGTTTAATAGTTCGGAACAGAATAAAGAAATTAAATTAGACTCCAGCGCGAATTTTTCCCTTTATTTGACATTTTTTAGGTCGGAGAGTCGAGTGTGACGCGATTCAAATACTTTTTTGTTTTTTATATACGTAACGAGTTGGGAAAGTAAAAAGGAGTCGGAGTCGGGGGATTTTTGGCCACTCCGACTCCACAGCCCCGATTTTAACTCGTCGATTCGTCTTAAAAGTCGAGATAAACGACTCGGTCACATTCGACCTTAGTTTGAGTCCGAATAAAAAGAAATTAAATACCTTAAAAATCGACGTTTTTAGTGAAATCGACGGTTTTAAGGTTAATCTAAACTGTCGAGACCGGTAAAAATAATATCTAGTTATGGCCGAACCACTAAAAATAGTATTTCGTAATTAATCGGTTACGATTACGTAAGAGTTATAACGCAGTTATAGTCTTTAAAAATCCTTTTAATATACACGGCACAATGCGTTAACATATTTTAATGTATAATTTAAGGATTTACAACATTATTTACATTTAAGTAACGATTTGCGTAAATGTAAATTAACAGTCCATAGCGTTTTTGTCTAATAATTTGTTGCCGCGTTCGTCGACGCACCAGCAACTACCGACGGATCCCCAGCACTGAGTACGACTGTAGGTACCGTCTTTCTCGCACTGAGGTCTGTAGTTTCCTATTAGATCTAGAAATAAATGTCGTTTAGTATAAGCGATTAAAGCCGGCCGCAAAACGTAGAAAACTGTACTTACGACGACTGACGGCCAGATCGCGAGCTCTCATACATTCGCAGTGTTTGACGATAGCCGACATCTCGACGATGGCGCTTCCGTCTTTTCTGACGCACTGGCAAAATTTATTACCGGGAAAGCATTGTTTGGGCGCGTATTCTCCGTTTTCGTCACATTCCGGCACAATTTTGACTAGACTGTTCTCTTCTAAAGCTTTCTCTCTCGAAATCTGACAGGCGGCTGAAATATTCAAGTAAAATTAAGCCCGGAAAAAGCGACCGTAGTTAAGTAAATGCGGAAACGATCGACGTACTTTTGTCGGATAAAGCTCTACCTAAAACGGCGGCCAAGCACTAAAATATAGAAAAATCACAAATTATATTTTTGAAAATTAAAAATATTAAAATGAACTTTAATAGTAATAATTGTTATTTAAATACGATAAACGGTGAACTCACGAGGAAAGCGACAAAGGTTTTCATCCTAAAATTATATTTACAAAATTTTATGCGTATAAAATGAAAGATAAAACTGTCTTTACTTTTACTCGATTATCGATATAATTCTGCTGTCGATGCGAGAGAACGACATACGCTGCCGCGCAATTTTATAGGAAAAATTTATCTCGTACGCACCAGTTTCGTTCTCAGACCTTGCTTTTTTAATCTTCGTTTTATCGAAACAGTTACGCCCGTGTAAAGTAAAACATCTGCCGCGTTAGTCGACGAATCGAATCGGGAAAAATGAAAATTATCAGCCGTTCACAATTTTCGGACAGCAAAATAGTACGTCTCCAATAAAACAAATAATGTCAAATTATTATTTTAATCAGATGCGCGCGAATGTATTTATTTGTTATTAAAATCGCTTGTATAATCCGGGTTCGAATTCGAGTCGGAATTTCGTTGCGTTTAAAGGTATTTCGATTCGATGGCGTAAAGTCGGTCGCTATCGATCCCGCTTTAACGTTAGCCGACTCCGGTGTACTACGACCTATTTTTAAAGAACGAATTTACGGACACGCGGTTTACCATCCGCCGATGTTAATATAGCCGATCGGCGTATATCTTTCGCTAATGTTATCTGGCTATTTACCGAACTTCCAGCCCCGTATTCTGTAATATATCGATCTCGATGGAATCCGGTATCGAATCCTCGTCAATAAAGGTCGATTCCAATATAATTAGGCCCATCCGCGATACGTGAAATTGAGACGGTGCGTGACAAACACCGGGTTCCGGGTGGTGGATAAAATTCGTGTACTCTTGTGATTTTTTTGTAATTACAATACGAAAAATTCGGGTCGGATATTTCGTGTCGATGCCGATCGAACTAAAAACCAAAAATATGAATTATGCGTTAAGAGTTCGCAAACGGGATTTCGATCATTGCGCGGATACGAGAAAATTACTCTTTGTACAGAAAACAGTTAAGAAGGCGTATAGACATAGCGCTTATGAAAATCTACAGTGTTTTGAAATAATACGCATAGCAAATTTATAATTATTATTATTTTACTCTTTCCATCTCGAAGGCAGAATGAATGAATGAATGAATGAATGAATAATAATAATAATAATAATAATAATAATAATAATAATAAATAATATATCCGGGTTTTCGTCACCAATTCCTTTGTTTTTTCCTTTTTCTCTTCTTTAACTCTTTCCTCCCCGTGGACGCTAAGATGGCCGTTTTTAGCGAGCCAGGACCAGAATTTTCGGAACCGGTCGTTCACCATCCGACCTCGGCCTGTCCCAGGCCGAGGCCGGATGGTGAACGACCAAATGGGACAGCCAGATGGTGAACGACCAGTCCTGGTATAAAATTTCCAGTTTCTGATCCATACCGAATCCTCTTCTTCCAGCAGTTTTTAAAAGTACACAGTGTTTAATATACTAGTCGAGCTTATTCGCAATTATCGCGTGTCCAAAAAAATATCGATCGGCGGAATTTTGCCATATCAGATTATTACAAAAGGATTGCGGGTAATGGCTACTTTTAGGGAGAGTATCGAAATTCCGGATTACTGAGTATTAAACTCGGTCACCCGGAATTTTCCATAATCCTGCTTTCAATTTTAATTCTTAATAAAAACCATTGACAGAAAATCCTCGTTAGTCCGAAATTTTCGAATTTCGAAAGATCCGAGATTTACAGCGATACGTCGCTTTTCGTCGATAATCCGTCCGAAACCGACGAAAACCCAGGCAATTATTTCCGTACGAATCGATGCAAATCCAATTAATTCGCTCTACACACTCCAAAATACGTACCAAAAACACATTTTATACGGAATTAATATAGCGTTAAATATTAAAAGCGATAAGAAATCAATATAGAAAGACTAATTTAATGGAAAGCGATGGAATTGTTTGGCTAGACGCGCGGGGTAATGTCTCGTCTCGTAGAAGTTAGTCGGACACGAGTTTCTAGCCTATATCGCCCCGTGGTAAAGCGTGACGTAATTGTCACGTAGTGGTAGTTGTACGCGATTATGACGGTCGTGTCGCGGGAAATAATGTCTTCCGGGAGGTCCGTTTAAGGGTAACTGGCCCCTATTCGGGCGTTACGGACGTGGAGAAAACCCGGAAAAGTCCGCGCGACCAGCCCGTCCCGGCCGAGCGCGTACCCGCGACCGAACTCCCGGTGTTCGGGGAACGGAACCGTCGGCCGACGGTAGGCCGTGGCGGGGTAACGCTTACGGAACGAGAAATAACGCCGCACCGAGCCGGAAAACGAGTGGGTCGCTCTTCGTTTTCGCAAAATTAGCGGCGAGGTCACTCGGGCACGCCGACGAAATCCGAGGCAATCGACGAAAACCAATACCGACGATAACCGAGGTATTACTGTACATATTTCCGTACAGTGTGTCAAATGCCGCGTAACCGATGTAATTTATTAAGCGAACGGAATGCTGTTACGTGTACGCGATTCTATTTTCGTTAATTATTAATCGATAATAATACAAATAAACTGCGGATAAATGGCACGTGTCGGGTGACAAGCCGGCAGCTCTCCAGATAGGTTTATAAAAAGTAAAGCGAATTAGTAGAAATGTAGTCAAAATTATTTTCAAGCGGCCAAAAGTAGCCTAGAGTCCTACAAACTTCTCGATCCGCTACTCGATGCCCAATCGCGCGATCCCTTATTTTACGAAGCGAGAGAGAAAACGGGTAGTTCGTCAAGGTGTTACTGTAAAAGCAAAGCCGTATTGATCGGATTAGAGTTGTTCTCGTTCTATTGTCACTAACGCTCGGATATAAACCAACGATATCGAAATAACGGCAAAGTTGTACGAATCGATTTTATTATTACAAAATCAAAAATATCTCGAATCTAATTATTAAAATGCGAACGATCTCCGCGGTCGCAACTAGTCACGCCACGTATCTTAATTACTCAGATGTTTTCTTCCACGTCCTTGGCCTCTTTACTTATCAATGATAATATTTTATCACTTTTATTAAACGAATATTATTACATAAATTTTCTAATTTAGCAAATATTCAAATAATTTTTTTTTTTACAATTATTAACGCAGGAAATGAAAACGGCTGCAGATACCGTTATGCATTAAAGTACGGGTGGCGCGGAAGTAACTAAACCGTTACAAAATCTGGATTTCTATCTCTACTCTCGCTAATCCGGTTATACCTCGCGCGGATGGCCGAGGGGGCGACGAAGTTTGTCAATCTGCCAGTTACGAAGCCGGAGTAAATTCGGACGATAAAAAATGATATACGCCGTCTCTTCATTTTGTAATAGAGCGCGTTTCTTTACGCTTCCGATTTATTTACGAATGTACAGTACTTTAATCAGTCCGAAAATGATATCGCGCGTGACTATACCGAGTGGTGTTAAAATGTATCGAACAAAATCGACATCGACGACGATTCTTGCCAGCGCATTTAATATTTATTTTCCAGACACGTAACCTACCTACCGTATACGTACAGTTCGTAGAAGCTACGTACGCTTTGAGAATGAGAAACCTAGTTTTTAGGTGCGAGAAAATATATCAGTCACGTATGTTACGAAACACAAGACGCCTGTCGTGTAACGAAGTAGGCCTAGTATTCGTTCCGTACAATACAATATACCTAAAGTTTTCCAAAAGACACCGCGTAAGACATTCGGAGCCTTCGGCGCCAGACAATTTTTGCTTGGCAGAATACTACCGCCACGGATTATTATCAGATAATTTCGAATTATCCGCTACTGGATTAACGACTTTTTAAAATTCCTCGCCTACGTTTATAAGTGACGGTCGACGCCATTTCGCGAATAACTCGGCAGTTTATTTTTTGCCCATTTTATTGTATATATTTTAATGTTATATCAACTTCTCGTAAACGATTTTTTTCAATTTATGTAATCTCTTATTAATTTTTCTCCGTTTCGTAAAGGCACGTCTATCGAGTTTTCGATTTGATCGAGACGAGACCGGATATGGAAACTTCGGGGCGGGAGCCCGATTAACCGTATACGAACTTCCGACGCAAACCGGAAGTCGCGTTATTTTAATTCGAACCGTTTCCCCGGAAAGGAGTTAGATAATGACCGGCACGACTTTGTCGCTAACGGGAAAAGTACGACGTACGGGGGCAAACCAATTTCGAATTCGCTTCGATCTCGGACGAATTACGAAAACACTTTCCGGACTATTTACGTCTTTTTTGTCGCGTGAGTACGATCGTCGGCATTAAGACAAACGTAATTCGAAACCGCTCGACGTTTACTTTCAACTAGTAACGTTTCGTTTAAACTAAACATTCTAAAACGAAGAACGATGCGTTAAATTTCGCAACTGTTATAATTAAATCACGCGTTTATTTCGGACACCCGCATTGAAACTTTCTATTCGACCCGATGTAACTTTTACTTATTAACCACGACATCGGAAGGCACGGCCGTACCGATTATAATGTCTTTATATCTTTATAAAGCCTACGAGACTAAATGTAAGTACTGTTTTACGAGTATCGGATATTTTAAGAGAGATTTAAAATTGCAGCCCGGCATTGCGACGATGTGACCAAAAATAATCGCTCCTAGTTATTTGTGGAAAACTTGCGAAAACCGCTGTTAAAATTTCCCGATAATTATCGTAAAACCGTGTCCTTTTCCGAGTTTCTTCCGCATTCCGTACTTGGATCGGGGCCCGACCCGTAGGGAGGGACTCTTCTGGCGACGCATTGCGATTTATCGTCGCATCTCCGGTATCGAAATTTCATTTATTCCGAATTGCCGAAGCCATCCTTTGAGAAAACGACTCGTCCCCGCTTTTAGACAAATCGGGAAACGTCGGGGATTTACTTACCTATTATAACACGTAAAAAGACAGACACGCGTGTCTATCTTTTTATACGTTATAACAGGTAAGTAAAAAGACAAGGCGCGGAATAAAGATTTTACAGCGGAGAAGAACTCGGTCCGTGACCGAAGCCGGGTGGCGGCTGGCTAATTGACGTCGGATCGGGACGGGTACATTACGGCGACTCGTCACTCCGCGCGAGCGGTGAATTTTTACATTTCTTCTAAAACTTTCTCGAACTTACGTAATAAACAGCGTGCAATGTATAATACGTTAACGTATATAGGATCACCTCTTACCGCTAGAAGCACTAAAAGGTCCGTTTACACTAGTCCAATAGCGGGCTGGTGAAATTAAACTAATTTCTGCGATTGGGCTTATAATGTTCGCGGTTTACGGAAGCCCGTCGAGCGAACAGAGCGAGCTTTTTCGGCAGCGACTCGAATTGAAAAAACCGAAACGTTTTGCAAAGTATTGTTTCGACCGACTCGATGAAAATGTGCAAAATGACGCGTCGTGACGAAAGCCGAATTTTAAAATTCGATTTACGACCGGAGATATCGAGGGTCGAATCGGGTTAGCGAACGAAGAAGACGGGAACGACCACCGACTTTATACGCCTTACGATGGTAATTTCGAACCGGTCTCGCGATACAAATGACACACTCGAAGGTTATTTACAATCTACAATCGTTCGACTTTATTTAAGTATTGTACAATTATAAAAGTAATTTCAAAAATGCATTTTTCGCACATTCCGCGAATCATAAACTACCGGATATTTTAAGTACGGTCTGCGTTATAAATTTGTTAAGAAACTCGTGTTCGAAATACAAATAATAACTATTCTTCGCATTCGATTTTATTTCTCGTTTCTTTCGTAAGTTTGTTGCCGTCTTTATCGACGCACCAACAAGCTCCGGTGCTGGCCCAACATTGCTTTCGTTCGTAAGTACCGTCGACTCTACACTGAGGGACGTAAGAACCTATCAAATCTGTAAAGAAATATAGAAAATCTTCGGGACTCGTTCTAAGTATACGCTATTTTAAAACGAACGGAGTTCTTACTATCTTTTTCCGCAGAAGCTTTATCCCTGACACATTCGCAAGCTTTGATTTTTCTGGACGGCGAAGTCAGGGGACGACCCTTCTTGTCCCAACACTGACAAAAACTGTGATCCTTGTGACACTGGAGTCCTTGGTAATCGCCATTTTCGTCGCATTCCGGGACGACCAATCCTATGGCTTCGTGATCCCGTTCTCTCTTTCGGTGTTTTTCGCATTCGGTTTCGGCTTGAAATTGCAAAGACGAGTACGAATATCTAATTTTTAGAAATTTATATCTAAATAGCGGCAAAGTTTAAATTAAATACCTTTTACGTAAATAAGAAACACGGCGATCTGTCAAAGAAGCAACGGGTGGTGAAAATTCGATATAAAATATTTCCGGTTAACGTTACCCGCGGTAGCCGACGGGGCGGGGGCGCGCGTTCCGACCTAATACTTCGGTGGCCAATAATTACGGTAATTTATTAGAGTAGGTTAGGTTAGGCCGCGCGGGTAACGTTAACCGTATTCGTAACCGTCGATAGTTTCGATAATTTCTTACGCCGAGGAGAACGATCGTCCACTTCATCTTCGGAGTCGAACCGTCTTAAAAATAAAAATTATTCTCACAAAACGAATTCGAATTTAATATTATAAAAGTTAAATCGAACTTACCGGGTGGCGGACGAGATATAACCGTGCCCGGGTCCCGCCGTCTTCTTATATTTTCGTATCTCGAAGACAAATGCAATTTTTCGCACGACCGTTTTATCGTTCGATTAAAATAGATTTTTGATATTTCGTTCGTTATCGTTCGACTACGTCGCGCGGCCCACGCGAATTCCGGACGAAATTTCTTTCGCCGTCGTCGTTTCCGGGTCCGACCCCGGATCGAACGGTCGAACTCGGGCCAAAGACGTATTACTCGCGCCGTCGAATCGCCAACGGTATTTAGTTTTTCGTCGTTAAACGCGTTAACGCTCGAGTACGTTCCGTTCGATTTCGTTAAGCGCCGATAACTATTCGTTTTAGCGTCGTCGTTTAAGCCACGATTATTAAAGCGAATACGTCGGTTTTTTCTTCGATTTTCCTGCCTAAAATTAGCCCATATTTAGATTACGGTCGTAAGTTTCCTTTTATTTCCTAATTCCTTTTATTTTAATAACAATTTTCTTTCGTTTGTGCGGGACGACTCGTAGGCCGTTTATACTTAAACGGACATTTTCTTTAGATCGAAAGGACCGGCGCTTTTATTAATCCGAATCCGGGTGCGGGTTAGCTCGGAAATTTCGCCGGTGGGATATATCTCGATACGGGCCCGTCCACCAATCCCAATTTCGTCCCTCGTCGCTCGAATACTCTTTTATTGTCGGCCGAATCGAATCCGTAATGCACTGGCGAAAAACAAATGCTTTTAGAGTTTTCTGTCGGGTCGAAAAAACTTTAAAACCGTCGCGATTCTAAGCTTTTGTTTACGCGAAAAGTTCGATTTCGTTGTCGGCGAGATATACGGCGACGAAACTGGCGGGTCTTCCGCCGAGAGAATTTTCTACGGGAAACCGGCCCTCGTTTAGGTGTGGAAAACGCCAAGACCGACGAAAATCCGAGTGCCGATCGATTTCGATTTTAGCGTAATTATCTTATCGCCGTGCCGAAACCGGTTTACGAGATCCGCGCGTATTTTTATTTATTTCCGGTTATTTACGACGGGACCCCGATTATTCGAGGTATCGCGGATAAAACGGATTAAAAATGACGAATACGAAAGACTCGTTCGCTCTCGTTACAAAAGAGACGCGAAAGAACTTATTTGGTGTCTCTTTTATATTTGGCGAATTTAATCGCCTATCGGAACGACAATTTTCTCGTCGTTTATCGTTCGGCTAATGCGTACCGTAAGAATAAAAATGTATATCGTCGTAGTTACATTTCGGTACGAACGGTTTGCCCGGCAACGACGAAAGGTAAGGGAAACGAATCGTTTCGTAATACGTACCATCGTTTTAAAATTGTTTTTCGATCGCGGTGTAAGAAACGGTTAATCGAGTCCGGGCTAATCGCGGGTCTACCGTATATAATCGTAGCGATTTACGTTATTTATTTTTAATTGTTAATTAAATTATTTTCGATCGTTCTTATCGCCCGTTACCAATTTGTTATTCTAATTATTCGGTTTTTATTCTAATCGTTATACGACCACGACGTCCGCACCGACGGCCGAAAACATTGAAAAAATAAGAATTTTCTCCCGATAAACGCTTATGGCTTCCCGGCCGTTATATCTAACGGATGGATTTTTGGACTCGGGACACCTCGAAAAGTCGAGAAATGCAATTCGGGTTCGGGGTTTTTTTCCGTACGTATGGAGGACAACTATAGCGGAATTAAAGTTATAAAACAGAACTATTCGGCGCAAAAATGGCGCGATTAGTTTGGGAAGAGCCCCGGAGGAGCCGTATTTCCAAATGTCCCGGTGGATAACTAAACTACGCTAAAAATTCTCGATTTTCTTCCGGGAGTCGAGGAGTAGACTAACGCGTCGAGAAGTCCGATCGGGCTGCCGCGCGTCCCGATTTATCGGAATTTGACCGGTTCCCTTAACGACGCGCTAATATATTTCTATATATCGGTGTTTTTCCGTCGTCGATCGAGTCGATAAAATTGTCGCTCTACCGATCCGAAGGATCCGAGTCTTAGCGTTTCGCCGCTAAGATTCGGATAATATCCGTTCTTACGAGAACGACTCGACGAAAGAGAGAAACGATACGATTCGTCGACCCTCTCTTTCGTCCGTCGGCCCGGTCGAATCTACCGAAGGCGTTTCAAAAAAGCACATCTTAGTGTCGGCGAGGTCGAAAACGTTAAGAAGAAAATCTACTTTTGTTCGACGGGTTTCCATTTAGTCGTTAATCCGCTACATCTACGCGCGTCGCCGTATTTTTCGACGTATGAGAAAGTATTAAAAGACCGGTCGAAAACGGGGCGAGTCTTATACTCCGGCAAAAACGTTAGTTTAACCGTCTCGCTATGTAGACATTTTACTCGTTTTATACACGAGACGCTTTTTCGACCACCCGTCTTTTTGCAAAATTATACGACCGACGTCGTATCGTCGTATCGATTCTTATAAATTAGAATTAAATCGATAAAGACCTAATATAATTTCCGGAGGGACGGACCGAACTCGCGGGGTTTCCCGCAGAGCCGTTTTACTTTTATGGCTTAATTTTACGGTCGTGGAAATAAAATTGCGTACGGACGAACGATTTTATTTAAAACTTTATCCGGAATAACGAAATCCCCGACCGTTTCCGACGATTTTACCCAACGACCGTGGCCGGCGACGACCGAACCGCGCGTCGTCGTCTCGGGTCCGGACGTAACGACGCGATCGTTAACCAAAAAACGATCTCGATCCGAACGAAAGCGTCCGAAATGTAAAAAATGGCGACGATTTAATTAGACGACGGTCGAAGGTCTTTCGTTAAAAGTTTTTCTTCGGCGAAGATAAGCTCGGCGCTTCGAAGCGAAATATATAAAACGACGATACGGCTAAAAAATGTGGCGCGCGCCTCTTCGAAGCGCCGAGCTTAACTTTATCGAAGGGAAATATTCGCCGTCGATCTTTTTACGATTCGCCCGTTTTTGTTCGCGCATTTAACGTTTTCCATCGTCCGCCGCGTACTCGATTATTTTTAAAACGCGGTGGATGACGGAAAACGTTGCCAGCCCGTCGGGTGTCCGGTCGGGCGTACGGTAGAAATTTTTCGAGTTCCGCCGAAAATTTCCCGGGATTTTTCGACCCGTCCGCCGTCGATTCCGGGTCCCGAGAGAGACGAACTATCGCTTAACCACTCGGCCGTGGCGTTCGAACGTTATTACGACAGGCGGGGCCGGATTTACGTAAGGGCGTTTGGGGCCGGTGCCCGGGCCCCCGCAAAACTACGTTTAAACATAATTTTTTTCTATTATTGCCTCGGCCTAGTTACGGCCTAATCGCGAGAGCCACGGGCGGAGAAAGCCAAATCCGGAAAAAAACCTACGAAACGTATCGGAAAATTTCGGGAAAAAATTTTACGCGGGTGTTTTTCAATTAAATTAAAATAATTAGTTTTACGCAATAAAATATATTCGTTTACGATAACCTTATTTTCGAATGAAATTTACAAGTTCCTAGTCGAAACCTAGTCGAACGTACGGTTTTTGTGTAAATTTTCTAAATCGTCAAATTTGCCCACTCTTAAAGGGGCCCCCGCCGTATTTGCGCCCGCGGGCCTCCGATTGTTAAATCCGGCCCTGCCGATACGCGTTAACGTTCTTTTAAAATGTGACGTATACGACGCGAAAGAGCCGAAACCCGAAGGCGATAAGCGACGACGGCGATCTTTTTAATGGTCGAACGGCGCAAAAAGCGACGGTGTCGACTCGAAACCATTTACGATATAAGGGACAACGAAAAAAGACAGAAAATTTATTATTTTTTGAATACGATCGATACGTTTAAAAGTAATCGAGGGTAATAATTGTAACCGTTCGATTAAGTGTACGTCTTAAATTAAAAACGTAATAAAAAATACTTACTTTCCTTCCAAACATAAAATGGGTAGAACGAGAAAATACTACTCTACTTAAGGCTAAGTTTTGATTTCCGAAAACAATCCGCCTAACCTTTTCTGCCGTTTTACGAAGCGTGACGGTCGATATACTCGTGTGAGGTTGCCGAATTCGAGATTTCCAAATGTCAGGACTTATCGTATGTGGGGTGAAAGAAAGTGAGGTAAATAGCTGCAGTGACAAACAAACCCGTTTATTTACACTAAGTCTTACAATCTAGTGTGTCTTGCGTGTCTTGTCTTCTGGTGGCTCTTGATGGTTCGGTTGTTGGCCCCGGGGCAGACAGTTGATGCTCGACCGTGGGAGGTTGTGACGAATGGTGAAAGCCCGAAGTTCAATCGGATGGTGTCCACTTGTAGAGGCAGGGAAAAGTCTGGACAGTTGATTATAGTTGTTAGCTGGGGAAAGTCTGAACAGTGGTTGACACGGACAGAAGCTGGGAGAAGTCTTCACAAGGGGAGGCAGAGAAAAGTCTTCACAAGGGGAGGCAGAGACAAGTCTCCTTTGCCCTTGAGATCCAGGTTTTTATAAGATCTTTCTCCCCTGGATCTCCAGCTCCTGATTGGTCGGTTTCCTGTCTCTAGGCAGACGACCGACCATTTCGAGCTATCAAAGGTTTAAATTCGACACTGTGTTTTATTCCGATCAAGGGAATTTAATCGCAACTTGAAACCTCTGCTCGTATTCAATTGTTTCGAATTCTTATAAGTCTGATACATAATATCAGCGCTGCATCTCCTTTTAAGGTTAAAAAAAGAACATTTTTCTCTCGATTAATAGCTTTAATATTTCCCGATTTAAAGTATCCTTCCAATTTCTACGAGCATCAGAATCAAAAGCTTGTTCCCTTGATTTGACATTTTTATGATATCAAAAACACATGAGCTCGAGTATCGCTCGGGCTTCACACTCGCGCCTAGCGAGTATATCGACTGTAATTCTATTTTGTTAAAAAATAGAATTTACGAAATAAACATTAAATTAGTTGGCCACGCAAATTCGCTTTTGCACGGTCGATTAAAGTTGCATCTCGGATACGTAACGCTTAGCTCGTAAGATCGACGGGACAATATCTACGTAACGAGACCTACCAAACAGAGCCTACGTAAAATTGCCCAACTAAGCTCTCGACAACGCGCGATGGGAAGCCTCGGAAGCGGGGCCGGATTTACCAATCCGGGGGCCCCGGGCGCAAATTCGGTGGGGCCCCCCTTTAAGAGTAGGCAAATTCGACGATTTAGAAAATTTACACAAAATACTGTAATTTCGACTAGATTTCAACTAGAAAGTTGTAAATTTCATTTAAGAAAGGTTATCGTAAGCGTACATATATTTTACTGTGTAAAACTAATTATTTTAATTTGATTGAAAAATACCTACGTAAAATTTTTTCCCGAAATTTTCCGATGTTTAATAGGTATTTTCTCGGGTTTGGTTTTTTTTGCGTGTGGCCCTCGCGATTAGGCCACACTGGGCTGTCGCGGCAGTAGGAAAAAAAAATTACGTTTAAACATAGTTTTGCGGGGGCCCCGGGCACCGGCCCCAAATGTCCTTACGTAAATCCGGCTCCGCTCGGAAGTTTAAGAACCGTGTTTTAAACATTCGTATTAATACCGTAGTTTAATAATTAACAGTATTTCGTGTTATTTCCAGACTTATTACATTAAACACGGGGCAAAAACATTCGATCGGAGAAAAACGAGAAATTAATAATGTCCTCGATATAATAAGTCCGCAAAGAGAATCGTCTTCGAATTAAGTGCGGCGGATTAATAAACGAAAGACTTATCTAGACAATACGCGATATTAGAAATTACTATCGATTTTGGTTTATTTTCGCGCGGTATTAGAAAAAAAACTGGAAAAGTTTTATTTTCCTTTTACTTACATTCGTGTTTTGCCGAAAATTTTCGTACGGAGGCCTCAAAATTATATTTATGCCGACGAAAAGTCGGCCTCGTTTACCTCCTTATTTTATTTACGGTATATAGGAGAAGGTGGTATTACGGAACCCCATTTACATTATAGTCGATCGTAAACGAGGTATCGTAACTACGCCCACATTTTTTGCGCGAAAAGTACCGGTAACTATTAAACTAAAAATTACTAATTGGATTTTTCGCTAGGGTAACTATACGTACGGTTTTTAAGGCTCGTATAAAAAAAGTCGAAAAAAATACGGAACCCCATCGTACGTTTTCAAAAAAATTCTTTCGCGTATTCAAAAACAAATAGAAAAGTACAAAGAAAATTAATTAATTACAAAATCACTTACTCCGACGTATTTTATCGAAAAAATGCTTTAATAATAAAAGATACGACCTCCGTCGACGATATACCGGGTATACCGTAATCCACCGGCTCTCTACGAAGAATTGGCTTTCTACCCGGCGTCTTTTTCGCCAATCGCTCCGGACGAACGTCCGCCGGCAAAGAGAGAGTCGGCGAAGTAGTTTTTGGCACCCGGTAACGTTTCGCGGCTTTCTTCGGCTCCGTTTTCTCGTCCCTTACCGTACTCGCCGCCTCCGCCATTTTCTCCCGGCTCCGCGTTTGTCTCTTCGGGTTTTTCTTCGGCTCGTTCGGCCACGTTCCGAGCATCCGAAAATTAAGAAGAAATTAATTCGAAAAAATCAGTTTAAAACAACACTTATCTGCCCAGAACAGTTTTTTTAACCAAAATAACTTCAAAATTTAACTAGATCTACTTATTTATGGTTTCGGGTATCCGTTTCTAATTTTTTCATTCGTCCACCGCATACTTTAACAAAAATTATTCCGTCGTTCGAATCGGTGGGCGATACGGAACCCCGGAAGAGTCGGGTTCCGTATTAAAAGCACCGACGGGGTCCGTATTTCGCGCGTCGCCGTCTCGGGTTAACTTAACTTTCGTCGACACCGAACTTTAAAAACGTCGACGTCGGACGGAGTAAGACGTACACTACCGTACTTTTAGGCCTCTAGAACGGGACGCGCGCACCCGGGAACCTACGACTACGCGATTTATATTTTAGAAGTAATTAAATTCGCTCGGCATTCGATTCGGAACGGCCGAGAGCCTTCGAACTCGTCGGTCTCGACGGCGTCCGCTATTCGGAGATTACGCCGTAATTAGTTTCCGGTTACGAAGGCCTTGCGAGTTACGATACGTACTCGTAAATATTTACTTTAGTATTTTGTTTAATAACGCGCGTTAATTCGACTTTAAAACGTATCGTTCGCATTCGATTTTCGCGAGTAGAGCGCGATTCGCTATACTAATAGTATATTTTTAACTGGTATATCGCGCCACCTTACGACTTTACGCCTTAAGTTACGAGCCGGTCGTTCCGACTTAACAAAACGGTAGAAAACGTCTCGTAGTTTGTTTCGGAAAACGCGTATTAAATCTTAAAACGGGCCGACTCGGGCCGACGTAAGCCATCGCGGCTAAAGTATTAAACGATAATTATAAATGCCGAAGATAAAATAAATGTAAGGCGACGGAATTTTTCGAATCGAATATCGATTTCGTTTACGGAAAAAATACATGGAAACAATTTCGAATACGTTTACTTTTATAGTTACTTTTTATACCGGATTTAGCCGTAATCCATAAAAAGGAAACGGCGAACGCATTCGTGTTCGTATCTCTCTAAAATAATTACTAATGCGTCTAGTTTCGGTTTTTTAAATCGAACTTTTAAACCGTCGGCCGCGATCGCCCGCCACGGCCCGAAGTAAGAAGTAACGAAGAGACCGCGGAAACGGTCGGTTTTCGATCGTTTTCCGTATTATCGGAACGATTTATCGCGTTAAAACGGCGCGGCGATATCTTTAGAAATAACGCCCGAAAGTAGGGCGACGCGATACGTCGTCGGTGGTAAACGACGATACGGGCCGCGGTCGAAGCCGTCAGATCCGGTAGCGCGTCGCGACCGGAAGCTAGTTCTCGCCTCGACGCGGCCGGAACGACTTTACGAAATAAAATTAACGGGAGGTCGGACGGCTTCGACCGCGGAAGAGGAAAAAATCGTTAGTCGCCGTCTCGTTACGGTGTCGCAATTCGGATTTTTATTTCGAATCGTAAAGAAACAAAAATCTTTCGTCTCGGAGATACGACTTTAAAACGGAATTTTTACCATCGCGACCGGCGATTATTTATCGCCATATCGTCGTAATTCCGGGCCGCAATTTTCGATCACATTTTTATCGTATTTAATTTAAAATGTATCCTCTCCGCTCCCGTACGTCGAACTTTTACGTTAGCGACGGGGTCGCTTCGGTCGTCTATCTAAATCGGTTCCGGGAAGAAATCGAATTAAAATAACGCCGCTTCTAGTCCGAAGCGGAAGTTCGTATACGTTTAATCGGGCCTCCCGCCCCTAAGGCTTCCGTATCTCGTCTCGGCTTTCGTTCTCGAGATTAAGGAAAGACGGTCGGACGGACGACGATTTATAGGTCTACGACTTTTTCGAATTGCGGCCCGACGAGCGGATAGCTATTCGGACGTCCGCTAGTATCGCGGCGGGAAGAGGCCCAATTTCTACCGAAACTATAGAAGAGTTTTACCAGAATTCGACGGATACGTCGGACGGCATCGAAGCGGATCGAATTATTAGCGCGAACGATCTAACGGGGTTCGAACTCTCCGGGAAAAATATCGAGAGTAAACTCTAAAAATGCCCTAGTTACCGCGACGATAACTAGCGGTTCTTATCGGAAGCGGCCTACTAAGGAAGCTATATCCTACGAAAATAGAAATATAATTCGGGTTATACGAGAACCGAAGCTCTAAAAGGCGAGGGACGTTTTCGATCCCCGAAAAGAAAAAGCATTCGCCAACGACGTATCCATCTATTTTAAATTTTTGTAATTTTGTAATAAAACTTTTTGCCAAACAATTTCGACAAAAAATATCGCTTACGATAATTTTCGACGATAATAGTAACGTCGTCTTTACCGCCACGACGCTTCCGTTAACGTTACGAGAAGAACCATCTCGGTAATATCTGTGTCGTCGAAACGCGCGCGATACTTTTTATCGGGAACCGTATTTTTAGGTTTCGCGTATCTTTTCTGCGCCGCGGCCTGGCGTCGAAAGTTCCGAATTGGCGATTATTTTATCGACGCGGGTATCCGAGGCCGAATTACGAAAACCTCAAAATGCGTATTTGAGAATATTTTGGTATAAAGAACCTAAATTCGGCGTATTTCGCCAATTTCCTAAAAACTTCCCTAGCCGATCCGCCCTCTTCGACCCCCGGGGATCGCGTCCCCCTTTTCGAACCGGCTCTCGTCGGTCCGTTTCGCGATCGAACGATTAACGTCCCGCGGCCACCCGCGGAAAAATACCGGAAGGTATTTAACCGCCAACTTGGCTATCTAGGCCGCGCCTCTCCTTCTTCCTAAAAACTATTTATAGGGCGGGGTCGCTTTCGTTTCGTTAGTCGGCGACGAGCGGCTAAAGACTCGAGTCGGGTCTACGTTATCGGACATAGATGGAAAATGCCGAAAGTACCGTCTCGGAAATCGTCTCTTCGGCCGTCTTACGTCGCCGAATTCGGAAAGTCCGAAATGTTTAGCGCCGACGGGAAGTTCCGCGCCGTAACGCGCGTATCGTCCGCGACGGGAAATCTCGAATTCGACGGCGAGTGCGAACGGCCAAAGGCAAAAACGAGGCGAAACCCGAAGAAAACGCCGAGCGCGAGCGTAAACGATTATTTATATGGCGACGGCGGAAAAACGGGATCGATTCCGCGCCAAACGATAACTTCGATTTCGAATTTTGTCGGGCGATGCGCGAAGCGGGAATTCCATTTTCCGAACTATCGCGCCCGACACTTAGATCGTTGGCGGAGAAATACCGGCGTAGGACGATTCCCGACGCGTCGCCGTTAAGAAAGTCCTACGAGGAAGACGCGTTTCCGACAAAGCCGGGAAAGTTACGAAACGAGTTTTAAAACGAACGGATATACTCGGCGGCGGGCGAGACCGCGGACGAGCGACGAAATACGGTTACCGCCGTTCTACTCGCGGCTCTTGGCCGAGACGAATGTAAGGCGCTTAAACTACCGAATACGGAAATACTCGAAACGATAACGGCCGGTGCTTAATTAGTTTTCGTACGCGCGAAACATTGGCGTATTACGATAAATCGACGAGGCGGCGGTAAAGCGAAGGCGTATTTTGAGATTTTAGACCGTATAATACGCGCTTAAAATGCGATTTTTAGCACCCGCTTATTACGCGATACTATTTCTAATATCGTTTTGTTTCCCGTCTCGTTTTACGTAGTTCTTAACGGTTTATAAAGTCTCGAACTTTAAAAGCGCGACGTAAACGAATGGCTTTAAAAATATTTTCGCCGTCGTATTCGACTTATAGAACGTTTAGCGTAAAATGCGCTTTAGAAAGTCGGGTCGTACTCGTCCGCCGTAAAGGTTTTCGAAAATACTCCGGCACGTAATTTTTAAGAAACGAAAATGTTTCCGCTTTTCTATCCGAGATACCGTCGAGTCGCTAATATTATTATTAACGTATTCGTCGTAATTCTACGTATATTAGTTTTAATCTCATTTTTCTGAAAAATGAGATTAAAACCCGAGTCATCCGTTTTACGGTAGCGTAATTCTAACCGGTTTGGCGCTTTCGACGAAATACGAAGACAAATTTAAGTGGAAGTTTGGATCGTTTTTAATTTAATTTAAGACGTAGACTTAAATACCGTGAGAATGGCGGTTAATTAGGCGCTTCCCGATCGGATAATAAAAAACTCGAGATTCGCGTAAGAGCGAACGTAACTTAATTTTATACTTTTTGTAAGCGAAATTTACGATTTTTCGTAGATTTACTTTCCGCTCCGGCATGCCGTTCGAAAAGTCACAAATTAGCGTCGGCCGTCGAAACTCGGTCGTCGATCTTCGTACGACCGGCCGTTCCTACCGTCGAATCGGAAAATCGACGGAAATTTCCTATCGAACCGTTTTCTCCCTCGTTAAAAACGTAAAATGACCCGTTCGGTCGTCGGTTCGCCGGGACGCGGCACCGGCGCCCGCGATCGAGCCGTCGTTCAGAAGGCGAGGAAAAATCGATACTTATTTGCCCCGCCACCGGCGATCGAGCCGAAAGAGAAATTCGCCAGCGATTCGAAATCGCATTCGACGAGCTGGATTTGGAGACGCGTGGCGAGGAAGGAGCCTTTCTTCGGCGACTGTCTTATAGCGGGTCGATCGGCATTCGCAAAAAATCCAACGACCAGTCGCTTAATTTAACCCGGAAACGTTTAAAATCGAGTTTGTGGCGCGATCCGTTACGATATTTTATCATTAAAAAATTTTTCGTTTCGAGTTTTGTAAAATGGCGAGAAGCTTAATTTTTGGGTACGGATGGTTTATAAAAAACCGTAAATGCTAATAACCGGGAAAATCGTCGTTAACTCGCGTCCTACTCGAGATATAACGCGCGACTCCCTTTATCTCCCCACCCTATCGACCTTTAACCGCCAAAATTTAACGACGTTAATCGTCCTAATACGTAAACTTCCCCGCGTAAAACCTTTCGGAAATTCTCGATAGAAAGCGCGGGAGTTATTAAGCTTCGAAGTAGATCGGTGGTTCCCAAAGTGGGCGCTACCGCCCCCCGTGGGCGGTGAGTAAATCTAGGGGGCGCTGGAGGCGGAGTACCGAACGGCGACCGAAGGCAAAAGTCGGGGGCGCCGACGGCCGTTTCCTTTCCTCCGTTAAATGGATGAGAGGAAGCGTCGCGTTTAATGGTTTCGAGATGTCGAGAACGATGTACGGTAAGGGCGCGGTGTGAGATTCGTAGAAAAGTTTTCCTAAGAATATTTCCAATCCTTTCTCGCGCGAGAGAAAATGGGTTATACTTAACGTGACCAGACGTCCCGTTTTGAACGGGGCTGTCCCTTTTTAGAGTTACGAGTCCCGGTGTCCCCGAAATGAACTCTGGGACGCAAAATTGTCCCGTTTTCTGAAACCGCGCGAAAATTTGAGTAGTCGAGCCGGCCGGACGGCCGTCGCGCCGGCGGCCGAACGCGATCGGTGCGCGAGAGCAAACCGCGTCGTCGGTTGACGCGACCATAGCCGAGAGTGGCGAAGACGTCATGGCTCGCGCTTTGTTGACTAATTGTTTGGCAGATTTTTCGTTAGCCCACTTCTCGACATTTGTTTTGTTGTTGTTTGATGCTCGTGTACCTAGTAAATAACTTAAACTTCTTTTGTTTTGGAATCGTAAGTTAAAATGCCGAAACGCGAGTGTACGTTCGATGTTAACTTACGAGCAAAATATCCGTTTATCGAGCAAATAAATACTCCCTCGGATGTCAGATGTGAAAAGTGTCGTACAGAATTTAGCGTTTCCCGTGGTGGTGCCAGTGATATCGAACAGCATTTAAAGTCTGAAAAACATAAAAATGCCGATCGTACCGCCGCTTCGAGTTCTTCGATGTTAACCTTTTTCAAGAAATCGGACGCACCAACTTTGAAGGATTTGGATATCGCCGCGGCAGAAGGCGTCTGGGCTTATCACACGATACAAGAAAACCACAGTTTTCGCTCTAATGATTGTGCGTCGAAATTAATTCAATCGTGTTTTGATTCCAAATTTACATGCGCGCGTACGAAATCGGAAGCTATTGTAGTAAACGTTTTGACGCCTACGGCAATGAAAGAATTAAAAGATGATCTTGATAAGTCCAATTGTATTACAATACTAAACGACGCTTCAAACCGCGGTAACAAGAAAATATGCCCTATTCTACTGCGCTTTTTTCAACCTTACGTAGGTGCGCAAGTAAAAATTTTAGATCTCCAAGACCAACCGGGTGAGACTTCTGACATCATTTTCGATTATTTAAACCAAGTGTCGACAGATAATAATTTGACAGCAAAAGTCGTGGCATTTTGCGGAGACAATGCCAACGTCAATTTCGGAGGTGCGGCTAGGCGAGAAACTAACAATGTGTTAACGAAATTGCAATCATCACTGAAAAAGCCATTGATAGGTATTGGATGTGGAGCCCATGTAATTCACAATGCAATAAAATCTGCTGCAGACAGGCTACCCTTAGATTACGAAAGCATTATTGTGAAGATATATTCATTTTTTTATATTTACACGATTCGAGTTGAAGCTCTAAAGGAGTTTTGCGCCGAAACTGAAACGGAATATCAACAAATGCTCGGCTATAGCAAAACCAGATGGCTCGCTCTTATGCCTGCCTTGGAAAGGGTTTTAAAAATGTATCAGCCATTTAAAAAAAACTACTTTTTGAGTATTGAAAAATGTCCCCCGTTACTAAAAAACTTTTTTGAAGATCCCACATCCGAATTGTGGCTTTATTTTTTACACGCTCTGTCGGCAAGTTTTCATCAAGCTGTATTGAAACTGGAAGGTCAGACTGTATCGGCAATTGAAGCTGCAAAAGAAATCAATCAACTAAAAGACAATTTGACTCAGAAACGGACCAATCAGTTTCTTCCATTTATGGTCCGTCAATTAATAGTGAAATCGAAAGATAATGTTACTGACATAGATGAAGAGTTTGTGAAAGGGCGGCTACAGAATTTTATCAAACAAGCCGTGAATATCTGGAGCAGTGGACTTGCTTTCTCACCAAAGAAATGGAGATATTTTATTGGGCAGATTTAAAAAAGGTCCCCGCATGGGAAGACGTTCAAAAATCTCTGGATGTATTAATTGAAAAGGAATATATTGACTGTAATAAAGATGCAGAAGTTTTTGACGAATTTTCGTTAATTTGTAACTACATTACATCGGATAAAGTAACCGAATGGAATAAGCTAAATGTTTCCACGGAACTCGTTGGGTGGAAGTATTCAAACACTTTCGAGCCAACAATCTTCGGTATGAAAACTTTTCTATTTTAATTGAATATATTTTATGTTTGCCCGCTACAAATGCTCCAGTAGAAAGAGTATTTTCTATGATGAACAAATTGTGGCCATCTGAGAAGACCGTTACAAATTTCAGTTCTAAAGGCGATGTTGATAATTAAGGTGAATATAAAAAAAAACGTGCCAAGAGTTTCATTCTTACTTAAAATCATCACCAGCTATATTAAAGCAAATTTGTTCCTCTGATAAATATAAACATAACTAAACGTTTCGGGTATATATATTTTTTAATTCGTAACTTTTAAGCTAACTGACTTTTTCTGAATAAATAACTTTAAAAAAGTGTTTTTTTTATTGACTACCTGTTAATTAACCTAAATAAACCAATGTCCCGTTTTGAGTCAAAAAATAAATGGTCACGTTAGTTATACTACGTTCTCACACAATCCTCGACTAACTTCGATCTCGATTTACCTACAATCTGGATTGTGACTGTCGCTATTCAAACGTCGTGCCGTTCGCACGGGTAACTCGCTTGAAAATAACCCGGCTATTGTAAGCGATGATAAAACTGGCATAACTACTCGGTAAGTCACAAACACCAACACACAAAATGGAAGTTTTGATTAGAAATAAATACTTTATCTTGCCATATATCTAATAATAGACAGATGTCATCGTCTCTCCAAACATCTTTTTTATTTCTTTGCCGATAGCCCGACACGTGTTCTGTAGCCATCTTGTATTTTCTCACGCGCGTGGGATTGTGGGATCTCTCTTATGGCTGGATCTAGTTTCGAGAACTCTCTCCAGTCAGTCGCGATTGAACGTCGTTTCGGTCGAGATTGAAACGGTCGAGGGTGTTCGCACCAAGGCATAGTTGCTGACCTTGGTCACAATCTAGATTGAAATGCTCGGTGCGAACGGGGTATTTTTTTTTAACTCTTTCCGCCCTGTGGGCACTAAGAGGGCCTCTTATAGACGGCCCATTGTGGGTTCGGCCAGGCCCACAATGGGGCGACCGGGTGGTGAGGGACGGGGCCCGACATATCCGAACGGACCACCCCCGAAAAATTCCTGGGGATTATTCGACCCGTTCGGATTCGATCCCGGGTCCCCAGAGCGGTAGGCTGCCACCTTGACCGCTCGGCCATCCGGCCACGCGAACGGGGTATTAGGAGGCGTTGGTTATAACTTTACAAAGGGGGCGGTGGATCGAAAAAGTTTGGAAATCACCGAAGTAGACGAACAAAGTTGTGCCCTCCCCCCCACACACTACACTAACATCCATACATACAAAAAACCTCCCAATTTTTTTTTTTTTCATTTCTTGACGTTTCAAAGTGCTCCGAATCCAGAAATGTAAAAATCTTGGGAATCGATTTTGCCATAATTTCCCTCTGTTATATATAACAGAGCCGAAAAAGTAAAAAGTACGTCAACACGCCCGACGCTTTTTGGGAGGAAGTTTCGTGCTCCGACGAATCCAAATTTTCGACCTACGTTAAGACGGACCCGAGAAAGTCTGAAGGAAGCCCGGGGAAGAGTTTTATTTGGCACATACGCGTGGTACCGCCAGATACGGTGGTGGTAACGTCGTGGATCGAGACTCCGCGGTAGCCAGGGTGTTGGGTAGTTTGAATTTATCGAGTCATTGCGAACACCTAAGTGTATCGTCGATCCTCGACAAAATCCTCTTCGTTTCCGAGGCAAAAGTAAGCGTGGACGTTATTTCGTCTTTCGGCAAAATAGCGACCCCGAGCACACTATCCCGCATTGCAAAGAATTTCTTTTTAAATCGAGTCGACGTTTCGACTGGAATCTTATCGAGCATCTACGGGCTATTTTAGACAAGCCGCTGCGGACAAAAGATTCGAGACGAAAGAAGATAAGAAAAGGGTGTTATTCTCATGTAATGTGTTATTTAATACGCATCGATGTAGAGATGGCGCATGCAATTCTCTTTAGAATATTTTTAAAAACGTTCCAAAGTTTGTTCGCTTTTGCAAATTTTCGATGTGTTCGATTTTTTCTTTTGGATATTTTCCTGAAGAAGGTCGTTTAACACGACCGAAAACGTTCGTACCGAATAAACACGGCTGCATTTTATAAGGTGGCATATGTGTAGCTTTTTTTAATTTTTAACAGTTGTGAAATTTAACACATTATTGCTAATATAAGATTGTATTTTTTTAAGCTTATTTTAAACTTTTTACTTCATATTTGTTTGAATAAAATCAAGTCGAAATATCATTCGATAACGCATATCTTTTTTTTTAAACTCTTTCCGCCCTGTGGGCACTAAGAGGGCCTCTTTTAGTAGACCCATTATGGATTCGGCCAGGCCCACGATGGGGCGACCGGGTGGTGAGGGACGGGGCCCGACATATCCGAACGGACCACCCCCCGAAAAAGTCCCTGGGGATTATTCGACCCGTTCGGATTCGATCCCGGGTCCCCCAGAGCGGTAGGCTGCCACCTTTACCGCTCGGCCATCCGGCCTCGATAACGCATATCGGGTATATTATTCTTTATGAGTTTCGGAAAGGATATAAAGCCGTACAAACAATTTAAAAAATTGTAATCTTTATGAAGACAATGCTCCTAAACTTCCAATATGCAAAATATGCTTTAAAAAGTTCCGTGGTCCGAGAGTGTCCGCGAAGAAAAGCTGCAAAAGAAATTGTTAAAAATTGACGAACACACAATACAGTCAAACCTGTTTTTGTGCGGTCTTTTTCTGTGCGATTTGTTTTGTGCGATTTTTTTTGTGCTGTATATGAAAATTTCAATCAAATTGGAACATAATTGACTCCTGTAAAATTTTTGAAAACTCTATTGGTTGTTCTCTATGACATCAGCAGGTTTTTTCATTTTTTATTCAGTAAAATTTTTTTCTCAGGTTTATTTCGGTCCCCTCATATTTTAATAGCGTAAAAACCATAAATATTATGTTATATTTGAACAGATGTCGTAAGTTAGCTCCCCTCCGGCTTTAGACTGCGGGTGTGAAATTTCACGCCTTGTTAAATGAAATAACACTTCCTGCAGCTATATTATCAAATAAAATCATTATTTAACGATTATTTTTAACTTTTTAATGTTAGATTCGTATTTAAGTGGAAATAATTAATTAATATAAAAATTAAAATTCTTAGAGGATTTTTTCCCCATTAGGTGTTGCAGAAAAAGGCCCGAGGAGTTAAAAAGCAATTCCTGGTTATTTCGTACGGTTTCGAGTTATTTTCTACGTGAGACTTTTTTATGCGGTCCCTATTCACCGCATAAAAAAATATTTTTTTAATTGTGTTGCGAAAACTATTTTTTATAGCCACTCGTAAAGTTTCGCGCGATTTTTTTATGCGGTCCCTATCCCCCGCATAAAAACAGGTTTGACTGTATATATAACCAAACAGGTCAAAAATAGAGGGTAAAAAAGCACTGAAAACATACGTTTCGAGTGCATTTGTTCACTGCGCGCGCAGTTCGAATTCCGAAGCGAATTTTTCCAAATTTAGCATTGGAGCTCTTGTTTGAAGTACGAGTTACCACTGTATTTAAATAAAATTGAGATTAGAGAGACAAGCTTGGGAAATGAAATAAGTGTATGCAGGATATGTTTTCGCTATGAAATTGCATTGCAACGTAATTCTTCTCCGATTTATAACATAATTATATTAATAAACAAGTAAAATTATAGAAAACTGTATTGTTAAATTTTTATGTATAAAAATTTGAATTTTTAAAATTTAATAAGTTTTTAATATAATTTTAGGAAAAGACATTTACTGTGTTTCTTGTGAGTCAGTTATGTACTAAATTTAAATGACAATTATTATTATTGGAATAAAGGTATAAAATACATAATCTTAAACAATTTATAATTTTTTTTAATTTTTAAATATGCAAATATGATTTTCGTGAATCTTGCAAAGCGTATTGCATGTGCTGAAATCTTTCTAATCTTTTTTTTATTTTTTGGAATTTTGGGATCGTTTTATTACAAGAAAGTAAATAATTTGTTCCTGTATTTATCTTAACAACAATTGCTTTCTTTTTCGGAATTTACTTTTACTCGAAAATTCTAGCAGCCTGTCAAATGGCGAGAGAGATAGCGTTAGAAAAGCAAATATTGTCAGAAATTATGCCAGAATGTGATAAAGACTGTAATTATGAAACCAAACAATGTACTCTCGAGGCATGAGTGTCGATGTATCAAGGAGGAGAAGTGTCATCCTTGGGATGTCTGTTGACATCGTAGCTTAGAGATCGTGATCTTGACCTCGGTAAGTATATTTTGTAATATTTTGCATTTACCTTTAATTACTATTAAAATGAATAACATTTATTTATAGATATAAGCGCAATTTTTATACCCGATTGCAAAGAGGATGGTACAGTATCTATAGTATCAAATCGTGCTGAGAATTTATCGGTAACTGCTGGTGCGTGGGTGAATAGGCTACAGAAGCACTGTAGTAGCAGTTATTCTAGATTGTTATTTATTGAAATCGTGTTCCAACATTATCAGTTTATATACTGTTTTATTCGAACTAACAGAATTAATAGATATACGTACTTAACACCTTACACTTGCCGAGAAAAAATATATTTATTTGCAACAAACACGCAAAAGTTTTCAGCCTGATTCACAGGCCATCTTCAGGCTTGGAATACATTTGAAATTTCAAATGTATTCCAAGCCTGAAGATGGCCTGTGAATCAGGCTGAAAACTTTTGCGTGTTTGTTGCAAATAAATATATTTTTTCTCGGCAAGTGTAAGGTGTTAAGTACGTATATCTATAATGATTTGCTGAGTGCTTTATAATATTAACAGAATTAATACCAATCTTACCAATATTTTCATTGTAATTAAAATAGCAATATATAAATGTGAGAATCTGAAGAGAAGGGGCAAGTAAGTTAATTATTAATTTAATGAATTAAAATAATATTTCAACTCGATTCTAACCTCCCGCTCCCCAAGAAGAGACGACGAAGCAAAAACAACCAAAACCCACACACATTCTCTTTCCTTTTTAAATTCCTACTGTTAAATCGTTCTAAAGTTCTAGTGCACGGATTTTTTGACTCGACTGATAGAGGAGTGTATTGCTTTCGCTTACACTCCGGAAGAACAGGAGGATGATCGCGCAGCGACCGAAGAGTCGGCCTTATAGAAGACGGCCAATCCGGGAAGACGGAAGAGAGGTCACGGACGCGACCAAAGCCGGCCTTATAGGAGACGGCCACCGCGAGAAGTGGGGATAGAACTGCCTTCAGGGAGAACTTGGGGGAAGCTGGCCCCTATTCAGGCGTCATTGGCAAGGAGGAAAACCCGGAAAAACTTCCGCTGCCAGCTCGTCCGAGTGAGGCGCGAACCCCCGATCGAACTCCGATGTTTAGGGTCTGGTCACTATTAGTTCACACTCTCCCTATATATATATATATATATCTTGTTCAAATTTTCAATCGTTAATAAAATACTTTTTATTCATCCACTCAAGTTCAAATACATTAAATATATAGAAGTCTCTGTAATCCGAACAAGATAGTCTACCGATTTACAAGTATATCTTTCAGCCAAACTGCTAATAACTTCTTTTATTTAGTATGGTAAATGCATTTCGGTCCTATTTTACATCATGGACCCTCTTCAATACCTTCATACTCCCGGATCTTATATGCGCTTCTACTGCACTAATACAGCTAATATACATGTAAATATTCACCCAGTTGTTGACTGTGGTGCTAAAAACGGTTAAAAGATTACATTTAATGTACAACACTAATTTGTTATAATTATATGTTATAAAACCGAATTTAAAAAATTGAAAAAAATACAAAATTACATACGTTTTTGGTGACCGTGGAATCAATTCCGTACAATATATATATATATACCAATAAAACATCACTGCGGTATACAATTTTCAGTGGTAATACGTCACATAACCAACCCGTACAAATTTACACACTGTAACAATCGTTATACAGCACTATCTCACTGCGCCATCTATCAGAGGGTACCATCTCTGATCAATTTGCATACCGTTAGAAATGTTGATCAAATTATTATTTTTACTATTGTTGTATTTTATTATTTCTATGTGTTCTTTAAATTTGCGTTTATAAATATCCCGTTCATTATGTAAAATTTGTACACTATTTCTATCAATTTGACAATTATTATTAACAACATGAGGGTACCAAGGAGAAATATTAGTTTTCAAACGCATAGCTGCTTCATGTTCTTTAATTCGTTTTTCCAATGTACGACCTGTTTCCCCGATATAAACATTCGGATTCTGACAGTTGCAATTAATTTTATACACAGTACCAATCTTTTTTTCCCTATCAATTTTAATTGGGTTAGTTTTTACTTTAATATTATTTAATATTTTATTGGTCAAGGACGGGGCCAACACAATTTCATCATTTTTTAAAAAATTTTTACACTTATTATATATAATATCCACATAAGGGAAACTATTATAGAGATGTTTTTTATTCTGCTTAATATTAAATTTATTTCTTTCATAATTAGTATGCCATTTCTTTAATATGTATTGTGGGTAACCATTAAGAATAAATTTTAAATTTAATTTATTATATGCTATGATTTGTTCGTTATTATTAGTGATTCTTGTGTATATTTTCCTCAGTTCCATTATGTAAACATTCTTTTTAAAACTTATTGGTGCACTTGAGTAATAGTTCATTGTTTTTTGTACATTGGGGGATTTTGTATAAGTAGTAAATGAATATTTATCATTTTCTTTGATTATTGTTATATCTAGAAAATTAATTTTATTATTTTGTTCTAACTCTATATCGAATTTTATATGCTGACTTATGTTATTTACAATCTTTAAAATCTCTTTTTCATTTATGATTTTGTTGTTAAAAATTAATAAGTAATCATCTACGTACCTTCTTACTATTTTTACCCCAGGTATATTTTGTATTTTAACGTCAATATTCTTCATTACTAACTCGGCAAGTTTTGGCCCCATCCTTGACCCCATACCAATACCGTCAATTTGTCTATAATAATCGTTATAAACTTCAAAATAATTGTTTTTATAAGCAAACTTGATTAATTCAATTAGTACTGGATTGATATTATTTTCAATTAAACTATGTTCTACTAATTCCCATTTAATGTTAGGGTACATATTTTTTATGTCTAAACTCATGAGGGTATCTGTGTTCTCTCTTTTAATTTTAAGGATAGTGTTGATAAATTCATCCGCATTTCTAATGCTATTACTAGAATTATCAATATGTTTTAGTTGTTCTTTTATGTAACTTTCTAAATTATACAAAATAGAGTAACGAAAGTCTACTAAGGGTCTGTATTGTTCTATTTCTTTGTGTGTTTTTAACCGAATGTTTAATTTCGGGGTTCTATTATTTTTAAAATATAATATCTTATTTTTATTTATTTCACTAATATCATTATTTGAATAATTATTTTTAATTAATTTAGTAAGGTCTTTTTTAATTTTTTCGTATGGATTGTTATTGAGTTTTATATATAGATTTTCATTTTTTACTTGTTCTTTAACATTATTTTCTAAGTCATAATTGTCTATTAATATGAGTTGTTTAGTTTTATCCGCTTTAATTATAGTTAAATTATTTTGTTTTAAAAAATTTATTGTTATATTTAAACTGTTTTTATACTTTTGTACTTTATATTTATTCATTCTATATCTCAATTTTATATCATGGGTAGCGATATCTATAAGATTATTTTTTCTTTCTTTTTTGATAGGTAAATCTTTAATGTTCTTATCTATGTTAGCGATAATATCTAACGTTATTTTATCAATAGGAATGTTAAATTGACTTCCTAAAGCTAAGAAATGTATTATGGGTTCAGGGATTTGAATATTAGTGTTGTTAACAATTAAGTTATTCTCCCATATATCTTTTTCCTTATTAGTTGGATAATTGAAAAGTTTTCTTAATTTTTCTTCTTTTTTATGCTTATAAGTATGTGCTATTCCTATATAAGGGTTTGTAATACAATTTTGTTTTCTTAATTCTTTCCTTAGTTGATAAGTTAAATTACTCTTCTGTTTAATTTTACTTCTAATGACAGATTTTATAATTTTTCTTTCAATCTTCCATATCGTGTGTTCATATCTTCCATATCGTCCACATTTTTTAAAACTTGTAGTGGATGACACTTGATGTTAATACAGTTTTTTCAAATATTGATTTATTAACTAATTAAATTTAAACTGTAGCACCCATCAGCAACATGCCGATTCAGACCGATACAGGGCGCGAGGAGAAAAAAAGCAAACTTTGTAATTATTTAATAAAAAGTAACTAAAATAAAATTTTTCTTCGTTAACCTAAGCAGGAATTGACTTTATAATTTATATATATATATATATCTTGTTTTTTGATAGATAAAACAGTTGAATATCAACAATTATTACTAAGGGTGCAAGACAAATCTTGACTTTAGTCACCTATAGCTATTAATTCACTTGTTTGACACTTGTTATCAATTTTATGAAATAGAATGAGTAATAATACCAAATGGAAAAAGTCACAAATTTTCTGACATTCAATTTCTGACAGTTACCGTACTTTACGGACTATAAGACACACTTTTTTCTTCGAAAAATTGCCTCCAAAATTCAGGTGCGTCTTATACTCTGTAGCATCTTATAGGTATTTTTTTAAAAAAATTGATTAAAAATTAAGGTGCGTCTTATAGTCTGTAGCTTCTTATAGTCCATAAAATACGGTAATATAAACAAACTCTAGACCTAAAATCAAACTTAGAACACATTACATCATCCGATGTATTAGTCAGCTCCCCGAAAACGGGTATAAAATGGAGTTGGACACAATCCTCTGGGCAGACCATCCAGAAGAAGCCAGGATGCAGGCTCTGTCCGTCACCCCTCCCGACTCCCCAGCCGACCTTGTATGAACGAGATCTCTGAGGTAATGAAGTAGATCTATGTGACTCTCTCTCTCTGTGTCTAGATTTAGCAACCCTGCATATTGGGTGGCATACGAAATCTTTGTCGCGCAGGTTATATCTTCGTATCGTTCCATCGCGTATAACCACCATCTTTAGCCATAACTTTGTAAACTCCTGTATCTTAGTTTAGAGATATTAAATTGTTGTTGTGTTTATGTTAAACCTGTCTCTTCCCTGAGTATGGCTGACACCTTATCCTGACCTTGCTCACTCTCCCACTAGATTTTTCCCTCCTACAGCCATCCATTGACTTGGTGACAGTCTTTACCAGACCGTGCTGGTAAGCAGGGTCAAGGTCATTGCTTAACCCCCTTGGTTCTCACAAAGTGGTGTCAGGATTGGGATAAAGCCAACTTTTTGGCTGTGGATAGGTATCGGCAATAGACGGGTTTACTGTCTTAACCAGGTTCTAGTTTGTAGATTAATCGCTTCCTTACGCTAGGTACCTATAATACAGGGCATAAATAGATTTCTCATAATTATAATGGAAGGTGAAAATCCACACGCTACACTCAAAGGACTAACTGGCTTGGTCCCCTTGCTGCCTTCGTTTACGGGCAAGCCAGAGGATCCTTGCATAAGCGAGTTTTTCAACTTAACGGATATAGCAAAATTAGCTAGCTGGACCAAAGTGCAGACATTAGCAGCTGCTAGACTGAAACTTGCAGGGATAGTAAGGGAATTTGTTCGTAAAGACAAACGATTAAAGGATGTGGAGAATTTTGACACCTTTAAAGAAATCCTGATAGAACGATTTGAACGTGTTTTGTATCAATTTAGATTGAACAAATTTTATGCCTGCACACAGAAAAAGAACAAGGACATGCAAACTTTCGCGACCAGGTTACAATCCCTTGCTGTGAAATTGAAATTGAACAGGTCAGAGAAAATAAGGCAGAATCAGAAATAATTCAGAGAGTACAAGATCGCGAATTAGATGGCCGATTACAGGCCCAATTTCTGAATGGCTTAGACATGAGAATAAGGCAGATGGTCGTGTCTCGCAAACCGGATACCTTTGACAAAGCGTTGCAGGCAGCAGTTAGCGAGGAGGAGATAGAAAATCTCACTACCCACCCTCACGGGATTATGAGGACAGTTACGGAGGTTTCCCATCCAGTGGAGGACCCTTAGGATAAATAAGAACAAGTGGCAACTGCGTTAAAAAAGCTAAAATTACAAGTGGATGATTTAACGAGGAAAGCATCTCGAGGTCGAGAAAGATCAGAATGTTGGACAAAATAATAGACCCAATCTAAATGTCCGACCAGCAACGATTGGCTGACAGCACCTGATCATCGAGTGAATAGATCAATTGTTCCGATCAATCAGAACTGGCGCTTCCTCCCGAGGCCGCCAATAAATAGAAATGATCGTTTGAACCAAGCAAGAAATATTTCTCCCGTAAGGCCAAATGTTAGAAAGGATCGAGGCAATGAGCAAAATAGAGTCCAATTTAGACAAGAGCCTGATATGAAATGGCAAGGCAGAGTAAGCACAGTCTGAACCAACCATAATCCTGTAATTCTCGTTTACATAAATAATCTTCCAGTCAAATTTACCATAGATCCAGAGCTAAGTGACATGTTGTTGTTGCCAATCAGATAAAAGGGAAAGCACCCGTTAAATTTGGAACAGAAGATAAGGAAGGCTGATGGAGGAGAAGCAATCCAGACCATAGGCATGACAGTGCCTATGTTCAAGTTGCGTGGATACAAATTTGCCAGATCATGTAAAATCGTCTAATCAAATAGTATCGCCCCCTACGAAGGAGTGATTCAGGGTCAAGCTCGCTCGGGCCGGAGGGTCCCGTGACCGCCGATGTCCACCGAGGAGCGATTGGAAAGACACTTTTAGAGCGATAAAAATTAATGCTCAATCGAGGCAAGGGGCAAATTATTTTACCAAATGGTAAACATTTGGTAACATTTGGTTAGTCATTTTTGTTCGTGAAGGTAGCTTAAAAAGACAAGATATAGAAGAAAGGCAACAGCCACAGGACAGAAGACGATACAAACATACTCCGCTTCACGAAATCAATTCCTCCACAAAATCAAAGGGAAGATCAACACTCGGCAGCCAAGGTCAACACAAAACAGACTCAAGATCCACAAATGATCCAAATTATCCGATCAAGAATCCCGGTAAGGGACAGAAGACCTGACCGAGGAAATAATGTCAAAAAGGAAATAAAATTGGTCAATGTAGAAACAGGGGAAACCGAACCTCATTCAGAACAACCTTCCGAGTCCCAAGAGGATACACCGAAAGAAGTAGGTCAAGGTGAAGTCGTCGTACATCGGGAGACAACACTTCAAACCAACTCAAACATTCTAGCAAAATGGATTCGAACCTTGTTAATCATCATTTTCTTGATAGGAGGACCATGCATGTCCATAAAAGATAAACCGGGACGAACCGTATCACTAAACCGACGTCGAAGTCGCATACCCGTTAGATGTTATACAGAAACAGATATCCCTAAAGGAGGATTCAGGATCGTTGAAAAAACCAATCCGTGACTGAGTTCACAACTCCATCTCAGGTGTTGCATCCTGCTCCCCGAATCAAATAAGGTGCCGCGTGTTAGTAAGAGTTAATTTGTAAACTTCGTTCAAACACCGAGAAGGAACATTAACACCCTCGGTTTTCACATAAAAATACTAAATAGCCTGATAGTTTCTTTACACGGCATGTTTGGAATTTTCCAATATGCGTTTCTGCAGAAAAACTATCTTTGTTAACATAGATATGTTTTTCTCGGCAAATAAAGTGTTAGTGAGTTTGCTGATTTCGTCTATTAAAATAAAAATATTCGTCATTAACCGAAAATTTGTTCGGTCGAGTACCGAGATATCTCTGAATCTGAGGCGGTAGCATCCAGGGATTAATTAACCGCATTAATCAAAAGACATCTGTATTGTGACTAAAAGTAACATTTATTTATTATTTACATAACTATTAACAGACGTCTTGGTTTTAACAACATAAAAGTTAAAATTTAAATACAATTAACATTAAAGAAGCAAGCTCGAGAAATGAAATAAATATTAAAGGTTATGGTTTAGCTATAAAATTGTATAATAACGCGATTTCTCTCGGATTTACAACATAATTATATTAATAACCAGTAAACATAGAAAACTTCATTCTTAAATTTTTATACACGTACGATATAAAACATCGAATTATAAAAGTTAACACTTATATCTATCTACAGATAATTCCACCATTGGTTGGGATAATAAGTGCACTCTTCTTCACAATCAGACATATAATTTCCTGTTAGATCTATAAATAAATGTTATTTATTTTAACAACAATCAAATATAATTACAAATATTATTTACTTTTTTCGGATAAAACGGTCCCGTCCCTAAATTAGTGTCAAAACAGTAAAACATTAGAATTTTAAAAGAATTTTAGCATATGCAAGATTGCCAATTCAAAGGAATCACACATTTATATTTACTTGCGAAAAGTGCAATTTATGTATATATATAAATCAGTTTAAACTCACATATTTTATACTTTTTCATAATATTAATTGATATTTAAATCTTGCAAACAATTGACTTACAAGAAAACGAGCCATTAGAGACACCGTATGGCTTGACCAATCTGCGAATTTTTCTACAGAATTCTATTTGTGTATGCTTTTGTAATTAAAAAGTCCTCGACATTATCGTTGTAAAAACACTGTGTTGTGGAATTATTAAACAGAATTCGAGTTTCTCTAGATAAAGTGCGAAACAACTTTTATCAATAAAAGATAAATTAACACGTGAGAATGCACAAATGTAAAGAGATACGAAATTATAAAACGGTGGTGAAAATCAACATCGAATTACAACTGTGTCGGATCTGGTAAGTTAAATTATTTTTCTATTCCATTCAATATTGATCTATTTTAAATCCGAAAAATCGTTGCGCTTAATTTAAAATTCAAATTTGTTCGTCTATAAGCGCCTTCTTATATCGTTTTTGATATATCTCAGGCCTTAAAAAATGAAGTCTGTAACTGCTCTCGGGGTAAGTATTTTTATAACATTTTTATTGCAGTGCATTCGAATTTTATAGCTATTTAATTTGTTTTTCAGATTATCATCTTTATTATTTACGTAAAAGGTGAGTTTATTATTATTTACAACTTAACATCAGTTTATAATTAAACAATACAACAGGGTCCTTACCGGCTATAATATGACTAATTAATTATTACGATGTTAATTCATTTAGACTAACAATTGGCGATAAAGCCGTCATCTTGTGTTAAAATTTAATTGTGAGACGGCGGCTTAATCCTCTGTCTATAGTCCAAATTACTTAGTATCCTAATTAATTAGGCATATTATAACCCGTTAAGAATCCAGCTGCATCGTCTCGACTAAGTTGTTAGTAATGTAGACGACACGACGTCACAAGGATCACCGTGATAGATGGACTACCGAAGAACGCCAGTACGTCGTACTTGCATACAATATACTGTAGTTCGCACTTGTACTATATATTTACCGCGTGTAATTATTCACAGCAAGAAACACGACAATGTTTTGTTTATTTTAAAATTATTGGCGTACGAAAACTAAAAACAAATACACAATAATAAAAATTCAAATAATAAGGGGGCGAATTCGGTTCTGTTTAATATTGCGGAATGCGAAATATTGTTCACCAAACACAAGAAAGGCAAGCCATCAAACAGTGGCAAGAAACAGATTGTTTTGAATATTTATAACATTTTCTGTGTTGTGAATAATTTCAAAATGTAAGGACTCCCCTAGATATAACTATATTCTGTGCTAGTATATTGGCGTTCTACGGAAATTCGCTTATCCCGGTGATTTTTGTGACGCCGTGTCGTCTACGTCACAATCAAACTTGGTTAAAACACTATAGTAATGTTTTAAACAAATTTTGTATTCGTAAATACAATACGAATATTTTGTAAAGGTGAGACTGAATGTGAAAAACATCGAAAGAGAGAACAGAGTCACGATGCTGTAGGATTAGTGGTCCCAGAATGCGACAAAAATGGCGATTACAAAGGACTTCAGTGTCACAAAGATCATTCTTTTTGTCAATGTTGGAACAAAAAAGGCATTCCGCTGACTGCACCATCCAAAAAAATCAAAGCTTGCGAATGTCCCAGAGATAAAGCTTCTGCCGAAAAAGATGGTAAGAATCTTACGCACTTTTTATACGTATGCCTCATTCCGAGTGTTTAGGATTTACTACGTTTTCTTAATAGTTCTATTAGGCTCTTACATTCCTCAATGTAAAGAAGACGGTACATACGAACGAACGCAATGTTGGGCCAGCACGGGAACTTGTTGGTGTGTCGATAAACGTGGTAATAAAGTTTCGGAGCCGAGCACGGATGAAATCGAATGTGACGAAGAATGGTTTTAATAAAGAATTTTAAGAAAATGTTTATCTAGATTATAGAAAATAATCTCGAATGATAGAGCCGAGTTAACTATAGTGCTATAACCTGGCTAATTAATTATACAGATGTTACATAATTTTGATCAATGTTGCCATCTGTACGACAGATGGAAGCGCTCCAGGCCGGATGGCCGAGCGGTCAAGGTTAGCAGCCTGCCGCCCCGGAGGACCCGGGATCGAATCCGGACGGTTCGAAAAATCCCCAGGAATTTTTCGGGGGGTGGTCCTCATAAAGCAAACTCTTGCCCTGCCCCGCCTATTGGCACTACAGGGTTCAAAGAGACTATGCCTTAATCATAGGCTTTGGTCTCATACCATTAGGTAGTCTTTGACTCTTTTAGTTGGGCCACCAGGTACTTCTTTCGGGCTCCCATCCGTTCCTTTAGGCCCAACGCTCTAACTCTGGCATAACTTTTGTGTGTATATATGCAGCTTGCGCCGCATTTTAACTTTGCTCTGTCATTATTTTATATTATAATTCGTACAGACACTTAGATTTATAATTCGTACAGACACTTAGATATTAAGATATGGGGCACTTCTCCCTACAGGAAGAGAGCACCCCGCCCAGTGTGGCTGCTGGGTTCTATAGATCAAGTAGATCTATTACTTTAACCATCAATTCCTTTAGTCTCTTTAGGTTTCCTTTACTAGCTGCTAGCGTTCTAAGTACTTGTTCAGGGGGCATTCTCCAGTTAACCTGGTCGGCCCCTAGGCGGAAGTCCTCAGTGAGAGGACAGTCAAGCACATAGTGCCTCGCGTCTCCGCGAGGACACCCACAGGAGCAGCTACCATCTCCTTGTCCAAATTTGGACTTGAAATGGGGAAACCTCCCGTGTCCGGTCAATATTTGCGTCGTATACCAACACAAACTCACTGGAGTAAGGCCAACATCAGGCACGAAGGCATAGGTTGGCCTACCTACTGCACTCTGAGTCCAGCTCTCTTGCCAGCATGTCATCGATCGTCGCAGCAAAGTACCTTTTATGTAAGTTTCCGAGGGTTCTACCGTCCTCGTTACAAATGGGCCTCTGGCCCCCGCCTTAGCCAGATGATCGGCACGTTCGTTACCCAGGATCCCGGTGTGGCCTCGGACCCATCTCAGAGCAACGTGTCGCTCGTGCCTCGCCCTCAGTACCTTGCCTCTGATCTCCTTTACCAACGGGTCTTTGTGGTATCCATCGCTCAAAGCCTGAAGCGCGGACTGGCTATCTGAGTAAACCGTGACCGGCTCTGGACCTGGATGTAGTAAGATCCACTGGGACGCCCCCACCAGGGCCACCAGTTCTGCCTGGAACACGGACGCTTCCTCGTTCAGTCTGACCGACTGACAGTGCACTTCTACTCCGTCAGAGAAGACGCAGTACGCAGCTCCTACTAAGCTACCGTCTTTCGAGCCATCGGTGTATATTTCAACGCCGATATGAGTCGGTTCACCGACATCCCAGTCAAGTCCAATCCGATAGGCCGGATGGACCCTCAGTACGTCTGTCCGACGTCTAAGTCTGACCGGGTACATCTGATTACAATGCTTTGCCTCAACGCCCTCCACAGTTGTCCTATAGAAGGCTGCCTCTTGACTTACGACCAAGGGCAACGGGAGCAGCCCGGCCAAGACCAGGGCCGCCTCCGTTGACACAGTTCTGTATGCTCTGGTGATCCGCAGGGCAGCGGGTCTCTGTATGGTTAGCAATGTTCTGCTCTGTTTGACGTTGGCGGAATCTTTCCACCAAACCCCACAGGCATAGCAGATAACGCGCTCTACACTCATCTTGTAGATGGATCGAAGCGCTTCTCCACTTAGCCCGTAGTCCTGTCTAGCTAGTCTCGATAGTGCCGCTATCGTCTGGTTTGTTCTTTCACGAACACTCCTGAGATGTGGCGTCCAACATAGTGTCTGGTCGATGATTACACCAAGGTACTTTAACTCGTTCACCCTTCTGATGGGGTTGCCCCGTATCCGGTATATCGGTCGGCGAGCCAATACACCGGTCCGGGCCACCGTCAGGGCCTCTGATTTCTCAGGGCTGAAGGATATCTTGTGCAGCTGTCCCCAGCGAACGAGTCATTCTATTGCTTCGTTGCCACGGGTCTCCATCCCGCTACGACTGTAACCGGCAACTACTAGCAACAGATCGTCAGCATATGCTTGCAGCTGGACGTCGTCCGGTAGGACTAGTCGCAGCGCCGTGTCTGCTAGAACGTTCCATAGTAGGGGTCCAATACAGGACCCCTGCGGACAGCCCCTTTCCAGTATCCTCTCATACTTGTTGCTCTGTGTTTGATAAACGACGCAGCGGTTGCTCAGGAAGCTCCTGGTAAGTGCAATGAGGGTGGTCGGCAGGTTCGCCTTCCGCAGCTCACCCACAATGGACGGCCACCAGACATTGTCGAATGCCCCCTCGACGTCCATCGAAACGAGAGACGTGTGGAGGCCCTGCGAGCGATTCTGGTGAACCAGATTGATCGCTCGATGTAGTGCACGGCAGGTCGACGTGTCCGGGCGGAATCCATATTGTTGCGGGTGTAGCATCCCTCCCCGCTTCAGATGGTAATATATTCTGTCACTGAGGATTCTGTCGAGAACCTTCCCCAGGACTGGCAACAAGCTGATCGGTCTGTAGGACCTAGGTTCGTTCTTCAGGCGCCTACTCTTATGAATAAACACAAGACGCGCCCGCTTCCACTGCACTGGGAAGTGACCCAGGAGTAGACACTTCTGGTACAGTACACGGAGCAAGCCAGGACGTTCATATTGCAGAACTTGTACCATTTCGACCGTGATTCCGTCATCGCCAGGTGCCTTCCTCTTTCTTAGGTTGCCGATGGTGTGGGCTACCTCAGAGTCAGTTACCGGCTCTGTCGACACGGCCTCAGGAACGGGCAACTCCGCATCGCTACGAAGCCGCCTCTGTTCCTCGGTGTCCTCAGACTGCTCATCACACGGAAAGTGCGAGCGGAGCAGTACCTCTATGGACTCCTCCTGTGTGGAGGGGGGGGGGTGGTCGGTCCGGATATGTCGATCTCCTTCCCTCACCACCCGGCCGCCCTATTGTGGGCCCGGCCGAACCCATAATGGCCTTGCTGTAAGAGGCCCTCTTAGTGCCCACTGGGCAGAAAGAGTTACAAAAAAAAAAGATGGAAGCGCTTATCGTACTTTTACGATTATTTCGTGCGCCATACAATATACGATCATTTCAGAAATGCGCTTTATCCCAAAATAATCGTTAATTATTGAAAAAGTCCAATTAGCAATCACCATTTTTGCATGTAGCGCTTTCTCGTTGATATTTCGTGTTTTTTTTCCACTAGAGGGCTACTAAATTTTTGGAAGTTTTTACTTAGATTGGTTATATTTTCGATTATAAGGCGCATCTCTTTTATACTTTTCGAGACTGCTAACTGCTATACTTTTAGACGGACCAATAAAATTCTCAGATTGATACGCAAACAAAATCTGTACAAATAAAACGTTCTGTCAAAATTCCATTACGCTTCTACTTATACAAAATATGGGTACTGTACAATATTAATACGCTCAATTACAGAGTAGTTTCCATCTAGTGAGCTGTCTAGAACTTTTTTGACATAGGGCAGCATTTCTTAACTAGGGGGTTGCCACCATTCTTGTCTGGAATAAAATTTTAGACGGTAGCGAAAGCTTGGAGAAACTAAGGCATATGAAATAAATACGATACATAAAGAAACGAATGTGTCGCATAAATCTTTTGTTAATCTATATATATAAATGAGGATGTTTGCTTGTTTGTTCGCTACGGCCGTTCGACCAATTGCTACGAAACTCGGAAATTACTTTTACGTATCCCTAACTTAGATCTTGTCGCGCTTCTCGTATTAAAATATTGACGAATTTCCACATATCAATTAATTTGTTGACATTCGATTTTCGGCTTTACGTGTAGCGTCGTCTATTGGCAAAAAATTTAACAAAATAATAAACTGAATATAATTCTTTCGGAAAGGGATAACATTTTAAATACATACAGTATATATATTATATTCACTTAATTACTTTGACAATGATATAGTGCGAGATAGACGCGCTATTACGCGCCATTATGCCTTTACTGCCACGGGTACACGTAGCACTTGCCCGGGTAAAGCGGTGTTTTGCCCCTGTACATCATACTTTTCCCGTTAGCAATTGAGTCGTGCGGTTATACATCTAACTCCGTTCGGGGCGAAAATTTTCAATCGAAATAACGTGACTTTCGGTTTCTATCGGAAGTTCGGATATGGTTAATTAATCTGGCCTCTTTCTTTCTCTTACGATTTCTATATCTGATCTCGAGTTTCATCTATCTAACTCCGTTCTCTAGGTTAAGGACAGACACATGACGACATTCGGAATTCATAGGTTAACATTTTTTTCAAACTACAGTCAAATAAGCACTCTCCAGTAACCGATTGAGTAAAACCGCCGGACACCGGTAGTCGGTCGTGAGATCGCGCGTGGCCAACCAACTTGCCACGTGCAGTTTTCTGGGTTTTCTCCACGTTAGTAACATCGAAATTGGGGTCGGCTTTACGTAAGTTTTAGAGATGCATCCTTCCTGGCAGATCGCTCATCTGTCGCGTTGCCGTAACCAAATAAACCGAACCAATTTTAATAATTTTTCTGTAAACGCGATATTCACGCGGACATACTTAACTCCCACAAAACAGGATACCCCGCCCCGATTTCATCTTCTCTTATTAAGTCGTAAGTCCATCGCCTCAAACTTCCTTCACTGGTACTGCTTAAAGATGTTCTAACGTTCGGCCAAATTAATGTACAGTACGTACAACCGTTTTAAGGCATAAAGCGCGAAGTCTCTTCCTGTGTCGAGGTTTATTTTTCCTATTTATTATCGTGGCGACATTGCATCATTCATAATTTCCTGTAGTTGTAGTTTGTGTCGTGCGCATTTTATTCACACGTTGAATCTTACTGTCAAATCTGCTTCCGGTATGCTTATGCCACAACTTTCGAGAGTTTCCTTTACTTCGACGTTTTTGCCGAGCTTTACTTTTTCAACTTGGATTCGTTAGTTATTTTACGGGATCACATAAAAACAATTATTCTCGCATTTTTACGAGATATTTTTATTCTAACGAGACGTACGAAGTCTTTCGAACGTTAAGGTTAGCAACTTGGGTCACTTGCAGGGCCGTCACAACCTATCCGAGACGGATCACTTTTCAAATATTAAATAAATGAGCATGATCTGTATATTATAAAGAGAAGTCGTGAGAACTTCATTGTAAAATTGGGGTGTAAACATTTTTTGTTGTAAGAAGGGGTTGGAGATTAAAAGTTTAAGAGATTCTAACTTTATTGATAATTAACTCAACAACTATTGCAGTCGAGTCTTGTAAGTAATCACCATCGATACAAATCATCTCGTCAGTATAGAATGACTGGGGTTGTTCTTTGAAGAAAGTCTCGAGCATCGGGTAAAGTCATTAAATTATATATCAACTTAGGAGATTTCCCTCTATATTTACGGAAAATGCAGTTTGCCCGTATTGGTTAGTGGAATTTCACCAATATTTTTTCGATGTACCGCGCATCGCGCCTGGAACCAAATTACAATATTTAGGAGAAACGTGTTTCACTTTTAAGAGATCTCTATTAGCTTTAGAGAAAATTTCGGGTCGATTTGGGGGGTTTTCACCACAGATGGTTGACAATCTTATCTTAACGTGTTATATAACCTGCAGCAGTTTGGTGTTAGTTCGTGCTTTGTTTGCTGTAAAAATTTAACTGTAAATAATAAAAATACTAAAGTTATACGTACAATATTTAACCTTTTAAATACAATCGCCCACCCGTCGCATTGCCGTATACAAACGAATCGTGCCACGCTAATTTTCAATAAAATCTTCATTAAGTCCGATCCCACACAAGATATGACACGTGACACCCTCGACCTTTAACCCCAAAATTTCGTAGCCTCGATGTTCCTCGTATTCGAGCTACCTTGCCAAATTTCCTTTTTTAATCATTACGCCATCCCGAGTGACTAAACGAAACAGATGCCAACACCTGCGTACGCAAGCACGTATATATACATGTTGGTGGAATCTTTTTGACTTTTTGGGTTCGGGTCTCAAAACGTGGAGATTGGCGAAAAGAGCCGGAGAGTCAAATTTGACACGATTCCAATAATTCCCCTTGCCGTGTACACGTAACAGCCAGGAAAGTAAAACTCGGTAAAGTAAAAAAGCTTTTATCTATTCTGTTCCTCGATGGCTCGTTCCGATCGATCTCGTTTTTTCATCGTCGAGTGATGTTTACTCGTTCTTGGGTGTAACTCGACTAATATGGGAATCCGACCCAGACGGTCCATCTCTAAACATATTGTTTATTCAACCTTATTGTGTTTATTTTACAAAAATATTTCTATCTCAAATTTTTACTCTTTCCGCTTTGTTATAAATAACAGAGAGAAAGTATAACGATTGGTAAAAACGAACCCCAAAGACATTTACATTTTTTAAACTCGGGGACGTCGAAACGTCGAGATTCCAAAAAATTTCGGGATTTTTTTCCCGTATGTATGGATTTAGTGTGTGTACGAGTGAAACACAACTTTGTTCGCCCTCTTTGAACTTTAATAACTCGTGTGTCTTTTGTCGAAAATAACTGATATTTTTCAGGGAGGTTCGTTTATTAGGGGGATCGATGCTATTAAATTTTGGTGATTAAAGGTCGAGGGGATGGGAAGATAAAGGGGATAATGTGTATCCCCAGTAGGATAGGGCTTAATAACGATTTTACTCGTTATTAGCATTTACAATTTTTTATAATACCTTCAAAATTATGCTTTTTTGCCGTTTTATAATTTAAATTTTTTTTTTAATTTTTAAAATAAAATATAACAGATGGCGCCACCAAATGTCGCGAAGAAAGTTAAGCAACTCGTCGCTGGATTTTTTCTTTTATAAAAGAATTTTAAAAGAGACTTTATCGAAGGTCGGGACACCGTTCGGAGCCGCACATAACGGATTTCGCAAACAACGAACAAAATCAACTCGTTATAAGGCATTATTGGTCCTATTAGTCCATTATATCCACGGTCAACAATGTATACAGTTCTATAAAATAGAACTGTATATATTGTTGACCGTGGATATAATGGACTAATAGGACCAATAATGCCTTATAACGAGTTGATTTTGTTCGTTGTTTGCGAAATCCGTTATGTTATTACACTACATTTACACACATAAATGCAGATTTTTAACGTTACTTTTCGTTTATACGTATAAAAGACATTTCTGATGCAACGCTGGTTGGTTGTTGCGCCATCAACAATTGCGAATGTGCCACTAGCTCAAAAAGATCGAGCGCTACCGCACTAAGGATAAGTGAAATTTATCGTCGACACATAAAATGCGACACGTTATCTGTTTTTCGTCGCGTGTTTAGATTCCGATAACCATGCCGATTAAAAACGTACGAACAACAATACGCAAGCTCGCATTATCACTCGGATTATATTTACGGAATAGCGTCGCTTGTGGCAATACAGTATTACGGAATTATTCGGGAATGCGCGTAATGATCTTCTAGAGTTCGTGACCCGCTAATTGATAAATGTTTAATCATCTCGACGCGTTAATTATGTTTACAAGCTTACTTTAATGATATTAGGTCGATCGAGTTTAATAGGCAGATGGTATATTTCACAATATAAAAGTATAGAAGAAACTAAATCGTCTTCAAACTTCCATTATGTTAAATCACCGAGAAGAAAACAGTCTTCGCTGGGCAGAGACGACCTTTTATTAGAGGCTACATCTCCGCAAAATTGCGTAAAACAGAAAGTTCACCGATTATAAGCCAAAAACCTCCAAGTATATATACATAATTTTTCAGGAGCGTAACCTTTCGTAGAAGGGTCGTGGCTGCAAAGTGGATTATTTTGTTCCGGGTGATTGGAAACGAAGGAAGTTCGAAGACGATATAGTTTTTTCTATATTTTTATATTAGGTCGATTGATCGATTTTACATTAACGCCAAGCATCGGTACGCTCGTTCGCGATAAGGACAATATGGCTATCTACAATCGTGTTTCTTAGAGGTCGATCCACCCCGATAAGACCAATCGGCGCGATACGGACGAAAAACGACGTTAGCGGTGTTAATTTTTGGCCCGTATAGTGCGCCGTCGTTACGCGACAATGTTTAAACGGCGACGTCGTTGGCTCCCCCGGCACCACCCCGGAAGGATTTAAGTGGAGACAACATAATTAGTCAAATCTTTTTTAGACAAGCCATATTTTATATCAAAACCTAGAGATTTCGTGCAAATAACGAAGCGGAATGCTTTAAAAAATAATTTCTAACGCCGTTGTTTATATCGATAAAACTCGATTACACGAATGACATTTGTTCCGAAGGATGGAAAAATGCTTCTACGGATAAAGCTACAGTTGGGCTTCGTACGTTACTTATACGAATACATTAATGGATAAATATTAGGCGATGTATTAACGAGAGTGTTTTAGAAATTGGAAACTTTGGAAAAAATGCAAACGAGATCCTTATAAATATTCTTATTTCGTAGTTTATTCAAAACGTTCGTCGGTTCGACGGATGTTTAAGGAGGTACTATACTTCGCGGGATCTGTTCGGATACGCTTACCGGTCGGTTGGTCGGTAGCAGTCGATGATGCGAAGGCCCGAATATAAGAATAACGATATTCGATTTAAATTTTTTATTTTATTTACCAACCGATTTTCGAAAGTTAGGGTTAAATCAAACACAGAAACAAAACACGGAAAAACACCCGACAAATTTTCTCGTAAAAATTTGTCATAAACCATCGTTCCCACGGTAATACTTCCTTGTAGAAGACGAGTTAACTGTCGAAAAATAATTATATCGTGTAATTCACCATTGGTCAAAAGGGACTTCCACCCTTGACGCGCATCGTGAAATCTCGAACCCTAGATCCCAAAAATAAAAGGAAAACGAACGATGACGCAGAGAGAGAAAAAGTTTCGACAACTGTCAAGTGTGTGTGTGCCGTGGATTATCATTCCCCGCCGTCGAAGCCGTCCATCCCATCTATCTACAGTCCATTGACTCTTATTTTCGAGCGAACTCTCGTTCCTCGGACTTTGCAAATCTCAGGATCACTAAGGTATTTATCCTACTCGCGATGTTTTGTAAACTCTCTCTCTCCAATCGATCGAGACGCGGTTTAATAATTCGATTCGATGATATAAATATTCCAAATATGTTAATTGATGTATTCCCTATCAATCTCAAAATAAACGGGTATTTTTGTTTAAAGAAGAGTGTGCGTTTCTTCCTCCATTGCCATCGTCATCGGCATCTTATGATTCCGAAAAACGCGTATCTATCCGCGAGAAATTGATAGATCGGTGTCAGTTCCCGACGTGAACAGGATCCTACGATCCTCGTCCATAAATAAACTCTAACCGCTCGAGCCCTAATCATCTTTTCGACAACCGAGGTCGGACCTCGAGGTCTTGTGCCGTTAAGAGGTAGAGAAGATAGGATTCGTCTTTTATCTCCTACTCTCGGTTAACCTCGCAATAACGTCGTCCACAGTCTGTCAGTCACTCCCTAACCTGCACTAGATGGGTTAATCACCGAAAACTTTATAGGCGACGCCCGGTCGAACCGATAAGCATTTCCATACGGATCCCTAATAGCTTTCTCTCCGAACAGATATAAGGTAATGCCTACCCAACAACTGGTCGAAAAGTGGTTTAGTCTGCTCCGACCACTACCGACTTATCTCGGAAGGGCAAAGTGTACCATAAAATAGACAAACCGTTTTGCATTTTGTAAATTAAGCGAGTTTTAATTTATCTAAACGCATCGAAAAATAACAAATATTGCAAGTTTTATAATTACAAAGCGCTTATCGAAAGACGGAACAGAAAAAATGTGTTTACTAAAATAACTTTGAGAGAAAAATTTCTGCCGAATGTGTCATAAATTTGCGATAAATTTGCAATTTTTTTTATTTAATAAACTATAAATTGAGAGAAATTGCCTTTAATCGTCGTTAGAAGGAATGAATTACAAATTTGTCGCGCTGAGTTGCTGTTTTTTCCTTTCCGCAGCCAGGTACAGTACATCTTTAGTCGGCTGCATCTTAAAAAATTATTTTCAAATTGAATTAATTATGTTGTTTTTCAAGAAATATCGACGTCTGGCCGGGGGGAGAGTATCTCGACGACAGTGTAGACGTGATTATAGAGGATGACAACGACAAATTCGAAATCAAAGACAAGGATGGAGGACGCATAGATAAAATAAGAGCCACGGGATTTTTGCTGAATGAAATGAAATTTAATAATATGAAAGTTAGTACTCGATTTTAATATTTTAAAGCGTTTTATACGATCTCTAGCCCGAGAACGAAACGTCAATATTTTTATTTGCGTTATTCTAATTTCAGATATTAGTTATCGCCGTTCGTTCTCGGCCAAAAGGTAATTAATTTTTAAGTTTTTCGACCGACGACTCGTCTTCTTCGCGGTATTCGCAAACTATCCGGTAATAATGTCGTAATACCGCAATTTACCAATCTTTAATCGCGGGATCAAAATTTCCTAAACGATGTTACGGTTTCGTAAAATATGATTTAAATACAGCGTACGAGGCTCGTGGAGCTAATATTAAAATCACTTTTTTGTACTTTTCACCCTGCGGACACCGAGAGGAACTACGTATACGGGACAGGGATCGAAAGGGATTCGGCGACTTAACATCTAGGAGATCCGCGAAGAGGGGTGTTTCCCGGGAGGACTATCCGTAGAAAACTGGCGCTTATTTAGGTGTTAGGCGCGTGAATAAAACCTGGAAAACTCCGCGCGGCCGGCTAGTTGGTCGGGCGCGATCCCGCTACCGACTACGGGTGTTTTATCTACGCAACCATCGGTGGGCAGATACTCTTCCGGATTCGATCCCGGTTTTCCAGAGCGATAGGCCGACTCCCTAACCGTTTCGGCCACGGCGAAATTTAAACTTCGTACGGTTCTAAACTATAACGCGAAAGAAGCCCTCTTCCTTCGTCAAATAATAATAAATTTACAATCGAAAGGCTCGAAATTGTATTTTCTTTAGAGTAGGTGAAAATCCGGTAGGTCGTCGGCGATATTTCGGTCTCTGCGGTTTCACGGTACGTCGTGTCGTTTAGAAATTGCGAAACGTTTATTTAAATTAACATAAGTTTAATATTACTATTCGATTAATCGAGAAACATTATTTTTCCGTAGGTTTAGCTTGGGCCGACACTAACGCTCTAACCGATTGTTTGAGGCGGAGAGAAGAAGCTCTGAAAAACCCTTTTCCGCAACTAATTCCGGAATGCGACGCAAACGGAGATTATAACGAACGCCAATGTCTCTACAGCGATAAGGAACAATGTCAGTGTTGGAGCGAGGACGGAAGACCTCTCTCCGATACCTTTCGCAAGATGGAAGATTGCAAATGCCAGAGAGAAAGAGATAAGGCTAAGCAAAAAGGACGTAAGTACTATTATAATACGAAAGATTATTACGTCGTTAGAACGCATTCTAATGCCAACGCGTACAATTTTTCAGTGATAGGAAACTTCGTACCGCAATGTAACGAAGACGGAACGTACACACCCAAACAATGTTGGTCCAGCCCCGGTCTATGTTGGTGCGTAGCTGCCGACGGACGTCAAATTTCTCGGCCTACTAGAGAAAACGTTCGTTGCTCTTATTTGTAGCGCCTAATACACAATACGCAATAAAACAAAAGCACTTTTCAAATATTGCGCGGACCAAATCTTTGCGGATGTCGAAAGTTAGAGTAACTATCTCCAAAAACATACCCGTAAACATTACGGGTACAGAAACTGCCGTATATCGATTGTTTTCAAATTATTACCGTTTTACCTTAGATGTATACGAAATATAGTAAAATACGAAACCTTCGTTCGACGACTACGTTTTACATTCGTAATTATTTGGCTACGGAAAGTTCCGACGTCAAAACCGCGACGGCGACGTCGAGAACTTTTATTAAATAGCGAAGCTGCGGAGTGGCGTAAAAATCTACCGACCGGGGGACCTATTCCGAGAAGTATCGTTAAGCTAACGAATACGATAAAAACCGGTTTCTATCGGAAGCGCGCGATTGGCGTTTAATCAACGGCGAAAAGGCTATTCCGAGCCGGACGTTTCGTTTTTCGGTGCCGATAGCCACGCGCGATAACTAAGCTTCCGTTATCTGTCACTCCGGAGCTGCCGTTAGGAACGTAACGAAAGCGGCGTCTTTTGGTGCAAGAATGATTTTACTTCACGAGCAATTGGAGAGAGAGGAAATAAACTACGTTGTCGTATCGCTTAAAAATAATTACCTTATCTGTTTACGAATATTGTACCAACGACGTAATCGCTTTCTTGTTCAAATTTCAAGTAAGTAGCTATAGCGCCAACATCGTTTCTGAAATAGGTTTCGTTCGCATACGTTTAAATTAAAACCATAGTCATATATTTGTATTGTATTTAAAGCTATCATTTACTTTTCGCCATCTTTCCGGATCTTTTTGCGGCACGATTTCTGGCCATCTTTTACGGTAAAGGACATTAATTTAGGTTGGCTCCACAAAATTAACCAGCGTCTCGAACTGGCCACTCGTAGTTCGCCGGCTTCGTTCTCCTTTCTTCGACATTTTTAAAACAAAACTATTTCGCTAGCGCCGATACGCGACGATGCTAAAACCGCGCGCTTCGCTTAGAAAATAGCGGGGAGCAGTCGCGTGACAAAAATACGACGTTAACCAAGCCGCGATCGGTCGAAGCGTAATAACTATCGATAACGTGAAACCCGGACGCGTCTCGACCGACCACCCCTAGCGAAACCCGCTTAACGCGGAGCGGAGAATGGCGATTGTCTTATAAGGTTCGTTAACTGCCTTTCGCTAAGGGAACTTATCGAATGTCCGGTGTATCGCCGTCGTCGAGTTAGCGGACGAGCTCGGAATAGGTCCCCGGGGCGGACTCGTTACCAAAATAGGCCCGGGAATTCCGATGTCGTCGCGTGACCACAGAATAAGATTCGATAAATAGTGCCGATAAAAACCTTTTTTACTCCAAAGATAAAAGACTCCTCTAAGTAATGACGCGGTCGATATATAAATATGTTCTGTATTCGATAATTTTACTTTCCCGGCTGTTATATATGACGGAGGGGTAGAGTAGCCATCGGTCAAAAAATGACCTCCTCCAATTTTTACCTTTTTTGACTCGAGACGCGAAAGGATTCGGTTTCTTTTCTGTATTCCGGATGTTAGACTGCGCGTGTGGGGCACGGCTTTGTTCACTCGTTCGAAGCTTAATAACTTCTGTGATTTTTAAATCGGAGTCGGACGGTTTATTAAGTTTCAAAGTGGTCGAACTAAATCGCATTCTAACATCTCGGGCGAGAACGTCTTAGCGGGTTTTACCGTACTATTATAAAATGACAAAATGCTTAATTTTGAAAGTAAAGACGAGATTTATAAAAAAAATTGTGAACGCTAATAACGAGTGAAATAGTCGTTAAGTCCGGCCGCGCTGCAGTACGACGCACGACTCTTCCTATCTTTCCGTCCCGTCTACCTTCGATTAAGGACCGAAATTTAATAGCATTAATGTCCCCTCTATACGCGAGCTACTGTGCCAAATTTCGTTTCTTCGACTTTACCCATTCTAAGATATTGTTTAATATCTCGGAACGGAGAATAAAGAAATTAAACAAATTACACGCCAACACAAACGCGAATTTTCTCCTTTATTTGACATTTTTCGAGTTCGAGAGGTCTTCGAAAGTGTAGATTTGCAAAAAACTCGGAGGATCAAATGCGACACGATTCCAATACTTTACCGTTTTATATAGGTAAGTGGGGAAGTAAAAGAGAGTCGAAGTCGACGGATTTTCGATGACTTCGCAGCGCCGTTATATAGTTTTGGTATCGGTGCCAATGTCGTTTTTAATAAAACAATATTTGGGTTTGCAAACGCGCAATCGACGGTGCAATTTTTAACCATCGCAGTTCCTTTCGCCGTTGCTTTAAAGTGTACGATGCGATAATAATTCTTTCAAACTGTTTATAACGAAATAAACTTTGGTATAATTAGCGACGAAATAAAGTTGTAACGCGCCGCCAATTCCAGTATAGTAATACCGGGACTCGGGGAAAAATATAGACTTCCACGAAATCCGAACGCCTCGCTCTCCTTCCGATACGAACTCCTCCACACTGCGGTTTGTTCGTTTAGTTAAGTTACGGCAACGCGACACTTGGCCGATCCGTCTAGGGGATGCCTTCCGGGAAATCTCGCGTTCTCAAAAATTCTTTACTAGATAAGTGGTTAAGGGGGTTAAGGTGGCAGCCTACCGCTCCGGGGGACCGAATCCGGACGGGTGGAAAAATCCCCGGGAATTTTTCGGGGGCCGAGTACGTCGTCCCCCGTCCCTCGCCACCGGCCGCCCCATCGCGGGCCGGGCCGAACCCGTAACGGGCCCGCTAAACGAAACCCTTTTAATGTCCGCGGGACGAAAAGAGTTTAAAAAAAGAAAAACTGGTCCGTACCGACAACCGTTCGTCGTCGACGTACTGTACTATACCGGGAAGCTTCACCCACTCGTTTCCAATATACACTATTAGAAAAATACTTAGGCGATTATTAAACCCCTGGCGAGGAACAAACCGACCCCTATTCGCTTCGTTCTCTTCCGTCGACCTCCCGCAGTGTCGGCCACCCAACCTTCTACCCCGCTCGCTTCGCGCAATCGAATCACCTTCGGCTTTACTCGATCGCACTCGTTAGCTTCCTCTTCGGACCGACATATTTTTCATTTCTCTTACTCGTTCAAAAATTTCGTGATTATTCGTCGATTCTCGGTGTCGCCGTTTTTATTTTTTCCCCGCGACCGAATAAAAGGTCTCGGCCATTTTAAGCTAAATATTTTGTATAGAGAGAGTAAATATGTCTGCCGCGTACAGCGCGTATTAGTAATGTCATGGTGGAATAAAGAAGCGCGTTTCGGGGTTGGCAATTTCGCGGGACTGGCGTGAGACGAATGTTCGGATCGAGCGATGGGCGAACATTGGCGCCGCAACTCTTTAGCGAATCGGCTAGCTAAAGCGGCCTTCTAATCTTACGCGACGTTACTCTTCGGCTCTTTCTCGAAGCAGTTCCTCCATTGTTCGAACGAATATTTACTCCGCTCGGAAAAAGCGCTTACGGCGTAATGTCACGTAAGACTGGTTTAGCTAGCCCGGTCTCTAAAGCGCCGCAGCGCCGCTATTTGCCGAATACATCGGTAAAGGGTAAATAGGGCTAGACGAGTTTAAATTTTTCCTCGTCGTATAACGAAAATAATAATTGTTGCCTACATTTAAGAATGTATTAATTTATCGTCCAAGTTTTTATCGTTTGGAGAGAGAAGAAACTTGGCTTTATTTACTATCTCGTCGCGGCTCCTTAGATAATATTTTGTACTTTTTAACATAAACTCTTCGTATCCGATTATTAGCATTTATGCAAATGCAATTGCTAACCGATCGGATCGTTGTCGTTAGTTTCGTAATCTAAGGAAATTTCGTATAAAATTCTCATCGCAGCACTAATATTATTACGTCGGTCGCTTACACCGAAAAAGTTAAATAACTACAACATATTACTAAATACGGTAGCTTCTAGTTGATTTTCGAGTAAAAGTAATGAATATAGGAAAAAAAACTTCTATTTATTATTTTTACTGGCAACTGTATTTTATGCGAAGATGGCGATAGCACCGGAGGACGTTTTAGCGTATTTGCGTTTTATTGCGGAGGCGGTAGCCTCCGAAGAAGAGTCGCCTCCGGGCTTGCGAAATTACGGAGTGTCGACTGGAGCCAACGACGGACGAATAACGGAAGCAAAGTATTTCGTTAAGCGTTGCAATTTTATATTTATATTTATACAATCGAGTGTAATGAAATTCTAGTTGATCGATCGATCGATAGATCGATCGGTTAACGCCAGGCAAGAGGGTATTGTATTGGATCGAACAATTATTCCCGTAAAGGCGAGCCCGATCCTTTGTGGCAGCGTTTTCCAATCTGTAGAGCGCGAGGCCGTGGCGAGGGGGCGCGCAGCTTTTACCAAATTAGGCCTATCATTATTTTAAACACAAACAGAGTCGAATCGATGTTGAAAAAATGAACCGACGAAACGATTATGCCTAATTCAAAAACCCTCGTCCGAACGACTCGAGTACGAATGCTAAAAATCCATCCACACTTGCCGAAACGTCTCGACGAGAATCGAACCCCCGACCAACTTTATTTAATAAAGTATGTTGTTTTGTAGGCGATTAAATAAATTATAAGGATAGTATTTATGAAATTAGATTGTTACGAAAATTGAGGGGGGCAATAATTTCCTTCTGATAAAGAGAGGGCGGAGGCGCAGAAAGTTTGGAAACCGCCGCTTTATTAACTAACGCGTGTAAATGATGAAAAACGATACCCCGACAATTACGTAATCAATTTTGGAGTTTGGATTCGGTTCGCTCCTGGATTTTTCGTGGTAATGCGGCCTCGTTCGTCGTGACAAATCAAAAAATTTAAATAAATTCCGAATCCATTAAGACCCTTACAAAATATTCACACGATCGATTCTCGCTAACTCGTTAATACGAAGGAATTTGTTGGTTAAAATTTCGAATTGGGAATACGGACCGAGCATTGTATCAATTTGTGTCGAGCCACTTCGTCGCCAGACTGGCGTGACGACGACGAGTAATTATCTATCGGTTTAATTTGGTTCGTCGGAAATACGGCAAAACAACAGTAGGCGATCTTCCGAGTGGGTACGGTACAGTACGTCTACCGGTAGCCGAGTGGATAAAACCATTAAACACTGGCAGGCCCGACGTAAGCGGGCGTGCGAGGCGTGCTCCGCACGCGGGCGCCACGTCCAGGGGGCGGCATATAGAGCGCTCGATCACGTAGTATTCAAAGTCGTTGTCGTAATACCCACTCCATCTATAGGATAAGAAATGTCTTCCCGACGGAGAAAAAATTAACAGAGAATGGCTCGTTTACTCTATTTCGGAAGATTCGGTCTATTGTTTTTATTGTAAAATATTTAATAAAACTGTAAGTAGTTTGTCCGCTTTGAACGGTTTTTCTGATTGGCAGCATTTATCGTTAACATCGAAAATGTCAAGTCCCAAAAACGAGTTAACAGTAATTATTTATATTAGAAGATTGTTAAAACGAATGTAGAAAATCGTCCATTGTTACAAGGGACAAAAACCGATCGAAGATCGGATTTGACGCGTTAGTCACTTGAAACCGCGACGCATAAAAAAAAGGAGAAAGATGTCGAAAGACAAAAAAACCTAATGTAAAATGAAATGCAATAATTGTAATGAGTAATGATTGTAGACGAATGTCCTCCAGTATAGATGGACCTTTGACAAGTCGCTCGTATACGAAATTTAGATCAATTAATATTCGAAAAAGGGAAAAGTTTTCAATAAAAAGGAACTTCGTATCAAAGCATTGAATTTCAAAAATCTCTCAGACTAGACGACAATAGGGAAAATATGAGCGCAAGTTTCAAAGTTCCATCAATTCTTTCCATCCTGAGTAAACGGAGGGTGTCAAGTAGATTTGTATAGGCGGTTCTTTCTCGTGACTCGAACAGGGGTCGTTTTTCGCTTGGAAACAAGCGAGGGACCAGTCGAGAAGAGAGAAAGGAAGGACGTGGAGCCAATCAACACGAACAATACGAAAAAGAGAGATAGAAGTAATCGCCGAATTGGAAGGACAAGAGACTTTTCCGAGAGGTTTCCAGGGAGACAAGAGGTGTTCCAAGGTGTCCATCGAAAGGTCCGCCGACACCAACCGACGAGTCGCTGCACCTGCCGCTGCCCCGGGGCCTTCTATCGAGCGACGATAGGAAACACATCGGCACAAAAACGTTCGAACGTTCACCTTTGTAACGATCTGTGCATAGTGTGAGTTGTTTTATGTTTAAATAAACGGGTTTCTTTGTGAGACACTTATTGTCTGTGTCATCTCCCTCACACCCACACGCGAACGACCCTAGACCATCCTGTCGCGGGATTAACGACTCCACCCCTAAAGGTCGGCGAAGTTACAAAAAGACACGAACAAGCGCTTCCCACAGTGAAAATGTGAAATCGCGGGCACAATTGAATAATACGTTAAAAAATAAAACTACCGTAAATCAAATGCAACCGAGACTATTAGAATTAGAAAAAAAACAATGGTGCGATGTATTACAAAGAATCGTAGCCGTTATCGAGTTTTTATGTCATCGGTGTCTGGCTTTTCGGGGATGGTCGAAAACATCATACGAGCACGATTACGGTAATTTTCTAAAAACAATAGAAACGATAGCATCCTTCGATTCAGTCGCGCGGGAACATATTCACAGAATTCAATCCTCGAAATCCGATTCGAGTCGTACGACTCACTATTTAGAAGATCAAATTCGGAATGAAATCATTGATTTACTCGGCACGACCGTAAAAAAATTATGTACTGGACAAAGTCAGAGAATCAAAATATTTCTTCGCCATATTGGATTGCGCAGCAGATGTAAGTCACACAGAACAAATTACAGTTGTACTCGGACAAGTTCGTTTAAACAACGAAACTAAAAATATTGCGATATGCGAAAATTTCGTCGGTTTCTGTCCAATCACCAGCACGGGCGAAGGTCTATTAAATTTTGTTTTGGATTTATTTTCACAATTAAATCTCGACATTCAAATCTTACGCGGCAATGTTAGCACAATGGTTCTAATACGCGTGGAAAACACAATAGATTGCGAAAAAGAATTTTGGAAATCGATAATCGCGCATTTTACGTTCCACGCTCGGCTCATAGTCTCGATTTAGTAATCAACGATGCAGCAAATATTACTGGCGAAACTGCGAATTTTTTAAATGTAATTCGAGAAATTTACGTTTTCTTCGTCTACAAAAAGATAGTCGATAATTGGCAAACATTTACCGGATTTCGAATTAAAAGCTTTAAGTGCCACGCGACGGTCTAGCGGAATCGATGCGGTCAAACAATTACGGTATCACCCGAAAAAAATATTCGACGCTTTGCCGGAAATATCAGATAATTCGTCGGAATGGGATTATACTACGTCTCGCAAAGCTCGTTCGCTCGCTTCGAACATTCAAAATTATAGATTTACCGGTATTTGCTCGGTCGTAATTTGGTTCGATACTTTAAACGAAACGATGCGAAGTCCCACAATAAATGCTCAAATCCGCATAAATTTGTTAAATAAGTCGATCGATAAGTTGACAGAATATAGCGCGGACGAACGCTTCGAAAGGGTGTTAGAAGCTACCGATGTGGCTCACGAAGTGGACGTAGAAACAGATTTCCCACCAATAAACACAATTCGTCCAGGAAGAGAACCGACACAAATTCAATACGAACGTAGCGACCAAGTTTTACTAGACCCCGAAATCGAATACAAAGTAGAGTTTTTTTACAATTGTAGATTAGACATTAACTTCTTTAAAGGATAGATTCGAAGAGTTAAAAACATTTACCGACCTATTTGGCTTTTTCGGCAATAACTTATTTAATTACTCCGACGAAGAATTAATAAAACGTTGTAAATATTTAAATCCGAAGACGATTCGAGTAGTGAAATAGACATCGACGGCATCGATTCGTTTAACGAAATCGACGCTTTAAAGTCGCATTTTGCAGAAAATCAATCTAACCATCCGCAAACCCTATTACGATATCTTTTTACTAACCACTTAATTTCGACATTTCCGAATACGGCGATAGCGCTACGAATATTACTTACGTTGCCGGTTTGGGTCGCATTTTTTTTTTTTTTTTTTAACTCTTTCCGCCCCGTGGGCACTAAGAGGGCCTCTTTTAGAAGGCCCATTATGGGTTCGGCCAGGCCCACAATGGGGCGACCGGGTGATGAGGGACGGGGCCCGACATATCCGAACGGACCACCCCCCGAAAAATTCCTGGGGATTATTCCACCCGTTCGGATTCGATCCCGGGTCCCCCGGAGCGGTAGGCTGCCACCTTGACCGCTCGGCCATCCGGCCGTCTATGGGTCGCATTCGGTGAAAGGTCCTTTTCAAAGTTACAAATTATTAAAAACTATTTAAGATCGACCGTGCACCGGCACTAAGTAAGTAATTTAGCTATAGTTTCGATTGAACGCGAAATCTTAGACAGCTCGGATACAAGAAAATCGATAGCGGATTTCGCAAACATAAAAGCGAGAAGAGTTCAATTTCTGTAGATAAATATTTATGTCGTTTTACACTTAAGTAAACAAAAATAAATAGTTTTTCTTTATAAAGTATTTCTTTTCTTTTTTCACAGCCGTATGAGACGACGCTAAACAGCTTTTCTGGCAAGCTCGGTGTAGGTAGTCGTAGTTAAACGGGGGCGGCATAATCGATATCGCACGCGGGCATTCGAACAGCTAGCGGCGCCGCCGAACACTGGGAGTTCGGTCGTGGGTTCGCGCTTCGCCGGTGCGGGCTGGTCACGTGGAGTTTTCCGGGTTTTCTCCGAGTCTGTAACGCCTAAATAGGGGCCAGTTTCCCTTAAAAAGACCTCCCGGAAGTCACCTCCCTAGACAGATCGCCCGAGTGTCGCGTTGCCATAACTAAACATTCGAAAAACTGATAATTGCGACGACTCGTAAGAAATAGACTGACAAAGATACTGATTACGGCGCGATCGTCTGGAAGCCGATGGCCATCGTTGCTATGACGGGCAAAAGCGCATTTTTTAACTCTCCGCCCGGCGAGCACTAAGAGGGCCTCTTTTAGTAAGCCCATTACGAGTTCGGCCAGGTGGTGAGGGACGGGTGCGAGTCCGTATTCGGGCTTCTGCTCGCGGAACGTCATTCCCCCTGATTTAGTATAACTTTCCTGTGGAAGGTAACGTATAGATAGTTCGTAAATACTTGTCCGAAAAGAAATCTTGGCTAAGCCACGGCCGTGTCGGTCTCTATGGCTTCTCCTAAGGTGAAAAAACCCGCGGTCGAGTAGGTCGTCACGTCTTGCATCGACCCTGGCCAATTTAGCCTACCGGACGATCGGAACACCGTCCCTAGAACGAAAACCGAGGGTGAGAACGATAGCGGCTCTCCAACCGGTTTATTAAGTAACCGTGCAGTGGGTGACTACATTCGTTCGTACATTAGCGCGCAATTTACCACAAATATTCATAAAAACTGATTAGTCCGTAATTAAAATACATTAAAACTATATGAAAATGTTTTGAATATTAATATTTAATTAAAAGTAAATATTAAAAAAAAGGGCTCCTGAAATGTAGAGGGAAGTACCGTCGTCCACGTGGTAAATATGAACTTTGTGCGGGAGAGTAACGTTGTAGTTTAATTTCGTCTCTTTTTAAGTTTACGAATAAATATTTTATAAAGTTCGCAACTCAATTAACAGGTAATTTTGTTTTCTTAAAATATAAATCGTATTAATTTATAAAGATTATAATCGGCGTTGTTGTTAACAAAAATATTCTATATGTAAATCGGGGCCGGATCATCGCGTAGACAAATGAGACAAATGTCTAGGGCCCGGTCAAACTGTCTATTTCGAAAAGATTTGTAAATAAGATAGTTCACTTTTTTGTTGGACAACTGTATATAATAAATATATATTGCTTCTTATATGGTTATTGTGAATTCTAAAATCTAAAGAACGTGTGGGTTAATGTTACCCTAGGTATCGAGATGGCGGCTCGTCTCCGATTCCGGAAAAACGGAAGCGAGGAAACGGTGGGGACGCACGTTCTAACCCAACCTAACATATTCTAATAAATTACCGTAATTATTAGAATAGGTTAGGTTAGAACGTGCGTCCCCGCTGTTTTCTTTCTTCCGGTCGTTGGGATCGGAGACGAGCCGCCGTCTCGATACCTAGGGTGACGTTAACCGATGTAAGTAACGAAGATTACGTGAGGGGTACGATTCGAGCTCCGGACGAGTTGGTCGAGACTTTAATGTCGGAGCCGTAGAGCGTACCCGTGGGAGCAAAAATGTTAAAGGAACCGTACCTCTACCGGTGACCTTTCGCGAGATACGGCCCCGAAATCGGGTCGCTCGAGATCGCGAGTTGCGTTGCCGCGATGCGACTCGTGTTTAACCGTTTGGCCCGTGCGACCGTGCCGGTTTCGAGTGGCCCGCGTTATGTAGTTTTGGGGGACGTGGGGGCTCGGCGTCGAGTGCGCGACTACGCGTGGAGCGTCGGTCGAGGCGAGCGGTAGAATGGACGGTATACCGATATGTGTTAAAAACTGGACTTTAGAGGCGAATGTCTCGCAAAGGGTTGTGTATATAGGTGTGATTCTTTTGACTTTTTGTTTGTACGGGGGGTGTAAAACCCCTCGTTCGGAGTTCGAATCTTACCAGTTAGGCCTATATTTATCTTGGTATATATTTTTATATTAAAGTAACAAAACCGATTGCTTTGGTGTCGGTGAGGTGCGTCGTAAGGACCTCTCGATATGCTCCCGAGAGAACGCGATATAATACGATTTATCTGTCGGTTCGTGGGAACGCGTGTTTACCGTGACGATATATTTGATGCGATTCGAAATTTTGTGACGTCGGATTTAATTTTTTTCCGAGGTTTTATATAACGATTAAACTGTATCGGTCGACGAGGAGGTTAATTTTGTGCGAGTCTAGATGTGTTTTTATATTGCTGAGGATTTTTATGTTTAAAATTGTTTACAATCTATTAGATTAGATTACTTATATATGTAGATAAAAAATTGTATTGTGAATAATGTAAGATTTGTATCAATTGTATTTATGAGTCAGCTTGCTTTAATCTGTGTGACCTTAATTTTTTACTTCAAATTACATTATACTTTAACCCGAGGAAGGACACGGAAGGCGTCCGAAAACGTTTGTTAATTTGAATTGATTATTTTCACGTCGGTCACGGGCTTGAGTAAGTTTTGCAGTTATCTAATATACACCCCGGCGTGTGTGAGGAAGATACATTATACTTTCTATTAGTGATGCACCAGTAAGCATTTTCACTGAGTATCTGTTTACTGATTATTCAGCAGTTAAAAATCTGCCAACTTATGATATAAATAATTAATATATGTTATTAGAAAAGTTGTCTGCAAGTAAATGTTTCATAAAAGTAAAATAAATTTTTTAATCGGGCAATAGAAAGTAAGAGATTAAGTCACACGACTTCCTACCATTATTCTTTTAATAGTATCTCTATTACAAATACTCTGACTTCAGTTAGCAAATGCATTCATCTGTTTATAGAATGAGTGCAAGTAGTCATTTAACAATTAATGTCAAACTATTTTTAATTTGAAATTTGAGTGGAATTTCTAGTAAATCATAGCTATTGATTTTGTAAAGAATCTGATTTACAGATTAAATTTTTTAATTAATAATTAACATTGTTTTAATTTTTCAAAATCAATAAATTGTTAAAAGGTATTTTCCAATTATAAGCCATACCTGTAAGCTTGGTAAACAGTTAAAATATTTAATTATTTATTAATGAATAATCTATTTTTAAAAACTACACAGGAATTTATTAGGAAATGTTTTGTACAACTATGTGAAATGATACGGTAAACAGGAAATTTGCATTTACGATACATGTTTTAAGCTATATTTTTGTCATGTAATCTAAAATGATAATTATAATTTATTAACAACAAATGATGTACATGTAGATTTGCTAGTTACACATATTTTACATTTACTGTGTTGGTTTACAGAGATGTGAAAAAATTTTCTATTGAGACATTATTAATCCAACAATACAGTTATTCAATACTGATTCTGTTATTAACAATTAATACTGGAGTTAACACTGAATAACTTTGGAGAATAACAAATCACGCAGTAAAGGCATTGTTTATATATACGTATACAGGTATCCCTCATATAACGTGGTAGTTACGTACCAAAAAAGTGCCATGTTATGCAAATCTTTGCTATACGAAACAAAGGACTAATACAAAACATAGGATTACATTCCAGAAGTTAGCAGAAGTATACTATTTTTTTCATTACTAAGAGAAATTTGTTTATTAAAGCAATCAATAATTTAATTTCCAACAAGTAGGCTAGTTAACTAACAATCACAATTAAAAGTACCGTATTACACGTTAATATTAATTTTAGTTAAATGAGGGCATTTCTTTTTACAAACTATCATTGTCATCTCGGCTATTTTGTTGATCAGAAGTATCAGCTACATTTTCATATTCTTTATTTTTATCATAAACAATTTTTATGGATGATGAAAATAAAAATGTTATTAATGGAAAATTTGTTCTAGCAGGTTGTGTTTGTTTAGTCGAATACCAAGCAACTTTTTTCCCAGAATCTGTGTTCGAGTAGCAAATCGTTTGAGTACCGAGATACCACCGTATTTCTTTCATCATTTTATGAATGCTTACTTACCTACAGTTAAAAAAGTTTAATAGCACTAAAAATGTTTAAATAAACTTTACTAAATACAAAGATTAATCTATAAAAACAAAATACAGTTGGTCTTAAAGGCTAAAATCTGAAAGCAACAGCAATGACACTGACACCTGGTTAATAGGAAAGCTAGAACAAGGAAGGAAAAATTCTATCAATTTTCATTAAAGTAAATATGGCAAAAGGCACAAAACAAATTGAAAATTTCAATATTCTGATTCATATTCAATTAATATAAATATTTTGCTCATTTTCAGTTCCATTTAACATTATTTTCAATATACAGTAGAGCGTCATTTATCCGAATCAATTGGAGACTGGGGTTGTTCGGATAACCGATTATGTACGAAAAAATATATTAACCTATCCCACGTTGAAATTTTTTTTCGTTGCGTGTCGCTTTGCGTTGAATTTTCGTCGATTTTAAGCCAAACGAAAATTTTTATAATAATAATCGAGGCTATTGTATCGTTAAAAATTATTTCTTTATTTTGTACAAACAAAATAAATATATTGAAAAATATAAAAACAAAAAAATTATACTTTAGAAGTTAATCTAGTATCAAAAACGTTCGATTTGGCACGACACGGTCCGACCGGAAAGCTTTCGGTTAACCGGCTTTGAGATAAACGACGCTCTACTGTACTTTACAATAGGCCTATTCTTTTTGTAAATTATGGTTGACACTAGTATTTTTTTTTGTTTTCTTGTTCATATATCAATTTATATTCTAGATATTTTTTCAATGTTTTATCCTCTTATGGTTGTGGTATACTATAAGCCATAATGTATAAAAAGAATTTAAAGGTTATATTATATTATATGGAAAATCCAATAATAAGTTGCTTAACTTTCCTGGCAACATTTTGGTGGCATCTCTGTTATCATATTTTATTTAAAAATCATTTTATATTTTTAATTATTATAAAGTAGCAAAATGCTTAATTTTGAGGGTAGGGATAAGTTTTATTAGAAAAAATTGTAAAAGCTAATTTACATAAATAAAAATGAAATGTTCGTTTGTTCCTAATCTCAAATTTCTGAAAGTTCTTTACCGATTGCTTTGAAATTTTGACACGACGTTGCTTTCGAATATGTGCATGTTTTAATATAACATAGATGTTGAAATTTTTTCGCATGGGGAGGGGGACAAAATTAAAGCTTACCGTGAAGAACTCTGCTTATATTATACTATTTTAGATGCGGTTTTTCGCGTTTTTGATTGCGTTTTAATAGGGTACGTCGAGAGAATGTACACTAAGAAGGAATTTTTCGAAATTTCCCTCGCGGGGAAGTGTTATACATTTATAATAGATACATTTTGAGCCACGGCAATGCATGGCTGGGTCTTCTAGTAATGAATAAAATTCTTATTAAGTCCAACTGTACACAAGATATGACACATGACTCCTTTATTTCCATCTTGTTGACCTTTAACCACCAAAATTTAATTGCAGCAATCCCCCTAATGCACAAACCTCCCTGCAAAATTTCAGAAAATTTTGACAAAAAGCACAGAGTTATTAATCTTCAAAAAGGTGAACAAAATCGTGCCACACACACACAAACATCCATATATACAGAAAAAACCCAAAATGTTTTTTGCATTTCTTGAGATTTAAGGGTCCAAAAGTTTAAAAATCTAGGGTGTCATTTTTCGACCAATTGCTGTACTTTACCTTTGTTACTTATAACTACAATCCACTTTTACTTCTTTGGCTCTGAGGGACAAAAAGTGCCTGAAATGAATATTTTCTGACTAAAAGAGACTCTTCCTGTTGGATTGTGACTTTCTGAAGGAAGAAACTACTATTGGGTTGTTCAGAAAGTAATTTTGTTTTGTTTTTTTTATGAAAAAAATTTTCTTATAATATATAAATATTTTATTGAATTATATATTGGTCATTTTGGTCCAATACACCGCAAGCATGTACTTGAGCTCACGCATCTAATGTGCTACAATTCGCTGTTTAGGTTCGGCAGTACCACATATCTACAAAAGAGGGGGTACCCATGGGGAGCCCAATTTCGGGCGACCTATGCGAATTAGTATTACGGCGGTTAGAGAGAGAGAAGTCATTTCCAAGTTCACACCTGATATTATTTTGTACCGTAGGTACGTGGATGACGTGATTATCATATGGAAGAGCGAGCCGAAGGTTGATGATTTTTTGCACAGCGTAAAAGACAACCCGTATGGCCTAACGCTCAAGCTTGATCAACTATCAGACACCAGAGTGCACTTTTTAGACGTTACCATTCAACTCAATATGAACAATATTGAGACGCGGGTGTACTACAAACCCGGCTACCTACCTATGTACAGTACATATCCGCTGGGTCTGAAGATCCATATACATACAAGATTGCGGCGTTCAGGGCGTTAGTAAGTAGGGCATTCACCCATAATTCTAAATAGAGAAGATATGATCACGGAGCTTAAACACATTGAAGACATTGCCGCTAGTCATGGATACGTAGGTAACCTTATCCGTAGTTTAGCCCGTAATTTCCTTGATACAAGTACAGCGCGACACGCCTCCACGGTGCGGAGTGAGTCTAATTTGAATCCCGACCAACACCAACGCACTGTTGTACAATACAACAAACGTCTGCATTCCTTATACAAGGAAATAGCGCTAAGGAAGGGCACCGAGTTAGCATACTCGAGGACGCGATCTATCTACTCGCTTCTCAGAAACGCTAAAGACAAATCAGATATGTTAAGGGCACCAGGGGTGTATAGTATCCCGATAAGAGATCACAGGTTCCAAAGGGACCAGGTATACATTGGGTCTACCAAGAGATCTGTTCAAAAAAGGGTTTCTGAGCATAGATATGATGTGGCCAAAAAAAGACACACCACCGCCCTGTCGACGTACGCCACGGACCCCGATATAAGAGCAGACTTCGATAACACCAGACTCATTAAGAGGTCGTTTAAGATGGACCACATCAGGGCTTTGGAGACTCTTGAGATTTACAAGGCTACCAAATCGGGGAAATGTATTAATTTCAAGGAAAGTAACGTATTATCGTGCGCGTGGCGATATGCCTCTGAGATGCATCCGCAGTGGTAATCATGTTTTACTCCTGTCTATTAAATTTACGTTGTTTCATTCGTCATTCATTCGTCATCTTGTGGAAGACGGAACCGAATATAGATCAATTCATTAAAGCGATGAACAAAAATCCGTACGGTCTGGTAATTGAGGTGGAGCAGCATAGTAACTCTAAAATCCATTTCTTGGATATAGATATCGCTTTGGAAGGGCCAAACATACACACTTCGCTGTATCACAAAACTGATACTGCCTCCATGTATATTCTGATAGGATCCTGTGACCCATTTCAGTATAAAATAGCGGCCTTTAGAGCATTGGTTAGGAGGGCCTTTACGCACTCCTCCTCTCACCAGGCACTAAATCAGGAGATCAAACATATAAACGAAATAGCGGTAGAACACGGATACACCAACCTGATAAGGGGACTATGTAGAAAGTACAGAAAGAGCCAGAAACAGTGTAACAATCAGACAGAAAGGCACTTAAATATTCAAGAAAACAATACTGAAAGGATCCCTATCACTTTTAACCCACGATTAAAATCGATATATGCTACGATATCCAAAAAACGTCAGGTCCGTATAGCCTACAGAAGATGCCAGACCATTTTCCAAATACTCCGTAACGGAAAAGATCCTCCGAACCCAATCAGACTACCGGGAATATACTCCATCCCCCTCAGAGACCACAGATTTGACAGAGATATGGTCTACATTGGCTCCACCAAACGTACAATGGGAATAAGGATTAAAGAACATAAGGCAGACATAGCACACAAAAGGCTCACAACAGCTCTCTCAACATATGCCACCGATCAAGAAGTCACGGCGGACTTTACCGCGGCTCGCATTATCCTCACCACTAAACCACCCGGAACATCTCAAATTATTGGAAGCTATGAAAATATACAGAGCAGGATGTAACACCACATGCATCAATTTTAAAGACGAGTTGGCCCTTTCAGCAGCGTGGCAGTTCCTGCTGGAAGATAATTTTTAAACATTAACATCATCGCCGCTTCGAGGCGCATGCGCACTACACAGAACGGCGATCGTTTCATTTAAAAATATGTTGGAACGTTTTCACGTGACGGAATTCGAAACTCGGTTCTTTCAAAATGGAATATATTCGAATTTATTACTACTAAGCCTGAAGAAGAGCCTAGAAGAGGCTACGAAAACGTTTGCGTCCCGAATACTAACCACTCCGGTTATCTGGCTTTACGTAAGTGTATTTTTTGATTAAATTCTCTAACCTAAAAGAACTGGCAATGAGCATTACAGCTGCAATGGGATCCATCTATCTCTGTGAACCTTTATTCTCAAAATTGAAGATTGTTAAATGTAAAAGTCATAGTAGATTGACTGATGAAAATGTAAAAAACTGACTATGTTGTACAATGTCGAAAATACCTGTTGATATTAAAAAATTAAATGAAAAAATTGAAAAACAAGTTACACATTAAAATACATACAAAATACTGTATAATTGTAAATGTTTTGTTGTATTTGTTGTTTGTTAAACTCTATAGGGTTCAGATACACGGACACTTGGCAATGTTCATCTTAAATTTATTTTAGTCGAATTGTTTTGTTGTAAACAAACATGTGAAGCCCACAGTGTATTTTTATTTTTGGTTTTGGCCCAGTAAATAATTTTGGATGGAACCACTGCTTTAAAGCATCAAACAGCTGATTTGGAGAGTTTCCAGAAGAGCAATTCAATTGCTTTTAAGAACATGTCAGTGAATCAGCATATGTTCCAGAAGAGACAGTAGCAGTAAGGACTGAGACTAAAGGCTCTGATGCACTCAGAAGAGTTGCTGGCAACAATTATATCTTGCTTTCAAAAAGCAATATTTTTATGTAATGATGAGCAGGAGGAGGCAGCTGAAATTAGCAATGAAGAAACTCTGCAGGAAAATCTACTAGAGTTGCAAATCACACCTAAACTCAAATTTTCCAGCAAATAAACGTAAAAAACTTAAAGATTGAATGTTTGTGGCCAAAAATGTTTGATCTGTAAGTTTTTGTTTATTTGCTGGAAAATTTGAGTTTAGGTGTGATTTGCGACTCTGTATGTACGGTTCCAGTTTTTGACGAAGCTATATTTAGGAAAATCTAAATCATGTTAACTTTGCAAATATCCATGCTGAAGATTACATAAGTATTGACAGCAAAGTTGAAACTGAAAATGATTTAGAGAACATAGTGCATTTTGTGAATGATCATTAGCATCAAGAAGATAAAGATGAAGATGAGGAGTCTGATGTTAATGTGGTTCCTTGCACAGAATCAAGTCTTCAGTTTCACAACACAGAGCTTCAGCACTTTGCTCTTATTTGAAATGACTCAGTGCTTCTTTATTTGGATGGTAAAGCAAAAATGTTATCAGAAGAATGTGATTGTAAGGGAAGTTCAATGCAAACTAGTTTACTTCACTACTATTCCAAAACCTAAATGTCCTATTTTGTTACGAGTAATGTACTGTACAACATTGTGTTAAGCAGAATAAAGCAGTGGTTAGTTAATATGCCTTTGTGTCCTTATCTTAATTTAAACTTATCTCGTCTACTAGTACTTTATCAATTAACAGGACTTATTATATTGGACTTATGGATGCAGCAATTAGGTCTTACAGATCAGAAATAATATTGAATAAATATTGTTTATTTAAATAACTTGATAAAGTAAATATGTAATTACCAAAAACACCAGCAATAATTTACTCCCAAACGAACGTTTTCTACTGTTTTAAACGGTCGTCATCGGGTTCGATTCCAAAAAATTCAAAAATTGCATCTTGAAGTAATGCATTGCCCAACGTAGCCCTTTTGTTAAAGAGCTATGTCGGGCATGCGCATTAGGTGTGATTTGCGTTATTACAAATTAGTTCCGTAAGTGAAAATACTTTTTTCGCGCAGTTGCCAACGAGTCCGTTTCTTTGAAATCGATGGCCATTCCCTTCTCGAACGCTTTAAATATCTCCAGCTGTTTGAGATATTTTAGGCTGCCCCGGTGCTCACACCATTGTATTAATCGTGCATTATCAAAGTTCACCCTAACGTTGTCATCAAAAGAAGCCAATGCCGTAGTGGAAAGGCATTTTTGAATAGAGTATTTGTGCTCCTTGATCCTTGATGATTGTATTAAATCACCTGTAACGGACAAGAAATAATGAAAATTGAAGACATCACAGTATTCACGGAACATTTATTATTGAGATTTCCAGAAGAAGAGAGAGAACAAATAAGAACAGGTATGCAAAAAATAATAAAAAATAAAAAACTAAACAAAAAATGCAGAATAAAGTTAAAAATTATAAGAGAAATTTAAATAATGTTAAAACATTTTTAATTAATAATAATTTGGAAATACAGTAGAGCATCGATAAGTGGAACCAATTGGGGACTGGGGTCCTTCCAGTTAATGATTTGTTCCAGTTTCCGACTTTGTACGAAAAAATACATTAACCTGTCCGATGTTCAAATTTTTCTCCGTTGCGTATCGCTTCCTGTTGAATTTTTCTCCGTTGCGTGTCGCTTCGTGTTGAATTTTCGTCGATTTTAAGCCTAACGAAAATTTTTATAATAATCATAGAGGCTATCGTATCGTTAAAAATTATTTCTGCATTTTGTATAAACAAAATAAATATATTAAAGAATATAAAACATGAAAATTATACTTTAGAAGTAAATTTAGTATCAAAAACATTCGATTCAGCACGACAGTCCGACTGAAAATCGTTCCACTTTCCGACCATTCCACTTACCGACGTTCCACTTATCGACGCTCTACTGTACTTCAAGGTGACTAAACCAAACAAATAATAATTATGAAAAAAGAACAGAAAATAGAAGTCATCAAGGAATTGATCGACAGGTGATTTAAATAAACAATATTATTTCTGATCTGTAAGACCTAATTGCTGCATCCATAAATCCAGTACAATAGGTCCTGTTAGTTGATAAAGTACTAGTAGACGAGATAAGTTAAAATTAGAATAAAGCAGTGTTTTGCATGTCTTTCCTGAAGTAATTGAACCTTTAGTTCAATTACTTCAAGGACCTATTCAATTTATTTGCAAGACATTTTACTTGTAGTAGGTAATCTGTATACAATGGAAACCTATCTTCTTTCTTCCACAAAAACCTTGACAATCCAGTGTTAGGTGTTTATACAACTGCTAACGTTTTCAACCCCGTCGGGGTCTTCATCAGGCACAGCACAAAGGTAGTTTCAAATGGCAGTGAATGGAATCAAGAAATCGAAGCGAATTCTATTCCAATTTTTGAAATCATGGAATTGAAAGATAAGATGGAACATTATGCTCGAGCTAGGATGTTATCTACACATGCGTGCAATTACGCTCGCCGATCGTTGGATGTAAAACAAATTAATGCAATATTAAGTTATCTGTGGGTGTGCACTTCCCTCATAGCAATATTTCCAGGCTTGCGAGATGCAACGATACATCGATGACACTGACTGTGAAAACACGGATGATAGATACCTCCAAAGGCTGCAGGCAAGGGTGAAGCGCTTCACACAAACCAAGTTAGCTGGGGAGTGGGGCTTGCGTAGGGCGGTTGTGGCATCCCCCGACGTGCCAAGGCTGTTTGCCTTTGCCAAAACTCATAAGGACCCACCCTCTCTCAGACCAGTCCTAGATAAGGCCAGATCCCCCACCAGGGCTTTGGAATCTGCCATACACAAACTGGTGTGTGACCAAATGAAGGCGTACCTTTGGGTTATCAGGAACCCGATCGAACTGGTGGAGTCCTTGAGGTTTCTCAACACTACCGAATCAGCTTGTATCATCGTTCTTGATTTTGTATCACTGTTCCCGTCCATCAAAATACAACCGTGTTTTTGCGAGATCAGGGATGTATTACTAGCCCGACCCCACGCCTATCCACACCGCAGGCAGATCCTAGAATTGGCGCACATCCTCTGTTACTCATTCTTTTTCCGGTTCAATAACAAAACATATGTACAAAAACGAGGTGTCCCCGTGGGCAGCCCACTATCGGGTGACTTATGCGAACTAGTGATCAGGAGACTTGAACAACAAATCATCCCTTCATTCCTTACCAACATCCTCCTTTACAGGAGGTATGTAGATGACATCCTTATCATATGGAAGGCAGAACCGGACATCAATAGGTTTATTAACGCAATGAACAGCAATGGGTATGGGCTAAGTGTTAAATTGGAACAAAAAAGCAACATCTCCGCACATTTCCTCGACTTGGACATTCAAATAAGGGACAATAGACCACCCATAAGGTATTTTACAAAAAATGCCATGTACCTCTGTTCATCCCAGCTTTCTCTGAGGATCCATATTTGTATAAGATAGCGGCTTTTAGGGCACTAATTAAGCGTGCGTTCACGCACAACTCGAAATATGAAGACACGGTGGCCGAGCTTAGCCGTATCCAGGAAGTGGCATCGCAACACGGTTATGATAGAAACATAGTGTACAACATAGCACGCAAGTACACATGGGGAAATACTCGTAACAACCCACAAGCTGGGATAAGATCCTTTGATAATAGTTGTAGAAAAATGTGAAATTTCTAGTGTCTAGAAAAATAGTTGAGTATAACTACCACTTAGATGCGATATACAGAGAAATCGCATCCAGCACTCGAAACAAAATAGCTTACAGGAGGCCGCGGTCAGTATACAGCTTACTTCAAAATGAGAAGGACAATTTGGACATGAAACACGCACTGGGCGTATACACGGTTCCCTTGTGGGACGACAGATTTAATAGAAGTCTGGTTTATGTGGGTTCTACCAAACGCTCCCTCCATCAGCGCCTCCGGGAACACAGGTACGACATTGCCAACAATAAACTATCTACCACACTGGCAACGTATGCCACACAGCAGGGAATCACTGCCGACCTCCAAAATGCTCGTATAATTAGAATGTCGCACCACACGCACCAACTCAGAATGCTTGAGACCCTAGAGATATATAAAGCGGGTTTGCACAACACATGCATCAACTATAAGGATGCAATCAACATCTTGCAAGCCTGGAAATATTGCTATGAGGGAAGTGCGCATTCACAAATAACTTAATATTGCATTAATTCGTTTTACATCCAACGATTGGCAGGCGTAATTGTACACATGTGTAGATAACATCCTAGCTCGAGCATAATGTTCTATCTTATCTTTCAATTCCATGATTTCAAAAATTGGAATAGAATTTGCTTCAGTTTCTTGGTTCCATTCACTGCCATTTGAAACTACCTTTGTGCTGTGCCTGATGAAGACCCTGATGGGGTTGAAAACGTTAGCAGTTGTATAAACACCTAACACTGGATTGTCAAGGTTTTTGTGGAAGAAAGAATTATAATTCATCCAGTTTACAGTAAGAAGTATAGTTGGAAACCTATCTACTACAAAAAATTGCTTGGTCCTGTGGGATTCTGTTATAGACAGGTTTGACTTGTAATTTAATTTCTGTCGCTGCCTTATATTGAAAACTGACAATATTTTGATTTAACATGTTATGAAATTAATAAAACAAGAAAATATTAAATGTATAATATCAAAGTTTGTATATTATCATCCATAGATGAATTAAAGAATTTCATCAAATATTTGATTTGAAAATTTAACAATATATTTAAAATAGATTTTAATACAGTATGATTTAATGACTCCTTGCTGATCTATCCTGCACAGGGCCGGATTATCGAATAGGCAAAGTAGAGAAATGTCTAGGGCTCGTAATTCAAAGGGGCCCGGCTTCAGGGCAGAAGATTTCTCTGTTCCAAAACAAGTTAAAAATTATTTAAGAAATTCGACAGGACAGAAAAGGCTGTATTAAACAATTCCTACTAAGCTCCGCTCAACTAGCCGTAACCTAAAAAAAAAAAAAAAAAAAAAAGTCAACAGCCACCTGTGCATCAGAAGTGATGTACACCATGAGATCCTCGCACCATCTAGAAATATTTCTAGGACCGCCTCTCGTGGTAGTACTGATGTATGGATGGGTATGATTTGATTTCTAAATCTAAACTTATACGTCGCAACATCGCATATTCGATGTAGCGTTCAAGTTGCTTGAGTGCAAAGATATTACAATTCAATAGTGTTTTATAAAAGAGTTAAAAAGGGTGACACTACGGTGTGACTTGGGGTGACACCACGATATCTACACCGGGTGTCACCCATGCTAGCTACGCTAATGTCACATTATATATTTGTTTAAAAGCAACTTATTTAAATGGGGCCCCAATTTAAATTTTGTCTAGGGCCCGCTAGAGGCTTAATCCGGCGCTGATCCTGCACATTTCTTATCACACTTTTTTTCCATCAACAAGTAAAGAATAGATGCAGTGGTGATATTCAATGGGTTTGCACAGGTTTGGCCAAACTCGTTGGTAAAATTTTCAGTTTCCCGAACCTTGTTAAACACACTTAACATTTCTCAGTGGTTTTGTTTCTTTTAAAAAATATATTAAAATATACGTATTATACTCTGTAACACTACTAAACTAGAGCCTTATACCTACCCATTCGCACCGAGCATTTTAATCTAGATTGTGAGCAAGGTCGGGGACTATGCCTTGGTGCAATCTCTCTCGACCGAAACGAGGATTAATCGTGATCGATTCAAGAGAGTTCTTGAAACTAGATTCAGTCATAAGAGAGATCCCACAATGTCATGCGTGCAAGATAATACAAGATGGCTGTGAAACGTGTTGGGCTATGGACAGCGAAATAAAAAGGATATTGTATTTCGATAGACAATGACATTTGTCTATTATCAGCAGTGCCATTCGGGGTGAAAAATTTCTCTGCCTAAAAAGAAGGGGGAAAAAAAGGTCGACAGCACTAATATACTATTGTTACCTGGTCTTTGCCCAGGGCCCCTTACGTTTCAAATACACCATTGATTATTTGATATATCGCAAGAAAAGGTATTGTATTTATTTTTAGCCAAAACTTCCATTTTGTTTGTCGGTGATTCTTAGGGAAAAATTTTCTGCTAGCGAACCCTTTGTTAAATATTTCGAACATCACCACTGAATAGATGGTATGTTGGTTGTAAATTGGTATTTGTTGGTTGTTCAAGATCGGCAAGTTGAGTTTACCCCGTGTTGGCACGGAGCACGTACCGTTGGGGTCGAGGTTCTGAGTACGACCACAACCAAATTAGTTCTTACAATTACTTACAAATGCTAGAGCTGCTTCAGCTAGATAGCTAAATTCAGAATAATAGAAAGTAGAATATTATTAGGAACGGAAAAGACGCTCCAGATAAAAACAGACTTCCGGGAATATACTCTATACCCATCGCCGACCACAGAGATAACAGCGAAGCCATCTACATCGGATCCACCAAACGCAACATACAGACGAGGATCAAAGAGCACAAAGCGGACATATTACACCATAGACAAAACACCGCCCTAGCAGTCTATTCATCCGATCCAGAAATAGAGCCTCTTTTCACCCGTGCCGCAATCATTCACCCCACGTTTCGACAAGATCACCTCAAATGGCTTGAAGCTATATACATCTTACTCAACACCCGCAGTAACACGCACTGCATCAATTTTAAAAAGGAGATCATCTTATCATTGGCTTGGGAAGCCTTTCTCAACAGATCCCTGACGTAGCGCTATACTCACATCGCGCAAGTCTAATATGACGACATCGGCTACACGCGACAGCGTTCCAGAATGCAAATTTTTTTCTAAAATTTTGTCGAACAGAATTCCGTTACGCCTGACGAAGAACCAACGAGGTTCGAAAACGTTTGCGTTTTACAGAGAAAGAAGAGAGAAGCACACCGGTCAAAGGCACTAAAGTTGTTGGTTTTCATTTATTTTCACTCCGGTGTTGTTCCTTTATATATTTTGTCTAATTAGCGATGCCGGCTAGCAACTACCAACGTACGCTCATCACCCTAACTAGGGCCAGAGCCAGATTGGAATTCCTATCCCAATGTAAAAGAAATAATTTGCTTCCGATGTCGATATTCAAAATCAAGTTACCACCCGGAAACGAACCCTTACTTCAGAAAGTCCAGAGTATGTGCTTAAACAGAGCCATTAGAACAACCAGAAAACTCATCTTTTCTGCATTGGCACAATTGATACGTATAGAAGACGCTCTATACGACCGCAGCAAGGATTCTTTAAAAAAAGAAAATGCTAGACTCGTTGGAATATTATTAGATTGAAAACATTTGTCAAACTTAAACTAAAGATTGCTGGATTTAGATATTAAGGTTAATAGTTGTAATAAGTAAACTAGCTACTGGAAAATAAACTATTAAAAAACAAAAACCTTAAATTTCCAGCAATAAAAACATTTAATAATAATGTTTTCGACTGTTTTAAACAGCCATCATCAGTTAAAACGAACTAAAAAACAAAAGAATGCAGAAAAAAGAACCCAAGCATTACAAATATTTAAAATTCAAAATAATTCCAAAGCAAAAATGCCGTTGTATATTAGAAACTAACAAACAGCGCATGTGCTAAATATTGTAGTAATAATAAAAAATAAAAATAACAAAAAATACTGCTGCAAAAATATTTCTATTACAAGAAAGAACGTTATGCATTTCGGTAAAACGACTTCCATGCCGTGGATAAACCGTCTGCGTCTCTATGGTTAATGCAACCCATGTTAATGTGGGCTTTGTAGATTTCGAGCTTTTCTAGATGTTTCGGCATTTGTTTGTTGGTCGTGGCCCTAATAATAGACGCTTTGTCCCAATGAACGTCGACCTGCTGATGCTTAGCGAAAGCTGCTAGCACAGTAGTATCCAAGCTTTTATTGAGTATCGATGCTCCTTAAGCCTCTGTTTAACGGTTGGGGTTATTACGTCATCACAGCATGTTTCTACACCTATAATAGTTATTGCAATATTAATATGTATAAGGAATTCCATCCACGTGCTTTACGTAATTTAAATAGTCTGTTAAAAAGCTAACTGTTCAAAAATTACAGTATTCAATTTTTGCCTGAAGATGGCAGCTGTAAGCTGTTGAAAGTGCTTGCGAGTACATGTGAAGTTTTACAAATTACCGTTTGTAACGCTACAACATCGGTGTGTCAATCATTCATTACTGTACATTCGCATGAAGTGTAATAATATTACTATCACTTCAAAACGAACCTGTTACTGGTGTTCCTTGTGAAAATTGTCTCAGGAGCGTCTCACTAACGTTTTCGAACTTATAACAGTTCTTCTTCAGGTGAAGATGGAAGATTTGAAAAAGTAGAATAGAATGTTTCAAACCGAACCGCTTCGTCGAATTCCGTCATGGCTGACATGCGCTGTAGTGTCCGGGTGTTGGTTATCGTCTATGCGCGTCTAAAAGGACTTGCCAGGCCGATGAAATGTTGTTCTCTTCTTTTTGGTTGATGCAGATATTATTAAAGCTCATTTTATATATAGCGAATGCTTCTAACCATTTTATATGTTCCGGGTGGGGCGTCGTTACGATGATTTTAGCCTTATCTAGTTCTGCCTTGATATCTTGATCAGATGCGTATATACTTAGCGCCGTGTTGAGTTTCCGGTGTTGTAGGTCAGCTTGGTGTTCTTTTAACCTGGTCTTTAGCGAGCGCTTAGTGGAACCGATGTAAACGAGCTCTCTTTGCCATCTGTTGTCCATTAGAGGGATAGAGTACACTCCATACATTCTGTTGGGATCCGAAGGGTCTTTGCAATTTCTTAGGATTTCGGCTATTGTGGGGCCTCTCCGATACGCTATCTGCATTTGCTGTTTTTTGGCTATTTTTCCATATACTCCTCTAACGTATGGGTTGTATGTGATAGGAAGCCTTGTTAAATCTTTTTTGTTAGCGCTGCCTTTTGCTTGTCCAGCGGATGCGTTTCCTTGGTGATGTTGCCTGGTTATACGCTGTATTAGGGAAGGTATCCGTTGTCTGTTGCGACCTTTTTAAGATAAGCCAGTTCTTTGTCCAGAGCTTTCTTAGTGGAGGAGTAAGAGGTTGCTCTTCTTACTAAGGTTTTGAAAGCGGCCGCTTTATATGAGAACGGGTGGCAGGATCCCTTAGGTATGTATATTGGAGTTGCCGTCGGTTTTCGGTAGACAGACGTTTGGATCGTAGATGCTTCTATTTTGATGGCGATGTCCAGAAAATGGGCCTCCGTGCTGCTTATCTGCTCCACATCTATGACCAAGCCATATGGGTTGTTGTTGACAGTTTGTACAAAGGCCGCTATATCAGGCTCCGTCTTCCATAAAATGAGTACGTCGTCAACGTATCTCTTATAGAGCAAAAAATCCGGAAGATACCGTGGGATGACTTTACTTTCCATCTGCCTCACCACCATCTCACATAGGTTCCCTGATACTGGGCTACCCATGGGGACGCCTTTTGTCTGTTTATAAATTGTACTTTCGAAAGCAAAGATCGATTTGTAACAGACCAGATGGGCCATTTCTAGTATATGTTGGTGGAATGCTTGATCTTGAACGTATGTTATTAAGAAATCTCTGAGGGAGCAAAAAACTGCAGGGAGCTTCACCGATGGGTATAGTGATTTAAAATCAAGGACTGTGATAAGTTTCAGACACTCAGGTAGATTTTTCAGTAGGCCTATGAGGTTTTCTGGGTTTGCAATGGTGTAAGGGTAATCTTCTAAGGTTGGCGAAAGGAGTTGGTGGGTAGCCTTCTCTAGTTTTCTTGTAGGTGCTCTTGCTTTGTCTACTATTGGACGAAGTTGCTGGCCTTCTTTATGAGTTTTAGCGTACGCAAAGAGCTTAGGAGTGTCCGGTGAGTCTACTATTAAGTCCTGTAAGGCTAGACGTTTTGCTAACTTCGAGGCCACGAAGCGTTTCACCCTATTCTGCAGTTTATCTACAACGTCATCGTTTTCTTGTTCACATTGGGTGATATTGATGTAGTCATGCAGTCCTCGTTGGTATGTGCTCCGTTTCATAATAACCAAAGATTTTGATTTATCAGCTCTGGTGAGGATAATATCGTTCCTTTTCATCCATTTGCTGGCTAGCCGATGGTGGTGAGGCAGATGGAAAGTAAAGTCATCCCACGGTATCTTCCGGATTTTTTGCTCTATAAGAGATACGTTGACGACGTACTCATTTTATGGAAGACGGAGCCTGATATAGCGGCCTTTGTACAAACTGTCAACAACAACCCATATGGCTTGGTCATAGATGTGGAGCAGATAAGCAGCACGGAGGCCCATTTTCTGGACATCGCCATCAAAATAGAAGCATCTACGATCCAAACGTCTGTCTACCGAAAACCGACGGCAACTCCAATATACATACCTAAGGGATCCTGCCACCCGTTCTCATATAAAGCGGCCGCTTTCAAAACCTTAGTAAGAAGAGCAACCTCTTACTCCTCCACTAAGAAAGCTCTGGACAAAGAACTGGCTTATCTTAAAAAGTTTGCAACAGACAATGGATACCCTTCCCTAATACAGCGTATAACCAGGCAACATCACCAAGGAAACGCATCCGCTGGACAAGCAAAAGGCAGCGCTAACAAAAAAGATTTAACAAGGCTTCCTATCACATACAACCCATACGTTAGAGGAGTATATGGAAAAATAGCCAAAAAACAGCAAATGCAGATAGCGTATCGGAGAGGCCCCACAATAGCCGAAATCCTAAGAAATTGCAAAGACCCTTCGGATCCCAACAGAATGTATGGAGTGTACTCTATCCCTCTAATGGACAACAGATGGCAAAGAGAGCTCGTTTACATCGGTTCCACTAAGCGCTCGCTAAAGACCAGGTTAAAAGAACACCAAGCTGACCTACAACACCGGAAACTCAACACGGCGCTAAGTATATACGCATCTGATCAAGATATCAAGGCAGAACTAGATAAGGCTAAAATCATCGTAACGACGCCCCACCCGGAACATATAAAATGGTTAGAAGCGGTCGCTATATATAAAATGAGCTTTAATAATATCTGCATCAACCAAAAAGAAGAGATCAACATTTCATCGGCCTGGCAAGTCTTTTTAGACGCGCACAGACGATAACCAACACCCGGACACTACAGCGTATGTCAGCCATGACGGAATTCGACGAAGCGGTTCGATTTGAAACATTCTATTCTATCTTTTCAAATCTTCCATCTTCACCTGAAGAAGAACTGTTATAAGTTTGAAAACGTTAGTGAGACGCTCCTGAGACGATTTTTGCAAGGAACACCGGTAACAGGTTCGTTTTGAAGTGATAGTTATAGTACCCGGTGTTAGTAGTGAGTAGAGCAGTACTGTAATAATATTATTCTTTTAATATGTTGTTCCATAGGTTTTTAAAAAATAATTTGTTAATATTGTTCTTTGCATTTCAAGTTCAAACCTTACTGGTTTTAAAAACCTGAGGAAGACCGGGGTATGGTTGAAAATGTTACTTTTTCATTAAAGTGTTATTACTGGACTCCCAAGTGTAGAGTATACATTCCAGTAATTGTGTAAGAAGTTGTTTTAATGAGATAAAAGATGACGAAGAAAGAAAAAAGATCAGGAAGACTAATTAAGTGTCCACTCCATTTTGGTGAAGAATTTGGTTATTACTGTATAAATGTTAATTACTGTGATGTTATGGTTCCAGGAAATTTTCAGGAGGCGATGACATGTGATGAATCAAAGAAATGGAAAGCAGTAATGAATTCTGAGATAGACAGTCTTGTGAAAACAATACATGGACACTTGTAAGCAAGCCTCCCAAGTACAAAAAGGTAATTGATGCAAAGTGGATACACAGAAAGAAGAGTGAAAGTGAATATAAAGCCAGATTAGCAGTTAGAGGTTTTCAACAAACTGATTGTATCGATGACATTTACTTCCCTGTTGCCAAAATGCCGACTTTAAAGTTGTTATTATCTTACTGTTGTCAAAATTCTTTAAATATTCATCAAACGGATGTAGAAACAGCATTTTTAAATGGTAAAGTTTGTCTCAAGTTTATATAAAACAGCCAATTGGTTACGAAGATGGTACCGATAGAGTTTATAAATGAAATAAATCATTATACGGATTAAAAGAAAGTCCTCGTGCATGGTATCAATGTTTTAATGACTTTCTGAATACTCTTGATTTTTGCAGAAGTGAATATGATTATTGTCTGTATGTTAAAATAGAGAATGACTTGACAGTTTACATTTTATTATTTGTTGATGATCTTTTGGTTTGCAGTAAAGATAGACAAGTTATGTTGACATTAAAAACAAGTTATCAGATAAGTTTAGAATGAAAGATTTAGGTAGAGTAAAAAACTACATTGGTATTGATAATGAATATGAATATGAACAAGATATTTTAACTTTGAGTCAGAAATCTTTTATACAGAGGTTCTAGCTTATTGCACATAGGATTAAAGAGTATCTATCAAACTGGATTAAAAATGTTACTGTATTCATTAAAGTTTACTTACTGAGTGATATAAAGTGTTGATTTGTTTAACTTTTTCTCCAGTTTCTGCTGCTATTCATTATATCAGATTTTCTACAAAAAAAAAAAGATATCCTGAAATATGGGATAAGCAATTTAAAAAAAATTCTTGAAGTAGAGATAGTAAATATTGTCATTGGCTCATTTTTTTCCACCCATTCAAGCAAAAGGGAAAAATTCATGCTATTGCATGACAAGATCAGTTAGAATGAGAAAGCAAGAAACATCATAAGGTGACATTATATCCACTCACTCGCTAAGATCCCATGATAGAAAAATTCGGTCACTTGCATTTGCATTGTCATAGTCTTAGTCTGCTGACCAGCCAGTAATAGCATATTTTGTTAGTTTTACAATCAGCTTTTATACTCCTTAGTGATATATTAATTTATATAATATTTTATCATCATATTTATGGTTTTTAAGTTACTTTAAAAAGGTTGTTTTTGAATAAGAATGGTAGTAATTTTAATATAGTAAAAAACAAACTTTTTAGAATTTATATATAATCTATGATAATTTTCTAATATTAATTAATTTATTTATTTATTTACACTTCACTGTTTTTTTTTGTTATTATTATTATTATTTTTAGACCAAAATCAAAATATTTCTCTTAAATTTGAATACTTTCAGGCCTTCCAAAGTGCTAAGGTTTAAGAATTAAGCCCAAAAGTACTAGGATTTTAATAGAAATTTTTTATTTTAATTGCCAAGTAAACAGAGAGGTGTACTTGTTAAAGTTGTCGGAGAAAGAAATAAAATTAGATTAATTAAATTGATATTTATGTTTACAGTGCACGATGTTGGCTCATCTGATTCTTGAAGATGGAATGAAATTCACGGGCTCCTTATTTGGATCCGAAAGAAATGTCGCCGGAGAAGTTGGTATGTTCGTTTAAATATATTTGAAATGTATGCTAAAGAATAGCTTAAGATGATGAATTAATTGTAATGTAACAAAGAAACTTTTTATACAAGAAAAAATTATAAAATAATTCCAGCAACACTTTAATTTGATACAGGAATGTGTTCAGTCTTCTTAATAGGCTTGCTTCAGGTCTTATACACTCAGTGTATAAAAAATTTATGTTCAGTTTAAAGAATGCACATTAAATGATGTTTGGTTGTAAGTTTAAAAAATATTTTTTTAAATGTTAAATTTGCTTAACATATGATTTGGAACACATGCATTCCTTAAATCAAATATCGATTGTTTTTTATAGACTAAGTATGTAAGATCTAAAGCAAGTTATTAAGAAGGCTGAAAATGTTTGTATACTGAAGTAAAGTGTTGCTGGAATTAATTTATAGTTTATTCTTGTCATCTATTGATTCCTGTTCCAGCTGAAAAGTACAGTCAAAAAGATTTAAGTAAAGTTTTAACACGTTAACTGCCAATTACGATATAACTTGTAGTTTGCATTATTGCCTAGGATGCCAACTACGAGTTATATTGTAGTTTCTTTCCTTGCCATATTTGTGCAGCTATGATACAATTTGTAGTATATCCGTGTAAATATGAATAGATAACCTCGGGGGCAAGAACAAAAAATCAAATTGGCTTACATGAACAGAACATTTATTAATAAATGAACAGAAAATTTAATCATAAAAAGTTTATTCAAAATCAAAAGCAAAAGAATATTTTTATTGTTTGTGATAATTTTTAAAACAATATTCCACGCAAAGGGCTGGCTTCTCTGGACAGATTGGACGGAAATAACGCGTTTTTCGGCATTTTTTAGCTTTGGTACAAATTCGACGTGGCTTTGTCCGATGCTGTTTATTTTTGGTAGATGAGATACTCTGTAAATAATGAAGCTCTTGCAATCTAAGTTTTTTTTTAACTGGTTGAATCTCTTCTCCAATCAACGCCTCGACGAATGCTTCTCTAAACTTTATAAGTTTTATTTTAGAAGTTGCTTTTTGAAACAGTTTTTGTGCATTGTGTATATATATATATATATATATATATATATATATATGTATATGTATAATTTGATTATAAAAATAATTAAATTAAAACACATTCAAGAAAGCCGTAAATGTGATGCACTCGACTCTATATCTGATTTACTGTATTACTAACGAATTTAGACGCATATCTCTGACTTGGCTGTAGCGAAACAACAAATCAAATCGTGTCTGTGCACGAATTAACTGATAGTTTGGCTTTAGCAAAGAGCCTTCTTTTACATAAGCCAACTACAAGATAATTTGTAAGATAATTTTTATTAAAAAAAACATATTCTATATGCTTTTTGATTATTACTATGTACTCTAATTAGAGTTTTTAATAATATAATATAATTAAATTAAGTTGGCATTTTACATTGGAATCTCGAAAAGTAACGTGGTAATCAACGTGTTAATAAAAGTGAAGTATTTTGTGTGATATTGCAGTTTCTCCTACAGTAAGTGCCAGAAATGTTTCCTTATTGGCTCCAAAATCTGTGGGACCGAGACCCCGAGACCTAGGGAGCCAGATTCTATGTGAGATTATGCAATTGCAAAGAAGTATTCCAAAAAGTGTAGTCCAAAAACAAAAATATCTGTGAGGGATAACACCATCTGCTGCAAAGTGGAAACATGAGACACAGACATACAGGTCTCATATGCATCCTTACAGATTTCTCACTGCACAGTAACTTTTTGGACACCCTATATCAAAATGTACTATTTACAAAAAACTGTGGAATAAATCAAAAGAGAATAACAACTATAAAATATAGTTGACATTGGGTAATGCAACAGAGAAGATGAGAGGAGCAATACCACAGAGCATATTATTTACAGACAACATTTTTCTATTCAGAGTACAAGAAAAACTAGAAAGTTGGAATAAACAGCTGAAAGAAAAAGGTCTGAAAGTTAGCAAAAGTGGGAGAGGATATATGGCTATAATGGGGGGAAAAAAAGAAACAATCAGAATCTAACTGTAGAAGGAAACAGATTGAAGGAAATGCACAGCTTTAGATTATCTTACCTTAGCTCAATGGTCAACAAAGGTGTCGAACAAGAAATGAATGGTTGAATTCAAGCAATAGAAAGATATCACTTAAATTGAAGGGGAAGTATATGAGAAAGTCATGCAACCATTCATAACTTACAGTACAAAAACTTTAACACTAAAGAAAGCTAACTTAAGAAGAATACAAGTAGCAGAAATGAAAGTGCTAATATATGGGTTAATGAAAGCTGAAGACAAAATTATTGATACTGTCAAAAAAATACAATAAGGAAGGCTGTAATAAGTTAGTATGGGCATGCCATAAAAATGGATGAAAGTTGTGTCAGAAGACAAGTCATAGACAGAGGAAAGTAAAGTAGAGAAGTCCAAAGAAGAGATGAATGGATATGGTTGAAATGGAAATTAAAGAAATTGGGGTTGAGGAAAGATGACTGCAAATCAGATACAGTGGAAGAAACTCATTAATTAAATACAATTGACTCCACATAAAATGGGATAAGATATAGAAGAAAATATGTAATTGCTTAGATTGTCTACATAAGTATAGACTCTTATGAATAATCTCTTATATTTTGATGAGTTTGAATTGCTGATCAGCCAAATTATATTTATAAATACATCATTTTATGAATTAAATATTTCTGATAAGGTAAGTGTAGAATCAATCAAATTTAATATTTGGAGTTTGCTTGACCTTGAAATATGGGATCAACTTTTAATTTATAACAGTTTAGAAGTAATAAATCAAATATCCAAAAATAAAAAAGCAGAGTATTCGTTACTACTGTATAATGGAAAAATTATCATTTATTTAGCTGTATGGTCAAACAGTAAAGATATTTTTTTTATTTTCCTGGCTGTTATACATAACAGAGAGAAAGTATGACAATCAGTCAAAAAATTACCCCCTCCCCAAGATTTTTACATTTTTGGACTTGGGAGACTGAAACGTCAAGAAATGCAAAAAGTTTCAATTTGTAGCTCGAAGAAGGACCCGGGAGGGATCTGAAAACGTTTGCTCGGACAAATTTTTGTACTTCACGCCGGTTACGGGTTTATGTGAGATTTATTGCAAAATTCAGAGGTTTTTACTTTCCTGGCTGTTATGTATACATAACAAGGGAAAGTATTGGAATCATATCAACCTTGACCTTCTGAGTTTTTTGCAATCTCCATGTTTTCAGATCTCCTGAACCGAAAAAAGTAAAAAAAAAAAAAAAACAAAAGAATTGTGTGTGGTGTGTTTTGGAGTCTTATTTGTTTAATAACTCAGGATGAGATGAAGATAAAGAAACAGTTTGACATGGCAGCTTGTGTATAAGGGCTTGATGCTATTAAATTTTGGTGGTAAAAGGTCTAGGGATGGGGAGATAGAGAAGGGTCATAGGTCATGTCTCTGGTGGAGTTAGACTTAATGAAGATTTTATTTGTTATTAACATTTACACTTTTTTATAAAATTCATCCCTACCCACAAAATTAAGCTTATTGCCATTTATAGTAATTAAAAATATAAAAAGTTTTTATAACAAAATCTCATAACAGCCAGGAAAGTAATGCAATTCTCGTTGCTGGATTTTTTCTGTATTCATCGATGTTAGTGTGTGTGTGGGCACAATTTTGTTCACCCTCTTTGAAGCTTAATAACTCCTGTCAAAATTTTCTGAAATTTTGCAGGGAAGTTAGTGTATTAGGGGATTGATGCAATTAAATTTTGGTGGTTAAAGGCTGATGGGATGGGATGATAAAGGGAGTCATGTCATATCTCAAGTAGGGTCTGACTTAATGACAATTTATTGGTACAATTTTTTATAAAACCACAAACTTATATACACAGGTTCTAGCTTATTGCATGTAGAATTAAAGAACCATCCATCAAACTGGATCAAAAATGTTACTGGATTCATTAAAGTTTACTTACTGAGTGATATAAAGTGTTGATTTGTTTATTAACTTTTTCTCTAGTTTCTGCTGCTATTCATTATATCAGATTTCAGAATCAGAAGGACCTTTTTAGAACCTTCCAAAAAACACCTTACCAACATTGAGCTGGAGGCTATTTGCGCTGCGGTATGTGCAGCAGGATATGGTATCGCCAAATACAGTCATATCCAAAACAGAGTTAAAAAGTCCCTTTTTCCTGCCACCACCTTGCACAGTCCAAGGGACTTGACAGTACTCTGTCCTCTTCTATTTTGTGGCTACCTCACAGTCTGGATTTGCTGGATAGAGTTCTTTACCTCAACACCAGAGTAAAATTCTCACTTCCGTAACCTGTTACTGGTGCATTACATATAAAAAATACAGTGGATGACAAACGTTTTCAAACTATTGCAAAGTTCTTCTTCAGGTCAAATAGTTTTAGAATGCTTCAAAACTATTTGACCTGAAGAAGAACTTTGCAATAGTTCAAAAATGTTTGTCATCCACTGTATTTTTTGCCGGATATTTAGGCAAAATGCATTTCTCTTAACCATTGCCTCACACCCAAGTCTGAGAAAACACTTATGTAATGACAGAGATGCGGTTTTAATCCTGGAAAAACCAGGTGTATATTCCATTCCCTTGGGAAACCCAATATTTGGGTTATACACCCATTATATAGGCACAACCACCAAAATGCTGGTCAACTGCATATCTGAGCACTAGCATTCTGTTGCAGTGGGGCATTGTGATACCAAACTGTCCAAGTTGGTTGTGCAGCACCTCACACTCCACTTTGGAATGATAATGATACTCAGGCCCTGTAAGGAAGGCTGGTATATATTTGGGAGGCCTTCTTTACCATGCTGCTGTCTCCTTGCAACTCCCCTACCTTCCAATTGCCCAGAAGAATTTGAATTAATTTATACAAATGGTTGAAACATCAACATTAGCTCCGTATCTACCCCCTTCTCTGCAAATTAAGGCACATCCGCATCGACATTACTTGTTTTTCAAATTAATATTTTAAATTTTCTTATTCTTAAAGTTGTTATGTTATGTTCCAAACAGTTAATGCTGTTATCGTTTTAATTTTAAAAATCTGTTTAAAATCTGTTTGATTTTATTACTGCCTGAGGACAATGTACACATCATCAATGTACATGATTACTATGTCAAAAGTGCTTGCAAAAAAATAAAACGTTCTTTAACACCTTTTGTGGGAATTTTTCTCTTGAGTTGGAACAATTGTTGGCGCGACATCCACCATACGTATATAAAACTCACTCCTCCAAATGTTGCCAGGAAAATTAAGCAATTTGTTTCTGGATTTTCTTAATTTTATTTATTTAACTCTGCCCTGATTATGCTAAGAGGGCTTTTTTTAGCAAGCCAATTATGGTTTAGCCAGGCCCACATTGGAACACATTGGAGTGGTGAGGGATGGTGTCTGACATCCAGATTGTAAAGTATTGGCCTTTTAGCAGAGAGGGAACAAAAGAAGCATGACCTTGTCAATTGGATCCACCTGCAGTCAGGTAATATACCACTTGTAAGGTGTTGACTTGTAAACAGGAAAACAGAGAGGGAAAACAAAGGAAGTGCCAACTTTGTCAATCGGTCCCACCTGTGGTCAGATGATAGGCTGTTTGCCATATAAAAAAAACTACTAAATGTAAACAAGTGGCAGATGTTAATGTAAGCTCCACTCTCGTTGGATAACAGCAGACCTAAGTGTAAGCTGTTCACGAAAGAATGGTTTGTGATTGGTTGTAAGTTTCTGTCCAAAAAAACCTTAAATTGTGGACCAAATGGGAGAAGAGGGGGAGAAGGGCAAGAGACTGGTACACGGTAGTTTCAGGCACTTGGGAAGCCCACTGAGTGTAGAGAGAGTATTCTCCTTTGGTAAACATCTCAGGGACGGGTTAGTGGCGGAGACTGCGCTGATCATGCAGTTGAGCCAACTCCACAAGTTGACTGAGGCCTCTCCAGAGTTTAATAGTTCCTGGAAGCCAATCCAATATGTGAGACACGACACTTTGTTGTCCTGTATATATTATGTTGTCGAACTTGTACATTCTACGTATTTTGTTCTGTAAATAAACTGTAAATATTCTCTGAATTGAGTGTGGAGGTGTACTTTCCATCAAATCTGGATCACTATTGAATCGTGATACATGCAGAAACCAACTCAACGAGACGGAGTTTAGAAAAGAAGTTCACTAGATCTTCACTCAGATGGACCACCCCTGAAAAATTCTTGGGTTTCAATCTGTCTGCTCACCATGTGGATTGTGGATGTGATAAGCATCTGTGTTGTAAGCAGACAGGTAGTAAATCCCAGGTACATGGGAGTTGCAGATTCAATCTCACTCCAGGCCAATTCTTTACTTTCAGAATATTTTAAATTAATTCATAAATATTTAATGCCAATGCTTACCTGTATTTCCAAATTACTTAATAAGTTAATCATTAACATAGCATTTTATTAGTCTGATTAATTATGGCAATAATTTGGTTTAGAAATTGCAGACCCAGTTTCAGGCTATAAAGACCAGCAACTGACTTATACCGAAAATGCTGTCAGTGACCATTCCTGGTAACTGAACTTTCAAAAAATGTAGAAAATGCCTCAGAGATTATAGATAGCTGAATATCACCATATCCTATAGTTGCACTACCTTGCTTTGTTGATACAGCTGCCATGCATATTGAGTCATATATTGCTGGATAGTACTTGACATGAGTACCATCCAGCAATGTGTGACATGATGGATGCAGAAACATCTATGAGCATGCCAAAGAGTGAATGGATTGCACTGGCGCATGACAGAGTTCACAGACCAGCAGATCCACCAAAATGCCCATCAGGACCCATTCATCACAGCACATGACATCTGCAGCCACTTGTTGCCATCAATAGGTGCATCCATGTCCACTCAACAGGTTGCATGAAGTTGGGTACACAGCAACCAGCAATAGGGGTACCATTATCTGCTCAACATAGAGTTATACACCTAGCTTGCTGTCGTGGATCACTGAATGGCATCATAAAGGCCTCTAAAGAAAGGTCTGCCCTATTTTACAAAGAAATCTTATATTTTTAATTGTGAAGGGATTGTCACCTGTGGACATTTTAGACTGTTTTACATAATTTGGCAGAGGCGTAGCCTCTAAAGAAAGGTTGTCTCTGCTGTGGAGAATAGTTTGTTTCTGGTGATTGGACATGGTGAGTAAAGAAGATATTTTTATTATCTGTTTACGTGTTTTTACATTAATACTGTATTTCTGCCAGCCCTATTTTACAAAGGCATCAAGTATTGTTTATGGATGAATTCCACTTCTTTCTGCGGAGAAATGACGGCTATAGACGGGTGTTGCAGTAACTCAGGGAATGCTACATTCCAGCCCTTTTTGTCATGCATCATACCAACCCCACACCAGGCATCATATTTAATCAGTGGACAGCTTTGATGTACATTGGTTTCGGTGTCTGCGGTTTGGCCACTGGAGCAAGCAGCACCCAACATGGTGTTACGGCAAGAAAATGCCTAACTTCACATCACACTGCAGACTCTCAGCAGTCTGAATGGAATTCACATTTTTCCCTACCTGGCAGCCTCAGAAGATCTCCCCCATCAAACACATGTGGGATCTTGTCCAATGTGAGATGATGCACCTGGGACCACCACCACATACCATAGACAACATGTGTGCCACAGCTTGGCAAGGGATATCTCAGACAATCATTAATTACTTCTTTGATAGTATACCTTGCCATATAATGGGCTGTATAGCTGCTTGTGGGGACCATATTTGTTATTGAGTAAACATGTGTCTGTTGCATATCTTTGTTCATTCTTTTAGTTATTTGTATATATCAGTCATTTTTACCAGTTCTGCAATGTGCATGTGGCTATGCACATTTCTTCATGGTGTTGCAATTTCACTTTTGAGAAGGGTAGTTATGTGAATGACAACTGGATTCTTAAATAATGTACTAAAAATTAAATAAAAGATATAAAATTTAAATAAACTAAATAGCCTAAAAATTAAATAACAAAGGAATACCTGTAAAATATAAAATGTAAAAATACATATAAAATTGGTAAAAATAAAAATGTAAACATAATATTAAAATCATTAAAATAATAATAATAATAATCAGTCGTAGAGAAACCGTGTTGTGCTAGATTGCTTATTCGAATTGTTAAACACAAGATCGTGTTATTAACTCAATCACTTGGCTTTTGACTCCACCTTTATTTAGTTGATATGGTAACTAATTTTATACGTTTCGGGCTTTTGCCCCTCATCAGTCAACTAAAAACAAGAATAGGACATACAACATTAAAATTACTTTAACAAATAAATTGCGTAAATAATTTAAAATACACATTATATATTTTACACATACCAGTTTTTTGCCCCCCGATATGGCACTTGTACACGCTTAAGTCTGTACATCACAAACTTGAAGAATAAGGTGGTTATAGAACCATTATAAAATTCTTTTATATCTGTTTAAAATGGTAAAGCGATGTATCAAAATACACAAAGTAGAACAAAAACTTACAGTTGGTTGTATTCTATTCTCTTATCGGAGACAATGAATGTGTATTTTCTAGGCTCGTTAAGTTCACTATAAAGTTCTTTCGGGTAAATTTCTTCTCAACTGTTTGGTATAATTGGACATTGCAGAATGAAGTGATATTTCTTATTGTTCGTTATACTCAACATTTGCATAATCACATAGAGTGGTTTTGAGATGAATCAAAGCCCTCTGGTGGTATTTTGATAGAAAAATTAAACTATAATATATTCAACCAGTTTTTACTTATATTTACACTTAGATTTTTGTTTATGCAATTTTTTTAGTTTATTATTGCTAAGCTTTCTTTGAATTTTCTGTTATATGTGTCTTTTTCTTTGAATAGAATTTTTACGGTTTTTGTCAATGTTGCAATTATTTATAACACAGTGATCACGAAAAACTGATTGCATTCGATGGTAATAATAATAATAATAATAATAATAATAATAATAATAATAATAATAATAATAATAATAATAATAAACAAGAAACATCACAATTACATAAAGCAGTAACTCTAGCAGACTCAAATAACACATCATTAAACTTACACTCACATCATATGGACACAACACAACATGTAAAAAGCATAGACACCATTAAGCAATCGTGGGCTCGAAAGGCACTCCATGGCAGGCATCCTTATGATCTGGCCCAGGATTTTGTTGACAAAACTGCGTCAAACAGCCGGTTAGCTCGGGGATGCCTCTTTGGGGAGACGGAAGGATTCATGATCGCCATACAGGATCAGGTCATAAATACTAAAAACTACAGAAAACACATACTCAAAGATGCAACACTCACAAATGACACATGCAGAAAATGTCACGTCATGCCAGAAACTATACAACACATCACCTCTGGTTGCAAGCTCTTGGCACAAACAGATTATTTACACAGACATAATCAAGTCGCAAATATAATACACCAAGAGCTTGCAAACAAACACAAATTAGTAGACATTCACGAACCATACTACAAATACATTCCACAGACAGTATTGGAAAACAACACGCACAAAATGTACTACGACAGAGCCATAATCACGGATAAAACAATTTACCACAACAGACCAGACATCACACTCATTGACAAACACAATAAAATCACATACATTATAACGTCCAGAAATTTATTAATGGGCCTCACTCATACTTATAGCCCAGAAATAAGAAAAGGAAAAACGGAGGAAAGTTTGAAGAGTTAAGGTGAAGGTGAAGGGATAGGGGGATAGGAAAGAATGAAAGATAGTTGTGGACCATGGAGTTCCATGGCGTTTACATCGTATCTACAGTGCTAGGTAATACTACATAACAATAGAACGAGGAACATAAAAATTGTTGAAATACAAATTTAAGCGCGTGGAGTGAACAAGGCGTGACTATTTACATATGTACAACAAAAGGCTATTAACATAGTTAATACCAAATTTCTGTAAGCGCAACGTATATCGACTGACTATATTGTTATTATCACTAAGTAGGAGAATTCAGTTTAGGATGTAAATACTTTTTGCGAACTCTTTAAAGGCTGCATATATTTTCTTGTTATTAAATAACTTCTTCAGTTCGCATGGCCAAAGTTCATTTTCATCATTTACCTTTTTCCTTAGAATTTTCCTTTGGTTCGTAAAGTTTGGACAGAGATAAATGATATGTTGTGGCGTGTCTGCTTCTTGCAGAGGGCATTGGCACATACCATCTGTCTTTTTAATAAACCTCCTGAGGTAATTCCGAAAGTTCCCATGTCCTGTCAACAGTTGGGTTATGTTGAAGTTGGGTATTAAATGTTCGAATTTATTACGTTGCTTGACGTCTGGAATGTATTCGTGTGTTATTCTTCCAGTCGTGCCCTCATCCCATCTCTTCTGCCACCTTTGCCAGATGAATTCCTTGATATTTTTTTTTAACCAAGTTATGGGAGTGTAACTATAATTGTAGTTATTTGTCCAATTCGGAGCCGAGCGAGCCAAAAGATCCGCCCTCTCGTTACCTCGAGTACCTGCGTGCCCTTTTATCCAATTTAGATTAATTCTAATTTTACTTCTTAGGTGTTTAAGTATGTTAATGCTTTCTCTAACCGCAATCAGCTTGATGTTCATGTTTTTAATCTGATGCAATGCCACTCTGCTATCGCTGTAGATCGTTACCCGATTGAATTTGTGGTGTTGTCTGTTTTCATTTATCCAATTGAGAGCCCTGTAGATTGCATATGATTCTGCTTGATTTGCTGTGCAGTGGTTCTGAAGTTTATATCTAGCCTGGTAGATGTTTTTGTCTTTGTTTTTCACGACTATGGAACTTCCCACTCCCGCTCCTGACTTTGATCCGTCTGTAAAGATACATAATCCGTTTGCTATAGCGCTTTCGTTCAAATTGATGTGTTCGTCGATCGTGAAGCTAGGATGGTATGCGTAGTCCTGCGGTTCCTTATCCAGTTTGTACTTCTGTATGTGGTCAGCTGTATTTTTTGCTTCTTCTTTGACCCCTATTTTTTCTGTTTCTCTGTTGTATGTTTCCCTATTGATGCGTCCCGATGATAGTTTTAGTTGTAGAAATTGCCAGACCTTTCCTATGATGATGAGGTCAATTGGTGGGAGGTTTGCAATGACAAGGGTGGAGTCAGTAGGGGCTGTCCTGTAAGATTTTGTAATCGAAATTGCAGACTTCCTTTGTGCTGAAAGAAGTTTTCTTTTAATGCGTGTTTTTGTAACCGCTTCCCCCCAGATCTCACATCCATAGGTGATCATTGGTTCAATTACCGCCGTGTAGAGTAACCTGCATGCCTTACTATCGTAGCCCCATTTGTTCCTTGCAATCGATGCTAGAGAGTGTATAGTATTGACAGTCTTATCGTATATGTAATATACATGGTTCTTCCAAGTCATCTTGTTGTCTAGTACGATACCTAGATATTTAATCTCTGTGCTGTTCCTGATTCTTTGATCATCCATTTTAATTATTAGTGCTTTCTTAAGCGGAGTGGATTTTGGGAATACTATGCACTGACATTTCCCGTAGTTAATTTTCAGTTTCATCATTTTACTCCACTGCGAGATTTTCTCAAGAATTTCGTTCGCCCTGTTCTGAAGAACTTTTTGGTTACTATGTGTAATTGCTAATAGCGTGTCATCTGCATAACCCTGGAGTTTACAGTTAAACTCCTTTGGTATTGTACCTTCAATTTTCAGTAGACTGTTATATATGAGATTCCATAGGAAGGGACCAGATCTGGACCCCTGGGGGCAGCCCCTTTTTATTTCCTTGTTAAGATAAGTTTTACCATTATTGATTATGAAAATTTCTCTTTTCTTTAAATAGTTCTCGACCATCTTAAAAATATTCTTAGGACATTTTGTATGTTTAATCGCTTCCAGGATGGCGGGCCACCATGCGTGGTCGAACGCCCCTTTGAAGTCAATAGTAATTAATAGAGTATGCTCCCCTTTTTTCTTAGCTGTTTTGATGTATGTGACCAGTGAGTCTAGAGCACTTATTGTATTTTTCCCTTTGCGGAATCCAAACTGATTTTTATCTATGTAATTGTTACTCTCGCAATGGTATTGTAATCTATTCACCATTAAGCCATCCAGTATTTTTCCTATAACTGATAATAAGGATATAGGTCTATAGTCCGATGGTTTAGTTGGATTTGCAGTCTTTGGGATGAATTTGATATTGGCTCTCTTCCAAATGGTGGGGAAGAATCCGAATTCCAAACATTTATTAAAAATGATTGTAAATGTGACTGGTATAGCCTCGTATGCCATTTTTGCCATAATTGGTGTAATACAATCAGGACCGGGTGCCTTGTTCAGTTTAAGATTTTTAAATTCTTTGTAAATTTCTTGTCCGGTGAAAGGGGTGTCGTCTGCAGAGAGGTTCTCAGTGTTGTTATTTTGTCTAATTTCTTGGTGTGTACTTTCGTCTAATAATGGATCATCTTCTGGGAAGAGTTCACTAGTAATGATTTCGTACGTTTTTTGTATTGAGTTTTCATTGTTGTTAATTTTGGTAAGTAAGTTATCCGGAATCCTAGCTTGTTTTGTCTTTTTCCTTGCAATATAGTATGGAATTGACCATATTTGATCTTTTCCTAGGCTTGTGCAAAACCTCCTCCAGGACTCAGTTCTTGTCTTGTTAATATTTGTTTTATATTCCCTGAATTGTTTCAGGTACTCCTGCCTAAGGGTTTCTTTCCTGTTTGTGTTAACTTCTCTTCTAAATTTATTTCTCGTTTTCCTGAGTGTTCTCCGCTGTGCCGTAAGATCTGCCGTCCACCATGGAGTAGTATGTTTTACTGTCCTAACCGTTGTGGCATGATGGTAAGCTGAATATATGATTTTATGTAATTCTTCCACTTTGTTGTCTAGTTCCGCAGTATTTCGTATGTTGACTATGTTCTCACAGTTCCAGTTTCTCTTAATGTGATTTTTGTATTTATCCCAATTGGTGTTTTGTTTAATTGTATAGCTCTTTTGTATCCCAGTTACCATAATATTAATGTCTATATAGTTATGATCACTTGCCGTGTGATCATCCAGTGTGTTGCACTGAATGTTGAAACTATTAAGATGGCTATTGGCTAGACATACATCTATCCAACTCTCTCCTGTAGTTGACGTAAAGGTTGGGAGTGTACTTGTGTTTAATGACACCATGTTGAGGCTATTCATTAGTTCTACCAATTTAGTTCCTCTTGGATCTTCTTTTGGACTGTGCCAAATCGAGGACTTGGCATTAAAATCCCCTGTTATCAATATTGGAAAGTTTTTCAGATGTTGTACAGTTTTGTTGAGTTCTTCTAGTGAATCTGAGATTTCTTCAGATGGGGAACAGTAGAATGAAATCATAATTATCGATATATTTTGGTGATTTATCATGATGGTGGTAAAATTCCTATTAGTGTGATTACTCAATTTTTGAGCATTGAGATTTTTATTTAGAATAACAAAGCCAGATTTTGGGTTTTCGCTTGGATCAATGTTGTTTATCACCTGTAGTTTCCCGTACATTGCTATTCTCTTGTCGTAGCAATATGGCTCTTGAAGAGCTAATATATCCGCTTGATACTTGTTTGCGACGAACAGTGCTTCAGAGGTGGCAGCCTTGCTATGTTGAGTGTTAATTTGTATCACTTTAATTTTACTCTGTGTATTTGTATTTGACTGAGTACTATTATTATTTAGATTACTCCCCATAGTTTGTTAACTGTACTTTCCTTGTTTTAAATCTCTGTAATATTTCACAACTTTTATGAAATGCATAGTGATTTGTTGGGATTTCACGATTTGGAGGTTGGTTTCTGTTGTATTTGCAACAATTTATGCAACAGGGTGTGCTGTTTTTATTCTGGCACTCTGTATGTTTGTGAGCCTTTGTACAGTGGCTGCATCTTGTGTCCTCTTGGCATTCACTTGCAAAGTGATTAAACCTGCAGCAGCGGAAGCATCTTATAATCGGAATGAAGTCGTCGACTTTAATGTTGGCCCATGAGATTGAGAGGTATTGTGTGTTTATTATTTTTCTTCTTAGTTCCGGTGTTACTGATAATACATAATGCTTACAATTTTCTCTTAGTTTGCCTCTACTAATAACAGTGCTTATTTTACAACTATCTGAAAAGTCTTCTTTCCCAATTTTATCCCAAATGTCGTTTTGTCTGTATAGGGTTTCTATAAGTTGATCCTCCTGCACCGATTGAGGTACGTTTAGCAAGATTATTCTTGGTCTGCGTCCCCCAGCCACATGACATTTGATCTTTGTGTTGATTTGTGGAATTTGTTCGATGGCATTCCTTAGTTTCTCACCATCCTTGTTTTTCACTCTTATGCATAAGCCTCTTCTATTTATTCTTCTCACTCCCTTGACTCTCACCCCTAGCTCCTGTGGCTTTATTTCAGTCAAGATCTTTTCTTCTATGTCTTCAGTGTTTATGTTTTCATTTGATTCCTCTCATTTTCGGATAAACCAACACCGCGTAACTTCCTCTCGTCTTCCTCGTTTTGAACTTTTGTGTTTATAGTTTGGGTAATCGAGTTTGTCGTATCACTTGGTTTTGGTCTGTTGCTCAAAACCTGAGCATAGGTCTTCTGAGTAGGTGTTTTTTGTGTAATATTTCCTGTTATCAGTTCCTGTTTATTCTTTTGTCTCAGTTCCTTCAACATACCATGCATTTGGTTCAGTACGGCGTACATTTTCATTGTTCTCTCCCGTACCTCCACTCTTTCGTGAACCCTCATTGCGGTGTTTCCTGATTGTGGGCAGAGTACCATTATTCTGCCCAAGCAAGTGCTTGCTTCCTGTAGCATTTCCTCCTCTGTACACCATGCTGTCCATTCCTCAACCTCGGCTAAATATCCGCCTGGGGTGCCTGGGTTCGGTACCGGAGACCCTCTGTTCCTTGTATCTTGTGATTCCATTGTGTTATCCAAACGTCAAAATAACCAATATGCGTATAGATTCACAGAACAATATAGTACCCGAAATAAATAATATAAGACTAAATTGAAAAAAATTTAAATATCTTCTAAAACCGATAACCGGTGCGAACTATTTTTCTAAATGGCGAACGTTTTCATTGCCCCTCCTGGGCTCTTCCTCAGGCCAATTCTCAAGAGCCCAGGAGGGGCAATGAAAACGTTCGCCATTTAGAAAAATAGTTCGCACCGGTTATCGGTTTTAGAAGGTATTTAAATTTTTTTCTGTTTATACAACCCGGTGTGGGAGAAGTGTTAAGACTAAATTAATACTAGAAGGTGTGTCTGTTGGAAAGAGGCACTGTGCCCAGCAATTCTGTGCTGCCAATTAAATCAGCTGCACAGAATGAAAAATAGCTTAATTTTAACTTATTGCTACAACTATAATTATTCTATTAGTAATTATTACAAAATTATTACAGATGGACAGATGCTCATTACAGTATTCAGGTCAAGAAAGTTCGTAATCAAAAACCGTTGCTGACGACCGTTGAAAAGTCTGTTGCTGTAGCTTGAGGTCAACGACCGTTAAAGTTTAAATATCTGTTGCATGTTCAGTGAGAAAATACAGAAAATTATTCCTGCTCTAATTTGAAAACTATTTGTCATATTATTACGCAGTTTGGACAGAACATCACAACAGTGGTCCTCTTCCCAATGGCACCATCAAAAGTCTTAGATGGCTAAAATTAAACCCGATGTGGCCCGATTTGCTTCCAGATCAAAAGTTAAATATCTCCCCCGAGAATAGTTCAAAGGTCGCCAAAATTTTACACAGTACTCACTGTTGAAGTGTCCTTTGAAATCCGTTCTTCAATCCGGTTGATCGAGCATACCTGTCCGGAAATCGTATCCGAGGGTTCCACATTTAGGTTTAAATATCACAAAATTGGGTGGTCCAAATTTTTTAAATCCGACGTCTTTCGACACTACTAGTTATCCTCTTTCGAATAATATATGACACTAAACACTATCACAAAAATTCACCAAAAAATCAAAAGAAAATACGGAGCCCACTTTTACCACATCTTCTCCTGCTAACGACTCAACGCCCTCTTCTCACATACATTATAGACATATCCATTCCAAACACTCACAATATACAAAACGCATGCACTGAAAAAATTAGCAAGTACACAGAACTCGCCCAAGAAATAAGCCGTCTGTGGAGGATGGATAGGGTGCTTATTGTACCTGTTGTTCTCTCCTCTACAGGTGTCATACCACACACACTACACAAAAGCCTGGGCACATTACAATTGAATAGAAACACATACATCACACTACAGAAGGCCACTATATTGAATACATGTCATATTGTGAGAAAATTCTTGAATACAGACACTCACACTGATACATTTCTTTAATTTCTGTTTTGGTTACTATGCCTTGACTTTGGTTTGGCATAGTACACAGCCACCGGTGTTATTATAATAATAATAATAACAATGAAGGAGGAGGAGGGGCTGCTTGCTTTTACAAACTTAGCCCACTAGGAAGAGAAAAAGGGGTGAAGAAAAGGTTGAAGGAAGGGTTCTGAAGAGAGAGGTATAATGTAAAAGGGGGAAAAGTAAAGGTGAAAAAAGATCTTAGGATCTCAGAGCACTGCATCGGAAATTATTAATAACCATAACTACAAAAGTTGACAATACCGTTATTCAATATTAACAATTACAAGAAATGGCCCGGTTACAGTAAAATACAAGATCCATCACATATGGGTAGGCAGAAAGTAACCTCAAACACTGCAGTGTTACAATAATATTAAAAACTGGTTACAATTTTAATATTCGGAAAGAATGAAAATATCAGCTTACTATGATATAATATAATAATACCGAATACATGGTACGTGAGGACTAGATACATATTAATGGGAATATAAATGGAATATAAATTTTTTTATTTTTAATCTAGAATCTAAAACTAAACTATGTACAGAAGAATTTTACACGGCCGATTCCGTTGTTTCACTGTCTTCCCGGTCGTCTTGTTTGTTAGTGTTTTCATTCTCAGAAATTTTTTCTTTCCTATAGAAGTCTGGCTGAAGAGCCCTGGTGCTTTCAATGAACCTTTCAAAACACTTCCACAGATTTTTAAAAATCATTAAAATACTAAAAGTTTAAAACACCACTGCGCGATTAGCAAAACTGAAAGATGCAAGGTACAATGTAATGATAAAGTAAAAAGAAGCTGGAGAGGAGAAGTATATCTTAAAATGGACTCTTCTCAAAGCTCTAAAGTAGTGACTGCCAAATCCCACTAACGGCAGTGTGTGTTTGAGTTCAATCTGTTTTCTGTAGTTTGAAAAATTTTCTTTTGATGATAATTATTCTTTTTAAGAATTTTGACACTGAAGTGAGATTTTGCAACTGGCATCATTGCTGTGCATTCTGACTGCTGAATTTGGGATAATTATATTTAACAACTCTTAAGTACTCTCTAATTTTAATTTTCAATGTTCTGCTATTCTCATCTACATGATAATCATATGTCATTGCCAACCAAAATATTATTACTTAGGTGAAACTAGCAGAACATTAAAAATTAGAATTAGATAGCATTTTGGACATGTAGTCCAAAATGTGTTTACTTTGTAGTCAATAAGGCCTGTATAATCTATTATTGTTTTGTTCCTGTGTGATTAGTTCTCCTAGGCAATTTTATGCTTATTGACAATTAGAAATATATATAACTTTAAAGATTTATTAATTATAATTCATCCAGAGTAAATCGGAGTAAGAAGTGCCAACAATGACCGACATTTAATATTTAAGGTGCCGGATTATCTAATTTCTTAAAAAATTATATTTTTTTTTTAGTATTTCAGACCGGAATGGTTGGTTATCCCGAATCCTTAACGGATCCATCTTATTATTGTCAGATTTTGGTGTTAACATATCCTTTAATTGGAAATTATGGAATAGCATCAGATGAAGAAGATGAATATGGAATTCCCAAATGGTTTGAGTCTAAGAGAATCTGGATTGAAGCTCTTATTGTAGGTGAATTAAGTGATTATTGTAGTCACTGGTTATCAACAAGATCTTTATCGGAATGGATGAAAGAGCATAATGTTCCTGGAATTCAAGGTAACGGGGCAGAAATGCATTTGATTTGCCCATTTCAAAAATAAGATTTTACATTTTAAAATTCTATTTTGAAGGTATTGATACCAGAGAACTCACTAAGAGAATTCGGAGCAATGGAACTATGCTTGGAAAAGTAAAATTTTTAATATTTAATGTATCTTTAAGTTTTTAATAAATCGTTATAAAATCATGCAACAATTTACATTTATTTTGTTTTTATAATTAGCAATTTTTGATTATAGCTATATAAAGTCGACGATGTGTAGATATGACTCCAAATGACTTTATTTATGTTTTGGTGTTCTAATTAAAGTTATAAATTCAAAAATTTTTTCAGTTGGAATAAAATTACGTATACAAGATGTATCTAAAAGATGTTAACACTAATATGGGAGTAATTTCTTATGCCTTATTTCCTTTGCCTAATTTTCCATTATGTACAAGAAGTCACAACATAGTTGTGGAGTTCTCAAAAAAAGTACATCTCTACTACTACTGCCACAATGACTGCCACCTTCTCCATATAAATGTTAACATTTTTTGAAGTACCTTGTATAAAGGTTTAAATATTTTTAGGATAATTAGAAAAATGTTCTATATTAACCCAAAAGATTTGTACTTATTTTACACCACTAAATCAACTTTTTGAATTTATATTTATATATTTGAATGTCAATAGTTTTAAAAAGTTATTCACGTACTCCAAACCGATTACAGTGTGCACATAAACAAAACAAAAACAAAAAACAAATGTTTTGAACGCCGCTCGAGTTCTTCGTCGGGTTTTGTAACAATTACCCGATGGATCTTTGTAAAAGCTTTTGGAATAAAAATTCAAACAAGCATTCAAATATAAGCTCAAAAAATTAAAAACCATATCACGCCTTCACATTCAGTTGCATTACCCTTCTTTAAAAAGTTATACTTTAACAGTATTTTTCACAAATGTTTATTGAAATATCACAATTTATTACACATTAAAAGTTGTTATTATAATTTATAAGATTTATTTCTTTGAAAAATATTATTGTATTTTAAGAAAACTGTCATTAATCATGAAAATATATTGTTTACTTCTATAGGAACTACATTTGTAATACTACCAACACTAAAACCATTAAAATACAGTAAAATTTCTTTATTTGCTATCATTTTCAGTTGTCTTTTATCAATCTCACATAAATTAATATAGTGAAACCTCTATTAACTATTAACTCCTGAATAGCGAACACCTCTACTTAACAGACATTTTTACGATCCCCAGACCCTTTAAATAGGACATCTATTATATTTACCTCTAAATAGCAGACACTCTAAATAATGGACACTGTCATCCATAACCAACCTTATAAAAATGGGTTAATGTTACCTGTGGTTCCAAGATGGCAGCGCTTCCGGTTGCCATCTTGACTTAGAATCGAAACTGCACTGTAACCGGTTATTTGATTGGAGATCATGTGACTCCAAAACTAAATTAAACAAAATATTACTCACATTAATCCGTCTGTTTTTTTATCCTTCCTACATTTCTTTCCGACTTTGTTATTTTCTTCTTTACTAGTTATTGTGAAGCAGCCTAACTAAAACCAGTCCAGCTGACTTCAGATACCCCCATCACCTGCTTCAAACATCTAAATACAAACACATGCACACTTATAGGATGCGTAAACATGAAAGTGAGCAACTATTTAAAAAATACATACACATATAATTATTTTTTTTTTAAATTAAATTCATGCACGGATAATCTGCACACGGATAATCGGGAGTTTACTGTATTTCTCATTACTTGAAGTGACTAGCAAATCACTTTTTTAACTCAACATTCAAACAAGATTCAATTAAAATGAGTTTTTACAGCTGAAAAAATAAATAATATATTGTATGTATATATACCATACAATATATATATATATATTAATTATATATTCTACATATACTTTTGGTATATTCACATTCCTAACACAAATTTGATATTTTTTATATTCGTGGTATTCTTCATTTTATAATAATCTGGTTTAAATACAATATGGTTGCCGGCATGTGCCTCCGAATAGCGGACACCTATAAATAATGGACAAACTTCTCGGTCTCGACAGTGTACAGAGATTATACTGTATACATATTAATTTATTTTAAGGTTAGTAAAAGATAACAGTTCCTATAGAAGTAAACAATATATTTTCATGATTAATGACAGTTTTCTTAAAATACAATAATATTTTTCAAAGAAATAAATCTTATAAATTATAATAAAAACTTTAAATGTGCAAAAATTAGTGATATTTAAATAAACATTTGTGAAAGACGTCATTAAAGTGTAACTTTAAAACTGTTTGAATTCAAAATATCTAAACAAATTCAAAAAGTGGATTTAGTAGTGTAAAATAAGTGTAAAATGTTTGGTTTATATATCAAAAAAATTTGGTTTATATATTTATATATCAAAACTTTTAGTTTATATATATATATATATTAGCATTTTACCATTGACAATTATAAAATCAAAATATTAGTCAGCTCTGAAAAATGTTGAAGATATGCCCGCCATCTTGCAGTATCAAATATTTAGTCGAGATTTAATTTTTCATGTGAAAATAAACAAGCACATCTACCTCGTCGGTATGCAAATTTGACAGCCGGACGGCCGAGCGGTCGAGGTATTAGCCTACCACTCTGGAGGACCCGGGATCGAATCCGGACGGGTCAAAAATCCCCAGGAATTTTTTGAGGTGGTCCGTCCAGATATGTCGGGTCCCTTCCCTCATCACTCGGTTGCCCCAGGTTGTGGGCCTGGCCAAGCCCATAATGGGCCTGCTAAAAAGGAGGCCCTCTTAGTGCCCACAGGGCAGAAAGTGTTAAAAACAAAAGAAGTGTGCAAATTTGCTTTTGTTTTTAATAAATGGGAACAAATTGTTTCATGATTTATCATCATTAAGTGATTTTATTTGTATACCTATTTTATATACTTATATACTGGAATGTAAAATTTTCTCAGGTAAAAGGGGATCACAAATGGAAAAAGTTTAAAAAGCTCTAAACTATATGAATCTGTCATTTGCTACTAAATTTTTATCAACAAATTCTGTATTTGAGATATTAAATGAAGAAAGCAGAAAACTGACAAAATCAGATTAAGCTGTAAGATAGATGTTTCGAAATTCCTCGTTCTCCAAAGTCCATTTAAAACTAAATTTTTAACAATATTTAAAGTATAAATTTACTGTTATATTTAATAAAGAATTGTTTATTTTATAAATTAGCTAAGAAATTTTTAAAAATTAGTCTCTTGTATTCATAATGTCTATAATATAACTTTTAGACATGGTTTTTTATAATGGATATAATAAAAAGTAAAGCTTTTCATATGTATATAATCTGTTTAATATTAAACCTTTCTTAAGTAAGAGGGTGTTGGCCAACACAACAGGCTCAAAAGCAGAAATGGATAGAACAAAATAACATTATTCATATAGGACAAAGACAAAATCCCTTTAGCTCTCTTTGTATACAGATTAGTATCCAGGGGTGATGATACAACATAAGGAATGGAATTGGGGATAAGAGTTGACAATAATAGCAGAGAGGAGTGAATTTGCATGTGCTTGCTCTCCTTTGTCTTCTATTCTTGCAAAGTTTAAACAATAATTGAATTCTTAAAATTATACTCATTTCTTTTAAGTGTAGAATTTATGAATTTTCATAAAAGAAATTTTTAAAATAAATATTTTATATTTTTAGATAGTGTTAGAGAATGTGTCGCCTACGTCGATTCCATTTTCTGATCCCAATAAAAGAAATCTCATTTGTGATGTATCCATAAAGGTATTAAATATATTTACTTTATATTGAATGAAATAACTTTTAATTAATTAATTTTAAAATATTTATATATTGATACCTATAGGAAGTATGCCAAATGTCTGCTTTCTAAGTGCATAATAATTTCAACCTATGCTATTAATGATTTGACTGTAGTCATTGCAAAGTTCTGTTCGGTTTTACGATTTTTTCTTCTAGTTTGTTTCACGTAACGCATTAAACAGTTGTATGTATATTTTGTTTATATTCTAATTCTGTATATATCTTCTAAAGGATGATTTTTCACTCGATTCAAGAGAATTAATGCTGTTGCAGAGGGTGATTGAATTTTATTAGATGCACGCTAATCAGTCATATAATTGTAGTCTTTTTGTGTGTATATTCTGTTTCTCCCGGGCTTTAATTATCATCCTGTATTATTGTTTCCAATCTCAAAATTATTGTTATCATTCTTAAGATCAAATGCTTATTTGATCTAATCTTGAGAAATTGTTTCCATTGAGATCTTGAGAAATTCTATTTTCATTTACAAGATGCACGGTGGAAAAGAAAAGGGAATGAGAAGGTCAAAAGTTAGAAATATTTTCATTTCCTCGAAAAAAATCCTTCAAAGGAAAAATAAAGCATAAAAGCTGATGGAATAAAATGCAAGAAAGAATGTGATGCTGGTCGACAACTTGACCTCATGTTCCCAAAACCATCAACTTTTACATATTTTCTGTCGTCTTCAAAGTTAACTACATCAGAGGAAAACACAGAATGCCTTGAGTGTCAGGAGAGTCACAATGAAGACTTGGTCTGGCATGGAATGTGTTTATCTTGATGGTATGAGATATATTCACATTATGATAGTTTTAGAGCGTTTGTATGCAGTTATTGCTCATATAAACTCTTTTGTAATTAATATTAATGTTTATTTCTTTTTATTCATCTCACATTCATGTCATAAATTTTGAAAAATAATTTGCTTCTACAAATAGAATACCAAAGTAAAGTTCTTTGGTGTATTAAAAAGCTCTAAATATTTATTTTTTCTCTCTTCCTAAAATGTCCTGCTCCAGTCTTGGTCTCTCCATACACAGCAAAATGTCTTTGATGTGAATTCGGCTGTTTATTTTTGCACACATTTAGCCTCCTATATGCTTACTATCATGTGCCGTTTTAAAATCTTAAACTTCATTTTCATATTATCTTTGAATTCTTAATGTATGAATTAAGAATCTTTGAATTCATAAATTCATAATCATTATACTCCTGAGATTCATTAACCAATGTTTCAGAATTTTGTCTCTGTTAAATTAGTTCTAACCACGAAAATTCACTCAATGGACACACCTATCCTTTGTTACTTTATATGTAAGATTCACAAAAGCTATACATTTCTGAGTATGAGAAACCTGTTTTATGTACACTGAGGTGACATGTCTAAACAATTTTTAATTTTCAGAATATCAGCATATTAAATTATTGACTTATTAAACACTAATTTTATAGTGTATTTTGAAGAAACATGGCAAGTTTTCATCAGTTATCTTTATTTAGTTGATACGGTACGTATTTTTTGTACGTGTTTTGGGCCGATTTTGCCCCTCCTCGGCCATCTATAATATAATGCATATTGATTACTTATAACGATAGAAAGAACGTACGTAAGAACTAATGAGTACGTAAGTGATACATAAAACATACTTTTAAGTTACGAGTTGTATAAATTAAAATCTTGTAAAATCCAGTTGTACAATTAATTTATATAAATATCTGTTTAAAATTTCCTGTGAATAGATGGTTTATACGTTACGATCACAGAAGTATTAACGTATAGATGAACTTTTTCCGTCCCCTTCCCTTGACATTCCTCTGGTGTTGCCACGTATGACGGTTGGCCACCTTGTGGCGAAAGCTAATTTTTTGTATTGTAAATTATTTTTTATAAGGAAATTTTTAAATTTTATGTTTATAATATATTAAGCCAGTTTTTGTTTATTTTTAGACTTAGGTTTTTATTTATACTTTCTTTAAACATCCTATTATATGTTGCTTTTTCTTTATGTAGTATTTTTACATTATCTTTGTCTATATTGCATCTGTTTAGAGTACAATGTTCGTAAAATGCCGAGTTTATTCTGTTGTATTTTAGGTCGGCTATATGTTCTTTTAGTCTGATTTTTAACTTTCTCTTTGTTTCTCCTACGTAATGTTTGTTGTTGTTTTCACAGGTACAAGGAATTTTGTATACGACGCTCTGGACTTCAGTCAGTATCTGCCTTTTTTTTTCTCTGAGTTTAGGGTTTGCAGTCTAGTTGACATTTTTTGATATGATGGTGCTAGTTTGTAGTTTATTTTTTCTATTTCAGTATCAATTTGTTCGTATAGACCTCTAGTATAAGGAAACTTGATATATTTTATATTACTTGTTTGTCTGTTTTTATATGGCTTTTTCGAATGATTAAGTTTGGTTTCCCATCTTTTTAGCAGTCTCTGTGGAAAGCCTGCTAAAAGAAATTTCTGTCTTAGGTCAGTTAGGTCTTTGTTTATCGCTTGTTCTGTTTATTATTTTAGTATATTCCATTCCATTTTAAATATATTATACTTGACATATAATGACATTCTAGATTGATATCTTGTTGTTATTTGGTTGGAGGCTGGTTTTTTAAAAGTTCTATATTCCAAATGTTGTTTTGATCTTATTATTGTAATATCGAGATAATTAATTTTTTGTCTTGTCATATCTTCTGTTTCTATTTTAAATTTTATTGCCTTGTGTACACTATTGGTTTGTTTGTTAATTTCATCTATTGTAATTTCTGTTTCGTTATATATTATTAAAATATCGTCGACGTATCTTCTATAGAATTTTATTCCCGGTATGTTACTTATTCTATTGTCTACCGTAATTAGTTCAGCTAGTTTTGGGCCTATAACTGATCCTATACTTATTCCATTTATCTGAATATAATAGTCGTCATTAGTTTCGAAATAATTACTTCTGTATGTGAAATCTATTAGACCTATTATTCCTTTGTTGACTTCTAAGTTGTCGAGTTTGTCTTCTATTAAGTCCCAAGTTATCGACGGATACGTATCTAAGATATCGAGGCTAGCTATTTTAAATTTGTTTCTATGTTAATTTTTTTTTAGTTCGTTTACGAGTTTGTCCGCATTCTTAATTGCAAGGTGTGAATTTTGATATTGTTTAAGTTTTTGTTTTAAGAATTTTTCAAGGTTGTATAGCGTTGAATATTTAAAGTCTATTATCGGTCTCACTTTTTCTCCTGTCTTGTGGGTTTTTAATTTTGTGTTTAGTTTTGGTGTACGGTTATTTTCTTCATTAAGGATGAACCATTTTTCTGTTTTATTGATCTTATTAAGTTTTTCTAGTTTATTAATCCTTTTTTTGAGTTCTAGATATATAACGTCTTTAGGGTCGATAGGTAGTTTTTAAAATTTATTATTAGTTATTATTTCTTGTTTTTTATTTTTGTTCTATTCTTGGCTAACTATTACAATTTGCTTTGATTTGTCAGCTTTAACGATTTGTAATCTGTTCTCTCTTAAGAAGATATTCAGTGCATGGATTTGGTTTATATATTGAAAGTAATTTTGTTCTTTAATTATTGTTTTCCTTCTTTCTTAAGTTAGATATGTTTTAATTTTATTACTCAGTTTCATTTTCATCATAGTTGATTCTATTTCTGGTAAATCATTACACATTTTATCCAGATTCGGTATTATGTTTAAGACGTTCCATTTATTTGGGCCATTCAAATCTAATCCTTTATATAGTATTTCTTTGATATTAGTTGGAATGTTAGTTTCTGCTTTGTTTAATATGAGGTGCTATTTCCAGTTTGTTAGTTTCGTTTTGGTTGGATATTAGAATTTTTTAATTAGTCTTTTATATTTGTTTTCCTCATATTGTTGGTTATGTTCTATCTGTTCTTCGGTATTTTGCAATGATCCCGTCTTGTTTTTTACTTTAAGTTTCTTTAGGGTTTTTTTTTAGTCTTCTGATTTTTATATATTTATATTGTATTGCTGCTCTAAGAATTTTAAAGTTAATATAATTTCTGTCTCTCGTAGGTATAGCTTCTGCAATTGATTTTTGCAGGGATAGTGTCTTAAGATGTGTTCATTCATTAAGGTGTGTCTTAAGGTACTTCAGGTCTATAAAAAGTCTATCTATCTCACCTTGTACTTTCTTTTTGTGTCTGCAATCTTGATGTTGACTTCTTTGCATTTTATTTGTCTTGCCGTTCCTGATTTTTTTTTATTAATTTGTTTTATTTTGTGAAACCGTGTCTTTTTTGTATTCTTGACTTGTTAAACACTAATTCTTTAGTGTATTTTGAAGACACATGGCAAGTTTTCAAAAAGCGAACAGTTTTGAACATTATGGATGCCCCGGACGTACCTAAACTGTTCGCTTTTGCCAAAACACACAAGCAAGGGCAACAGTTTAGACCTATAATGGACAAAGGAAGAGCTTCCATCCTTAAACTTGAAAAATTAGTACATAATATGCTATCCGCTCACCTAAAAGATTACCTATTCAAAGTTTCAAGTCCACAGGAGCTTATACAAAAACTCAAGGAGATAAACACACCCAGTTACGCCATGGTATGAGATACTAAACTCCATCTCATCACCGGAAAATAATAATAACTATCTCTTAACCTGTTACCGGTGTGTAATCCCTCTTCATCAAACTCATAACTCAAAAAATAGGTGTATACAAATGTTTTCGAACTACAAACGTCAGTTCTTCCTCAGGCAATATGAATTTCGTTGGAACTGCCATTCGAATCACTTCAAATTCGTCGAAATCATGCTCGAATTCATGTTTTCTGTTTACCTAATGCGCATGCCTCAGTATTACGTAAACGGGAAACGTGAATTTGAGCATGATTTCGACAAATTTGAAGTGATTCGAATGGCAGTTCCAACGAAATTTGTATTGCCTGAGGAAGAACCGACGTTTGTGGTTCGAAAATGTTTGTATACACCTATTTTTTGAGTTACGAGTTTGATGAAGAGGGATTACACACCGGTAACAGGTTAAGAAGTAGTTATTATGGTATGAGATTTTAGATCCTTATACCCATCAATAAAAATTCAACCATGTTTTTGTGCCCTTAGGGATTTCCTTATTTCAAAAGTAGAAGATACCACACTGCACCAAAACATACTCAAATTGGCACATTTAGCCTGTTACAGTTCCATATTCCAATTCGGAGACACTATACACTCACAAGAAAGAGGTGTACCGATGGGAAGTTCGTCGTCTGGAGATTTATGCAAAATGGTGATCAGGACTTTGGAAAGCAAGACCCTCCCCTCCTTTCTCCCAAATATTCTCTTATACGGAAGATATATCGACGATATCATCATCCTTTGGAAAACGGAACCAGATCTAGAACAGTTTAAGGAAGCAATGAACAACAATCCTTATGGCTTATGGGTGGAACTGGAGCAGCATAGTAAAGAAAAAAATCCATTTCTTGGATATAGACATAGAAATTAAAGAAAACATAGTACAGACATATGTCTATAGAAAGCCTTGTGACCCATTCCTTATAAATAGCGGTGTTCAGAGCATTAGAAAGAGCCTATACGCATTCTTCTACCACCCAAACCCTACACCAAGAATTATCTTACATTACAAACATTGCTAAGGAGCATGGTTACGGCAACATTATAAATAAATTATGTAATCAGCACCTTTGTCTACAAAGTACTATGGAGGATGAGAAGGAAGTTCAGGAAGTTAGTAATGAAGAAAGCATAAAGTCCCAGTAACATACAACTCACAGCTAAAAACAGTATATACACTGGGAAAGAAAAGAGGAATTAAGATTGCATACAGAAGAGGCCCTTCCATATACAGTTTATTAAGGAACGGAAAAGACAACCCTAACCCGAACAGACTTCCGTGAGTATACAGCATTTCATTGAAGGATGACAGATGGGATAGGCAATTAATTTTCATCGGTTCCACCAAGCGTTCATTAGCTACTAGAATAAAAGAGCATAAGTCTGACATCACCATAATAAATGAACGACAGCCTTGTCTACATATGCGACAAACCCAGACGTAACACCAATTTTTAAAGAAGTGCATGTTATCTACACCACCCAGCATCAAGAGCAACTAAGAACTTTGGAAGCAATTGAAATTTTTAAGGCCGATCGCAAATCCACGTGCATTAATTTTAAGGATGAAATGAATCTCTCTACGGCGTGGCAATTTTTATTAGACAATGAATCTTAAATTAATTAATAATATATTCATAATTAAGTGATTAATTTAATTATTATAACTGGCACATATTATATCCCCATTGGTCAAAAAATTATTCGAAACGGCTCGTGGATTCCTTCCGTGTTCGGAATTTCGGAAGCAGGGCACATTCCAAATTTTAAAAACCTTTGAATTAAAGAATCCGGTTCCAATGGAAGAAACAAATTAAGCCTGATGAAGAGCCCAGGAGGGGCATCAAAAACGTTTGCCGTTTTTGGATATTTCACACTGGTTATTGGTTATCGGTTGTGAGTATTGTATTTATACAGCCTGGTGTGGTAAGAAAGTACATTAATTTTTTAATTAGTCCAATAATATGAGGAAAACAAATATAAAATATTTGTTTTCCTCATATTGTTGGTTATGTTCTATCTGTTCTTCGGTATTTTGCGACGATCCCGTCTTGTTTTTTACTTTAAGTTTCTTTAGGGTTCTTTTTAGTCTTCTGATTTTATAGTTGGCTGAGGAGGGGCAAAAACAGCCCTAAATGTGTACAAAAAAGATGTACCGTATCAACTAAATAAAGATAACTGATGAAAACTTGCCACGTGTCTTCAAAATACACTATAAAATAGGTGTTTAACAAGTCAAGAATATGAAAAGGACACGGTTTCACAAAATAAAACATTAAATTATTATAGGACAATTCCAGATTATTGTCCTCTTTTCAGATAATGACAGACAGACTTCTTTTCAATTTGATTATCATTTTTTATCAGTCACAAAAAATATATATAAGCTTAATATAACATGAACATACTTATAATACAGATCAAATCTAAGGCTGTTTCTTAAGCTGCAATCACATCGAGTTTTTTTTTATGAATATAAAAATACAGCATTTTCACAAAGATGAAATCCTTTGCTTCTGTTTTTCTTTTCATCATTTCACACCAGCAACAGTCCATAAAAGTTCATAAGTACAGAGACGTTTGCATTTTATCATGGAGACAGTAGCCCGCAAAAGAAAGGTCACCTCCGAACTTGTGAATTTTTATGGACTGTCGCTGGTGTGAAATGACAGAAAGCGAAACAGAAGCAAAGGACTTTGTGAAAATTTTATATATTTCTTATATTTATGTAAATACCATCGGCCATGTTTTTTACTATTTTTTACTTTAACAGGTTTTTTTTAGTTTTTTGGTTGTTATATATACAGTAGAATCTCGCTTTAATGGATTGCTTGAATAAAAAATAACCCCCCCTAAGATTTTTTCATTTTTGGACTAAGGATCTTGAAATGTCAAGAAATGCAAAAAAAAAAAAAAACAAGGAATTTTCTATATATATGTGTGTTTGTGTATGGAGCACTATTTTGCTCACTCACTTTGAAACTTAATAACTCCTGCAATTTTTGGAAATATCTGAAATTTTGCTGGGAGGTTTGTGTATTAGGGAGATTGGTGTTATTAAATTTTATTGGTTAAAGGTCAAGGGCATGGGGAGATAAAGGAGATCATGTATTAAATCTCAAATGGTTGAACTTAATGAAGATTTTACTTATTAATATTAGCAATCTTTTTATAAAACTTGTCTTTACCCCTTTTTGCCATTTTATAATAATTAATAATAGAGTTTTTTAATAAAATATTGTAACAGATGACACTATATGCAATTGTAAATATTTTATCTGGGAAAGTTCCACAACTTGTTGTTGTATTTTTTACAGATTGCATGCATAAGGCAGTGATTTTTCATGCATAATTATGCTGCACTTATTTGCCATTCCTGAAATTTGAGTTTTGAAAAATCCAGTAATGTGTCTTTTCTGCAAGTACCAAGTTTCATTGTCATATGTTGTTTTGTTTACAAAACAATGTTCATCCTTGACTGAGTTTCCATAGGAAGCCCTTTAAAATTTGCAATAGCATGGACTAATAACAGTAGGGCTGTGTTTCTCAGAAGGACCAGAAAATTTTTTATAAATTTTTCTGAATTTTTCAATCATTAAATATACCTGCAAAAACATTTAAATTATGGTCATATTCCACAGGCTATCTTACAGAGGCAAGTATTCAAGATCATAGCATCTTACAGACCACACATATTGTTATGCGTAACTAATAAACATCCACGATGTTATGCCAACCACTCGTAGCAGTCGTGAGAATTTCCACGACATCATTTAAAGTGAATGCGGTATGATCTGACCCGACATCAGTTTTCCACACTGTGACCTGACATCGTTGAAAATGATATCAGGTCACAGTGTGGAAAATTGTCACATTGCATATGTGATTGCATGACAATAAGGGAGAATTGTTCATGATTGCATGCAAAAGGTAGTTTTTAGTATCTGTGATAAGCAAAAAATATTTTTTGATCAAAATTTTTACATAGATGGGTAGTGCACAGTGTGATGATATGATGGAAACAGAGCTAAGTAATTCAATTTAGTGAAAAATGCCTATCAAAAACAAGGTGTGAAAAATTGCTGCTACCGTACAATGATCGCAGATTTAAATTGTTTTAACAAAATATAAAATTATCAAATTGGAAAACGTTACATAGAATTACTCAATGTAGTAATGTTTTTTTATAAGGAAAGACTAGATCAAACATTTTCATTCTTATTTTGCATTAATTTCAGGAAAAGAAAATATATAATCCAAATGGACATCCACGTATAACAGTAGTTGATATTGGTTTAAAATATAATCAACTTAGATGTTTACTGAAACGAGGAGCAAGAGTGGAAGTTGTACCTTGGAATCATTCATTGAATCCTGATGGTAAGATATTTTTAATAAGATATTATGTAATGATCAATAATTGTAAATCACTCCTGGCCAGATGTCTGAGGCAATTAAAGTGTCAGCCTACTGCTTGGGAAATCAGGATTAAATATTAGATGTTGAAAACCCAGAAATTTTTTGTTTCTTGGATATGGATATGTTGAACTCCATCCCTCACTACCTGACTGCCCCATTGTGAGCCTATCCAAACTCAAGATGGGCCCAAAAAAGGCCCTCTTAGTCTTAGTACTCAGAGGGCAGAAAGAGTCACAAAAAGAAAAAAATATTGTACAAGTAAATTACTATAAATAATTTTCAATAAGAAGTTCAACATCACCTTGACACCGGGGGAGTGAAATCAACACTATATCTGGAACCTGTTACCCGTGTGTTTCGTGAAAAAAGCAGTCTATCATAAACGTTTTTGAACTTTTGAATAGGTCTTCTTCAGGTAAAATCTGATGGAACATTTTAAAATAGAACATAATTATTTAAAAAACAAATCGAATGCCTGTTGACAAAATTCATTGCTATGTGCATGTGCATTTTTGCGTTGATGGTGGTAATTAAAAGCTCGTTGTCCATAAGGGCCTGCCAGGTTATTGATAGATTAAGTTCCTCCTTCCAGTTGATGCAGGTGGTCATGTGGCTAGCTTTGTAAATGGATATGGCTTCCATCCATTTTAGATGCTCTAAGTGGGGTGTGGTGATGACGGCCTCGGCTTTGTCAAACTCTGCTTCGATGTTATGAATAATTTTCATTAAAATATTTATAATTAAGAAACTACTCTCTTAAACATAATTTGTTTGTATTTTTGACACATTTATTGTCAAGCATTTTGGTATGACTGCATTTGAATTTTTGTCTGGATTGAATATCTAGTTTTATGAAATCTGTAAACACCTAATTAATTATACAGAATCTTTTTATACCAGTTGAAAATTTAATATCAGTAGACTAATTTTTTCTATCACAAAGTGGATCTTTGTCAGATGAATTACAATTCCAAAATTTACCAATGTCTGGGGCACATACTCACTATGTAGGGGCAACTGCCAGGATGCTATTCAGCCACAAATCAGAGAACCAACGTTCTGTCGCAGGGGGCAGTTGTGGCACCGAACTATCCAAAATGGTTGTACAGCATCACCACATTCCACTTTGGGACTGTGTCGGGATGCTCGGGTGCTGCGAGGAACAGAATTTGGTGTACATTTGGGAGGCCCTCTTCACCACACTGCTATCTCCTTGTAACTCTCCCACCCTTGAGTTGCCTGGGATCAGTCTATACAAACAGTTAAAAACACCTGCATTAGCTCCGTTTATATACCCCTGCCTTCTCTGCACAGTAAGGTGCATGCGTGATGATGTTACACATATTTTAAATTCTAATACTTTATTTTTAAACTTGTTATGCTCTAAGCAGCTAAGGCCGTTTTTGTTCCAAGTTTTGAAAAATCTGTTCGAAAAGCTATTTTATTCCAGTTCTGCCTGAAGATGACGTTTATAAATATGTTGAAAGTGCTCGCAGAATATTAAAACATTTCATAAAATGTTTTTTAATGCCTTTTTATGTGAATTTTTTTCTTGAATCAACAAAAAGTGTAACTCTGACAAATTTGCAATGTGTGACTTCAACTTTAACCTTATCCTTTTTTAAAAATGCCACACAATGATTCCTTTTATAAGAAAGATACCACTGAGTATTTGAATATTTTTATGTAAAATTTATCTATAAAAAGTCATACTAAAATTGATGGTGAGAATCAAAAATAGATATAACGAATTTACCTTGGAAAATCTTTCCAGTACATAAAGAAACATCTTAATAGCCAAAAGAAATCTACTTTTATTAGTTAACTATGAGAAATTGATTTATATTTAATTATTTTCAAGAAAAAAATTAAATACAATAAAATGCAAAAAATAACAATTTGATGAATGATATAATAAATTGGTTTGTTACTAAGGGCGCGTTTTTTTATGCAGCGCTCGAGAAGCGCTTTACAGCTAATCCTCTGAAACCCGTTTCTAAACGGCCAATGCTGCTCGTGACGTCATTTCGCTACACTTTAGCTGCATAAAAAAATGCAGTTTAATTACGTTAAAAGTATGAAAACTCTATATTAAATTTGTAATGTTTACTAAAAGTGTTGATCAGGATTAATAGCAATCAAATATTGTACTATTTTATAGTAGTTTAACACAAATATGAAAATTTTTAGTAGTGAAAGGGTCGCGGAGGAAGATAACGAAAACCGAGGTATTACTGTGACTTTGGTTTTCGTCATTTTTTGCAAAAAATTTGCCCCGGATTTCGTCGGCGTGCCACATGATCTCGTTGCTAATTTTGCGAAAACAAAGAGCGACCCACGCATTTTTCTGCTCACAAGTCATCGTGGCGGTGTTTCTTGCTGTATGAGCATTACTCCGCGCGTCTAGCCAAACAATTCCATTGCTTCCATTCTTTTTAGTTCCATCGTGGGACCAAAGAAAGTTTCCAGAGCCAATAGCCTTTCAAACAAGGCCAGGAACACGATCGAGTTGAAGGAAATCATTAAAAAATACGTGACCGGCATTAAGATTGCTGAAATCGGTCGCATGTACTGTACGGGAAGTCGGCATCCACGATAAGTTTCGTTGTGGCGAAAAAGGAAGCAAAACGGAGGCTAATGTAGCAAAAGGTGTAAATGTGCTAATGAAACGGAGACCGCAAACAATTGAAGAGGCCGAACAGTTATTATTAATTTCGATCAATCAAAAACAGTTAGATGACGATTCTGTTTCGGAGACCATTGTATTAGTTTTTTATACTCATTTTATATTAATTTTTTAATTTTTTTTAGTATTAAACACTACGAAAACAGAGGTATCACTGTATTACATTTACAGAGTAGAAGAAGGAATAACTCAAATAGGAAACTCAATAAGGAAACTAAAATAAATATTATAAAAGATTAGATATATATACTAGTTTAACAATGACATTTAATATAAAAGTATTGATAGAATAAATATAAAAAAAACAATCGAAACGTAATAAATAAATACATTTTAATAGATATATTTAAAAGTTATTATATTCACAAATTATTAGATGGGCAACTATTTACATGATATTTTTCAACAAAGCAAAATAAACAAAGAATCTGTTGGCATCGTGCACATTTAACAAATCGAAGATTTTCGCAATTACTCTCGACACAATTTAAACTGTCGGTGTTTAAAAAAGAAAAACAAACTTGTTTTACATTTAAGAATTGACACTTTTCATTTACGAGTCCAGAAGCGAACCGTGCATGTTTAATCAAATTATTAAATATTGGCGCAGATAATTGATGATGAAGAATCGAATGTAATTTTATAATGCCATTTCTAGTTGTCCAAAACAATTTCATCGAAGAATCATTACAGAATAATTGTATAGCATTTAAAATTTCTTTAGCTAAAAGTTTTAATTGTCTACGAAATCCGACATCTAAAGGTTGGCATATAGACGTACACTTTGGTGGAATAATTAATATTTCGCATGAATTTTGATTTGTAGATGTTTGAAATACTGTATTATAAATATTAATATTTGTTTGTCCACTCCACGAGTCAATTATTAATAAAGAGTTTTCTGTTATATTTGGAGATAATACGTCTTTTACATAGTTTGTAATAATTGCTGTAGATAATTTGCCAGATGAGCTAGCTGTAACAGTTACGTTTGGGGCATCGAACAGCGACGCTTGAACTCTAGGTCCAAAGGTTCCACGAGCCTCTTGTAAGCAAATAAATACATTACCTACAACTTGTCCGTTAGCATTAACTAAATATTGAACAGTGTAGGAATGCGTAACTTTATTACTTGGAGAATGTGCAAATCCAATAATGTTTTTTTTTCCTTTATATGAAAGTGTTCTTGGTGAAATCATTTCGTATGAAAAACCACACTGATTCGTATTGAATATGAAGTAACGCGAATAAGATGGCAAAATATTTTTTACTGTTGTTTGAAATTGCGCAGCTTTTACTAAAATATCCTTTTCATTCACTATTTCTGTTTTATTTACAAGTTTTGTAATCTTTCGAGATACTAATCTATATTCTTTTTTAAATTTTGCAACCCAAGAATCACTAGCTGTAAATTTAATTGAACTATTCAGTTGAAGAAATTTCTGTAATGCCCATATTTTTAATTGATTTCCTTTAACAATTTTATAGCTGCCTCGAGCTTCGTCAAACATTTGTTTAGTATGTTCTTTAATGATTTTTAACGTTTCAATTCTATGCTTTTGAGATTTAAATTGTTTTTCCCATTTATATAAATCACTAAAACGTTTTAATTCTTTAGCTCCTTTCAGCTGTAATGTGTGTAATTTCCATTTTGGGTGTTTCTTATGCGAATTAAGAATTTCTTCTTTTCGTTTTGTTGAGATTATATTCTTATCGAATTTTTCATCATCTGAATATCCCGATTCACAGTCAGTGTCTGCGTTATCAATTTCTTTCTCTAGAAGCAGACGTGTTATTTTATTATCTGAAATAGGCTTATCTATAATCAAATTATTATTTTCCATCTGACAAAACTCTTCGTCATCTCTACTTACATAACTACTAAAAATATCGCTAAATGCATTAAAAAGCAGTTTGGCTACCTGTTTATCAACGTCTGAAATATTAGGCCTACAAATATTTTCTGTAGGCCAAACATTATCACATAAACGTTTAAATTCTGCTATAATATTTTGAATATTTACATTTAATGCTCCCATTTTCGAAAACTAGAATTCATTCATAAATGTAATAGTGCCGTCTTCCTCCGCGACCGTTTCACTACTAAAAATTTGCATATTTGTGTTAACACTTTTGGTAAACATTACAAATTTGATATAGAGTTTGTATACTTTTAACGTAATTAAACTAAATTTTATTAATTCTTCTCCCATTTTCGAAAATTCCAGAATTTATTCTAAATGTAATATCGCCGTCTTCCTCCGCGACCCTTTCGCTTCTAAAAATTTGCATATTTGTGTTAAACCACTATAAAATAGTACGACATTTGATTGCTAATAACTCTGATTAACACTTTTAGTGAATACTACAAATTTGTCATAGAGTTTGTATAGTTTTAACATAATTATTAACTAAATTTTATTAAAATCTATTAGATGACACTCCGACAGTTCCCTTGTTAGTCAAAAAAATCAATTGATATCCAAACTAAAACATTTGTAATGTAAAAGAATAATGCATCAAGTAAAACTAATAGCACTCAAAATGAAAGTCTAATTTTTTCTTGGTAAAGATATAAGTTTGATGATTCAAAACAATATCATAAGCATTTACTTTCTAGGCACGAACTCGTGACTGACTGTAAGTGTTCAGTGGTTTTACCACTTGGCCACTGATGGGTCTTAAATTAATAAAATCTATATTCTGAAAGTATAGGGCATGTCGCATGAGATACACACAACACTTTGCTATAAAACAGCCTTTACGGGTTAATAATTTTTCAATACTAGGGTAGAACAAACATACACAATATAATAATACCAGCGAAATTGAAATTAAGAAATATATACTAATGTTTTCATCCATTTATAACAGACATCATCAAGCACAAAACACAGAACAAAATGACTACATTAATTTATTTAACTTTTTTTGTAAATGATTACAAAATTTATTTTAAACTAAGTATGTAATTTTTATGGAAAATAATTTAACTGCATTTAGTAAATTATTCAAAAATATTTTAAAACTATGTATGTATATTTTGTTTGAAATATAATTTTAAAACATTTAGATTCATATTTCATAAATAATTTTAAACTACACACATACTTTGTTCCAGAGACGATTTTAATTTGAACTTGTAAATCATTCGTAAAATGCATTCGATTTTAATGTAGCTATTTTGTTCTGTGTTTTGTGCCTGATGATGTCTGTTATAAACAGATGAAAGCATTAGTATTTCTTAATTTCAATTTTGCTGGTATTGATATATTGTGTATGTTTTCTTTACTGGTTAATATCATTTAGATATTTAAATGTATTGAAGTGTCTGTTTCTATGAAATTTCTTGAGATACTAATTAATTAAAAGGTATTTTTCATACTTCACATTTTACCGACTCCAACTCTGCCCAAAAATGTCCGACTCTGATGACTCCAACTCCACAACGTTGCCCCATATGCATGAATAGAAAGTGAGAAATGCTAACTTGCATGTTATGCACAGAAAGGTGCATAATGTTTATTAAAATGTTCTCATTCATTTCTTCTGTGTTTATTTATAACATGTGTATGTATATCTCACTTTTTTATGTCTTTATGCTGCATTTATTACTATGTATTCATTACATGTGTGACTAATAGAGAATTTATGTATACTATTGCTCACACATGTCAGTGTATAAGGACTTTACTATGCGTATTGTACACCATTGACACATACCAATATATCCAAGGTAGCTTCAAAAAGTTCCTGGAATTATGATGGTTGAGTCAATTAAAGGCAATGAAAAAGGAAACTGTAATGCGTGTCTTAGCTAAATATGTCAAGAATAGAGAAATGTGATCAAACAAATCCGTACTTCCTGCAAAGAAGACAATAGTTACCATTCACTGAAGGTTCTATTAGTGAGATGTCGGGAAACAGAGTCTGGTGAAAATGTCTATGGAAGAACAATATGCAAGTATCAAATTTTGTGTTATTGGAGAAAAAACCCTATAAGACCTTGAAAATGCTTCAGGACGCCTATGTTAAATCTGCCACGAAGCATTCTCGAGTTTGACTGGCAAAAATGCTTTCATGAAGGATAAGAGTGTATTGCTGGTGATTTGCGAAATGGTTGTCCGTCAGCGTCTGAGGAGAAAGTGTCAGTTGTACACAAGGTCGTGAGTTCAGACAACAGCAGTCAATTGAGCAGATTGCCAAGACAGCAGGAATTTCAGTTGGAAGTTGTCATTCCATCTTACATGGTCAATTGAACATGCACTGTGTTTGCCAACACATGATGCCACGAATGCTCATAGCAGACTTCATGCAATTTATGCCTCTTTCCCTGGTTGAAAGATGCCATCAAGGGACACCAATTTAAGAATGCGAATGAGGTTGTGCAGAGTGTGACATTTGTGTTGCATAAAATTAGTGGAGCTAATGAATTGGCTTGTAAATCGAATGTTTTCTTAACCCCTTCTAGATTCTTATTCAGGCATCTTTTAATTGTAAACTAGCCAGATCTTCTAAAACAAATACGAATATAAAATTTGAAAATACAGTAGTGTCGTTTATCTGAAGGCTGGTTAACCGAAAGCTTTCCAGTTGGACTGTGTCGTGCCGAATCGAACATTTTTGGTACTAGATTAACTTCTAAAGTATAATTTTTTTGTTTTTATATTTTTCAATATATTTATTTTGTTTGTACAAAATAAAGAAATAATTTTTAACGATACAATAGCCTCGATTATTATTATAAAAATTTTCGTTATGCTTAAAATCGACGAAAATTCAACGCAAAGCAACACGCAACGGAAAAATTCAACACGGAGTGACACGCAACGGAGAAAAATTTCAACATGGGATAGGTTAATATATTTTTTTGTACATAATTGGTTATCCGAACAAGCCCAGTCTCCAATTGATTCGGATAAACGACGCTCTACTGTATTTGAATGGAGCGATGGAAATTTCATATGTCAAGCTTCACTGCGCATGCATTCTTGTGATATGTTTAAATATGTTTGAACATAACGATAGTTGTTGTAAAATGGCTTTAATATCAAGTTGGAACTCAAAATAAATGTGTATGTAGATGAGTTTGAATAATGAGAACTTATGCACATGTGTTCCCATGTTTCCATAAGTAAGATTGGACGTTAACTATTGGTATCAAGTGTAGTCTGCCATGCCATTGATAGATACATCTTATTCTTAAAGTTAATTCACATGGATGTGCCACAAATTTTTAAAGCTTGTGGCACATTCATTTAACCCCCATTTGAAATCATTGTACACCACTATTGCAAAGAGACGTCAGATCAGTATTGCCTACAGGAGATGCCCCACCATTTTCAATCTACTACATAACAGAGTACTTATATCGTTACAAGAAATCTGAAACCAACACCTGCAACTGCGACGGAGAAATGGTGGGAGACACCACCCACTACCTATTCCACTGTGAGAAGTACAAACAGACTGAACTTCATGGGGAAATGCCTGACAACAAGTGTCAACTGACCGCCAAAATTCTCAAAATCCTGGAAAGCCGAACGAGATGAATGGCAATGAAAACTTATAAAACAAAACTTTTACAGATAGGCAACCCAACTAACAAAAATGAAGGTACAGAGCTGCAAGAAGACAGCAGGTAAATCGCCAAAAGATTGTAAACTCAGAAAATGACCAACAAGAAACAGTACAGCATGTAACAGCAATGTCAAAGAATGTAATATAGCTGGGATCAAATCTGGCCAAGCTGGCCATGACCTATAAATCTTGTTAAAATCAGTATTACGGTTAACTACAGCTACCCATCGTAGGGTAGGTTACCAGGATAAAATTGTTATGCACAGCATTGTAAAAAATTGTAAATAGTATGTAACAAAGTATGTTCATTAATTTCAAAGCAGATGCTCTATGATCCCATGCTTCTTTCTCACTTTTCTATCTCAGTTTACTTCTTCCCTCTACCCTCTTTTCTAAAACCCTTCTTTCCAACTTCCTAGGGCAGATGTCTATGTAAACACAGACGGCACCTCTAATCTTTAAATAAATATGTAATGGAAAAGACCCCTTCAACCTCAACAGACTACTAAGCATTTATAGTGTCCTATCACAGACAACTGATGTGATAGTGAAATGGTGTACATCAGCTTCACTAAACGTTCAATGGGGATCAGAATATGGGAGCATAAATCAGATATACATCATAATAAGAGTACCACCATATGCAACGGACTCTGACATTGTGGCAGACTTCACAGGAGCACAAATCATCCTCACCACCCCACACCTGGAACACCTCAAATGGTTAGAGGCAATTGAGATTTTTAAAGCTTGCAGCACATCATGTGCATTAATTTTAGGGACAAGATGTGTCTATCACATGGCAGGCTATACTTGATACCAATAGTTAACGTTCAGTCTTATTTACGGAAACATGGGAACACATGCACATAAGTTCTCGTTATTTAAACTCATCTATGTGCACATTTATTTTGAGTCCCAACTTGATATTAAAGTTGTTTTACAACAACCATCGTTATGTTTGAACATATTTAAACATATCACAAGAACTCATACACAGTGGAGCTTGACATATGAAATTTCCATTGCTCCATTCAAATATTTTCAAATTATATATTCGTATTCATTTTAGAAGATCTGGCTACTTTACAATTAAAAGATGCCTGAAGAAGAAAGGGTTAAGAAAACGTTTGATTTACCAGATTTAATCATAATACACACCGGTTAAAAGTTCAAGTGAGTCTAATTTTATATTCATCCTGGTGTGCGGTCCAGATTTGTATTTGTGTTGCAGATGCTGTCGTGAGATGGCTTCCAAGAGTGTTTTCAGCAGCTATTCCAGTGTGGTGTGTGATTGCCAAAAGAACAATACTTTGAAGGACATGTTGTTTGATTTATCAATTGTACCCCTACTTTTGAGTAATAAACCAATTCTGGAAACTTTTTGGAGATATTTTGTATATGCACTTGTAGTACACACGTGTGTGTGTGTGCGTGCGTGTGCGCACGTGTTAAGTGATAAATATCGATTTTCTTTATCTTTTGTCAGTAGTAGAGATGTCAACCTACCACTGTGATAGAATTGGATTCAAGTTTGAGACTTAACATCAAAAATTTTTATAATTAATTTGATTCAGATATGTAGGTCCTGTCCTTACCACCCAGCCATTTATTACAAGTATAGATGTACCAAAAGTTTAAAAGCAGTAATATATTTAATTATATAATCAACTTGCATTAATATGAATCACTAAAGGAACAGTAGTGAGTTTGCGTTATCAAAAATTTGTATTAATGATTTTTGGGATTAATAAACAAAAAAATTTAAATACCTTCTAAAACCGATGAACCGGTGCGAACTATTTTCGAAATGGCGAACGTTTTCGCTGCCCCTCCTGGGCTCTTCTTCAGGCCAAATCTGGATTTGATAATCGAACAGCATAAATAAATGGAACGTGTTCTGTAATTTAAACGATCGAGTACGTTGGGCAACCGCGTGCCGTTCCAAATATTTAAATTTCCTCTTATTCCGTTTGGGAAAACGATGTGCGCCTCCTATGATAAATACGCGTGACGTCAACCGATTTACGACCTTTCTTCCAATAAAAACTGCCAAGCAGTGGAGAGATTCCTTTCTTCTTTGAAATTAATACATGTTGTTGTGTGATCGGCTTTATAAATTTCAATCTCCTCCAGAGTTCTCAGATGTTCTTTATAAAGCCGATCGCACAACAACATGTATTAATTTCAAAGAAGAAAGGAATCTCTCCACTGCTTGGCAGTTTTTATTGGAAGAAAGGTCGTAAATCGGTTGACGTCACGCGTATTTATCATAGGAGGCGCACATCGTTTTCCCAAACGGAATAAGAGGAAATTTAAATATTTGGAACGGCACGCGGTTGCCCAACGTACTCGATCGTTTAAATTACGGAACACGTTCCATTTATTTATGCTGTTTGATTATCAAATCCAGAATTGGCCTGAGGAAGAGCCCAGGAGGGGCAGCGAAAACGTTCGCCATTTCGAAAATAGTTCACACCGGTTATCGGTTTTAGAAGGTATTTAAATTTTTTTGTTTATACAACCCGGTGTGGGAGAAGTGTTAGTTTATTTGGGATTAATGTCGAGGTTGTATAATTTTGGGAGTTAAGACTTAATAGGCAATCAAAATCTCTAAATTATGATATATTGAATTAATTTACTAAATAAAGTTAAATAAAATAAAATTTATTTACAAAAACAAATTAATACAGTGTTTGTCCAATAAGTATCAGGACTGAAGTCATAAAAAATATATTGAAGATATATGTACAGTGAATTAATAATCTTCAAAATATGACCCTCCTATATCAATACATCACTGTCAGCATTTTTTCCATTTTTCATATGCCCCCTCAAAGTCAGCAACTGCAAGGTTGTTCAGGTATCCCTTTGAAGCTGCTTGGACCACCTCAATCATCCCAAAATGATGTCCTTTCAGGTTCATTTTTGATCCAAGGAACAAAAATAGAAGTTGAGGGCGCAACATCTAGACTGTAGGATGGTTGGGGCAGACTGTTGTATTTGGCCAGTGCCTCCCTCACAAATAGCAATGTGTGAATGGGCGCATTGTTGTGATGGAGCATCCAGGTATTGGCAATCTCCCTTTGGATGTGATGGACTTAATCCTCAAACGTTTGAGCACTTCTGTCAAATGAATACTTAACTGGCAATCAGAGTTCAAAGGTTCTCACCTTTTAGCCACAGTTTCATCAGTTCAGGTTGCTGTCAGAAATCCAGCACATTGTTCGTCTTCAACGTCTGCCCAGCTATCTTTGAATTTTTTATGCTACTCATAAACACGCATTCTGGACATGACTTCATTCTTATAAACCTCACAGATCATATCAAAAGTCTCTGTAATGGATTTGTTCAATTTAATAGAAAATTTGATGGCAAAGCATTGCTCAATGGTTTGCTGCATCTTGACTCTCGACACGAACACTACACTCAAACCTGTTTTTGTGCGATTTTTTATTTGTGTGATTTGTTTTGTGCAATTTTTTTTGTGTGGTATAACAATTTGATTTAAATTCATATATTGCACAAAAAAATCTCACAAAACAAATCACACAAAAAAAATCGCACAAAAAAAGACCGCACAAAAACAGGTTTGAGTGTAAACACACTTTCACTTTGAGTGCAGTCTACACACTCCAAAGACTAAGAGACAACTGAGTCGGTCTCGTAGCTTACATGACATCCCTACCACCGATCCCACTCATAGAGACTGCTTTCCACCCTTCCCATTGGCAGGAAAAAATCAGTTCGATACTTATTGGACAAACTCTGTATTCTAAATGATTTTCAAATCAAAGAAAATGAGGAGGAGATAGTATTCACTTCTGAAGTGTGGAGTGGTATATCAGAGGGGTTAACCCCCTATTTTCTGAGTACAGTAGAATGGTCTGCTAAAATCAGATGTTTGAATTTGCTTACAATCAGAAGTCAAACCCATCTTTGCTTACTAGGAGAAGAAAATCTATTCAACTTAAAATGGAATATGTATCACAGTACCACTTTTTATTGTTTACATCAAAAAGTGTAAAAAGCTCCTATTTTTGGAATAATTTCTTGGGGTTGTGAAGGTAATTTACAGTTCAGTTTAATGAATTCTGGTAAAATTTTTTTTTACTTTATCACATGAAAATTAACATTATCAATAGTCTTTTTCAAGGCAACTGCAAACTTGTCATTGTTCATTTTAAGGCAATCTGACTGCAATTATATATATTTAATTTTTATATTTATTTTTATATAGAATTTGATGGGTTATTTTTAAGTAATGGTCCAGGAGATCCAGTGTTTTGCAAGCAGACTATCTCCAACATTGCTGAGGTGCTAAATTTTTCTAAGCCAAAACCTGTTTTTGGAATTTGTTTAGGACATCAATTGTTAGCTCTTGCTATTGGAGCAAAAACATATAAAATGAAGTAAGTGATTTTTATATATTATTTAATTTAAATTTTCATATACTATAATTGTGAACTAATGGCTTTGCAATTTTTCTCAAATGCATTGAAGTTGTAAACTCATAATGAGATTATGAGTGAATCATAGCTATATATTAAGGGGATTGAACTAGTGCTTTACAATTGCAGTCTAATATCTTTTTGACAGGCTACTTTGGTTTCATTTCAACAATCAGTATCTTTTACATGGTATTATGAAAGGTGGATAATCGCATAATTATTCTGAACCAATTACGATGTGTAGATGACAAAAACAAACAAATATGAATGTTTTCGAACTCCTTCTGAGTCCTTCATCGGGTTTTCTAATGATTCCTCGATGAATCTTCATTTTGGAATAAAATTCAAACAAGAGTTTGAATAGAAGTTTGAAAAATCATTAAAACCACATTGTTCCCGCGTAGAGAGTTGCCCACCCGGGACTCAATGAACGGCTAATCTGTGCTGTCAATTGATTCCTGCCAGGCCATTGACAAAACCATTTCCTCTTTATTATTTATGCATGTAGATGTAAAACTGGATTTAAAAATGTGCACAGCCTCCAACCGTCTGAGATGTTCTATGGGGGCTGCAGGGAGGATGACTTTGACCTGGTTAATTTAAAGTCCGCTACAATGTCCAGATCTGTTGCATACGTACCAAGGGTGGTTCTCGCATGATGTTTATCAGCCTGATGTTCTTGTAATCTGATCCCTATGGAGCACTTATTTCACCCTAAGGTCTCTATTGTATCTGTTGTCCCTTGCAGGGACACTATATATGCCAGGGAGTCTGTTCGGGTTTGTAGAGTCTTTCCCATTACATAGCATGTTAAAAATAGTCGGGTACCTCCTGTAAACGAGACACACCCAGCATTTCCTGGCAATTTTGGCACATCTTAAGTACGGGTTAAAGGTGATACATTGTTGGATTGGTTATCGCTCTGCATGTCAACTATGGGAGTGTGTCCTGAGTGCATTCACAGATAACATTCTATCAGCCCATGTGTAACTTTGCAATAATCGTGTGCTGCAGCTATGTGCTCTATAAATGCTAATTTGGCATCAAGAGCCTGGGGATTGGAAGAATATGTAAAGGCTCTTCTGATTAATGCCTTGTATGCTACAATCTGGTACAAAAAAAAATCACATGACCCCACGGGTATGTGTAATAACATGGATCCTGGTTTACGATAAACTGATATGTGGATACCAGATCCTTTTACTCTAATATTTTCATCCAAGAAGTGAACCTCCAAGGGGCTAGATTGTTCTACTTCCAGGATCAATCTGTAGGGATTATTATTATTAATATTGACAAAAGCAGTCAGATCTGAAACAGTCTTTCAAAAATTAATGATGTCATCGATATACCTCCTATATAACAGTGTGGGAATCCGGTGGGTAAGAAATGATTTTTCTTACTCATTTGGCCTTAGATCAGGAAGATCTGCCCAGAGGGTCACTAGGATGGGTTTTAATAGTATTTGATGTTGGAGGCAGACCTGCTATAAGCTGGCATGCAAGGTGTGCTCCGCACGCGGGCGGCACGTCCAGGGGGCGGCAAATAGAGTGATCGATCACGTAATATTCAAAGTCATTGTCATGATACCCACTCCACCCAGGGCTGGATTTACATAAGGACATTTGGGGCCGGTGTCCAGGGCCCCCACAAAACTATGTTTAAACATAATTTTTTTTTTATTACTGCGACAGCCTAGTGTGGCCTAATCATGAGGACCACAGACAAAGAAAAATTAAATTTTTCTTTGCCTGTGGCCCTCATTAATACTACATCTCACAAAGCTCAAACCCAGGAAAAAACCTATGAAACATCGAAAAATTTTACATAGGTATTTTTGAATTAAATTAAAATAGTTTTACACAATAAAATATATGTATGTTTACAATAACCGTATTTTTAAATGAAATTTACAACTTCCTAGTTGAAATCTAGTTGAAAGTACAGTATTTTGTGTAAATTTTCTAAATCATCAAATTTGCCTACTCTTAAAGGGGGGCCCCCACCGAATTTGTGCCCAGGGCTCCTGGATTGGTGAATCCGGCCCTGACTCCACCTATAGGATAAGAAATCTTCCCAATGGAGAAAAAATTAACAGAGAATACAAATGTGCTTTACTTAAATCTGGCAAAACCATCAAAAAAATGAATAAGCAAATACTTTTTTGTTCTTGTTTACCTAGAAGTGGGTTTACTTGACATGACTATCATAAACATTTTGTCACGGTCAAAAAACATATTGACAAGATTTGCAAGTCCTTCTGAGCACATGTGAGAGTATTTGTTTTGCTCGAATGCGGTAATAACACGATCTAACGTGATTTCAATCATATCACTGATTGGTTTGACTATGTGCAACAAAAAATTGACCAAGTTTTCCAAAATAGTTGTGACTTGCCAAGCTTAGATATACAGTAAAACCTGCATTGTATGCTGGCTTACCTGGGTTTTACTTATGTTTTTTTGAAAACTAAAAGTTGCTATAATGGATTAAATATTTAACATTTTACATTTTGTTGGATAAAATTAGAAAATAAACTCTATTTTTATCATCATTTTTAATTTTTTAAACTAAACACACCCTGAATGCTTTTGTAGCAACTAAGTCTTTTCAGCAAGCTTCACCAGTGAAGTTCCAGCTTAGACTATTATTGATTTAATTTTTTATTATATTTTAATAAATAATTTATATTTAAGAAGTTCCCTCGTGATTATAATATTGTAGGTATGGTAATCGTGGTCATAATCAACCTGCTGTTCATTTAAGAACAAAAAGATGCTGCATTACATCACAAAATCATGGCTTTGCAGTTAGTACCGAGTCTCTACCCTTAGGATGGTCTATGTTATTTCAGAATGCAAATGATCATACAAACGAAGGAATTGTTCATGACTCTTTACCATATTTCAGGTAAGTAGCCTATTTTTAAAACTTACTTGTGCAAATTTTATTATAAAATGATTTCTTTAATGTAAGCGTTCAGTTCCATCCTGAACATAAGGCTGGACCAGAAGATTTAGAAGTTTTATTTGATGTATTCTTCAAATCTGTTGAAAATCATTTGAAGGAAACTACAAAGTATGCCTTTAAGTACATTATTAAAATTTAATTTTGTAAATTATTGATGATATATTAAAAAGTGAATTAATATTTTAGATTATGCTTAAAAGATTTAATTGATTATTACATGCAACCGAGAATACCGGAGTCCATTAACTTGAAACCGGTTTTGAAACGTGTAAATAAAGTTCTTATTCTTGGTTCTGGAGGTTTATCCATTGGTCAGGCTGGAGAATTTGATTATTCTGGTTCACAAGTTTGTATTAATTCTGAATATACAGAATAAATTTGGAATGTTTGGATATTTTCTTCAATTTTACAAATTTTCTTGAATCTTCTCTTATAGGCCATTAAAGCTTTAAAGGAAGAAAAAATAAAAAGCGTGCTGATTAATCCAAACATTGCTACTGTGCAAACATCTCCCGATCTTGCCGATAAAGTGTATTTTCTTCCTATCACCATAGAATATGTCACTCAAGTTAGTAATTTTGTTGAAATAATCCCTACTAATAATAGTTTGTGTATTAATAATTTATATAAGAAATGCTCTAAACCTATCAATTTTGACACATTTTGTTGTAGTAATTTGTAATCTATTACATAATTTTAATGAAGTAATGATAGTTTTTGTTTCACTTTATTCAACAATTTTTATAGGTGTAGGTATAAATAATCAACACTTACTGGAATTGATTCTATAAAGTAAAATAACCTTTTTCTGTTCCAGCATAAATTTAACTATTTAAAAACGTTTTCAACTGCTTTTAGCAGTCTTCGTCAGTTAATCGTACAATGAAAAGAACGAAGAATTCTAATTTACAAAATATAAGAATGATGAATTCTATCTCTTGATGATCAATAGGGTGATTCCCACGCCAAGTATTGTATTCTAAGCTGAAGAAAAACACTGGGATTAGCGTTATACTTAGTGTGTTCTTTTATTGCAAGCACTTTTGATGCACTTATGGACGTTGTCATAAGGCAAAAACGAAACTTAGTGAGAAATCAAGCAGAAATTATCCAACAAAAACAGAATGCTTAACAGTTTGAATTAAAAACTTCTTTCCAAATCGTTAGGAACATGCATCAAATGTTCAAAAGTGTTCAAACTTGAACGAATGGCAAAACTCCGTGATAGGTGAAGCGGTGCATGCGTGGATCTAGGCTCATGCTACACATTTGCTGTAGGATGTTTATCGTTGTTTAATCGCTTGTACAGCATGACCCGTACACTGGGTAGGTCGAGTGTGGGAGAGTTGCATGCCTCCAAAGTGGTGGTTAGTTGAGTCTCCCATATGAAAACGATTTTCCGATTATTACAGTTTCTGAGCATAACTGACTGAGACCACAGCAGGTTGTAACTCTGCTCTAGCACCTTTCTTGATAGCTCTGTAGTGTGTCTTCTCCTCATAACATCATCCTGGTGCTCCACAAGCTGGCTGGCAAGCATTCTGGTAGTAGCCCCGATATACTGCGTGTTTTCTCCCGTGGTACGATTCTCCATTGGAATGGCATAGACGCCCAACTTTTCGAGAATGAAAAACTTGTCTCTATCATTGCAAATGAGTTTGCGTGGATTTGGAAGTGGGGATAGTGATAGGACAAGGTTGTTCTGCTTGAAAATGTGGCAGATTTGGATGGAAAAGGGTCCAAGGTATGGCAATGATGTTTGGGCCACAGATAATTCCCTCTTGCTGTATAGTGTAGCACTTGGGAACAGAGATTTTTTTACCATACTGAGCACATACATAAACTTGCCATGTGGAAAACCTGCAGTGCATACCACCAAACAGGTGTTGTCTATCAGCACTTGTGAAGATGATATTAAGAATGTCCTTCTGATGAGGGCAGCAATGGCGGCATTGACATATCGTGAGGGCTGGAAAGCCTCTGCTGGGATAATATGTGGTGCTAAATTAGATTTGTGATGCACCGAGAATGGTGACTATTCAGGAGCTTTACGTATGTGTAAATCTAAGAACGTTATTGCAGTGTCATTTTTTTTCTCCCACATAAAGTTTCCACATTTTTATGCAGCAACTCTTGAGAGTTGCTGCATAAAAATGAGGAAAGTCTTGTCCGTGTCTTCCCACACTATCAGAATGTCGTCAACATAACGTAAATAGAGCCGCGGGTAGTGTATAGCAAGCGGGGAATTGAACGTTCTCTGCTCAATCTCTCTCATGACGAATTCCTCTAGGATAGCAGATAAAGTGGAACCCATAGGGACCCCTTGTTTTTGTAAATAGATTTTCTGATTAAAACGGAAGTAATTAGTCTCCATTACAAAGGTGAGCGCTTCTTGTATATTGAGAACTTGTTGGATGTTGAAGCCCTTTTTTAGAAGCAGAGAGTTAGCTAGCATTACAGCCTTGAAGGTGGGCACTGAAGGATATAAGGATATCACATACAGTTTGTAGAATGTGTAGGTGTTAGGCTGTAGGTCACCAATGCTGGCCTTGATGGTGGATTTAGCAACTACCGAAGAAGGAGTAACATATGGAGAATCCGGAAAAAGTGCATGAAAGAATTTAGCCAGCGCTTTTTCTAAATAATAAGTGGGATGAGATCTTTTGTTCACAAGCGGACGTAATGGCCAGTTTTCCTTATGCATTTTTGGTTGGAAGAACAGTCTGGGACATGCAACGTTGGAGGGGGAATCAAGGGATTCAATTAGGGTTGCTGAAACACCTGGTAGGGCAATTATTCTTCTTGCCTTCCTTAAGATCGTTGGTGTAGGGTCTTCACTCAACACCGAGGATTGCGATTGCGTTAGAAATTCATTGGCCCTGAGAAGAAAATAGTTTTCTCTGCACAGCGTAAACTTTCTGTCCTTGTCGGAGACTAAAAGTCTCAAGCTGGCTCTGGTAAGGAAGCGTCCTACTGTTCGGTAATCCACAATGACATTAGGCTTGCCAGATGCTTGTTTTGCCATAGCAAGTTTTGTGATTATGGACAGTTCCATTTGTGGATATGTAGTGGCTGTCTGGCAGGACTTGAGTGCTGCTAACGTGGCCGGGATCAACTGGGAAAGATTGGTGTTGGCAGGGGGAATATACTTTGGTTCTCGTTGTAGGATTTTATGCACTGCGTCAGGCACGTTTTCATCTGTGTAGTTGTAATACGGAATATTTACCTCCACTTTGCTCCACTTGTATGATGAGTGTACTAACCACTGGAGCTTCTTGCTCAATTTCTTTTGTAGCACCTGGGTAGTGTAGGAAGCTATACTGTGTATTTTACCCAGCTGTTCGTAAAGTTGAGAAGGATCACACACTTTTGTGAACCGTAGGTGCGTTGTGTAGAGGTTGATTTCTGCATCTGCGAGTTCCTTTTGTTTGCTCCTAATCAGCTTATGTTAATTCCAACCTGGTATATGTCGGCGCTACGATGAGGAGCTTAAAACAAAGAATAAATGAACATAAACATTCTGTGAACATGAGTGTTGATTCTACAGTACTGGTGGCTTTTGCAAAGCAACAAGGGGTATCAGTATTCTGAGATAAAGCCTCTATCATTGGGGCCACAAGATCAAGACAAGCGGTTAAGCACATTGAAAAAATGGAAATACATAGAGCTCATTTAACTACGCACTGCATCAACCATAGAGATGCGGACAGTTCGGCATCAGCCTGGAAATCCTTTTTTAATAACTTAAATTAACAGAACATCACTATGGACAGCATTATCGTTTCATTTAATTTATCTTAATATTTATTTTAAATTTGCATATGTGTTTATTTTTATCATTTTATGTATTGTACGTTTGGTATAACGCGCAAGTGCGTTACCGTTAAAGCGCACAACTGCTATAGATGTTTGTTTTTATATTTCATAAATTAGAATTCTTCGTTCTTTTCATTGTATGATTAACTGACAAAGACTGCTAAAAGCAGTTGAAAACATTTTAAAATAATTAAATTTATGTTGGAACAGAAAAAGGTTGTTATTTTATGATGTAGATATAGAATTATACTTTGAATATTTGTTGAATTATATAGAGATGTTGGTGTAAGTGTCATTAATAATTGTTGGTTTTTATTTGGACATTGAAACAATAGAATATTAAGTCGGATCTACTTCTGTATGATATATAAAACATTAGCATTTTTGGCATGAATGTCTATGGGCATACTTGGTAATTACAGTGTAATGCTCTCTAACTTCTTAGCAAATTGGTCATAAAAAAATGATTTAGGTATCATTATTAAGAGAATGAAAAAAATAAAGAATGTTTTTTCGAAACATTGAATAGTTTCAGATATACAGTAGAGCGTCATTTATCCAAATCAGTTGGGGACTGGGATTGTTCGGATAACCGATTATGTACGAAAAAATATATTAACCTATCCAATGTTGAAATTTTTTTCTGTTGCATGTTGCTTCGTGTTGAATTTTTGTCGATTTTAAGCCTAACGAAAATTTTTATAATAATAATCGAGGCTATTGTTTCGTTAAAAGTTATTTCTTTATTTCGTACAAACAAAATAAATATATTGAAAAATATAAAAATAAAAAAAATTATACTTTAGAAGTTAATCTAGTATCAAAAACGTTTGATTCGGCACGACGCGGTCCGACCGGAAAGCTTTCGGTTAACCGGCTTTCGGATAAATGATGCTCTACTGTATTGCATTTTAAAGTTTATGTGCATACAATAATGCAGCAGCAGATGATGAGTCATCAAATACTTGGCAGTACTCTGCAACATACACAACGAATCATTAGCATAAGAGTTATAGTGATTAATTATGATAACGCAATAGAAAATGCATTACTTTGACATTGGTCATACTATAAATAAGATGAATTATACTACATCTAACCAACCGTTCGTAGCTGTAAGCAATTAAGTGATGGTTATTGTAAATTAAATAAACTGAGTGATTCTCAAATTTTCATTTTATTTCTTTCAAAACATGTACAAAAATCAGATAGTGTGTCCATAGACCTACTGTGACTATTTTCAAATGATCGTTCAGATTTCTGTAAGTTATAATATTGAATTGTATATTGGAGTACTGTTGTTTATTGAAATAGGATCAGCTGCTGTGATTAGTATTTTATTTGCATGTCATGCAGAAATGAAGAATCTGTTCACTTTTAAAGTTTCACTAATCATTTTAAGCTATAATAAGAAAGATTAAACAACTAGTAACTATCTTGTATGAATATTAATAATTATGTAATTAAACTAATTTAATACATAATTATAAAAATTTTGAAAGAAAAGGTTGGCCAAGTGAGGTGACTCAAAAATACATCATCTATCTGCCTGATGTGCAGATGCATTGCCTGTTATATTACTAGAATCCTCATCTTTTCTCCAGGCTTATTTATATAATTTAGATGTATAATACAATTGTACAAGCTAATTATTGCTGTAATAATTGAGAACATTGTTATCTATACCCCTTCATTGCACTCAACTAGTCATAATATGAGCAATTAAGCTTTGGTTTAGTTGTCAATGTAATAATGTTTACTTATAATAATAAGTTTAATTATTTTGAATATATTTATTATAAAGTAAATTAATAATTATTCTATATTACTGAAAGGTTATCAAATCTGAGAGACCAGATGGTATTCTTCTGACATTTGGAGGTCAGACAGCTTTAAATTGTGGAGTTGAATTGGAAAAAGCTGGAATTTTTGACCAATATAAAATTCAAGTTCTTGGCACTCCCATAACATCTATAATTAGCTCTGAAGACAGAAAATTATTTGCCGAGAAAGTTGCAGAAATTAACGAAAGTGTTGTTCCAAGTGCTGCTGCATATTCTGTTCCAGAGGTAATGGCTTAATGATTAAGTAAAATAAATCAAGTATTAATATTCAATTATTGATTTAAATAATTCATTAATAGGCTTTAGAAGTCGCAGAGTCATTAGGTTATCCAATCTTAGTTAGATCAGCCTATGCACTTGGTGGATTGGGATCCGGATTTGCAAACAATCAAGAAGAATTGAAAACTTTAGTAACTCAAGCATTGGTTCGTTCTTCTCAAGTTCTATTAGATAAGAGTTTAAAAGGCTGGAAAGAAGTAGAATATGAAGTTGTAAGAGATGCTTATGATAATTGTATTACGGTAAGAGCTTTTGATTTAAATTTATTGTATCTAGTATAATTTAGAAAGAACAGTTACACAAGAAATTGTAATTTTTGAAGTTCAGTAATGGTTTTTCTCAGACAAGATGGAAAGGAAATGTATCCTTCACCAAGCTCTTTAGCTTTAAGCTGTTTGTGGGTGGAGTGAATAAGGGAGGAAGGAATGGAGTTGGTATTGTAATTGACAAAGTTCGAAAAGACAGTGCCTGTGAGGTTAAATGAAAGTGTGATAGAATTATGAGCATTAAGTTGGACATTGGTGGAATTTTCATTACGATTGTGTGTTTGTTTGCTTCTCAACCAGGTAGTGGAGAAGAAGGAAAGACAAACTTTTGGACAGATCTTGACCAAGTTATAATGTGTGTTCCTATAAACAAGAAATTAATCTGTGGGGGCGATTTAAATAGTCATGTTGGGAAGAGGAAGAATGCGAAAAGAAGAGTTCTTGGGAGGTGGAGTATGGGAGAAAGGAATGGAGAGGGAGAAAGACTAGTCAATCGTGCTGTGGCTTTTGACCTTGTGCTAGTTAATGCTTACTTTGAGAAGAAAGCGAACCAACTGGTTACATACATGAGTGGATGTAGATTCAACCAAATTGATTTTTTCTTGTGCCGCAGGAGACATCTGACAAGTGAGAGAAGTGAGAAACAGTAAGGTGTTAAATGGAGAAAGTGTTATTGCACAACATAGTCCTCCTGGTGGATTGCGACTTTCTTATGGGCCATTGTAAGAATTTTGTTAGCAAGATTGAACAAAAGATCAAATGGTGGAGATTGAAAGAGGAGAATTAAGGAAAGAGAAGATAAAGAAACTTACCATTTGGCAAATAAAATAAGTAAAAAGGCAGTGGCTATTGCAAAAGCAAATGCTTTAGAAGAGGCTTATAAAGTTTTCAAAAGGAAAGTTTTTTGGTGAAAGAGAGTTGATGAGAATTGTCAAAGCAAGAGATAAGGCATCAAAAGATTTTACCTTTATTAAACTGATTAAAGATGATAAAGGAGTGGTATTACAAGATTACGAAAGAGTCAAGGAAATATGTCACTCACCAAACCATCATCAGTTCATGACATGAAAGAAGAAGAAAACTTCTTACAAACATTTTTGTCTATATGAAATAGACATCTTCAGGTCTCAACAATATCGAACCAAAGGCTAGTAAAATAGAACGCTTTCAAAAGATCGGGTTGATATCAAACGAATGATATCAACCCGATCTTTTGAATATTGTTGGTTCGATATTTGAGACCTGAAGATGTCTATTTCGTATAGACGAAAACGTTTGTAAGAAGTTTTCTTTTTTCATGTCGTGAACTGGTGATGGTTCGACGAGTGATATATTTACAATAACTCAGGGTCAAGGATAGATGGAAAGTATATTTTAGGAATTTATTGAATGAAGAAAACCCCAGAACTTTATAGGAGAATGCACAGGCAAATGAAGGAATGGTACAAGATATTAGCAAAGAAGAAGTGGAAAGTGTGCGTAGGAAAATGAAGATGGCAAAAGCAGTAGGCACTGATCGGATTCTGGTTGAGGCTTTGAGAGGTTTGGGTAAGGAGGGAATTGATATTCTCTGGGAACTTATGAAGAAACTCTGGCAGCAGGAGAAGATCCCAGATGAATGGAGGAAGAGCAGTCTTGTGCCAATCTATAAAGGTAAATGGGATGTACAGAATTATGGAAATTACAGAGGTATAAAGTTATTGTCCCATACTACGAAGATTTGGGAGAAAATTGTAGAAAGTAGGATTAGGCAGGAATCTGAGATTGGAGATGAACAGTTTGGCTTTTTGCTGGGAAGGAGTACGACTGATGCTATCGTTGCTCTAAAACAGCTGACGGAAAGGCACAGGGAAATGCAGGAAGCTTTGCACATGGTGTTCATAGATCTAGAAAAGGCGTATGATAGGGTACCAAGGCAAGAGGTATGGAGATGTTTGATGGAAAAGAATGTTCCAGAAAAATATGTTAGGCTCGTCAAGGAAATGTACGAGGGAGCAGAGACCCAAGTTAAGAGTAGTGTGGACACTACAGAAGGGTTCTTCGTTAATGTTGGTTTATGTCAGGGATCGGCCATAGCCCTTATTTGTTTGACCTGATAATGGATGTGTTAGTGTGTGACATGAAGTATGAGGCTCTGTGCAGTATGCTGTTTGCAGGTGATATTGTGCTATGTGAACTTTCCCAAAACAAGGCTGAGAAGAAACAGGAAGATTGAAGGAAAGTTTTTGAAGAAAGGGGCATAAAGATTAGCAGAACTAAAACAGCTTATATGACTCTGAATGGTAAAGAAGAGTGTAATATTAAAATCCAAAATGTGCCACTTCCTTTGGTTCCGAGTTTTAAATATCTTGGGACATTTGTTGAGATGGGAGGAGGATTGGACTCTGAGGTGCAGCATAGAATTCAATGTGGATGAATGAACTGGAGGAAGCTGAGTGGTGTGTTATGCAACAAGAAAGTTAGCTGCAGTCTCAAAGGAAAATTGTATAAATCGGTTGTTAGACCTGCAATGTTTTATGGAGCGGAGACACGGGCAATAACAAGAGCCCAAGAAAGAAAGATGGAGGTGGCGGAGATGAGAATGTCAAGATGGATGTGTAGAGTGTCAAGGAAGGATAAAATAAGGAATGATTTTATTAGAGATTCTGTTAAGGTGGGCCCCTTGAGCAAAAAGATGCAAGAATGTAGGTTGAGGTAGTTTGGCCATGTAGAGTGAAGAAGTGATAATTATGTTGGAAAGATGATCAGAAAACTGGTATTAAAAGGAAAGAGGAAGACCAAAGATGCATTGGAAAGATAAGGTGGAAGAAGACTTGAAACAGAGGGGACTTAAGAGAGAAGAAGCCCTTAATAGGAAGAAAGGGAAGAAACATATTAGAGAAAGAAATGCCGACCCCATATAAACATGGGAAAAGACGAAGATGAAGAAATATTTTTTCTGAGAAAATCCTTTATAAACTGGAAACACAACCAATTAAAAAAAAATTTAACAAAGATTATAAAAAAATGTACTTACAATTATGAAGTACAATTTATTAGAATAATAGCACTTTGTCCTTTGTTACCATTAAAGGTATAGGAAACTTTGGATGATCAATCAAAAAATTTTTCTTACAAAGAATAAATACAGCAATGTTGTAAGTTAGCTGTTCTTATTAACAAGTTACAAGAAGAACTTAAATCTTGAACATTTATCTATTATAAAATTGGGGAATAACATTTGAAACTCTAAATAAATAAATCTGGTTCCCAGCTAAGTCTACTCCTTGCAAATAAATGTTTATTTGATCATCCAATATAAATCAAAGTATTCTGTTCTGTAATAAGTTCATCTTGATTTTGATAATGCATTTATCTTTAGTGTTATCTGTGTACAAAATCATTCAGCTCACATCATCATCCTGTATGAAATCCAAACATTTTATTACATATCAATACTTAAAGTTTTTGATATGAAATATTATGTTGATATATTTCAAAAACTTCAAAAATGTTTGAGCTTTACACAAATCTATAAAGAAACCTGTGTTGGAGTCAGAAGTCAATATATAATGTACAGTGTGTTGAACATCCCTAGCTTTGAGGATTAATTTTGGGAAAAGAAACGTGAGTATAATACTGTAGATAATAGTAATAGAAAGTGTATTTGAGAAGGTTAACTACTTCATTAAATTAATACATTTCCACATTTGCTCCTCACAATTTCTGGTCTGTATTTGATTTTGGTTGATGTGCGAGCAAGCATGTTAAGTGTCACACTGTTAATGGCTCTCACGATTCTTATAAGTGAGGCTCAAGTGCCTGGCACTTTTATAGCAAACACAGAATTCTTAACATGCACACAAAGAAAAAAGTTTAAAGAAATGATGTCAGATGATTGGATAGATCAAGAATTGGGGTTAGTGATCTAGACTGAGGAGCAGCAGCAGTCCTTTCAAGCATATGTACTGTACATACGTACTCAAGGTCAAGCTGCATAGTGCCATAAATTGCCACTTGGCAATTTTTTATTAAAGTGGGAGTAAAACCTCTAGTCTGCTTATTTCAACATTCAATGTGAAATTGAATCACAGAGCACACTTTACAAAAAACAGCAGAATGTTGATCTCCTGTGCAATGGAAGTCTCGTGCACCACACACCTAGCAATGTCATAACATCATATGGCAAGTTCAAGCAGGAAAGCAGGAAGGAACTGAAGGCAGTTTTCAATCAATGCCATCAAGTATTTCCAGTTTGGAGATTTTTTATTGACTGACAGAAAACTTGGGAAATTTTTGGGGTGACATTTTTTTTCCACCTTGATCTTTTTTTTAGTAGACTAAAGCAAAAAATGTTTGACCTGACAGACTATCTGAAATATTGTGTAAGCATTGTGATCAAGTGTGTTATTCTGAATTCATTAAAAAATTATTAAAAAATGATTCCTATTTCTGAGTAACAGTTTAACATGTTACTTTTGCTTTCCAGACTCTTAAACTGGTAAGGCTATCAGTATCTGCATTACTTAGTAAGTAAAACTGGTAGCAATAAATAATTTTAAGTGGCAAAAAAATTTAAAGCTGACAAAATGGTTGGCAATTTTTTAAAATTTCCAAGTGGTCCTTGGAAACTTGGAGTGTTAACCAACATTCTACAATACATTTTATTCATGTATTTCAACAAATGAATTTTATGGACAGTTTAAACTAGGTATGTTCAAGGAAAACATTATGTACTCTCAAGTACCTTAAGACTTGTTTTTCAAAGATAGATTTCATAACTCAAAAATAGTTAGAAACATGTGGTATGTTGATTTCAGAATAAAATAAAATAGGCTTTTGAGAGAAGTTATTGATATATTTCTAAATCTCAAGATATTGGCATTTTATTTTTATAATTTAAGATTTCTTTTTCAGCATACCACACATATACAAGTATTAATTTGTAAATTTGAATTTTAAATTAATTTTGTATTACTTTATTTTGTAGGTATGCAATATGGAAAATGTCGATCCTCTAGGAATCCATACTGGTGAATCAATAGTTGTAGCTCCAAGTCAGACTCTCACAAATGAAGAATATAATCGTCTACGCACAACTGCTATTAAAGTGATAAGACATCTTGGAGTGGTCGGAGAATGTAATATTCAGTATGCCCTAAATCCAAATTCCGAAGAGGTTAAATTACTTTTCTTTCTTTAATTAAAAGTGAAATATAATTAAACTTATTAATTCTATCAACAATTTAGTTTCATATTGTGGAAGTAAATGCCAGATTGTCTAGGAGTTCAGCACTTGCCAGCAAAGCCACTGGTTATCCTTTGGCTTACATTGCTGCAAAACTCGCACTGGGCATATCCTTACCAGAACTGTGTAATTCGGTAACAGGTTCGACCACGGCATGTTTTGAGCCCAGTTTAGATTATTGTGTTGTGAAAATACCAAGATGGGATTTAGGAAAATTTGCAGGTGTCAGTAATAAGGTATTGTCAAATTCATTTGCATAATATATTATTATTAAATTAGATGAATAATCAATTAGAAAACATAATTTCTTCAATAATTATTTATTTATATTGTTTATATAAAATATTAATATGATGTATATAATTGCATAATTTTTTTTAATTGAATGTGTTGCTGTGGAATCAAAAACACTGCAATACTTCAGTTAATGTGTGCTTGTCTCCATGGCAACAATGTTCAAACAAACATGTGTTTATAAGCATCTCTGATGGTCAGTGTGAAGGATTATCTGGATCCATATAATAATAAATAAATAAATTTTACTGTTATTTCATTAAACATTTAATGAAATAACAGTAAAATTTATTTATTTATTATTATACGGATTATTATTTATTATTATATTATACAGTAGAGCATCGATTATCCGACTTAATTGGGGACTGGAGTTGGTCGGATAACTGAAAAGTCGGATAACCAAAAAGTATGAAAAAATACATTATTAGTATAGTGTATTAGGCCCGGTTTAAATACTAGCCTCCCTTTCGTGGTCGAGCCAGTGCTGCCAGCTAAAACGTGCAAAAATTTAACAAAAATAATATTAAAGTAGCCAAGACATAACCAAATATTGTAGCGCCACATCACTGGCGGACATTTGAATTTGCCGACTAGAACGCGGTCGGTTAACCGATAAGTCGGTTAATTGGGGGTCGGATAATCGATGATCTACTGTATTATTATTGTCATTAATTTGCATAATCTGTTGCTTAAGCAGCATATTTCTTAAAGGAAAACTGATTTCAGTAAATTTAAGGCCAATTCAAACTTGTGAGAATTGCAATTAGAATGACCGTAAGTTGCTTGAGCAATGGCTCAAGCAGCTTATGGTCATTCTTGCATATATGTTGCAATATCATCATTAAAGTCCAAAACTGTATGCAATCAGAAGTCCAATGGTGCCAGATCTTAGATGTAAGGAGATGTGGAATAACCTGTAATGTTGGGTTCATAAGCATCTTTGTCACATCATTATTAGTGTCATCTCATGTTATTGTAATTCAAGGGGGGAAAATGATTTTTTACATCTTTATTCTAAGTACTCATAAGGTTTCACAATACTCCCTTTCTCTCTTTGCATGCAATCTTCCAATGTCAAAAATCCAGTTGTTGATTACTACTTTACAAAATGAGGACAAATTTAAACTTTACTGTTACCACAACAATGCAATACAATGTACTAAGAGACTTCATATGTGCAGACCAGACACTTGTGGCTACTAAACATTAGTGATTGTGTGTGAGGGTCACAAGCAATGTTTCCTCTAAGCTGCGTGGCTGCGCACTGCTCAAATTGTTGCCGTGCTCAAGAATTTATGTGCCGCGCAAGTGAGCATGCACACTAATTTGAATTGTTGTTTACTTATTTCTCACTCTGTCTGCAACGTGATTATTGCTAGGTATATTTCGATTAAATACATTAAATCATTGATAAAAGATAATATTTTGTATGGAAGTACGTTTTAAAATGAATTTTAGTCTCTATTTTATAATTAATTATTTTAATTTTTATAGGAAAAAATAAGATTTTATATATGTATGCTCAAAAATTTTTTGCTCAGAATCTGCTCAGCAAAAATTTATTTTTTCAGAGAAGTATATGTTCCACTCATCTACAAAAAAAATTAGAGGGAACATTGGTCACAAGACTGGAAATGGGGTCATCACATGATGATAGTTCATGTGATGTGATCAAGTTTTCCTGACACCACCTAGGTTTTTGTTTATGCCTAAGTCATGAATATCCATATAGGGAATTAGAGTAAGAGAATGGAGGAAGAATTTGGGAGGCAACACAAAAGTAAATCACTCAGATACATTATTAGATAACAATGAAAATTCTGCACGAAAAGAATCAGCCTGGATAGGACTCAAACTTGCAACTACCACTTACCATGAGGATGCTTTGCCAGTTACACTGCCCAAACATTTATGCAAAGGATCAGATAAAAGTCTAGGTAGCGTAATTGGCAATGCATCCACATGGTAACAACAAAAAAATTTATTTAAATATGAAATGATTAAACAAGTAAATAACAAACTGAGAGATTTACCAATAGTTCTTCACTAAAGTCACGTCTAATTTTGCAATTTGAGAGAAAAAGAAAAGAAAGAGAGTTTACAATTCACACCACATGATATTTACCTGAGGTCTAAATTGGCACAGTCTTTGATAGTTGTCTTAGGAGATCTTAGTCTTTGTTGGTGTAAAATGTTCTTTTAACTCCTCAAAGTTAATTTTCCACAAAAAAAAAAAAAAAAGTATTATACAATCCTCTGGCAAATGAGAGATGAGAAAGAGAACTTCCCATGCTGTATTAAGAAAGTGTGAGGGACACACTAAGACAGACAAGAGAGTGTGTTGAGACTAAGGAGAGATCGAACCTTCCTCCCTCTTCTGTTTCTTTTTTATATATTTTCTTTTGTCAAGCATTGGCACCTGACCAAATTTGGTCATCGTGTTTCCTAACAATTGTCCATTGTTCAATTAATATTTCAAACAATACTTCCCTGGAAGCATAGTTATCTTGGGAAGATGTATCATCTTTGAAAGAAGTTAGAAATTAATAAAAATTTATTAAATTCCTGATTGAAATTTGCAATCTTAGGTTTGGTTAAATTTTTAACAAATTTTAAACATTAATAGTACCTGAATATTAAATAATTTAATTTGAATTTGACAATAATGATCAAAACAAGTGACGTAACTATTAATGTACTTGTCCGACTTGTATCCTTGCAGATTTGAGTCTCGCTCGTGGTTAAATTTTCTTTTTACCAGATATTTCTAAATTATTATTAATTAATTAATTTCTAATTATTAAAGTTGTTACAAAGTAGTGATGCCATCTATGATATAATACATAAAGAAAACATATGTTTGATCTTGACTTGTAATAAAGAATAAACAATCATCATCTTAGTTCTGTGGCAGAGAATGAAATAAAAGCATAAGAAACACTAAAAGCAATAAGAAGCAATAAAACTTGATAATTAATAGAATATGTAAAAGTTTACATCACACCTTTCACCTTGTGATGGCACACCGGTTGCGAAACACTGGCCAATAACTCTATCCTGCACTTAAACAACACTCTGCCTCCTGGCTGCCTTATACAGGGCTATGCGAATGTGTTAGGGTTAATCATATTTGTCAATTGTTCACGATAGGAGGCGCCTTTTCGTGTAAGATCAAAGTTGGATGTGTACGAGTTAATAAATGTTCTTGTTACTTTCGTCTCGCCCTGTTTTTGATTCGTTCGCGGTTATAAGAAATCACCACAGGTTATGGGCCCAGGTCCCGTGAACGAATCTCAACAGTCGAATTTGTCTGAAAGAAAGGAAATAGCATAAATTGAGAACCCCCGCAAGTTGCGTCAAGACACGTGTCAGCCACATCTTTGTTCATCGTCTGCAATCGCCATCTTTGACGAACTTCACTTGTCGGTCAACCTCGTCAGTGTTCACAAGTGATTGTGCATTGCCTCCCGTTATCACGGTAAGTGTATTTAGATAAGACACAAAACTAATTAAGTAAATTATTTAGTCTGTCAATATGGATATCGTGAAATCTCAAATGGAAACTTTGTCAGAAGACTCGCAGGGAAATATTAATTATATCTCATGGAAGTTTAAGCTAAATCTTACGTTGAGATCGAAGGACTTGTACGACGTTGCGAACGGAATCATTCTTAAACCTGAAGATGCAAATAATGCGGCAGATGTCGCAGTGTGGATTAGAAAGGATTTAGACGCTCAAACTTGTATAGGTCTAAATGTGAGCAGTAATATCGCAAAGAAAATTGCAAATTGCACCTCTGCGTACAGTATGATACACAAATTAGAAACCTTGTATGGTAAAAGGTCCGATCTCACAATTGAAGGACTACAGAGAAATTTTTTTAATTATAAGTATGATTCAAGTAAGTCTGTAGCAGAGAATTGCTTATCAGTTCAACAATATGCAGAAGACTTAAAAGCTGAAGGAGAAACAATTAAGGAAAGCTGGATTATAACAAGAATGCTCGGAATACTGCCACCGAAACTATATCACTTCAGGACGTCATGGGATAACGCTAATCCAACAGACAAGAACATCGACACTTTAATTGAGCGACTTCGACTGGAAGAAGACAGACTGAAGGAAGACGACAAGAAGGAACCAATCGCACAGAATGCCCTCATTTCAAAACAGAAAACGCAAGGTAACAAGGACAGAAGTCAGCAGAAAAATTCAGGAGTCGAATGTTTTAAATGTGGACAAAAGGGACATATAAAGAAATATTGCAAGAGTAAGTCGTGTCAGAAATATTTCGAATATTGCAGGAAAACCTACAATTGTAACAACTGCAATCAAAAGGGCCATTTTGCAAGGGAATGTAAAAATGAGAAGTCAGACGAATCAAACAAAGGAGATAAGACCAAAGGACAACGACGAGCTCTTGTCACTGTAGGATTGACGTCTACGAAAATAAATGACAAGAACTCAAGACGAAACCGACAGGATATTTGGTATCAAGATAGTGCTGCCACACAGCACATGACCTTCAGGAAAGAATGGCTGACAAACTACAAAGCGCTGGAGGAGTATACGAAGGTGATACTCGGGAACAACACAGAAATCAATGGAATCAGAGTAGGTGACGTCGAACTCGAGGCCTTTAATGGAAGGGAATGGTATCCAGCAACCGTGAAAGACGTTTTATATGTTCCTAATATATCATTCAATCTATTTTCGGTTACCCAAATGTTGGATAAAGGGTTTATTCAGACTGCCAATGCCAACACGTCAGTTATCGAAACGGCCGATAGAAAAGAGCAAATAGCAGTAGCACAACGACTCGAAGGATTATATCAAATGATGTTCCGCAGAGAGGTCACAGGAATGTGCATGATGGCCAACTCAATCAAAGTCTAGCACGAAAGACTGGCACATCAGAATGTGAAGTACTGCAAGAGTATTTTGGACAGAAACAATATAAGATATATTGATGACTGGGACAACAACGTTTGTATTGGCTGTGTCTACAGCAAACAACATCATATCTCTCACCCAAGAAATAACAAGGTAGCGAAGGAAGTATTGGATCTGATACATGTTGACTTAGGTGAAATGGATACCTTATCTCTGGGAAGGGCAAGATATTTTCTCTTATTCAAGGACGACTTTTCTCATTTTAGAACTGTGTATTTTTTACGAATTAAGAACGAAGCCCCTCCAGCATTGAATAAATACATGAAACTAGTTGAAAATCAATTTGGAAGAAAAGTGAAAAGCCTAAGGTCTGACAACGGGACAGAAATCAAAAATTCGACTACCAGAGAGTTATTGGAGGAGCTTGGAGTTTTACATACCAGAACAAACACATATACACCACAGCAGAATGGACGAATAGAAAGGGAGATGCGCACCATAGTAGAGTCAGCTCGATTTGTTTTACATGCCAGGAATTTAAGCGAGAATCTTTGGGCTGAAGCTATTAACTACACTGTATTCACCATTAATCAAACAGGAAAGAGCTCTGTAGATGACAAAAGTCCTGCCGAACTTTGGTTTGGACGTATGGTAAACATCTCAAAATTAAAAAGTTTTGGCTGTGAGTGTTACGTGTTGATTGAGGATCATAAAAGGAGAAAGATGGAGAGAAAGTCTATGAAAGGAATCTTCGTCGGATATGATCGCGATTCACCCTGTTATAGAATCTACTTACCAGATGAAAAGGAGGTTGTCTGCTCTGACAATGTGATTTTCAATGAAAAGTCTGAAACTAAAGGAAGCACTGCCAAAGTCGAGACCTGCATGAAAGAAAAAGGAACAGGAGAGAAGATAGAAGAGCCTGAAACTGAAGACGAAACCGTGGAGGATTTGGATGATAGATGTTCACAGAATCATTCACGATACATCACTCTAGAAGAAACCGATGACGGACCAGAACCGCCAGAGGAAACTCAACGAAGTTTACGAGATCGCCGAAAACTAAAGGTTCCAACCAGATTCAACGATTATGAGATGGGACTTATTCACAACTATGCCATGATAGGAGAAACCGAGGATATTTCAGTTAAGAAGGCTTTGAAGGACAAAGGACGGTATAAGGCTATGCAGAACGAGTACGACAGCCTGATCAAACTGAAGACTTGGAGCTTGGTGGAACCTCCAAGATATGCAAAACCTCTTACATGCAGATGGGTGTTATGTCGTAAGCAGGACGGCAGGATGAAAGCCAGACTTGTTGTGAGAGGATTCGAGCAAAGACAAGGCATCGATTATTCAGACACCTTCAGTCCCGTGGCCAGACATGCATCTATCAGACTCGTGCTCAGTCACGCAGCATCCAGTAAAATGAAAGTAACAGTTTTTGATGTCAAGACAGCTTACCTACATGCCAATCTCAAAGAAGAGATATATATGAACCAGCCGGAAGGATTCTCTGATGGGACAGAAAAAGTTTGCAAGCTTGAAAAGAGTCTGTACGGTTTAAAGCAAGCCGCCAAAGATTGGAACGACGAAATCTCTGACTTTTTTCTCACGATAGGATTCGCTAATACCGACGACGATCCGTGCGTTTATTATAACAACGACAGAAGTGTGATAATAATATTAGTTGTAGACGACGGGTTCATTGCCGCCCAAAATGAGAAGGACATTTTCAAGATTCTGAAGTTACTGAATGACAAGTTTGAAATTACTTATAAAAGGACTTTACAATCACACATGACATACCTAGGTATGAAGATCAAAGTGTCGTCTGAGGGAATTTTTGTGAGTCAACCTGATTACACAGAAAGAATATTAAAACGATTTGGGTATGATCAAGTGAACGCCGTGAATACACCGATGGAGCCAGGAATGAAAACGAATTCTGAAAATCTTGTCAATGACCAACCACTAGAAAAACAAAATCGTTACCTCGAAGCCGTCGGAAGCTTACTTTATTTAGCAACAATTTCCCGCCCAGATATAAGCTACGCCGTCAATTATCTGAGCAGATTCAGTAATCGACCTATGAAAAGTCACTGGAAGATGATTAAAAGAATTTTTCAGTATTTAAGAGGAACTACACATTTTGGAATATTTTTTAACCGAGATCCGAAATTGATAGCATATACAGATGCGGATTACGGAGGAGACGCCAATAGTCTACATTCCACAAGTGGAGTTCTTATCATGAGAGGAGGTCCAATTGTATGGTATTCAAGAAAGCAGCGTCTCGTGGCGAACTCAACAGCTGAAGCCGAGTACCGTGCAGCAGTTTTATCTATCGACGATATCTGCTGGGTACGAAGAATAGGAATTGAACTGAGATTATTAAAGAATGATAAACCCACCCCGTTACTTGTCGACAATCAGTCGGCAATTCACATGCTTAAAAACGCTCACCAAGGAAAGATAACCAAGGGTAAAAAGCATATTGAGATTCAGAGAAAATTTATTCAGCAGCATATTGGCACGACTGTTGAACTGCAACATATTAAAAGCGTCGATCAGCTTGCTGACATATTAACAAAACCTTTGAATCGTGTAATATTCGAAAGGTTACGCTGTAATATGATTAAGGAGGAGTGTTAGGGTTAATCATATTTGTCAATTGTTCACGATAGGAGGCGACTTTTTCGTGTAAGATCCAAGTTGGATGTGTACGAGTTAATAAATGTTCTTGTTACTTTCGTCTCGCCCTGTTTTTGATTCGTTCGCGGTTATAAGAAATCACCACAGAATGACAAAATTATCCTAGCTTCACACATGAACAGAGAACACTTACAGGACATATGCAGCAACGTTCTCAATAACATTCACCAGTAGAGTATCAAGCATAGGCAACCCATTAACACACACAAATACGAAAGCGTGATAGTTAGTAGGAACATGCCACTTGTCAGAAAGCTTAACTCTTCGAATAGGTGCTCACAGAATAAAGCAAACAATGGAAATTAAACATTTAGGTGTTATTCTTGATGAGAGACTTAACTTTACATCCCACATCAAACACATCACTTAAGCTAAAAAGATGGTCAATGCCCTCATTAGTGTTGCTAGGAACACATGGGGCCTTGGCCCTAACGCTACTAAGCTTATTTACAGGGGTACAATTCAGCCAACACTCCTCTATGCCATACAAATCTGGGGCCATGTGGCCTCCAAAGTCCATAACTGCAAAAAACTGTTATCTGTTTAAAGGATTGCAGCTATCTGCATTTATAATGCTTTAGGACCACCCTTTTGGTAATGTCAGGATTGACCCCTGTCGACTTAAAAATTAAATGCATTATTTGGCAGGAAAATATCATCATCTTACCCTGGCGAGGTTATAGAGACTCGGATGTCGACAAGATGATTAGTGTAGGTAAGATTTCCCCCAGTTTCACCTTGATCGATGATATCAAAAAATTCAGCATCGACAAAAATACCCTCCCGACATACGATTACCACCCCTCCCATCAGCTTGCCCTGACGTTTACTGTGTAGATCCAGCTGATCATTTCATGTTTAGGATTTACACTGACGGTTCCAAGATTCGTGACGATTTGGGTGCTGTTTTTGTAGTTTACTCTGACATAGGCTGTGAGCTTCACAATGCATGCTTCCATCTAGGTTCACACTGCTCAACAGCACAGGTGGAAACTTTAGCTATTTATATGAGCTTAATTCACATTAGGCATAGGAAGGACAAAAGACACTACTTATACTATCGCATTTATTCTGACAGTAGGGTAGCTTTACACGGGATTGCAAAGTCTGATAGCCGCAAAACTCGTCCAACTCATACACCATATTCTCAGACACTTAGACAACAACATTAGAATAGATTTCCAATGGGTCCCGAGTCACGCAGGGGTTCTCGGCAAGGAGGTCGCTGACCGTCTTGCCAAACAATCTGCAAAGTCTTCAGTCACTAGTACTTTCAGTTACATTCCTACCTTGTACATCAACAATCACGTCAAGAAGCAAATCTTCATTCTCTGGCAAGACAGCTGGGACCATGACACCACTGGTTGATTCACCTACACTTTCATCCCCAAGGTTGACACTACTGCAATTCTTTGCCACTTTTACCCTAGTTACACCCTCACTCAGCTACTTACAGGACATGGCAACTTTAAGCAATACTTGCATAGATTTAACCTTGGGGTCACAATCCACAATGCAATTGTGGTATTCAGGAGGACCAAACACCATTTCACTTAGTTTTTCACTGCAATAGGTACAATCACATTAGGGATAGTTTAATGAGAGCTGCTATTCTTGAAGGATACAATTGGCCTTACAACCTGCACCAACTCATTCATACACGTACAATGTTCCATCATCAACTTGCATTCGTATCCCTTGGTGGGGCTCTTGAGAGTACTCACTCCAGAGGTGCAGATGGCAATTAGCTTTCCCTTGCTTTGTTTCAACTGTTGGTATACAGCTGTCTTTGCACCTTGTATTTTAGTTATTTTCCATTTTTTTCAGTATAAATTTGGTTAGTTTAAGTTAGTCCTAGTTGTAAGTTAGATTAGGGACTCTTAGCTTGGTTTCCGGTTAGATTTTGATAGGTTAGGTTAAATTAGATTAGGGTTTGTTAGCTTTAGTTGTCTGGTTAAGTTTGTCCTAAGTTATGGTAGGTTAGTTTAGTTAGTGAGTAAGTTAACGTTTAAAATAATAATAATAATAATAAATATATAAAAAAAATTAATAATCTTTTTTTAGGTCTTGCTCGTTTGTCTTCTGTCGGTCCGTTCGTCTCGTCTAGTTTGTTATTGTGTTTGCTTTCGTGCTGTCTGTCTAGCTGTTAAGTAGTATTAAGATTCGTGATTGCGTTCAGTTTTATTAGTATTAAGTAGATATAGGTCTTCCTACTAACAGCCACGTGGCACTAACCTCTACACTTAGCTATTCGTGGCGGTACTCGATTATTGATGTTCCTTACACTCGGGTTTTCTTTTAGACCCTTTGGGAGACTATGGCCTTGCAGCATAATAACTGCACGCCAACATCAAACATAGAGGGGACTGTAGCCTTATGTACACCATTCAGAGGGATTCTACCTTTCTCTACTCTCTATCTCCTCTCCCTTTTTTCTTCCCTCCCCTTTCTCTTACTCTGTTTTCTACTGGCTAAACACTTCGTGTACTTGCCGATGTTTTCTTGTATGTATGTAAATGTATCAAATGATATATATATACACAAATACAAACAACTCGATTCTTAGATTAATACCAAATGATTGCTGATTAGGTTATATTACTAATTAAATGAAGAGTAATTTACTTTAAATTTAATTAATAATTAGTAAATAATTTTATTAATAGCATTAATATAGCCCAATGTAATCCTGCAGTCATTTGGCACTAATGTATCAAATGAGATATCCATAACATTTTATTACTAGTTTGACTCTAACCATGATTTTAGCAATTTTCTTATTCAGATTTTGATTTCTTTTCTTTATTAACAGATTTTTTAAATATTCCAGATTGGTAGCTCGATGAAGAGTGTCGGAGAAGTAATGGCAATTGGTCGTAACTTTGAAGAAGCATTCCAGAAAGCCCTTAGAATGGTCGATGAAAATATTGCCGGATTTGATCCTTATATCAAACAAGTAAATGATGAGGTAAGACCTTAGTTAAGACCAAAATTTCTTATATTAAAAAACTGATGTAAAGCAAAATTTGTGAACATTGATAAAATAGCACCTCAGATAAAACTGCCAAACACTATTAGTTGGTTGATGGTTTGCTTCTCATCAACAGGCTGACCATGTGGAGTTTTCTAAATTTTATTCATATGTCTAAATAGGAGCAATTTTCTCGTAGAAAATCTCCCAGGAGGTACCTTTTTCATGCCCATGTGTTGCTTTGCCATATCCTATCAAAATAAACCAAACTTCAATAATATTTAAGTTTAAGAACTTTAATAAGATTTGCTTTAGAAATAAAAATCTTATTTTCTCAAAGTTTAAATTTTTCTGTAAATAATTAAATTCTAACAATTTTTTATTTTCTACATTATTTCCTACAATCTTTTATTATTCTCTACATTTGGTTTTCACTTTATTTTAATATTATTTTTTTTTTTGTATATTTGTGAATAAAGAATCACATATTTTCTCTTCATTTTCAGGAATTAGAATGTCCAACAGACAAGAGAATGTTTGTGGTTGCAGCGGCATTGAAAGCTGGTTATTCTATTGAATGTTTACATAAATTGACAAGAATTGATCCTTGGTTTCTTTCAAAATTACAAAATATAATTAATTATCACAGTTACTTAGAAAGTTTTCAATCAAAGGTAAGTTTTAATATATTCAATTACTAAGTTTGTAATGAATTCATGAACTAAAGTCACCAAGAAATTAATATTCTTGAATGAGAATGTTAATTTCGTAATTTGTCCTACAAATTGTATCAATATTTTTATCTTTTTAATTTCTCTATAACGAAGTTTCCATTATGTTGAATATTAAAAGATTTCCTTTGGCAAGCCTAATAGTTGTTGAGTAGATGACATTGCCAAACACTTGTAGTCAGTCACAGGCTAGCTGCATGTTTGGCTGGAGTTTTCTAGATTTTCTTTGGGTAACACCTAAATAGAGGCCCAGCTTCCTATAAAATCCTCTCAGAAGGCACTCTCCTTGACAGATCACCCACATTTCTTGGTCAGACCAGCATTTTTCATTGTTAATAGTATTCCTAATTAGAATTTTTCTGAGATGATCCATCCCAGATATGTTGAGATTCATCCTTGGCACTTGGCCACTCTCATTGCAAGCCTGGCCAAACCCATGACAAATGCAATTAAAAGGTTCTTTTGGTATTCACAGGACAGAAAGAATCAACAATAAAAAGATAATTGTTTCATAATTGAAATGAACTATTTTGAAAATTATTAAATTAGAGGATTATGCATCAGAAAATATAGCAGGGGTTATAATAGATAAAGTAGATCAACTTGCTGTTCTTACAAATAAAATGATCATTCAGAACTAACTTATAACAGAGTGTCAGTTATATGCAGTGTACAAGCACTCATCAGGAAAAAATGCCTTTTACATCCATTATTATATTCATCAGTTTAACATAATACTTGAAAATACAGCATCTTGCATTAGAAATATTAAGAATATTTTTGTCAAAATACAGTATTTTGCTTTATTTTTTCTCAATCAACAAAAAGAACATCAGGTTTGGATGAAATTGCAAAATGGTGGCTTCCAAAGATTGTTATAATGAGACAGAATTTCAAAACAAGAATGATTAATGCTCTGTATGACAAAAACAATCAATTTTCAAATGTTTGGAAACACTTCTAGATACAAAGAAGGTCTTAAAACAATATCAGAAACAAATGGTCTTCCAGTTTAATTGTTTTCTAGAAATAATTTACTACCATCCCACTCCATTGAAATATTTTTTAAACAAGTCTAGTCTTGTGAAGTTGGCAGCATGTACGTTCAGAATTGTTTTAAAAATTTTGAATTTTTGATCACCAAAGTAAGATGACAAGTTTAATGCAATCAAACTATGTGAAGTTGTCCTAGCTCAAAGTGCCATAGCAAATTTGTCCAAAATTAATCAAGTTGTGGCTGAAGAATATTATAATGTCATAATGACTGAAATATGAGACCAATTTGATTTTACCAGGTGAACTATTTTTTTTGAATGTGTTTCCCACTTACAAAGAAAGCTTTCCTGAATGAACTTTTGCTAACATCATTGAAACAAAGAAAAATTAAGAACAGAATTGAAAATATTTCATCAGAGGGATGATATGTGCTGTGACAGTACGTGACTTCTTTCATGTGGTTTTGGAAATAAAGAATAATTATCTTTGGTTGGTTAACTTTTATACTACTATTTTAAGATTCTGATTGTACAGCCCTCTATAAAATAAAGTACAGGATGCCACCAGCCAGATCCTTGGAAATTTTCTTGGATTCAGTCACTTGGCCCAGCCTCAGCATGGTTCCAAGTGAGGTTGTGATGTACAGGAAACAAGATTCTCTTAATGTTCATAGGACAGAAAGAGTTAAAATAAAAAATGTAGATTTTCAATTGTTATTGCTGCAAATCAATGAATCCAAACAACTTAATTTTCTAGCTCTTAGAAACTGAAATTAAACTTTTCAAATTTATTTTTACTAATTTCTTATCACAAGATAATATGACATAACTGGAGAAGTAACGAAAAGAAAGAAGCAGTACATCTTGTTTAACTCCAGTAATTAACCAAAAACATTCTTATATCTCTTCTACAGTATTTTAACAAATGCCCTATTGATTTAAAACATTCTTCCCATTCTTTTGAATTTAAGTTATTTTTATTGTGTTTAATATATTTTTCAAATGTTTTTTTTGTGTTCTTTTTTTAAGTTTTATGTTCCATAAATAAGGCACATAGAAGTAGATCTAAAATGTTTTTGGCTAATTAAATATATTTCTGGAGTTATATGAAGTGTATTGCTTCTTTTGTTTAATTTCTTATTTACTATTATATTTAAACTGTCTTTCTGATCAATGTAAAGCTTAAATTTATCTTTGATTACCTTGTAAATAGAGATTTAAAGTACAAATTTATATTTTTAGCCTTCTGGTTTAACAAAGGAAGTGATCCTGAAAGCTAAACAACTTGGGTTTTCTGATAAACAAATTGCACAGTGTATTGAGAGGTATGTTCTAAATTTTTACATCTGCATATTAATTTTAAATTTAATTTTATGAGCATATTGTTTGTCACTTTGAATGTTTTTATAAATGGAAAAAGGACCATTCTATTTCAATAGAATTAGAGTTGCTATTTGTATAAAATTAAAATATTATGTATATACAGATGCATGTCATTTAATGACAGAAATACACTTTGAGAAATAATTTTGTTACACAACTGTGTTAAATGTTGTTAAACAACTTTGTTGTTAAGTGAATGTCATACTGTGTTCTTTGACAAATCTATATGGTATAGTCTACTATTTTTATAAGCTATATGTAACACAATGACAAGTATTTAGGTATGAAAACATACCTAAACATAGAAAAGGTATGGACATCTTTGAATTTTACAGGGCCTCTGCCATATACAAGGTCCGCCATTAAATGGTGCAAACCTATGTTTTAATTTACCTTTTCTGCTTATTGATTTAAACGATTTAAGCATAATATAGTATTACCTTGAAATGTGTACCATAATCAAAGTAGTAAAGGTCTCAGCCTTCTGCTCTGGGGATCTGGGTTCCAAGTTCAAATCAGAACATTGGGAATTTTTGTGATGTAATTTGCATCCAAATATATTGGATCCCTTCCTTCATTGCTTAGCTGCTTCTGTTTTAGGCTAGTCAAACCTATTATGAGCATGCAGAAAAGGCTTTCTTAGTAATTGCAAAATTAAAAGAATTAATCATTAACTATATCTGTCATCAAATGATATTGCTGGATTTGTCAGATCAAATTTCACTAATTAAATCTTATATATAAAATTCTCGTGTCACAATGTTAGTTACCGTACTCCTCCGAAACGGCTTTACCGATTTTTACCAAATTTGATATGCATATTCAGTAGGTCTGAGAATCGGCTACTATCTATTTTTCATACCCCTACACCATCTCCCCCCTTTCAAAAATATATTTATATATAAATTAAGGCTTTTATGTCCAACAGATGGCGCTACCTTCCGACGAACTAAGTTTGCTTTTCTGTCAGGCATTATGCTTTTCTGTGAGAATGGACTGAAGCAGATCATTTTCTATCTATCTATATAAATAATATATAACGTTCGTTTGTTCTTTTCTATGTTGTTTATATTAGTTTTAGTTTACGTTGTTTAGCATCGCGCGTGAGTTCTTTTGTATTTTATTTAAATTTGAAATTGGTTATTCGGAACAGTATTCGAATGTTGTTAGCCTGACGATGGCCATGGAATGGGCCGAAAACGTTTGTTTATGATTAAAGTTAAAGGTTCTCAGCATCAAGGTGTTGTTGTCTTACAGTGTAATAGAGTCTGAGTGAGGTTAGGAGAATAACTATTAATTATTCCTATTTTATTAAAATTATTACTTAATATAAATATTAATATAAATAAAATATAACGTTCGTTTGTTCCTACCGATTCCTTTGAAATTTTGACACAACGTTGCATTCGAATACGCACGTGTTTTTATATAATATACATGTCGAAATTCCCCCCAGTGGGGGGAGATGGACGGGATTAAGGCTTACCGTGAAGAACTCGGCTTCTATTATACTATTTTACATGCGTTTTTTTGCGTTTTTAATTGCGTTTTAATAGGTTACGTCAACAGAATATACACTAAAAAGGGATTTTTCGATATTCCCCAGCGGGAAAAGTGACGGGATTAAGGCTTACTGTGAAGAACTCGGCTTTTATTATACTATTTTAGATGCGTTTTTGATTGCGTTTTAATAGGGTACGTCAAGAGAATATACACTAAGAAGGAATTTTTTGAAATTTCCCCCACGGGGGAAGTGTTACACATTTATAATAGATACATTTTGAGCCACAACAACGCGTGGCCGGGTCAGCTAGTATATAGATATAAAATAACGTGAAGTAAAGGTGGGAATTAATTTGCAATCTTATGTTAAATTACTCAATCTTTTCTTCCATAATACAGTATGACCCCACTTAATGCTGATTCAATATAACACAGTCTGCTTGACACCTAAAAAATGCTCAAAATTTACGCTGATTCAAATTAACATGATATTTCATTGATTCATATATAATATGATTATTCCCAAACACGAACCAATCAGCAAAAGATAGCAATTTGTCATAGTGCTGTACTTCCCTTAAATCTATGTTTGTTTTGTGCAATTTTGGAAAAAATATAACATCATGGATGCCATAGGAAATAGCGACTTCTCATGGCAAGAATTAACTGATAAATGCATGAATGAAATGTGGAAGAAGTTATGGCTGGAGGTATCCAAGAATTCTCATTGAGAAGAGTCTGTCGCTGTATCGTTAGGTTGAGAAAATTGTTAACTTAATCGACACAGGAGACGAGCAGGATATTGGAGAGTTACTGCAGGTTTCTGGTAAGAAACTTACCAACAACGACTTTAAGAACTGGAAGAACAAGGAATTCATGTAGAACTGGAAAATAGAGATTCTGAAAATGAAGAACCCAAAAAATTTCTCTACAGTTTTCCTTAGTGAAAGTTTGGTAACAATAACCGAAATTGTTGATCAAATTGTAGCGAATGATCCAGATTTTGATAGGAGTGCCAAAGCAACACGAGGCATTTTGGATACGGTCTGCTACAGACATTTGCTTAAGGAAAGAAAAAGAAAGTGACCAATGAAACTATATCACTTTATCACAAAACACAAGAATTTCAGAAGAGCCAGGACCTTCGTCACAAAAAATTAACTTTACATTTCTGTGCACATATGTTTATGTGTTATTTAACATATATTATTATGCAAAACTTTATATAAAAATAACTTAAAATTATAGTAAAATTGCTTATTTTTTGGTCACGTGTTTCCCTATCCCTATTTACTTTATGTTAAAATGGTCTCGTTTAACGCTGTTTCGCTTAGTGCTTTGTCGTGTAGGAATGCATCCTCCACGTTAAGCGGGGTCTTACTGTATTCTAAATTGATTTGGAATGAGACTCAAACTTGCAACTCCCACTTGTCATGCAGTTGTGTCACACAATTCCAGCATTATCATTTGATTAAATTATAATTTCAGGCTTAGTTTACTGTATAATTATATCCATTATTTAATAAGTTAAAATTTGAAATTATTTAAGAATTTTAACATATCGTTACATGATTTTCATTTTGTTAATTTTCAGTACCGAACTAGTAGTTAGAAAGATCCGTCAGACAATGCACATAACTCCTAAAATCAAACAGATTGACACTGTTGCAGCAGAATGGCCTGCTAAGACAAATTATCTGTACTTAACTTACAATGGAATTTCCCATGATCTTCAGTTTCCTGGAGGAGCTATCATGGTCTTGGGGTCTGGAGTTTATAGAATTGGTAGTTCTGTCGAGTTTGATTGGTGTGCCGTTAGTTGTGTTACAAAATTAAGAAAAGTAAGTTTTTTCTAATTTGAGGTTGTATATATTTTACATTCACTTTAAATGAAATGCTGTTTGATGTTTTCCTGCTGTTTTTACCAGTTTTCAAATGTTGTTGCAGTTTTTTTCCTGTCTCAAATATTCACTAATAACACTCAACTGTTCTATAGTATTATTCACTATGATCAAAAATCTCTTTAATTCATTTTAAAATATACAAGAAAATCAAATACAGAAGTTATAGAGGGAAAAAAAATTAATGACTCATACATTGAAGTTATAGAAAAATATTGTATATAATAGGATTAGAAACAGGATTGGTATAAGCCAGAATTGATGTGAATTTACATCAGGTAGATTGATGATGGAACTAGTATTTTCAGTCTGGCAGATAGTAGAAAAATATACAAATGCTAAGACAGACATAAATATTGTATTCATAATTTAGAAAAAGTTTGACAGGGTTTCTAGAAGTTTTATATTGCAAGTACTTAGGACAAAGGAAATACAAGAAGAATGTATGAGAGTAGTATTGGAGTAGTAGTCAAATTAATACATGACACAGAGATACATTCATGCATACATACAAGAAAGACGTCAGCCATACACGAAGTGTTTAGTGTTTAGGGGGAAGAAGAGAGAGAGTAGAGAAAGGTAGAATCCCTCTGAATGGTGTACATAAGGCTACAGTCCCCTCTATGTTTGATGTTGGCGTGCAGTTATTATGCTGCAAGGCCATAGTCTCCCAAAGGGTCTAAAAGAAAACCCGAGTGTAAGGAACATCAATAATCGAGTACCGCCACGAATAGCTAAGTGTAGAGGTTAGTGCCACGTGGCTGTTAGTAGGAAGACCTATATCTACTTAATACTAATAAAACTGAACGCAATCACGAATCTTAATACTACTTAACAGCTAGACAGACAGCACGAAAGCAAACACAATAACAAACTAGACGAGACGAACGGACTGACAGAAGACAAACGAGCAAGACCTAAAAAAAGATTATTAATTTTTTTTATATATTTATTATTATTATTATTATTTTAAACGTTAACTTACTCACTAACTAAACTAACCTACCATAACTTAGGACAAACTTAACCAGACAACTAAAGCTAACAAACCCTAATCTAATTTAACCTAACCTATCAAAATTAACCGGAAACCAAGCTAAGAGTCCCTAATCTAACTTACAACTAGGACTAACTTAAACTAACCAAATTTATACTGAAAAAAATGGAAAATAACTAAAATACAAGGTGCAAAGACAGCTGTATACCAACAGTTGAAACAAAGCAAGGGAAAGCTAATTGCCATCTGCACCTCTGGAGTGAGTACTCTCAAGAGCCCCACCAAGGGATACGAATGCAAGTTGATGATGGAACATTGTACGTGTATGAATGAGTTGGTGCAGGTTGTAAGGCCAATTGTATCCTTCAAGAATAGCAGCTCTCATTAAACTATCCCTAATGTGATTGTACCTATTGCAGTGAAAAACTAAGTGAAATGGTGTTTGGTCCTCCTGAATACCACAATTGCATTGTGGATTGTGACCCCAAGGTTAAATCTATGCAAGTATTGCTTAAAGTTGCCATGTCCTGTAAGTAGCTGAGTGAGGGTGTAACTAGGGTAAAAGTGGCAAAGAATTGCAGTAGTGTCAACCTTGGGGATGAAAGTGTAGGTGAATCAACCAGTGGTGTCATGGTCCCAGCTGTCTTGCCAGAGAATGAAGATTTGCTTCTTGACGTGATTGTTGATGTACAAGGTAGGAATGTAACTGAAAGTACTAGTGACTGAAGACTTTGCAGATTGTTTGGCAAGACGGTCAGCGACCTCCTTGTCGAGAACCCCTGCGTGACTCGGGACCCATTGAAAATCTATTCTAATGTTGTTGTCTAAGTGTCTGAGAATATGGTGTATGAGTTGGACGAGTTTTGCGGCTATCAGACTTTGCAATCCCGTGTAAAGCTACCCTACTGTCAGAATAAATGCGATAGTATAAGTAGTGTCTTTTGTCCTTCCTATGCCTAATGTGAATTAAGCTCATATAAATAGCTAAAGTTTCCACCTGTGCTGTTGAGCAGTGTGAACCTAGATGGAAGCATGCATTGTGAAGCTCACAGCCTATGTCAGAGTAAACTACAAAAACAGCACCCAAATCGTCACGAATCTTGGAACCGTCAGTGTAAATCCTAAACATGAAATGATCAGCTGGATCTACACAGTAAACGTCAGGGCAAGCTGATGGGAGGGGTGGTAATCGTATGTCGGGAGGGTATTTTTGTCGATGCTGAATTTTTTGATATCATCGATCAAGGTGAAACTGGGGGAAATCTTACCTACACTAATCATCTTGTCGACATCCGAGTCTCTATAACCTCGCCAGGGTAAGATGATGATATTTTCCTGCCAAATAATGCATTTAATTTTTAAGTCGACAGGGGTCAATCCTGACATTACCGAAAGGGTGGTCCTAAAGCATTATAAATGCAGATAGCTGCAATCCTTTAAACAGATAACAGTTTTTTGCAGTTATGGACTTTGGAGGCCACATGGCCCCAGATTTGTATGGCATAGAGGAGTGTTGGCTGAATTGTACCCCTGTAAATAAGCTTAGTAGCGTTAGGGCCAAGGCCCCATGTGTTCCTAGCAACACTAATGAGGGCATTGACCATCTTTTTAGCTTAAGTGATGTGTTTGATGTGGGATGTAAAGTTAAGTCTCTCATCAAGAATAACACCTAAATGTTTAATTTCCATTGTTTGCTTTATTCTGTGAGCACCTATTCGAAGAGTTAAGCTTTCTGACAAGTGGCATGCCTACGAAAGCTTAACCCTGGATCCACGAGGACATGATGGGTATGATTATGTTATTTTGTGTTGTATAAACACCTACACTCCTGTTGCTAAGATAGGACTGCAGAAGTTTGTAAAGATTTTGAGGGCAGTCATGAACATGTAATGTGTGCGGAATAAAAGGCCACCAGGCATGATCGCAGGTGCCTCTAAAGTTAATAGTGATAATTGTGGCATGCTGATTGTTTTGTTTATCCTGGTGGATATTGTTAATGACCTGATGGATGGCATCTACTGTACCTTTGTCTTTAGAGAAGCTGAACCGATCTGATGCAGAGCTATATGCTTGCATAGATGCGATGTGATCCTATTAATCATTAGACCATCTAACACTTTTCCCAGAGTTTGGAGATTGCAGATTGACCTGTATTTTTGTAAGTGTTAGCATTGGTAGGTTTGGAAATTAATTTGACACTAGCCTTTTTCCACTAAGTAGGAAAAAGGCCAGTGTTCAAATAGATATTGAAGAGAATTACAAATGCTGTAGGATTGGCCTCAAACACATGTTTTATCATCCTAGTGGTTATGCTGTCAAGACATGGGGCTTTGTTATCTGTGAGCGAACATATGGCATTCGAAACCTCAATGTAGATGAAGTTGTGGTTATTGTCTGTATTAGGTGGAGTGAGTGTAGAACTCCGGATGACTGCTTGTGTATATTCATCCTGCTGTGGATCATCCAAAGGGTAAAGGCTGGTGAGGATGAGCGTGATTTTTCCTCCGTGCTGTTGGTGTAGCGACCATCTGGGAACTGGATAGTGGAGGGGGTTTAAAGCTGGCATTTTTTCTTACAAGCTAAGTAGTACGATTCAGATCAGGGGTTGCGACTGCAGGTGTTGGTACAGAAATCCTTCCAAGTGTCCTTGTTTTATTTATAAGGGTTTTGTAACCATTGTGTTTGTGCCTGTACTGGTCATTAATTGTGACTTTAAGGTTCGTGTCCTGTTCATTCCTAAATTGCCTCCTTAATCTCCTAACAGCTTTTTCTTTGTTTTCTAGCTGAGTGGTCCACCAAGGAACCTTTTTGTGTTTACAATGTTTGACCTCTGAGACAATAACATAAGAGTTAGTGATTGTATTTGTAAGCCTGGTGACAAGATTGTCTAATGTGTCCTGAGTATAGTGACTGTGGTGAGGGGTACCAGCCCAAATGTTATTGAAGGTGTCGTGGAATAATTGCAATTGCCAGTTAGTGCGAATATAGTGAAAACTATGATTATTAGTATTACTAGTAGTGTTCAGTTGGGAGAAGATATACCTATGGTCACTGGCAGAATCTGTCGATAGTGTAACAGTGGCCAACCCTAGGGGTGATGTGACTGTTTCCTATTGTTAGGTCGATCCAACTTTTCCCGGTGGTACAGGAGTAGGTCGGAAGGGTGCTGGTGTGTGTTCAAGTGAGTAAGGTTGTGTTGGGCCATGGTTTCGTTAACTATGTTACGCTGAGGGTTATCTTTTGGACTATGCCAGGTCACAGACTTGGCATTGAAGTCTCCTCCTATTAGCATAGGTTTATCTTTCTATGAGTTCAGGAGGTTGTCTTCAATGGTTGTCTCGATGTTAGTGGTGACTGGAATGTAGACGGAACATATGTAAAGGTGAGTGTTATTGTCTGTAACACAGATGGTGGTAATGTATTCTGTGGTGTGTTGGGGGACAAGGCAGGCAGTAATGTTTTTGTTCCTGATGATAATACCAGCCTTGATGCGATAGCCAGGGTTCTGAGCTGGATAGACTTTCCAGTCATTGTACCTGACTATCATATTGTTAATAGTGTAGGGCTCTTGGATCATGATGATGTCTATATTGTGTACATTGGAAGTGTGAATGAGGAGGGAGCAGGCAGCTTTGCATTTCTATGCATTAATCTATATGAGTTATAGCTGCCTGTGTTTGTATTGTGTATGGATGTATTATTCATAGCTGACCCTACTGGCATCTTGTGTTTTCATGCGTTTGGTTTTGGGGCACTGTTGATAGAATGCGTTATGTGCAGTCTTATGTTTGCTCCCTTCTGGTAGAATGTTATTGACCTTCGCACAATTAACACAGCATGGTTCCTGATTGTGGACATGACGTGGCAAACCTTGTATCTGTGGTTGCCCATGCAGTGATGGTGTTTTTCTGTTCATTTGCTAGAAAGATGGCCATAACCACAGCATTTGTAACAGTGTGTGAGAGGAATATAGTCATCTACAGCTATGGTTTCCCATTGCACACTAACATACTGCTATTGAATTAACATGTTTCTGATACTAGGAGTTACCCGAAGGACATGTAATCTAGAAGTGTCTGTCATGTTGCGATTTGGTTTGGTTAGAACACAGCAAGAGTTTTGAAATTCCTGGAGTGTGTGTGTGTGTAGTATTTAATGCAGTGTTTTGGATGTGGACTTCCTCTATGAAGGCGCTGGTGACAGTGTCACCCGGGACATTGAACAGAATAACCTTAGATTGTTTGGCTGCTGAGTATCTGATTTCTAACCTATCCGTTAATGTTTTTACTGAGTTTATGGCTGCAACCATTTTGTCACTGTCACCTGTTGTATTTAACTGAATGCAAACTCCATTATTCCTAATTTTCCTGTGTGCTTTAATTGAGATTCCTAACTGATTAGGTTTTATGTTTGTACTGAGTGTTTGTCTTATTTTGTCCTGAGTGATATTAATGTTTTCTTTTGAAAAATGAGAACTGTTTGTGTGCCAACACTGGACTGTGTATGTTTTTGGACTGTTTTCTGGATAATTTTGGTGTTTGTTGTGTTAGCCCTTGCAGCAACACCAGTGTAGGAGGAGGTTGGTAAACTAGTCGGAATAGTGTTTTTCGCAGTGTCCAATATTTTGTTGACTTTGCTATCAATGAGAGAGCCAACCTTCTCGGAAACCTCCTGCTGAATGTGACAGACACTATCAGCTAGGGATTTTGAAACTGCTTCGCTAATTAAACTATTCAACATATCAACATCATTGTTGGGACGATGAACCGATGTTTTCTTGCTTGCAGGCGGGACGCCTGCAAGCAAGAAAAGATCATTTGCAGCTTTACAAATTTTTCTGTTCTCTTTCCAAACAGCAGAGCTGTATCCTTCTGGACAGTTTCCCAAAATAATGTCCAAAAGCTCCCTAAGCTTTTTACAGACTGATGAGACATCTGAGTATGGGTTCCTGGTCCCAGTGTTTTCAGAACTAGATGGACATGCCGTCTAGAAAGACTCTTAATCTACCTTAAAACTAATAACTTATAACTTAAATCAAGGAAAAAAACAGGAGAACTGAATACTCAAATACTGCAAAGCAGTATAACCAAAATTCTCGAAAACAGTGTGGCCCAGAAAGACAGAACAAACAGGGGGAACAAAGAACCTACTAAGGAAATGAATTAGAAAGGGAAAACTAACTACAAAAAACATGAGCCATGAAATGCCAAAATACTAACTAACGCCGAAAAAACTATGAAAATGGCTAGGCAGTTGAAACTGGCCTAGTTAAGCCTAACTGTGGACTTACAACTGAAAAGGCTGAAGAACAACTCAGAAAAACCAGAAAACTCAAAAACTATTTGACTGAGAAAAATCAAAATTATAGGGGAAGCTAAATACCTGAAGACCTAACTAACTACAAAAAGAGAACTATCTAACTTAGGCCTAAACTAAGATAAGACTAACTAAAAATACACTTACGTAAAGCCAGATAACCGGATACTAACCACTCCGGTTATCTGGCTTTACGTAAGTGTATTTTTTGATTGAATCACCGGTGTGTAAGGAAGATTGAGTATAAGACTAACTAACTGAAAAACTGAAAATTTACAAAAGCCAGCCAAAAACAAGAAGGTGGCCGAGTGTAAGTTGAAAAGGAACTCAATTAAAAATCAAAGAAAGTAACTGTTTCTGCCCGGCAAAGCCAAAACAGAAACTGAGCCAGCTAAGCCTAACAAATGAAAAACACATAAAAAAGAAAAATCTAGCCTATTGAGAATGAAAAACTGACTCAAAATCTCAGCAGTAACACAAATACTAACTAAAATGACCAAAAAAAAGCTGGAAAAATCACTCAATAGAGCCCAAGAAACACAAAAGTAGACCTCAGCAAAAAGCTCACCAATACAGCCAAGAAGCAGGCAGAGGAATTTGGTATGGAGATACAGGAAGCTTTAGAATAAAAGTAGATGTCCAAGATTAAGTCCATATGTTTTTATCTTAATGTTAGACAAAGGGTTAGAAATAAATACAGTCAAAGAGAAACTATGGTATGTGTTATTTGCAGATGATATAGTTCTAGTAAATGAAGATAAGAAAGAATTGTTAGTATAGATAGAAAAGCTTAGAAATAAATTAGAAGTGGAAGGATTAAAGATTAGCAGAGTTCATACACTTTGACTTTAGTAGTAAGAGACAGAATGCACTGTACATTAGTTATTGGATATAGGAATAAAAAAAAAATTGAGAAATTTAAGTACTTAAGATCAATGTTAGATTACTGAATAAATAAAACTATATTTCCTTACTGAAGAGACAATATAAAATAAAATAATCAACCATTCCAACTTCAGCAAAAATTCTTTAATCCTAAGAACGTTTTCAAACGCATTAAGCGTCCATCTTCAGTTACATCTTTAAATTAAATATTAAATTCGAACAAATATTACGTAAATTAACGGTACGATTACAATAAATAAATAAATACATAAAAAATAAAAATAAAATATAAATAAACAGGATTATCGTAATTTACAAAATTATGCCAATATTTCATAAACAAATAAAAATAAAAATAAAACAAAAAATAAAAACGAAACAAAAAACCAACGTGCGGTTTAAACCAATCACGGATTATCGCAGTATTTCTTTACAATTGCCTTCATCCGTCATTAAAGATTTAAAACAATATCAGCTCTAGGATTATCGTACTTCTATGTTTAGCCCAAATCATCGCACAAAGATTTCCAAGCTGTGGAAAGCCCATCAGCGTCCCTATAATTAATGCATTGCGTACTTCTCTGCGCTCTGTGGATTTCCAATTTTTCGAAAAACTTTATTGCGTGTCTCGATCTAGTAGACCTGATGATAGAGGCTTGGTCCCAAAAGACCGTGATGCCTTGCTGCTTAGCATAACTGGCCAGGACGGTACTATCAACTGATTTTTCCACCGATCGCTTGTGTTCATTAATCCTCTTTTTTAAATTTCTCAAAGTTGCCCCTATATATACTAATTTAGAATCGAACCTATGATCCCTTAATGGTATCGAATAAATTCCTGTTAGTGAGTTACGCTCATACTTCATCTTATCATTCCTTAAAAGCTTGTATATGGTCGGATTACGTCGATAAATAACCTGCAAATTCCTACTCCTGGAAATCCTTTTAACTAACGGCTTAAGAAAAGGAATGTAATCGAGGATCACTTTTTCTCTTGGTTGGTTTCTACTCCTCCCACGTGTTCGGTTATGGTCTTTCTTGATGAGAGCATCTATTTTTTCTGTTCTGTAGCCATGTTACAAAGCCATTGTTCGGATGTATTGTAGCTCTTTAATTGTATCTAAAACATCTGTGCAGTGTGTGTGTGCTCTCTGTATCCACGAGTGAAATACTGCCATCTTGATATGCCCAGAGTCTGCGGAGTTCCTAGGGATAACGCTTGGGAATGATGTCGGTTTGCGATAGACATTCGTGCGGATTTCCCCTCCTACACATGTTATAGTGAGATCCAAGAAATTAACGCTGTTATAACTTTGCTGATCCAACTCTAGAGTTAAACCATAGGGGTTTTGATTCATTAAATCTATAAACTTTTTGATGTTGCGATTGTCCTTCCACGCGATAAAGATGTCGTCCACGTATCTCACGTATAATAAAATATCATCCCCTACTATCGGGAGAATACTGCTTTCTAGCTTGCGGAGTACCAATTCGCAGAGTATATAAGACATAGGGCTACCCATCGGTACTCCTCGCCCCTGTATATAAGTTTTGTCCTCGAAGCCAAAGAAAGATGTGTGACATATCAAGTCTGCTAATTCCAAGATCTGGGTGTGGTACTTTGCAGCGTTCTTAATATTGGCAAATAAAAAGTCCTGCAAGGCACAAAAGCAAGGAGGCAGCTTGATGGAGGGGTATAATGCCTTGTAATCCAATACCGTCAAACACTCCTCATTCATGAGCGTAACATCCTCAAGTTTTTGGATCAATTCTATCGAGTTTTTGATCGAAAACGGCGAAACTTGCATATTACTTTGTATAAATTTAAGAAGTAGTTTTTCTATCTTGAACGTCGGAGCATTACACTTTTCCACTACAGGGCGTAATTGAGAACCCGTTTTATGCGTTTTTCCGAAAGCAAACATTCTCGGAGTCCTGGGAGCTTGTAAAGTGGCAGCATCCATATGTAGCAATTTCGCTAGAGGAGTTAGGGTGAATCTTATCACTCTTTGTTGCAATGCTTCCAAGTAATTATTCAAAACCATATCCGACCATATACAAGCTTTTAAGGAATGATAAGATGAAGTATGAGCGTAATTCACTAACAGGAATTTATTCGATACCATTAAGAGATCATAGGTTTGATTCTAAATTAGTATATATAGGGGCAACTTTGAGAAATTTAAAAAAGAGGATTAATGAACACAAGCGATCGGTGGAAAAATCAGTTGATAGTACCGTCCTGGCCAGTTATGCTAAGCAGCAAGGCATCACGGTCTTTTGGGACCAAGCCTCTATCATCAGGTCTACTAGATCGAGACACGCAATAAAGTTTTTCGAAAAATTGGAAATCCACAGAGCGCAGAGAAGTACGCAATGCATTAATTATAGGGACGCTGATGGGCTTTCCACAGCTTGGAAATCTTTGTGCGATGACTTGGGCTAAACATAGAAGTACGATAATCCTAGAGCTGATATTGTTTTAAATCTTTAATGACGGATGAAGGCAATTGTAAAGAAATACTGCGATAATCCGTGATTGGTTTAAACCGCACATTGGTTTTTTGTTTCGTTTTTATTTTTTGTTTTATTTTTATTTTTATTTGTTTATGAAATATTGGCATAATTTTGTAAATTACAATAATCCTGTTTATTTTATTTTATTTTATTTTTATTTTTTATGTATTTATTTATTTATTGTAATCGTACCATTAATTTACGTAATATTTGTTCGAATTTAATATTTAATTTAAAGATGTAACTGAAGATGGACGCTTAATGCGTTTGAAAACATTCTTAGGATTAAAGAATTTTTGCTGAAGTTGGAATGGTTGATTATTTAATTTAATGTTAGATTACTTTCTTTCTCTCTTTCTCTCTTTGTGGAAAATTAAGAAAGTTCTTTTCTACCCAACACAAGTTTAGCTTAGCCCACAATGGAACAGCATTGCGCATTTAGGCCCATGGGGTAGAGGGTAGAAAGAGTTTAAACGTGAGGGGATGGTTAGAATGGTTTCTAATCATCCTTTTTTTTTTTTTTTTTTTTTTTGTGAAATGGAACTTGATTTATCTTGATCAAATTGTCTGTGAAAATTTTTGGGAACTGACTTGGATTTGAACCCAGGTTATCCAGACTGACAGGTATATATTCTAGGCAGTTTAGCCATATACAGTACCAGATCAAATATCCAGCTCTTAGAAAACTGGATATTTTTAAAACTGGCTAGTTTTGAATATAAGCCATTTTGTTTTGTTTTCCGTATCATATGCATTGTTCAATGCCAGTTCCTGTGTGATTACTGGCATATGGTGTGCTAAAAACTTTTGTTTTCTACTATTCATTATAATTTAAGTATATATTTAGCCTGTGTCCAGGAAAATTGGAAAATCCAGAAATTTGGACCATCTCTTGTTCCAAGCTTGCCAGATATTTGGTCTAATATCTTTTGAATTGTATTGTTATTTTGCTAATATTATGAAATTTTTGTTTATTTAATGGCTTTATACATTGTCGTAAATAACTTCTCTTGAATTCTTAAACTGTGAATTGTAGATTTTTATTGTTTCAATAACAAAATAGCAATATGAATATAAAATTATTTAAGTAAAATGAGCTGTATTTGTGTGCACTTGATTAGTTATTTGTTTTGACCTAGAAAAGAATTTTGGATCTGGCATTTAGCAAATTATAGAGCAATAGCTCTTAACCTGGAGCACATAGGGTCAAATTTTTGAAATTTTTTCTATTGAGAGCTAAGTAACATCATAAATCACTAATTTTTCACAGCCAAGACATTAAAAGCATTGGTCCAACCACTTTTGAGAATTTTAGGTATTTTTAGGGGCTGTCCTTCCCAGATATGTCAAGTTTTGCTCCCTGTTTATCCCTCTGTTGCCATTGCAGGCTGAATCAAACCCACAATAGGCACAGAAGAAAGGCTTTTTAATGCCTACAGGATAGAAACAGTTAAAAATCCCCTTACCTAGACTTAATTTTTAAATTGATGTGAATGGGCACAGATAAGTTTACTTTTTAATTGTCTAAGCTTTCTAAAGGAGGATAAATATTCTTGATAAAATAGTACAACCCTAGTCCCTTAAATTAAGATACTTAATGAATTTTTTATAGAAGTTTAAGAGAATATTTTAAAAATTCAAAGGCTGTGGGCACTGGAAAAGTTAAGAGCCACTTTACTTGAGTAAAGTATTTGTTTTTGGTAAGGTTTACTGTTTAGCCTGAGCAAGAGATCAGAACAGAAACAGGTAATGAAATGTGTGGTGATTGGACCTATAAAAATACTATACAGTTAAGTGTATTTAAAACTAAAATTTATTTTCTTTTTTGTCAAATGTACTTTATTGATCAACTATTTTTTTCAGAAAAACCTTCCTCGATTTTAACTTTCATCTTAATTTGAATCAGTTTGTCTACTTGCTTCTTTCAGTGCACGTGCCTGCACCTTTCTTTCCTTATCTCTCTCTTCCTCTTTGCAAATACAGAGTTTAACAAGAGGGAAAGCTGAGGAGACAATAAAAGAATAGAAGCAGCAGGAAGAAAAGTCAAAATTTATTTTTGATGATAATTAATAAGAAAAATAAATACCAATTTTTATTATACTTTTGTATATTTTCTTTAACATCATCTCCATTATGAATGATTAATTTTAGCAACTCTTTCAGATGGGAAGAAAAACTATAATGATAAATTACAATCCAGAAACTGTCAGCACTGATTACGACATGTGTGACAGATTATATTTTGATGAAATATCTTTTGAGGTGAGACAGTAATATATATTAATAAAAGAATCTACATTGTTAAATATTACATAAAAATTTCAGACTGTGATGGATATCTACACATTAGAGCAACCAGAAGGAATAATTCTTTGTGTTGGAGGCCAGTTGCCAAATAACATAGCATTAGATCTTCATTTACAAAAGGTATTTAAATTCATTTTTTATTTTGTATTTAAATTACAAAACAAAAAAATAGCATTAAAGTATGGAATAGTGAAGAGATTACCTGGTTATTTTTATATACCCTATATAACTATATAGTAACAAATTTTTCTATTAATATTGAGGATCTGAGATCAAATCCAAATGCCATAATTTTTGAATGGATTTTGATTGGGGATATTGTTCTCTATCCCTTGTCCATGTTCATCAAATTTAAAAAAATTAAAGTCTAACAGTTCTTAATGTACTGGCACCTCGTGGAACAAATTTGTAATGAATTATAAGCTGGCTCCACACTATCATTACCATTTGGCTTAGGACATCTGTATATTCCAATCCAAACTCAAGAGCCTAGGATTGACTCATTGATCTTGTATTTTACTGATTCATCAATGCTAATGTCTTTTTATTCACTTTTAATTTTATGTTAGGTAGTATTACTCTTCTTACTCATTAAAATCACCATTTGATTTATCTGTGAACATTGATTCTTTGACTACCTTTTTGCTGTAGTGCAGTGGTTCCTAACATTCTTTGACTTGCATACACTTTGGCAGCCCATTTTCCTAAGTTTCATTTCTCATTTTTGCTAAGTTTTATTTTGCATGTTCGTCAAACAGTCGCACCTTGGTCAATTATAACACTTATTTCACAATTATTTCAGCACTGTACAATTACATGTAAAAAACGTCTGTTTTTTTTTTTTTTTTTTCTTCTTTCAAAAAAGCATTGGAGGAAGGACATAGACAATCAAAATATACTGTATCTACTTGCATATAAGACGATCTCACATATAGGACGAGGTGTGACTTTAGAGATCAAAATAAAGAAAATTAAATTTATTTCATTTAATCACAAATAAAATATTATCAAATACACGTATTAGTACAAACAACCATATTTGCCTTAATATGTGATGAATGGAAAACAAAACCAAAACATTATAATACATGTCATATAAGTCACTGGATATGTGCAAGAGAAGGGTGTACCCAAGGGAAGTCTGTTATTCGGTGACTTATGTGAAATGGTAATTAGAACATTGGAAACCAAAACCCTACCATCCTTTTTCTCAAACATAATTCTATACAAAAGGTATATAGACGATATTATAATCCTCTGGAAAACTACACCAGACCTAAAGCAATTTAAAATAGCCGTGAACAACAACCCTTATGGCTTATGCTTGGAAATGGAGCAGCATGATGACGAAAAAATCCACTTCTTGGATATAAAAATAGAAATTAGAGATAGGATAATACAGACTACAGAAAACTCACAGCTATACCAATGTACAGTACATACCCTTTAATTCTCGTGGCCCATACTTTTATAAAATAGCAGCCTTCGGGGCTTTAGTAAAAGGGGCCTATACTCACTCTTCCACAACCAAAGCTCTACAACAAGAATTATCGTATATTAGAAACATCGCAAGAGCACATGGTTATGGCAGCATTGTAAACAAGTTATGTAATCAGCACCTTTGTATAAACAGTAATATGGATGAAGGAAGCGTATTAGGAAGAGTTACTAAAGAAGAAAACATAGAAAGGATCCTGGTAATGTACAACCCACAACTAAAAACAATATATAATGCAATTGCAAAGAAAAAAGGAATTAGAATTGCATACAGAAGAAACCCTTCCATATACAATTTACTGAGAAACGGAAAAGATGGCCATAACCCGAACAGACTTCTGGAAATATATAGTATTCCTTTGAAAGACAACAGATGGCAGAGGCAATTAATTTACATAGGGTCCACTAAATGTTCACTTACCACTAGAGTAAAGGAACATAAATCAGATATCACCCACAATAAGTGTACGACGGCATTGTCTACATATGCGACAAACCCGGACATAACACCAAATTTTGATGAGGCATGGGTTATCCGCACCACCCAACATCAAAAACATTTAAGAACTTTGGAAGTGATGGAAATTTTCAAGGCCGATCACAAATTATCTTGCATCAATTTTAAGGAGGAAATGAATCTCTCAACAGCTTGGCAATTTTTATTAGAAAATAATTCCATAAATTGTTAAACGATACACGGAGTTACTATAGGATGCACACATCGTCTCCCCATGGATAAAAAAGAATATTAAAGTTTGAAACGGCACACGGTTTCCTTACATATTCGATCTTTAGGAAGCTCAGCACATTCTTATTTAAAAGTGTTCGATTGTAAGAATCCAGTTACAGCAAATTTGGCCTGGAGGAAGAGCCCAGGAGGGACATCAAAAATGTTTGCCAGTTTTTGAATATTACACGCCGGATATTGGTTATAGAGGGTATATATTTTTGTTTTATACAATCAGTGTGGGAGAAACTTTAGACAAAAAAAGGGCTGGCTGCATGAAGATGGTGTCATCACCACTTCATATTTTTGTTTTTGTAAATTAGTACTTTTGAAGCTTCTGCACAAACTGGATTTCAATAGTCTTTTGTACAGCCAGAATAATACAATTGCAAGAATTGTCACCTGTTTTGAGTCTTAATTCTGAATCTTCACAAAGCTGGTTATAAACAATTAAATAACTCCACAAAACCTTCAAAAGCATCAGCACAATTATATATTTAAAATAAATACATTGAGACAATGTTTTCGATCCAATTAGGATCTGCTTCAGGTCATTAATGTTCAAACAAATTAGAATGCAGGACGTTTGAATTAAATATTTTACAATTGTCAGAACCATAAAGCCTTATAAACTGTATACACAAAAACTCGCACCTAGTTGTTAACATTAACATTAAAACTAAAATAAAAATTAATGAATACATTTTTAAATCGCATGCAAAATTAATTGATTTCCTATTTTTTAATTTTGTCGGAATCATCGAAAAAGGATTGCCAGGCATGCGAGATATTCGCCTCCTCCTTAACCCTTTCTTTACGAGGATACCGACCAATCGGTACTCTCCATTGTTAAGCGAAACCTCGAGGGTACCTATTTGTAGGCACCCTAGTAACAATCGATTTTTAAAAAATTTATCGACAACAGATGTCAGCACTTGACGGCAGCATCTTGTCTATTGTCTGTTTCACATATTTTTGTCCAGATGGTGTTTTGTTGACTTAAAAAATTTTAATTAATGCTTTTTTTCTTAATGTATTTTTTCCTGATAATTTTTTATTTCATTTTTAGCATATTCATGCAATAATATTACTATAATAAGTCAACATGTTATAAATATTAAAGTTGTGACATTTTATATATTTTTTATTTTTTATTTTAATCTAAAATATCAGCAAATGTTACATGTATTACTAATGGTAATCCTATGTTTATTACAAAAATTTATATTCTTGTTCAATACAAAGTGAATAAAGTATATTAGTTGATAACAGAATAAAGTTTTGATTTCAAACAAATGTTTGATATAATGTGCGATAATTTTACAACAAATAAACACACGTGCATAAGTGTTATATAGGGTAAATCTAAGGTAAAACTACCCTGTGTTCTGGTGCTATTACTCATCGCACCACAAGTTTTGCTGGAAAAAGTTTTAGCCTAGAAACCATTCTGTTTTTCCCTATAACTGGAGGGTTTTAGGATAGGACAACAGAAGCTAAAAAAATAATGCAGATTGATGCCAGGTACTATACATGGGTGTACACTGCACAGTTATACCTCGGTTTTTGTCGATAATCCGATCAAAAACAATCGGCAAAATCTGAAACCGGCGATAACCGAGGTATTACTGTATATTACACCCGAGTAGGATTTCGCTTTTCTCAACCTCCGTGCATTGAGCCATTGGCACTCTCCATATCAAATGTAAATTAATACCTCTGATAAAGCCTAAAAATCCTAAGACATATTACTTATTAAAATTTTTAAAAACAATGAATTAAGAATTACTCTGATTATTATTTCACAATAATAGTACAGGGATCTGAGTCATAGAATCGTTCGTCTTATTTGTTTTATTTATAATTTTTATTATTATTATTCGAGCTCGAGCTCGGAGCGTTTTATCAATTTAGGGTAATTTTCTGCAGTTGAAATTGGTTCGAATGTTTTAGTTAGGGTGCCTTATGTTGATAGAAGACGTGCAGCTCCCAGAAATGTTTTAGCTGTTGTTATGATCATTAATCCATCAGATCTCTATCAGTTAAGAAACAAGGGTCTTCTTGGTCGACTTTATGCTCGTAATGAATTTATAATTTCTGAGAGTAACTTTATTAACATTCAGGATGTACCCTGAACTTCATTAACACTTTGCTCAACATCCATGTTAACATCTGGAAGTAAGCAAGAGTTTATATTGTGTTACTGTAAAAGATACTGTATTGATAAAAATTGCCATTGTAACTCAAAGAACAAAATGCAACTCAAAATGTCACAGTGATAGTTCTTGTAAAGATAAATAACTCTGCAGCATTTTCGATTCTCATAAAAAAGATGATTTATTTATAAAAGTTTCCGACAAAGTAATTATTTTTAGTAAATTAGTTATTAGAAAACATTGGCATATCGAGCACTGCAACAGATTTTCACAAATGATTACATGTTGTTGAAAAGTAACCAAGTTACATTTCTGCACGTGGTGAATAATTTTGTTACCTACTTATATAAGATGAATGAAGATAAATAAATCATAATGAAAAAGAAAGTTTTATTTTTTTATTATCACCTCGTTATTAGTTAACATCTAGAATGTGTGGTGGCTTTTAACCATAATAAATCCGTTGCACAGTGGTTTTTAACTTTAGCTGCTGATTATTGTTTCATTGTGTATAGCAGGGGTGGCCAACAAGTCGATCGCCAAGCCAATTTTGGTCGATCGCTAGCGATGTAAACTGTACAGATGCGAACGCAACTGTAGGCATTCAGTTATGACTCAACTCATAAGCAGTGAGTGCACTTCGTACTGAAACAGTGTATAAACATAGTCTGTATTTCACACTTCCCCCTCCCCACTTAGACTATGCCTATGACAACAAGTTGATCGCGACGCATTTTTACGATAAAAAGTAGATCTTATGTGCACAAAAGTTGGCCACCCCTGGTGTATAGTATATCAAGCACCTACAAGTATATGTAGTTAGACCTTTAGCACTTTTTAGCAAAACAAATGTGTATTTTTCTCTGTGCATTTTATTTCTTTGAAATGTTTTTAAGTATGAAAATTAAATTTCTAGGAAAACTTGTAGAACCAACGTTGTTCAGCATCAAAAATTCTAAATAAAAAGGTTTCGAGGCTAGAATCTATATTTTAAAGTTACAAACCACTGTGCATCGTATGATCCTCTATCGTGGTTGCATCAGCTAACGTTCAGAACGCATTATAGCTTTTCTTAATCACCACAACACGTCGTGGTCAAATATGATGAAAGCCACAATGCAAATTTTGCTTTGTGATCATTTTTACAAATGCCACGATACGATACGAATTTTGTTTCGTACGGAGTGTGGTCGTTTTTTTCACTCGGTGAGTGATTTTGGTCTTTGAGCCTAACATATGTAATAATAAAAATACATTTATACACAGTCTTGCATTTTTATCAGTCATGTTCTTTCTGTTTGTGGTGGGTTACAGAATCTGTCCAATGTCAATTGCTTTTCTCTCTTCTTCAGGATTTTTTGGAAGTAATTAATTGCATTGTCGTTGTAAAGATCCCTAAGCCTATTAACCTCAACCTGGTTTGGATGACATTCTAAGACCATTGTTCTGCCATCTTCCCACTTCTTCAAAACATTTTTAATAGCAGATGTCAACATTAATCCTTTTTTTTTAGAAGAAAACATATCTCGCTGAGATTCTTGGCATTCTTCTGCTGTCAGATCCATTTCGGGTTCCATTATGAGCTCTTCGATGTTCTTTATTTCTCAGATGTGATTTTCGTTACTCCTTTAGCTGCTTGAGTTTTCTTAATTATACTGTATCTTTCTTTGATAAGATTGAACTGCAGCCTACTGTAGACCTGTTCAAGCCATACTGCCCAGCAACATCAGACATTTTCTGCCCACTCTTGCTATTATACTCTCACCTTTCGGAAATAAAAACCCACGCAATACTTAACGAGTGCCCGCTCGACAGTCTCTTGAATACTATAAAAACAATTGTTTCTGTCAGAAAAATAAAAGGCTGGAATTACAGGGGAGAGTTTCAAAGTTTAGAGGAATACTATCCAATCAGTATATACTGGGTTGAGCATCGATGTCAACATCTCCCGTGCTCTGAAAAGTTTTGAATTATTGCCCGAAGACAAGGGAAGACCAATCGGTATTCATTATTTTACATCACTTCTTCTTGTGTTTGTTCTGCGAGGTGTTTGTTATCCGAATGTGTGTCCGTTGTCCACACACAAAAATCTTTCACAAAAGTGTTCATTATCCAATTTGTTTGTAGTCCAAAGTGTTTGTTAACCAATCATCCACTGTATTTAAATTATCTGCTGTCTCAATTTTGACATTCTCAATTTACTATTTTTTCTTCTTAGATTATGGAACACTGTTATGAAAAACCATTATCTTGTTTTTTTGCATTAGTTAATAACACTGTATTATAATTACTGTCTATTGGTTCTTGTATATTAATGTCTCTTCAATCCAAAACTTGTTCGGTAGACTATCTCACAGCATTACGGTTAGAAACATCTTTATTTTAAAAAAATTGGATTACAAATGCATTTCGGGTTGGTATACATTCCCAACCCCTCTTCAGTGTTATATGGAAGAAACAATAATATAAATAGAGCCCAACATTATCTAGATATCACGAAGAGAGGGATTTTTTACATAACATAACCATTTACATATCATAAAACAGCATAAAATTTCTTTCTCAATACTTATATCATCCATACACATACATAACATTCCAGTATTTTACATAAAGACTTTTCACTTGTAAATCATGACGGATTAACATATTTAGTTATATAAAAAACACAAAATACATAACTATTTAAAAAACTTACAATTTCTATACACTTAAAGTGGGTAGATATCAGTATACTTTAGTGAAATTCTATGGATGTTAATATATTGTGATATAACAACTGTAATTTAAAAAATAAGTTAGTTTACAAATAAAACTTTTTACATTAATGACACACAAATACATACCACCAATAGGTTTTATCTAGTATTTCTAATCTATTCTGACAAACCATACAATGTATTTTGGATTGAGGTTTTTTTACAATACACAATGTGCTGTGGCACCTTCTATTAAATTATACCTCTGAGGGTCTATTTGCATACTGTCAGAAATATTAACTAGATTTTTCTTTGGGTGTTTTCTTATTTCAATATATTCCTTGAATTTCCTTTTATAGGTATCTTTTTCTGTGTGTAGAATTTTTGTATGTGTATATACCAAGGGGAACTATTGTACTCAAGTCGAATGGCTGCTTCGTGTTCTTTTATCCTTTGTTCTAATGTTCGGCCAGTTTCACCTATGTAAACTTTTGGGTATTGACAACTACATTCTATCTTATAAACTACACCTGTTTTTTTAAAATTACTTATATTGTTATATTGTTTTCTGATATTACCATAAATATTATGCAAAATTTTATTGGTCAAAGATGGGGCCAAAACAATGTTATCCGTTTTAAGGACTTTATTACAATTATCAAAAATATTATTGATGTATGGGGAAGGCTTTGTATTTTTTTATCTACTTTGTATTTTGCATTGTATCTATTTTTGCAATTTAATTCTAGGGTAGTCGTTAAGAATATACTTTGATTCAAGTTCTTTTAATTTGATATAATTATTATTATCATTAGATATTCTCATATGTATATTCTTTAAGTCCATAATATAAACATTCTTTTTCGTGGTATCAGGAATGTAAGGCCGTGACTCCACTAGCGTAAAAACGGGCGTAGAAACCCTTGCCGTAAAAACTTTTAATTACGTGACCTATTTGCGTTTGCAATGGAGGTCCAGCTAGTGAAGTTTTTACGGTGACGGTACTATTACGGCTGTATACGTGATATATCGATATAAAGACAATGATTATATTCTACGAGTTTTTTCTGTACTATAATTACAAATGTAGTAAAAATAATATCTTTACTTTCGTATATTAACTTTTATTATTGTGTTATTAAGATAATATATAGCACTTATAATCTTAGCTTTTTTATTATATACTCCTCTAAATGAAGGATTTTCCTTTGGTAATCCATATCTCGTGTTTTAGGCATCCATTATTATAATTGGGATACCTCTTGTCGTAGATATATGAATACTTTCGGATGTTTTTGATAATTCTTTCTGGATCTATTCTAGTTCTTTTCTAAGTAGCCACGAGAGAACGTACACAAAAGCTTGTTTTCTGCCATTTTCACAACATGTCACAATAACCTAGATTCCACTGACTTCTGATTGGTCGACAGTACCATTTTATGACCATACTTGTGTCGAAAGTCAAATCCTGCTCAACTCACTTTTATGCTGGTTTTACGACCTGCTCGGGCATAAAATTTTATGGTCGTGTGATTAAAAGTTTTTATGGCAAAGGGTTTTATGTCCATTTTTACGCTAGTGGAGTCTTGGCCTAAGAGTGGTAGTTAATTGTTTTGTCGACATTGCATGGTTTTTTTATATATTACAAAGGTGAATTTATCTAAGTTACCGTATATCTCGGCGGATAAGACGACCTTCAGATAAGACGAGGTATAAATTTTCGTCAAAGTTTTATAGTTTTAGCATATATCTGTCCTCAGTGCCGTAACTAGGATTTTGGACGCCTATGGCCAAGAATAAAAATGGCGCGCTTTTTTAATTTTTGTTATTAAATAAAAATAAAAAATGGTGGTTTATTTCTGAAATATATGTTCATAAAAATTACAGATAATAAATACTATATAAATATAATTATAGAAGTTTTTTTGTGTTATTAATTTTGAATACATATTATTCCAAAACCTTCTCGTTGGCGCCTTTATTAAATCGGCGCCTATGGCGGGAGCCACGTTGCCCACATCCTAGTTACGGCTCTGTCTGTCCTATAAGATGACCCCCAAACTATCAGTGGCCTATGAATTTAGTTTAGATCAACAATCATCATCTGGCTAATAACACTGTATAGCGTATACAGAATTATATCCTATTCGTAATTTTTTGAACAGAGTAAAAGAAAAAAACATCTGGCAACACCAAAAAGCAGAAGCTTCGATGGCAACACTGAAACAAGTTTTGAAAAGGACCGTGTGTGAATGACAAAAATAAAAAGGCAGGAAAAGAAAATCATGGAACCAACGAAAAGAAGGAAATATGAAACAAGCTTCAAGTTAAAAGTCATAAAACAGGCTAAAGAATCGAACAACTGTGCTGCAGCAAGGGCTTTCGATATAACAGAGAAGATGGTAAGAGATTGGAGAAAAAATGATGTTGCTATTAAAAAAATCCAATGAAAAAATATTCTATGAGGAGAGGACTAGCTTGCTGGCCAGAAATCCAGAACAAGGCAAAGAATTTAAAGCAACAGTAGGTTGGTGCAATCGTTTCATGAACAGAAAAAATCTGGTAATACAACAGAAAACAAAAATTTCACAGAAATTACCACAAGACCTTGAACATAAAGTCACAGGTTTTCACAAGTTTGTTATTTGTATGAAGCAAAAATACAACTTTCCATTATCTAATATTGGAAATATGGATGTAACACCGAAGAACTTCGACATGATAAACAATGGAACTGTGGAAACAAAAGGCATAAAAACTGTTCAAGTTAGAAGTACAGGCCATGAAAAAGACTAGGTTTACAGTAGTATTAACGTGCATGGTAGATGGAACAAAGTTAAAACCCACGGTCATTTTCAAGAGGAAAACTACTACTAAAATAAAATTCTCGCCAGGCATTTTCGTACATTTTCACGAAAAGGGGTGGATGAATGAAAATGGTGTAAAATTGTGGATGGAAAATGTGTGGCAGAGGTGACCAGGTGCTCTACGAAATCGGCACAGTTTGTTGGCGTGGGATATGTTTCGCAGTCACGTAACTGAGAACACTAAAAATTGCTTAGCACGGAACAATACTAAGATTGCTGTTATACCTAGTGGTTTAACTTTGATGCTACAACCTTTAGATGTTTCTCTGATTAAACCATTCAAAGATCACATGCGTAAACATTGGAATAACTGGATGATGAGTGGTGAAAAGTCGTATACGAAAGGTGGAGCTTTGCGGGCTGCGTCGCTTGATGTGCCGTGTGATCTCATGATCAAATCATGGGAAAAAGTGAAAGTGGAAACAGTGATCAAATCCTTCAAAAAGTATGGAATTTCTAATGCCATGGATTGCACTGAGGACGATTTGTTATGGGATACTGATGACGAAACGGAAAACGACTCGCTAGGTACAGAATTAGACCCATACGACGAGCTTCTTAACAACGAAAGTGAGGATGTACCTGAGGAGCTATTTGCCTTAGATGATAAATGTGAGGATTTTGCAAAATTTTAAATACATTGATGAGTAATTTGCTTTATTTTATAATGGTTTAAATTTATATAAATTTCAATCTAATTTTTTTTTTGTTGTTGTATCTGTCCTATAAGATGACCCCGGATTTTCGGGGCCTTTTTTTATGATTCAACTATTGTCTTATCTGCCAAGATATACGGTATTCATTTTCGTTATATCTAAATAATTTATTTGTGTATTTTTTTTCTTCTTCTATATCAAATTGAATGTCTACATTAATATTGTTTATGATGTTAAGGATAATTTTATCATCAGTTATTTTATTATTATATATCAGTAAATAATTGTCCATGTATCATTACAATTTTTATGGCAGGGATATTATTTATTTTATCATCAATGTTTTTCATGACTAATTCTGCTAATTTTGGCCCCATTTTTGACCCCACACTAATACCATCTATTTGTCTATAAAACTCATCATAAACTTCAAAATAATTCCTTGTATAAGCAAAATTTATCAGATCTATTAATGATTTATAGATAGATGTCAATATCCAAAAGTTTATATAGGTGAAACTGGCCGAATGTTAGAACAAAGAATAAAAGAACACGAAGCAGCCATTCGACTTGAGTACAATAGTTCCCCTTGGTATACACATACAAAAAATATTAAATGTCAAATTATTAGAAACAATATAAAAAACCTTCCTTTCACAAACATTTTCGAACTGTTGAGATAGTTCTTCTTTAGGCAGAGAAAATTCCGACAGAATGCTTCGAAAAAATGGAAGATAGATATTTAAATAAAAACCGAATACTCGCATAATGGAAATCGTAGAGATGGTCATGTGCATTCGTGCATGGTTGTTGATATTTAAAGATCGCCATTTATAAGGGCCTGCCACGCTAGAGAAAGATTAAGTTCATCTTTCCGATTTATACATGTGGTCACGCGGTTAGCCTTGTAGATGGATACGGCTCCTAACCATTTTAGATGTTCTAGATGGGGCGCAGTGTCGGTGACGTCAGCTTTGTCGAATTCCGGTTCAATATCAGGATCAGAAACAAAGGTGGCCAGGGCCATGGTGTATTGTTCGTGTTGAAGGTCCGCTTGGTGTTCACGTATTCTGGTACTTAAAGACCACTTGGTTGAGCCGATGTATATGAGGCTCGTCACATCTGTTATCTTTGAGTGGGATAGAGTACACATCGGGAAGCCTCCTATGAACTGGATAGTCCTTTCCATTTCTGAGGATGTCGAAGATTGTTGGATATCTTTTATGGGCTGTTTGTAATTGATGTTTTCCGGCGATCTCAGCGTATATTGCTTTAACATATGGGTTAAAGGTGACTGGGAGGCGTGTAGGATCTTCCTGGTCAGTGCTGGCCCTCGTATGCGTAGCGGGTGCGTATTTTGAGTGTTGATGTCTCTCAATTAGATGGCATGTTAGACCATGATAACCATGTTTGGCTGCTATCCTCTTAACAGGATAACAGCCAAACAGCCATAATTCAATTCGGTGATAAGGGTTTGCATGGTGGATGAGTGGGAAAATGCCTTTCTAACCAGAGTATTAAATGCTGCAGCCTTGTAGGTGAAGGGGTCGCACAAACCCACCGGTATGTACGTAGAGGCAGCATAAGGTTTATGGTATACCGACGTGAGGATGGCAGATCCTTCTACTTTAATGTTTATATCCAAAAAATGGACTTCAGTATTGCTAGATTGCTCCACTTCTAGCGTTAAGCCGTAGTGATTATTGTTAATGGCTTGTACAAAAGCCGAGATATCAGGTAGTGTCTTCTACATGATGAGAATGTTGTCTAAATACCTCCTATAGAGCAAGATGTTTGGGAGGAACGGTGGAAGTATCTTTCGTTCAAGCTGCTTAACGACCATTTCACATAGGTCTCTGGACACTGGGCTACCCTTGGGGACTCCTCTTTTTTGCTTGTAAACAGCTCCATCAAATGCAAAGATAGAATTATAACAGATCAGATGGGCTAACTCAAGTACTTGTTGGTGTAATGTTTGTTCTTGAGTCAAAGTAATGTATATTTATTATACCCATTAATTAGACAAATTAACTCAAACATTTTTTTTCTTTTTTTTTTTTGTTACAAATGGAAATGAAATGACAAAAAGTAGAATAACAGTTTGACCATAACAAAAAATTAGAATATTAGCAAAAACAGCCAAACAAACATCCATAAAAAATATATTGTAATGCGAATTTTCATATTGCTGAGTAGAGCAGTATAACAGTACAACATGGGGCATAAGTACAACATCAATGACAAACCTAAAGATATTATCATAGCTTTGTACAAATTAGGAAAGAAACAAAAATAAATTGTGAATTATGTAAAATGCTTGCAGCCAACAGTCTCTAGAGTACTGAAACAACAAAACCATGTTTAAATTTTAACTGATAAGTGCCAGAAATGTAGAATGTAAACAAGCAACAACTGCAAGGAATGGGAGAAACTTAAAAAGGATTGTCGTGAAAAACCGCTTTAAGATCATTAAACACTTGCATGCACAATGGAGAGCAACTGGAGTGAACGTTAGTAGCTGAACCACATGTCAAGACTTGCACTTCAACATCCGTGTTCCCAAGACGAAGCCATCTCTAACGAAAAAGCAACGACAAGCGAGTGTTAGATGGTACAGATAGAGGCTCATGTGGGACAAGACGATTGGAATAATGTTCTTTTCAGTGATGAATCACTGTTTTGTCTCTCCTGTGATGACCAAGGCCCACATGTATAGAGAACAACCAAACAGGCCTTCAAAAAGGACTGTATAAAAAGATCTTCAAAGTTTGCATCTGTCATGATCTGGGGATGCATGAATGCTGTGGCATAGGACAACTGTGCATTCTTCGGGAACTTGTCAATGCACAGACTTATCAAGACATCTTAGAGACATTTATGATACCATCGACAGAGGATTTAATTGAGAAAACATTTCTATTTCAACAAGATGGAACATCCTCTCATACCATGAAGTCAATGATATGTTGGTTATAAGAATGACAGATTGCATCCTGCCTTGCCCAAGCAATTCCTTAGACTTAAAGAACCCCATTGAAATTTTATGGGTAGTCCTGAAATGATGACTTAATGAACAATGATCAACTTCAAACTAGTGACGTGCATTTGACACATTTAGAACTGCATCACCAGAAACGAATGCGAGGCATTAATCTGCACCATGCCTGACAGATTGCAAGCACTGATTATGGCAAAAGGCGATGTCACAAAATATTAAATTTATTTTGTTGTATTTCCTACATTTAGCTAATATTCTAATTTTTTGTCATTTCATTTCCATTTGTAACAAGAAAACGTTTAATTTGTTTGTTTAATGGGTGTAATAAATATACACAGACATTGTTTATGTAGGGTCAAAAAAAGTTTCGTATTCTGTGTTATGAGAAAATGTACACTAAACTTTCAGTTAGGTGAATATTTTTTTTTTGTCTAGGAGTTGTAGTTCTAATAAAGATAGAACATAGAAATTTTTTTATTCCAAAGATAAAAGACTTCTCTAAGTAATGACATAGTCAATATATAAATATGTATTCAATAATTTTGACTTACTTGATTGTTATATATTCTATGTATTGCAGTGCCATCTCTGGCAATTTTTATACATATATAGTTGGTAGTGCGCCTGCGCACCACATTCAGTTCTGTACTGCTTCTTGTTCAATAAAGACGTGCTTGTTACTTGTTCATAAAAATTTGTCTCCATCCTTCTTAATCTAATTTCGACGACCATACATACCAATATATATGTGGAAGTATGCCATATTTTGTATATTCTTGTATATATTCTTAGTATTTATTTCATTTTCTTCTCCTTTGCTTTGGTTCTTTTGTCTATCATCTTCTAGAAATTTCTTCCCTAACCCTTCCCTGTTTAGGTGGTGGTGACCTAATTACAAGACAAAAGAAAAGGAGTAGCCCTGAGGGCTAAGTGTAGGACAAGTTTTTTTTTTTTTTTTTTTTTATTTTGGCTTGAACATTGGAGAGCTAGAACGTGTTGTGAGGACCTGTTCTAGCATTGACTGGAGTACGAAAGAAATGATAAGCCTAAGCTATCATTCAAGAGGAGCTCGAAATACAGTCGAGTCCGCATAAGTCGTCACCCGGATAACTCGACACCATCGGTTAAGTAGTCAGTTTTCTGTGGTCCTGGGCAACTTACATAGGGATTAATGTTAAAAAACTCTGGTTTACTCGACACTGTTTAACTCGTCACCACTGGATAAGTTGACATACTTTTGCTGTCGTCACCCTCTCTTGAAAAAATGAGTTCACTCCACGCGTGTGGTGCAAACTCATTTTTTTCAGGAGGGGGAGTTGATTTATTTATTAATATATTTAATAATATATTAATATTATTAATATATATATACAGAGTGGGCCAACGAAAACGAAACGGCAGAGTGTTCGTGTTCGTCCAAGCAAATCGCTCAGACTGGTCGATTTTATTCTCGAGGGGACATCTTAGGCAATAAAGTTTTTGCGAATCTGAATATTAACTAAACAAACATTTTTTTTGAAATAAATGTTTGTTTAGTTAATACAAAATAAATGAGTTTTTAAAATTTTTTGTTGTCTGTTGTATTCAGAATCGCAAAAACTTTATTGCAAAAGATGTCCCCTCGAGAATAAAATCGACCTGTCCAAGCGATTTGCTTGGACGAACACGAACACGCTGCCGTTTCGTTTTTGTTGGCCCACCATGTATATATATATATTAATAATATTAATATATTATTAAATATATTAATAAATAAATCAACTCCCCCTCCTGAAAAAAAATGAGTTTGCACCACACGCGTGGAGTGAATTCATTTTTTCAAGAGAGGGTGACGACAGCAAAAGTATGTCAACTTATCCAGTGGTGACGAGTTAAACAGTGTCGAGTAAACCAGAGTTTTTTAACATTAATCCCTATGTTAGTTGGCCAGGACCACAGAAAACTGACTACTATTAATAAAAATTCCTTAACTTTTTATGTATTTTTACATATAAAATAATAACAGATAAACAAAAAGAAAATATACAATCTACATCAACGTCACACTGGAATCCAATTTTGCATTTTCTTATGCCAGAGGCGTTAAGAATCCTTAGACGTTACTTGCCGACAATTGACAATTGCGAAGATGATGTTTTCAAGGCGTTCGTGATGGTTGAAAAAGAAATTTGCGACAGTTAAGTGCTCAAAACAAACAACACTAAACAAATTTTTCACTTTTTCATCTATAGAGTAATTGTAAATGGAGGACACAATGTATTGTAAGCCTATACTACTGTATAACGCACTACTGTATTTTATTAATTGTAGTTTTGTGGTTTTTTTTCCCAACTTCACTTTAGTCGTCACATCGGATAACTTGACATATTTCCACTTCTCCTCGGGGTGTTGACTTATGCAGAGTCGACTGTATATCTCAATATGAGAACCTTCGGGAGCCTATTGAAAGAACCCGATAGTTCTACAATCATTAATTCCTACAATTCGGAGAGTTAATAATTCAGCAGTCACCACCATCACCCCCACGATCATTAAAACCTTAGGTATCCATTCTTTTCTATCACTATACGTGGTATATCCATCCATCCTGTTGTCTATCCTTTCTTCCTCTCTTTTCTTTGTATAAGTAGTTTTAAGTATTTAATCGTAGTCCTGTTTTTTGTACTGCGGTGAATATTTTTGGTTGTTTTTTGTCGCAAGATTATACTTAACGATTCTGTCCAAGTATCTGCAGAAATTGTGTATAAAAGAACAAAAACAAGGAGTGTCGGATCTATAAAAGAATCCTGTAAAGAAAATAAACACAGATGAAGAACATATGTGTATGTTATATGTTTATTCTCTTGTTGGATTACACTCACCCCATGCATATCTTACATATAACAGAGGGAAAGTGTAGCAATCAGTCTAAAACTGAATCCCCCAAATTTTTACATTTTTGGACTCGACACTGAAATATCGAGATACGAAGATTTAGGGGGTTTTTTTTCTGTATGTATGAATGTTATAATATGTGTGTGTGTGACATGATTTTGTTTACTCTGTTTGAAGCTTATTAACTTATATGCTTTTTGATTGGAGTTGAATGGTTAACACAAGAGTTATTAACCCATTTCATGCTGAAAACCTTTAGCATTAAGTAAATAGGTGGAATTCGTTATGCGGCACATTTTTGCGTTTTTCGGGTAATTTTTTAAATCGCGATATTTTGCTTCAATATCGCGCTATACTCAATCTGTTTTTTGTGTTTGATTAAAAACATATTACAGTTCACAATTGTTTAATTTTTAGTTTTATACATATTTAAAATAATAATAAGTTTACGAACAAAAGAAAAAAATTTCATTTACAGGGAATCGCTGAACTTTGTACATCTATTAGATAGAAACATCTATCCTCTTTTAAACAAAACAAACCACAGCTCTCTACCTAGAACAGGGGAGAAGTTATTGCCATTATTCACACTATGTCTCTAATTACTTATCTGGGAGAGTAGTCAATTGTTATCGTGAAGCGACACCGATTAGTCAGCTATACGACTGGCACGGCTTTGTTCTTATTTTTGTAAAATAATTAAATGTATTCAAAATATATATAAATTCATTTGACAAAAATTTTAAAGCCAATTAACAGCACGAACATATTCCATACACTTACTGTAGGAAGATGGAGTTTTCTGGGAATATTTATCGCTAGATAGTTTTAAAAACATATTTACTCACCTAAATATTGTTGAATTAGCTAATTTAATGTCTAAGTGCATTAAATTAGTTAATTAGAGCTAAAAATCAGATTTAAAAAGCGAATTTACTGTGATTGTTTACATTTTACTTCGAAGATTGGAGGCGGGGCTTTTCACAGCAATTTTTTTCCTTTCACAAGTCTGTGATTAGTTAAAGTAATGTTAACAAAGACAGAAGATACCAATAAAACCTTAGAAGGAGTTTCCCTTTGATTATTTTCAGCCAACTGTGTAGTTAACTGCAAAGATTTACTGTAAAATAGTAGGGGAATGTATTTACTGAAATATTTATGGCCCAGGGGTGGTAACAAAACACTTATTGGCTTAAACAAAGTTAATCAACCTACAGAAGAGCGAATGAAAGCTAAGATCGCTGGAAAACTCGAATATAATGCAAATTAATCAAATTTTTTGATTAATTTTTTAATTTTTACCGATCGGCACGTTTCGCATCACCGATAAACGAAGAAGTCACGTGATACATACCGATCGGTGGCTAACCGCATGGAAAAGGTTAATACCACATTATTATATTTTTCCACTAATAAATAGTCCACTAGATAATCAATATATAGAGACTTAATTTTTGTTTAAATTCAACTGCATATAATTTCAATCTTGTCTTTGTGTATTGCTATTAATAGCATACGGTATATTAAGATTACAGTAATAATATTATTTGTAATTTATTGATAGGCCAGAATTTTGGGAACATCGCCCGAGTCTATCGATGGCGCAGAGAACAGATTCAAGTTTTCTCGTTTACTAGACACGATTGGAATTTCACAACCACAGTGGAAGGAATTGACAAATCTAGAGGTTTGATAATTTAGATATGAAGTTTATTCTTTTTCTAATTAAATTAATAAAATTTTAAAAAAAGATGAATTTGAAAAATTAGGAAATCTTCATTTAATAACAACAATAGTAAATAAAATGTTTTTCAATCCTATTTATGAGCCCTCATCAGGTACTCTATCTTTCCATTTTAGAATAACTCAAATTCTCCAAATGTTTTCAAGTCAAATTTTTTGAAACTAAAGACATAACCATCGACGGCTATTACAGCGCCGACTGGGAACACCTCCGTGCCCACGGCCAGAAACATCCACTCGAGGCACTCGTCGGCCATCGCAACCCCAGCAAGGTATATATATATGCAAATAAACATCGTACTAAACCCGATAATATTAAGCCAATACATTGCCAACTGCCGTAAATAATCGAGTTAACTTTTGGATATAAACGACGGGGGCATGGAGGTGTCCCCAGTCGGCGCCGTAATAGCCGTCGATGGTTATGCTTTTGAAACTACAGTGGAACCTCAGTATACGACCTTAATCAGTTCCTGATGTGTGGACTTATACCAAATAGGACGTATACCAAATCAACCTTTCCATAAGAAGTAATGTAAAAAGATTAATCCGTTCTCGTGTTTAAAAAACCCCTCTTGATATGGTATATTAATGAGGTTGTAAAATAATTTAAACACTGTTTGAGCACATTAATAAAAAAATAAATTTTATTGTAGATTTTTAAAGTTATTACAGTATATTGTATTATATTATTTAAATCATTAAATCAAAATCAAATCAAACTCTCTTTAATACTAAAATACAAAAACAGAAAAATTTTCTATTGTATGGTAGAAGAGTCCCATTCTGGGTTTTTTACTTTTCCACCTTCTGTCTCTTTTCACTAGGATCAGCAACTTGTATTAAAAATCTGTCCAAAGAACTTTGTGTCTGTCTTCTTCTCAGGATGTCTGTAAAGTGTGACATTGTCTGATCTTCCCAAGTGATGCTATTTTGATTTGTTTGAACTTTGTTAGGGTGGTATTTTTCTGAAAAATTTCACGTCCATCTATTTGAAGAAGGAGCTTCTTCTATCTCTTCCTCCTCTGAGTCAGAAGAGAGTCTATCCATTCTAGTTTGATGCTCATTGTTCTCCAGTTCCTGTAATTCCTCAATGGTCAGTTCTTGATTATCTTCTTCCACATCATCATCACATACACCCAGTTCCATGGATCTGGCCCGAGAAACAATATCCTCTGCTATAGAGGCCCTAGATTTGACGTCCCTTTCGGTTACTGCTTGTGGCCACAAATTTCTCCAAGCGGAGTTCATTGTTCTGTGGGAAACTTCCTGCCAAGCTTTGTCAATGAGCGATATAGAATGTATGATATCAAAGTGATTTTTCCAGAACTCTCTCAGAGTTAATTCTGTCTCAGAGGTTACTTGAAAGCACCTCTGGAATAAGACTTTAGTATAAAGTTTCTTGAAATTACTTATGACCTTCTGATCCATAGGCTGAATGAGAGGAGTCGTATTAAGTGAGAGAAACTTTATAGTAATGAAGTCGAACTCAGGCAAGACGTAATCCTTCAAGCTTGGTGGATGAGCGGGTGCATTATCCATTAGGAGAAGAGTCTTCAAAGGTAGTATGTTCTTTTCTAAATAACGTTTTACTCTTGGTCCAAACACAACATCAATAGAAAACCTTCTTACTTGAACCAAATAACCAGGGTAAATTGTTTCTTAGGTGCAAATGTTTTCAATGCCTCTTCTGGGCTCTTACTCAAGCATTCCAAATCCATTGCTAGCTGTTCTTCAAATTTTAAAGCTTCTTTAGAACGTATTCTATTCCATATTCTTAATACACATGCATTCCAAATATATTCAAATATCATGAGCAACTGTGTTGTTCAAAATGCGTACAGGTCACATTTCCAATGAATATAAACATGTATAAAATAAATATAAAATAATTTAAATATTATCGTCCATTAGAACCTGCCATGTGGTGGAAAGTGTTAGTTCTTCTTTATAATTAATACTTTTGGATTTTCCTTCCACTTTGAATATTTCTATTGCTTCTAATATTTTAAGGTGATCCTTTGTGCCACAATTTTCAATGGAAGATGCAATAAAATCATTCGTCCCAGACTTAGAAATCATTATGAAAGGACTATCTCAAAACCAGAAGAAATACTATAGATGGTTGGCAACCTTTAGGATTAGAAGAACTAAGGAAACGCAGGAGATTAGAGACCTCAGAGAAAAATTGAAAAGAACTACAACGTGGATAAAGTACAAAGACATTATCTTGGTCAGGGCTGACAAGGCCAAGCTCATGGTTATGATGAAATGGGAAACATATGACAAACATCTAAATGAATACCTTACCGCAACACAATGCATACAAGTTGAACCCAACTGGGTGGATAAGATGCAGCGCCGGATTAAGCCTCTAGTGGGCCCTAGACAAAATTTAAATTGGGGCCCCATTTAAATAAGTTGCTTCTAAACAAATATTATATAATGTGACATTAGCGTAGCTAGCATGGGTGACACCCGGTGCGGATATCGTGGTGTCACCCCAAGTCACATCGTAGTGTCACCCTTTTTTTTTAACTCTTTTATAAAACACTATTGAATTGTAATATCTTCACACTCGAGCAACTTGAACGCTATATTGAATATGTGATGTCGTGACGTATAAGTTTAGATTTAGAAAATAAATCATAACCATACATCAGTACTACCACGAGAGGCGGCCCTAGGAATATTTCTAGATGGTGGAGGAATAGAGATCTCATGGCATACATTACTTCTGACGCACGGTTGGGCTGTTGACTTTTTTTTTTTTTTTTTTAAGGTAATGGCTACTCGAGCGGAGCTTCCTAGGAATTGTTAAATACAGCCTTTTCTGTCCTGTCGAATTTCTTAAACGATTTTTAACTCGTTTTGAAACAGAAAAATTTTCTGCACTGAAGCCGGGCCCCTCCGAATTACGGGCCCTAGACATTTGTATACTTTGCCTATTTGATAATCCGGCCCTGATAAGATGCATTTAAGGATTAAAAGATTTGCCAATACAAGGCTAGCCAACAAGCTGGGTATGAGGAACATAATTATGGAGGCCCCGGACGTTCTGAATTATTTGCATTTGGTAAGACGCATAAAGATGGGCAACAGCTACGCCCGATGGTGGACGAGGCAAGAGCGCCTACACGGAAATTGGAGAAGTCCTTACATGACATACTTGCCACACACTTGAACAATTATCAATGCACAATATCCAACCCGGTAAGCCTATTGGAACAACTTAAGCAGATCGCCACACCCAAATATGCAACGGTAATAGACTTCAGATCCTTATACCCATCCATAAAGCTCCCACCATGTTTTTGTGCAATAAGGAACTTATTGTTTGAAATAATAGGAGATAGAACAATGCACCAAGATGTATTGGAACTAGCTCACTTAGCATGTTACAATTCAGTGTTCCAATTTAAAGGGAAGATGTATGCACAGGGTAGAGGTGGGCAGTCTGTTATCGGGGGACCTCTGTGAATTGGTGGTAACAAATTTGGAAAGCAAAGCCCTACCTAAGTTCCTCCCAGATACTATTCTATATAGATGATATAACCATCTTTTGGAGAGGAGAGCTGGATCTTAAAAGCTTTATACATGCAATGAACAGCAATCCTTATGGACTTTCAGTTGAAATTGAGCAACACAACCAAAACAAAGTCCATTTTCTAGACATAGACATAATTATTGGAGGATCAGCCATACAAACAGTGGTGTACAGAAAACCAACGACGGTCACAACATACATTTTAATCAGGTCTTGTGATCCCTTCTCATATAAGATAGCAGCTTTCAGAGCATTGGTAATGAGAGCTAGTACACATTTTTCCACTGCACAAGCCTTATCACAGGAAATAAGAAGCATTGAAAAGATAGCTAGTGAATGTGGACACACCAACATTGTACGCAAGTTATGCGAAAACCAAGAACTTAAGCAAGTAGGGCAATTGGGTCTAAATGAAAGACATAATAGAGAGAATGAAGACAACAAAACAATAATTCCCGTCACATATAACCCAGTGTTAAAATCAATATATAATAGCATTGCCAAAAAACAAGGAATCAAAATAGCATACAGGAGATGCCAATCCATTTACGACTTACTAAGAAATGGAAAAGACCAACCGAATCCAAACAGATTACCAGGCATCTATGAAGTCCCTATAAAAGATGACAGATTCGATGGAGAAATGGTATATATTGGTGCAACTAAAAGATTGTTGGAGGTATAGTTAAAGAAGAACTAACACTTTCCACCACATGGCAGGTTCTAATGGACGATAATATTTAAATTATTTTATATTTATTTTATACACATTTATATTTATTGGAAATGTGACCTGTATGCATTTTGAACAACACAGTTGCTCACGATATTTGAATATATTTGGAATGCATGTGCATTAAGAATATGGAATAGAATACGTTCTAAAGAAGCTTTAAAATTTGAAGAACAGCTAGCAATGGATTTGGAATGCTTGAGGAAGAGTCCAGAAGGGGCATCGAAAACATTCGCACCTAAGAAACAATTTACCCTGGTTATTTGGTTCAAGTAAGAAGGTTTTCTATATATATATACAACCTGGTGTATTCAGTAGTTGAACACAACATTAAACCATTCAGTGAAATATTGCCTCGTTACCCAAGCTTTGCTATTTGATCTCCACATAACAGGCAGCTGACACTTCTGGACTTTATATTTTTTAAATGCCCTCGGGTTTTCAGAGTGGTAGATCAGTAAAGGCTTCATTTTGCAATCCCCACTAGCATTGCCTTAGAACAAGAGTTAGTCTGTCCTTCATTGGCTTGTGCCCTGTCAATGACTTTTCTTCTTGTGTGATATAGGACCTGTTTGGCATTTTTTTCCAAAACAGATCAGTTTCATCACAATTGAAAACTTGTTGGGGAATAAAATGCTCACTTTCCACAAACTCTCCAAAATCTTTAACAAATTCACATGCGGCAACTTTATCTGTACTAGTTCCTTCCCCATGTCGTACAACATTGTGAATACCGGTCCTTTGTTTGAAATTTGCAAACCAACCATGGCTAGCTTTAAACACCTTGCTTTCCTGGCTAGTTCCTGCTTGATTTTTCATGAGATCAGCATGTATCTTTTTAGCTTTCTTGCAAATAATTGCTTCTGATACGCTGTCGCTAGCACACTGTTTTTGAGTTATCCAAAGCAAAAGCAATTTCTCAACATGATCTAATGTCTTCGATCTCTGTTTAGAAATTGATTTAATTCCTTTTACAATGTTAGCAGATTTAATAATGTCTTTATTTTTCATGATTGTCGATATCGTCGTTCTCGGAATACGGTACGCAACAGTTAAATCTCGAACATGCATGCCACCTTCATATTTCTCAACAATCTCTTTTTTCAGTTCCATTGTGGTTCTAATCATTTTTTTAGTTTTCTGTTGCTTTTCATTTGCCTTTTTGCAATTCATGATTAATAAAAATAATTTTATTTGCAAATTAAAATCAGAAGAAATTTAACAAAGTTATAGACCGTGGCATCGTGAACGTCTAGTCTGGTCTAGTACACCAATAGTGCTACTTGTTTGTAGATGGCACGTATAATTGAATTAAGTTGTATACCGAGCAAAATTTGTTTCGTCCAAACAGGATGTATTCCGATTTGGACATATTCTAAAGCAGACATATACCAAGGTTACACTGTATTGAATTTTTAAATCAAATCATGTATTATAGTTGCATTTTCTTTTAATTTATTCTAATTCCTTTTTTAATGGCTCATTTCCAATCTGTCAGGAAAGTTTCCACATCTCTGGTGTTTATGCATTCATTTCTAATCTTGTGTTTAAATTTCTCCCTGTTTATCAGCATTGTGGGGAGTGGATGTCTTATGATTTTGGATTCATCTCATTTGACTGTTGTTCCTTGTATATTCACAGCAATTGTGTATATACAAGAAACAAGAATGCAAAAAAGAAATATTGAGGATGTTTATTATCTATATATATAAAAACGAATGTATGTGTGTCTGTGTGTGTGTTTGTCCTTCATGCATTACCACACCATTTATCCAATTGCCATGAAACTTCGGGAAGTTGTTTTAATACACTCCCGCGACAGTTTCTGGCATATGTGAAGACCACCATTTTCCCCCTTTCAAAAATATTTATATATGGATTAAGGCTTTTATGTCCAACAGATGGCGCTAACTTCCGACGACCTAAGTTTGCTTTTCTGTGAGGCATTATGCTTTTCTGTGAGAATGGACTGAAGCAGATCATTTTCTATCTATCTATATAAATAAAATATAACGTTCATTTGTTCCTACCGATTCCTTTGAAATTTTGACACAACATTGCATTCGAATACGCACGTGTTTTTATATAATATACATGTCAAAATTCCCCCCACTGGGGGGAGGTGGACAGGATTATGGCTTACCGTGAACAACTTGGCTTCTATTATACTATTTTAGATGCAGTTTTTTGCGTTTTTAATTGCGTTTTAATACGTTACGTCAACAGAATATACACTAAAAAGGGATTTTTTGATATTTTCCAGTGGGGGAGGGACAGGATTAAGGCTTATTGTGAAGAACTCTGCTTTTATTATACTATTTTAGATGCGTTTTTGATTGCGTTTTAATAGGGTATGTCAACAGAATATACACTAAAAAGGGATTTTTCGATATTCCCCAGCGGGGAGAGGACAGGATTAAGGCTTACTGTGAAGAACTTGGCTTCTATTTATACTATTTTACGTGCGGTTTTTTGCGTTTTTAATTGCGTTTTAATACGTTACGTCAACAGAATATACACTAAAAAGGGATTTTTTGATATTTTCCAGTGGGGGAGGGACAGGATTAAGGCTTATTGTGAAGAACTCTGCTTTTATTATACTATTTTAGATGCGTTTTTGATTGCGTTTTAATAGGGTATGTCAACAGAATATACACTAAAAAGGGATTTTTCGATATTCCCCAGCGGGGAGAGGACAGGATTAAGGCTTACTGTGAAGAACTTGGCTTCTATTATACTATTTTACGATGCGGTTTTTTGCGTTTTTAATTGCGTTTTAATAGGTTACGTCAACAGAATATACACTAAAAAGGGATTTTTCGATATTCCTCAGCGGGGAGAGGGACAGGATTAAGGCTTACTGTGAAGAACTCAGCTGTTGTTATACTATTTTAGATGTGTTTTTGATTGCTTTTTTATAGGGTATGTCAAGAGAATGTACTGTACAACAACAACAACAACAACAATTCTTTATTAAGCACGTTTGGTGCATTCTCAGTACCGTATGATACATAGCTGAGAATTTTTACACAGTATTTCATTTTGTTATACAGTATTTGTACATGAACATAAGATGTTAACAGAAAATATAATATAATATTTATAACAGAATAAACAGTAAATAAAATTTAACTATGTTACATAGCTGTAAATTTGTAGCACAATATTACAGTTCGTTACACATTATTTCTACATGTACATAATTTGTTAACAGAAAATTATAGCAGAATAAACAGTAAACAAATTAACTAACAAATATACTAAAGCTAAAATTAAACTAATACTAAACTAAACTATAACTAAACTAAAACTAGACTAAAACTAGACTAAAGCTAGACTAGATCTAGACTAAAACTAGTCTAATCCTATGTTAAAAATAAAGTAAACTATATAATATCTAATGTAGTAACATTTAAAGAATTAATATATTCGCTTGATAACCTGAATGAAGTGCAAAAGTTCCGATGCTCCTGTGGATCAAGTTGTGATGATAATTAAACATATTTTGAACTTTAACACTCCAGTGTAGATAATTGATGATTAACACAGTTGATTGATGGTATTCACTTTGAATCTGGAAGGCCGTGTTAATTGGTGGCAAATCTTAGGTGCCACAACAGACGAAGAGCACGGGAGGCGAATCTGGTGGTTATCACAAAGAGTTTGATGTGCAGTATAGTGAGCTCCACAATAGTAGAATCACAGTCCGGTAGCTAAAGTTCGTTCGGCTGGAAGTGGACACTCACTAAAGTGCACCAACAATGGAGCCGACCTAGATGCGGAAAAAAATGTCCTTCCGACAACAGATCCAAAACATTACACTTCCACAAAATTAAGGTTCCTTAATGCTGATATGTTTCTTCTCGTAGCAAAAAACGCTGTGTGAAGCAGTCCATTAATGTGCGTCACTATTAGGCAATAATGTGTCTTTATTTGATCGGTAGTTGGCACTTTCTTCAGTACGAAACAATTGTTGTAATAAAAACGTATCAGAAACGTGTTTAATGAAACTTAAAATAGCAAAGGTCACAATCAGAGTCAAAGAACAAAATTCAAATGCCAGAAAACAGACAAAAAGGGCCTGGACACAGAACAGAAGGACCAACAATGCAATTAATGAAGTTGTAGTAGCGAAAAGAATCAAGGAACTAGATTAGTCCTTGGTAGCGTGAATTGCAATGGTTTCATAACGTTTGACTAATTGGGAAAAAGCAAAGAAGATTTCTCTGTTTCTTATGAGATCTTCATGTTTGCATGGCCAAGCGAGGTTATTTTTGTTGGCTAAAATTTTTATGGCCAATCGTTCAGCTTCCAAAGAGATGCAGCTGAAGAGATAATGGTCAACGTCATCCGGGTGATTGCAGATGGCACATAAAGGGTTTTCTTTATTAGCGAATCGTTGAAGATATGTTGAAAATTTACCGTGTCCGGTAAGGAATTGAGTAAGAGAGGAATTCGGAGTTACCCATTTATATTTATCGTGAAAGTCCTTAATATTAGGTATAAAGTTAAAAGTTATGGCATTATGTTTGTGTTCCCATTCTAGTTGCCAGTCGATGGAGCAGATCTTCGTATAATAATTTTCTAATCCCTTTTCGACTAATTTTATTGTATATGATGTCCAGTGACTCATCCATAGCAGCCTCCTTAGCCAACTGGTCCGCTCGTTCATTGCCCATTGTGTTCTGATGACCTCTAGTCCAGGAAATGGTATATGTGTTACAGGAAGTATAGATTAGATTGCGGATGGTGGTGGCAATCGGATGAAGTTGTTTGCTGCATAGTAGTTGTATAGCAGAAAAACAATCACTCATAATGTGAACGTTCGTGTGGATAAAACCTTGCTCAATCCAGTGAGTGGCCGTATGGATTGCAAGTAACTCCGCCTGGAATACAGTGCAATTTTTGTGTAATTTTCCTTTCTGGTTGTAGATTTCAACACCGTTAACATAGGCCACAAAAGCACATCCAATAGAGTTGTCAATGCCAGAGCCGTCAGTATAGACTACAAGGTCCGAGTAAGTTGGTGGTACAGTACTGAATATGTTGCTAATATTGGGAGGCAGACTGCTGGCAACGGGACTTAGGTGTTCATAGTTGCTGGAGCTGAAGGAGAAGGAGGGAGTACAGATGTCAGTTCCCAGTTTAAGATGAAACAAATTATACTCCATTTCAATAATCTCAGTTATTGGAGGTTTTTTAGAGATCACCTGTAAACTGCAGGTTGGGGTAGTCCGGTAAGCCCTGGTAATTAAAAGAAGCGCCTTCCGTTGAGAGGATATGAGTTTTCTGCGAGGATGTACTTTTTGTACAGCACTGCCCCAACAGCAACAGCCATATGTGATAATGGGGATATAGATTTTGTCATATATGATACTGATGGCCTGAGAGGAAAGTCTCCAATGTTTACGTGCTATTTCCGAAAAGGCTTGAAAAATTAACGATGTTCTATTAGCTACATATTTTATTTGCTCGTCCCAACCGAGTCGAAAATCTAGCCAAACTCCTAGGTATTTAATGCATTTATCAATTTTGATGGAGTATTTATTCATTTTTATTGTTGGTGAACGAAGATATAGATTTGGATTTCTTGGCTTATTAAAGACAATACCAACAATTTTTGTTGGGTTAAATTGTAATTTATGTTCTGTTCCCCATTGATAAATCAGTTGTAAAGTATCGTTCCCACGTTTTTCTAGCACTGCACGGGACCTGCCGCCAATCATGATTAGGACATCGTCCGCGTAAGCTGTCATTGCATCTTGCCCAAAGTTGTTTGTACTGTACACTAAGAAGGAATTTTTTGAAATTCACCCCACGGGGGTAATGTTATACATTTATAATAGATGCATTTTGAGCCACAACAACGCGTGGCCGAGTCAGCTAGTATGTTTATAAATCTGTTAGCATATCTTTGACATAAGTTCTCTGTTTAAGAAAAAGTTTTCATCTGTAATAAATTCAGCAAAATACAGTCGAGTCCACGTAAGTCGTCATAGGTATAACTAGACACTGTCAGTTAAGTAGTCAGTTTTCTGTGGTCCTGGCCGACTTACATAGGCATTAATGTTAAAAAACTTTGGTTTACTCGACACCATTTAACTCATCATCACTGGATAAATCGACATATTTTTTATTTCCCACACTCATTTAGACATCTGATAAGTCAACTCCCCTCCTCAAAAAAATGAGTTCACACCACACAGCTTAACATCACAGCAGAATTTGATTTTGCATTTTTTCGCCCTTCATTCATGCATTATTTGCAGCAAGTGTTCCAAAACCCAACAATGCTTACTCTGAAGGAAAAATACAAGCTTGTATCTGATTTTTAAAGTAATAAAATTTTGCAAGCCAAATTCGCAAAACAAAAAAACCTTCCAAGAACAACATTGGTGGGAATTCTGAAGAAAAAAGAGGAAATTAAGAAACTTTCTCTTGGGTCTTTGTCTCGGCTGTCTCGAAAACACCATAGAAAGTCGCCGTACAAAGTTGTCGAAGATGCTCTGCTACATTGGCTAAAGTAAGTTTGTTCATTGAATCTTCCTATTTCGGGGCTAATACTGAAACAAAAAGTGATGGAAATCACTGGGGTACTTGGAGTAGAAATCAACTTTAGTGCCAGTGATGGATGGTCAGAGAGATGCATGTACTATATAAAGCACTACAGTATTTTCCTAATTGTAGTTTTGTGATTTTTTCAACTTTGTTTTAGTTGTCATATTGAATTACTTGATGCATTTCTACTTCCTCTTGGGGTGTTGACTTATGCAGACTCAACTGTATATATAAATCATAACAACATGGATTGAGAGCACCTTGGATAATGTAATGCAATATTATAAAATTTAAGTTTTGTAACAATTACAGTTAAAATTTCTGTTGTCACAAAAAGTCACCAGAACAAATTCTCTTTAAAACTTTGAGCTCTTTTCAAGTACTATGCATTATTTGGCACAGATTTATGAAATAAATCAGCATCATACTATACCATGTTCTCTTGTATTTGTTGGTAAATACTCTTCTCTAGTTCACTTCTGATAATGCAATTATTCAGGACTCTGCCATATTTTTAAGTATGACTTCATAATGGACTTCTTTGCTATAGAATTTTTATAAGATTCTTACTCCATAAAGACTTCTAAAAGCAATTTTGCTTATTTATTGCTTTGTACTAGCTTAAAATGAAGCCAGGAAAAACCTATAAAGAAATGTCAGTTCTGCTAGTATTTAATTGTGTTCCAACCATGTTGAGAATAATGATGAAGTTTTATATATTTTTATACTTTTTATTTGTACTGTATACACACCATTCATAGGAAATATGAATAATAAAATAAAATATTAGTGACAGTTTTTTAATCTGCAGTTTACTCTGTCAAATAATAAGTACATAATATTTGTTATAAATAGCTTATTAGTAAGGCGATCTTGTCTAGAATAGACATAGCCTAAATTTTTCTTTATTTTTATATTTAGAGACTTAAAGATTATTGTGTAGATTGACTTAGATCAGTCAAAAACATTGAGTTATAAAAGTCATTGGGATATGCTATTTTGATATCTCTAAATATAAGAAATGTGTAAAGTTTAGTTCTACACTAAGGAATAAAAGCACAGACAAAGAATAAAGCATTTTATAAATACAGTGGAACCTCGCATAACGAGTATTTTACATAACAATCAAAACAAATTGTAAAAAAGCGACTCACTTAACGAGTGACATTTTGCATAATGAGTGACGAGAAGAGGGGAAGTCCCAGATTGTGCACATGCGCCATCAGTCTGTGTTTATCACTCATTCTGCTAGCATCTTAGTGTCGCTTGTGATCAAATATTTTTCCAAACTTGCGTTCACACATATTACGTATAAACATTAACAACCATCGCCCATTATATAATAAACACGCAAAATGATATGCCAAATTTTTGGGCTATGTAAAGACTACAATTAAATATTAGAAATTAATTAATTTGACTAGAGGTAGGGAGTTACGCTGCTATCTTGCATTAAATTTAATGACCAATTCCAGATTAAATTTTTAAATTGTCTAAATTAAAAATTAATCATTTCTAATTATTAAATTTAATACAAGATGCAGCATAACTGCCTGCCTCTAATCAAATTAATTATATTTAATTGAATTTGCATTCCAGGTGGGTTCATTCCATGCTAGAAGAATAGATGATGATGATTCACGCTTCTTAACAATGTATATTGTATCCTAATTTTCTTTAAATAAGCGTTACATACATAAAATATTTGAGATTTTTTTTTTCAGCATGGAACACGTTATCGTATCTTACATTGATTTATATGGGAAAAATTGTTTTGCTTAACAGGTGTCTCGCATCACAAGTTAGATTCTGGAACGAATTATGCTTGTTAAGTGAGGTTCCACTGTAAATTATTTTTTGTTTGTGCTCTCATTTCTTAGTAAATGTATCATTAACTCTATCCTTTTGTGTCTTAATTGTTCCCTAGAAACAGTTGTTAAGTGATCTGTTCTATTTAGTTCAATAAAAGTTTAATTTGCTAAAGAAATAAGTACTTTTTATTTTAGTAGACTTAAGTTATTAATAATTTTTGTCCTCTTCAGACGGCAAAGCAGTTTTGCGAAGAAGTTGGATATCCCTGTCTTGTTCGTCCCTCTTATGTTCTGAGCGGTGCTGCCATGAACGTGGCTCATTCTCACCATGATTTGGAAATGTATTTGACAGAAGCTTCTGCAGTTTCTAAGGAACATCCTGTTGTCATCACCAAATATCTTATTGAAGCAAAGGTAACAAGATGATAATTTCTTTTTTACATAAAAACAATATAAAAATTATTTAAATTCACCAAAACATTTAAAATTCTCTTTTTCAATGTAAAAAAGAAAATACTGTTCCTTCCAGTCTGATTGATTTTTAGCTTTATAAATTTTATACAAGGTGTCCCACTCACTGAACCCAATACAAATGAATTTAAGCAAATGGCACTCTTTAGAAACTTTATTTTAACATTATTTAAATATAAATAAACTTACAGAAGAAGCTGAAAGTGGTGTTTGTGGGCATCTATGCATGTTTGTGTATGTGTAATCACATTTAGACTGAGCTTATATTGATAGCTTTGATACTTCAGCAAATGCTTTCCTTCATTCTTCATATAGTTCTGGGATTGGTCTCATATACTTTTTTAAATATCTCCTATAATATTTACATCAATAAAGTTTTATCACCTCATTTTGGCCAATTTTAAATAGGACATCATGTATAAATATTTGCATATACTGTACATGTACTGTACAGTATATACCTTTATACAAATAAGGTAGGTCTATATTGAATCTACATTTTTAACCTGGATACAGAAAAAGTAATTAATACTTTCTGTGTTTACCCAAAAGTTTAAAAGACTATTAACAGATTCAAATTGTCAACCTTTGGATATGTGTTCTGACTTCTGTTCATTGGACATACTATTCAGTACCAGATATCTTAGTATAAAAATCAGTTAGCTTCTCTGACCAAAGATTTAAAAGAGAGGTGATGGTTCATTTATGGAAGTACACTTAAGATCTGTATATTTTACATCATCTTCTGTAGATGATGTAAAATATGCAAAAATGATTGTGTTTCTTCTATGATTGTAATCCTGCTTGAGAATTGTACTGAGTGTAATTCTTGAGCAAGACGATGAGGAAATGAGTAATCGGTTACGAACATTGCCTAGTCGTAGCTTAAATTTCATAGTATATAGTCAAATTTCTTACAAAATAAACCTCTACTTTTCAGGAAATTGACATTGATGCAATTGCAATGGAAGGAGAACTATTATGCATGGCTGTTTCTGAACATGTAGAAAATGCTGGTGTTCATTCGGGTGATGCAACTCTGGTTACACCACCGCAGGATCTTAATTCTCAAACATTATCTAAAATCAGAGCTATTTGTCATGCAATTGGAAGAGCACTGGAAGTGAATGGTCCTTATAATATTCAGTTGATTGCAAAGGTTAGTATATAGTTAATGAAAAGATAAAATATATATTGAAGCATAATAGTCATATAAGCATAATATTTATAGTCATATAAAGCTTTGTAATGCTGTTCTTGGGACTGTTTTTTAAAAATTTAATTTTTTTTATGATATTGCAGGATAATCAATTGAAAGTTATTGAATGCAATCTCAGGGTGTCAAGATCTTTTCCTTTCGTGTCTAAAACACTGAATTGTGACTTCATTGCCCTTGCCACTCAAGTTATAATGGGAGAAAAGCCTGAAATCATGCCAGATGTTATGCTTGGTTGCGGAAGAGTGGGCGTAAAAGTCGGTAACATTTAAATTTTTAAAACAAATAAAAGCGTGATAAATATTTAAATTTGTTTTGATTTAAAATATCAGGTACCGGTATTTTCTTTTTCTCGTCTTGCCGGAGCCGACGTTACTCTGGGCGTGGAAATGGCCAGCACGGGAGAGGTAGCCTGTTTTGGAGAAAATTGTTACGAAGCCTATCTTAAATCAATGATCAGTACTGGTTTTTGCATTCCCCGTCACACTATATTACTTTCCATTGGAAGTTATAAGGTATTGGAAGTTTTTCAATAAACAATTAAACTTATTCTGCAAATTATATTAGCATATGTTTCAACTACATATATTTAAATAATAAAAGTATTTCTTAGATGCAGTCCTTTTGAGTTTGTATAATAGCAAACAAACCAAATATCAAGTACTAGTGTCTTGCTCTGTTGTTGAAAATTCAAATTTCATTGCAGTCTGACTTTTCAAGGAATTTTAATGCTCAAATTAATTATTAATTTCAATTATCAGAACTGTAAATTGATTTGTTTTCATACTCAATACTGTCTACTTCATAAGAGGAAATTGGCAGCACCATGTTATCATCTTATTCTCGTCCTTTTCGTCGAGTTACATCTATCGTGTTACTTGTTTTCAAGAATGCACTTCTCGGATACTTGCTCAATTCTTTCGAGAATCGAATGAGTTTCCGAGTTCTTGATTATTAAAAGTATTTAATTTTGACAAGTACTAATATTAAGAAAGATCTTGTGTCCATATGTCCTCTTAACACATGACTTTCATTTCTCTGAAAGGTTTCATGCTATGTGATAACCATTAAACATGCAGAAGACTTCACTTATGTGTCTACAAGGGATATATTATTTTTCCATTTACTTTGGTTAAGTTACTTGTTTGTACCTAACAACCTCTTCTGTTTTCATATTAGATGTTTCTGTCATAATAATAAAATTTCGTATAGAAAATTGTCTCATTCTGAAGTTTTTTCTGTTTAGGCAGGTTTCTGTATATTTGGATTTTATGGTATTAAAGTTACGGTATTAAGAATTTCATTTGGGTCAAAGTTTAGTTATCCAATAAGAAAAAATGAAAGTATTTTTCTTTTACGATAGTCTGGTTTTACATAAATTTGTTGACTTGTCTCTTTCATTATCTGTATGTATTGTTTAAAGGTAACTATCTCCATTTGGCCAACTAGTTCTTTGTTCTGGTGTACTTTTATTGTCTTTTCAACATGTTTCTTGTTTTGACTGTCATTATGAATTCATGACTGCCCTTTATTTTATTCTCGACTTTTTATAAACTAATCGTCTGTTAAAGTGTATTTTCTTTTGGCTACTTTATCTTGCTTATCCTCTCCAAGTTACATAGTGATTTCATCAGATTATATATGTGTTATATAAGATACATGCAAAGATATTTATGTAATAATTTTTTGGATAAACAAGCATAAATTTTTAATATAGATTATGTAGAATATGCAGCAATAAAATATTTCTTTCTTCATTTGAATATTTTTAATGGCATATCTTGTTAAATATTGAGTACTAAGTGAACAATTTATCTTTATTAAACTATGTTATTTTTATGTGAATAATTTGTATTGATTAAAAATAAAATTTATTCTGGATTTTTTTTCTTTAGCATAAAGCAGAATTGTTGGCAAGCGTTCGAACATTGCAAAAGATGGGATACAAATTGTACGCCAGCATTGGAACGGCAGATTTTTATAACGAACATGGAATTCAGGTAAACAGTGAGAAAAATATATATAAATATATCTTTTAAACTTTATTTTTTAATTTTTTTATTTTTTTATTTTTTTTTTTTAAATTTATAAATAAATAAAACTACTTTACAGGTTGAAGGTGTTGAATTACCATTTGGTGACATTAACCAGACAACAACCAAAGACCAACTCACAAGCATTGCTGATTATCTGTCTCAAAAAGAATTTGATCTTGTGATTAATTTACCCATGCATGGTAGTGGTGCTCGTAGAGTTTCCTCGTTCATCACCCAAGGTTACAGAACACGAAGAATGGCCGTGGACTATGCCGTTCCACTCATTACTGATGTAAAATGTGCCAAGTTATTAGTTGAAGTATGACATTCGTTTGAAATTTTTTATATTTTTAACATTTTTAGTTAATAATTTGTCTTGTTCTCTCTTGTTGATTTTATAAATAATACATAACTATAAATTGTCAGCTATGTTCTTGAAGTTCATTATTTTGCATATATACTGGCAGCATCATTTCTAGGTTGTTGCACAGTTATCTTATTTGTATATTGCATTCATGTTTATTATTTTTTGTGCTTGTCTTGCTCTAGAGTGTTATTATTTTAACTTTTGCATTGTTTTTAGGCTTTAGTATGTCCCAGTAAGTGAAAAAGGCTGCAGATTTGCTTTATAGCAGTGATCTGGAACCTAGTTCACCATATTAGTGGGATACTTATACATGCTAACTTTATCCAGCTATTATCATCTAATTTGTGTACTAGTTTTTTTTGTACTTCTAATATTTAAGTTGTTCTGACAATTACTACAGTAGAGAGTCGTAATCCAAATCAATCGGGGACTGGGGTTGTTCGGATTAGTGATTTGTTCGGATAATCGATTATGTACGAAAAAATATATTAACCTGTTTGATGTTCAAATTTTTCTCCATTCTCCATTTTCTCATCGTCGCTTTGTGTTGAATTTTTCTCCGTTACGTGTCGCTTTGTGTTGAATTTTCGTCAATTTTAAGCCTAAGGAAAATTTTTATAATAATAATCGAGGCTATTGTATCATTAAAAATTATTTCTTTATTGTGTACAAACAATAAATATATTGAAGAATATAAAAACGTGAAAATTATACTTTAGAAGTAAATTTAGTATCAAAAACGTTTGATTTGGCACGACACAGTCCGACTGAAAATCGTTCGGACCAACGACTCTCTACTGTACTTGTAAATTATTAGTTGATATGCAGTAGCATAATGCATCAAAAAAAATTACAATGACCAGTTTACAGTCTATATGCAGTGAGGTGCTTCAGAAGTTCACATAGTTTCAATAAGTTTGTTCTACTAGATACCACTAACTCTAACATTTTTGTAAGCTGATTTCCAATATCAAAGATATTTAGATATAATATATATGTTATGGACAAAGTGATTAATACGGGCATTATGAATAATGACCAACAAAATCGGGCATTGTAATAAATTTCAATAATTTATCAAATTGACCAGTCATTATGAATACTGCTATCACCTAGTCGGGCAAAGTGATAGTAATAAGTTGAGGAGTGATCGTACGACATACGCTAGCCAAGCGGCACTCGGTTGCGCGTGCGTATTGCGTTTAGTACCGAATGTGGCGGCAGTCGCGACTGTTTGTGCTCTCGACAGATTCCCACCCGGAGGGGAGCCGCCGGCAGGCGCCGATTGTTTAACGTCACTAGTTATTTATTCACGGTAGTTCTTGAACACGCGTATCAATAACTAGTGTGTATCAATATCTAGTGACGTTAAACGATTGGCGGCCTGCCGGCGGCTCCCCTCCGGGTGGGAATCTGTCGAGAGCACAAACAGTCGCGACTGCCGCCAAGATGGTGCACATAAGTAAAATTTTGCCATTTAATTAATATAGTTAATAGTACTTAGTTTTAAAAGATTACATGTTCTTTTTAAAATACTTTGAAATAATTCACAAAAAATAAATATTTCTAAATGAAATAAGTTGGAGGTTTTTAATCAAATTTTTAATTCGGTACTAAACACAATACGCACACGCAACCGAGTGCCGATTAGCTAGCGTACGTCGGACGATCATTCCTCGACTTATTATCATCACTTTGCCCGACTAGGTGATAGCAGTATTCATAATGATCAGTCAATTTGATAAATTAACCAATATTTATCACACTGCTTGCCCTTTTCGGTCATTATTCATAATGCTCGATTAATTACTTTGTCCATAACATATACATAATAAAGTCTCAACTAAACCATCACTTAACTGTGTTGCTTCATCTTGTCCTATTTACAATACGAATTCTGTTTTTGCAGTTCAGTAGAGTTTACATATAATTTAATTTCTATTTTTATAACATACTGTAACACTAAGATCAAACAGTTATTCTTCTTCACTAGTGATACTTAATAATGGCATCAGTATCATGTGTTAATAATGAATAAAATCTTTTTCAAGGTTCTGTTGTAAAATGTCTCAATGCAAATGTCACTCAAAAGTAGCCACTGTATAGCCAATATTTTTTAAATTAAAATTTAACTATAAATACAAATAGTCACTATTTGTATGAAGTTAATGCATGTATGAATTTATACATATAATATCCTTTGTGAAAATTCCACTATTTGAATTAGCATCGTTGCTATGCCACGAAACTTTTCATTTTTGGTAACTTGTCATCTTCACAGTCCTCATTGTCAAGTTTGTAGGACTATTCTGTACAGCTTAAAAATTGAATAATATCGAGCATTGAAATTTGATGATGACACTATACTTTTACTATAAATCACAATGCCAAATCCTAAATTCCAGCAGTGGTTAACAATCTTCAAATATCATGTCAGAGTTGGTTTATAAACATGTCTTATTTATGGGAACAGTCTGATGGCAATTTAGACAGTACACCAGTATGAGATCTCACACTTACCTGGGCTCCATGGATAGCCCTGTATTAGTTGCATCAAATGGATGAACACATTTAGATTAGCAACTCACAGATGCCAGTTTTTATTCTAAAATTGTGAAATTATGGGCATTGCATCAAAAAGTACAATTATATCTTAATTTCTGCATTTCATTTTGTCTTTTTTCTAATGACGTAAAATACTTGCAGAATAAAGAAAATGTGTTCAATTTTATATAATTTGATCTAAAAACTCAGAAAAATAAACATATCAAATTTAAATTTACTGTAAATTATCTCAAGTTTCACAGATTAACATTGGGTTTGCTTGTAATTGGAGAATGATAAGTTTTCTTTCAAGGTCAGAATAGAAAAACTTTATTACTTTCATAAGAAAATGTCAGTAGAGCTAGGAGTCGACCCCACTTCTAATGTAAACAAACTGCAAACTGTTTTTTACCTATAAAAAATCATTTTTTATATACCCTATAAAATGTTCCCTCCTAGTTAGCAGTCAATCAAATTACAATGTTATTGTTTTGTTGTACTTGCAAAAATATTGTCTTTAAAACTAAACAACTAGTTTTGTCAGATCTGATTATTTTAATTTTATTTTTGCTTTCATGTGATATAGTTGTGCAGTTGTCAAAAATGAATTATCTAAATTCAAAATTAATATTGTATGAAATATTACAGAAAATATTAAAATTTTTCTGATTGTTAACACAAGAATATTTTCTATAAGAGAAATGAAGCAATTGAAGAAATAATGTCTGGATCATCAAAAATTCAGCAATTTATGACATGATGTTGAATTGATTACTTAAACTAACTTAATAACTTAAAAAATACTCATAATATAATCAAATAAAAGCATATCTCACAAGGCCTGAATAACATTGTTATGAAATAAACAAAAATTTTACAAGTTGCAATCTTTGCATTGTCAAAATTATTTTTCATATTTTTTTGTGACAAAGTAACACAAGAAAAATCACGTCAAAAATAAATCGATCAGTCCGTTTGAAATGACTTGAAATTGGTCCAGGTATGAAGGAAGAACAAAGAATAGAAAATAGTATTTTTGTAAAGACATGTATATACAGTCAAACCTGTTTTTATGCGGGGGATAGGGACCGCATTAAAAAAACGCATTAAAAAAAATCTCACGAAACTTCACGAATGGCTGTAAATAATAGTTTTCGCAACACAATTAAAAAATATTTTTTTTATGCGGTCAACGGGGACCGCATAAAAAAAGTCTCACATAGAAAATAACTCAAAACCGTACGAAATAGAATTTATTGACAACAGATGTCGGCACTCGACTGCATCGTCTGGTCTATCGTCTGTTTTACATATTTTTGTCCGGGTGGTGTTTTGTTGACTTAAATAGTAAATTATTTCATTTTTTGCATATTCATGCAATAATATTACTATAATAAGTGCATTTATGCTATAATAAGTTTATTTAGCTATAATAAGTCAACGTGAGACATGACGAATCGCACGAGACTAGTCGCCAACTATACCGCACAAATTAAAAATTCGCATTAAAAAAATCGCACATAAAAAGAGCGCATAAAAACAGGTTTGACTGTATTTTAAATTACTATTGTGTCGAATCGTACTTGTTACGTGCGACACTCTCGAGAGTTAGGCTCGTGTAATTTTTACGTACGAGTTTAGTCGTGCAGTGTCCGTAAAAGACTTCGAGAGAGGAGGATGGTAGTCTGAGACAATGGGTCGGGATTTTGTTTAACAACACCAATTAACAATAAAGTACAAATTAATAAATATAAATCTTTACTGATTTATATTTGCAGTTAATTAAAGCAGTTAATAAAAGAACTTAATGTATAACACTTTTCTAAACTCATGATCAGAAAGTAGTGTGGATCATAGAACAGTTCACCACAAAAGAATCATTAGTGCAGACAGTAATAAATGGCACCTTTCAAACTTTATATTATATAGGTTAAACTTAATGACAAAATTAATATTTAAATGTTTTTAAGCATTGATTTAATAAAATATTATTTTAGGCTCTTAGGTTAATAGGTTGTTCTCCACCGATCAAAACTCATATTGACTGCATGACATCGCATCAGATTGTTAGATTACCGGGATTGATAGACGTTCACGTTCATCTTAGAGAACCGGGTGCCACTCACAAGGAGGACTTTACTTCTGGTACATCTGCAGCTCTGGCAGGTGGTTTCACCATTATCTGTGCCATGCCAAACACCAATCCTCCCATTACTGACCAGACAACTTTGCAATTAGTACAGGAGGTATGTATAAAATTTTTATTGTCTTGACATCAATTAATTTTTAAATGAAATGTAATTATTATTATTATTATTATTAACTGTCGGATAAGCCCGGCATTGCTCGAACAAAAAGTAACAATAGCGAAGGTTAAGATTATTACGTTACAGCCAATCTTATCCATTTTTACAGAATGCAAGAATTAGGTTCCTCTTGTTTCCAGACTAATTAGAGAATTTTTAGATGGGTCTAAAAATATGTTCAATTTCCTGCAAAAATGCAAAACACCGCATCTGCGCCTGTAAATCTTGCACACCGCTTTCTCTGACACTTCCATTGTTAACAGTTCAATTGTAACACTTCCATTGTTAAGGAATACACTTCTTTCATCCCCAGGTGGTACCCTACTAAAATGCAGTTAAAAATAAAAAGTTGCATCTAAAATAGTACAGTAGAAGCTGAGTTCTTTGAGATAAGCCTTAATCCTTTCCCTCTCCCTCACGGGGGAAATTTTGTGTGACATCTATATAATAGTAGGTATATAAAAACACGCGTATTCGAATGCAACGTCGTGTCAAAATTTCAAAGCAATCGGCGAAGAACTTTCGGAGATTTAAGATTTTGAACAAACAAACATTTACATTTTTATTTATATAGATTGAAAATTTATTAATTTCATATTTCATTTTTATCAATTACAAAAGCTTGCCAAATCCGGAGCCTGTTGTGACTATGCAATATTTGCCGGAGCTTCATCCCATAATACGGAAAGTGTAAAGGATTTAGGACGTTTTGTCGTCGGATTAAAAATGTATTTGAACGATACTTACGGACCTTTACGAATTCATTCTTTTAACGATTGGATGAAGGTAACTTTTAAATTTAAAATAATGGTTACAAAAATCTTATTTCTACTAAAATAGAATAGTTCTTTAAAATGTTATACACATTTAATATACATATATTTTGCAACTGTTTTAGCTTTTATTTTTTCATCTTAATAATAAACTTAAATTTTATCAGTTTTGCATTTAATAGAGATTAAGTATTTTTTGCTTTATTTATTCCAAATATATAATTTAAATTGCTTTTCTCAGAGTGAAACCATTTTGGAAACAGAACTAGACTCTTTAGTAGTGAATGATTATGTTTAAACAAATGGTTATAATCATATTACATATTTATTTGTATTCTGTAATGTAATTTAAACTATTTATGATTCAATTTTTCACAACACATTCAGTGGAGGATTGGAGTTTCTAGAATATTAGTAATTACAATAAAAGTAATAAGTTTATTAAAATTAGATGATAAAAGCTACATTAAACTAGTATACGATAAACTTCATAAATTGTGTTCGTTGACGAATGATTACACACATAATTGGGCATCGGTGTTGAAAAATCTGTTGGATTGACTTGGTTTTTTATGGCTATCTCAAGATCCTTGTTTGATCAAATGTTATCGATCGTTAATTATAAGACTGTGCTGTGAACAAAGCATACAAGAAGATTGGTTTCTGTTAGAAAAGAATAAGTACTTTCAATTATATTGTAGCATTAAAACTATGTCTATATATGAAGATTATTCACTTATGGATATAAATTATTATGTTAAATGATTAATTCTTCATTTGAGATGCAGTCAAAATTATATCTTTTTTCACTGTGTAAAATTAAAAATTAGTAAGGACAAATATTTAATAAGGTTTAAGTCTTGGAAAGATATTATGTTGTGTTTTTCAAAAACTGATTATTACTCTATATTTTATTTTGTGTTATTTTGTACTAAATTATTACTATTTTTTTTTTTTACCCCCTTATAACAAACTAAGATTCATACAATAAAGAATTGAATATATAGATAATCCTTTCTTTTTTCTTACGAAAGTACCTTGCTGTCTGTCAAATGTGTAATAAGATGGAATTTCCTAATAATTAACGATACTCTTATGGTTATTTCTCATTAATTTGCTGTGTCGACTAGAGACGACTCCAAGTCTGTAGTCTTCTGTGGCACTCTGCCAACTTAATCAGAGTAGAAGCCACATGGCTTTTACTCTGATTTGGTATTTATAATCACATATAAAACCAAGCTCAAATTATATCTAATTTGGACTTAGTTTTCTATATGAATTCTGATTACAATAAATGAAGTTTTTATACTGCTTTTTAACTTATGTTTTGGGATATACTAATTAATATGGCATTACATCATTCATAAAAATACCTGTAATTACAATATATGGATTCATTATCTAGGATTTCTAAATGTAATTTTAATATTAAATTATATTTTTTCCAGCATTTTCAAAATTGGCCTCGAAATATTCCTCTCTGTGTCCATGCAGAAGGAAGTACCGTTGCTGCGGCTATTCTTCTGGCTAATCTTTATCAGCGTTCCGTTCACATTTGCCACGTTTCGAAGGAGGAGGAGGTCGGAAGCATTTTTTTCTCAAATTTAATATAAAGAAATTTATATTAATGATAATAATTGTTTACACATAGCTTTTAGTCATTCGGGCAGCAAAAGAAAAGGGTATTTCGGTCACGTGCGAAGTCTGTCCGCATCATTTATTTTTAAGTACGGATGATATAGAATCTCTAGGATCTAAAGGTAACGTCAAACCACCTCTGGCTGCGCCACAAGACCAGAAAGTTTTATGGCAAAATATGGATGTTATTGATTGTTTTGCCACTGATCACGGTAAGAAATTAAATTTAGATTATCATATTGTTCGTATTGTTTATATAACTAAAAATTATGAAATTTCTTATGATTATATTATCTTCACATAGAAAGTAGATCCATATAAGAGTTATCTGTGAAAAATAAAAGAAAATACAAATACATGATCTGCAATCATAAGTTTCTTTGGTGTTATAGAGCATTATAAATATAACATATTTTACAATATCAAATTTCATTTTTCAGTTAATCAAATATATAAGACTAAGAGCACAATGACAGTGCTTCCAACACAATGTCAGGTAAGATATTTGTAATCACATGACTGTTTTCACTTGACAATTTTGTGATGTTGCAGCTTGTGATATTGTTCATGATTAGTTCTAAAGAATCAATGAACATTTCCTCTACTCCCTCTACAAACTATTGCTTGCAAGAGTTTATGATTGCATATTTTTGTTAATTTGTAAACAGTGTGTTGCTTATAGCTTTATGCTTCCAACTCTTGTGTGTTCTTTTATTGGAAACAATTAATTAATGATCAAAGCAAGTGGTGTAAATATTTCACTGTGTATGAGTGTCTTGTGATTGCCGCACAAGAAATCTGTCATGATGGATTAGCATGTTGTCAATTGACATGACATCAAATCAATGGCTATATGATCAATGATCAAATATATGATAATTGTGCAAATTTAGTTTGATGTTGCATCCAATAATTTTCACTTAGTCCAAGAGAGATAATTACCATATTTACTCGCATATAAGACGAGGTTTTTTATTCATTTTTCATTGCTTCAAAAACCTAAGTCGTGCTATATGCGCAAGCGAAGGATTCTTTGCATTTTTGCAGTAATTTTTGTGAACGGTGTGTGTGCATTTTTTACCAGATGCTCATTCTTTGGTGTTTAAAAACAGAAGTATTGCGGCTTTGAGATGCTTCCAGGAAATCACAACCAAGGATGACATTATGACTGCAATGCTGCAAAACTACAAACTCAAATGGTTGGTACCTCCCATTTATACTGATTTGCGCTACACATTTTCCGGCTGGATGTACGAAATTTCCATCCGCTACCTTCAGTATGACGTCCGTTGTGTCGGTGAACATGGTCTTCTGCGGTTGCCGACGATATGCTTTGGAGAGTACAGAAAAAGACGCTCCAGAATTGACGAGGGCACGCATGGGTTGGTTATCTATACTAATGTCCACGTAATTTCTTGTCATCCGGGCAACAGTTGTCGAAGGAGGATTTTCTTTGCAAGCGGCCTCACCCCCAAGAAAGATTGCATCGCTTAGTTTTCCTCTGCTCTGCGACAGGGAGATCGACTAAGACGGCGGTATGGTGATGGCGATCTAATGTGTCGGCGAGTTGGCGAATGTCCTCTTTCTTCCCCAGCATACGGCAAAAAACTTTGAGACCCTGATGGACGAGCGTAGTTTTCGGAGAAAGGTTGGCGGGACTGCTGCTCATCCTGTGTTTCTCTATTTGTGCGATAAGCATCAAACATTTGCCTCCGCTCTCGGCAATAACGTACAACATGTCCTGGACATCTGCAATGGAAACAAACTGGGCGATTATCTTCTGTTTGCCACAAGTCGGTTTTTCTTCTTGGTGGTTCGGCAGCTGGAAGTTGTCGCCGGGTAGTGGCAGCATAGATAGGGTGCCGTTTCGGCTGAGTTGTCGTCCAAGATGACACAGACTGACCTATTGGGGCTAGGGTTCTCTCGACCTCCTCTGTAACAAACGAATCGAGTGGAGAGCCTTTCGGATCGGCATCTTCTAACTGGGAACTCAGGATATGTTGAACTCCTCTCTTACAATTTGCCGGATGAAAGTGACCATATCGGGTTGTTCTTCCAAGGAAGCCACAGATACGACATTCGGTAGATGGTCAAATTTCTGTTGTCCGACTCTTTTCTGTCGCATGTCCTCGATGTAGTGACACGACACCAGTTGACGAACTCGGTTGTGATGGTGAGTTCTTTTGTGAGCAAGGCCTGATACACATCTTCAGCAACACCTTTCATCAAATGAGACGCCTTATCGGCTTCCTTCATATGCGGATTCACTTTGTTGCACAAACGTAATATATCCTGAATGTATGATTGAGTACTCTCCCCATGCTTTTGTGCCCTGTATTTTAAAAGTTCTTCTGCTCACCGGGATTGCTGCCTCTCATCTTCAAATACCTTCTGGATTTCGGTCTTGAATTTTTGCCATGAACCAAGACCTGCCTCATTATTTTCGTACCACTGTCGAGCTGTACCAGTTAGGAAGAAGTAGGCATTGGAGAGGCATGCCATGTCGTCCCAGCGGTTAAATATCGTTATTCGATCGTATTCCCGCAGCCATTCTTCTGGGTCATCAGTAGCGTCACCAGCAAACATAGAAGGATTCCTACAGTGCTGTATCACAGAAGGGACGGAGGTTACCGCCGATGTCTTTTCGCGGTCTTGGGCCATTGGTTTTGGTCGTGTTCGTCCAGGAAGTGAATACAGCCCGTATTTTGGCGGTAACCCTTGGAGACGTAGACTTCGTCGAGGACTGGATGGTATCTCCACTATGATGATGGGAAGTGAAAGGCAATACTCGGCGTCTCCACCAAACTGTCGCGGAGACAAACGGCAATCAGTCGTTAGGAGTACAAAGTGGTGTTTATTCACTCAGAGAATGTACAACTGCTGCAGCTTGCAATGCTGGAACAATAATCGCCCTCAACCTGAGAGCTCATAATTATATACTGTGAGGACATGGTTAGAATATGTAAATGATAACAAATTACCAAGTGTTCTCAGATCAAAAGAACATACATGCAAAAAAAATCATCAAAGGGGTTCAAAACAGGAACCTCCTTCTGACAGGCAAAGACGCTAACCCCTGCACCATGAATGACACGGTAAAGAAGGTGAGCCGCGGCAATATTTTAAGAAATAACTAGCCTTATTGTATCCTAATAAGAATCTGGCTGTTTTTTTTTTTTTTTTATTAGTAAAAGTGCATTGGGTCATTTGTCTATGTTATTATACAGGATGATTTTGTGAACAGGAAACCAAAATATTCCTTAATAACGTTTTTATTCTTTTATGGTTTCCTGTAAAAATTTACATTTGCTTAACTTCTTGCAAAACAAGATCTTCCTAAAACAGATGTTGAAAATGTCCCTCTGCAGCATCCAAGAAGTTTTGTAAGCAAGTTATTAAGGAATGTTTGGGTTTCCTAGCAAGAGAATCACTCTCTATAATAAGAATGGTTAATGGACCAATTTATACTGTACTTTTGTAGATAGTCTGGCATGTCGATCTATCTGGGGAGACCACAAAATCAGATATCTCTGTATGGTAAAAACCAGTATACTGGTTTAAGTGAGATTATACATTCCTCTCTAGAGGGCACATTAAAAAAAGAACACGTTTTTATTTTAAAACTGTCAGCATTACATCAAAAACAGCAATTATAAGTTTAATTTCTTCATTTTGTCTTTCTAATAATGTAAAATGCTTGTGGAATGCTGAAAGTGCCTTCTTTATGTCTATTTTATTGTAATTTGGTCCAAAAATGCAAAAATAAATATATAAAATTTCAGAAATTTGCTGTAAATTATCTTGAGTTATGAATAATTCTACGGTAATACAAATGAACTGGGTCTAATTACAATAAACATCCACAAAATTTTTTTATTAGTGACTAACATTTTTGATCTTAAACAGATTATCTTCAGGTCTGAATACAGAACTGAATAAGAATGTAAAATAGAATATATTAGTGAAATTATTACAAGGATTGCTTTTAGCCCTTTGTATAATTAAATAAAATAAAATATCTACTAACGTGAGGTAGATAATGGTAAGGGCTTATCATACCAGTGATAATAGACACAAACACTCAGGAATCACTGTAGAACATTTAATAAAACAAAAAGGGTATACAGTAAAAACGACTACATGAGTATGAGTAATTTAACCGTTTGTATTAGTAATACCCTAATTTTTAACTCTGTATTAGTACCCTTTACGTCAAGCAACATCATGAAGCTGTTTTATGCCCGTCTCCTTTGATGTTTACTGCTAATACCATTATAGCAGTGTGTTTATCTTGTATAGTTTTAAGCATAACAACCCTTTTAAATTAATATCAACTAAGAGGGACTATTTCCATTAGTTCGAAATGCATTTGGTTATTTTATGTTCATTACTCATACTCATGTAGTCATTTTTACTGTTTACCCCTTTTTGTTTTATTAAATGTTCTACATTGATTCCTGACTGTTTGTGCCTATTATCACTGGTGTGATAAGCCCTTATTATTATCTACGTTCAAGTCAGTAGATATTTTATTTAATTTCAGAATATACTAGTTTAAAAAATTGGAAAACCAGTAAATGAATACATAACGCAATATAAGAGAACGCAATATAATACGATTTATCTGGCCGAGCGCAAACCCACGACCGAACTCCCGATGTTCGGGGAACAAACATTGGCCAATGGTGGGCCATTGGGGTAATGCTCGCAGAACGAGAAATAATGCCACACCGGAAAACACGTGGGTCACCCTTTGTTTTCACAAAATTAGCAGCGAGGTCACTCGGGCATGCCAACGAAATTCGAGGCAGTCGACAAAAACCGAGACAAATTTTTTGCGAAAGAAATCGACTATAACCAAAGTCAACAAAACCGAGGTATTACTGTACTTCCATTGGGATTTGTTACAAATATATATGCTAAATTTGTATGTTAATTTTAATTTTATTTTATTTTAATGTTATTGTTCATTTTTATTTTTCCTGTTAATATTAACATACGAATGTGACTTTTATACTTGTTGGGATATTTAATCATTAACACATACATGGGAATTTTTGTATTTGCTTGAATATTTAATTGTTCCAACAATCTTAAAATTTAAAATTGCTCTTTAAGCATTCCAAATTTTTGTATAGAACATTTTGATCTAAAGCGGATCCCAATTAGGATCGAAAGCACTCGTCAAAGTATATTAAAAATATATTCGCCGATTTAATTCATCAGCGAGCATAAACAATGAAAGTATTGAAAAAGTGAGAGAAAAAATTTACAAAGATTGATGTCAAACAATTGATGATATTGAAAATGCTGTTGGAATCTCCCCCTGATCTGTTCATTACCATTTGACAGACATTTTGAACAAAAAGCACATTGCTGCCAAATTCATTCCTTAACTTTTCACAAACAAACAAAATAAATATACCTGACCAGAAATATACCAGTCAAGACTAAAGAAAGCCTCCAAAATGACCAAAATTTTTTAAAGAACGTGATTACAGGAGACGAAACATGGATTTACAGCTATGATCCTGAGACCAAACAATAATTGAGTCAGTGGAAAAATCAAAGCATACCCCAACCAAAGAAAGCTCACCAAGTGAGGTGCAATCTCAAGAGCATGCTCATTGCTTTTTCAATAGGGAGAGAATTATTCTTTGAGAATTTGTTCCACAAGGTCAAACTGTGAATCAAAATACATAGATGTTTTGAGGTGCCTGTGTGAAAATATCAGACAAAAAAGTCCTGATTCATATCAATTGCAGTTTTGAATCAGCTGACTCCCAGGAGTTCAAATTGATATGAATCTCTGAACTAATCTAAATAATAGTAAAAATTAATTAATATGTAGATAAAACTTTTATGACATTAATTAATACTTTAAGTAATTTCCCGAATTATAAATTTGTTAATAGCCCCACATACTTTGGAAGAAAAATGTAGCAATGACTCTCCTCCCGGATTTCCTGGTCTAGAAAGTATTGTTCCTTTATTATTAACGGCAGTTAATGACGGAAAGATATCAATAGAGGTAAGAGTAAATAAATTCGGTGCCAATCTAATTGTTACGGTAATTTACATTTCCAATAAATAAATTCAATTTATTAAAAAGATAAAATATCAGACAGGAAATAAAATCAAAGTCCAAAAACAGATTTATTTTAATTTGGGATAAAATGATTTTCGGGGCCTCTATTCTCATCATTATTTAAAACAAGCAGGATCCAATGTTGTAAGAGCATTCTAAAGCCATTTGAAACATAAAATAAAATAAAATAAGCACTTTGTATATTTGTTTGAATTTCTGTTAAATATTCAGACTAAACAATGGTAGTATAATGTACATAAGACTCAAAAAAATAAATAGCATAATGGTTGATGTAAACCAGTTTTTAAAAATGTCAGATTAATATCAATAATTCAACAATTGAAGCTACTTAGGTTTTTAGAAACAAGTTTTAACTATGTCCATGGATTGCCAGTTTCTTTCCTTCCATTTAGAAGTAATTGGTAGTGATAGTGATAAGCAGTTTCTTCACGACTCACGGGACACAATTTTTCATATCAGATATGATGACCTTGGCTTCTGTCTGGGTGAGGCATTTTTGTTTCTGATTAGTTTTCTCATCTGTGCGTTTTTAAGGTATTCTTTGTGTTATACTGATGCCATCCACCCATTACTAAACAGAAGAAAAGAAAGCTGTGAGCTTGACCTGTGGGTCCAGTTATCCATAAACTTTTGAATTATTGATTAGTTGATTAGTATAACCCTAATGCTGACACAAGACTAAATATAACAGGGATTCAGGAATTTTCTTAGTTCTCTGAGAGGGTCATTCATGACACCATGATTTATTAATTGCCCAGGTGACACCAAGCCCACAGCATGATACCTCCCCTCTTGGCTTCAGCAATCACCACCATATCCTTAGCTTCCCCAAATCAAGCCTCAATATAGTAATCCCCAAGACCGGCCCCAGGAATTTTTATGGGAAATCTGTTCCCAATGTAGGCCCAGCCAAATCTGAGACGAATGTAGTTAAAAGGCTCTCTTATCATGCACACGGCAGAAAGAGTCAAAAATAAAAAAGACAAACTATAATAAATACAAATACAAATTAGTTAATTAATAATTAAATTAGTAGCCCAAACATATTGCAATTAGATATTTAATTTAATATTAATAAATTGAGCTAAACAATTAGTTATGTTTTTTTTTATATTTCAGCTGCTAGAAAGTATAATATAATTTCCATATTGAACTTGGATTAAATACATTGTTTAATATACATTCAAAAGAACAAAACAATTTTAAGTTTGAATCTTTGCTTGATGAGGATTCAACATTTGATTTGTAAAACCAACACTTTACAACCTTAACACTTTCATTAGAAACTCTAATAAATTGTAAGAATTTTCTCGAGTTGTGAGTTTTTGATATGTTTTCATCTGGTTTCAATCAAATCTTTATTCTGATAAAGCAAATTTTGATTTTTTTCACTATGCAAAGAAATCAAACTACACATTAATTTATTCATTGTAATCACTGAATATATCAGTAAATAAGTTCACAAGCTTAGCATAACAAGCTTGCTATTGGCATCAGAATACAACATCTTCCCCAAAGTAAAGGATGGAAAATGTAAATCTCTTACCAGATGATAGATGATCTCATCATTACTATAATAATAAATAGTTTGTTCTTTTTTTAGGGAAAGCATAGTCCTTAAGGAGAGGTGGTGGTAGTGTTATGATGTAAATATCTGTTATTTTCTTAGTTCTCTTAACTGTTTTTCTATTATTTATTATGAAACTAGACATTCACATAGCCAAATCAAGCCTTTTTATGAAGAACCATTTTTGGCACTAAAAGTAGAATTATGATTCTTCTGATGATGATTATTTAATTTTTATTAACAACTTTCCAAAAAGTAAACCTGGATTTATTTTATGTCAGTTAATTTTCATAATTAAACCCTGAGATTTTCAATTGAAAAATATCTGGTAATAAATAACTTACACAATAATTTTTACTATATTTTTTTATGGGAGGATTCGTTAATTATTGATAATTTTAGTAATAGTTTTTTATGTTTAGTTAATAAAATTACATGCTTAAAAGTTATTATTTATTATAAGTATTATGTAACTGGTAATGTCAACTATGTATCTTAAATTTTTGTTATTATTTATGCAGGATCTAGTAAATAAACTGTATTATAATCCAAAAAAGATTTTTGGTCTACCTGACCAACCAAACACATACATAGAAGTTGATCTAAAAGAAGAGTGGACCATTCCCAAGAACCAGGCTTTCAGTAAAGCCAAGTGGACACCCTACGCCGGAAGAAAGGTGAAGGGTCGTGTCAGACGTGTCGTATTACGTGGAGAAGTGGCTTTCGTCGACGGAAGAGTACGAAATCAATGTTTTTAATTATTAAATATATTTTTTTCTTATTTTGTTATGTACTCTTATATTTTAATACATTTTAATTTCAGGTGCTCGTAGAACCGGGTTACGGAAAAGATATTATAAATACGCAGTCGGACGATATCCGCCAATCCGGTTTCCAGCCCGTTTCTAGCGTGTCGGATTCGAGCGTAAGTGTATCGAAGCAGTCGTATTAGTTGAAACCTTATACCATTATCAGAGATTTCAAAAATAATACAAGTTATGCATTTTGTAATATTTTGAAAATCATTAATAATTTTTAGTTAAATAAAATTGTACCATACAAAGACAGTAAAAGCATTAGCCTGCCACTCTGATAGATCCAGATTCAAATCTAGATTGGAATCTGGCTATATAAGACTTCATCTCTCACCATCCAACTACACTCAAACCTGTTTTTGTGCGATTTGTGTGATTTTTTGTGCGCGATATATGAATTTCAATCAAATTGGTATACTGCACAAAAATAATTGCACAAAACACATTGCACGTATAAAAAGACCGCACAAAAACAGGTTTGAGTGTACTTCATTAGTGAGTATGAAAAAGACCCCAAGTCATAGAGATTTAAGAAAAATAACTGTCATATGAAGTAGGCACTCAATTTATTGGACAATAATTTCCATCCTAAAGGAAAAATTTATAATTTTTTCTTTTTAATTTCTGAACAGCGAACACTAAAAGATTGGGTCAATGAGTATAAATTACTCAATGTACCGTACATTCTAACATTTTGATACATCCTGTATGTTGTAAGTTCGTTATTAATATAAGATTTTAAAATACGGTCGAGTTCGCATAAGTCGACACCCCGAGGGGAAGTGGAAATGTGTCGAGTTATTTGATGTGACGACTAAAGTGAAGTTGCAAAAAAAAAAGAAACCACAAAACTACAATTAGGAAAATACTGTAGTGCATTATACAGTAGTATAGGCTTACAATACATTGTGTTGTTTGTTTTGAGCACTCAACTGTCGAGACTTTCTTTTTCAACCATCACGAACGCCTTGAAAACATCATCTTCACAATTGTCAATTGTTGGCAAGTAACGTCTAAGGATTCTTAATGCCTCTGGCGTGAGAAAATGCAAAATTGGATTCTGGTGTGACATTGATGTAGATTGTATATTTTCTTTTTGTTTATTTGTTATTATTTTATACATAAAAATACATAAAATGTTAAGGCATTTTTATTAATATGTGTGTGTATGTATGTATATATATATGTGTTATGGACAAAGTGATTAATCGGGCATTATGCATAATTAAGGGAGGGGGTGACGACTTATCGAGTGTGGGACGGCAAAAGTATGTCGACTTATCCAGTGGTGACGAGTTAAACGGTGTCGAGTAAACCGGAGTTTTTTAACATTAATGCCTACGTAAGTCGGCCGGGACCACAGTTTTCTGTGGTCTCGGCCGACTTACGTAGGCATTAATGTTAAAAAACAGATGACGTATGTGGAGTCGACTGTACATGTAATTTAATGAACTTTTGTTAACAGTGGATACTGCTTATTCCTAATTAGTACACTAAATGAAATCTATTGTATTTTAATTTTATTATTGGGCTGAAATTTGAAAAAATTGTAGATATAACTTCCCACTGTTGTCCATCTGTTTGTCTGTCTTTCCTTAATCTTGAGAATGGAGTTAGATAGATGAAATTCAAGACCAGATATGGAAACCTTAGGGGCAGGAGACCCTGATTAACTATATATGAACTTCTGATGCAAACTGGATGTCATATTATTTCAATTCAATTTTCCCCTGAAAGGAGTTAAATAAATGACTGGCAAAACTCTATTGCTAATGGAAAAATATGATGTACAGGGACAAGACACTACTGTACTAATTTGAGGTGGAGAGCATATATTAAATTAAAAATATTATTCAAAATTGCAGCCTGGCATTGTGATGATGTCACAATAAATAATTGCTTATTGTGTAAGTAAATTCTTAGTGTGCTCCTTGACATTTTTATTAATTTAATGCTTTTAAATAAATCATTTTATTTTATATAAAAAAATCAAATTAAACAGTTTTCATTAAAGATAGGATAAGGTGTATCTTTCACTTCTTACTTCTTTTCATCACGTCGTTTACTAGTTAAAACAAACATTTTCAGCCACTTAAGTGGCCTCATTAGCTATAAATAAGCTATTTATGCCTGATGAGGATACTTAAGCAGCTGAAAACATTTGTTTTAAGTAGTAAACTACATAGAAAGAAGTAGGAAGCAAAATTCCTTGTTCAATGCTGTCTGGAGGAATATTTAGCAGTTCAAATGGAACTAAATATGCTATGGTGACATTTTAAACATGCAGAAGACATTTCTGTAAAATAAAATTAATATACCTCAATGCTATGGCACTTTTCTTGCTGCAAGCAAAGAAAATTTGGTTCTTTGCATAAACATGTATTGCAGTCAAATTTTGGATGTAAAAATGGCCATAGCTGTTAAATGGCATTCTTATCAGTTACAATGACCATCAACTTGCTGGAATGCACATTTCTTGAGAAGCTATTTTATGAAAACAACAGTTATGCTGCCACTGCATTTCAGAATTTACATTGATGAGCAGTGGCTCCACAAGCACTCACAAGAATGATTGTTCAATTTGAGAAATCTGGACATTTGGGAGTTCAATTCAATCAAGAGCACAAACCTATCACTTTGCAACAACAGTTATTGTTGAACAGCCAATGAATGAAACATATTAACATTCAGCAGGAATAAAACATGGACAATAGGTAGGCCTGTGATAAACCCATATTTCAACCATATCATTTTTTAACATGATGCAGAGATGACAGGTTGAAACATGGGTTTATCACAAGCCTACTTATTGTCCATGTTTTATTCCGACTGCTTCCGGTGACTCACACTGCTATAAGCTGGCTGGGTTTAGAGCCTTCACACACTGCTCCAACGCTAAAGACACTAAAATAGAATTGGAGCATATTAACCTATCCCATGTTGAAATTTTTCTCTGTTGTGTGTGGCCACCATGTTGAATTTTTATCGATGTTAAGCCTAACGTTGCCTGCATTGTGTTCACAAAACAATGTTAGCTTTTCTCCATTGTCAGTCATATAAGCAGAGGACGCATGATCACTAGTCACAGTCTCGAATCCTCGACGATCACCGCCCGATTGGGCATTGAAGTCTCCAATCAGTACCTTCGGGTCACGATTCAGAATACCATCAAAGATGTCTTGGAGCTGCTCATAAAATTCATGTTTTATTGTGACCTCCACATTGTTGGTTGGTGCATAAACCTGCACTACAGTCGCTTTGGCATGTCCATGGGTAAAGCGAGGTGTGGTCCTCCTTCGACGCCTGCAGATTGTTCTCGGTCGGCACTTGTGGAGGAAGCAAGCTGGGTATCTCTGTGGAAGATCGTGCAGCAAGCAGATCTTCTCCCTTCAAAATATCATCGAACAATGCATTGAGTATCGACACCCATTAGCTATCAATTTTATTTTCCATTGGCTTCATTGATTTCAAGAAGGCTTTTGAACATTGTCAAAACAATGTTCAACACGAGTCCCTCTGGCAGATCTTGCAATTATATGGTGCCGACAAACTTTGTCGCCATTTTCAAGGCCTTATACCTGCATTCAAGTTGTTGCATCAAGACTGAAGGTGGTCATACAGACTTCTTTGAAATTATGACAAGAGTCATTCAGGGTTGTGTCCTGTCCCCTTTCCTCTTCCTCATCACCCTTGATTATGTCATGTGGTGGGCAGAAGAGTCTGGTGCATGCTTTGGGACTGGCATCCACTGGTTTAACCAGGACCATCTTGGAGATTTGTTTTTGCTATCAGTATCACCCTATTAGAGGAAAGCGAGACAATGCTACAGCACACCACAGCCGCATTGGGTCGGGAGGCGCACAAAATGGCCTCGGGATAAACGTCACGAAGTCGAAAATTATGCACATATGTAACACTGCCCAAACACGAGGAGTAATTGTCAGAGCATTGACGGAGCAACGATTGGAGGATGTGGAGTGATTTACCTACTTGGGTAGTGTTATTTTTCAAAATGGTGATGCAGAAATAGACGTGAAGTGCTGCATCAGAAAAGCAGTGACAGTCTTCTGGCAGATGAACAAAATCTGGTCCTCATCATCCATCTCTTTGAGAATCAAATTTTGCCTGTTTACTTCCATTATGATTCCAATAGCTGTTTATGCTAGCGAGTCCTGGAAGACATCAGGAAACATCAATAGAAGGCTCGACGTCTTCCAACAGAGATGCCTAGAACAAATCCTAAAGATCCAATATTTAGATCATATCACCAATGAAGAGTGCAAACTTCTCCAAAGGTATGTGCAAACTTCATAACATTGTCACCCATAGAAGAGTCTGACTGGCCAGCCACATTTTTCATATGGAGAACAACAGGAACCCTAAGACAGCCACGAAATGGGTTCTCCCTGGTGCTAAACAACCACGAGGATGCCCCAGGAATACTTGGCATAGAACTTTTCTTCAAGATTTGAAGATGCTCAATATGACTTGGGAGGAAGCCGAAGCCTTCGCCCACGATCAAAATCAATGAAAGATAATTGCTGCCCGGTATGCTCTCTAGCATTGGAGGAACTACTACTACTACTACTACTACTACTACTACTACTACTACTACAACATATTATTTGTTGAAAGACCATGTATGGTGTTTAGTTTGAATTTAAAATATAGTAATATTTTAAACTTAGTACAAGCATAAGTGCATTTTTTTTTCCATTCTTTAGAAATACGAATGCCAATGAAAAGAGGACAGTTAAAAATATGAAAATTTAACTTTTAAGGCCAGATAATATTTTTAACTGTTGTATTATAAAGGCCTTTCATTGATTTATCTAACTTTCTTTCCCCAGAAATTCAGATAGTTTATCTATCTGATTTTCTGGGGAAAGAAAGTTAGATTAATCAACAAAATGTAATAGTAGGACTCATAATTTTGTAATTACTAGCAATATGATGTTCAAACAAATTATATAAAAATTATAAATTTTCAGAATTTAAAAAATATCAAAAATTCTTAATATTTAAAAATTTTTTTAGAACTTAGATGACTCTACAAACAAAATCCAAACAAAACCCAATTTTCCAGTCAGCTTGGACAAGAAGAGAAAAGAAAGTTTCAAAGTTCTTGCAACAGGTAAAATTAACTTGTGTCATTTCTTATAAAAGAGTTAAGAATAAAGAAAATTCTGTCATCTGAGCAAATGGAAATTATTATTAAAAATACCGTATTTTATACAGTTTAAGCATATGAACTTCACAAAGTAAATGCTTTTGCAATGCTTAAAACATATATTTCAAGTAAGACAAATAAACTGATTTATTAATAATTTAATAACAACAATTACAGAAAATTAGATGTATTGAGTATGGCACAACAATAATTCTAATAAATCAACTCATTTTTTTTTTTTTTTTTTTCTAATTTACCACACTATAGTTTGGTGTATAAAATTTGAACAGATAATTAACTTGCAATCACTTTACAATTGATAGGTTGGTTTTTACATTTAATCTATCTGCTGGAACTAATACAGAAAGTGTCTGTGAGTATTCAATAATCACCATTGTTTGAACGTGCAAATATATTTCTATCAAACTCAAAATGCCATTCTATGCTCAAAAATTCTTCTGTTTTCTCTAAATACTTAATATTCACACAAAGCATATTGGTTTGAAACTTGCATTTTTCGATATTAATTAATTGAATTTTGCATAAATGAGAGTTACCTATTTGTTATTTTAAAATCTTATTGTAAGAATTTTATATATGTATATATATTATACTTAATAGAAATGTATAGTCAAATGTTTCAAGAACTGGGCATAAAGAATTCCACCCCGACGAAGATTTCGGAAAATAATGTCGGCACCGCACTGTCGCCTCTATCTCATCCTGCCGTCACCTCGATCAATCATCCGTTTTCGCAGATTAATAGCGGACTGCAAGGACAACATATATTATCTGTGGAATGTTTCACGAGAGATCAAGTATATATTTTGTGTGTCTTTTTCTGTAATTGTATAATATTTTTATAAAAGCTGTAGATTGATCAAATTAACATTTAAAAATTACTAAACTAAAAAACTTTAATTGAAAATTTTATTATGAATTTATAAATCACATAATCTTTAACTAGCTCACTTTGACTGTTAAGAGTAAATTATAAATTTTCCAGTTACATGGACTTTTCAATTTGGCACACGTATTCAAATTATGGGTCCAAAAAGATAGGTTGTTGGATCATATTCTGAAGGTATAACCGTTTATTGAATATTAAATTTTCCTCTTGAACTCCTTCAATTACTGATTTTGTAATTTATTGTATCTCAGGGAAAAGTGATGGCTTCCATCTTCTACGAAGTGAGCACCCGCACCAGTTGCTCCTTCTCTGCGGCCATGCAACGACTCGGCGGTCACGTCGTCCAGATGGACGAATCCACATCCTCTGTGAAGAAAGGAGAAACCTTGGAAGGTAATTTGAACGTTATGAAAACAATTCTCAAAATAAATATTTCCCCCTTTATAAAAAAAGAAGTATTTAAAGGCTATTAAAGAATGTTGCCTTGATCTTGATCTATAAACAGCATTTAAGTTGAAAACATATAGAAATAGTCCATTGTATATATTTAAAATGTTTCTGATAAATGAGTCTTTGTCATTTAATTTTTATTCATTTACATTAAAAATTTAATCTTATTACATCTTCAAAGATGTAATAAGATAGAAAAATTGGGTTAATCGCAATTTAAAAGTGGATATGGGTTATCTTTTGATTTTAAACTGTAGTTATGAACTCATCAAACAACCTTTCCTTTGTCTACTAACCTAGAAGTTCTTTAAAAAATCACGAGAAATACTTTATACACTATACATAGTCATTTGTCTTTATAATTTTTCCAGAAATCACGTAAATATATGGGTAAATATATGTATGCCTTCTCAACTATTTTCTATACATCAAACCTCATTTTAATTGAACGTTGATTATAAAACAGGTATATGAAGCATTTTGTGTTCTGTTGTATAGCTTATGCAATAATTATAATACATATACCAAATTTTGTCTGTAGGGTCCTCTCACGTCAGCAATTCTTCTAGAAAATATTCACATATTTAGAGACATTTTTAGTGCAAGAAAAGAGTGTGCAAACATTAGGGTTTATGTTTTGTATTGACACACACGAGATACAATGCAATTATCTTTCATTTTTGACAAAAATACAATGGCTCTCTGGAACATATCACTAATTAGCAAAGTGAATATCTTCTTCCCTAAGTTTTCTGATATTTAATACTAAGAAAAACTCTCTTGCCTACTGCCAAATATAATCAAGCATTTTGCAGAGGTCATTATGTTTTTGGTAGAAATTGGAATATTGTTTGGCCACTTTACTAGGACATCTGAGCATTTGGGAAAGGATGTCTCCTCCTCTTTTTGTTACGCTACTAACTTTTCATCAACGGGCAAATACTGGTTACTTGGAAAATATAACAATGGCTCTGATCTGTCAAACTTTAGCATTCTGCAGTTCTGCAGATCAACTTTTTCCTTTTGCACAGATAACTTTCTATTTGTTCAATGCTTGAAATCTCCAAATGACATTTCATGCATACGAAAAGGCTTTTGGCTTCACGTTTCTTTGTTAAATTTATCCGATCGGAGACCATAAAGACAAACTGTGAGATAATTGGCCGAATTATGAAACTATAATAAGGCTAAGTTAATAATTAGATATGAATTAATTTGTCTAGAGATAGGCAGTTAAGTTGCCATTTCATGATAATTTTAATAATTATAATAAATTAATATTTGATTTATTATAATTATTTATGGAAGAAAAGAATTGGCTAGAGCAGAACTCAAGTCTGCTGTGCAAATGTGTTGCCAGCTACACTACCTAGACCTCCATCTGATTTTTGCTTCTGGAATAATTTAGGATATAATCATACAGGTTGATTATTACAGCCCAATAATTTGGCAGATCTGGTTTTAATCAAAAATTGGGTTTATGATGATGATGTCTATTTGATTCTAAGGCATGGATAAGTACTAAATAGAAAAATGTTACAAATGTCCAAAATATTACTATATTAAAGATTTTATTTTGTCCTCTATTGGAATCTGAGAAGGCAACTAAATGTTTGTATCCTGATCACAATTTCTTTGAATCTCTTCCAAAGCATGACATAACATCGTACGAGCCTCCAGTAGCTGTACTCTCGGGCCATACACACAGACACGGCATCATCAGTGTTACAAACTTACAATTGTCTTAAATAGAACACACTTTCTATAGGAATTAGAAGAATGTAGCCTACTTCTAGCACAAAATTACTTAGAATTTAATTATTAACAGTAGAAGTAAAATAATTTGATCAATATAGCAATTGTTTGGCTTATTATTAAAAAACATCAAGCTTTGAGGTGTTTGTAGATGAATTTTCTTGAATTTCTGGAGCAATCCTACCTAGTGTTCCTTAATGTTGCACATGCCCCTATCACTTGAATGTCTTAACACAAATTACAAAATTTTCAATATATAAGTAAAGGTATGCAAGAATAATGTTATACACTTAAAGTGGTGTATCCAAAATATGATGACACATACTCTGAAGATGCAAAAATTGGCTTTGGTTGAAAATTCAAATTTTGTTGCATTTGCTTCTTTTACAGTCAGCCCTTCAAATGATATTATTACACACTTCTATTTGAACTTATATCTTGAAAGCTAACAAATTCCTGATAATTTTTCTCTTTTTATATATATATATATGTAGAGAACTATTTAGAAGCCAACCATCAATTTTAGTGTATTAAGTTCTCTACTGTGAATAAGGGCTAAGTGATCATCTCTCAAGCCCATGTCATTGAATATTGTAGAGTCTACTGGCAACTTTCTTAATCAAAAATTATTTGCATTAACACAATCATTGACCACTTCTTTAGTTGACATCTGGTAGGGTAATTATTCCTGCTGAGAGTCATCATACTAGCTATGTTGTCTCATCAACCCTAGATAGCTTTCCAAACATCCAGTTTACTACAGATACTATTTATGTCAAAATTTAAATACTACTATTGTAACTGGAGAAACACTAAAGTTATGTAATACACCCAAACTCCAGCAACTAAAGTGAAATATTTACAATGTGGAATGAATGATTAAAACATTCTTCACAAACATTGTTCTACATTCAAAAGACTATAGAACCTGAATAGCGAGGCTTAAGACCACCGAAAACATTTGTTCAACATTGTAAATATTTCGCTTTACTGCTGGAGTTGGGTATATTATGTAAGTTTGTTAAAAATTTTTTTCAGTTTATTTTAGCATTATTAACCAAATGATGATTCCAGGTTAACTTTTGATCTAGAACTTGGCTAATTAATATAATTAACACTGTATAATTTGATTTGTTTAATGGGATACAGCAACACGATATGTGGGTGGTGCCTTCTGGCAGGATTCTCTATGGGAAACTGGCCTCTATTTGATGTTACAAATGTGAAAAAAAAATTCAGAAATCTCCATGTGACCTGCCATTTTGTGAGGTGCAAACCTGTAACCAACTGCCAACGTTTGAAGGTTTTATCCAACCAGTGGGCCTACATAATTTGGACTATAGTTTATTTAAGATTATTTAAAGTACATGGCAAAAGATTGTGACAAATGCAATGCCTCTTTACATGTTTATTTCTCAATTAAATCACAAAATTTGTTCACAGTCACAAACTACAAACTTGATATTTATGATTAGTTGTGAAAATTAGCACTTAATCATTGTTCCATTCTTGACAATACTTCTCAAGTCAATGGATGAGTCATGCTGCTCACAAGTGACTCCACTAGCTCAGCATTGATCATGTTTCAAACCTCTTGCACTTTGAATAAAGAACTCTTCACAATGAAGTTTTCTTTTTTGGATCTTAAAGCTCCAGCTATTTCTTGATAGCCCACAGGTTTCAATTGGGTTAATATCAGGGGTTAAGGCTGGCCAGTCCGGGACATTGATGTTGTGGGTCCACAAACCATTTGGGCACACCGTTTTGCTGCTCTGTCCAGAAGGTTGCACTATTTATGTATCTTTCTGAACAGAGTAAATCCATTGTCTCCAAAAGACATTCATGCAAGATGTTTTGATATTGTTCAGCATTAATGGATAGAAATAAGCTAAATAGTGTAAACAAAACAAAGAAATGGAGACTAAAAACAAAGAGCCAATTAATTGGAATGTCTAGAATTGTCAGTCTTGTTGCACTCATGATTAGAATGTTTTGTTTTTGTTGTTTTTAATATTTTATCTCTTAAATCTAGAAAAAAGAAAAAACAAGTACTTGTATACCAGGATTACACTGTAAATTTTTACATAACATTTTCTAACAGTAATTAGATTAACAAAACAGAATTTTGGCATTGTATTGGATGGCCTAATCATTGTAGTTCACCATACTTTCATATAACCAATATAATCCATTTGTGGAACAGATAGGTTCTGTTTCAAATAGTCAATTTTTTCCATTTTGCTTAATTCATAATTACATATACTACAATGAATTGCTAACAGAAATAAAATGAAAACAGCAGGGGATGACAGAATGTTTGAGATGTCTTCTAAACTATTGCTAAGTGACAAATTTTCAGCAGTAACTCAGAAGTGTGGATTATGTGTTGTTTTTATTTTTGTTCTGGCAGTTTGCTCTGAGTTATACACAGATAATTACTGTAAATTCAAACAGAAATTTAATAATGACCTAAAACATAGATTAAATATCTAGATTATCCAGAATGACAAAATTTTAATGTGTTTGTTCTTTATTTAACAAACAATTCAATCCTTAAACCTTATAAAATGAGCCTGTTATTTCCATTAATTCAAAACTGACACGCACATAAACTGGAACTGTAATGTTCAAACACCTAAAAGCAATTTCCAGCAAACAACAAGTAACAATTTACTGGTCAAACATTTTTGGCCACAATTTATCAGCCCTCATCAGGAACGAATACAAAAAAAAGTTTTATCATTCGAACATTGCCACATTCCAATTTTTAAATATTCACAAAGATTTTCAACTGAGACAGTGACACACCATTTACATCATAAATAAAAGAAGCAATTTTTACAAGGGGTAATATTATAAAATGAATTTATTAATAATAATGACTTTTGTGGCAGTCTAAATAATAATTCCAGGCTTGTGGAACTGGAATACAGTCTGAGTTGATACAATTTCCATTCCTGTCAGCTATATAAATTTCTAAGGCCTCTAACGATTGTATGTCGTGTCGGTCAAAGACCGTGTGTAAAGATGGTCTCGTCCCAACGGGGAACCTCCGGTTTGGTGGCATAATGGGCAAGAGCTGTGTTTTCCATTAATTCTTAGAAAACATTCTCTGTACCTCCTCAAACATGAAAAAACATAAAAGTCTATGGATATATTTCTTCAAGAATTTGGAATGCCATGTGGAATTTTCAATATGTAGCAACAATGCTTTAATCAAAATCCCATAATATTATACTCATTAAGTAGAAACAGATGTAGTTAAGAGATCTGTTGTTAAACAGTATGCCAAGGATATTTATCTTAGGTTTACTCCTTAATGATACTTTATCAATATATGATTGTTTATATATATATATTTTTTCTTTTACAGATACAATTACAGTTATGTCGGGTTATAGTGACGTTGTTGTTTTGAGGCATCCCGAGCCAGGTGCAGTTTTGGTAAGTTTATGGATATATTGATAACAACAATAATAATTGTTGTTTTCCATTACTGTTTGTGGAATTTACACTCAAACCTGTTTTTGTGCGGTCTATTTTTGTGCGATTTGTTTTGTGTGATTTTTTGTGTGCAATATATGAATTTCAATCAAATTGGTATACTGCACAAAAATAATTGCACAAAACACATTGCACGTATAAAAAATCGCACAAAAAAAGACCACACAAAAACAGGTTTGAGTGTATTTGTAGTATGGTTGGTTTGTGGATGTCTAATTATTTGTATTTCTTTGCAAGCTCTTGGTGTATTATATTTGCTACTTGATTATGTCTGTGTAAATAATATGTCTGGGCCAAGAGCCTGCAATCGGAAGTGATGTGTTGTATAGTTTCTGGCATGATGTGACATTTGTGAGTGTTGTATCTCTGAGTATGTGTTTTCTGTAGTTTTAGTATTTATGACCTGATCCTGTATGGCAATCATGAATCCTTCCGTCTCCCCAAAGAGGCATCCCCGAGCTAACCAGCTGTTTGACGCAGTTTTGTCAACAAAATCCTGGGCCAGATCATAAAAATGCCTGCCATGGAGTGCTTTTCGAGTCCACGATTGCTTAATGGTCTATGCTTTTTATGTGTTGTGTCGTGTCCATATGATGTGAGTGTAGGTTTAATGGTGTGTTATTCGAGTCTGATAGAATTACTGCTTTATGTAACTGTTATGTTTCTTGTTTTTTGTAGAAAAACTCTCGCAGTGACTGTATTTGTTTGTAGTGAAGGTTAATTATGTCAATCAGGCCACATCCACATGGAAGGGTTAACCTTTCTGTGGCAGATTTAGGATGATGATGTTTTTGCTTAGTGAGTGTTGTTCTTGTTTTCCTTTGGAGTTGCTTAAGATCTGTGTGAGTCCAATGTATAACTCCAAAAGACTATGTGAATACTGGGATGACAAATGTGTTTATTGCTTTAACTGTGTTCTGAGAATAGCATTTAACCTACTTTGGTATTCTTTAATTAATCTTTGCTTTATTTGTGTATGTTCTGTTAGTTTGGCCTGTTAGAATCCTAAATACTTGTCGCCTTTCTTCCATGGAAGAAGGCAACAAGTATTCTACATGCCTTCTTCCATGGATTCAGTAACATCTCCATTTCCAAATGCAAAATCTTCTTTCTTCAGGATTCTTTTTTCTATGTGAAGTGTTTTGCATTTGTCTAGGCCAAATTCCATTTGTATGTCCTTGGTGTATGAATGTGTGATTTGTAGGAGTTGATGAAGTTGTTTTTGTGTGGATGCATAAAGTTTTATGTCGTCCATGTATGTGAGATGTGACATTGTAAACTGTGTTGTTTTTTCGTGTCTGATATTGTAACCATATTGCGTGTTGTTTAACATGTTGGATAATGGGTTTAGGGCTAAGCAGAACCAGAGAGGACTCAAGGAATCTCCTTGAAAAATGCCTCACCTAATAAATATTTGGTTTGTTTGTATGGAAGTGTTATGAACCCTGAGACGTAGTGTTGTTCTCCAGTGCTGCATAGTGTTTTGAAAGAATGCAATGAGTTATGGATGTATTTTGTACATGTGTAGAATATGTAGCAGCCAACTGTGTAGAATGCTGTCAAATACTTTTCTGTAGTCTATATATCCCATGTGTTGTTTGTGTGCTTGCCGTAGAGTGACTGCATCTATGAGTAACTGTTTTTTGCATTCTCTGTGATTCCTACGACAACCTTTTTGTTTTTCCGTAAGAATGTTGTGTTCTTCAACATGTTTGTATATTTGTTTGCGATACAGGATGTCAATAATTTGTAGAGTGTTGGAAAACATGTAACTGGTCTGTATTGTTGTTTTTAGGTTTCATGTAGGTGATGCCCCGAGTAAGAAATTTTTGCATGTCTTGTGGATTTATGATAATGTGTGTTAGATGTTTAGCTAGTTCTTGGTGTAGTGATGTAAATTTTTTGTACCAGAAATTGTGAATGTTGTCTACACCAGGTGTTCACAGCATAGCGAATGTCTTGTATGTTTATTTCAGCATAGGGCATAGTTGGTATGTTGTGCAAGTTTCTGTTCTCCTCCTCCATCCAGCCTGCATCAGCATTGTGTGTGACTAAATAAAACTATACTTGCTTACTGAAGAGACAATATCATAAAATAAAATAAACAACCATTCAAACCTGCAGCAAAAATTCTTTAATCTTAAGAACGTTTTCAAACGCATTAAGCATCCATCTTCAGTTACTTCTTTAAATCAAATATGAAATTCGAACAAATATTATGTAAATTAACGGTACGATTACAATAAATAAATAAATAAAATAAAATAAAGTACAGGATTATCGTAATTTACAAAATTATGCCAATATTTCATAAACAAATAAAAATAAAATAAAATAAAAATAAAACAAAAAATAAAAACGAAACAAAAAAAAACCAACATGAGGTTTAAGTCAATCACGGATTATCGCAGTATTTTTTTACAATTACTCTCATCCGTCATTAAGACTTCTAAGGGCTAGAAAGCCCAACAACATAAAACAAGACCAACATCAGCTCTAGGATTATCGTACTTCTATGATTAGTCCAAATCATCGCACAAAGATTTCCAAGCTGTGGAAAGCCCATCATCGTCCCTATAATTAATGCATTGCGTACTTCTCTGCGTTCTGTGGATTTCCAATTTTCAAAAAAAAAACTTTATTGCGTGTTTCGATCTAGTAGACCTGATTATAGAGGCTTGGACCCAAAAGACCGTGATGCCCTGCTGCTTAGCATAATTGGCCAGGACCGTACTATCAACCGATTTTTCCACCGACCGCATGTGTTCATTAATCCTCTTTTTTAAATTTCTCAATGTTGCCCCTATATGTACTAATTTAGAATTGAACCTATGATCCCGTAATGGTATCGAATAAATTCCTGTTAGTGAGTTACACTCATACTTCATCTTATCATTCCTTAAAAGCTTGTATATAGTCGGATTGCGTTGATAAATAATTTGCAAATTCCTACTCCTGGAAATCCTCTTAACTAATGGCTTAAGAATAAGAATGTAATCGAGGATCACTTTTTCTCTTGGTTGGTTACTATTCGTCCCACGTGTTTGGTTATGGTCCTTCTTGATGAGAGCATCTATTTTTTCTGTTCTGTAGCCATGTTGCAAAGCCGTTGTTTGGATGTACTATAGTTTTTTAATTGTATCCAAAACATCTGTGCAGTGTGTGTGTGCTCTCTGTATCCACGAGTGAAATACTGCCATCTTGATATGCCCAGAGTCTGCGGAGTTCCTAGGGATAACGCTTGGGAATGATGTCGGTTTGCGATAGACATTTGTGCGGATTTCCCCTCCTACACATGTTATAGTGAGATCCAAGAAATTAACGCTGTTATAACTTTGCTGATCCAACTCTAGAGTTAAACCATAGGGGTTTTGATTCATTAAATCTATAAACTTTTTGATGTTGCGATTGTCCTTCCACACAATAAAGATGTCATCCACGTATCTCACGTATAATAAAATATCATGCTCTACTATCGGGAGAATACTGCTTTCTAGATTGCGGAGTACCAATTCGCAGAGTATATAAGACATAGGGCTACCCATCGGTACTCCTCGCCCCTGTATGTAAGTTTTGTCCTCGAAGCCAAAGAAAGATGTGTGACATATCAAGTCCTCTAATTCCAAGATCTGGGTGTGGTACTTTGCAGCGTTCTTAATATTGGCGAATAAAAAGTCCCGTAAGGCACAAAAGCAAGGAGGCAGCTTGATTGAGGGGTATAACATCTTATAATCCAATACTGTCAAACACTCCTCATTCATGAGCGCAACATCCTCAAGTTTTTGGATCAATTCTATCGAGTTTTTGATTGAAAACGGCAAAACCTGCATATTACTTTGTATAAATTTAGGAAGTAGTTTTTCTATCTTGAACGTCGGAGCATTACACTTTTCCACTACAGGGCGTAATTGAGAACCCATTTTATGCGTTTTTCCGAAAGCAAATATTCTCGGAGTCCTGGGAGCTTGTAAAGTGGCAGCACCCATATGTAGCAGTTTCGCTAGAGGAGTTATGGTGAATCTTACCGCTCTTTGTTGCAATGCTTCCAAGTAATTATTCGGGGTAAGATGACATTCCGTGCTATCGATGTATTCATTTAACTTTTCCCTATACGAGCTTCGTTTGATGAGTACAAGACCTTTCGATTTGTCGCCTATAAGAGAACCACATCGTTTTTTTGGAGCCATTCCTTTGTTTCTTTAATGCGCTGTTGGAAAACTATATTTGTTGAGCTGTTACGTTTTACTTTTTTGGCATATATTCTCGTTTTCCATCTGTAATAATCCTGTGTGGTTAAGTTCATACCCTTTATGAGATTTTCAACATTTGGTATAATACTTTCCGGGCGTATTAGAGGTGTCGGAGGAAAAGAAGGGCTGTGCTCCAAGGCGTCAATCAAACACTGCGGTGGAATAATGTTGTCCCAAGCGGTTAGAAATATATCTTTTTTTACCCTCGGTTTAATATTTTGGCATTTAAAAAGCCATTTTAGCTTTTCAACGTATGTGCGTTTCAGCCTTGTTTTCGAGGAAAACTCCAAATCAATCACCCTACTGTTGACCTCTTCAAGGATAGCTTGATCTTTCACATATAAATCATTTTCCAAATTTATGGTGGCACGTAACAACCCATAATAACACCTTCTTGCAATTCTAATTGCCTTATTGAGGCATAAGAACTTCAATTTTGGTAACAAACTGCGACAATCCAAAGGAAGGTTGATGCGATGAATTGACATTGGAAAAACTCTGTTTAAACGGCACTGTATAAGAAATTCGAATTTCATTCTTGCTTTGCATAATTTCAGAACGCCCTTTCTATAAGTTTTGCCCGGCGGAGCCATTAACTGAATAAATAAAACTATACTTGCTTACTGAAGAGACAATATCATAAAATAAAATAAATAGGTATATATAATATATAAATAAGTAAGTTCTAAATTAGTATATATAGGGGCAACATTGAGAAATTTAAAAAAGAGGATTAATGAACACAAGTGGTCGGTGGAAAAATCGGTTGATAGTACGGTCCTGGCCAATTATGCTAAGCAGCAGGGCATCACGGTCTTTTGGGACCAAGCCTCTATCATCACTAGATCTACTTGCACGTGTACCCGCCTCCGCTCACATCACGACAATCAACCTGAAGATGAGACATGGATCCCCGTCTACTAGATCGAAACATGCAATAGTTTTTTTTTGAAAAATTGGAAATCCACAGAGCGCAGAGAAGTACGCAATGCATTAATTATAGGGACGCCGATGGGCTTTCCACAGCTTGGAAATCTTTGTGCGATGATTTGGACTAATCATAGAAGTACGATAATCCTAGAGCTGATGTTGGTCTTGTTCTATGTTGTTGGACTTTCTAGCCCTTAGAAGTCTTTAATGACGGATGAGAGTAATTGTAAAAAAATACTGCGATAATCCGTGATTGATTTAAACCTCATGTTGGTTTTTTTTTGTTTTGTTTTTATTTTTTGTTTTTTGTTTTATTTTTATTTTATTTTTATTTGTTTATGAATTATTGGATAATTTTGTAAATTACAATAATCCTGTACTTTATTTTATTTTATTTATTTATTTATTTATTGTAATCGTACCGTTAATTTACGTAATATTTGTTCGAATTTCATATTTGATTTAAAGAAGTAACTGAAGATGGACGCTTAATGTGTTTGAAAACGTTCTTAAGATTAAAGAATTTTTGCTGAAGTTTGAATGGTGGTTTATTTTATTTTATGATATTGTGTGTGACAGCACTGGACCAAAAAGAAGACCAATATGTTGTGAGTTGTTCTTCTGTTGGTGTGCCACTGTGCTGTGTATCAGTGTTTGTTTTGTTACCAGTAAACAAAACCACAAAGGGACACACCGTACAATATAAGACTGACTTCTAACTCAAAACCAAAAACGCTACATAATTTGACAAAAAAACGTCCTTCACTAATGTTTTCGAACCCAGTGGTTCTTCTTCAGGTGAAAACAGACAAAATTAAACAACATTCGATGGAATGAATCATTTTTTTGAACAAATTCTGTAATCGAATTTTCGTGGAAGCCCGTGCAATCTTCGTCGTTGTTTGCACCTAAGCTGTTGAGTATAACCCTTGCTTCTACATTCACGGAACATCGGGGATGTAAACCACACATACAGGAACCACTTACAGGTGTTGAAAACGAAAAACGATAAAACGTTGTTAACGTTTTCGTACTTTGGAAGTTCTTCTTCAGACGATAAAAAACGATGAACGCAGATCCAAACATAGAATGAATATTTTTAAACGAAATCGAATACTTCATGTTACAGCTGGTTGATCAGACATGCGCATTTGGTGCGGGTAGATGACAATTAAAGGTCCGTGTCGATGAGGGCCTGCCAGGCGACGGACAAATTGAGCTCTTCTTTATAGTTTACACAGGTGGTGGCGCGGCTAGATTTGTAAAGGAGATAGCCTCCAACCACCTTAGGTGTTCAGGGTGAGATGAGGTGATGATGAGCCTCGCTTGGTTGAGGGCCGCCTCAATGTCAGGATTGGCCGCGTTGGTTGAGAGAGCCGTAGAGTTCCTCCCATGTAGAATATCTGCATTGTGCTCACGTATTCTGATTCCCAATGATCATTTAGTTGAACCAATATAAACAAGGTTTCTGTCACACCTCTGATCTTTAAGAGGTATAGAGTAAACGCTCGGAAGTCTGTTGGGATCGGAGGGAATCCTTCCTGTTATAGAGGATGTCCAAGATGGTGGGACATCTTCTGTACGTGATCTTAATACAGTGTTTGTTGGCAATCCCCTTATATAACGAAGCCATGTATGGATTATATGTGACGGGGATCCATGTCTCATCTTCAGGTTGATTGTCGTGATGTGAGCGGAGGCGGGTACACATGCGGAGCGACGGTGACGATTAATCAATCTATTAATTAGCTTGTGGTACCCATGGATGGTTGCTAGGTGTTTGATATGTTCCAATTTGGTGGCCAGTGCTGCTGGAGTGGACGAATGCGAAAACACCCTCTTAATTAATGTGTTGAATGCGGCGGTCTTGTATTGGAAAGGGTCACATGACCCAACCAATATGTAAAGGGAGGCCATACCTGGTTTACAGTAGACCGAAGTGTGTATAGACAATCCTTCAGTGATGATGTTTAGATCCAAGAAGTGGACCCCGTATTGTTAGCCTGTTCTAATTCTATGGTCAAGCCATAAGGGTTGTCATTAACTGATTCTACAAATACCGTCACATCCGGTACATTTCTCCATAAGATGATTATGTCGTCAACATATCTTTTATACAAGATGATGTTAGGAAGATACTGCAGTAGGACCTTTTGCTCCAATTGCCTGATGACCATCTCGCATAAGTCTACAGCTACTGGGCTCCCCATAGGGACTCCTCTTTTTTGTGTGTAAACTGCTCCATTGAACATAAAAAACGAGTTATAGCACAACGTGTGGGCCATCTCCAGCACTTGTTTGTGCAAAGTGTGATCTCCAACAATTTTGAAGAGGAGGTCCCTGAGAGCGCAAAATGCTGGGGGGAGTTCCAGTGATGGGTATAAAGATTTAAAATCCAAAATGGTGATAAATCTTGGAGGAGAGGGAAGATCCTTAAGGAGAGAAATGAGGTCTACCAAGTTAGCGATGTTGTGCGAGTAGTCTTCCAAGAGGGGGGCTATCAATGAGTGGGTGCCCCTCTCCAGTTTGTGAGTAGGGGCTCTAGCTTTATCCACCACCGGTCGTAGTTGCCAACCTCGTTTATGGGTATTGGCGAATGCGAGAGGCTGGGGGTGTTGGGGGAATCAACAACGTTACTCAATTCCAGGCGTTTAATTAGTTTCGAACAGACTAATCTCTTGACACTGGATTGTAGTTTGTCAACCATATCATCTTATACCTTGTTGCACTGTGTGAGATTAAAGTATTCCGTTAAATTTCGCTCATAAGTGGTATGTTTCATAAGGACCAATGATTTAGATTTATCCGCTCTGACCATAGTTATGTTGTTAAGTCGCATCCACCTGGTTGTGTGCCATAGTTTGTTTCTCAACTCTGCCACTTCAGAGGGTTCCTTAGCCTCTTTGATTTTGAGTGTGGCCATCCACCTATAGTATTCTTTTTGCTTGTTGGGCAGGCCTTTAATTAGGTTTTCTAAGTCAGGAATGAGGCTCCATGATCCGGTTTCAGGAAGTGGAGGTGCAAAAGACGGTCCCTACTTCAGAATGTCTACAACAAAATCGGGAGGATGTAGGTCATCCCACACGATGAACAGAAATGTCGGGTGATCGTGATACCTGGCACCTGGAAGCGTAATATCTATTGTAGTTTCTTGGCGTACTTTCTCCTGAGGTTGGTATTTAATCGATCTTGGATGGACACCAGACAGGCATTCTTCCATGTTAACTCTTCCAGGTCCCGTAGGAACAACAAATCCTCAATCTCCACGAGATGTGCTAATTTAGAAAACGCTTTCTAGTAGACCGGGTGGCCCTGTTAAGGCACATTAATTGGACCTTATTGAGTAAAGGCTTGCTACCGGGAGGTAGTCGAATGTGATAAAAGGACATGGGAAGTGTTCGATTCTTCTTACATTCCGTCAGAAATTGCAATCGAGCTCTGGCTTTAGTTAGAGCAACGAGCGTTTTATGATAATTTCTAGCTGACATTGCTATATGGTAAGCTTCTACATTCATGGAACACCGGGGATGTAAACCACACGTACAGGAACTACTTACCAGTGTTGGAGCTCTTCTTTATAGTTTATGCAGGTGGTGGCACAGCTAGATTTGTAAATGGAGATAGCCTCCAACCACCTCAGGTGTTCAGGGTGAGGTGAGGTGAGGTGATGATGAGCCTTGCTTGGTTGAGGGCCACCTCGATGTCAGGATCGGCAGCGTAAGTTTTTGTTTTTTTGTTTCCAACACCGGTAAGTGGTTCCTGTACATGCGGTTTATAACCCTTGCCTTGTCATGCATCATATATGAGAGTTTGCCACGCTATCGATAAGGATATTTCATCTTTACTGTTGATATAATTTTCATTATTATCTGTACTACCGCATTGGCACAATATGCCACAGACACTGATATACAACCATTATTCAATGAGGCAAAGATAATATACACCATGCAGCAGCCACTCCATTTGTGCTGGATGGAAGCAATTTATATACATAAAACAGACAAAAATGAAAATTGTATCAATAGTAAAGATGAAATATCCTTATCAACAGCTTGGCAAACTCTCATATATGATACATGACAAGGCAAGGGTTATACTCAACAGCGCAGGCGCAAACGACGACAAAGATCGCACGGGCTTCCGCGGAAATTCAATTGCAGAATTTGTTCAAAAAAATGATTTGTTCCATCGAATGTTGTTTAGTTTTGTCCGTTTTCATCTGAAGAAGAACCACTGGGTTCGAAAACGTTAGTGAAGGACGTATTTTGTCGAATTATGCAGCGTTTTTGGCTTTGAGTTAGAAGTAAGTTTTGTTACCAATTTGTCTGTAAAAGAGTTTTTCATTGTTTGTAAGTTTATTATTATGTGTTGGGTTAAGTGAGATATACTCGGTTAGCGCCGGTGGCTGTGTACTGTGCCGGACCAAAGTCAAGGCATAGTAACCAAAACAGAAATTAAAGAAGCGTATCAGTGTGTGTGTCTGTATTCAGGAATTTTCTCACAATATGACATGTATTCAATATAGTGGCCTTCTGTAGTGTGATGTATGTGTTTCTATTCAATTGTAATGTGCCCAGGCTTTTGTGTAGTGTGTGTGGTATGACACCTGTAGAGGAGAGAACAACAGGTTCAATAAGCACCCTATCCATCCTCCACAGACGCCTTATTTCCTGGGCGAATTCTGTGTACTTGCTAATTTTTTCAGTGCATGAGTTTTGTATATTGTGAGTGTTTGGAATGGATATGTGTATAATGTATGTGATTTTATTGTGTTTGTCAATGAGTGTGATGTCTGGTCTGTCGTGGTAAAGTGTTTTATCTGTGATTATGGCTCTGTCGTAGTACATTTTGTGCGTGTTGTTTTCCAATACTGTCAGTGGAATGTATTTGTAGTACGGTTCGTGAATGTCTACTAATTTGTGTTTCTTTGCAAGCTCTTGGTGTATTATATTTGCTACTTGATTATGTCTGTGTAAATAATCTGTTTGTGCCAAGAGCTTGCAACCAGAAGTGATGTGTTGTATAGTTTCTGGCATGACGTGACATTTTTTGCATGTGTCATTTGTGAGTGTTGATTATTATTATTATTCTGGGTGTGCATGAAGTCTAAACCAATGGAAAAAATGAACAAGAAATGAAAGGAAAAAACATTAACATTAATGAGCAATAACTATACAAACATGTTCAACTTGTCTACCATCATTGTTTACATTTTGCTGAAGCATTTGACTATGGTCTCCTGAATTCTGTGCAACATTTCCAGATGCAAGGACTTAAACTCAAAGTTGATGCAAATTTCTGATTTTCACTGCATACATCTGCACCTTGAAAATTTTCCAAAGGGAATTTCTCCAGCATGTCAAGCTTGCAGTGACCACAGAGTCCATTACCCGACTTTCCATTTGGTTTCAGACTTTACACACACCCTGAATGTTTAGTCTGTTAAATTTAAAATGATAGGTATTAACTTAATTATGTAATTGTTTATGTTCTTTACACACATCATGCCTTCATCATTTTACATTAATTTCAGTCATATTTGCAAAAACTTCAAATTATTATTAAATACATACAAAAAACTGAACCCCAGTTATTTTAATGATAAGATAGCCAAGTTCTAGCCTGATAGTTAATCCTAATTAATTTACAATATTCTGAGAAAAAGATGACCTGAATATAATTATATTTTGTAAATTAATTGGTCTGGAAGTAAAGATTGGACAGAAGTCCAGTAGCATAATTGTTAATGCATCCTCATCATCAAGCAGAAGTTACAGATTCAAGTCCGACTCTGGTTTGATCTTTCTTACAAAATAGTCTAAATTAAATACAAATGCGTCGCACTAACATTATATAGCCTTGCAGATAATATTTAGAACGTAACACTAACGTTTTTGACCCGTTTCTAGGATCATTTTCGGGTGTTCTATAAATTTTTCCGGTGCAATATGAGTTTGATTCCGATTTTTAAACGTTCCAGTCTCCAATGCTTCTATCTTCGAAATTTATTTTTTTAAAATTCCAAAATTTAAATCTCCAAAAGACGTGCACCGTGCCGGCCGTTATAGCGTCGCGCCGGAATCGAACTCGTATCACACCGGAAAAATTTATAGAACAATCGAAGAAGACCCTAGAAATGGGTCAAAAACATTAGTGTTACATTCTAAGTATTATCTGCAGGGCTATATAAGGTCTGTGTGACGTATTTGTATTTATTATCGCTTTGTTCGTTGGATGGATTTGATAGTCTAAACTAATTTATTTATTTCTGATTATGAAATTTAATACAAGATTGCAGTATAACCATCTACTTTTAGTCCAAATTATGTAATATCTATCTAATTAATTAGCCATATTCACACCTGATAGTTAATCAGATTTTATCATTTGATTCTGCAAATATTTTTTTTTTTTTTTTGAGCTCTAGAGAATCAGCAAATTAATTCCAAAAATTTCCATCAATATAATAAATATTCATTTTTATTTACAGAAAGTTGCTAATGTGTGTCAGAAACCAGTCATTAATGCGGGTGATGGAACAGGAGAGCATCCAACTCAAGCACTTTTGGATGTTTTTACAATACGAGAAGAGATCGGAACTGTTAACGGGCTAATTGTAAGTAATGTATTAAAGTGGTTTTTTAAAAAATTACACTATTTGATTCGTTATTCCTTGTTAAATTACTGGTAATATGTTTATTGAAACAAACATTTTGTTAGAAGTCTTTATTTTTTCTAAAATTTTTAGAACTTTAATAAAAACATTAGCATAAATCAGATTTATAAGTATATTGAACTCTATTAGGATGGCCATATTTTGAGGTACCCAAGTTAAAATCCAGTCTAGATTTTTGCTTTCTCTTGAATAGTTTGGGTCTGATGTGTTGTTCCCCTTCCCACTCTGTGCTGGTCAATTCTGTTTTGTATATATCTATTCATAACAAGCAAATGCACCAATGGCTGAGCAAATAAAACTACCAAATGTTGGTAGTTGATCCCAGATTTGCACGAAAACAACAAGCTGGCCATGTGGAGTTTTCCGGCTTTTCTTTATTTGTGTAATGCCCGAATAGGGGCCGTTTTCCATAGAAGAGTACCCCTTCCACGGAGGATCCCGTCGAGCCGTAACAATCATTATCACAATTACTTATACCGTACGTAGTCTGCAGTGTGACTTTCTTGGTAATCAATCGGCCATATCAAATTCTAGCAGTTACGAAGTTCTTGTGGTCCAGTTTTGTTTTTGCTAAACTTTTTTACAATAGATTTTAAAAGTCAACCATTTCTTATTGATTATTAATTTATGAGACAGAAGAATAATTGCAGCTTCCTTTTAACTATGAAATACTTTCTAGAGTTTAAATTGTATTGATTTATACTCTTAAATAGAAGCATCAGAGCAGTATGCAAATTTTAAATTGCTTTTACAGATAACGTTGGTCGGAGATCTAAAACACGGAAGAACGGTCCATTCCCTGGCTCGTCTCTTAACCCATTACAAGGTGCAGTTGAGATACGTTTCACCCGATAATTTGAAAATGCCAGAAAATGTAGTAAATTATGTTTCTTCAAAAGGAATTTCTCAAGTAGGTTAAGTTATTTTTTGATTAATTTTTTAGTTTTAGCATTAATTTAAATGTATTTGTATTTAATAGGAAGAATTTTTCTCGTTGGAAGCTGCAATCCCAGAAACGGACGTCTTATACATGACTAGAATCCAGAAAGAGAGATTTACGTCATTAGACGAGTTTAATAAGGTAATTAGCATAATTCGAATGATTTTCTTGTACAAATTTAAGCCGAATATATAGTAATAAGTCTATTCTTCCACTCTATAACACTCTCGAACCGATCGAAAAACAAGCAAATTTGTAAAACTTTGTTCTCGGCACCTCGAAATTTACCCGGTAAAACCACACGCGGACCAAAATTAGAGCACGGCGTTTTCGCCAAAAAATTTACACGCTCGGGGAGCGGCTCGAGGCACTCCGTCTGCAGGTTCGTCCGGCGTTCGAGAATAAACTCCGACACGGCAGCTCGGAGCAAAACTACAAGTCGAAGAGCCATTCTAGAATCGTCTGCAAACTATCCACAGACCACGTTACGTATTAAACCAATTCTCGAACTTAGGTCCGTACACAGTTTAAGAATGTTGTTAGTGCTTTGTTGTTAGTGCTTTATTGTTAGAGAAAGGGAAGGTGGTTGTTGTTATTTTATGCTTGTAGCAACCTCCGTCTTTTGGAAGTAATATATACAAAAGCCAAGTAATGGGGCATTGTGTATTATAAAGAGGAATTCTTTTCCCAGTCTGCTAGAAAGAAACAGTAAAAAATGCCTTCAGGCAGAAGAGATTGCGTTAGAATGCTAAAACAGATGATAAAAATAATTTTTGCAAATTATTTTCATCTTGTGGAAAGCACCACCCCAGCTTGAAGTTTTTATTTGCCAATTGAAAATGCACAAAAGTGAAAAGTGATTCGAGGATATTAAAGTACAAAAGATCGAGTCGTCCAAAAGTCCCGGACTATCTGCGATTAGTCCCGATTTCAGTTTGGAAGCATACCAGTTAGTGATTATATGACCGACTTGTATAATTTTACTAACGACAATAACTTAGTCAAAACTAGTAAAATGGTAGAGGAAGACTCTACCATTTTCTCGGGCATTGGCATTTGTAGGTATAAAACAAGGGTCTCGTACAGCAGGGTTTTACTCGAATCCGAACCGGTGGATATTGTTAAAGACGGACCACATTTCTTCCAACTCATTAGCTGTAGATCAAGCCCATTCGTAACGGACAAATAGACTATTTGTACAGCCCGTAGCATACCAATGCTTGGTGTCGACAAATCAATTGATACACGAGATGCAAGATATTTCAGTTAAATGATAAACTGTGGAAAAAATAATATTTAATTTGTTTATACGTAGGCTTGCGGTCATTTCGTGGTGACTCCCGAATTAATGACAAAGGCCAAGAAGAGAATGATTGTCATGCATCCTTTACCTCGAGTTTTTGAAATCAGGTACATCATTATTACATTATACCTCGTTATTAAAATAGAATTTTGTTATCATTCGTAATCTTTTTACTTTGTTTTCAGTCCCGAATTTGATACAGATCCTCGTGCTGCCTATTTCCGTCAGGCGGAAGCGGGAATGTACGTTCGAATGGCACTCCTGGCCGTCGTTCTCGGTCGTTCTTAAACCATTCCGTCTTTTTAACACTTGTATAGTTACGCATTCCGAGTTGCTTGTAAATTTTACAATTTTTTTATAATTGGGTACCCATTTGTAGCAAAAGTAATTTTCTATTGGATTTGTTACGAAACTTTTGTATTGAAATAAAATATTTTGTCATTTTTATTACTTTATATTTACTGTCTTTAAATACAATGGGTGATCGGTTAACGAACACAATCCGTTTCAATACTTTGTTCGTTAACCGATTATCGATTTACCATAGGTGTTTATGGGAACTCGATTAATTCGTTCCGGAGACCCCAAAAAATAAAAAGCATATACTTTCTTACTACGTTTATTTATACGTAATAATAAAAATACACGTATACACACACTTGCATTTTTATTAGTCGTGTTTTTTGTTTGTGGGGGTTTAAAAATCTGTCTAATGTCGATTGCTTTCTCTCTCCGGGATTTTCAGAAGTAATTAATAGCATCGTAATCGTAGAGATCCCCGAGCCTATTAACCCGGTTTGTATGCCATTTTAAGAGCGTCGATCCGACATCCTCCTCCTTTTCAAAAGATCTTTAATTAATAGCAGATCTCGGCATTAATCCTCTTTTTGAGAAGAAAACATCTCGCCGAGTTTTTCGGTGTTCTTCATTCGAGAGTTCTCGGCGTTCTTCCGCTGTCAGATCCGTTTCGGGTTCCATTACGAGCTCTTCGACGTTCTTTATTTCTCAGATGTGATTTTTGTTACTCCTTCGGCTGCTCGAGTCTTCTCGATTACGCAGTACCTTTCTTAGATAAGATCGAACTGCGGCCTACTGTAGATTTGTTCGAGCCATACTGCCCGGCAACATCGGACATCTGCCCACTCTCTACCTTCGCTATTATACTCACCTTTCGAAAATAAAAGCCGACGCAAAACTTAACGAGTGCCCGCCCGACAGTCTGGCGAATACTATAAAAGAATTGTTTCTGTCGGAAAAATAAAAGGCTGGAATTACGAGGGAGTATTTCAAAGTTCGAGGAATACTCTCCGATCGGTATATATCGGATCGAGCGTCGACGTCGACGTCTCCCGCGCTCCGAAAAGTTCCGAATCGTTGCCCGAAGACGAGGAAAAATCAATCGGTATTTGCTATTTCCGTCGCTTCTTTTTGTGTTTGTTCGGCGAAGCGTTCGTCGTCCGATCGTAAAAATCTTTCGCAGAAGCGTTCGTTAACCGATCACCCACCGTACTATGTTTTCCACGTCGCAATTGCCAGCCGAATAACAGACATACGCCACGGCCGGACGGACGAAGATCGCGCTATCTGTCGGGAACGCGTGGGTCGCATTCCCGGTCACTCGACCCCACCCCCGCGTCGTGCCAGTCCCGTCTATAACGGATAAAATCCGAGACTAGTCACGCGATCCCTAGTACAAATAATTTGAGTATCTTAGGCCGAGACTCCACTAACGTAAAAACTTTTAATCACGCGATCTATTTGCGTTTGCGGCGGAGATCCGGCTAGCGAACTTTTTACGGCGACGGTGCCGTCGAAGTTACGCCTTTACGGTCGTATACGCGATATATCGACATAAAGATAACGCTTATATCGTACGGGTTTTTTCCGTACTATAATTACAAATGTAGTAAAAATAATATCTTTACTTTCGTATACAGTCAAACCTGTTTTTATGCGGTGGCTAGGGACCGCGTAAAAAAAGTCTCGCGTAGAAAATAACTCAAAACCGTACGAAATAGAATTTATCGACAACAGATGTCGGCGCTCGACCGCATCGTCTGGCGGATGGTCCGTTTTACATAATTTTGTCCGGGTGGTGTTTTGTCGACTTAAAAAATAAATTATTTCATTTTTCGCGTATTCGTGCAATAATATTACTATAAGTTCGTTTATGCTATAATAAGTTTATTTAGCTATAATAAGTCAACGCGAGACACGACGAATCGCACGAGACTAGTCGCCAACACAAATAAACCGGACTATACCGCACAAATAAAAAATCGCACAAAAAAAGACCGCATAAAAACAGGTTTGACTGTATTAACTTTTATTATCGTATTATTAAGATAATATACGGCGCTTATAATCTTAGCTTTTTTATTATATACTCCTCGAAACCGTAGGATTTTCCTCCGGTCGTCCATATCGCGCGTTTTAGGCATCCATTATTATAATCGGGATACCTCTCGTCGTAGATACGCGAATACTTTCGGACGTTTTCGGCAAATCTCCGGATCTAGAGTAGCCACCGGAGAACGTACACGAAAGCCCGTTTTCCGCCATTTTCGCGCCGCGTGGCAACGGTCTAGATTTCACCGACTTCCGACGGGCGGACGGTACCGTTTTACGGCCGTATTGGCGTCGAAAGTCGAACGCCGCTCGACCGGCTTTTTACGCCGGTTTTACCACTCGCTCGGGCGTAAAATATTACGGTCACGCGATTAAATACTTTTAGGGGCAGGGTTTCGCGCCCGTTTTTACGCTAGCGGAGTCTCGGCCTTAGGGTGCGACTACGCAGACGCGAATTTTCGGAGAGAGCGAGAATAAGTGGCGAGAAGAGGCGACGACATTTCTCGCTCCCTTTTGTTTCTCGCTCTCGATTATACGACCACACAGCGCGCGAGCGAACGAGAGAAAGGCGTGGAGTTAACGAGTCACGCGTTCCGGTCGAACCTGCCGAGTAAGCTATCGTTATATACAAATAAAACACAAAACGGTTCGACGTGGACGCTGGTTACTAGCAAAAAAAAAAGTTGTTATTATTAGGATCACCGCACGAAGAAATAAAAATAAAACGCCGATACGGCGTTCGTCTTCTACGGAAACGGCGAAAAGCTAAAGGACGTTATAATAATTTGGTAAGAAAATAGAATTTGTATAATTTCACGTTCGTCTGTAGTTGGAATAATATTAAAACAAAAATCTTTTTATATATAGACGAAGGACGCGAGAAATAATCATTCCTCGAATATCAAACCCAGTCGGATACGTGCGAGAACCAGAAATTCGCTCTCGCCGGAGAGATTTCTCGCTTCTCGCTCGCGCGTGGTTCTCCTTCGCGAGAACTATATCGCTCGCTACTAAATTCGGGTCCGCGTAGTCGCACCCTTAGCGCCCGCAGAATAGAAACGATATTTTAAAAAAATGCTTTGACGAGTACAGTACGTTCACCGTCGTCGTCCGATCTTCTTTAATTCGCCTTCGTAGTCCTTTCGCAGCGCGAAGACGAACCGGAGGAATCATTTTACTTTCGTTTCGTAATCGTTTAGATGCGAAAATTGTAGTCTTTCTTTAGAAACCGTGGATCGACTCGCCCGGAGACCACCGACGCGGATTTCGAGTGTTACAAAAATTAAGCATCTTTAAATATTACTTAAAATTCGTTAATAAAAATACATCGAAAGACATTTGGAATCGTTTCGAAATACTTAAACTCGTCGTACTTAATACTTAACCTACGACACGTAACGGGCCCTCGTCCTTGGCCCAATCGCTGCGCGCGTAAAAGCCGGACCCCGAGCTACGGTGGCATTCGACCGTAGCCGAGCCGGGCGGCCCCGGATACGTCGTCGGAAGCCTTAGGCCGTACGGTCGAACCCGTTTTTACGCGGTCGATAGGAACCGCGTAGAAAATAACTTAAAATCGTACGAAATAACTAGGAATTGCTTTTTTAAACGAAATGGCCACCGGGCTCGGCAGCTAATCGGAATCTCGCCAAACCTTTCGCAATCCGATTTAGAAAATACGTAAATAATACGGTACGTTTACCTTCGATTTACGCTTCGAAACGAATCTTATCTTAACGGTCCGGGAATGCGAAAGCGCTTCGAAAGTTTAATTAACGCGATTAAAACGGACGTCGGCACTCGACCGCGTCGTCTGGTCTATCGTCCGTTTTACGTATTTTTGTCCGGGTGGTGTTTTGTCGATTTAAAAAATAAATTATTTCATTTTTCGCCTATTCGCGAAATAATATTACTATAATAAGTTCGTTTAGCTATAATCAGTCGACGCGAGACGCGACAAATCGCGCGAGACTAGTCGCCGACTATACCGCGCAAAAAAGACCGCGTAAAAACGGGTTCGACCGTATTTCGGTGCCTAGCGTCCGCCGGAGGAGCGCGCGCCAATGCGTATAATCTGGCCGCTTTACACCGTCGGGATATTTTGGCCGCGGGAGCTTCGACCACGCGGCGCTTTCGTCGGGAATACGCGTATGCGAATTTATATCCGAATGTACCGTGGCAACGTTATCGTCGTTTTTCGCCCGTACAGAAATTTGCAATAAGATACGTAATGCGGTTATAAGGAAATACTAATTTTAATTAATCGAAAGTACTCGAAAATACGAAAATAATCGCGCGATATACGCGGTCGAGTCCGCGTAAGTCGACACCCCGAGGGGAAGAGGAAACGTGCCGAGTTATCCGACGCCACGACTAAAGCCGAGTCGGAAGAAACCAGAAAACTACAATTAGGAAAATACGGTAGTATAGGCTTAGAATACGTCGCGTCCTCCATTCGCAATTACTCCGCGAACGAAAAGCCGAAAAATTCGTTTAGCGTCGTCGGTTTCCAACACTCGACCGTCTCGACTTTCTTTTTCCACCGTCGCCGACGCCTCGAAAACATCGTCTTCGCCATCGTCGGCGAGTAACGTCTAAGGATTCTTAATGCCTCCGGCGCGAGAAAATGCTAAATTGGATTCCGATGCCACGTCGATGTACATTGTATATTTTCTTTCTGTTTTTCTGTTATTATTTTATACGTAAAAATACATAAAATGTTAAGGCATTTTCATTAATATATATATATATATATATATATATATATATATATTAATTATATATTAATAAATAAATCGACTCCCCCTCCCGAAAAAAAATGAGTTCGCACCACGCGTGCGGAGCGAATTCGTTTTTTCGGGAGGGGGTGACGACTTATCGGAGTGCGGGACGGCAAAAGTACGTCGACTTATCCGGCGGTGTCGAGTAAACCGGAGTTTTTTAACATTAATACTTACGTAAGTCGGCCGGGACGGCGGAAAACCGACTACTCGACCGACGGTGTCGACTTACGCGGACTCGACCGTATTTATATTTTAGAAAATACGAGGGAAGCGGGGTTCCGCGCCACCGCCCAGCTAGTCCGGCAACGCCGGGACGCGCGAATCGGCCCCGAACGTAAGCGTCCCGTCGAATAACTTTACTCGGAGCCGACGACGAAGTTACGGGTGTAAAACGCCCTTTTTTACCGGAATTACGTCGCCGATGGATTTTTAGGTCGAAGAAATTGTCGACGTTTAAAAACCCAACGTAACCCGCCGGAGAACGAACGTCGGTCGCACCGGCAACGAATTTAACGTTCCGAGAATAGAATAAATACCATCGGTTCCTTTCGAGGAATAGTACTAGTTTAGTTATTTTTAAATTGCTTTAACATTAAAGATGGCGCTGGCGGTTCCTCGACCGGCCAGTCGCCGGCCCCGCCGATAAACATCTATCTCGTTTATCGGCCGGCCGAACGTAAACGGCGGCCGCCGATCCCGATAAAATACGCGAAAAATACTCGGCTTAAACATCCCAAATAAATTTTGTTTCTTATTTTTCTAATTTTAATTGGAAAAATATATAAATAAAATTTTAAAAACGGCAAATTATTAACTTTCTTTTATTTACGCCACGAAAACGTAAACGTACGGAGAGGATCCGGTAGCTCCCGATCTGCCGGTCGAAAAAGAAATTTTTCCTACCGGCGATGAACCGACTTTTTCTTAACGAGTACGTTTAATAACGGTTAGTTAACGCTTTATAAAATACCTTCCCGGAGTCGAAAAAAACGATAAAGCGCGCGTTGCGTGGCCGACGGGCGTCAGATTCGACCTCGAGTGACTCGATCCGCGTTAACAGACGTCGAAAATTATATCGGATGAAAAATTCTGACGTCACTTTCCATATGTCGAGAAGGTCTTCTAAAGAAAGTAAAAGGATGTTTATCGATTTTCGAGGTTCCGCATTCGCGTGACCGGAAGATAAAATTATCCCACCCACCGGGAAAATTACGATAATTCCAGTAAAACTTTCGGGAAGTTCCCATCGAAAAGCGACGCTTTGGGACGGAACTAATGGCCGGCGAATATCGAAGGTCCTCCGCCGATTTAAATTCTTAATTCTGTAAATATCGAACGAGAGATTTCGCCTTCGCCGCGCCGAAAGGTCGCTTCTCCTCTTACGTATTATTTCTAATTCCCGACGCGTCCCGTCGAGCTTAACCGTGACCGAAAAGACGTAAGCGACGACATTTGTGACTCCTCGAGGTCGATGGCTCGTCGCGCAAACTTATAAAAGCCGCTTCGACTCGTCTCCGTCCTCGTATCCAGCGTTTGCGACGGTCCGGATGAAGTACTCGGCCGCTGTCTTATTGCTGATTTGCATATTCGCGCGCGCCGTAAATGGATCGAGGAAAAGGAGATTTTTGGATTATTTTAATCCCGTGGAACCAAATTTGCTTTTTAATACACCCGACCACCCGTGGGAGGATCGCGCGAATAGGTTAGTTACCGTTTCCGTGGGTTTTTTTATTTAAAAATTTGGCTCTCGACGTAACTTTTTACAGGATCTGGAGAATGAACGGGAATACGGTTTGGCCCGATCGTCGATTGCATTTTCGTCGCCCGGACGGTTTCTTCGACCATTCTGATTTTTGGGAAAGTTTCTCGTCTCCGATTAAAGTGCCCGATTGGTTTCCGCCGAGACCTTTTCGAAATCCTCGGCCCCCGTTTCCCAGACCCCACTGGGAAGCCGTGGACGTGACCGGAATCGGAAGGACTTTCGCGTCTAACGACGGACCTTGGTGGAAAGGGTGAGCACGTTTTTCCTTAATCGTTCGATGCGAGAAAAGAAACGTTCCGTTTAATCGCCGTTTACTACACTTTACTATACGCGCTTCGCGTGTTTACCGTTCGTTACCGTATATACTCGAACCGTTTGTTTGTCTATCTACTCCCTATCTACTGCGGATATATATACGACGGACGAGGAGTGCGGTCGGTGCGTGCGAATATAGACGGTCGAAGCGCGTATTTGCCGGTGTGTGCGTAGGCCTACACAAATGCACGAGCGTATACGCGCTTCGACTACGTAATCCCGGCTATCGTACGAAACGAATTCTTTACTCCCTCGTCTTAAATGATTGTATAAAACGCGTAATCGTTTACTTCCGCCTACCTTACGCACTCCACCGTCGACTTTGACATTGTCGTATAGATTACGTACGGTACTTCCCGCCTAATCTACGCCGTCGAATCTTATTTATTTCCTACCAACGCGGACGGCAAAAATTTGCTTCTTTTCGTCCTTCCTTCCCCGTCGGTATCGGGCATTACGGGTCGTGGTACGGTACGGTACGTGCCCCTAATTATATCGTCGGGCGAGACGTTTAAAACCGTTCGTACGTATATATGGGCAAATTTTGCGACGACGGACGTAAAACACCGGCCCCGCCTCTCCCGTCGTCGGGTTTATCCCTTCCTCGTAAACTAGCGACGCGGTCCCAAATGGCAATTTCCTACTTTCATCGCGCGCTAAGAACGCTCGTTGTCTATCGATATACCGAAATTGATTATATTTTATTCGTAGTTTTTACAGACAAAATGATCCTACGCGGATGTAGGCTAATTACTTTACGTGTTTACAGCGCCAACGTATGCGAAGAGAAAGAAGTGTCGATAGATAACGTAGAAGTGGAACGAATTGCTAAATCGAGCAACGAAACGTACACCGACTACGAACACGTGTCGGAATGTAGGGAGACCGAAACTTCTTACGTCTGCAAAACAAGGTCGGTATCGTTCCGTATCGCGTTTCTAATAAATCGATACGTGTATATTAACATTACTCTTCAGTTTACGAGAGAATAACGTCGACAAGACCGTTTACGTCAAGTACGAGTGTTGCCACGGTTTCAAAAGACGTTACGACGGTCGAGCGGGTTGCGTCGAAGGTAATTTTTCCATTCGCCGTAAACAAAACCGGGCAAATTACAGAAAATACATTTGTTTTCTTTCGGAAACTCTAGTCGACCTGAAAGACTTGTTACAGACGATTCGATCGTTGGCTCTGACGCGCTTCTTGCAATCGACGACGGACGTCGGCGTAGAAGACGAATTCGGGACCAATAATTTTACAGTTTTCGTGCCAAACGACCGGGCCTTCGAAGATTACGAAAAGCAACGAGACGTAAGAATCGTCCGGTAAAGCGGTCTTACTACGGAAGAATAAGCCGTATTAAAGTCCGACACCACCCGACGACGCGGCCTTTCGTTCGAAACGGTCTACGTCGTCGGCTGGCTTATCCGGCCGTATTAAAGTCGCTTTCCGGTCACTCCGTCCTCGCTTTCGAAGTATCCTTCATTCGATTTTTCGAAATTTTAGGGCAACGACGAAACCGCCGTCACCGGCGCGGAAGACACTAAAGATATGCTCATGGGCCACGCCGTCCGGGGCTTCCACAAATCCGGCGACTTGGTAGACGAACGCGTCGTTCCTTCGGCAAACGGGCGCAGTGGAATTCGTACCAACATGTTCTTCGTGCCGGAAAAGGTAACTCGGACTTCCGTCCGACCACACTCCGCGGGAAAAAGAAATTAATAATTACGTTTTGGGCAGATAATAACGGCTAATTGCGTTCGAGTAGTGGCCGTTAACAATTACGCCAAGAACGGCGTGGTGCATATCGTGGAGAAAGTGTTGCCTCGACCGACTAGGACTCTGGCCGGTATCGTTTCTAGCCACCCTCAGTTTAGCGTTCTCAAGGGATGTGAGTAATTTTTAACATATAGACATTTCTTCGGCCATTTGCGTAAAAATGTTCACGTAAATCTTTCGTTAGTGCTCAGTCGAGCCGGTTTGGTGCAAACTCTACGCCGTCCGAACGGCAACTTCACCCTGTTCGCTCCGACCGATTCGGTATTTAACGACGAAGCTAACCTTAAAACTCTGGAAAAAGTGATGGACGGTAGTTCGTGCTCTACGAGTAAGTCGATTTTCTACAAAATATAATTGCATTTGTTTATATACTCGATAACGACCGCACAAAAGTTTTTTGGGTCGATTTAAATCCTTCTTTACGTCCGGCCGGAGGCGGAAGGTATTTTATCTTCGAGTCTCTGGCTAAACGTAAATCAAAAAGCTTTCGTACGGTCGTTATTGTTTAGATTGTACAAAATGTATGTAAAAAATGTACGAGAGACTTTAATTTCGTCTCGGAGGGATTCTCGAGCATCATCTCTTGCCGAATGTAATCTGCACGCCCGCTTTAACGGCTCCGGCTCGAACCATCAACGTTCTTGGAAATTACCTGACGTTATCGCGAAACGAAAACGACAAACTGTACGTGGACGGCGTGCAAATCGTAGCCAGAGACATCGTGGCCACCAACGGGGTCCTCCACATTATAGACGGAATCCTGCTACCCGACGAAGGTAACTCGTTTTTTGTACCGAATAAAATTTATATTTTATCGCGTGTTAACGCTATTTCGAAACAGTTCGGACGCTGAGTGATGCGCTAAAAAGTGGCGGAATGCGCCAAGTGGTAGATCTGGTCGAAGAGGCGGGTCTTCGGGAGGAACTGGATAAATTGGATAACTTTACGTTCTTCGTCCCCACTAGAAAAGCTTTAAAAGTAAAGAATGAGTAAAAGCTTAATCTATTCGTCGCTTAATCTATTTAGATAAAACATTGAATGTCGAATTTAATTAAATAGAAAATGTCGCCCATCTTGCGAGAGGAACTGAAGAACGACAAGGAGAAACTACGCGAAATTCTTTTATATCATATCGTGCCGCGCGACGAGGACGAATGCGACTTTACCGACAACGTCCAGTTGCCTACTCGCCTAAACAACAAGACGATTAGAATAAATCAATACGGACGAGTAAGTTTCTTTACGAGTTTTGTCGCGATTTTACGGGATGTAATTAATAAAATTCTTAGTTTTCCACAATTTCCAACGTTCCCGCGCACATTACCGCTCAATGCGTTCGAGTGATCCCCAGCGACAGGAGAGTGTGCGGCGGGGTGTTACACCTAGTCGATCAGGTAGATTTCCACCGCTCCCGTCGATTTCTCTATTAAACTCCGGTTTAAATTTTGGTAATTTCGTCTACGTACAGGTGTTACTTCCTCCTAAACGAAGCGTAATGGACGTCGTCGAAGACACGAAAGAGTTTTCGGTGTTGAAGCGTCTACTTCGAGGAACGGGTCTGGATCGTAAATTAAGAGAAGACAAAGGGCCCTTTACTCTCTTTGCACCCACGGACACCGCATTCTATAGTTTTTCCCCAGTTCCCGTTTCCGAATTAACCGAAGATTGGAACAGAACCGAACGATTCCTCCAGAGGCACATTCTGAACGGTAACGGCGGCCGGTGCGAGCGCCGCGCGTCGTAAACTAATGCTAAACTAACACTATAATACTTTATTTGTCCAGATATGAAGTGCTGCGCGGGTATATTCCACTCTCCGTTTCGACACGACCACGCGAGAACTCTAGAAGGCTCTTTGGTGCCACTGCATCGAGCGGCGTCCGGTTGGATCTGGTTCGGACGCGCTAGAATCCATCGATGCGATCTGACTGCCGAAAACGGAGTCGTACACATCGTCGATAAAGTACTCGGCGCGCCGACACCCGAGTTTCTCCATCCCATTCCGGACAATCCCTTCGGATTCTCTCCGTGATTCGCGTGTCCAGCTACTTAAAGAAGCTCGTTGCTTCCGCGAAGACTCGCGTAGCTCATTTATCGATGCGCGGGACGTGGGAAGAATCGCGTGCTTCGTCATCGGAATGGCGTTTCGTCATCCGTAAATAAATATTTTTCAATTTTTATATAAACGAGACCGACCGTATTCTTGTCTCTACTATAACAATCCCCGAATATTAATTATACGAAATATACATTTTTATAATCGAGTAAAAATATAAAGCTGGCGTTCGTAATCTTGTTCGGAGTCGGCTCGTAGTTGGAGGACACCCGGAATCAAATCCGGGCTGGCGATCTTGTCCGCGTCCCTTCCCTCGGCAGACCGCTTCCATTTTAGGCTTAGTAGAGCGTGGGTCCGAATCCCGTCCTCGTCTATTTTTGGCGCCAAACGGCCCGGCGGTCGAGATGGCAGCCTACCACCGGGGGACGCCAGATCGAATCCGGACGGGTCGAAAAATCCCCGGGAATTTTTCGGGAGGTGGTTCGTTGGGATACGTCGGGCCCGTCCCTCGCGTCCGGCTGCCCCGTTGCGGGCCTGGCCGAACCCGTAACGGGTCTGCTTAAAAGAAGCCCTCTCGTGCCCACAGAGCGGAAAGAGACTAAAAAAAGGCCTAGCAGAATCCACGATCGGTACGCAATTAAGGCCCTTTTAGTATTCGCAGAGCCCAATACTGTACAGTATGCATATATAACTGCCACGTGGGTACCGTTTATATGCCCGCGGTGGATTTGGCTAAGCCCACAATGGGAGCTGTCGAATGGAACAGAGGCCGACATACCGGGACGAAACTATCCCGTAAAATTTACGTAAATCCTTCCTCCATACCTTCCTACGTAAATACGTCTCTCGGTGTATATTTTATCGCGATTTAATCAATTATCGGGACAAAATAAACATTTACAAATGTTAAATGCGACTCGTCTACTCGCTGCTGAATTTGCTTTAATAAAATATTTTTTGCCAATCCGCATATTTTAAAATAATACGCAATTGTAATCGTTTATCTAAAAGTATAAATTGAACATTCGTCTGGCACGCACTTAGCAACCGAGAAACGATGTCTTCCTTTCTCGTCGTTCTCGCAGCTTGTTGTTTCTTGCCCCTGCACCCGAGGTGAGTAAGAATCGTCCTTATCCGTCCAATGGTCGTCCGAGCGCTTAATTTGCCATTTGTAGGGCGGAGGAAAAATTGGTGGACGTCGTTTTGACTAAACGGGATCGCTTCGTTCTCGAGCAAAAGGGAAAAGATGTCGGAGAAATAAATGCTACCGGGCATTTGTTGAACGGAGCGGAAACGAAACGAGGAGGTTTGCAGGTTAGTTTCTCGGTTCGAATAACTAGTAGCTTAATTAACGTTCGTCGCATTTCCATTTCTTCTAAACATTAAATTCTGTCGACGAGAATTCGAATCTCACTAATGAGACGGACGGAAACGTTTTATAACTCTGCGGAAATAACCCTCCCACGGATGTCCACCGTCCGTGGGAACCTCTCGTAATGGACGCCGGTTAGTACGTATCGCAGAGCTATACCTTTGTAATATAAAAGTCCATCGGTGGCCGAGTGGATAAACTCTCCGAGTTTATTAATAGTCGGTGGTGGAATTGTGCCCGGCTAAGGGACGGCCGTGCGGAGTTTACCGGTTTTCCATAAAAGTCCTCTGGGCAGATCGACCACGTCGTAACCAAAATAAACGAAACCGATACCGGCATACTCCTTAATTCTCTACGTCAGTGGTCCCCAACCCTATGCCCGCGGGCACCACGGCGCCCGCCAATCGTTTTAAGTGTGCCCGCGACTGCGCGACCGCGATAAAAATAAAAATATTTCGGTTTTCGATAAAATGCTACGTAAAAAATTTTTCACTTCGAATGATTAACCATTCGAAAGTAGAAATGGCGTCCAACACAGACGAAAGCACAAAGCGAAATGCGACCGATCTCTTTTTCCCCTCCGCCAAATCTGCACCAATTCAATTTCCCATACCCGAAATGAAGTAAAACCGTAAAATCAAAGTAGGGAAACGTGTAGGGCCCGTAACTCGGAGTGACCTAGAAACTTCGGCAGTCGTTACCTAAAATAAAAAAAAATAAAAAAAAGGTCAACGGCTATCCGCGTGTCAGAAGTAATCTCCGCCACGATATCTCTCGCACCGTCTAGAAATATTCCCGGGTGACACCACTATATCCGCACCGGGTGTCACCCGTGCTAACGTCGCATTATATAAGATTTGTTTAGAAGCAACTTATTTAAATGGGGCCCCAATTTAAATTTTGTCTAGGGCCCGCTAGAGGCTTAATCCGGCGCTGTTAACTACGTCCAAATATAAATTCACCTCGAAAAAATAAATGGTGCCCGTCGTCCGGCCGGTATTCTAGGATGCGCTCTTACGTACAAAAAGGTTGGGGACCCCCGCTCCACGTTCCGTCCCTCGACACCGTTTCGCCCGTAATCTCGGCAATATATTAAACATTACGGTAGAGCAGGCGTGTCAAACTCGTAGGATATTACGGGCCAGGCGATCTATTTTGTATAAGTCGGGGGCCGCACGTTTTCAACGTTCAAAAGATTAATAAATTACGATTTTTAGAATGATTATATTATGTATTTATTAGACTCGATATATTGTATATTATACGTACATAGACATTTTATATTTCATATTATTTTTTAAACTTAAAAATATTTTATATTTTTTATAAAAAACAAAAGTTATAATAAGAAATAAACAAAATCGCAGTTTAATATTACTTTTTAGAAGATATTTGGCAACGTTTTTCACAAAGCGAGTCGTCAAAATTTGGTCGAATATATCGAGCCGATGCAATTTTTAAAATCGACGATAAATGTCGATCGGTTAACCTCGACCTTTCCGAATTTTTGTTATTTTTTATTAAAGAAAACAGTTGCCGGCATAAATAAGTGCTTCCGAACATGGCCGGTATACGGGTAACCGACGATAACATTTTAGGAAAGCGATCTACGGCCAAATACGCGTAAAAATCTGGAATTCCAACTTGCATATATTTTTGCTTCGGCAAATTATCGCATTGGATTTTAATTACTTCCATTTGTAAGTTTTCGTCAACGGTTTCGATATCGATAGACAGAGGCGAAGTAAAAAGACGAAACTGTAATTCGCAGCTTTTAAAATTAGAAAATCTTCGATCGAATTCTGTTTCTAACAATTTAATTTGGTCGGCGTTTTCTGTAAATTTTAATTTAGGTGATTTAAGCAATAGATATCGGCAGCTTTCAAAGCGTTCTTTTCCTATTTGTTTTCGCCAAAGTAATCGTTTTTGTTCGAAAGCGTTAATATTATCAAATAGCGTTGTCGCAACACGATTTTTGCCTCGAAGCTTAAGATTAACTCGATTAAGATGACTCGTAATATCGACCGAGAAAGCCGGGACCTTTATCCTCTGTCCAACTTTTAATTCGGCGCATTCGTAATTTTTTGTTTCCAAGAAAATTGTGATTTCGTCCGGCAATTTGAAGAATCGGTTTAGCACTTTATGACTCGAAAGCCAACGAACTTCCGTATAATACGGTAGATCGGTGTATTCCATTCTATCTTCCAGAAATGGAGCGAATCGAGATTATTAAATCCACCTGCCCGAATATAATTTACAAATCACAAAAATTATGACGTTTACAAACTAGATTCGCGCAAACGGTCAAAGTTCCGAAAGTCGCTACTCCCGAACGGATCCGTCGAAAAGACACCTCGCGACGTGTACTTCGGATACGGTCACTCGTCGCGGCAATAGTAGACGAAACACCTTACGGCAGAGCGCGCAAACGTCCGCCTTGACGTTCCGGCAAACGCTTGACTTTTGCGCCAAAACCTTTCCTTTTAAATGGATTGTAGCAATCGCCGATGGACAAATCGGCACGTAGCAGTCTTCCGCGACGTCCTCTCTCGTACGATGTTCGCCGGCCGATCGTCGTTCGTAGATTCGAAGCCGCGGCCGTTATCCGACCGTCTTTCCTAGCGTCCACCAATTTGAATCGGTTGGACGAAATACGGACGGACGAACACAAAAAGGGCGAGAATCGTACAGTTCGAAAAAGTTCAAACTTTCCAACTTCGAGCGTCAAAGCTTAGTATTTAAAAATTTTTTTAAAGTCTCGGCGGGCCGCAACCCGGGTGTTGGTGGGCCGCGTGCGGCCCGCGGGCCGCGCGTTTGACACGCCTGCGGTAGAGCATCGATTATCCGACTTAATTGGGGACTGGGTTGGTCGGATAACCGAAAAGTATGGAAAAAATACATTATTAGTATAGCGTATTAGGCCCGGTTTAAATACTAGCCTCCCTTTCGTGGTCGAGCCACGCTGCCAGCTAAAACGTGCAAAAATTTAACAAAAATAATATTAAAGTAGCCGAGACGTAACCAAATCTTGTAGCGCCACATCACTGGCGGACATTTGAATTTGCCGACTAGAACGCGGTCGGTTAACCGATAAGTCGGTTAATCGGGGTCGGATAATCGATGCTCTACTGTATTTACGTTTCTACTTTTCTTTCAGATATTGGTTATCGCAGTGGCTTCGCAACCGGAAGGTAAATTTAAAACGAAACGTAATTATATTTTACAAATAATCTACACTCTTCGATCCACAATTTTATTACTTAGCCAAACTAGGAGGAGGGGTTCGACACGCCCGAGTCGAAGGCAAATGCTTAGCCCATAGAGAGCGTGCGTCGAAAATCTCGGGCTCGAAGGTTGTCCCGGAGTGCGACGAAAACGGAGATTACCGGGCACTTCAATGTCATTCGGCCAATAGGAACCTATGCCAATGTTGGGATAAGAACGGATCGATCGTCACCGGCTTTCGCCACAAACTACTACACTGTAAATGCCCTCTACATAAAGCAAAGGCTACGAAGAGAAAACGTAAGTCGAGCTTTTCGTGAAAATTTACGCCAAGAACGTGGTTCATTCGCATAATTTACTTTGCAGAAAAAAACGTTTTCGTGCCAGAGTGCGAAGAAAACGGAAGTTACGCGCCGAAACAGTGTTTCGGAGATACGGGGATGTGTTGGTGCGTCGATTCCGACGGCGAGAGACTCCGAGAGCCGACCACATTCACCATTGTTTGTCGTTAGACGACGGCTGAAGTGTCGCGCCGGAATGCGTTACTCGGTGTTTATGTAGATTTTACGAATTAAATAAATTAATCTGTGGCATTAAACGCGTACATTTTCTTTGTAAAGGGCTTCGAAATCCGCTTTCGGATACCGTTACTCGCGCTTTAAATCTAAAATAACTCTGTTTACAGTTAAGGTTCGACCCGGATCCGCGCTCTTTCGCGATATTCCCGGATTTAACACGGGGACGACTCTTAATCCAGTCGACGCGTCTTTCGCCGTTTAAGGTGTTATCGCCGGTACTTAATTACCGGTAAACGTTTTACTTTGGCTTCGATAATCGGCAATTGTCCGTACGATTGGCTTCAAAAAATATAATTAATTAGTGTTTTTCTGCATATAAATAAAAATACAGCCGTAATCTATCGAGGACGTCGGGCTATTTTTGTGTTATAATCAAATTAATCGTTAATGGAATTTCCGTCTCTTACCTAGTTGGCTAATTATAATTAACTAGCGATTAATTAGTAATGCGAGAAATACTTATAGAAAGAGATCCATTTAATCTCGTAAATTTTTCTCGGAATATTTTCGGTAATTAAATCCGCAAACCATGCCAAATTCCGTCCACAACGAATTAAATCGTCGGATTAAAAATATAAAACGAAAATTAACATTTTTAGCCCAACTTTACGCGAATAAAAGCCGAAAGAATTCGAACGAAAATGCCAGGCGATTGCTCTGGCGGTGACTTTTTAACTCCGTTACTTTCCCGGCTGTTACGTAGATACAACGGGGAAAGTATCGGAAGTACGTCAAAACGACCCTCCGATTTTTTGCAAAAATTCGCGTTTCGAGACCCCTCGACCCCGAGAAAGCAAAAAATTCCGCGTGCGCTATTCGTTTCCTTTCGTATCTCGGGATGGGACGAAGATTAAAAAACGAAATTTGGCACCGTAGCCGGCGTATAAGGGGCACGGACGGATGCTATTAAATTTTGGCCGCGAAAGGTGGAGGGAGAGGGGAGGTACGGGGTAGTCACGCGTCGTATCTCCCGTGGGATTGGGCTTACGGAAGATTTTAGTCGTTAGCATTTACAGATCTTTATAAAACTCGTCTGTACCCTCAAAATTAAGTTCATTATATATTTTTAATTATTATAAAATAGCAAAATTTTTATAACAAAATCTCGCAATAGATGGCGCCAAACATAATTTTATTTAATACGAATAATAATTAAAAAGTTATCGTTAAAATAAATTCCGATAAAAGCCGGAAAAGTTACGCAACTCGTCGCTATATTTTTTTCTTCGAGGAGGCTAAAAAGGCCTCTCGGTACGGGTCGGACCGGATCGAAAACGGAGAAGACCGAGTAGCCCGGACGGACCCCACCCATTCGGATCGAACTACCGCGGAAATTTCGAGACGTGGGAGTCGGGCCGAGGAAAAGTCGCCGGCGGGAAGAGAAGTTTTTACGGGAAGCTCACCCCCGTTCGTTTTCGGACACAGCGAGACAATTCGGAAAAGTCCGGGCGATAACTAGACGAGAACCGCCAGCGACTAACGGTGTTCCGCGGCGGTTATCGGCGGAGCGGTCGATCGACGTCTCTTTTCCTTCCCGGTCTAACTGTAAGAACAATTTCTGTACAAACGACAACGAGTGGGAATGTAAAATTCGATTGGCACAAAGTCGATAACGAGACGGGCCAACTACTTTTAGTTTAACGTAACTTTCTCTTTTGGAAAATTAAACGAAACCTAATTCGTCTCGATTGGTGAAAAATGGCAAATATTGCAAATGCTATAATTGTAAGGTTCGTTTACTTATCGAAAGACAGAAGAGGAAAAAGCCGAACAGAAAGTTTTCTGCCCAAGGTACTGTGCCATAAATTATGATCAATTCGCATTTTTTTTATTTAAAAAACTATAAATGGAGAAAAAATCGCTTTAATCGCGAAGAAAGGACGAATTTTAAGTCTGTCGTCGCGTTTTGTCGTCCTGTGTCGGCCGCAGCCGGGTACGTTTCCGGTCGGTCGGATTTTAAATTATTTTAAATCGAATTAATCGTAATATTAATTACGTCGTTTTTCCAGAGCGATCGACGTCTCGCCGGTGGGAGAACATCTCGACGACCACGCAAATGCGATAACGAGTGACCGGCCGAACAACCTCGAAATCGAAGATAAAGACGGAGGAGTCGCGGGATATTTGCTAAGCCACGCGCGGTTGAACGACACGGACGTCGGTACTTACATTTTTAAGTTTTACGCCGTCCGTAGTCGACGGAAACTGTTTTCCGCCTCTTAAAATTTCAATTATTCTAATTTCGGATATTAGTTATCGCCGTTCGTTCTTCTTAAGTTTTTCGACGCGTTCCTCGTAGGATGCTCGGTGCGCGCTAGTTGTATTCACTCGCCCGACTCCTCCAAACCCTTCTCTAATTTGTTTCTCGCCTAACAATAAATTTATAATTCGACTCGTTTAACTTACGCGTAAATCCGGCCCCCTAGCGTTAATCGGATCGGAATAGATCGTTCGTACCAGACGCCATCCGCCTTCGGGGCGGACTTAAGACGGCCAACCGGTCGCTATTTCGGTGTCGGACGTGTAAAGAAAATCCGCCAAACACGCGGTCGGTCCGTTTGCGGGGCGACCGATTACCGTCGTTCGGACTCGGGCGGTAGCGGGCCTAAACCGTATTTACGTCGCGTTAATAGAAAATTGTCGGTTAAAAACTGTAATAACGCCGATTTAAATCGATAGAAATTTAATTATTCGAACGGTTAAGCCAGCGTCGTCGTATTGTTTATTATTTTTTAATAGGTTTACGAGTAGCTAATGCTCCACCGGCGGTCGTCCCTCGTTTGATACTAAGAGAGGAAATTCCGAAAAACCCTGTTCCAAAAGTAATTCCGGATTGCGACGCGAATGGAGATTATAACCGACTCCGATGTCTATACGGCGACGAGAAGCGGTGTCGATGTCGGAGCGAGGACGGAAGATCTCTGTCCCGCGCCTTCGCTAACCTAGTGGATCGCGCTTCCGGAACCGGACGTAAGTACGGTTACGGCACGAACGATCGCTACGCCGTTAACCTTCGTACTAACGTCGCCGTCTTCGTTTTTTTTCGGTAGTAGGGAAATTCGTACCGCGATGCGACGAAGACGGAACGTACCGATCCAAACGATGTCGGGGTAGCGCGGGTGTACGTTGGTGTTCGACTCCCGACGGACGTCGGATTTCCCGTCCGGCTAAAGACTACGTCGATCGTTCTTACCGGGGTAATCGACGATAAAAAACGTTTTTAAAAATTGTCTCGACCAAATCTTTGCGAGCGTTTAAGTTAGAACACGGATGCTCGTAAATAAAGGAAATTATCCGTTCGTTATTAATCGTATACTTCTATCCGATTCGCGCTATCGTTATACTCTATATGTCGATCCGGTCGATGTAACCCTCGGTGCCAATTAGGCGGCTCTTCCGGTAATCTCCGATCCGGGTGTCGCGAGGTAGTAGCGATAGAGGGAGCTATCGTGTAATTGACTGACGTAATACGTAATGTAAAAAAAAAAACGCGAAACATCGTGAAAATTTGTAAAATACGACGCGATAGACGGTAGTTTTCGTGAAAATATGCAAATTAACCGGTAGGTAGACGATACCGACGGTGTCGCGTTGTATCCGTAGCGGATTTTTTTATTTTTGTTTTTTACAATATTTTTTCCAAAAAGGTAAATATATTGTGTTCTTAAACGATAGTATTTGTGAATTTGATATAAATTACAACTAAAGATGTCGTTAGTTTTTCAATTTTGTGTCTGGTAGTTATGCAGAAATTAGGTCCGGTGAATTTTTGTTAGGTCGAGCTCCCCGTAAATTCTAATAGATAGACGTCGACGAATATTTTCACATTTGTGTGGGACAACGATATCAATAATGGCTTTAAATGCGCTTTAAAGTTAGGACTACGACGAACTCGCGCGAGGTGCGACTCCTGGGCTAGAACGTGTAAAATATACTACAGAAACGACTTAAAATCGTGTTTTCCAAGATTTGTAAAAGTGGTATTAAGTATTCGGCATACGAAGGAAACATTCAAAAGCGTATTTGGTGGTATTTAGTCTTTCGGTTCGCCCTCCGATTGTTTGAAATGTACGGCAAAATGGAATTACGGCTTTCGGCACTGTCCGAAGCATATACCCGATCGATTAAGTATAAAGAAAACCCGGAGACGGTATCCAATTTTTCCAAAACGATTTGGTTGCCACGCGTCCGGGGACTGGGAAAACTCCGAAATGGTTTGATCTACAATCCGTTCCGTCCGCACTACTTTCGAACTTTAATAAGAAGCAAATACCGAAAATAGAGAAGGAATAGGAAAAGACAACAGCGAATGTGAATAAAACGACGGCCAAACACTCCTGTAAGGTCGTAGCCGAAACGACAACATCGGGGAAGAAAGGACCCGCGACGAACGAAATTGGAATCTACCGAGCTAGGAATAAAAAGCGGGATCGAATAAAAAAGGAATCGTTAACGCGAGTAAAATTTCTTTTTTTGTCAATATTTTATCTTAGATTATTAAATTTTCGGAGACTCGTCATCTCCGATCAAAACAGCGCTAAACGCGCAGTCTCCAAACCGATCCGAGATGGCGACCGGAAGAGCCGCCATCTTGGCACCGAGGGTTACATTAACCGTCGATCCTCGTAATGCGTATTAATTAGTAATATCGGCACGGAACGAAGGAATGCGTTTCGGGGGCTCGGCCGAAGACCCCCGCAGCTCTGCTCGGAGGATAACGGGCGTCCGACAAAAAAATATACCGGGTCCCTACAGTAACTCGGTTAAAGTAAAAGAAGTAAACGGAAATCGTCGTATCGCTCCTACTTTCTCGGAATCCGGAGTAATTTGATCGGTCCTCCTCTGGCCGTCCCCGCATCCCGTATTAGACGACGAGCGACACCGTCGACCGGGCAACGGACAAAATAAGAGACGACTAATAGACAAAATATAAGACTTTTTTCTTTTCTTTATAAAAAGCGCCATTCTTTTCCGTCGATCCGCTACCCGATAAATTTAAATAATAGTTTTCTAAGAAACGAGTTAAAATAACGATTTTGTAATTATCAAACGTATTTATACGTTATATACTTTATTTATTTATTTTTATAAGTAAATGAAAAGTCCCGAAGGACAGTCGATATCCACCCCCAAATTAATAAATATCCTATACAGAGGTTACGAGTCGAAGCCACGATCGTGCGCGATTGTCCGGCGCCATCTTTGCGGTTTGTTTACGTTTTATTTGTGTTTACGCGCGTTTCGGCTGGATTTCTCGCGTCGTTTATTCGTCGCGAATACGACTACGGTCAATTGCCGCGTAATTGGGTGTAATACCAGTTCACTCGAGAACGAAGAAACGTCACTTTTTAAAATTTCCGGCATTATTTGTCATAAAGGACGCCAAATGCGTGGCTCTGGACAATAATAGACCGAAAAATTTCATTTCGGGTAAGCGATAATATTCGATTAGTAGTTATCGGTAAATGATTAGATAAACTTTCGCACGAGTTGGCCTATATAAAGTGTGTACGAGCCGGTCGCGTAAATCCCTTCGTTAATACCGACAAAGTAAAGTTAAATCGTTTTAACAACCGCAGATTTTAGTTCGAATAGATAGTAATTGCGCTCTAACTTTATTTTTCGCGGTTAGTTTTCTTAGTCTCCGCTCGTAACGAATGTACGGTAGAGTTAATACTAAAGCGCTAAGCAAAGATAATCGCTTAGCGGACGAAGAATTAGAAAAGAATTTTCAACCAATTGCCCTTCTAGTCTCATTTACATAAACGAAAGCGGTGGCGTAGCTAGGGGGTGCGGTAGGTGCGGTCCGCACCGGGCCCCCGGAAAGCGATAGGCCCACGGGGGCCCAAAATCGCGGGGAAAAAGACCCGAAAAATTTTTCACGGCAATCGGAGCGAAGCAAAATTTGGCATTTGGCTGCTCGAGCTGCGGGCCCCTATTACACGGGAAAACCGGCGACTCGACTGTAATCTAGTTATACACTATATAAACCACTACACAAAAATATTTTAGTCCGTTTACGTAAGAAAACAAAAAAATACCTAACGAAAGAAATCGAACGTCTAAACGCGATGTTTTTAACGGAATAAATAAATTCAAAAGCCGACATTTACAGAAAAAATTACTGGTTTTTGTTTCGACGTTCCCGATTACCATTACGGAAAAAGGACACCCCTGCCGAAAATTTTTTTTCGGGATCCACAAATACGGTTTCGCACCGGGCCCGGAGAACCCCAGCCGCGCCACCGAACGAAAGTGTGTGTATTTTTTTAAGATATAAACAAATAATTTCCATCGTTCATTTTCAAATAGCTAAGTTAGGTTATTTTGGTTAGCGACATTAACGTTTCTTTAAGATGTTGCTTTTTACAATGATTTTTCTTTTACATTAGTAACAAATAATCATTAAAATCAAATAATCTTCCAAGTTTTTTACCCCAAAGGAAACCTTCCTCGTTTTATGACGAGTCGTCGCTAGACTGGGTGCCAACGTAAGGAGGACGCACACGTGCGGCGCGGCAGCGAAAAGCGGTATCGCAGACGCATTTTCGCTAACGAAAATGCGTTTAACGGGTTACGAAAGAGCGCGCAATCGGGAGAAACACGGGCACTCGTAACATAGTTACCAGCCTCTAAAGACCGGCAAGCTTTCGTTTGAAAAAGAGTGTAGTAATCCGTCGTCAAAACCAAATTCTACTTTAGGCCACGATTCGGGATCTACGACGAAGACGGCTTCGTACGGATCGAGACCTCGACGTAACGAAACTTTCTCTTCGTATAAAACGGCATCTCGTCCCTTCGGACCGCGAGAATAACCCGCCAGAAAAGCGTCTTGTCCACCGCAGTTCTATTAAGTTTAAATTGAAAAAGTGCCGCCAACCTGTCAAATAGCAAACCGCGCGCGAGCTAAGCGAGCGGAAGCTAGACCACAAACGTGGCGAAGGGGCGGAGGAAACGCGCGTTTTATCACGCGACACGCCGTCTCGAAACCCCCGTATACATAAAAACAAAGATAAAAATTACATAAAATTAAGGATGCATTCGTTACATTATACATTAAATACAACACACAATACGCGTTAAAGCAAAAAACGACGACGAGCGCTTACGTAGCTTTCTCGGTGGAAGGGAAGATCGGGCCGACGACGGCGCGTAGTCGACGCGCCCGGATCGCGTGGCAGCGACATCGTATAAGTTAGATTGCTAACGACTAAGCAACTACGGCTGTCGGAGGGACGGTACGTTCGAGTTTCGAAAACTAAGCACGATTTTTCGGGATTTCTTTCGGAATAATCTTACGAATTAACGCGCCGCATCAAATATATAGCCATTAGGAAGAGAGTCCGAATTCCAGTCCGTATGGCGAGGCGATAAAAGCGTCACTCCGCCGCTCCGGGATCCGGGAACCCGGACGAGCGACTCCCGGGAATTCCCCGCTCCCGTTTTGGACCCGGTTAATGCCTACGGAGCGGAAAGTAAAAAAAGTAATAATAATAAGTAGGCCTACTCTTTCTTTCGTTTCGTTATAACGAAATAGTCATACATCGCATTCCGATTCCGTTTCGCGTTTTGACTGCCGGGGTCCCGGTCCGTTTCCGTTCGGGGCAACCCCCGAATAACTCGACACGTGCCGGATTGTTTTTTAAGCGAATTTAAAATTAAAAACTCGAATACGGGATAATACGGAATGTCGATAAAATTCCAAAACGATTATATCGAAACCCGCCCGAGTTTTTGTCGGGATACGCGACGCGTGCGCGATCCGCCGAAGAGAGACGCCTCCCGGCAGAACTTTCGTGGAAACCGAAGAGAACCGAAAAACTCCACGCGGCCCTCCCGTCGGTCTTATCCACTCGCCCACTGTCGGGCCAAGAAATATTTGCATCTAATATACGTACGCACGATTAAGTTTAGAAGATATATTTATTTCGAAAGCCGGTTGTTATAGAGGATATATATATATATAAAGAGTGCTATTCCGAATACATTTACGGCCGGATATACTTGGCTCGTTCTCAATCACCCGAACTCTTTCCTTGAGAATACGGAAAATTATTGGACTGTTGGTAGAAGAATTTGTGCCTGAGGTTATGCTGGAAGGTCTGAGAAGCCGAGAACAGACTGACGTCTTCTGGCAAAATTCCCGAGATAGTCAAGTAATAACCGTCGAAGTTGAAGGCGATCGTATTCGGATCCGTACCCATAGGCAACAGGAAGGTCCACGTCAGTTCTCGCGTATAGAATTGATCTTCGTGTACGGCTCGCACCTTATAGAAAGGAAAACGAATTAATACGGCGATTAACTTTTACCGAGCGTAATACGGAGTAAACTTACTATAATTCTGCTTTCTTTAACCTCGGAGGTTATTTCGTGTTCCGCAAAGCCGGTCATATTGAGCACAAAGTATAGATTCTTTCCGGAACTCTTATCGGTTACGATGTTATTTCGATGGGCGTAAGGAATATATACGGGGCCGGTGGGGAACGGGACGGGTCTAGAATACGGTACTTGGGGATAAAATACTTTAGGAAAATGTACTTTAAAGTGAGGCGCTTTAGTAAATAACGAATAAATGAGGTTTAACCTAGTCTCCAGAACTCTCTTTTCTTGTTCCAGATACTCGCGGAACAAGTGTTCGGAATATTCGTTGTATATCTCCGGGTGCGACGGAAAGTTGGACGATTTTCCTTGATCGGGGTTAAAGCTCTTGGGTAACGGCATTCTAAACGACAAAAGATATTTCAGAGAATACGTTTAGAATTTTCTGCCGATAATAATAAAGACGTTTACCTTTGGTATTGTTTATTTTCATTTTCGTTTCGCTCCCAATTCTGACCGAAACCCAAGTTGATGGGAACGCAGCTAAATTTCGAACGAAATAATTAATAGGCTATTTAGTTCGGTACGATTATATTATTTAACCGGTAATACTTAATTCGTAATAAGTATTCCGTACGTATACGCGCGTTTGGGGGTGGAGGACGAAAAATTCCTCGTCGTCGGGTTTCGAGCGGATATAAAAAAATAAGGCGCGGAACTAGGTCGAGCGTGCGGTCTATTCGTTTCTACGGCTAATCATTATAAGATAAAAATCCGTAGGAGGTACGACGTAGAAAAATACAAAAAGCCGACGCGTCTCTTTGGACGCCGTATTAGGTTTCGGACCTTTCGTACTTTAGACTACGGTCGCCGTTATACGCCTTCCTTTATTCGAAATCTTTAAAGTTTTCCGGTAATATTTCCGTATAACCCGCCGGTAGAGGCAAAAACGGCTTACATTTTATTTACGGCGGGCCCGAAAATTTTAACTTTACGAAACAATGGCGAAGCTTAAAATGCCAGAGCCCGCGTATTACACGACCGTAACGGCCGTAACGGTGCCCGTCGGTGGGCGTAGTCGAGGGACGGACGATCCCGACGCGTACGCGACGAACGGAAAAACATTACGAATTCTGCCTAGTTTTAACGGGGCGGCGCGCCCGTCGAAACCGAGATTCGAAGTTATTTTTTTAATCGAGCGTCCGCTTCGAATCCCGGTTTTATCGGGCACGGACCGACGCGTCCGGCCCGTAGCGTAATTCGTTTTTTGCGCGAAACGCGCTCTCGCCGGTTAACTTACGGCTTACTTCTTACCGGAATTTCGTTCGATTTTCTTCCGCTTTTTGTAAATTACAATAAATTACGGATAAATCCCAGGAAAACTCGATTATATTCTAGTTTATTAACGCCTACGGATTCGGCATTTCCCCTATTAACTTCTAGCGTAAAATTCTAACGATAATAGTCGAAAGAGGGTAGAATAGAGATAAATGCGACGAACGAAGGAAACCGCGGCTTAAGAAATCTTACCTGGCCGTACTCAATACAAAATAAATTAAGAAAAGTCGAAGCCCGGCCATTTCTTCCGTAATTCTATCGAGAAAATAAGCTTATTCGTTTAACTTATTATATTTATAACCTTTTTATATTATTATAACCTTCGATTATATTTATAGAAAGATTGCGGAGTCTGCATATTATTGCCGACTCGGAAGAAACGTTATCGTCTCGACTCTAAAAACCAAAGCCGACTTTCGTTTCGTTTCGTTTCCGTCGGGTCCTACCGAAGTTTCGAACCACGTCTTAACGTCGTCGAAAGCCTTGTTCGCGGAAATAATTATTATTTCGATAAATAATTCGAATTTGAAATAGTATTTGTTCGTCCGAGCCACGATTAAATCTCGTAAATGTTTAGATTCGCGTCGTTTATATTTACTTTAACCGATAACGACTTTCGACCCGGACTTGGGCGCGCGATTTGTATAAAAATCGAAATGGCGATAAGTAGAAATTTGCTTTACACGACAGTTTTTAAAATATTTTTCGTTTACGTAATAATACGTATCTTTTAAAACTGCATTTTGTACGGCGAAACACCGTAAAATTCCAGAGTCGAAGTAGCGTTTGGTCGAAGGGAACGCGTAAATAGCGCGCGCCGCGTAGAAAATACTTTAGGAGGAATATATAAAAATATTATAAACCGGCAATTTTTAACCGAATTTTTTATTTAAAATATACGCTCTCCGCCTGGAATTACCGCCCTCGTAATCGTACGTTTCCGTTAGCGACGGAGTGGCGCGGACGGGGGAAAACGTTCGAATCGGTATAACGTCGCTTCCGGTTCGTATCGGAATCGGGACCTCCCGCCCCTCGGCTTTCGCCCGTCTCGCTCGGTTCCGGAGATTAAGGAAAGACGGCGGCGAGAATTTATAGGCCTACGAGTTTTTCGAATTTCTGCCCCGTCGACCCGAGGAAACGATAATTCCGATCCCTAAAGCGTTTTAATTTTAGTCTCTTACGGTATAAAATACAATTTTATAAGGACCTCTATCGATAGCGTATTTTTATAAAATATAAGTATAAACGTGTTTGGCGAGTAAATAAAAAGATTATCGCCGATCGAACTCGATCCACCGGTAATTAAAATAGAAGACCGAAACTCGGAAGACGTACCCCGGCCAATTTCCACCCGCCCCGAAACCCCGCCAGCGTGGCGTCAATGGGTAGTATCCGCGCGCGTAAAGATACGGACGTATATAACCGGGACGGACCACCCCGATGGGATAAAACGCCGCGGATAAAAGCGCTTTTTAAAGTTTTTTATTAGCTTACTCCGTATGGGTCCGGGTAAAAAGTTGCCGTCGGTCGACTCGCCGATTTCCCGTTTAGTCGAAACTTTGCGGGCGCATTTTTTAATAGTCGGCGAATGATTAAAATCGACGCGGGCCGGTATTTTCCCCGCTAGGCGCAGCCGTTAGTCGTTTAGATTGGCCAACTTGGCAAAAAGAGTCAAATAATTCTTTAAAATTTTCTATCGATTAACACCCGTCGACCGACTCCCGGGTCACCCTTCGTTTTCGAGAATAGAATAATTACCGTAACTGTAGTTTAACTCTGTATAATAGAGGGGTGGAAAGTCGGTCAACGGTGTTGCGGGCAAAATTGCGCCACGAGTTTTAACCTTTATACCGGTGGAGTAAACGCCGCGTACGGTACGCGGTGTTTACGCTCCGTCTTACGCGCCATTCCGTTCTATACCACGGTTAAGTATAACTTAATCTTTATAACGGCTAACCGACTTCCGGGATACGACCGTCGTAATCGAAACTGGACTTTCGACGCCTTAAATTTCGGTTAACCGCCTCTGCCGTAGCCGTAGACGTAAACTTCCGAAACCGGTTTCGATCGGTGGAAGCGTGTTTAAAATAAAATTCAAAAAACAAAAACTATATTTAAAATATTATTTTGCCGTTTAAACGTTTCTCGAAACGGTTTAGTTTTATAATTCGAGCGTTACGTTCGTTAAGAATACGAATAAATTAAAGTATATTTTGTAGATAAATTATATATATATAATACCCGAGGGGAGGTAAAAAATGACTGTTGTTTCGCGCATTTTTATTTAAAAAGCTCCCGAAGAAAACGGCCTCCGTTGGGGTTGGGGGTGGCAGTTTTACCGGTAACGTAAAATTATAAATAGGGTAGAAGAATTTTCCCGTTTATTTACGAGTGTAAGAAAGTAGAAGCGCGTATTGTTATTTTAGCGATTGCCACTGCCGGTGGAGGAAGTAAAGAAGAAATTTCTTTCGTTTGTGACGTCGATATCTGTAAAAATAAAGAAAACGGAATTTCTTTGACTATAAAACTCTAATTTTCCGAAGTAGTTTCTCGCCGTTAGCGAATTTCCACGGGTAGAGAAGGAATCCGTTAAATATTTAAATTAAGCCGAATCTACGGACAGAGAATTGTAATTTCTGTATATTTAAACTGTTTATTTTTCCGGAAATCGTATTTATTTTAATGGAAGGGCAGGGTTCGGAACGTCCGAATAATGGCGCGATAACGGTTTATCGATCGACTCTTCGGAATTAAACGGCATCGATCCGACGTAACCGACCGAAGTGGGGAAATTCGTAATCGATGCCGGTGGCGCGGTTAATTACGACCGTTTCCCCCGGGCGCGGAATAACGTACGGCGCCACCGTCGAATCGGGCCGCGATCGACGGAACGGGTTTGCGCCCCGTCCGCGGCCGGGTCGGAGCCGTCTTAAACTATAAGCATCGAACGTTAAAGTTAATAACGACAAACACACGATATCAATTTGCAGTGCCCGAGAAAGGACATTTAATGAATGCGTTGGGAAAATCCACTACATAGGGAAGATGCAAAAAGCACTGACATTATCATCACTATTCGTAGGTTACACTACAGTCCTAGTTAATAAGCCAAAAGTTTTAATTTCCAAGATTCATATAATATTGAGATTGATATATCCGGTTTAGCTACTAATGTTTAATCGTACGTACATAAAACACTATTTTTTCACCATTTTTACCTTCGCTCTTATTGGCGTAAAACTAAGTCGAACATCATTATAATAGTACATTATAATAGCGTACAACCCTTCTTATTATTATTTTCGAAATTAACAGTTGTAGAAAAATATCGAGTAGCAATAACCTCTGAGCATGATATTCGTTCAACAGCAACAGACAAATGAAACTCCGCATCCCTGTGTTACACGTGATCTTTTAAGGCAAACCATCGATCGTTACATTCGTCTTTCTCGCAATCGTTGGTCCATTAGTCATTTTACAAAAAAAATTTTTACTTGGGCACTTGTGACACCGGGCCAAAAGCTGAATCGTAATGTACAAAAGATTGCGTATCGTGCGCAAATTAATTAATGTACAAGGCCTAAAGATATTCTAAATTTTTAATGTTTCGATACGGATGTAGAAAAGAAGGATTAAGACAAAAACCAACATAGGGGTAAATACGTTTCTTAGCCCGCGACGTTGTCAAAAAGACGACGACGTTAGCGCGTAGAAGGCCCTAATAACACCGACTCGAAACCTTCGATGATATTGTTACGAAATTCTTCGATTCTTAATTCTAATCGAGCTCGAGAATTACCGATCATGCAAGTCGGCAGAAAAACACACTTTTGCCACTCTCGATAGCGTTCAACGGATAGTGCTTTGACAAGATATACACAATCGACATCGTACCGCAGACGAAAGAATTTCTATATCCATCCGAGTAAACATTCACCATTATCACATAGAAGATACAGCAGTTTTGAAGAACTTTATCCACACGCACAAACGAAGTAGTAACCATAATAACATTGGGGCGGAGGGCACAGATATTCTAAACACTAAATTGATAAAATCAAGTGCCAGGGTGTAAACGATAAAGCCAAGTCCTAGGGCAGGGCTGCATATTCTCCTTCGGTGACAAACGAACGGTGCCACGATCTTCTAACCGGAGGTATTGGTTACTGCGACGGCGTACTGTGCCTTCTGTTGACGAACTTCTTCGATATGACGTTCCTAGAGGTGCAAATAACTCGATAAAACATCGGTAAATATTTAAACAATTATATAAATCGAATTAAGCATGCAGAAATGTGGGCAAATCCAAAGTTTCCATTCGATACTTTCTCCAAAAAGATAAGTTAATGGAAAGTGTAGGTAGCTTACAGACACGCGTGTTTTCTACAGATAGAGGGAGAATACATAGGCGGAGACTGCCGGTTAGACTGGGAAAGCGAGGAAGAAAGCTTAGCCCAATATATAATTGATTTGTCTTACGTGTTCCTGTAGCCTCTCCTGAAGAGCCTGTAGTTGAACGAGTCTCTTGGTTTCGGCTTCGTCCAATTTTCTGCAGATACGTTCCAATTTATCTCCGGTGTCCTTTTCGTTCAATTCGTTGAGCTGACGAACTTGAAGAACGTGCTTCCTCTGAGGTGCGCAATCGAGTGATAGAAATTTCTATGAGCTCGGCAATAGTTTTTAATAGTTTGATACGGGAATTTCGGAATAAATAGAACAAAAATAAAAATTAACTAGAAGAATTTAGAGGAGTGCGAAACGGTCCGTCGTCGCGAAAATTTTGGATTTACTGGGTCACGCGGCGAACGGTGGCGGTTTTAGTCGCACTCGGTCCTAACCGGCCCCGTCCTGCGCCTAAAACTGCCACCGACGGGGCAAGATCGGTCTCGGCTTATTTCGACGCGTTAAGACGAAAACAAAAGTCAATTTGATCTTAGCGTTCGAGTTACGCGGTCCGAAATACTTACGTGATCCTGCAGTTTTTCCTGGAGTTCCTTGACGATGGCGTCCCGTTTGTCCCGAGCGGCTTCTAGCTTTTTATTCATGCGCTCCCTCAAATTATCTACCTGCTCTTCGAATTGCTTTTTAACATCGGCTATGTGCTTATCCTTCGCAAACAAAACCCACACAAAACGTGCATAAAACAAAACATAAATAACGAAAATAAACAGAAAATAATAAAACCGGAGACGAGCCCGTATCGATACCCACGTGTTCACGTAATTTCTCTTGCAGAGCGTTAAGCTGGTTTAATCTCGCTTCCGTAGCGTTTTCCATTTTTCTCTCGATCGTTTGCAAAATGTCTTGCGCGTGATCATCCAGGAGTTTGCGCACTTCGTTCACGTGCAAATCCTTCCGACGTCAACGTAAACAAAACATAAAAGAAAAGAAAAGAAAATCAAAATTCTCGGCCCGGGCGGCCCGCGCCCGATCGACTTACCTTTCGCGCATTCTACGTACGTAGCCTATATACGCGTCGAGTGCACCGACGTTTCGTTCGCCGCGCCAGACGCGACGTGGTCGGTGCCGAGATTCGATCGTATTAAATCGATCCTTCGCGGCGCCCGACGCACGATTATCGCGTATCCGTGGAATATTTACGGTTTAAATTTAAAAAAGAAATGCTAAATAAATGCCGGAAAGCGCTTTAAGAACGGGTACCGGGGACGACTCACGTGTTCTCTCAATTTCTCCCGAATGGACTTCAAGTGAGCTTCTCTATTTTCTTTATAAGCTTCGGTCTTCTGTTCCAAAATCTCTCGAGCGGTCTGCATGAAGTTATTATTATATTCTTGTTTCTTTTGATTCACTTCGTTCAACCGGCTACGTTTTTCGATAAGCTGACTGAGTTTTTGAGCCTCGATGGACTAAAGACGGCGGAGGAGAGTTTTCCGTTAGAATTTCTGGTGGAAACGAAAAGAAAGAGAAAAGTGCGTAACGTCTACCGACCAGTCTTCTCTCTTCGGCTGCCTTCAGTTTATTCTGAATATCTTCGACGGACAAGTTGGTTTTAGGCGGAGAAGGTGGCCGCTGCGTGGGACAGTTCGAAGTCGGATCCGCCAGTAAGAGTTCGTACTTCATTCCGCCTTTGGATTGCTCGGATGCACGAACTTCGGTCGCTTTATTTAAGAAAGAAAATGCAATTATTAAAATACAGTTTAACTCGGGCGGGAAGGGACGGAATTAAGTCGTAATCGAGCCATTAAACCGACGTTACATTTATCTCCCTACGGGATTACCTTAGCGTAGGTAAAATCAATCGTTAATTACTCGGTAAATTTATAAAATAGAAATTGTCGGAAGCAATTTCGAACGCTAAGAACGGAGAAGGGCGCGTCGATGGGCGCGTCGATCCGGCGCGAATTCGGCATTTTCGTTCAGTCGGATCGACGATAAATTCGTTTATAGTAACGACCAGACGCCAATTATTCACCCACCGACTATCGATCGTAGCGTAATTCCGTCTTTACGCAAAAATATCGTTATAAATACGTCTTCTCCTAGAAAGTACTTGTACCCGACTAATTAAGTACTTGTCGATAGCGTTTTTAATTCCGGCAATAAAGAAAAATTTTAATAACTTGGCCGGAGGATAATTATTCGACGCGTGACCAATTGTAGAGAGAGGACGTTGAATTTTCTAATCCGAACGGTGACCTCGACGCCAGACCGTAAAGACGGTCGAAGGAACCGGCCGTCTCCGATCTAGCCATTACAGACTCCGGCCAGTCTAGCCGTATCGATTGGGATAAACCCTGCGGGTCGGATGACTCACCCGACGTGTTCCGATAGAATCGGCTCCGGCAAAAAGCGTTAATCCCGAGTAAATTATCCCCGTTTCCTCAAAACATCCGACGCCATCCAAAGAATTATCCGAATCTAACTGGAGATTAAAGGAGGAGTTAAAAAATAAAATAATAGAAAAATCTGAGCCGTTTCGCTCGGAAACGGCTTCTTTCCGGCTCCCCTTTCGGGGTTAAAATCGTCGTCTAGGCCGCGATCCCGTTAAGTTTCTAAGAAGAATGCCGACCGCCATCTTAACGACGGCGAAATAAAATGGAGAACGTTTTACTTTCGCCAGTAAATTGCCCGTTTTCTAAAGTAATATAAGTAAACGGGTGCCTAATTACGCGAATTATTATAAAGTACGGTACGAGCGTAAATATATTCGTTAAAAATAGTCCTTTGCCGGGCAATAAATAGACTCGATTGCTTTTAATTTAATGGCGTTAAGCGAATAATTAATCTATATACGAAGAGTTGCGTATGGACTTTTTCCGGAAAATTCGTCTAAAATAACGAAAATTGATTTATATTTGTGCGTATATAAATGGTGTATACCGTGTATACGTGCGTCATCCGTTAGGATGTGGCAAACGCCCAGAAGTTGCGGCGTATCGACGGAATTTATCGAACATTCGCTCGGTCTGGGCGATTTTCCCGCCGCCGCCCAAGCTTTCTTTTGTTACAATTCGGATAAAATTGCAATTTCTGAAAATTTCGACCGCTGCGAGAAATGCCGAGTCGATCGGCCCGAGAGAAAAGCCGGTATTTTCGCCCGGGCTGGCTGGAAGAACGGCCGAAAAAAAACAGAAAATGGAGGAATAACGATTCGGAATGATGTCACGGAAACGAAAGGGGCATGCGCCGACCACCGAAACACGTCGTTTTAACCCGATATACTTAACATAATATGACAAATTTCTGCCATTTTTCTTTAAAAAATGGCAAAAACGTCGATGGAAAGGGGAAATACTTAAATCGGAAAAAGAAGAAAAGATTAATTCGGTTCTTACCGAGAAAGACTACTTTTTTCGGCGGTCGAGTTTTCACAGTGGGAGCGTTGTTCTTTTTGGGGAGAGGTGGCTTTTTCTCTGCAAATCCGGTCGTCGGAAAGGAGTCAGATTTTATAAGAGACGGCGAAAGATCGACCTCTACCCTAAGTATAGCCTAACGATTAACTTACCTATGGCCGCAGCCTGACATGTTCGACAGAAACATTGCAGGACAGACTTACGAACGAGTTCTACGACTAGAGTTGTACCGACCATTATCTCGTGTTTGTTTCTAGATGGCTTTTATGTATCAAACGTTGCAGAAAATCCCTATTGCGATTCTCTCATCGCCTCCCTCGGAGTTCGGCTTGGCAGTAGAGCTGCTGAGTGTTGCGGAGTCGACACAGCACGCCCGGCAACTGCGGATAATATAGGAGGGGAGGGGAGGGTTCGACTTTTCTTATCGATCGGACCGGTCCGTTTCCCGCGGAGGGTGGAGGCAGTCGGAGACGGAACGAAGGGACACCCCTATATACTTATTGTTGCGGCAGCGGATGATTCAGCGTAAATGGTACCATCTCCGGCCATCTTTCGAAAAATTATTCTCTACGCTTTAATGCCGCGCGCCGTAGAGCCGGGCAGCATTTTCGGAAAATTCCCAGTCGCTTTCGGGAAATTAACGTTATGACTAATAAGAGGCGAGGTTTAACGGACGTTTAACGGTCCCCGCTGCGGTTTAAAGGGCAACGTTAGCACGACAAAAAGGTATGGACGACGTGACGTCACCAATAGCGTCACTTTGCCGATATCTTTGTCGACGTCACCCGAGAAGATCCATCGATCATAAAGCACGCTTTCCAGATTCGAATTAGCCCAAAACGTCCTTCCTCCGAAAATGTTTAAATATACATCTTTTTTAAGTATCGTATAAATATTAAAACTTTTTTTACATACAGCAAAATTATTCTATATATATATGTATATATATATATACACTTACACGTAGAGGGTAGTTTAAATCTTCCCATCCCTATTGGAATCTTTCCAATATACCCACCCCCGTCACGACACATTTTACGCTAGTTTTAATGTAACTTAAAACATTAATTATTATTATTCGAATTGCGGAAGTCTGGGATTTTTGGGAGGTTGCAATCGACGGTCGAAGCCGCATCGTCAATAAATGTACGAAGGTCGTTACTTAACCGTCGACATTAAAAATCGAAGGTGTAAATGACCGCCGGTGGAAGAATGCGCGGATCTCTCTCTCCGACAACGTGACACGGTGCACTTTTCACCATGGCAACAGACGGTCGTAACGTTTCTTAACTCGGGTCGATTCTCCATCTATATTCACTCGAATAAAACTCGATTCGAGCGCCCTAATTACACCATTTCGACCACCCCGTCCCCTCGGCAACCATCGAATTGGGCTCGTCCGGGGATCGGACCAGCCCAATTCGGCAGTCGAGATCCGGCGGCCGTATATAGTTTATATATTATTATTTTTTTAAATATCCCGCCGACGTCGAAACCGATGTACGGTGGCCTACTTCCGGACGATTAACGGGCGCCGTCGGATATTTAATCGTTAAAGAGAAAGAAGAATAATAATAAAATTTAACTTACGTTCTCCTGACATGTCGACGCTTCTTTTTCTAACGGAAAAGGCTGAAAATCCTGCATAAAATTAAAATATAAGATTTAGTCATTTTAATATTCTCCGATGCGGCGTTTCTCGGCCTTTTTTATATCGAACATTAAAATATTAGCTAGAAAGAGGACCGGCCATCTACTAGCCAGAGACGGTGTGGCCAGTCCCTCGTACCAGGCCCGTACCGCTTATATTTTTGTTAAATTAAATCTATATACGTATCGAAATACTCCGTACGAAAGCATTCAGGTGTTATTAATCTCCCGGTCTCCCAAAAAGCCGGGCACCCCGCGCATCGCGACCGACGCGACTAGCCGGGAATCGCCGCGCTAACGCGTGACGCGCGGTGTTTCCGGTGCCGCTTTCGCCTCTAGACTAACCAGAGGCTCGCCCGATGCCCGCAGTTTTACGGGACCCGAAACAATCTAAAGACTTGGTTCTATAAAATTAGGTTACGGGTATAACCTTCCGAAGAAAGGAAGAACGAAAGAAAAGTAGGGGCCCGCCGACCCATAAAATCGTCGTTGCCTTTCCCATTAATATAGGCTAATTATCGTTACTTTTAATTTAATAAGTCGAAAGAAAACTAATTTAAATTATAATTTACGCCTTATTTCTAAACATAAAACTACAAAATATACTTACTTTTACAATTATAACGCTCGGTTCTAGCGGCAAACGGTGTCGATTTAAATCTAAGGTACGGCCTTTTCTCTCGGTGTTTTATAATGCCCGCCACTGCACCACGTGACCCGAGATTTCGAATTTCGAAGCGCGCGCAAATCTCATTGGTTCGTTCGGACGGTATCGGCCGAGCGGCCAAAGATTTGAATTCGAAACAGGCCGATTAAACGCCGGATGAGTCAGACTCGATAAAGGAAGTCGTCTGACTTCTGTCGGTGACCTCGAAATCACGTGCATAAATATTATCTCGGAATTATTTTGTTCGACTGGAAGAAAACTTTGGAAAAACCGTCGATAAGCCGCCAACGTTGGCGTTTCGTTCTTTGTTTCTTCGACGTAGCGTATTAAAATACTCGGAACGAAAGTGTTTAAGTACGGCGTCGAATCATTTATTACAAAAGTCTTAGGCGAGATCGAAAGTCGGTTTGTAATTTCTTCTAAACCATCGACGCGCGGGACGGTGGAAAATTCGGTCGGCCGCGGACTACGTCGTTACTTTATTACTCGCCGACTCGGCAAAAATTGCTAGCGAAGGGTGCTCGACCCGTCTTCGGGCCGCCCGGCGCGGTCGTAAACTCGTATACGTAAATATTTACGCTTAATATAATCGCTAATAAGTTCCTTATATATTAAACTACTAAATTATGTATTTATCTAGCGAATAACCGTTGGATTCTTATCCAGAAACGACTATAAAATGCGTAGGTACTGGTTAAACGTGGGTGTCGTCAACCGTTGGTGTGACCGAGAAAAGGACTCTTAATACAATTTCCGAAAGAAGTTTCTTAATTTAAGACCGGTAAAAGTTATTCCCGTAGGTTTAAAAGCGTTTAAACGTCCGATACGGAGTCTTTCTGTAGAAACGGTGCGAAGAAAAATCACCCTCTAACTGCCGATAAGAACGTTTAGAATAAATAATATTAAAACGTGTGTAGAACGGATAATTTTGGGGCCGGCCAATTATTCTTTATAAAAATAGCCTAATAGGTGGCGTAAGTTTGCGGTACCGGTAGCGACGGTAAAGGAAGGAGACGTAGCCTAATAGCCGGTCGACAAACGGCTCCCTATCAAATTCTTTGTATCCTTAATTAATAATCTCCGGAGACGAAATATTCGTTCGATTAAATCGTCTACTCGAAAGCCTCGACCTAAGCCGAAAGGTGTAATAACGTCTCCTTACGTATCTAGTATCGAATTACATTACGCTTACGAGAATATTCGTCGTGCTAAAAAATAAAACTGGCAACGATATAAAATGGGGGGTTTTAGTGTTTTTTTAAAATTGATTTTAACCTATAAATCTGCACTCTTCCGTCTTTAGGAATCCGGAATTAGATTTAAATTATTGTTAGTATTTGTGCGAATAAGTTTTAAATAAAATTAATGTAGATTAGAACTTATTTCGACCGTTGAAGTCCGCGTAGACGAAGTAGCGAACCGCTTTGTTGCCACCCCGCCAGCGAATACCCTAAAAGGAAACTAGGAACACCTACGCCAGTGAGCGGAGGACGAAAGGTCACTCCACTATATCGCCGGTTAAAAATTCTTTTGTTTTCTTAACGTTCGGCTCTTTATATTAAAGAGGCGAATATAAAAACATTTAAATTTCTGCGTTCTTACAGCCGTCCGTTAAAATTAATTACGCGTACATTTTTCGGTCCTTCGTGTACAACGATGTACAGTACTTTCGGCAAACCTTTAATTACGCGCGCGATAGCCGATCGACCCTCCGACACGGAAAAAATGACTTACAAAACTCGCGCAAACATTTTTCAACGGATAGTTTACTCGCACCCCCAATAATTAGGCTTATAAAAGCGGATTGGCGGGCCACTAACGCGGTTAATATAACTCGATCGCCTCCCCGACGCGTACGACGAGGTACGGGACGAAAGGTGATCCGGGCGAACCCCCCTTTAACCCTACGCGTAATGAATGGACGACGTTTATCGAATGGCATCGTAAGCTATAAAATCGACTTTAAACTACTTAAAAGTCCTCACTTTTCGAAAATTTGATATCTTTTGTTTGTGGAAAATCCGAGAAAACCACTCGCGCCGCTTTGTTTCGTCGAACTCGTCTTTTTAGGAAATGTCCAACTAAGAATTAACCTCTTTCGAAAGGAGAATTTTTGATATATTAGGCCTATCCGAATCAATGTTTCCCATATATTAAGTTCGACGGAGTTTAACGTCACGTTTAAATCCCGTAATCGATCCTCTTCCTCGCGTAACAGTTGTTTAAACTATCAATTTTTTGCCCAATTTCGATGGAATTGTTAATCGATATTGCTAAAAATGTATCAATTATCCCGTTCTAACGCTACTACGAGGTTGTATACTTGGATAAATTTAAGAATCTCTCTACGTCGGACCTGGCAAGATTTTATACGGGTTATAAAATCGAAAGGCCTTACATTTTTTAAATTTGCTAGAAGGCAAAGTCTCGTATTTTATAACGAATCTCGCCTCTTTCGGGCCCTTTCGTTACGAAAAAAGACCCGAAATAATTGTACTCTATTTTTTTAAATTAAAGGTTTTTTCCATGTTTTAGATCGCGCCGGGCTTTAGGCGAGCGTCGACGCGCGTAATATAGTGTCCTTATCACACACGCGCGCAATTTCTCGGATCTGGACGTAAGGTAAACGAGCCGGCGACTTAGAACCCGACATTTTTGCGTCTGTCGATATTCGACCGAGGCCGAGACCGTAGTGTATTATAACCTAGGTCCGCGACGAGTCTAAAGGCCGGCGCGCGCCTTTAGCCCGTAATACGAGTATAAAGCGCCGTAACGCTACACTATTTAGCCAACGAATGCGGCGTGGAACGAACCGGGCTCCGCGTACCGCCGTAAGCCGTACGCGGGGCTTTTGTAACGTTATAGCCATATATATATTATATCGGCGCGTTCCGGTCTTAAGTCTACGGTGGCGGTTGGCGCGGAATTCTTCGACTTATGACGACGAGCCCGCGTTTGCGCGCGTCCGAGTCCCGGGACAAAAATTCTAAATGCCTAGACCTAAAACTGCGTTAAATTCTGTCTTAATACGCCAGAAACGCTACGGAACGAGTAATTCGTAATAAACGTTATCCGGGCTTTCTATAAGAGAATTCGCCTATATTGTATTTACAGTAGAGAGTCGTTAATCGGAACCCCGGTAATCGGAATCGCCGGTAATCGGAACGATTTTCAGTCGGACCGCGTCGTGCCGAATCGAACGTTTTTGATACCAGATTTACTTCTAAAGTATAATTTTCGTGTTTTTATATTCTTCGATATATTTATTTTGTTTGTACAAAATGCAGAAATAATTTTTAACGATACGATAGCCTCGATTATTATTATAAAAATTTTCGTTAAACTAAAAATCGACGAAAATTCGACACGAAGCGACACGCGACGGAGAAAAATTTGAACGTCGGACGGGTTAATGTATTTATTCGTACATAATCGGTAATCGGAACAAATCACTAATCCGAACAACCCCAGTCCCCGATTGATTCCGATTTCCGACTCTCCGCTGTATCTTCTAGGCGGAAGACGACGAAAGAAGGACGTAGAGAATCTGGATTTAACTTTTAAAGAAAAATATGTAGTTAAATCCCCCAGTATTTGTAAATTTCTTATTAAAAGAGGCCTTATATTCCTCGTATGTGAAAACATAGAGAGTATTATCGGGAGTAACGCCGAATCGAAATGATCTCTCGGCAGTTTATTATCGTTTACCGCACCTCGGCCGCGCTTTTACGACGAATGTCCGGTAGAATTCGGCATCGCTTTCCCGAATAACCCGTACGAAACGACGAGAATAACGGTCGCATGGTCGAAATATAAATCGAAAATCGTTCGTTCGATTTCTGCGCCGCGAACGTTCGCGGCGCAGAAATAGCGTAAAACGAAGCGTTTAAGCTTCGTCGCGGTCGTCCCGCGCCAAATCGGGACGGCGACCCTTACGATACGAAATTAAGAGAATTAATACGCCGATGGGCGAAGAGAGACGGGAACGGAAAGTTTGTCCGCGTTTATTATAATTAAACGAAATCGTCGTTAAATACGGCCGAGTGGCGTCCGGAGAGATAAACGGCGGTACCTTTAAAAGTTCGATTTGTATATTTTTGTACTTCGGAAAAGAATGGAATATTTCTCGCGAAATGTCGCCGCTACAAAGCGCGCGGGCGGGGGAATTTAGCGGAAAAAGTCAATAACCCGGCCGACATTCGAAACGTCGGCCCGAACGCCTTTTTTAAATACCAGTTTTTCTATTTTATTGTTTTTCGACGGTTCTCTCGCCGAGGAGGAACCCGGCGACGAAATTCCAGAAAACCAACGATTTATTAAGCGTTTATCTTTAGTCCGCATTTCGAAAGCGCTTACCGAATAAATAATTTCTTTAATATTTAAACGTTTATTTCTTTTATCGATTATTTTCTCGACGAGAAACCCGAGGATATTTAAAATTTTTAATTAATTCTTTGGCCATTTCGTCGCCCGTATTCGGCGAATATTTAAAAAGTGCGACAAATCGAAATAACAAACGGCTTATATTTTTGTTTTCGAAGTCTTTTCCGGCCGTAAAATAAATGCCGTCGATTATCGTCGTTTTCGGAATTTATTTTTATATTTTATCGTCGGCGAAAAGTGTAAAAGTTATTAGCGATAAACCGTAATCGAGACTCGACGGATTACGCGGAAATTGTTTATTTTCCGTAAATTTCGAAATTTTATTCGATTTACCGGCGGACGCGTACGACAAAATGGCCTTTTACGTCCGACCCGCGCCGTTTAAAGAACGATAAACTATTTGTTTTCCGCGGACGGCATCGATAATACGCGGCCGAACGGAAAAGTATTCGATAGGACCGACGGCCGAGGGCCAAATCGATTCGAATTTCGTTTAAATTACTTTCCGACGCCGATTTTCGTACACTCTCGACGTATTCGTAATTATATATAATTTACATTTGCGCCCGGTTTAAGCGTCGAAGTAATAGATATTCCGGAGTCGGGCGTTAAACGTTATCTTACGGTCTATCGGGGCGATTCGTCGGCTACTTTTAGCCCTCCTACGTATATTCGTAGGCGGCCGAAAGTTCTCGCCCGCGAACGGGCGCTTCGGGCCTACGCCGATAATAAATTACCCATCTTTTCGCCTTCGAGACGTACGAATTTCTAACGGGTGGCCCGAGGCGAATTCCTCTTTTCTCGGAGATCCCGGCGGGTTCGATCCGATTAGCTATAATCGACGTAACTAGGTTTTTCGTCTTTATTAACCCGGAACGGGTAAGATAAATACGAATAATAATAATACAAAAATACTGTACGAACCGTCGTTCGAAATAATCCGAGTCGATTTCGACCATCCACTCTAGAAAAGTTAAAGGTTAATCCGTCGATTTTTTGAACGCATTTTCCCGGCGCTCGCCTATAATTTTCTCGCGTTATCGTTTTAAAGGGCGAGGATTTAATCGGCCGCGACGGTAGCCAACGTCGAAGAGACGTCGGCGTGGAAGGTAACCGCGCGATTTTAATAAAGATTTTACGGCTTTCTTTCGTCGTCGAATATTAGAAACGGACGAAAATAACGACTCCGAAGACGACGGGGAATACGAAATATTCGACGGTATTCCGTCCGAGGTACTGTACGTCTCGTATTCAACTTTTGCGAATTTTTAGTACAAATGTATACGGACGCGACCGGAGAAGTCGATTTATCGACTCGTTAAGGAATAAAATACTAATTTTAAAACGTATTTACGTAGCCGGTTTATCCGTAGCCCGAAGAACACGCTTTATAATCCAATAAATGTAATTAATTATTCCGGAAAATTACATTCGTTTACCGTTTTGACGGAACTTTTCGCATATAAACAAAACTAATGCCGTACAGACGATATCTCGATTTTACCGTAATACCGAACGACGTCCCGGCTTAATATAAAGTCGCCGAAATTTAAAAAAGGGGAACGTCGTTTATACATTCGTCCGTTCGGAATTTAGATTATTACGCGTAAATTAACGCAATTTCTCGATTCTTTTCGAGAATCAAATAACGCGCGTAACGTTACCTCCGGCGAAGTTTTGGATTTCGCTACGGAAACACCCTCCCCGGCGGGTAACGCGGTTTATCTCGGACGGAAGACGACCGATCGTCGACTACGTCCGGTATTTTCTCCGTCCGGAATAATTCCCGACGATAAGATGCGATCGAACGCGACTACGACGAAATATAATAATAATTAATGGAGAAGTAAAAATGAAAAATTCGAGCCAAGACGACCGTTTATCTCCGTTAATAAGAAAATATAATTAAAGAAATATTTCCGTTATTTAACAAACTAACGTCGTAAATCTTACGCGGCCGAGACGTATTAACGCTATCCCGGACGGTCCTGGCGTATTTAAAAGTCTATATAAAATTTGGTTTTCTCAAAGGCGATTTGGCAAAGTACCGACCCGACCATCCGTAATTTACAACTATATAAACTAATCTTTCGAAGCTTTAACCGAGAGAATTGTACTACGATTTATAAATGCGCGTCGGATAATTTTAATATAAAATTAAGCGCGGCTATCGGACGAGATACGAAAGTAAATATAGCGCTACATTCGCGTTACCTACGAGTTACCCCCGTTTAAAAATCGATCGGGAGTGCGGCTAAGAACGAGCCTCGAAAGACGGTAACCGCGCGTTTTCGAAATTTTACGACCGAGAAATACCGGGAAAGAATCGCTAGCCTAGGTTTTAAACCGCGTGGCAAAACGGGTTTAGTCCGATTCGAATCGTCGTCTCGACGTTGGCGAGATGGCGGAAGAGAAGCCGTAGCGCGTTAAAACGGTTACGACTTTTCGAACGGCGTATCGCTTCTGGCCGCTATAAATAAATCGGATTCGAAATTACAAACTTCTCCGTCTTATATTACTAGAAAGATTGTTCTTTTTTCAAAAAACTCCGCGGTGGAATCGACGAAAATAAACGGTTGGCGTTTAAATTTAGACCAAGAAAGCGAGACGCGACTGCCGTTCGCCGTTGGCCGTTCGCCGGTGGCCGAAACGGGTTTACGTTCCGAGTTACGATAGAGACAAAATACTAGATCGTCGACTTTGCGCCAGACGGCGGTGCGATCGTCCCGTCGAAAATCTGCCATCGAATTCGAAACGTCGAAAGAATATAATTTCAAATTCGAAAGCGCGCGGTCGCTTTCCGCGTAACTGGAAAGTCGGTAAGCTCGACGCGGTAACCGAATCGATACGACGTACGGAAAAAAGTATCTAGCGTCCGTTTGTCGATTTTTAGACGTGGCCAGTCCCTTATAAACGAGCGATTATTTATCGCGGGCCGCAATTTTTTAATCAAATTTTAAACGTCGTTTAAAATGTACGCTCTCCGTCCGAAATTAGTAGCGTTTTGCCCCGCGCGTCGTACTTTTCCTTTAAGGGTCGATTTACACGCCACGATAAATTTTTGCCCGCGGGAAATCGTCGACCTCGTTTTAAACCGGCCGTCCGGACTCGTTGGTTAGTGGCGTGACCGTAACGCAAAAGTACCGTACGGTACGTTTCTCGGGAACGAATTTTCGCCGACGGTAAATTTTGTTTTCTAAGGAAATCGAAATAATCGGTAATTAATTATAATCGAATACGGGTATTTTACTTTATTTCTTAATTTTTATTATTATTTAATTATTTAATTAATATTCAAAAAAATTAGTTTCGTCGTCTATTAATTCTTTATAAAGTGTACGAAATTCCCCTTCTATCGACCTTTTTGTCCACGCTCGATGTACCCACTCGCGGCGCTTTCTCCATCGGATTTCTTTTTCCTCGTCCAAACGTATAGCTACGATAGCCAATTCTTGCTCGGAAACGGGGCCGGATTTACGTAAGGGCATTTGGGGCCTGTGCCCGGGGCCCCCACAAAACCGAAAAAAAATTACGTTCGAACGTAATTTTTTTTTTATTACCGCGACGGCCTAGCGTGGCCTAATCGCCAGGGCAACGGGCAGAGAAAACCGAACCCGAGAAAAAACCTACGAAACGTCGGAAAATTTCACGTAGGTATTTTTCGGTTAAATTAAAATAATTAGTTTTACGCAATAAAATATGTCTATGTTTACAATAACCTTATTTTTAAATGAAATTTACAACTTCCTAGTTCGAATCTAATCGAAAGTACGGTATTTTGTGTAAATTTTCTAAATCGTCAAATTTGCCTACTCTTAAAGGGGGTCCCCGCCGAATTTGTGCCCGGGGCCCCCGGATCGGTAAATCCGGCCCCGCTCGGAAAACTGCGCGACTACTCGCCGAGAGAACGAAACGAATACTGCGCGGTTAGGTCGCCGTCGCGTGCGAATACTCGTCGCTGCGCCGCGCTCGACGTCGAGGTTACCGAACGGTCGCGGTGCCGGCGCGTCGCCGTCGTGTGTAAATCGACCTTAACGATAGCTAGACTAACGCCTTTCGACGAAAAATTCTCGAATTCAAATATTACTTCCGGTTTGCGTCGGAAGTTCGTATATAGTTAATGTCTTTCGTCTATTTAACTCCGTTCTGGAGATTATAGTCCGGTAACTTCAGACGAAAAAAGGTCGTTTCTACAGAAAAATTTGAAGCCGGCCGAGTTTTTGTACGTCGCTTTATTTAGTCGTACTAAATAAAACGTCAAAATTCTCCGGCATTCCGCCGTACGCTTAATGTTTTATAATGCTAAAAAGGTGATTACGGGTATAAAATGAGTTTTTTGTTAATATCTCGGTTGCCATTGACTTTATGGCGACAAAGATTATACGTAAGCTCGAAAATGAGAAAATCCTCTACAAAAATGTTCTTTATCACTTTTCGATACAAGCGACAGTTTTGATGGAAATTCGGCACGATCTTTATTTTACCCGACTCCGATATACCCGAAATTTGCGACGATCGACCGGTATCGAGATTAAAAACAATGCCGAATGTGGCGGAAGTGTCAAAAACTACCCGAATCCCATCGAAAATATACGAAAATCGCGGCGTAGAAAGAAAGATCGAAAAAAAATTACGGTGGAAAAATTCGATTACGAAACGAAAACAATGTCGATGCTCTGGAATACGGATGTGTTACGGACGTACGGGAAATGGAAACACCTACCAAAATACCGGAATCGAGTGCGTTTATGGAGTTTCTAATAAAATGCGAGGTGTATATCGAGTCGCGAATAATTTATCTGCCATTTATCTATCGACCGGCCGGCAATTACGACGCTATTGATACCACCTCGCAGTATATTCTCGAATACGGACAAAAACGTGGTCGTACGACGCGCGTAATAACCTTCGATCGACCACTCCGTATTAAAGCTCGAGAAACGGTCGCATCGTCGGATAAAACGTCCCCGCTTTCAAAGACGATAACGAGACTCGGAGGTTTTCGAATGGCGGCGTCGTTCCTCGGATCGATCGGATATATCGTGGCGGGAAGCGGCCTTAAGCGACGAACGCTACGCTCCGCATTCTGTGGATAAAATTTTGTCGGGTCGCGCGTACTCCGGAGCTGTCGGAACTCGTACGTTGCCGGAGGTTGCTTGGTCGCAAATAATTCTCGAGGAGATAGCGTTTGGCCGAGACGAACGCGAATTCTTTAAGCTTTATCTGGAGAATTTAAACGAAGCGACACCTACATTTCGAGAGATCGAAGGGTGAGTACCGTCACGTATTTGAAAAAAAATTGCCGAAAAATGTCCCGAATCGGAAATTAGAGGCCCGACCGCAAAATTACGGATACAATATTTTGAAATAATAACGATTGTTAAAGAATTTATACGGGCAGAAAGAACGGGACGTTGGGAGGCGCATTTAGCTTCGGTAGAAAAATACGCTTCCTTATTTTCGTGCTGCGGAGCGTTATCTTTACAGAAAATCTGCACATTTATTTATTGGAGACGTGGAAAACTTAGAAAGTCGAATGGAAAAAGAACTTTCAAAAAGTTCACCGACAATTTTTTCACAATTAAACGGTCGGATAAATTTTCTGTGGAACGTCGAGCGATACGGTAATTGAACGATCGCTGGTGAAATCGGTAAAAATACAAAGATGCGGCATACGCGGAACAAGTGCCAAAGAGAGCGTCTTAAGTAATTTGTTGTTGGACTACTGACCGAGAGTAATATTTCACGGGGAATCGAGAGGTTTTGTCAACTTTCTTTTTGTAGTGGAGAACAACGTGTCGACGCGATGGGATCTCGCATACACCGAGACGAAGCGGATGTAAAGCGACTTATCGGAATGGTTTCGTTCTTGCAGTCCTTTTCTGAATATTCGACAGAGCGTATCTATCGCAACGGGGGGTACGGCCGACGAGAAAAACTGTCACGATGCGCTAAATATTAACGCTACCGCGATGGACAAAATAGTTAATAAAAGTTTTAATGGCATCAAATTTTAGTGTACCGACAGAGTATTTTAACACTTAATAGTCGTGAAAAAGTTCACGATGCGACAGTGCCTATCGATCCGTTGTTGTTTCGAAGGATCGGTGTCATAAAAAGATTGAGAGAAGAGCTCCGCGACATTTTAAAATACGAGTTAGCTCCACATCCCGTATCGCTCCTCGACGAAGTGGGAATGAGAAAAAACAAAAGTCGTCTTACTTCGACGGCTTCCACTTCTGATTTCGAAAGTGAAACTTATGTCCTCGATGGAGATTTCTCTCGCATTGTTTTGTATGGCGTCGAAATAAAACTTTTGGAGCAATATGTGCACAATATGTTAAGTACGTGCGAAAGATTTTGGTTCAAACACTATTATTGTTTTCGATGAATATAGTAATAGAGGCATAAGTGTAAAGCCGTAGAACAACTCCGCCGATCCTCCAAATTGTCTTCTGCGGACATTCTATTTGATACAGTGCGGCGTGGGAACTTCCTTATTTTAAAAAAATCGTAAAACAAAAAGTATTGGAGATATCGATTTAATCCTTTTTTCTTTACGTAGAGGTACATTTCAAGTTTTATTTCATTAGGTTTTGAAAATGATATCTTCGAAGTGGTCTCCGTTCTGGTTAATATATTTGGAAAGTCGAAATAGGAAGTTTTGGTCCACTTTGTCCAACGTGTCTGTGTCTACGTTGGCAATAGCAGCACGAATATTGTTCTTCGGCTCACCGAGGGTCTTTGGACGATCGGTATACAAGATATCCCGTAAGAAAAAATCGCAGAGGGCTAAATCTGGCGAGCGTGCTGGCCACCGAAGATCGCCCCTCAAACAGATGAGACGTTCGTGCGAGAGAGTCATCGACATTCGTGCCGTGTGAGCCGCGGCGCCATCTTGTCGAAACCACACATCCCTCAATTCCAAGTGCAGCTGCATGTTTGCGTGCAGATCGCTTAGGGGATTTCAAAATCGTCAGCCTTACTCTCTCGACGTTTTCTGGTGTCCTGGTGGTTTCTCGAAGGTCCTGGTTTCTTTTTCTGCACACTACCAGTGTCCGTAAACGTGTCCATCCACCGAACAATCGATTTTCGATCAGAAACACGACCTGTACACTTTTTCCTGGGCGTATATGGCACTTCGTTAAAAGAAAATTCCATCAATAAATACAGATATTTGTCGTTTACTAAGTCTATTGTGAAGAACAAACCAGTAAACCCGAATTTACCACCACCTACAGCTAGTGCAGCTGAAGAGCATCTATTTCGAGTGTATTATTAAGTCCAAACATGGCTAGGTTATGAATGGAATCCCAAAGAGTGGGGATGTTTTGAAGAATAATTATTTTGGAGCCGAAACCAACATCACAACCTCCTGCATCAAACATTCGTGAATCTTCTAAACATGAATTTTTGCAACTCTTCGAAAGGTTGTGGCTGCCAGAAGTTGGGACTGCACCGCTCGTCGGTTTGTGGGAACCGTCACGGGCAATCTCGTCTAAACCGACAGATAAATTAAGAAATGTTATCGATAAAATGGATTTGTGTTTGTGTGTGTTAAGGTATGTGCCTTTATACATAGGATTATTTGATACTTTCGAGCATTAAATAATTCCACAATAACAATAATATCATGGTTTTAAAAAGATCGTGTCAACTAAATGCAATATACAGCAATCGTAACAATTCTGCCATCAAAAAATTTTAAAAGTTATCAATATTTTGCTACAAAAATATCATACCATTTATATTACAATATAATAATTTGTATAAAATATTTATTTAAATTTCTCAATACAAAAAATTTTTATTATTAATTTCAATCTTATAAAATGACTTTACAAATTTCTGTAAGTATTCGTGGCAAGATAGAAAATATAACTAAAAAAAAAAAAAATGAAAATCTATGATTTTAATACAGTACGTCCGACCAGTTCCCGACAAATCAAACTTATTCTGCTATCGACACCGTTTCAAAGTGGCATCGTGCAGCAACATTAGCTTAGTATTGTAAACAGACATTCTTTTGTTAAAAATACAATTAAAACTATACAGTATAATACTGCACCAAAGGACACGGACAAAGGGCTTCGTAAATCGTAACCGGTCACGAAGTAGTTTACTATATGTACGGGATAATCGAACGAAAAGCTCACACACAACGAATATACAGATATCCCCTGTATAACACAATAGTTAGGTTCCAAAGTAGGCAAAACTTTTCTGAAGTTATTCTTTTTCAGTATAATTAAGAGAAATATGATTTATTAAAGTAATCAATAATTAACTAACACTCACAATCAAAAATATTGCATGTTAGTATTAATTTTTTCTTCACTGCTAAACAGAAACAAGGACCGTTTCTTTTTGGCAAAATATCGCCATTTTCTGAGCTTTCGGGTCGAAGTCTAGCCAGCTTGTGGCATGACCAAATCTACTACTCGTAAGTAAACATTTATTAAAATGTTTATATATTATGATCTTTTATTCTATTTAAAATTTCAAGTAACTAAATAAATTTTAAAAACTAATTATTAAGGCACAAGATGATGATAATTAATAATTTTGGAACAAAAATAACTGATTTTTAGACTGGCATTATTAAAACTGTTCTTGTATTTTTTAAAAATTAATTCTTGGTGAGCGCTGTTTTAAAAAGTAAATCGTCATAGAAGTTTTAGGAAAAAGAACATTTTTCTAGTAATTTTTTGGACTAGAATATAAGCTTAAGATATTTTGGTGTCAGAGGTGAAAGTTGAGATGTGGCCATTGATAGTGTTAGTTGTTGAAAATAAATTTTAAATAAGCCAAAATTCCATGTCTTTTTAGTTTTGTTCGAAAAACTTGCTGATAACATGAGTTATTAACTAGTCGATGTTTATATATCTTCGTATACAAAGAGTTATAGTTGTAATTTTTTTTTTTTTTTTTTTATTAATGTGCTTTTATCAAAATTTTTATGGTAAAATCTTTTGATATAATTAAGAAGAAAAACTTGGCAAGTCATTTCAAATCCAAAACCACAATTTTGAGACGCAACCTGTTGAACAATCGGCACAACTTTTCTTCTAAAGAGGCTGTGAAAATTAATCTTAAATTCATTACGTTGTGTATTTTCAAAGCATATCCAATTTTTCAGAAATTCCTGCAATATTTTCCTCAAAACACATTTCTTAACAGTGATTTAGAAAAGTTTACGTAATATTAAAATCGTTAAAAAAAATATATAAATTTCCGTAAGATAATACTAGATTAAATGATATAAATAATTATACTATATTAAATGTCTTCCTATACAGTTATTAATTAATAATTTTTCGGTTCTTTGCATAATCAAAATTCGTCGGCATCCCTGTAACTGGGTTCGGTGGATATAAAATAATCGTCGAAATAACCGAATAGAAATTCGAACGTCGGTCTCTTTTCCGGATCCGAATCCCAACACTGCAGCATTATGTTATACACGGAATCGGGACACTCGTAGTTTAATGGCTTGGGAATACGATAACCTCTGTCCACTTGTTCGATCACTTCCCGATTGTGCATGCCTAGAAAATATTAAAAACTTGAATTACCATCAAATGTTCTCAATTAATTTATAAAGTAATGGCAAATATAATATTTCCCAACTAGTAGCTTCTTGGTAATCTACATATATAATCGAGACCAGTTGATAATAATGATAATAATAATAACTCTCCCGTGGTCACCGCCCGATTGTGGTGAGAGAGCCCAGTAATTTTACTGATCCATAGGGCAATGCAGGCTGGAGCACGAGCTCCTGGTAGGGACACCCGTGCCAGTAAGGTCTATGGGGAGAAATGAAGCTAAGAGTGACCGCACACCCACATTCTGTGGAGATACGTATCGTGGTAGTAACCAGATCTAAATGTGATACCGGCTCGGACGTCGCCCGGGTTAACGAGGTCCGCGTTCGTGAGTTAGGCAGAGGCTCGCGTTCGAAAAATAGGCCACGGTCTCCCTTGGTTACCGGTGGCGAAAGCGGCACCGGCCCGAGCGTGGCTACTGCGATGCCCTCGACAGATGTGAGGAACCGACCCAGCCTTGGCGTTTCTGTGGCAATGCATCTACAGACCACAAAGGCTGGAAAACCACGCCAACGGATGAAATGGACAGTAGAAATGAACGAGTTTATCGTCCGTACTTACTACACCGATTACAAAACTCGAAACAAACACGACAGCGTACAGACAACAACTACACCATAGATTCACGCGACGGTATCCTCGTCTCACTGTCACCGAACAAAGGGTTGTTGATCAAAAAAGAACAATTATACACAACAACCTTATCCCACAAACAACACTTGAACTTATCAAACAACAGGTTGCTGATCAAATACGTCGACAGACGGAAACATCTAACATTAATGAAGATCACGTAACCTGTCGGGATAATCCAGCAACAAGCATTGATGATAACACACATACAACAATTACCACTAATGATACTACAGACACTTCCTCGTCCATCACTGATAACATAGACATGGATTTAGTTAATACGCTCTCACTTATATTTCGGGAAACACTCACTAAATATACAGGTACAGATCCCACACAAAGACCACGAATACCAAAAATCAACACGTCAAAAGAAGTAGGAAAAACACTAAATTATGTAAACACTCACTTACTACCACACTACATTCATTCAATTTCTACACTCGCAGACATTCATACATTAGTTTATGCTGGGGCAGTCACAGTAGTGACACACCATGGACTGAAAGTACAATCGCAGACAAATACACAGAAAACACAATTCTATAACAAGCCTGCCTGGCAGAGAAGAATAGAAACACAAATAAATGACATTAGACAGCAATTAGGCAGGCTGACACAATACACTAAAAACAACATAACACCCAAATTAAGGAAACAGCTCAAAAACATTTTCAAGAAAATAAAAACACACACAAAACACGAACATCACAACACACGCATTACAGAATACATTGATACACTAAAACAAAAACTTGCTGCCAAAGCACGTAGACTCAAACGATACAAAACATGTACACTACGAAAACAACAAAATAAATTATTTACAAACAATGAAAAACTCTTTTACAGACAAATTAATAACAAAGCAAACACTGATACACAGCACAGTGGCACACCAACAGAAGAAGAACTCACAACATACTGGTCTTCTCTTTGGTCCAGTGCTGTCACGCACAATGCTGATGCAGGCTGGATCGAGGAGGAGAACAGAAACTTGCACAACATACCAACTATGCCCTGTGCTGAAATAAACATACATGATTTCTAATACACTGTTAACAGAACACACAACTGGAAGACACCTGGTGTAGACAACATTCACAATTTCTGGTACAAAAAGTTCACATCACTGCACCAGGAACTAGCTAAACACCTAACACACATCATCATCAATCCACAAGACATGCCAAATTTTCTTACTCAGGGCATCACCTACATGAAACCTAAAAACAACAATACCACAGACCCCACACAATACAGACCAATTACATGTCTTCCAACACTCTACAAATTATTGACATCCTGTATCGCAAACAAAATATACAAACATGTTGAAGAACACGACATTCTAACAGAACAACAAAAAGGTTGCCGTAGAAATCACAGGGGATGCAAAGAACAGTTACTCATAGATTCAGTCATTCTACGGCAAGCACACAAACAACACAGAAACATACACATGGCATATATAGACTACAGAAAAGCATTCGACAGTGTTCCACACAGTTGGCTGCTACATATTCTACACATGTACAAAATACATCCATCACTCATTGCATTCTTTCAAAACACTATGCAGCACTGGAGAACAACACTACATCTCAGGGTTCATAACACTTCCATACAAACAAACCAAATATTTATTAGGCGAGGAATTTTTCAAGGAGATTCCTTGAGTCCTCTCTGGTTCTGCTTAGCCCTGAACCCATTATCCAACATGTTAAACAACACGCAATATGGTTACAATATCAGACATGAAAAAAAACACAGTTTACACTGTCACATCTCATGTACATGGATGACATAAAACTTTATGCATCCACTCAAAAACAACTTCATCAACTCCTACAAATCACACATTCATATACCAAGGACATACAAATGGAATTTGGCCTAGATAAATGCAAAACACTTCACATAGAAAAAGGAATCCTGAAGAAAGAAGATTTTGCACTTGGAAATGGAGACGTTATTGAATCCATGGAAGAGGGCGAGTTCTACAAGTATTTAGGATTCCAACAGGCCAAACTAACAGAACATACACAAATAAAGCAAAGATTAATTAAAGAATACCAAAGTAGGTTAAATGCTATTCTCAGAACACAGTTAAATGCAAAACACACAGTTAAAGCAATAAACACACATGTCATCCCAGTACTCACTTATTCTTTTGGAGTTATACATTGGACTCACACAGATCTTGAGCAACTCCAAAGGAAAACAAGAACAACACTTACTAAGCATAAACATCATCATCCTAAATCTGCCACAGAAAGATTAACCCTTCCACGTAAAGATGGCGGACGTGGCCTGATTGACATAGTTAACCTTCACTACAAACAAATACAGTCACTGCGAGAGTTTTTCTACAAAAAACAAGAAACATCACAATTACATAAAGCAGTAACTCTAGCAGACTCAAATAACACACCATTAAACTTACACTCACATCATATGGACACAACGCAACATATAAAAAGCATAGACACCATTAAGCAATCGTGGGCTCGAAAGGCACTCCATGGCAGGCATCCTTATGATCTGGCCCAGGATTTTGTTGACAAAACTGTGTCAAACAGCTGATTAGCTCGGGGATCCTCTTTGGGGAGACGGAAGGATTCATGATCGCCATACAGGATCAGGTCATAAATACTAAAAACTACAGAAAACACATACTCAAAGATGCAACACTCACAAATGACACATGCAGAAAATGTCACATCATGCCAGAAACTATACAACACATCACCTCTGGTTGCAAGCTCTTGGCACAGACAGATTATTTACACAGACATAATCAAGTAGCAAATATAATACACCAAGAGCTTGCAAAGAAACACAAATTAGTAGACATCCACGAACCGTACTACAAATACATTCCACAGACAGTATTGGAAAACAACACGCACAAAATGTACTACGACAGAGCCATAATCACAGATAAAACAATTTACCACGACAGACCAGACATCACACTCATTGACAAACACAATAAAATCACATACATTATAGACATATCCATTCCAAACACTCACAATATACGAAACGCATGCACTGAAAAAATTAGCAAGTACACAGAACTCGCCCAGGAAATAAGGCATCTGTGGAGGATGGATAGGGTGCTTATTGTACCTGTTGTTCTCTCCTCTACAGGTGTCATACCACACACACTACACAAAAGCCTGGGCACATTACAATTGAATAGAAACACATACATCACACTACAGAAGGCCACTATATTGAATACATGTCATATTGTGAGAAAATTCCTGAATACAGACACACACACTGATACACTTCTTTAATTTCTGTTTTGGTTACTATGCCTTGACTTTGGTCCGGCATAGTACACAGCCACCGATGTTAACCGAGTATATCTCACTTAACCCAACATAATAATAATAATAATCAGCGCAGAGCTGAAACGGTTAGGAGTTGAAAGCTGAAATTTGGTACACAGTTAGGGTATGTCACGAGAATGCACACTAAGAAGGGATTTTTCGAAATTCCTCCCCACAGGGTAGAGAGACAGGAATAAGGCTTAACACTTCCATCAACAATGGAAGTGTTAAGTAACAATGGAAGTGTCAACAATGAAAGTGTTACGTAACAATGGAATTATTAAGAGAAAGCGACGTGCAAGATACAGATGCAGTTTTTTTTGTTTTTGCAGGAAATTGAACATATTTTTAGATTCATCTAAAAATTCTCTAATTAGTCTGGAAACAGGGAAATTGGAATTAGTCTGAAAACGGGAATTCTTGCATTCTGTGAAAACAGGTAAGGTTGACTATAATGTAATAATCTTAATCTTCACTATCGTTAATTTTGCCCGAGCAACGCTGGGCCCACCCGCTAGTCTATATATATAATCGAGACGAGTTGATAATAATAATAATAATAATAATCAGTGCAGAACCCAAACAGTTAGGAGTTGAAAGTTGAAATTTGGTACATAGTTAGGATACGTCATGAGAACGCACACTAAGAAGGGATTTTTCGAAATTCCTCCCCACGGGGGAGAGGGACAGGATTAAGTCTTACGTAAGCCTTGTTGATGGAAGTGTTACGTAACAATGGAAGTGTTAAGAGAAAGCAAGTGCAAGACGCAGATGCAGTTTTTTTTTGAAATCGAACATATTTTTAGACCTATCTAAAAATTCTGTAATTAGTCTGGAAACAGGGAGGACCCAATTCTTGCATTCTGTGAAAACTGGTAAGGTTACTATAACATAATAATCTTAATATTCGCTAAAACGGTTAGGAGTTGAAAGTTGAAATTTGGTGCACAGTTAGGGTACCAGATATAAGTTCCAAAGTGTTAAGTAACAATGGAGAACGAGAGAAAGCAACGTGCAAGATTTACAGGCGCTGGAAAAAAAAAAAAAAAAAAAAAAAAAAGAAAAAGAAAAAAGTAATATGTTGGAACATATTCGATTTTCAAATTTAAACAGATTAGTTCGATTTTTCTTGACCTTTCTTCTTTAGAACATTCGATGAAAATCGAAGGATATAATCAGAATACGTCGTGAAAATCGAACAATATTAGAACATTCGATTTTCAAATTCGACCTTTCTTTAGAAAAACTTAGTTTGTTGATGACATTACTCTTTTTTTTTTTTTTTTTTGTGACTATAATGTAATAATCTAATCTTCGCTATCGTTACTTTTGCCCGAGCAACGCCAGGCCTACTTGCTAGTATTAATATATAACGTACTTCCCATTCATACAAAAACTGCAATTTTTATAATAATACATATCACATCCTTCAAGTACAAAAAAAGCTAGAGCAGTATTTTCTGGATTCAAGTATACTTTAGAAGATCCATACATAATGTCTTCTATGTACTCTCTCTCTGCGTGCCATATCAGAAATCCTGACGTCGGCGAGCACCTGGTGCAGGTTGATAAGTGGTCTATATACTATTCTTACACAATTTTTAAAAAATATATAATACAAATGATTTAAATTTATTCAAGAAATTAATGTCTCTGGACATCAGTTGTGGAACCGAGATGTACAACTGAAAATTGCAGCAATATAATATAGTAGGGAACATATGATGTGATAAATCCTTCTGTACAATTACCATAGTTTTTAAGTTAAATATGTTAAAAATTGTCACATATTTTACATTTACATATATTAGAGATATTCACAATGCACAATTAATGCTTATTTGTGGGCAGTTAAGGCATTGGCGTGCCACTCCGGGAAGACCAAAGATCGAATTTAAATGGCCGAAGAGCCCCGGAATTTTTCACGGGCAGGCCCTTGCCACTTGGTTGTTCACAATGCAAGCACAATGAATATGAAAAAAGATCCTCTTAGTTCCCAATAGGCAAAAGGAGTTTATAAAAAATGCTCATCATAAAAAAACATAGCAGATTACATAAACTAAAGCAGGAATGTTTAATCTGCCAAATCTACTAAAACCTGTGAAAACAGGCTGCAACTGCAAGTAGTGCCCTATATGACCAAAAATCTGCATTGCTTATAGTCATAAGTAAATTTTAGTTCTACTAAGTAAGTCCTTTATGTTATCTAGATTTAGCAATTGTTTTCTTTTCATAAATCATAAAATAAATAATGTTTTCTTTTAATTATATTTACCAAGTTGGTGTTTTCACTGTTGACTAAAGGTACTCAGCAATTAATATATTTTTGATGCACCATTGATAATTTACTAGTCACTATTTGAATTTATTATTCATAATGAATACAAAAATGTTAAACATTAAATATGTTTATTTCAAAGAAAAATAAAAAGTAGTTAAAAAGAAAAATATTGTTTTTCATTTTCAGTATTTAAATTTAATCAATTGAAGAGAAGCTTAAGTTTTAAAATGTTTTGGTACTCTTATTAAAGTATAAAATAGAAAATCCAATAAAATTAAAAATAAAATTTTTAATTTTACTGAATTTTCATAATAATTGCAACAACTTTTGTTATTGGAACAAAAACAAAGGCTTAGGCCCACCAGTGGTCAAGTGATTAAAACCCCTAGAACAGGTTCATGCCCAACCAATAGTTTGGCCTCAGATTTTTCCAGTTTTCTTCTTGTGTCTAACATATAAATAGGGATCAATTTCTTATAAAAGTCCTCCCGAGAGGCACTCTCCCCTTAGCAAATTACACTCGTGTTTCATTGCCTTACTTTATCAACTATACAAAGGCTTAAAATTGAGCAGGAAGTGGTAACAAAGTTAAAAAAATAAATAGATAAATCTTTCTTCTCACTTATATACTTTGATTGGAACAATTTCAAACAAGAAAAAATTCTAGATGTAGAAGTTTTCCACTGTGAGCTATTGTTTGGATTTTGCAATGAGGAAAACTTTGTCCAAGAGAACAGAAATAGTTCCCAAAAATAATCTAGTTAAATGTTTTGATCTACAGAAAAGACAACTTTGTCTTTTTTCCTCCTTCTACAAGCACAGAAAGGATCTTTGTTTGTGCCCATCACAGATTTAGCCAGATCATAGCAGAGTGGCCAGGTGGCAAGAGACAAACTCAACATATCCAGCTCAAACTGCCCTAAAAATTTCTGACTCAAATTCAGATTCCTCAAAGTGGTGGAGTAAATGGTTTTTACATCTTTTATCTGTTTGGTTGGATGGCCATTTAATTTTTTTCTTGTTGCATAGCTGGATTTAGATTTTATGAGTTCTTATTCTTTGTTAAAATTTATTAAAACTAGATAAGTTTCTAAATGTTTTTGCTAAATGGGAATGATTATAAATTGTTTCCTACAATAACTGTTAAACTCTATTCTGCTTGAAAATTTGATAAATTAACTTCTTTTCAAACCCAAAAAAAAAAAAAAACAATTAGTATGATGCATACTAATTAGATGCATACATTCATCTTATATTGATATGACAAATATCAATGTAAGATGAATGTATGTATCTGTGCCAATATTTTAGACAGATTCTAGTCAAAATTAAGCTTAAAATCCCCTATACATATTTTTCAAAATCTGTTTCATTTTCAAGATTTAGCCTGCAAAAGTGATATTTTTCAAATTTTCTGCCAAAGTACTAACACTACATTGTTGATTTTTTAAAGTAATTCGCATTTTTTATGCTTTTATGAACTGATCGAGGTAAATAAATAGTGAATAGTGCCCAAATAGTTCCTAATGTAATATATGTAAACAAAACCTTATTCACTTTAAGATTTTTCAGTAGCCATCTGCTTTACAATAAATAAAAAAAAAAACAATTAAAATCACTTGTAATTCTTTAATATAAATGTTGCTGTACAGTAGATGATATTACGAATTTAGTCTCTGTAATCCAAAAACTTTGGTTCACAGCAATATGGTTGGCAAATTGATTTTATTTAGAACTACATCATATGCATTTCGGGTTGCTCTAATTTGTTCCAACCCCTCTTCAGTGCTAGAACAAATAAAGAAAATTTTTTTTAAAACACAACATCAATGTATGACAATAACTAGTTTGAAAAAGGGGGACTTACAATATACATTGGTGTAAATTACAACATTATATTTAGATGGGTGGGAGGGCAAAACCTTCCTCACCTTGCTTGGTATCCTAAAATTACAATTTTGTATATATCATAATGTATGGTTAATTTTAAATAAACATTGCAAACAACACTTACACTCACAAAGTAAAAAATATTTTCTCCACAGATGTATAATAAACACACTAAAAACAGCAAGTGGTTAAAGCTCACAAACAAATGTATAGGTATAATGCATTCACCATGCATAAATTATTTTAACAAACTTCACAAATTGTTAAAAAATAACGACACTATTAGTTCACTTATACCGGGTTGAATTTTATTACAATAATAATCACACGATGGTTACCTATTACTTATTAACTTATTTTAGCGCCATCTATTAAATTGTACCAGCGATAATCAATTTCCATACCTTTCGAGTTATTAATTAAATTATTATTTTTTTGATTTCTTATTTCTATACGTTCTTTGAATTTTCTTTTATACATATCTTTTTCAACATGCAAAATTTTTATATTACTTTGGTTAATGTTACAATTATTATTATTAGTGCGGTTAAACCACGGGGAATTACTGTACTTGAGTCGGATGGCAGCTTCGTGTTCCTTAACTCTTACTTCTGACACACACCCGGTCTCACCAATATACACACGCAGATTTAGACAATTACATTCAAGCTTATATACAACACCGGCTTTTTTTAAACGATCTAACTTATTATTACTACTTTTATTAATATATTTACAAATATTCTGTGAAAATTTATTGGTCAAAGATGGGGCCCAAACAAATGTTATGATTTTTAATACTATTGTTACAATGCTCAAAGATATAAAAGGTTTCCGTACATTAAAAATATGTTTTATCGGCTTTAAACTTAGTATTATACCTATTCTTTAAATAATGTTTTCCATTTTGTAAGAATAAATTTCGGGTAATCGTTCATTATAAATTTTGCTTCTAATTCTTTCAGTTTAATATTTATGTTATAATCATCAGATATTCTTGTATATATATTTCTTAATTAATAAGATAAGAATTCTTTTTGATGTAATCAGGGATATATGAATGATAATTAATAATTTTGTTAATGTTACATGATTTTTTGTAAGTTATAAAATCAAATTTTTTAGGGTTGTTAACTATAGTAATGTCTAAATAATTAATTTTCTTATTCACTTCCTCTTCAATATCAAACTGTATATCCTTGTCTATATTATTTATAGAATTATATATTGTTTCCTTATTAGTCAAGTTTCTATTATATACTATCAGATAATCATCCACGTACCTCATTATTAACTTTATGCCCCGTATTTCACTAATCTGTTTATCGATATCAATTATAACCAATTCGGCTAATTTTGGCCCCATCTTTGACCCCATACTGATACCATCTTTCTGCCTATAAAACCATATCAATTTGCCAACCATATTGCTGTGAGATTAGTCTACCAAAAGTTTTTGGATTATAGAGACTAAATTCGTAATATCATAAAATCACTTGATTTCTCAATGTAAATTTTCTTTGAATATTGTTTCATTTGTTACAAAATTAAACAGAATCATTTACAAGAACTGCTCAAAATGTCATCCATGAATGTGAATGTATAAATGCACAAGACAAACCAGCTCACATACCAGCTAACATGTATTCAGAAAACAATATGTTAAATGCTGAAATTAACTAATGTTAGTGTTCTGATTTTTACAAATTATCATTTTCATAATATGAAGTTAAAGAAAACATTATTATCAACAGTCCTTTGAGCAGTTTTGTATAGATTCCAAGTCAATAATGATGATAACTGGCAATTTAGATTTAGCTTAAGCTTGAGATTAAAGTGATATAGAAGAATGGAAAGAATAATCTATGTGAATAGGATAACAAATGAAAAGATATCAAGAAGAAAAAAGAGGAAGTTAATGATACAATAAAAAGAATGATAAGTTTGGCCAGATGGATGGTGGGGATATTTGGGTAAGTTAAAACTAATACTATAGGGATGAGAAGAGAATGGTTCATGAATGAGATACTCAATACAATTAGGGATGGACATCTGTCCCTAGTCCTGTCTAATCTTGAGTTCTATACTCTGTATACTACGTAGAAATTACCCATTGTGGGCAATATGATTCTAGCATAAGGAAAATCAAGCACTTTTTTTAAATATCAAAACAGGTAAACTTCATTGCATATTGTCTCTGAAGGTTATATTTAACAATAAATCTATTAATGTTTAAGTCAATAAATTTATTCATGTTTTAAGGATTTTTCTATTTGATACTTATCAAATTTACAATACAAACTGAACTTTAATAAATAAGGGAATGTCACAGCAAACAAAATACAGAAAAACTTCAGAAAGAATTAATTTATGATAGGACGACAGTAAAGAATAATAAGAAAAGTAAGAATTAATAAATTTTTATTTTTATGTTTAACATTAAATATTTGAAATATTTCACTTACCAGGATAAGGAACTTGACCATATGTAATAAGCTCACACAAAAGTATACCGTATGACCAAACATCAGATTTGATTGAGAACTTTCCATATAATACTGCTTCTGGTGATGTCCATTTAATTGGAAACTTTGCTCCTACAGAATTTTTTAAAATTAAAAATCTATCTAAATTGCACATATAATTAACCCCCAAGTAACAGTGCCCGATAACAATAACTCTACCTTGTCTAGCCGTATATTCCGAATCTTCGATAATTCTTGCCAAACCAAAGTCGGCAATTTTTACGATATTTTCTTCTCCGACCAAAATATTCCTGGCCGCCAGATCACGATGTATCAGTTGTTTACTTTCAATGTAAGCCATTCCACTAGCTATCTGTAAATATCTTTGAGTTACATTTGGTATTTTTTAAAAATTAATATAAACTTCTCTCTTAAGCATCTGTTTACACTTGCAGCACATTTTAACCAACTCCAACATACATTTAAAATTAAATATGTATTATTAGTGTATAACATGATGATTCATATGATGGTGATTTAATGTCTTGTTATTTTGATGATATCATCATAAAATGTGCCACTTTACTCAGACACTTCAAAATATATTGCAGGCCTCGAAATCTCTCACTTCTACTCACTTTTTTTACATTCCTCACTTTTCTCACATTTCAAGTCAATTCCACATGCTCAATTAAGATGCGAGACCAATCAGAAATAATTTTAAAGCCAAACGATCTGCCGAATTTTCGGACTATCGGACTAGAATTTTCTGGAAGAAAATAGTCGTCCCCGAGCGGGACTCAAAACCACAACTGCCACTCGGTGTTGTTAGGTTATAAGAAATAAAAATTTATTTCATGCACTTAAAAACACCCCTCTCATTACAAATTCAGAAGCCAATGTTGAGTAAAGTTGTGAGAATCGTAAGACAGAGTATAAGTTTTATTTAAATCAATTAGTAAATTAGCAAAAAATTTAACACATTTCTGTCAAATTCATGGGAAGGGAAGGAAAACTTCCTTTGGGAGAGATGTTATCACACATCTCCAATGAACATCTGTCCATTGGCGTCAGAAATAATATCCTGTCAGATGTTACGAATACTAAACCCCAATCGGAGAGGAATTTGAAATAAAAAGGGAAAAACATACAATCTCGGGGCAGCTGAGGAGTGCCATAGAGGGAAGTAGCCGACAATAATCCTGTGACTATCATAGAGGGCAGATGACCATATAGAAGTGTGGAAGCCATACAAGTAGCACAGTTTTACTCTGACTTTCCATCATCTGTTTCCTATTCCTCAGCCATCTCCATATCAGAAGAGAAGCTCTACACATTCAACTAGACTAAATACACTAGTCTGACAGAGAGTTTACAATAATATATATAATAATACCTCTCTCTCTCGGTAGTCATAGGTACACGTAGGTGATGTTCGATTTAGTGACATTATTTCTTTATGTAGTTTATTCTCATATTCATTAAATTTTAATTGTTATTTGTTTATTCATCTGTCTGTTCTTTTGTTTAACAAATACCTTATCGACTTATCCATGGCTCTTCACTCAATGTTTTAAGACCCTCCTATTAAGCCATCCACTGATCTAGTGAACGGGTCTCACGACTTGAAGATCAGAGGGCTAACCCTTGCCCATATTCTCACAGTTATGTACTTATTCCATATTGTCATTATTAGCCAAAATCTAGTTCTTCAGAGTTGCATTTCTTTCTACAGGGATTAAAATTAAGTATTCTAAGCATCCCTACATTTCTGGCTGTTTTCTAAGAAAATCCATAAAATCCCTTTGTAGGAGGAAAACACACTATACCGAAGGATTAATCTCTCAAACTGACAACACTGCTGCCACTTCTGTATTTAAAATATATTAAAATTAACACAAGATAGTGGTATAACCTCCTACCTCTAGACAATTAAATAGTCAGAAACTAGATAATTTATCCTTATTATAGCCCAATAATTTGGCAGATCATTTTGGTTTTAATTAACAATCATGTTATGGAGTTGTTGTTTACAAGAATATTTTTTACTTTATTTATGTTTAAATAATTTCATAAAGTTATTTTAATGATTTCATGGCATATTGTTAACGTTTAATCACATCTATCGTATCTTTCCACAGATAAGATAATTTTCATCAAAGTTTTATAGTTTTAGCATATATCTGTCCTATAAGACAGATATATGCCCAAACTATCAATGGCCTATGAATTTAGTTTAGATTGGCAATCATCATCTGAATAATAATACTGTATAGCATATACAGAATTATGTCCTATTCGTAATTTTTCGAACGAACAAATTTTATTTTCTGCCTCGCTATTGTTGCAAACGTTCGCACTGATTCGGGCATTCGATAATGACCTTGACTATTCACAAAAACGTCATACGGGCTATTCTATTTTGTGGACATGCCCTACTCTCTACTAGTAAATAATTACGGTTTTTCCGTTTTTTATAATGGTTTTAATTTATATAAATTTCAATCTAATTTTTTTGTATCTGTCCTATAAGACGACTCCGGATTTTGGGGGCCTTTTTTATGATTCGACTATCGTCTTATCCGCAGAAATATACGGTATATATTCTTAAATGTATGTTTAAATTGACTACAAGTATAATTATTCCATGTAGTATTATTTTCATAAAATGTGTGATTACTTTAAAAAATGGATATTTCACAAATAATCTCTTCTCTTATGCCGATTATAACTATGCATTAATTGAGACTAAAAAGGTAAACAAAAATGTAAATTCGTATTTACACATAAAGGTTACCAAATAAATTAAAAGATTTGAAGTGTTGTAAAAAGTACAAGACATGATTGCTTGTGGGAAAAATTTTCACACATTTCTCAAAAGGTTAACGACATTGTAATGATGTTGCTTTTTATTCGTTGGCAGGAAAAAGTTTCTTGTTATTTATGAAATCATTAATAAAATATTATTTTACTTATATTATTTTCAATCTGTTTATTTCAGATTTATTAATTTATTTTGAAATTGATATTTACACATCTCAGAGCATTAAAAAATAAAGTTTCTGATTATGATAGGTCACAGTGTAGCCAAATTAGTGAAATCAGCATTGACCCTCTCTCATGGCAGTGCTGATGAGAAATGGGGATTTTCAATTTCATGCTGGGTACTTCCTCCCGAGAGAGCATCAATGTCGGAAAGAATGCTTAAATCAGAAAAAGTAGAGGAAAGAGAAATGGCACAGGGCAAGTTTTGTTAAAAGCAGCAAACAAAAACTGGAGAAGGCCATTAACAGCAAGAATATGAATGAAGTATAGGCAGCACATGTCATGCTTGTTAGTGTTAAAGTGTTCAAAAACAAGAGAAACCAAAAAAGAAGGAAGCTGAAAACATCCAGAATAATCTGAATAAAAGAACACCATCTTTCATGACTGATTATTTGCAGATGCCAAAGACTTTTTAAGTACTCATGGTTTACTGGAAATACAGCACCACCTTGTTATATCACGCTTGTCGGGAGACAAAAAGCATGATATAACCGAGTACTAAAAATTCTGAGCTTATACTAAATAGATTATACATGTTATGGAATCTCTATCCTCTATTCTTTCATCAGTAAGTGTTTTTGATATAAAACAAGTAAGATGGCAAAGCCATTTTTGGGTCGAGATTGTCTCGCAGAGTGCGAGCAACGCATGCGCAAATCTCGCACTCACACCTATTTGTAGAAACAGTCTTAGCATTTCATATTTTCTTTTGACACAGTTCTCGGTTCTCCGACTACCTACAAGTCTGGTTTATTTTATGTGCACATGATTTGCGCACCAAATACTCTATGCCAAATTGCAACTCCTGACATATACTCCTTCGTACCTCTAAAGTGTGCAGCAGTTGACAGCAGCGTGATTTTAGAGTCAAGACAGAGTCTTGTCAATAAGCTGTTTTTCAATACTGAATTTTATTGTTTCTTTAACAATGGCATTTAAAGACAAATACTATGGATATAAAAACAAAATACCAGTTGCAATTTTATTATGCAGTACCACATTTCACAATAAATCACTTATTAAAAATTACTGTAATTTATATTTTTCAATAAAAATTATAAACATGGTAATTGAAAAATTAAAAAAAATAAATATGGAACATATAATAGAACATCAAAATTTATAAAATTACAAAGAGTAAAAATTCTTAAAAAGCAAAATAAAGTTACTACTGTATAAAAACTTTCTATTCAGAATTAAAGAAATCTTTTCCTTGCACATTATGTGGTTAATTCCAAATATCACACTTTTATGTGAATTGACAGTAATGTGTTAATTAACATAAAGGTGCAAAATTTTGAATTCACAGAAACTTGTAAATGAGAAGAGGGTACTTAAAACTAATAAATAAACAACTTTTAATATCAAAAGGAAACAAATGATAATTGATATGTCCATTTGTTTTGCATATTTAGATCTTGATGAATTTATTGTTTCACCTTCAGTGGTAATTTCGAGGACAGTGGTAGAAATATCGTATTTCGTTTCAAATACAAATTCAATAAAGTAAGACACCAACCAATGCCGAATTATCGGGCTAGAAATGGCTATAGCGATATTAATAATTTTAAGATAATTTGGTACTAGAGTAGTTAGGCCTAAATTTACTTAAAATTATACTTATTAAATTTAGCAAGAGATGGCGCCTAACACTAGTACCAAATTATCTTAAAATGATTAATATTGCTATAGCCATTTCTAGCCCAATAATTTGGCATTGGTTGGTGTCTGCTTTAATGTATAACGGGTTAGTTGTTGTTTTATTTAGAAATTCAATGGCAATTGGTAATTTAAAATTTATTTACGCGAGTGCTTTTAAAATTTGAAGGACCGAAAAAAGCATGATGTAACGATTGACTACTATATTATAGTATATACAGAAATTTTTTTAATGTATTTAACCATAACAGAATAAAAAGAAAAAAAACTTTTACTGCTATTTTGATGAGTTTTTCTTCCATGTTTTCACTTTGTTTTGTCACTATTGCACTCACTTTTTCTGTATTTCAACTCACTTTTCTAACTTTTTCGGAGGGAAAAAGGTACTCCCAGGCCTGATATTGTTTTCTACATAACAAGTCTATATATTTCAGACAAAACTACCAAATTCTTCACATTAAACCTCCCTTAAACTTTTGATTACTGTTATCCCAAAATTGAACACATACATACATACATGAAAGACATCAGTCATACACAAGGTGTTTAGCCAGCAGAAAAGAGGACGAGGGAAAGGGGGAAGGAGGAGGAAGAGGAGATAGACAGTAGAGAAAGATAGGATCCCTCTGAATGGTACACATATGGCTACTGTACTCTCTGTGTTTGATGTTGGCATGCCGTTTTTAGGTTGCAAGGCTGTAGTTCCCCAAAGGGTCTAAAAGAAAAACCTGAGTGTAGCGAACACCAATAATTGAGTGCCGTCACGAATAGCTAAGTGTAGAAGTTAGTGCCAAGTGCCTGTTAGTAGGAAAACTTATATCTACTTAATACTAATAAAACTGAACACGAGTGTGAATCTTAATACAGTGGAACCTCGGTATAAGTCTGCTTTAGAATACGTCCAATTCGGAATATGTCCTGTTTGGACGAAACAAATTTTGCTTGGTATACGACTTTTGTTCGGTATACGACTTAATTCAATTATACGCGCCATCTACGAACAAGTAGCACTATCGGTGTATTAGACCAGACTAGATGTTTGTGGTGCCACGGTTTATAACTTTGTTAAATTTCTTCCGATTTTAATTTGTAAGTAAAATTTTATTGTTTTTATTAATCATGAATTGTAAAAAGGCAAATGAAAAGCAACAGAAAACTAAAAAAAATGACTGGAATCACAATGGAACTGAAAAAAGAGATTGTTGAGAAATACGAAAGTGGCATGCATGTTCGAGATTTAGCTGTTGCATACCGTATTCCGAGAACGACGATATCGACAATCGTGAAAAATAAAGACATTATTAAATCTGCTAACGTTGCAAAGGGGTTAAATCAATTTCTAAACAGATTATTAGTATTTAGGAGAGTTTGAATTGATTTTGATTTAATGATTTAAATAATATAATACAATATACTGTAATAACTTTAAAAATCTATAATAAAATTTGTTTGAGCACATTAATAAAAAAATAGTGTTTAAATTGTTTTACAACCCCATTAATATACCATATCAAGAAGGGTTTTTTTTACATGAGAATGGATTAATCATTTTTACATTACTTCTTATGGGAAAGGTTGGTTTGGTATACGTCCTATTTGGTATAAGTCCAAACATCAGGAACAGATTAAGGTCGTATACCGAGGTTCCACTGTACTATTAACAGCTAGACAGAGACTGTGAAAACAAACAAACACAGCAACAAACTAGACAAGATGAACGGACCAACAGAAGACAAACAAGCAAGACCCCAATTTTTATTTTATTTATTTATTTATTATTATTATTTTTTAAACATTAACTTACTCACTAACCAAACTAACTTACCATAACCTAGGACAAACCTAACCAGACTATCCTAACAACCCTAATCTAATTTAACCTAACTGGAAACCAAGCTGAGTCCCTAATCTAACTTACAATTAGGACTAACTTAAACTAACCAAATTTAAACTGAAAAAAGAAGATGGTAAATAAGAATTAAAATACAAAGTTTAAAGGCAGCTATATACCAACAGTTGAAACAAAGCTAGGAAAAGCTAATTGCCATCTGCACCTCTGGAGTGAGTGCTCTCAAGAGTCCCACTAAGGGATACGAATGTGAGTAGATGATGGAACATTGTATGCATGTGAATGAGTTGGTGCAGGTTGCAAGGCCAGTTGTACCCTTCAAGAATAGCAGCTCTCATTAAACTATCCCTAATGTGATTGTACCTATTGCAGCGAAAAACTAAGTGAAGTGGTGTTGGTCCTCCCGAATACCACAATCGCATTGTGGATTGTCCCCAAGGTTAAATCTATGCAAGTATTGCTTAAAGTTGCCATGTCCTGTAAGTAGCCGAGTTAGGGTGTAACTAGGGTAAAAGTGGCAAAGAATCACAGTAGTGTCAACCTTGGGGATGAAAGTGTAAGTAAGCCTACCAGTGGTGTCTAGGGATTGCAATCCAGCAGTGTTTTCAATCCAGCTGGATTTTTGCTGGACCAAAATCATTCCAGCTGGATCCAGCGCAGATGTATTTTTGGTGCAATAAAGTGTTATCTATCTATCTGTCCAGCAATTTATGGTTTTTTTTAAAGAAATAAAACATTTTTTAAAAATACTTAAGAAACTTTTATTATTTAGACTGGTCACTATAAATCAGTAAAACTTCTTACACATTTAGGTAGTAAACTTAACTTTGGTTCGGTTTAACACTTGAGATAGAGATAATTAACTTTAAATGTTTAGTTAGATTATAATTATAATGTAATCTTTAAGTTAAATAATAGCAAAGGTAATTCTACTAATTAATTTATATTAATATATTATAATAATGTAAGGACAGATAATCAGTGGCTAAGTGGCTATCAGTCTTACCAGTTTTCATATATAGGCTCTACATATTAGTCTGTAGTTATTTATAACTAATTTAATTATTCGTGTTAGTAAAGTAGCGAGTAAGTAATTAGTAGTTAGTTATTATCATCATAACCAAGAATCCCATACATTCATATCATCATATATCTAAGATACTGACAATCATTCATTTAATTAACTATTTAACTAACTAGGTATTCTCAGTTTCTCACTAATTTTCACAATAAAATTGCCTAGCCTAGCCCACTGATTACTTATAGAATAAAAGTTAAAAACTCTTACTTAATAGAATTAGAGCAGAAGTTTTAAAATATTAGTCTTGTCCTGAATAAAGTACTTTAAAGGATTAAATAAAATTAAATCAATGACTTCTGTTATTTTTTTTACTTTTCTGGAAGTAGGATCTCGAGAAACAAATGGTATCGATGGTGTTGTCTCCCAACCTCCTTCTTAATGAACTGCATATATATCCCGCTGCGGAGAAGGCTCTTTCTGCCTCTATGTTAGTTGGTTTCGGGTTCGTCAAATAATCATAAATCTTTCTGTCACGTGATTCATTGACGTCACAACCGACTGTAAATTAGAATTATTCACCAGGACTAGGAGAGGAGTTACTTATTTTATTTAGCGCAAAGACACTTTATTTAGCGAGAGCGAAAAGTCAACTGGCAATTAGATCAGCAAAGGAAAAGGACGGGAGGTGCGGTGTAGCGAGAGGGTGTAACACGTGTCGCACTGAACGGCAACGTCACTTTTGCCGCCGAGCGATAGCACACGTAGCAAAGCGGCAATGTGACAACATAGACTTTTGCGGCATTATTTAGAAAGTTAATTGAGTATTTGCGGATCCGCAGCGCTGGATCCAGCAGGCCAAAGAATGCGCTGGATCCAGCTGGATTGCTGAATGAGGGATCCAACAATTGCAATCCCTAATGGTGTCATGGTCCCAGCTGTCTTGCCAGAGAATGAAGATGAACACACACAAAAAGAACATCTAATGTAAATAATTTGGCAGATTTTTTGAACAATAATATTCCAAGGATGGTAGATTGTTCCAAAAACACTTGATACATAAGAAACAATACATTTTGAAGTGTCTCTCCAAGTAAAATCATGTTATATGACAACTAATTTAGAACTGGAATGCAGTAGTTGTAATTATTTCAATAAACAATGTCTACAGTAGATGTCATTTAGTGATATTTCAATCAATAAACTGCTTATTGTAAAAATGTTCAAGTTCTGTTAACAAGTAGAAATCAATTTTTATAATTGTTTCTGAATTAATTAGATCAATGAAAATGCTTTATGAAGTTGCTGTGAATGTAAGATAAACATTGTCAAGTTCATAGATTAAAAACAATCCTCCTTTAAAATTTGTTGCTGGATTTAAAGGTTGTTTGTTTATTAATAGTATCTAATAAGAATTACCTCTTCAATTACTTTGGTTTTCCAGGAAATGGAATAATTTTGATTGATACACATCAAAGAACCAATAGATCCAACTTATGTTAGGTTAGTATAACTCATGATGATGACATTGACTCAAAACAATAAAATTTATGTATTTAAGTCTTCATTTTAAAAGAATTGACTGATTATTATGTTTTTATATATGATGCAAAGAAACAAATAATCTAACCTGAGCAGCAAAATCAATAAGGATTGGAAATTTCAGACTTTTTTCATTATGACCTCTTAAATATTCCAACAAACTACCATTAGACATATATTCAGTGATGATATAGATAGGTTCTTCTTTTGAGCACACTGCATACAAAGATACCAATTTTTCATGTCTAAACTTTTTCATTATAGCTGCTTCCTGAAGAAATGCTTCTGGATCCATGGTTCCAGGCTTCAATGTTTTAACTGCTACCTCCTTAGTGCCTTTCCATTTACCTGAAAAATTTAAATAATTATAGTAATATATAATTATTGATTATTATTATAATTATAATAATTTCTGAGTTAATAAGCATATAATGTATTTTTTTGCTTTATAAATAAATTGATAATTCAGTAAGTTAGAATGGAAACAATACTTAAACATTGTTAATTTAGCTAATTAAAAATTTGTCAGAATTTATTGGTTCATACAGAGGCTCTCACTTAATACAAATCATTGAATTTTATCTTTGATATCACATTTCCTCAATTCTGGGCTATGCTTGAGAATAATGCAATTGAAAGAATGAACTGCAACATAGTTGTCACTACCTTCACATAACCAAATGTCCAAACTGGAACAAGATGAACCACTGTAAAGTAAACACCATAAATACTTTTCAAATGTTTTCAGCTTGCTTAAGAAGCTTTCTTCAGGTTTGACTGCTGAAATTGAATAGATGTTCTAAAAGGCACAAACATTCTATAGGGTATTACAAAATATGAACCAAACTAACTGATAGCCTAATTTGTAACATATATCAAATAGTAAATATGGAATTTAACTGTATTAATACAATAAAATAAACATTCAACACACTAAACAGAATACTAATTAATATAAAATTAAACTTGTTACCAGTTGTAGTTTCCTTGCATGTACGGTGCACTCCCATGTTCATCAGGGGGTTATTAAACAAGACCTCCATGCAAAAGACTATTTAATCTTTGTTGTTAATGCAACCACCCTTTAAGGTTGCCTTAAATATTTTGTCTCCAATATTCTTTATTGATGTTCTTCAAAAACGTGCCAAGCCAGTTAATTTCAATGAAATCTTCTTTGTTTTGCTGAAATTAACTGATACTCTGGACTCTGCAGCATACTGAGCTGTTATTGGTTTATCCTTGTCTATGGTGTATTTATGTTCTTTAAGTCTATGGGATACAGACCTGTTGATAGAACCAATGTATGATAGCTGTCTATTGAACTTATCAAAAATCAGGATAGAGTAAACCCCCGGGGCCCGTCAGTGTTTATTTTATCTTTGCTATTGGCTCAACAATCTGTAAACAGTAGCATTAAGACAATATATGATGTGAGCAATTGTGTGTTTAGCTATTTGTTTATACAGTAGTGGCCAAAGTAGAGCTACCCATGACATATTTTTTTTAAATGCGACATCTACTTTGTTTACCACCTACTACATAATTAATATTGTGATAGTTGAAAAGAGCACAAAAAAAAGTCAAAATACTCAATTCAATCAAATAGATTTTATTTTAAATCTGGTTTACAAAAGAAAATCAGATTTAAAACAGTGTGACAAAAGTAGAACTATCAAAAAAAGTATGCAGACTTGTCCAGTATTTTTAAGACAAAATATTAGTATTTTGTGGCATAACCAGAACTTCTGATCACTGCATCATATCTACATTCCATTGAATCAACTAAGTTGTTAAGCAGTGATTGGGGAATCTCATACCATGCTTTTTGGATGGCAGACTACAATTCATCTGGATTCGAATATGTATGCTGGCGTATATGGAACTAAATTTATCCCAAAGATTCTCTATGGGGTTTAGGTCTGGCAATTGCACTGGACATGTCATAAGATTCACCTTTTTCTGTTGAAGCCATTGCTTTACAAAATTAGCTGTGTGTTTTGGGTTGTAGTCCTGTTGGAAGATCCATTGGCATTGAATGACATGCATGAGAAAGCATTTGATTCTGCAATATATTTTGATAAATGGTTTGATCCATTATTCCATTAATTCTATGAATTGGACCAATTCCTTTCGCAGAGAAACATTCCCATACCATTATGCAACCACCACCACACTTTATTGTAGGAATTGTGTATTTTGAGTCATATCTCATGTTTGCTGGTTGTCTGACATATCGTATATGTGACTGGACGGTCGGAACCACGTCACAATGCCTCGTCAGGATGACACTGGTATGTTGGATTCGATATACGATCGCAATAGCAATCTTGTTCTTGCACAAGCGGTTACGTATTTAAGGTGGTCGGACCGGGATGGAGGCGACACGAGAGACGACACGTTTTGTTCTTTTATTTCTTTGAAGGAGTCGCTTTAAAGGAGTTCACTTATTCAGAAAGGTAACCGTGAAGGAGTTCGCTTTTGAAAAGAGTTACTTTTTCAAGGTGTTCACTCCAGACAGAGGAAGATCACGGAGGTATCCGAGCGAGGAGCAAGGCAAGGACAAACTTCTTGATGGGACAGATGACGACAACGATCCCTCCCTTTTATTGGGGGGGGTCTTTTTCGTGTTTCCTATTGTCCTTTATTGGAAATGTTGTAGGTCATGGCCAATAGATGAATTTTGGTGAAAGTTCTGGGTGACACATTTGGAAGATGTGTCACCTTTTGAAGGAAGTGAATCTGGTGGAAAACACAATCACATCCTTCCATCTTTTATTAATTGTTGGGAAAAAATTTTTATATAATTTTCGTTGTGTTAATATAAATTTTAAACATTAATTTTTTAAAGTATTTATATGAAAGGTAATAATTGATAATAAAATCTGGGGTCTCACATCACCCTGGCCCTTCCAAAATCAAGCTTGTTCTTATTGGGCAAGCTGGATTTTAGTTGGACTAGAAGTTTTTTAGATTAAAGTTGTTACAAAACCAATTTACTCTCTCTCTCTCTCTACTATGACTAGCTAAGTATTATACAATTATTTCCTTATCGTGTCCCATTATCATTATTGAAATTGAAAATTTCTGCGATGGAAATCAACATGGCGAGAGCAACAAGAATATGATTTTGCAAGATTGGTTTCTTTACTCTCTCTCTCTCTTAATTCTGTATACATGTGTAAAAGTTTATTATAAAAGGAATTATCAATAAACAGTTAGAATGAGATTATTGGGATTTATTATTGAGAAATGTATAAATTAATAAAGATACAAATGATAAAAGCTCCGATAAACATAATAATATATTGTTGAAGTTATAGGTTTAGTATAATATAATATATATATATTTAGGCATGGGTATATAATGAAAATAACATATAGATCAGTGATTCTCAAAGTGAGGGTGACTGAAAAATTGATGCCAGATCAATTTTTTTTCAAATATTTTATAAATTTACTATGGATTCATGTTTAGAGATAATAGAAATGAAAAATATATAAAATAATTTTTACTTAAATAAATTGCACACACAAATAATAAAAGCAATATAAATATTTTAATACGAGCCTAAATATAATATTCATAAATTTGTGTGCTATTGGGAAATCCCCCAAGTTCCACTCGCAGCCTAAACTATGATAGAACAACATTGTCATTTGGAATGGTGTTTGCTATCAGCATTGCATCTGTAGGCAAGTCGAGTTAGAAATACAGTAGAGCGTCAATTATCCAAAAACCGATCAAGTGAAAGCTTTTTGGTCGGCAAATTCAAATTTCCGCTACTGCTGTAGAGCTGCAATATTTGGCTATGTCTTGGACTACTCCGATATTATTTTAGTTGATATGCATTTTTAGCTGGCAGCACTGGAGCGACCATGCGAGGGTACTTAAGGAAGCGCTAGTATTTGAACGAGACTTTTTTTCCCATTTGTGCTGAATCAGAACATTTTGAGACTAGATTAACTTCCAAAATATAATCTTTTTGTTTTTATATTTTTCAATATATTTATTTTGTTTGTGAAAAATAAAGAAATAATTTTTTAAAAAAATTTTGTTAACATTGACGAAAATTCAACGCAAAGCGACATGCAATGGAGAGAAAATTCAACATGGGATAGATTAATTAAACAAAAGAAATTAACTCCTCCTGAATTTAAATTAACCCCCTCCCTCTGGGATGTTTTTCTACACTTACTCATTCTTTGGGGTCCTTTGAAATTTTTAAGTGCAAAAGGGGAACCGCGGACCAAAAAGTTTGAGAAACACTGATATAGATTATGGTGTTTAGTACGATTAAAGTATCATAACTTGGAATAATATAATATAGTATGCGACACATTTTATAGGATTAATGTGACATGAAGTAAATATGTGGCATTCAATGCCGAGTTTGGGTTATTCTTGGTTGAAGGCTTGAGTTAGGTTGAGTATTTGCTCTTTGATTGAGTCTTCTTTGGGGAGGTTGGTGTCGAATTAAAGGAGGTTGTGGATTGGCAGGTGTTGAATTAAAAGTATTTTGTTGTTTCATATAAAGTTGGGTTTGGCAAACTTCTTCCTGGAATGCCACTTCATATTGTGGGGGACAGGTATATCCAATAGGTAGCAGAAGAATTACTGGCATATTTTGTGCCAGCCGTCGAGTTTGTGCAAATTCTAATGCTGTTTGCACTGAAGATGCCTCCATCACGTTAGCTCAACCTCCATCACGTTAGCAGATGGAGGAAGACAGTCGGAATCCCACTATTCGGACATTGGTGAAGACATCTGTGGAAGGACAAGATCGAATTATTCATTTGGATTATCCATTTGGATTGAGACGACAAATTTGAAATTATTTCCATCACAAAAGGTCTAGAGCATAGCTCCAGAAAGTTCAAGTTAGCATGTATTTCTGGAAGGATTTTGGACATTATATTTTTCAATATGAGTTGAACACCAACAGAGTGTACATCCACTTCTTCTAAAATGAATGAAATATGTAAATTTTTGAGCTGGAACTGGGTCCAACAAATGGTGGACCTTTATAGGAAAGAACAGTCCGAATACATTTTGTTTGGTTACGATAATAAGAAATTGATCGTTGTAGCAGTTGAGAATCGACACCCATGTTCCAGGAGTGGCGATCTGAGTGTCAAATCCTAGGAACAACATACAGGACCAGTTCAAAATGGGTACTTGGGGATGAATTTGGAAAATATGGGAATATAGAGTAGAAGGTTCTCCTTCCCATAAACACTGGTGATCCATGAAGAGAGAGCTATTTGGTTTAAGAGGCAATCAAATGTTCACGTTCTTCTCTATTATCCTTATGAAACAGTTTGTCCAAAGGACTGGTGGGAACAGGGTGCTTGTAGCGTGAGTGCTATCTGTTCTACCACTAGGCTTTGTATATGTCCAAGCAGCTCCCGGCAAGTATGGCAATTGGAAATTTTTTTCAGCATTGGGAGCAAAGAATGTGACCATTGGTGCACTGATAGACATCATCATCATCAAATAATCTATATTATTTAGCCTGATACTGCCTGGCATAATCAGGCAAGAAATTACAGATGCCATTACATTGCTGTTACATGCAGATGACAATTGCAAAATAATCCGAAAACAAATGCTGAGAAAGTAGTGGAGAAAAAGAGAAATAAATAAATAAGTAGACAAAAAAAAAAAAGAAAAGTAAAACAATGCTCAACGTGTATAAACATTGACATAGCTGCATTTCGTTATACAATTAAGTGCTACCGCAGTTCATTCTAGCATAATAGATGGTGATACACCTTTACAGGTGTAGGAACACATAATAAGTTCATTGAATACGTTTGACAGTCTAGCCTGCACGGGATGTCTTGAGTCACAGATAAACAATGATGCATATCAAGATGCCACTTGTAGTTTAACGAATACCACTTCTAAAGTTTGATAAGTTCTTTGAAGAGGCCAAAATTGACTTTATTATGAACAAGGAAGTCTGGGTTTACAGGCCAGTCCATATTGTTTAGATTTACTTGCTGCCTCCAGCAATGCCTAATATCCTCAAGCATGAGGCAGTTGAAAAGATAGTGTAAGACACCATCTTGAGTACCACAGTGATTACAGTGATCATTATCTATGAGATGGAATCTCTTAAGATATACATGAAAGCGTCCGTGTTCAGTCAAGAATTGCATCAGTTCATGACTGGGCTGCATCCATTTGTTCTGCATATGGTTTTGGATACTTGGGAAAAATCTCTTCATAATGTGCTGACATAAGACCTTATCCCAATCAGCCTGCCATGCTTTGATGGCTTCATTCCAAATGAGCAACTTGCGTTTCGACTTGGGGATGAGGTCATAATCTTGATGATTGGTATGACTCAGTGTTGCATTACGTGCCAGGTAATCTGCTCTTTCATTTCCCGAAGTGCCCAGGTGTCCCTTGATCCAATTAATGGCATAACTGTTAGATGATGTTGCAACCTCAGCGAAAATATTGATAAAGATGGGGTTAGTGGTGTCCTTGTTTCTCAGTTTGATCACAGTGGCAGCACTATCAGTGTAGATATTTACGAGCATATTGACAAGATTGACGTTACACCATTTGATAGCCATTAATACCGCAAAGATTTTGGCTTGAAAGACAGAGCACTCCGGGTGCAGCTCAAATGTCTGATTATGGATCTCACCACTTGCACCAAAAATCACGAAGGCACTAGCTGTGCCTTCAGCAGTTTTAGAGCCATCCGTGAAACCTTCAATCCTCGGTATTTCACGTGGAAAAAGTCCCATTCTCTGGGCAGGGTGTGGGAGGGTGGCCATGAGCCTTTCAGTCTCATACATGAAGGCATCAAAAATGGTGTCATTTATGCAGACATTTCTGGCCCTGGAGATAAGAAAACGCTTGCTGCTGAAATGAAGATAGTGTAATATGGGAAATTTTCCAGTCACTACTGGGAGAGCTGCATTAGAGACAGTGGAGTAACTCTGGGTCAGATGGATAAGGGCCCATCTCTGCACCGTGTGGAGAAGTCGGTGATTGTGCACTGATAGACAGATGGTTTCACTAGGTTGAAGCAAACTGGACAATTTAATAAAGCTATTAAGACTGGATTGGATTGACTGGGAACAGTAGACATCTTGCCGAATTCCAGGTAAGTCTGTAAAGGAGAGAAGAGGTTGCATTTGGTTTGGTTGAGAATGTTATTATTGAGCTGAGTTTTATAATTGAAATATAAGATAGAAGTGAAGAAATTAGAGGACAGATTTTATTTGGATTGTCCTCACATAAGGATTGGTGTTCAATGCACTGAAGGTGTAGGAGTATTCATGGATCAGCAAGAAGTTTCTTGAGCATTTTCTGCTAGCTCTATAACAGGATGTCGTTGGAAACGTGGCATTTGATGAGCTTTTCGGCAACATTGGTAAACAGCTATGGAAAGGCTACTTATTCCCACCAAAGTAATAACTGCAATTAAGGTGATAAGGGTAGGTGATTGTGGAATAGTTTGGGGATGAATCAGATCTTGACAGGTGGAGAGAAGTTGTTCCAAGTCAAGTTCCATTTTGTTTAAGAATCTGATGGCTTGTAAAATGTCGATGTCTGATTGTAGTTCAGGTATAGTTGAACTAGATATTGGAGTTTGACTTAATCGTGTTTGGAGTATTTCTAACTCAGTCTCAATGATAATATTTTTTATCAATGTAATGACAAAATGTTGTATGTTTTCAATTTAGATAGTTGTTTTCCTCTGGAAATGAGATATTAACATGATTCCGGGGAGATATCCCACACAGGTTTCTGAAAGGACTAAAATACCCATATTATTTATTTTACTGATAGAAAACTGAAGGTTTCGTTTTGCTATGGGAGGAACATTTAATGGTTAAGCTCATAAGATCTGGTATTGAATAGGTCCAAGTTCCTTGATTATCAGTTCGTTAGAAGATAGATGAGTAAGATCTAATAAGGCATCATGGACATAAATGATTAATAAATTTTTCGTTGCCCAAATATAAGGAATATTCACAGCTTTGTCTAGGTGATTGCTATATAGGAACATTTGGTGAACACACTGCAATAGGTGTCGTTTGACGTGGCAATTGTGGTAATGTAATGACAAGTAGGATTGATGATTTCTAGATAAGGCAATAATGGGATATGAATTATTATAGTAAGCAAAGGCTTTTATGGTTAGATAATATACAGGTAATTTTATTATCACATAAACATCAAAATATCCGGCGGGAGTGATAAGAGGAATTTCAACAAAGATGCAAAGTAACTGTGGTAATGCTACAGCTGTTATAGAAGTCCATTGATAATATTTGAACATAGTCTCTATCTGTGGAGTATCCTTCTGATAGGTGAAGTTGTATTTTCTTGAGGGTATTTAATAGCACCTCCTTTGGAAGGAAGTAAGTACTGGGTTGACCTTGTTCTAGGGTTTCAATAGCATTACGTACTTTGGTTACGTGGGTTCGAAATTCTCTAATGGAAAATTCAGTGGATCTGACTGCTGACTCAAAGACAAGATTGTATTGATGTTGTACTAATGTTTCTTCTACAAGGGTTTGTTTCCTTATTAGGAAACAAGAAGTGAATTTGTTGATGATTTGCTTTTGCGATTTGCAGTGTATCGTTGAGCAAAGTTGCTTGTGACTGAAGATGATGTATAAATTCTTCATTGGTTTCCAATAACTGTGCTATCTTCTCATTAAGGGTTTTGACATCCTCAGTTGTAGTAGTTCCGAATAGATATTTTAAAATTTTTCCACCGGCATTTATTAATCCACATTTTTCTCGGGTGATGTTAAGGATGCCCAAGGTTTTTAAACTATTATATTCTGTTTCATATTCTTCAAATGTCTTTAAAAAAGCAAGTTCATTAATAGATAAGGTCCATTGAGGTTTAGTCTTAGCCTGATCATTATTTCATATTTGACATTGTATTAAAGTGGTTAGAAGTTGAATGTGTCATTTATCATATGAATTAAAAGATACATCCAGAATGAGGATCCAATAATTTGTGGCCATGAGAAAGTTTCCCTGGTACACAGAGACGACTCCTTTATGCAGGTTAGGGGATTCTTCTCTTGGAGTTTACTAAGAGAACTTTTGCTAAGGAAATCTCTAGAGAAATATTTTGAATTCTTTGTTTTCAGAATCTCCATTTTCCAGTTCTACATGAATTCCTTGTTCTGCCAGTTCTTGAAGGTCATCATTGGTAAGGATCTCACCAGAAACCTGCAGTAACTCCTCAATATCCTGCTCGTCTAATCTCCTAGTCCCACTGTATCAATTAGATTGACTTTGATCAACCTAACGATACAGCAAAGGGCTCTTCTCACTGAGAATTCTTGGACACCTTCAGCCATAACTTCTCCCACACTTCGTTCATGCATTTATCAGTTAATACTTGCCAGCGAAACCAATATTGCCTATGGCATCCATGAAGTTATGTTTTTTCCAAAACTGCACCAAACAAACATAGATTTAAAGAAAGTACACCTTTTTGCCACCTTTTTCTGATTGGTTTGTGTTCATAAATAATCATATTATATACAAATCAATGAAATGCCATAATAATTTGAATCAGCGTAAATTTTGAGCTGTTTTTTAGGCTTTGAGCAGACCGCATTATATCGAATCAGCGTTAAGCGAGGCAGCATTATGCAGGGTCTTACTGTACACAATAAAAGTGAGGAAGAAAAAACTGATAAAAATGTCAAGACTTTGACAATTAAAAATATGAATGAACCCTTCATGCATCTTGACAAATTTTTGACTATCATGGAAGAATGTGATCCCAATGGAGAACATAAATCTCAAGTTTGTAGGACGATTGAGAAAGACACAGTATGTTATAGAAATCTTTATCAAGAAAAGAAAAAAAAAATGTGTTTTCTTTATAAACTTGTCAAGAATTAGTATTCAACTAATTCTTGACAAGTTTATAAAGAAAACACCCAAAAGCACTTAAACATGCCTCGTTAACTTCATTATGTAAGCATATTGATAAATAAATATTTTAAAACACAGTTTTTGGTGCATTTTTTTTTACATCCCTCTACTTTCAAACATTCAACATTCACACACACTTTCAGGAACCAATTTAGTGCGAAAGTTGCAAGCCACCCGTATATGTTTTTATTTCAAATAATGCAATAAATATACAGTATGAAATATATATACAAATAACCCAGTGGTGTGCTGTTCATTAGAATAAATATGTATATTAGATATTTGTGAATAATAATAATTTAAGAGAATGTACATATTATATTATTATTTAATAAAAAAAAATATCATTAAATAATCAAATTTTCTTACCGTACCAAACTTCTCCAAAATTTCCACTACCCAATTTATGAATTAAATTTAATGAACTTTTAGGTATTTCCCATTCATCTTTTGTTTCTGAAGAAAGATCCCACACAGTCGGTTTTGGTTTTGGACATATCATCGTCAGTTTATGGCAAAGACCATTTGCTGCATCTAGAAAAATCATATAAATTTGTCAAAAAAAATTATTTTAAAATATGCATTTTTAATATTTTGTGTTACAAAATTTATTATATTTCATTCAATATTTTATTGTGGATCTGGTCAAACCACAGCAAACTTGATAAAAAAGACCAAAGAGCTTTTATATCAAGTACCATTAATATTGAAGATGCCCACAGAACAGAGAAAAAAAATACATTTAATCTTAATACAGTTAATCTTCCAAGCATTAAAAATACATGTTTGATAATGTTGTATAACATGAATAATAAATTTAAATATTATTCATAATAAAAATATAATCAATATCTTTGATGATACATTCAACATTTATTCATAAAATAATAATAATGTTTACCTGAATAATGTTTAATAAGTTCATGCAGAGTAGTAAATTTCTTCTGTGAAGTTACATAATACTCCCCTAATTCAGAAATTTTGACTTTATAATGTTTGATGTGATCACCCTTATCAGCTTCATAATCACGAATGGAGAGTGAAAACGCTCCTAATTAAGTAAATATTTTTGAATTAAATATATTTTTTGATCATATTACCACTTACACAAGGTTAACTATTATAAAAAAACTTTCATGAGAGGTATAGAATGTTTATAAGGACTGTGTGAAATTTTTAAATGTGGACATGGACATACATATGATGCACGCACAGAATAACAGACCTTTAGAAACTTGATTCTCAGTGTGTTTTTATGCATATTAGCTTTTGAATTAACTAATTAAAACAATTTTAATTTAAATTCATTTTTAGATCCTATAAGTGAAGAAAAGCAGCATGGATAAAGAAAAAGTGACTAATTAAAGTCCACAATAGCTGTAAGGCAGGAATTCAAGATCCATTACAACAAAGATGTTCAATTAACAAGCAGATGAAAAAGTTTAATGATAACAGATCCATGAATAAATCCCGAACTATAATGTCAAATGAGGAAAATTGGTTCAATAGATATGTCTCACGTAATAACAGTTACATCAAGGAATAAAAATACAATGTATAATGCCAAAAATTAAGATTTAAATACAATTTACAGTATTCTCTTATCATGCATATATCCAAAGTTATCAACTGTTTAAAACTACACTTGGACTTTAATATTTATTTTTTTAATTAATATTTATATGGGGTGTTACCCTCCTGAAAATTTAAATTAAAAATTCTAATAGTTTTAAACTTAAAAAATGTTACAAAGAAATAATATATAAAGTTAAAAATATTTTATGAGAATAATACTTAGAAATTTTATGTTAATGTTGTATAATGCACAAAACAATTAAAACTAAAATAACATCAAAAAATAAAATGTGTAGAAATTCTTAAGTTACTGATGTATGGATTCAGCTTAATTAGGTTAATTTGCCAAAAATTCAAAATTATAAGTAGACTAGTTTTGCCATAATTGGTGTAATTTACATAATTATAACTTGGGATATGGATTAAACCACAGCAAACTTGATAAAAAACTGGTCAAACTTTAAAAATTTTTTTTGAGAAATCGACCCATTATGTTAATTGAGCTAATTAGCTAATTCATATTTTGCGTTAAAATTATGTTAACCTGGAATGTGAAATTTATTTTCGGTTACTATTGTGTTAATTATTTCAATTATAATCATAATATTTTTGACAATAATTAAATACAAATTAATTATGTTTGTAACAAACTCAATAACATTTGCTTTTTGTTTCTGTCAAGCTTCTTATAACTATATAAAATTAAAATATTTTAATCTGTGACTTTTTATGAGCTTTCTTCTTAATTTCCAACACATTACTTTCCACATCATTATAATTTTTTAAAATATTTAACCAAGATTTAAGAAAATACTAAGAAAAATCTTAAACTATATTTACAAATTTGCATTAGATTTCTTACCTGTAGTATGCTCACTTCTACGAATGAGAAACGTGCCTCTCGGAGTGGTGGTGGCCAGCAACAGTTTTTCAGAGTCTTTGCGGGAAGTTTTGTCAAAAAACCAACTAGAAGTTTATACATAAATTCATTAAATATATTTATTTTCTTAAATATATAATTTATAAAAATTACTTTAATTCATATTTTATATCATGGAAATTTAACAGCTTACTCTTCACTTTCAATACTTTTTTCTAAGGCCACATAATTTCTAGGAATGTATCCTGTTTCATTATTTGCTAGATGTCTTGCATGCCACCAATCAGGATCGCTGAATTTAAAGTAATGTAAAAATAAAATAATTTTAATTGAATTTCATAAAATTTTTTTTAAAAATCTTTAATTAGGATATTTGATTACAGGTATGTGTATATACACTCAGTGCCATAAAAATTAATGCACCAGGAGTTGTTGGAATCAAATGAAATTGTACACGTGTTAGTATAATGGTGATATAAGTAAGTGATTAAAAAATGAAAGCAAAAAGATCATTTTTGCAGGAAAAACTAGAAATGAAAGGAGGTTCTACTATCCCGTTGGGCCATCTCTAATGGGAATACACAATGTGATACAGGCGGGCATGAAGGCATACAGGTGCCGTATGGTGTCCTGTGGCTTCTCAGTCCACAGTTGCTGCAAGTAGTCCTCTAGTTCAGCCAAACTCCTAGGCTGTCCAACTTGGCATCCCAGGTGATCCCAGATATGTTTGATCAGTGACAAATCAAGGGACTAGGTAGGCCAGGAAAGTGTGGCAATTTGGCGGAGACAGTCCTGTGACACCCTTGTTGTGTGTAGTTAAGCATTATCCTGTTGGAAAATGGCTCTTGGAAGCCTTGCCATGAGAGGCAACACATGGGGCTGCAGGATGTCACTAACTTATCTCTGGGCTGTCAAGGTCCCTTGGATCACTAACAGAGGTAACCATGGTCATATGTAATGGCACCCCAGACTAGCTGAGGGAGCAGTGTGCCACTCCAAAGTGTAGGCAGGATTGAAGCATTTATCATGGGGCCTCCAGACATTAACACAGCCATCATCAGTACCCAAACTGAATCTGGATTCATTGCTGTAGACAACCCAGTTCCATTCCATTGTGGTCCAATCTCATCAGGAATGACACCACTCCAAACAGAGGCAATGGTGAAAGGTGTCATTGGCAGCATATGTAATGGCCACTGCAATACCAAATGTTCCTCACCCAGGCACCTCAAAATGGTATAGATAAACACAGGGCCTGTAATGATAGTACTACCTGTGTCCAATGGTGGGGCAATGATACAGCTAGCTATGTGCATGATTGCCAGAGGACAAGGAAGTCCTCTCAGCTAGTGGTTTCCAAATGATTCCTGAGTCTGGGTGCCATGTGTGTGAGCTCTATCTCATCCCCTGGTCCCAACATCTATACACAGTGTTGTCAGAATGGCCTAGGTGGTGGGCTATTCTGCTAGATGACCATCTGGCTTCTCTCATCCTGATGATCCTCCTCCGTCAAATTCAATTAGCTGTTCATATGGTCTTTGATTGAAATGTAAAGGCATCACTAGTGATACAGCATTCCTCTGAAACAAGTAAACTACAGAGAGAACGTCTGTCTTTGTGTGCTTTTTTTACAGGCCAAAGGGGACACTTTAATGCCCTCTGCTGGCATTAAGATATGAGCCATCATGCTCTATAACTCTAATCATATCCATATCTGTTTGAGACTTATCAGCCTGCCAAGTTTTGCAGTGATATGATAGCTCTCCCCTGATGTGCTAATTTTTATGGCAATGAGTGCGTATGATTAATTTACGATTATTTAAGTTTAGATAAATCAATATATTAATATAGTAAAAGAAACAAAAAACTGGCCATTAAAATGCAATAAAAGAGTAAAAGGTTTGGTAGCAAGGAAACATTTACCACTAGACAATTATTTCTGCACAAAACAATCTCCTCCAAGATTATCCATAAGAAAATTTCTTATATATTTTCAATTCCAAATAGTATATATTTTGTTTGAAATTGTTTATCAAAATCCATAGCTACAGCTTATGCCAATGTTTTTCAACCTTTTCCTAATAATAGACTTAGTAATTTTTTTCTTATGACTTCTTTACTTCCATATCAATACACAGTTACTTTTTACATGTATTATTAAAATTATGAAAAACATGGTGTTATAGTACTACTCAGAACTATTTCCCATCTAGTTGAATATCACTAGTTTTTGCAAATAACTGTAATAATCTCATTTGATTCTATATGTTAACTGTAAGTAATATCAAACATCATTTATATTTCATAGTTTTACATAAAGAAATTCAATTATTCAAGTTATTTTTTTATTCTGACACTAATAGAGTTGTTGTTGATCAATAAATGGAGTGTGTTTATTTTAGCAGTTACAAACATTAATGAAAATTAATAAGCAGCAAATATCAAAATGCTCTTTTTTATTTAGTAATAAAACTATTGTCAGTGAGTCCAAGTTCAGAGTTTTTAAAATTATATGGTTTTAAAAAAAAAATTCATAATTTATTAATTTTTACAATATTAAGTGTAGCATGGAGGTGAAGAAACTTAACAGGTACTGTACAAAATAAATATAAGCTATATACAATATAAATACTATTTTATTAACATATCCAATTCTTCCCAAATGAGAGGGTTAAATCCTTCCCATGCATGGCCTTGATCGATGAAGTAGTTTTGAATGCTAATTTAACTCTTTGAATTGTGATATTTATTTTTATAATTTTAAATTGTATAGTAATTGTATATTTGATTAACTTAAAACATATTAAGACTAAACAAATAATTGACACACACCGGAAAAATATACAAATAATCCTTCATTAAAACCTTTAACCGGCGTGGGGTATGATCAAATTGTGTACGCAAAATTGCGAGACAACAGAGAATACGCATAGCGTACAGGAGATGCCCCTCTATCTTTCAACTGTTACGCAATGAGAAGGATAGGCCTTCTGTAGACAAACTACCAGGAGTGTATGTGGTACCTCTCACAGACCATAGATGTGACAGGGAATTAGTATACATTGGAGCCACGAAACAGGCAATAGGGGTTAGATGGAAGGAACACCAACAGGACATCAGGCACAACAGATCTACCACCTCGCTATCTGTATATGCTTCCGATCCCGAAATCACTGCGGACTTCACGAATGCCAAACTCCTTATCACAACCCCATACGTGGACCACCTCAAGAGGCCAGAACAGATTGAAATCTGCAAAGCCTACAGCTTGTCTTATCCCATCAATTCCAGGGATGAAATCACCTTATCCTTGGCGTGGCAAGCCCTGTTCCAGAAGAATGATTTGGAGTAAATGACAAGGATCTTTATAATAATTGGGAAACCTCATCGCACATTTTCTATGACTTCCGACCTGCTGATATGGATTTTATTCATATAGAGATACATAAACCATCTACGTAAGATACGATCATTACGTAATGGCTTTAATTTTCAAAACTGGATTGCTCGTGGTTCCTATTGGATTCAAAGTTCGCTAGTTCAAATTTCGTTCCAAAAATGGCCAGTCTTCATTATAACAGATCGTTACAAAGAATGTAGCTTGAGGATGGACCCAGGGAGGGATCCAAAAACGTTCGTGTACACAATCTGATCATACCCCACACCGATTAAAGGTTTTAATGAAGGATTATTTGTATATTAAGACTGTCACTAGCCCTAATTACATCATTATGGCAGGACTAATCTGTAATAAATCATCAAGGAAAGGGATAGAATGATGCCTCAACTCATATTATTCACAATAAATTACATCTTGGGCAGATATGAACCAAATCCCCATAGAAATAATTAAATACCTTATCACATGGCTGGAAAACTGTATGATATGATGGTTTTAGCAAACAAAATCTGTTTCAAGATATTGTTTTCCTCTTGATAAGAAATGAGAAACAAGAGGAATTTATATATGGCTAAACAGTATAATTTATTGATATATAATAAAATTTAAAAGCCTACCTTTCATCTAAAAGAATTAAATGATCTCCTTTTTTAAAACTCAGATCACCATCATCTCGAGCAGTGTAACTATATAAAGCTAACACTGTTTTATCTGAAATAAAAAGTAAATGAATTTAAATCCAAATATATTTTTAAAATAATTAAATATTTTATAACACATTCTAAAACTGTATATACCATAAGACCAAATCTGACAACTCTGTGTAATTATTTCTGTCAAAACAGAAATAATTATAAAATCATTTAAAGTAGTTGATATTTTAATGCAATAAAGCACTTTTTGGGATCATTTCCTCTCATTGTCAGATCCAAATACTAAAATTTAACTCTTAAAATCAAACAGAACTTATCTATTTGATAGCATATTGTTTCTTATTACAATTAAAAACATAATAAAGTTATATAAATAGATTAAGAGCAGTAAGAACAAACAACATGGTATTTCTGGAATAACCAATGAAACAAACAAAAATTTTATTTAAATTGAGAAAATGATGGAACAACATACAATGGAAATTATTTAGATGTGAATGTGTAATAATGCCATTAATTGAAAAATGAGGAAAGTTTGAGCCTTCAAAAGGGATTGGTTGGAAAGCCAATAAAACTGTTTAGTCACTGGAACTGCATTTTAATTGGTTCTTAAACACAATGTAATGTAATAAATTCAAACACTTGGTGTTCTATCATCTTTATTTAGTTCGGTTGATACTTGTTTAAAATACACATTTTCGGCATAACATGCGCCTCTTCAGCCAACTAAGAATATAACAAAAAATACATACAGTACGTAAAAGGTTAAAAAATACATATAAGTGATAAAGATATCTTAGAACATACCTCAGGACATTTGTGTTTTAATTCTTATACATTTTTTGAGACACAATGTAGTGCACACAAAAGCACTACAAAAATCAAATAAAGGACATTAAACAGTCCAGTCTTTTCATCTATCTGAAAAACAAAACTTCTAGTTTTTCTTCTTTACTATTCAATGAGATACAAATTTTCTTTATGATTGAACATTTAATAAATGTTTAGTTTAAAAAAAGTAATAAAATTCCTTGGATGTGCATGAGTGTATCTGGAAGACATCACACAAGTGTCTATGGATGATCTCTCTTTCAAAATATTTATGCTAATTTGTTTAAAATGTTTTGTTTAAATAACTTCCTCCATAATTTTAATATTTGTCATAAAATTTCATATTTCAGAGGAAAATAAACTCAATTTAGCTGTAAAAGTCAGTATTTAGATATGTTAACAGTTGTTGAGATGCTGTCAATACTGAGCATGTCTAACATCTTTTTTCCAAATACAGTTCATATTACAAAGTTCTGTACAATCCAGATTTATTGTCATTTGATTCACTGTAATTTCTGTTTAGAGCAGATAACAGACTCAATTGTACTTTTGAAGACTTATTTAAGAAATAATGAAATATAGAAATAACATCCGTAAAAACACATCATAAACTGGAAAATAATATAAATATTCACAGACATCTTTTGTACTGGTTTCAGCAGCTATGTTTATCAGAGAAATGTAACCTGAAGATCTCTGAAAGCAACTGAAAACATTTATTTTTCTAAGAAGACTGGGTCCAGCAGCTACTCTTATTGTAAAATTTCAAATACGAATGTTATAAACTCAGAGATGTCTGTGAGTATATATCATTTATATTTGAAAATTCCTGTAAAATATTGAGACCAACCATGAGATTCTAGCAGAATTCAATTTAATAAAATTAACATTTTTAATCATATTTAAAGGCCATCTTCAGATACAGCTTTAGAATGATTGAGTATAACATAAAATCATTCCAAATCATTAGATTAAAATAACATTATAATTGTATCATGTGCATATCATTCTATTGAGAAATTCTTTTTAAGATTTTTGTGTGCTCAAAGCAGTAAATTTTAATTTCTGCTAACTTATTGTATTGGATTTGATATCATAGTATGTGTATTTTTGTTTTTTAAATATTTTTAGATTTTAATTATATTAAAATGTCTCCGTATTTGAATAATTGTACAAGCAGCATTTTATTTACTTATTTACAAAATTTCTAATAAAAATATAAATTTATAATTTTATTTATTCATATTTTTACAATACCAAAACATTGCACTGATTAAGAACAATTTTAAGCATATGGAAATGTTAAAATATTAGTGGCTTTGTATAAATTGCAGTAATTAGTTCATTTAACAATCCATATGATACAAAGATGCAATATGTTCAAGTATTTATATGTACTGTACATCATATTAAAATCTTATCTGCTTCAAGGATATATCCCTCTCTTCATAAATAGATTAGAGAAATCACATTTTTTACATTAATTACAATACCAAAACATTGCACTGATTAAGAACAATTTTAAGCATATGGAAATGTTAAAATATTAGTGGCTTTGTATAAATTGCAGTAATTAGTTCATTTAACAATCCATATGATACAAAGATGCAATATGTTCAAGTATTTATATGTACTGTACATCATATTAAAATCTTATCTGCTTCAAGGATATATCCCTCTCTTCATAAATAGATTAGAGAAATCACATTTTTTACATTAATTACAATACCAAAACATTGCACTGATTAAGAACAATTTTAAGCATATGGAAATGTTAAAATATTAGTGGCTTTGTATAAATTGCAGTAATTAGTTCATTTAACAATCCATATGATACAAAGATGCAATATGTTCAAGTATTTATATGTACTGTACATCATATTAAAATCTTATCTGCTTCAAGGATATATCCCTCTCTTCATAAATAGATTAGAGAAATCACATTTTTTACATTAATTACAATACCAAAACATTGCACTGATTAAGAACAATTTTAAGCATATGGAAATGTTAAAATATTAGTGGCTTTGTATAAATTGCAGTAATTAGTTCATTTAACAATCCATATGATACAAAGATGCAATATGTTCAAGTATTTATATGTACTGTACATCATATTAAAATCTTATCTGCTTCAAGGATATATCCCTCTCTTCATAAATAGATTAGAGAAATCACATTTTTTACATTAATTACAATACCAAAACATTGCACTGATTAAGAACAATTTTAAGCATATGGAAATGTTAAAATATTAGTGGCTTTGTATAAATTGCAGTAATTAGTTCATTTAACAATCCATATGATACAAAGATGCAATATGTTCAAGTATTTATATGTACTGTACATCATATTAAAATCTTATCTGCTTCAAGGATATATCCCTCTCTTCATAAATAGATTAGAGAAATCACATTTTTTACATTAATTACAATACCAAAACATTGCACTGATTAAGAACAATTTTAAGCATATGGAAATGTTAAAATATTAGTGGCTTTGTATAAATTGCAGTAATTAGTTCATTTAACAATCCATATGATACAAAGATGCAATATGTTCAAGTATTTATATGTACTGTACATCATATTAAAATCTTATCTGCTTCAAGGATATATCCCTCTCTTCATAAATAGATTAGAGAAATCACATTTTTTACATTAATTACAATACCAAAACATTGCACTGATTAAGAACAATTTTAAGCATATGGAAATGTTAAAATATTAGTGGCTTTGTATAAATTGCAGTAATTAGTTCATTTAACAATCCATATGATACAAAGATGCAATATGTTCAAGTATTTATATGTACTGTACATCATATTAAAATCTTATCTGCTTCAAGGATATATCCCTCTCTTCATAAATAGATTAGAGAAATCACATTTTTTACATTAATTACAATACCAAAACATTGCACTGATTAAGAACAATTTTAAGCATATGGAAATGTTAAAATATTAGTGGCTTTGTATAAATTGCAGTAATTAGTTCATTTAACAATCCATATGATACAAAGATGCAATATGTTCAAGTATTTATATGTACTGTACATCATATTAAAATCTTATCTGCTTCAAGGATATATCCCTCTCTTCATAAATAGATTAGAGAAATCACATTTTTTACATTAATTACAATACCAAAACATTGCACTGATTAAGAACAATTTTAAGCATATGGAAATGTTAAAATATTAGTGGCTTTGTATAAATTGCAGTAATTAGTTCATTTAACAATCCATATGATACAAAGATGCAATATGTTCAAGTATTTATATGTACTGTACATCATATTAAAATCTTATCTGCTTCAAGGATATATCCCTCTCTTCATAAATAGATTAGAGAAATCACATTTTTTACATTAATTACAATACCAAAACATTGCACTGATTAAGAACAATTTTAAGCATATGGAAATGTTAAAATATTAGTGGCTTTGTATAAATTGCAGTAATTAGTTCATTTAACAATCCATATGATACAAAGATGCAATATGTTCAAGTATTTATATGTACTGTACATCATATTAAAATCTTATCTGCTTCAAGGATATATCCCTCTCTTCATAAATAGATTAGAGAAATCACATTTTTTACATTAATTACAATACCAAAACATTGCACTGATTAAGAACAATTTTAAGCATATGGAAATGTTAAAATATTAGTGGCTTTGTATAAATTGCAGTAATTAGTTCATTTAACAATCCATATGATACAAAGATGCAATATGTTCAAGTATTTATATGTACTGTACATCATATTAAAATCTTATCTGCTTCAAGGATATATCCCTCTCTTCATAAATAGATTAGAGAAATCACATTTTTTACATTAATTACAATACCAAAACATTGCACTGATTAAGAACAATTTTAAGCATATGGAAATGTTAAAATATTAGTGGCTTTGTATAAATTGCAGTAATTAGTTCATTTAACAATCCATATGATACAAAGATGCAATATGTTCAAGTATTTATATGTACTGTACATCATATTAAAATCTTATCTGCTTCAAGGATATATCCCTCTCTTCATAAATAGATTAGAGAAATCACATTTTTTACATTAATTACAATACCAAAACATTGCACTGATTAAGAACAATTTTAAGCATATGGAAATGTTAAAATATTAGTGGCTTTGTATAAATTGCAGTAATTAGTTCATTTAACAATCCATATGATACAAAGATGCAATATGTTCAAGTATTTATATGTACTGTACATCATATTAAAATCTTATCTGCTTCAAGGATATATCCCTCTCTTCATAAATAGATTAGAGAAATCACATTTTTTACATTAATTACAATACCAAAACATTGCACTGATTAAGAACAATTTTAAGCATATGGAAATGTTAAAATATTAGTGGCTTTGTATAAATTGCAGTAATTAGTTCATTTAACAATCCATATGATACAAAGATGCAATATGTTCAAGTATTTATATGTACTGTACATCATATTAAAATCTTATCTGCTTCAAGGATATATCCCTCTCTTCATAAATAGATTAGAGAAATCACATTTTTTACATTAATTACAATACCAAAACATTGCACTGATTAAGAACAATTTTAAGCATATGGAAATGTTAAAATATTAGTGGCTTTGTATAAATTGCAGTAATTAGTTCATTTAACAATCCATATGATACAAAGATGCAATATGTTCAAGTATTTATATGTACTGTACATCATATTAAAATCTTATCTGCTTCAAGGATATATCCCTCTCTTCATAAATAGATTAGAGAAATCACATTTTTTACATTAATTACAATACCAAAACATTGCACTGATTAAGAACAATTTTAAGCATATGGAAATGTTAAAATATTAGTGGCTTTGTATAAATTGCAGTAATTAGTTCATTTAACAATCCATATGATACAAAGATGCAATATGTTCAAGTATTTATATGTACTGTACATCATATTAAAATCTTATCTGCTTCAAGGATATATCCCTCTCTTCATAAATAGATTAGAGAAATCACATTTTTTACATTAATTACAATACCAAAACATTGCACTGATTAAGAACAATTTTAAGCATATGGAAATGTTAAAATATTAGTGGCTTTGTATAAATTGCAGTAATTAGTTCATTTAACAATCCATATGATACAAAGATGCAATATGTTCAAGTATTTATATGTACTGTACATCATATTAAAATCTTATCTGCTTCAAGGATATATCCCTCTCTTCATAAATAGATTAGAGAAATCACATTTTTTACATTAATTACAATACCAAAACATTGCACTGATTAAGAACAATTTTAAGCATATGGAAATGTTAAAATATTAGTGGCTTTGTATAAATTGCAGTAATTAGTTCATTTAACAATCCATATGATACAAAGATGCAATATGTTCAAGTATTTATATGTACTGTACATCATATTAAAATCTTATCTGCTTCAAGGATATATCCCTCTCTTCATAAATAGATTAGAGAAATCACATTTTTTACATTAATTACAATACCAAAACATTGCACTGATTAAGAACAATTTTAAGCATATGGAAATGTTAAAATATTAGTGGCTTTGTATAAATTGCAGTAATTCCAAAAGTGGAATGATAAATCTTGAATGCAAAATGTTTACTTTACAAGATGAAATTTAGATAATCTAATCTTCCCTTTCTTGTGGAAAATGTTTTGCAATGACTTCTTCTCTTATAGATTTATCTTCTGGATATTCGGCTTCTTTTTCTTCATTTGGTACATAATTAGTAGTACAATAATGTTGAAAATATTTTCCTATTTCTGGATGTGATATAGGTTTTGGATATTCAGTTAGTTCAAGATTTTCTTGAGCCACATAGTGATTGGAACCATCTTCGACTAAAACATTATAAAAAGGTTGTTTTTCTTTATGGGGTAAATTATACACTCCCATTTGATATATCCTATCTCGACTAGCTTCACAAATAGGATCCCAACCATAAATAACACAGATATAATTATATTTTTTGTGTCTCATAATCATTCCAACTGCATATTCAATGTTCAGATTGTTGTTACAGTGTTTTATTTTGACCTTTTTAGTCTGTCGATGACTCCTTTGTAGAGCCATTTGGCTTTGGGCCGCTTGACAAACGTATTCCACGATTCCTACTGAAGTGGGATCTCGAGATGATATTCCTTGGAGAAGTGACATTACTTTTGTTAAATTAATGTTCAGATGTAGATATACCCGAGCAAGTAGCAACTGATGTTCTACGTCATCTGGGCTAAGAATGGCAAGGAGCTCCAAGGCATTTCGAAAACACATTAATCCGTCTCCCATACTTTCTTGCCGCCTTCCCATGTCGACAAGATTCCAGCACACTCTTTTAAATACCTGAATTGGCTCAATTGTATTATACCAATTTTCTGCCATTGGAGAATAACCAGGTACTAAATCTTTGCAATCTTTCTGACTTAAAAATTTTCCATAATCAAAAGCATCAATAAAAGTATATTTCTGATCAGTTGGCAAACTGGGATGTTCTTGCCACTTCAGAAGAAAATGTGAAAATTAACAGGATGACAAACAACACCAAGCCTCCTTGCAATAGATGCATAAATTATGCATAAAGTAATGGGTATTCCTGTTTTTTGGGTAAGTACCTGATCAATATAGGAATTCAGAGCAGAATAATAGTCATCATGATTTCCATTAAATTCTTGTTGGTTAAAAAGAACAGTATTAATACAAGACAAAATACTTCTACAGTCAGCTGGTTGCCAAAGTGAATTTTCCAAAGACACATACATCTCTTTTAATTAATTCTGTTTGCAATAAAGGATGCTTTGGATGCCTTATTTGCAATTCATTTTTTGTTAAATGTGTTAAATATTCCAATTGTGATATGATATCATCTTCAGATATTCTTTCAGTAGGTTGACACCACTGAGCTAATAATATTGCACCTTTCTCTAGCATTTGTAAAGAAGAAGGAAGGCTAAGAAAATTTTTCCAAGTGATTTGAAGGCATTCGTGACGAATATATCTAAGAACTCGTTGGGCATAGTATTTAATTGTTAAATTATTTGATGGTACACCATCATGAAGAATGAACTCTCATTCTTCAATAAGAAAATAACTAGTCATTGGATGATCAGATATTTTTAAAAAATCACTAAAATGCTTCTTGTGACATTTCATCGTACGTATAAAATTGACTCGACACCATAAAAACTTTTTACGAAGCACAGATCCACAGTCATATCGTATTTTATATTCGTCCTTCCAGTTATATTGTTTACTAAGATCATAAAGTTTATATAAATGTGGCCACCTGGCTTTGTATTTCTTTCTCCAAATCTTGTTTCCATTGGAAATAACGCCAAACTTCTCGCAAACTCTTCTGAAGTTGCAAACGTCCGTGTGAATCAAACTCGGCAGACATAATATGTATTCTAATACCTCGTGTGGCAATAAATCTAGAGTTGGATTATTCATCGTCTTCGTCTACATCCATTTTCTACATCCATCACAAAAGAACATTTGAATAGAACACACGCCCAAAAAATCTTTGGGGAACATAACTGGAAACAAAATGAATACAAATTTAAATAATGTTCCAAGCATACACATCAATGCAAAGGTACTATATGAATGGTACCATATTTTTGCTGATTGTCCAAGCATGTCGGTCTATCCAGAGAACAATGAAATCACATATTTCCACATTTACCGGGATAAACCTGCAGGCCGGTTTCAGTGAGTTTATACATCCCTCTCCAGAGGGCATGTGAAACTCACAAACAGTAGTTTTTATTCAAAAATTATGAAACTGTCAGCATTATATCAAAAATTACAATTATATGTTTAATTTCTGCACCTTGTAAAATACACATGAAATGCTGAAAATGCTTTTTTCTGTTTATTTTATTGTAGTTTGATTTTGATCCACAATTGTAAAAAATAAACATATCAAATTTTAGAAACTTGCTGTAAATTATCTCAACTTACACCAATTAACATCTGCTTTGTGTGAAATTTCAGAGAAAAGTGTACTATATCTCAGGGTAGACTGTCAGTGCAGCCCAGCCTGACTAATTACTACTACTATTACTAATATCAATAAGCCATTCATTGTTTTATTGCTCTGTAAATGAAAACTTTCTTCCTACAGTCAAATTATAACGTTTTTTTTATAGTACCTGGAAGAACGTTTTCTTTATCATTTATTTAACAACTAGTTTTGTTAGATCTGATTAATTTTATTTTTTATTCACAGTTTAGCTGGCATGCTAGTAACTTCAGAGTCTCCAGCATGCTGGTTGCCCCCAGTTATATGTGGCATGCCAGTCAATCCATGAAAATACAGTACAAAATAGAGAATAATATAAATACATAAAATATAATACAATTAAAGAATAAAAAGTAAAACATATGCAGATCCATAAAATATAATAAAAATATATAGAGATGCAAAGAGAATACTTATATGCTCCCATACATTACCTCTTACTTCATGGTAATCTATGAGATTTTGACATTGATGCTATGGAAATCATAACAGGCCTTAAATGCTTTGGAGAGACTCATCACTCTCCACATCTTTTGTGTTTATGCACTTGAATTTTCTTAAAGACTTTTAGATTTCTAAGGTGTCAACCCATCTAATTCTGCACAATTATGGGTTGGTTGTATTAAGTGAGCTCCTTGTAAGCTGACATAGATATCAGGTTCCAATGTAAATGCCACTAACAAGGTAACCCAAAGTCTCATTTTTATGGTGAACTTGCATTCCTTTAGTTGAGTCCATAAGGATTGCAATGTAACTCCAACATACTCAAAATTTCTTGAATCTGTCATCCCTGATAGGAATGCTGTACACTCCAGAGATCGTATACTTGTCCATCCTTTCTGAGGAGCCTGTAAATGATTGGATTTCTTTGATAACAAATCCTGATGTTGTTCCTCATTACGTCTTGTGTACTTTTTGCAAATTTTTGTTGAAGTTTAAGACACAGAGAGTCTCTCCAATACATGGAAGACCTGTTACAACATTATCCAACTCAAATAACGATGGCCCACAATACTGTGACATTCCACAGCTTTTTGACTTCCCATACATCACAGGAGCATATCCTCTTTGCAACGATACATTTTTTTTACTTTTATTATATTTCATGGATCTGCATATATTTTACTTTTTATTCTAAATTGTAATTTCGTGTATTTATCTTATTCTCTATTCATTTGTATCACAAATATAAACATCTAAACCTGAGAGTTATTAAAGTCAAATAATTGCTAGAGTATATCGAGCTACATTAAAACTACTATTATTAACTAAATGCTAAGTAATTTAGAGACAGACATTACATGCCATCTCTTGCTAAATTTAATGATTTATTAAAATAGTAATTTAATTATATAGTAATTTAGCCCAATATAATCCAGCAATCATTTTGCTTTAATACATTTTTATCATTTATATAGTACATTTGTATTGCAGTGTATGCTTGGAACATTATTTAAATTTGTATTCATTTTGTTTCCATTACACATCATCTACCAAAAAATTATCATACACCATATTCCATTAGAAATATTCAAATTGTGCACAGCCTAATATTCTGTCCACTTTTTGTTTTTATAATGGAGTTGACCCTCTGACAAACTATATCATTCTTGTAGAGCTCTTGTCAGTATATTCTGCCATTTTGTCTTCAGTGCATCTGTTGGCTCTCATATTTGGATGTGTTGGTCTGGTCCAAATCCAGTGCTCTAATTCACCCAAAGATAGTTTGGTCAAGTTTAGATCAGGGCTCTGGAAAGTCCAATCCATGCATTAATCTCAATTTTCATGTTCCCATTGTCTAATAGAAACCACAACATGCATTTCACATTATTGTCTTAAAATATCCATTCCATAGAATTACCAGCATTTTAATATCCAGAAGTTTATTCAATGTTCAGATTGACAATGATCATAACTAGTGGGTCACAAATCTTACAGCAAAAAAGTCCCATACTATTAACTCCTTCTACTCCAGAGACATACCTGCATATGTTTTTTTTCTCAACTTGGCCAAAATACCATGGATATAAGCATTTTTTCTTTATTTATGCACATATTAGCCACTACACTTTGGTAATGTATTATTGTACAGATGTTAGAACTGTTGTCTGGTAACACAGACAACCTCATAATCTCAACTACTCCTGTTTTCTGGTCAATCACCAGAAAGCAGGAGTAGTTGAGGTTATGAAAACAAAATTATTTACTGATTTTAAAAACTCATGTTAAATGAGTCCTTCAAGTGTTTTGTGTGATTTTTTTAACAATATAAGTGAATTACTTTATGAAATTAGCAAAATTAAACTAAGGTATTCTTCATTTAGTCACTTGTCAGTAGTCAACAACAGCTACTATTAGGGTGTACAAAGACTTTTCAGTAGATATGATATTAATGCATATGCACTAACAGATTATTACAATTGTCAAATATTTTGAATAAAATATAACACTTACTTGTACTGTTAAAAGCATTTTCAACATTTTTAAAGTTCTCAGCATTTTTCTGATTTGAAAATGTCATGTTACTTAATGTAGGATGCACTTTCTTCTTTTTACTGTTTTCTCTGTTTACTCTTGTTGAATCTTCAAAATTGCAAATGGGTTGATTTTCAGCAAAGACATTTACAGGATGTTTGCTTGCATGATTTGATTTTACATCTGCTAAGCAGTTGCCCATAATCCTAATGAAATCAATTAAATTTCATAAAATTAAAAATATTAATATTCTGAAATTTTTATTCATTTATTCGTAAAATAAAATTTCTTCTAATAAATTTAAAAAACATTAATATGATAAATGTAAATGTTATCATTTTTAATTACAAGTATAGTAGAATCTGGTTTTAACAGATCACTCAGGCTGCCAAAAATCATCCATTGTTCTGAAAATTGATTATATTACAAAACCAGGAAATTATCCATTTTTTAACTCCCTATATATAAGAAATACCTGTACTTTAAATTATTCAGTCTATTCTTTATTCTATATAAAGATGTATGTTACAAGAATGTATTTATATTGTATGTGTACAACAAAGCTGATGAAAACTGTATATACTGTAAGCACAAAGCAGGTCAATTATGTATGCTCATTAGCACTTCACTTGACTTCACAATTTGTTTAAAAACTCATCCATCTCAGTTTGTTTTGATGCTACTTTTTTGCCTATTAAATACAACAACCACTTGATATTAGCAATATCATATACAACCTGTTTGTTTATGCTGAAACTCATCAGGAAAGTCTTCATGGCTTGGAAAGACTATGACCTTGCTTTGGGCCAGCATTAATGTTCACCAGGTGGCTTCTCAATCATATCAGCCTGCTGACTCTTTTCATACAATTCTTCAATTGTACATATCCCAAATGTAACAAGTGCATCATTGAACTCTACAAATTTCTGGAGACACCCAAATATTAGTTAGTTAATATTTGGGTAGTTTGTTACATAGGGAGTCACTGAAATTTTTTGTATTGTTTCCATTTTACATCATTTTTAATGGATGATAAAAATGATGTAAAATGGAAACAATACAAAAAATTTGTGCTTACTTAGTAAACTATAAACATGAAATTTACCAAATACATAGAATATATCTGTACACATTTTCTTCGGCACGTTGAATAAAGCTCTGCTTAAACACAGCTTTATACGAAATTTGTCTGTTGGACATGTTCACTTCACTCGCTATAGTTCAAAGATTATCAAACTGTTTTGCAACCAAAACAGTAGAACAAATGTATACCAGTCTATACTAATACTGTAATACACACAAGCAGCTGAGCGGAGTGAAGAGCAAACAATACGAACGAGGTTGCATTAAGTCAACTTTTTGCCCGATTCTAACCTGTACCCCAATTTTTGAGACCAGAGAAGTCCATACAAAAAAGGTGCACATTAGAATCGAGAAAACATAGTAATAATCTTAAATCATAATGGCCTCATAAGAGCAACTAAAATGAAGTGCAAATGCATGAAAATAAAATAGAATATAGGACTTTATGAAGCTATAAAATAAACAATTTAACAATAAAAAAAGATTATTAAACTATTTAATTAAACAATAAATAGTATACAAACATTCTACTTAATCAAATTTAAGAAGTACATTAATTATGAAAGAAAACTATAGTTTCATTTTATAAAATTACAACAGAATCTATCAGATTTTAAACATAATCAAACAAAACTCAACTTTATATTACATTATTACATTATTTAATAATGAAAATATTTCAACTTACTTTTAATATATATAAACTCTAATAAAATGAATAAATATATATTTTTAAAAAATCTTGATATTGAGAAATTTACTTTAGTTTTAAGAAAATAATGATAATATCGTACAAGGAACAGTAAAATCATTTGCAGAAGGGGAAGTTCCACAAGATTTGTGGAAACGTAACATTTCCTTCCTGTCAAATACAAATAAAAACCAAAAAAATAATTATACATGACATTATAAAGTGTTTTTAATTATCCAAGTGTAAATTTCAAAACTGTTTAAGTATAAAATTATTTTAAATTTTTATAAATATAATTTTTTCTTAAATATATTTTTGCCTGATTTAGCATTGTATGTGGGAAAAATTTTTAAACATCAATTTAATAACTTAAAATATAATAAATAAATAATAGGAAGATTTACATTAATGTATTTATACCAAAAAGCTGCACTTAATCATTTTAATTACTAACCAATTCTTTATTAATTTTATTACTGAATACAGAGATACTATCTGATAATTTAAACATTTTTAATTATCTATATCTATACCTGATTAAGTAGGGTAAAACAATGAATCATTTCATATAAAAATAATTTAATTAATATTAAGTATTTTAAAAAATCAGAAATAATAATAATAATATTAATTAATTTTAAATTCTTGAATTTTTAACGGTTTAAAATTATGCACGATGTACGAATCTCTGAACTCGAGCATATAAGTTAAACACTACGTTGTATAAAAACTCGGATAAATTCGTCTTTGTAGGCAAGTTAAGTTAACATAAGCCATCTACTTAAGTTTATACAATATGACTACTGACACATGTTATTGCATCCAAAAACACACCAACAACATTCAAATGCATTGGAATATGACCTGCAAGTCATGTTGAGCATGTAAAAGAGCATTAATTTCCATTGAGAGTAGTGAGAATGCTATCTAACATGAGTCTAATCACAATCATTTCATTTGATGATACAACAATAAGCAATAGATTAAATTTTCTACAACACAGTTGCAACCTGTGAAACTAAGGTAATCCATAAATTACAAGTTGTTCAAAAAAGGCAAATCTGTGCATACTGCAGTTTCAAGCAACAAGATATTGGCAAATGTTGTGTCATGTAAACCAACCTTAATGGTTACAGGGTGATGCTAAGTATTCCTGTCTAGATTAGCAAATCAGTCCTGAAAATCAGTCAAATATACGGACCACGTAACAGTTTGGATTAGATTCCTTGAGCTCTTTTGGGAGCATCAATGTCTGGCTCACAGTTAAGAATAGACTCTCCGAGCTATAAATATCTTTTTGGAAAATCTCCGGACCACGACTTTCAAAATCAGGAGGATGCAATCAATTGTGCAAACTGAGCACAAGGATCTTTTTATGTTTTAACATCTCTCTGTAATAATTAGTGCATAAACATTTATTTGACTACAACAAAATAAATCCAAATTGCTTTTCTTTTAGATGAAAATTTTCTAAAACATTTTTAAAACTTGTCAATTTCAGATTAAATCCATCATCTGGTCAGCTAAAACTACAAATTCAATTTTTGAATATTTTCAATCTAGAAAAAGCAATTTGATTGGATTTTACATTTGAGCAATTCCTTAATGAAATAAGACAATTTTTTGCATTATAGAAACAAACATAACTAGACATTCTCCTCTCTCCTTTAAAGGCTTTTATCTGTATATTAAAAAATCATTCAATAAATTACAAAAACTTACAATTAAAAACAGCAGATATATGCAGACAGAACTATTATATGAATCAGTTAAATATTTATCAATTTTTGATCATTTTATCACATTTTATTTTATCAAAATTAAACAAAAAAAAATTAAATAATTTTATCTACAATCAAATAAATACATTACTATATGCTCAGACAGAAATTTATCTAAAATATCTAATTTTTTAAAATAAATATTACAAAAAGGATATTAGTTACACAAATACATTAGTTACACAAATACAAATAAATAAATTCAAGTTAGGCATCAAGGAGGAGGCATTGAAATGAACCGATAAAGTTTCATTTGTGCAAACATAATGAAAACAGTAATAAGCAATTATCAAATTGTAGCAAAGGCACAATTTCTTGGGAAACAATTATATAATTTAAAGGAATCTTAAGTACTGTACATCTTGCCTGGATGCATGTGGCAATACAGTTGGACAAGGAGACATGCTATCCTGATTTTCTTCACAAATGTTGCAACTGCTGCTCCAGATTCCCAACACTTGTAGATAACCAAAGCTGGCATCTAATCTGGTCCCATAAAATGCTCAAGAGGCAACAAATTTGGGCATCAGGCGAGCTAAGAAACATGAAATGATAGAGACACTTCTGGGAAACTTGCATATGTGCAACTAAGCATTATCTTGCTGGAAAATGGCTATTTGCAGCCCTGCCATGAAAGAATACAGAACTTTCTGAATGCACTGCTATGCCATCAATATATCTTGCACTACCACTATCATATATGAGTTGGCTCCCAGCCAACATGTTAGCAGTGGGGAGTTTGAAGCAATTAACAGTGCTCCTCCATTCACTAACACAATGGAAGTCTGTTCCAAAACAAATCTATACAATAAGTTACAGAAATGTCACTAAGCATAGGACAATGATGTTAGGCTGAGGTAAACCTTACACTCAGCTCCTACAACTGAAAATTTTCATGCTTGTACAGGAATTTTGTTATGTTATAGTTTAGATGTGTCTAAGGACATAGTTCCTGATGTCAGGGATGAATTTCCTGGTAATATGATTCTCATCTGATCATCCCACTTATGCTGCCAAAGATTATTAAGTTCCTGCCAAAGCAAAGCATGAAGAATACAAACTGATAAGAGTAAAAATAAATGTTAACACAGGCTGTTAGTTGCAGTCTTGAGTAAGGAATATGCCCTCTTGTAAAGTACTATTTTTAGTATCTTAGGAAACCAACACTAAATGCGGTCGGTAAAACTTCCGTTAACCTAACGGGTACTTTATGCAGATTTGAGATTAGTTTGCCAGGCCTGGGCTTTTAAGCATGCACCGAAAAATTAGTAATAATAACGATAAATATCAAGCCAAAGTAAAAGTTCAAATATATTTAATTAGTAACTAGAATTTACTATGTACAAATGTCTATAATCCAAACAAAATTTATTAACGAAATTCAACAAGTCAACCCGACAATAAACTCGGCTACTTAGCTTAACTTAATATTAATTCCCCTTTGAAAATTCGACAAATCAAATACTTAGAAACTATGAACAAAATCTCTTACGAATTAAACGTCTATCCGTCACCTCACTATACGAAAAACCTATTTCCTCAATCCTTTCGATATCGTCAAATCGAACTCCTCTTTAACACCTTGGATCGTCCAATTATCAATCTGGACTTCTATCAGAAAACACTTCGCTTTCGAATTCGCCTCGCTCTGGAGATCACCTCGATTTGGAATTCACCTCGATTTGAAAATCACCTCTCTGGAAATTCACCTTGATTTGGAATTCACCTCTCTCTGGAATTCACCTCGATTTGGAAATCACCTCTTCCTTCTTCGGTTAACGTACGGGTTTTATGCTGTGAGGTGACGTCACACTTCAGCTGGGTTACTCCCCTTATTTACATACTTAGTTTGTTAACATTAATTTTTTTCCTGGCAGCTTTAATTTTCCGACAAAAGCTTATAAACCGTTTACAAAGTATTTATCATAATTTTCTGGGATGTTAAGACGGTTTAGTAAGTATTTCCTTACTAGTGAGTGTGGGGACCCCCCTCCATTTTTTTTCTGCGGACCGTTTACTTCCGCTGGGTAGCGCGAGTGCGCAAGATTTTTCCTATGGCACTTATTTTTTTTTCGTGAGTTGTTTTATCTTCTTTTTTCGTTACTAATAAGGGAGTGGTGGGGAACCTTTGTCCCAAATAAACATAAGCCCCAAACAAAATATAATAAAACGAAAACTAATAATAAAATAAAAATAACGCTCGGACTCAGTTCCTTACACTCTTGTTGCCAAGAAAGTCAACATGGACCTTGACCTAGTTTTTAAAGTAACAGTTGATGTTAGAGCTATCTATAACAGTATCAAGAATCATATGATGATGTGATGCAGGCTATTAGAGTTATATATAAAATAAATGGCAGAATGCTGTCAGTGAATATGGCAATGGATATAAGATTGATATAAGATCAATTGCACCAGATTGCAAACCATGCCATTATAAGTGGCTAAGAGTTTTGCCTGAAAAATGGAGCAACTTTGGTCAAAAATATAGAATTGAAAGTGAAATTTAAGAATAAGAAAAATGGAATTTGGTTGTTCGTTCAAGGATCACAAATGCACAGTCAACAGCAGAAACAGATTTAGAACAAAAACTGCAAGCTCATAGCAAATAAAGCAGATGTTGAGGTACTAATGACAAGACACACAGCAGTGTCTGTGCAAATTTGCATTTATTAGTTGTCTGCCAATGATATTAAAAGAGAGCCTTCTATAGAGAGGCTTTCACCTGATTCTGGATGATGGATGTTGTGACCTTCCTTGTTGCACTATACCACAAAAGGGTGCTAAGAAGGGAAATAAGAACATACCTGTCTGTTTTGGTCATCACCCAGTCAGGTATATTATGGATCAAATAAACACAATTGTTAACAACCACTCACCACACCTGGATATAATTACTGACGTATACTGAACCAATTACAATGTGTAGATGATGTAAAACATAATAATTATATATGCTCATTGATAAAAAAGTTATGTATCCAGATAGAATTGTTTGATTACTGCAAAACTTTGCATACAGCTATCTCCCAGACAGGTATGTAAATGGTTGTAGTTGTGGACTGATTGCATGCCAGGTAATAATAGTGGTGTCTTAAAATTGCTACCCCAGTATCATATAAAAAGGCTTTCAGAGTCTCACTGTGTTTAAAATTATCAGTGTGCCTGTTATTTGAAGATCTTCGAATGCCAGATATGTCTATGTGATGTAGTCAAAAATCTTAAGGAGAATTAACGGAGTTAGAGAAAAGCTGTATCATTGGGCTGAGGGAAGCAGGATGGCCATTATACTAAACTTTTATCATTCGGGGCATTTTGATCTGAACACAGAAATGTTGAGAGCAGTGGATATGTGGAACACACATACACAGTAGGCAAGTTCTACACATTCAAGAAAGACCAGCAGGAGAGGTGATTATCTGATCATGAGATAAGCATGAACAGCACAATGGAGTTTTTGTCCACTTTTGTATTGAGCATTCTGATATAAAACTACTGGTTAATTAACAATTGTCTTTATTGATATATACCAAACCAATTATGGTGTGTAGATGACAAAAAAAACAAACATTTTTTAACTCCTCCTGAGTCCTTCATCAGGTTTTTTAATGATTCTTCAATGGTTCTCGTTTTGGAATAAAATTCAAACAAGTTTGAATATAAGTTCAAAAATTCTTACAACCACGTCGTGCCAGCGCAGAGTCGCCCTACCGGGACTCAATGTAGAGCTAAGCCGCATTGTCAATCAACTCTTGCAAGGCCATTGACAAAACCATTTCCTCTTATTATTTATGCATGTAGATGTAAAACTGGATTTAAAAATGTGCATAGCCTCCAACCATCTAAAGTATTCCATGGGAGGGCACAGCGAGGATGAGTTTGACCCAGTTAAAGTCCACTACTATGTCTGGATCTGTTGCATACATAGAGAGGGCTGTGGTGGTTCTTGCACGATGTTGTAATCTGATCCCTATGGAGCGCTTAGTTCACCCTATATATACCAGTCTCTCTCTCATCTGTTGACCCTTATAGGGACACTATATATGTAGGGGGTCTGTTTGGGTTGGGAGGATCCTTCCCATTACACCATTACATAGCATGTCAAAAATAGTTGGTCACCTCCTGTAAGCGAGACACACCTGGCATTTCTGGCACATAAAGACCTTAAGTACAGGTTAAAGGTGATAGGGACCCGGTCTACATCATCAGATTGATTATCGCTCGGCGGGTCAACTCTAAGGGTGTGTCCTGAGTGCATTCACAGATAACGTTCTATCAGCCCATGCGTAACATTACGATAACTGTGTGCTATGGCTATGAGCTCTATAAATGCTAATTCAGCATTGAGAGCCTGGGGATTGGAAGAATGTGTAAAGGCTCTTCTGATTAATGCCTCGTATGCCACAATCTTGTACAAAAATGAATTACATGACCCCACCAGTATGTACGATGACATGTATCCCAGTTTACTGTAAACTGAGGTGTAGATACTAACCGCTCCACTCTAATATTTATGTCCAAGAAGTGCACCACCGAAAGGCTAGATAGTTCTACTTCTAGGATCAACCCTGTAGGGATTATTATTTATACTATTGATAAACGCAGTCAGATCCAGAACTGTCTTCCAGAAAATAATGATGTCATCAATATACCTCCTACATAACAGGATGTTGGGGAGGAACTGAGGAAAGACGTTGTTCTCCAACTGTTGTACCACCATTTCACAAAGGTCGCAAAGATACAGGGTTACCCATGGGGACTCCTTTTCCTTGAGTGTAGATGTTGCCATTAAACTGCAAAACCGAACTGAAATACTGTTGCTAGCCCAGTAGAGCTCATAACATAATTGAAAGAGGTCACCTCCCCCAGTACATCATGGTCTTGGACTTTAAAGTCTCTCTACCTATCTACTCAGATCCCTCCTTCCTTTTGTGCACTCAGTGACATCCTATTTCACGTTGTCGAGGATGAATCATTAGACCACTTAGTGCTGGAGATAACACACTTAATTTGTTATAATTCGGTTTTCCAGTTCAACGGTGACATCTACACTCAAGGAAAAGGAATCCCCATGGGTAGCCCTGTATCAGGGGACCTTTGTGAAATGGTAGTATGACAGTTGGAGAACAAGGTTCTTCCTCAGTTCCTCCCCAACATCCTGTTATATAGGAAGTATATTGATGACATTATTATTTTCTGGAAGACAGTTCTGGATCTGACTGTGTTTATCAATACTGTCAATAATAATCACTACAGAGTTGATCCTGGAAGTAGAACTATCTAGCCCAGTGGTTCTCAACCTTTTTTTTATCACGGCACACTTTTAGTACTTTAAAAATTTGGCGGCGCACTAACAATAAGATAAATTGTAAAAAATTTTACTTGGTTAATTGAGGGATATACAGTACTTATAATATATTTTGTAAAAATAGCATGCAATAATAATTTTCAATGAAATATAAAATGAAATTGCAAAGTAAACAAAATGCTTATTTAATGATAAATTATAAATTACATTTAATGCGAAATTTGAGCTTGGTGTTTTTTGATAACTTCATTCATATTTGGGCGTAAAAATGATAACGCTACTCTCATTTCATGATGCAGATTTAAAAGACTGGATCTCTTTCTTGTTTTTGTTGGTCAAAGCCGAAAATCCAAGTTGGCACAAATAAGATGTGGAAAATTGTAATAACACACTTAAAGCTTTTTGTGATATTGTCGGATAATTGTATCTAAGATTAATCCAGAACGAATTAGTTGATTCTTCTGAATGTTTTGAAATTAAATCTCGGTTATTACACACCGAAATCAATTCTTCCTCTTTTTTCAAAGTTAACTAATACCCCAACGTGTCATTTATCACAAATGAATTTCGAATTCAATCAAATTTTTTTATGTTTAAATTTGGAAAGTAATGAACAATTCTTTGCTCAAATATTGTCAAATGATCAATAACTATTTTATGAATTATTTTATAGCAGTCTTTTGGAACTGACTCAAATTTTTCTAAACTATCTTCTTGTGCCTTATTCTTCCATAAAGTAATTTTTTTTTAAATCCCAACAATTTATTGGTGGAGTTTAAAACATTTTCATTTGGTCCTTGCATATTTGTATTTATGTTATTAAAAATAACAAAATATCAGATAAGTATGCTAGCTTAGCACACCATATTTTGTCATCCAACAAATCAACAAAATCATTATCATCTTGTTCAAAAAATAACTTTATCTCGTCTTTTAATTCAAGTACGTGAGATAAAACCTTCCCTCTGGACAACCACATAACTTCCGTGTGCAATAACAATGATTCGTATTTAGACTCCACAGCCTGGCATAGTTGATTAAATAGGCAACTTTGCAATGGTCTTAATTTTATATAATTAATCATTTTAACACATTGTTCCAGCACTATTTTCAATTCTGATGGTAATTGTTTTGTAACGAGTGTTTCCTGATGCAAAAAACAATGGGTAACTAACATATCTGCATTATGTTCCCTTACATGTGCTAAAAATCCTTTTATAGATCCAGTCATAGCCGGAGCACCATCTGTGCAAATGCCAATGCACATATTCCACGAAACATTAATTTCTTGTAAATACGAATTAATAACATTGAAAATATGTGTTCCTGTTGTAAAATCAGATAATTCACGACAACATAAAAATTGATTAATTATATCATTCTCGTGAATGAATCGAACGAATGCAATTAAGTGTGCTTTTCCCGTAATATCAGTTGTTTCATCAATTTGTAGTGCAAAAGTGGAATTTGCAAGAATTTTACTAGTATTTTCTTCAATATTTCGGGACAAGTCTATAATCCTGCAATGAATTGTGTCATTTGAAAGTGATATTTTACAAATGTCAGTTTCTGCTGATTCACCTATCATTCTTTTTACAATTTTACGGCAAGCAGGTAATATAATTTCTTCAGCCAAATTATGAGGTTTTAATTTAAGAGCAATTAATTCAGCCACTTCATAAGAAGCTATCTGAGCTTTTCCAGACACACTAAATTGTTTTTCAAAAACCTTTACTTGTTTGGATCTTGCAGATAATGATTTCTGAAAGTAGCTTTTGTCTAATGATGAACAACTTCACACCGAGTGTATAAAAAATGTTACTCACAAAAAACCCGTAACCGGTGCGTAACATACAATATCAGTCACTACAAACGTTTTCAAAACCCCTTCTGGGTTCTTCTTCAGGTTAAAAAATTGACTGAAATGTTTTTTGAAGATGAAAAAAGGAACCAAATTTTTAAAATAACATTCAGCCACATGTAAAATTTCCACGTTCGATGCTGTTCAGCACGTGATTTGGTTCCTTTTTTCATCTTCAAAAATCGTTTCAGTCAATTTTTTAACCTGAAGGACCCAGGAGGGGTTTTGAAAACGTTCATAGTGACTGATATTGTACGTTACGCACCGGTTACAGTTTTTCGTGAGTAACATTTTGTAGTTTTTGTCTTTTGATGCAAGCGACGTTGGAGCTTGCTAGGAACCATAGCACTGTTTGACAATTTCAGCCACATACCACACACTTGGGAACAGTTTGATCATTTTCCGTTGTAGATGTAAATCCAAATTTTAAGAAGTCATCATTATACTTACGATGAATATTGCAATTTTTGGCAAAGACTGGGCTCAGGCTCATTAGCCTGATCGCTAACATCATTATCATTGTTAAACTTTCTTTTTTTTATCCATTTATCCATTTTAAGAGGTTCTTTTAAAATAAAAATAATTTTGTTAAAAAATTATTAAAAACGACATATCGTATATTACTTTGAATCCATTTTAATTAAATTTGACAACACAATATTGTGGTATTGCCCCAGAACTGTAATAGTCATGTGCATCAGTTCAGTCAGTCCCTGCTAGAGGTGCATTTAAAAATTGTAACTGGTAACACCATGGTAACATTCAGAATCATATGATGATGATGATTCGACAAGTTCATCAAAAAAGAAAATGAACTTGTAGAATTTTTTAACAAGTATCGGAAAAAATTATCTTTGTTTAGTTTATATTGTGAAATCGATAATTTTGTATCATTTGCTGGCCATTTTCCATTCTGTCTTGCCTCATCTGAAATTTGGGAAGACATGGTTTTCTGATTTTAGTCGCTTTGAGTCGCAGAAACAAAATGTTTTATTTTCTATAAATTTTTAAAATTACGGCCACATTTGTCAGACGATATAATGTGTCTGCCATCTTGTACTTTAATAGAACCGCTATATCCACTTTGTCATCACAGTTAATTCAGTAAGTACCACAGGACAACCGGTGACATCATAACAGTGATTTTTAAACACGGTTATTTAGGTCACATTTTCTAAACGCCTTGATACCTACAGGCTGTTACCAACAACACAGGTTACAATTTCCAAATGCTCCATAAGAAGGTAGAACCGATTGAACTACTTGTCTGATGTCATTTATGTATGGATATTCGCAGTGGCGGCACACTTCAGAAATCTCGCAGCACACTAAAGTGCTGCGGCACAGTGGTCAGGAACCATTGATCTGGTCCTTCGGAGGTGCACTTCTTGGACATAAATATTAGAGTGGAGCGGTTAGTATCTACACCTCAGTTTACCGTAAACTGGAATCCATGTCATCATACATACCTGTGGAGTCGTGAGATTCGTTTTTGTACTAGATTGCGATGTACATGGGATTAATCAGAAGAGCCTTAACACATTCTTCCAATCCCTCTCGATGCCGAATTAGCATTTATAGAGTGCCTAGCCACAGCACACAGTTATCGAAACGTTACACATAGGCTGATAGAACATTATCTGTAAATGCACCATTGAAGAATCATTAAAAAACCTGATGAAGGACTCAGGAGGAGTTAAAAAATGTTTGTTTTTTTTGTCATCTACACACCATAATTGGTTTGGTATATATCAATAAAGACAATTGTTAATTAACCAGTAGTTTTATATCAGAATGCTCAATACAAAAGTGGACAAAAACTCCATTGTGCTGTTCATGCTTATCTCATGATCAGATAATCACCTCTCCTGCTGGTCTTTCTTGAATGTGTAGAACTTGCCTACTGTGTATGTGTGTTCCACATATCCACTGCTCTCAACATTTCTGTGTTCAGATCAAAATGCCCCGAATGATAAAAGTTTAGTATAATGGCCATCCTGCTTCCCTCAGCCCAATGATACAGCTTTTCTCTAACTCCGTTAATTCTCCTTAAGATTTTTGACTACATCACATAGACATATCTGGCATTCGAAGATCTTCAAATAACAGGCACACTGATAATTTTAAACACAGTGAGACTCTGAAAGCCTTTTTATATGATACTGGGGTAGCAATTTTAAGACACCACTATTATTACCTGGCATGCAATCAGTCCACAACTACAACCATTTACATACCTGTCTGGGAGATAGCTGTATGCAAAGTTTTGCAGTAATCAAACAATTCTATCTGGATACATAACATTTTTATCAATGAGCATATATAATTAATATGAAGTGTTAGAATCAACAAACATGAACAACTGAAGTATTTCTAACATTAAAAGAACATATTTCTAAGATTTACCATCTGTTTTTGGGCACATACTAGTCTAAAAATTTCTGGTCGGTTAATGTGAACCTAGTATACAAAATGGCGGCACTTCCGGTAACCTCAATGGCAAGTGTTTTTAGAAAAGAAATGTAGATGGCGCTGATAGTAATGATGCCTTCGTATGCAAATATCCATCAAAAAATTCCGTTCTGAAAACATGAGAAATAATGTGAATTTCGAATTTTGGTTACCATGTAGACGGATTATGCACGTTGTTAATTTTTTAAAGGTGTCTGTGTTTTTTAAAGTTTGTACAATTTACTCGAAGTTAAAGTTATTGAGGAGGAAAGTTTGTCAATGGTAATTAACATGTCAAACATGTCCTTAATGTGTTTAATGTGTGTTAAATGTCATAAAAGTGTACAAGTGAGATAAAAAATTTGTAAATGGTTTATATGTGGTTCAAATGTACGTTTAAAGCGTGCAAATGTGTGTTAAACGTGATAAATTTGTCATAACCAAGGATATGTAATAGTGATTTCCAACGCCGAAAGACAACGTGAATGACACATGGAAGGCTAGGTGGTCGTGGATCGCAGGTGCCACCCTCTATGGAGATGCTGCGTATCGTAGATGAAAAGGCGAGAGATGTGAATCATAAGGCTTCAGTTCTTAAGAGGAGTAAAGTTTATGTACAATACAGGCAAATTTTGTTCGAACCACTGATGTATAGAATCTCGCAATTCACTTCGTCCATACATCGTTTGAATTTATAGGTAGTATGTTGACTTTTTATTTTTTGTTTCTGGTCCAAGAGTAGGAAAAGCAACCAAAAGCAGGGGAAAAAGTAAGTAGCAAATTTTGTTTTAAAAATGTTTTAGTTTTAAAAAAGTTTAAATATAGGCGTGTTTAGGTTATTGTCGACGGTTGCCATCTTGTTTGCACATTTGCATGTGCAAACAAGATGGCGACCGGAAGCGCCACCATTTTGTATACCTAGGGTAACATTAACCTTCTGGTCTAAGTGCAACATTCTGGTATGCCATTAGAATAGGCATTAGAGCATATTAAAATACTGAATAAATTAATCAATTAAAAGATTTTCCTACCTTATTATCAGAGAGCTTCAAAAATAAAATCTTTGTTTTCTATAAACAGTAGTATGATACAAATTCTCATCAATTAAATACTGTATATTGCTTTAAATAACAGTAAAATTTATCAGTTTATATCAACATCTTTAAACTTGATTTATTAGTTAAACCAAACAAATTATTAATTAAATTAAACCTTCCTAAACCTAAAATCCTTTAATAAAACAAAGTGCCAAATTGGCACTTTGTTTTATTAAAGAAAACTTGTCAAAATTTTGGGAATTCTGTTGTCTAATTCCTCATCCTTTAGGTTATAACTAGTAATATTATGGTCTTTCGATTAGTATTAATTAGATAACTTGGTTAATTTTTCACTTGGGTACATACTAAATTACAGAAATTTAATTAGATAAATAAAAAGTATTGAATTACATTTTCCAATTCCAAAAAGTAATCCGTATCTAATAAAAATGATAATGTGATAATGATAAAACTGAAATAACAGAAAGAATATAAATTATATCACATTATAAATATGTCAGTTTGCTTTTAAACATATTAATTAGTAATATTTGATATTTTATATTAGGATGCAATCACATTTCTTAACTCCTCTCAACGCATGCATTGCTTGGTAAAGCAGTTTTAAGTAATATAGTCAGATAAACAAGCTAATGACAGTTCATTTCATATGAAATATTCAACTGTATTATAGCCACTTTCCAGACAATGAACCCAATATGATTTGCTTCACTTGTCATGCTTTCTTATATTTTTTTTAGGTTAATGTTACCCTAGGTATCGAGATGGCGGCTTGTCTCCAATCCCAGCAATCAGAAGAAAGAAAACAGTGGGGATGAAACAGTGGGGACGTTCTAACCTAACCTAACCTAACCTATTCTAATAATTATGGTAATTTATTAGAATAGGTTAGGTTAGGTTAGGTTAGAACATGCATCCCCACTGTTTCTTTGCTTTTGTTTTTCTGAAATCGGAGACAAGCCGCCATCTCGATACCTAGGGTAACATTAACCTTTTTTTAATATAAAGCCAATTTAAAGAGGCCAGTAATAGAATACAAAATCAGTTGGAAATGTGATTACCTATTTCAGTTTTCATATAAGAACTCAAACAGAATATCACAATAAAAGAAAATTGGAATAATTTTTGGCTGCAAACAATTCTGCTGTAGACAATCACCTAAGTTCTCACATACAAAGAAAACAGGTATACTATAGATTACTATCTATGAAATTTTGGGACTTTGAGTATATATCTGAACTGACGGGACCGAGACGAGTTCAACGATACCCTACTTTTGGATTGGAGACGAAAAATAAAAAAGTTATCATACTTTTTCACTTACCATACTTTTTTAATGCTCTCATGAAGACGGCACCATAGTTGCTAGTACTGCCATCTTGCGGTAAAGTCTGCAAACCGTGACGTCGAACTACGGTCATCTCCAGTAGGGTTAAACACGCGATACGAGAACGGAAAGAGCGACGCGACTTCCGATCATCGTGCGATCGCCATTTCGGTTAATGTTACTTATGGCAGCGAACATGGCGGCCCGACTGACCTCTCGTATGGACGCCACCACACGCCACCATGTGCTAAACTATTGATCGATTCACGGTAGTTCTTGAACAAAGTAAAAAAGGGGGAAAACGTCTACTAAAGGCAATTTTAACGGCAAGCGACGGGACTCCCGATTGCGATAGCGAGGCCGACTTAGCAGAGAGCGACGCGACTCCCTATCATCGCGCGATCGCCGAAAAAAGTATGATAACTTTTTTATTTTTCGTCTCCGGTCCAAAAGTAGGGTATTGTTGAACTCGTCTCGGTCCCCTCAGTTCAGATATATACTCAAAGTCCTGAAATTCCATAGATAGTAATCTATAGTATCCCCAAGAAAACATTGTTCAATATTATTTCTCGTATATTTTCTCACTTCACTCTAGCTTTGATAACAATTTCCATAATTAAAGCAATGTTTTTGATAATTACATATCACTACAGCTGTAAAAAAATCTAAGCTATAATTCATGAAATCATAAAACAATTTTAAGTTACTGTTCACTTACCTTGTATCACAATCTCCTTCATCAAAATAATATATTGATGCTTCAGTTAATTGTACAGTACATCAAATTCCTCAAGTTCATTTTTTTAATATATCACTTCTGTCTCAAGACTGCCATTTCTAGTGAAGAGTTTATACTCAGCATCAGCATCTTACATCAATTAGTTTACACTTTCAACATAAACTCTGATAAATCAGAGCTTACTCATATTGAAAAGAGCACTTGTGCAGGGTTCTCCACTGAAGTTCAGTGCACAGTTCTGCATTAATCTATCAAAACATCATCAAATTGTCAACCAGTCAATAGTGGCCCGAATGCTTAATGAATGCAGGAACAGAGAATTATCGGGCATAAAATGCTGACAAATTTAGGAAACTAGTTTTACCAGAAGGAAAGCTGTTAGATTGAATGAGACTAAATTGGTCTTTGTACCAAATTTGAACAAAGAGGGTAGCAGGATCATTCTATGCATCAAATCTGTCTGATAATCAGAGAGAACCAATTTAGTGAAAAAATTCAGAAGGCAATATAGCTTTACAACTGGGTGTTTGTGGGATCTAAGGGCAAGGACAATCTACCTAATTTCAGCAGCAATCGAAAAAATCCAGCAATGGCTTGCACAACTTTCCCAGCTATTATGAGATTTTATTTAAGAAATAACTTCTATATTATCAATCGTAAAAAAATAAAATTGTCTGTGGCACCATCTGTTACAAGATTTTGTTATAAAAATACCTTTTAAATTATTAATTTTTATATGACAAAAATCTTAGTTTTGAGGATAATGATAAGTTTTATAAAAAATTGCGAATGCCAATAGAATAAAACCTTCGTTAAGTCCGACCCCTCAAGACAAGGCACGACCCCATGCTAGCTTTCCACTGCCTCGGTCTTTAGCCATCAAAATTTAATAGCATAAATGCCCCTTATATAGAAGTTACCATGTAAAATTTCAATTCTTAATCTTTACTGCATCCTGAGTTATTAAACAAAATAGACACAAACACACAAAGATGGAATTTTTTTCCATTTTTGAGTTCAGGGGTCTTAAAACATGGAGATTTGCATATTTGATATTCTACTTTCCCTTGTTATGAATAGATAACCACCAGAAAAGTAAAATGACAAGATCAAGCAAAGCTTATCCACCATTTGCTTTCTATTAATCTGTTTGAGTTTATTTCCCAAACAAAACAGAAAAAGAAATGATCAATATGTCCAATGCCTACAGAGGGGCCAAGAATAGATATAATAAAGTGTGCAAAAAAAAAAAAATGTTTTGTAAATGAAGTTGCTATTCTACTAGGAAGGTAGAGAAAGCTACCTGTCCAAACAGAAGTTTGGTCCCTTATCTTGAATATATCTCTTTCAGGCTTTCTTTGAGTGTTGCTGCATTAAAGTATAAATCTAAAATCTTAACACCAGCACTTACAGTGATGCAAGAGAAAGTACACGGAAAGAACACAGATCCATCAATCAATAGAAACATTTCCACTCGTCGACGACAGCTCCATCACGTGCACGACACGAAGGCGACATCATCGTACGCACGAGCTGCAAATTTACGGTCGAGAGACTAAGTTACTAAGCAAAGAATACCCGGAAATAGCAAAGCCCCGAAGTACCACACTTCGGGACTTTGCCATTTCTGGCGCGTTAAAACTAAAATAAAAAGTAGCACGGAGAGAGAGAGCATCCCCGTCCGACTCCCTTTCCGAGGAAAAAGGGGTAGGCAAAACAATCGTTAATTCTAACTCGGCAACGAGCCCGAAAATACATAATTTTGGTAGTACTACGATTTTTGTGTCACTCATCCCCGATAGTAAATATATATAAATCATACTGTATATATATATATATATATATATATATATATATATATGTAGTGATTTAAAAGTCCATTGTAGGGAGGTTGCTTAAAATGAAGTTAGCAATACTGGTCATTTCCATCACGAGGCTCATTTCGTGCATTACAAGAGTACAAACAGCAATCAACTCTTAAAACATCCAAGATGAAAAACTGCTCAAACATGTATTGGTTTTCCTAGTAACAATGTTGTGTCCTGACGCAACTATTCTTTCAACAGTTGCTAGCCAGAGAGGTAACGATAAAAAAGTTTTTCAACATTTCGTTGATTCTGTCTGAGCCTTATCTCCTGTATAAAGCTGCAGTCTCTTCCACGATATATCAAAAACGGCCACTAGGCGCCACCTAGCTATTGTTTAAATTAACAATAAATTCACTATATTATTATTAGATGCGGTTTTTTGCGTTTTTGACTGCGTTTAGTAGGGTACGCCATGAGAAATTCATTATATTATTATTTTTAATAGGTGGTTGTCTCTTTAATCTGAAAACATTCGGTAGACTAACTTACAGCTAAACAGGCTTAAAACTTTTTTATTGGTTCTTCATCAAATGCATTTCGGACCAGTTTTATAGTCCTGGTCCCTCATCAGTGCTACAGGAAACCAAAGGTTTTTTATTAATATGGGTGACGCGAGTGCGTACATAATAAGATTTACAAAAAATTCCTTAAAGAACATTTTTAACTAAATACATTCCAACAGTGGTATTATGTAATAGAGGGCGCAACAGACTAATAGCTTTATGTGTGGCACCCTACTGTGAACGTTCTAGTATTGTAAAAAGCGCAATGCTTTCCGAACAGCCTTAAAGATATATTTATAGAACTAAAATTTGATGTAAAATGTTTGTAATACATCCGGAAAAAATAGTTAGTAAGTACGTATTTACTTTTAGAAAACTCTATATTAGTTACACAGATCTTTGTAAAAAATTTTTTTATATAAGAAAACTTTATAATTATAGTACTACTGTAAGTACACGGGAAAATAGGAATTAAAAACGAATATGAAAACAGATACCAGTGAGAAATGTATAGTTAATAAGGAGGATACGAAGAACTAAAAAGGTATAAAAAATGTATTTAGTTAAAAATGTTCTTTAAGGAATTTTTTGTAAATCTTATTATGTACGCACTCGCGTCACCCATGTTAATAAAAAACCTTTGGTTTCCTGTAGCACTGATGAGGGACCAGGACTCATAAAACTGGTCCGAAATGCATTTGATGAAGAACCAATAAAAAGTTTTAAGCCTGTTTAGCTGTAAGTTAGTCTACCGAATGTTTTCGGATTAAAGAGACAACCACCTATTAAACATATATACAGCTACTAAACAAATTTAATTAAAATTATTATTTTTATTTGTAATATGAAATTATTTATACCACGGAATGACACCGCTGCTGCTAGAACGCCCAGTAGGGGGCGTCCCGAGCTACTAACTAGTACAAACGGATTTTTCATCTAACGTTTAACCACGTGGCCAACATTTCTGTTTACTAGTCGGTACAACTATAGACCAACAAAATGTACGAAACATCGATAATAAGCACGTGGTAGCAACAAGTTGCCATCTCATCACCAGTGACTACTACGAAATTTGTAATTTACAAATTCCGAAATAAATTTATAATTTTTCAAATTAACTCAAAAATTATTATTTTACATATATAAAAATTGATATAAATATTAAATGTTTTTTTTTGTCTCTTGAACACTATATAATGCAAATACCCGAAATACTTGGCAGTTTTCATCTTTGAGTTTATTCAATTCAGTTGAACAATCGAACAATTACCGACACGGTTTCAAGATTATTAAAACTAAATGTTTTCATAAAAAGTTCACACGAAGCAATTGTACGTTTTTGCTGTAATAGATAACAGTAATTTCGTGCAGTTTTATTCTTAGATAATTTGCTGAAATAAATTAAGAAAAAACGAAGATTTTATGATTGTTCATTTAAAATACTAAACAAACAGAACTTATTCTAAATAGATGAGGGACCTGGATCGAATCGGGACGGGTCGAAAAATCCCCAGGCAATTTTTCGGGCTGGTCCGTCAGGATATGTCGGGCCCCCGTCCCTCACCACCCGGCCGCCCCGTTGTGGGCCTAGGCCGAACCCATAATGGGCTTGCTAAAAAAAGACCTTCTTAGCGCCCACAGGGTGGAAAGAGTTTAAAAAAACCACACCGGTCCTATGCGCGCTACATCAAAGGTCTTTTACCATAATAATGGAATTAAATTAAACACAATAACCATTTAAAGTTTTTCAGAAAATCTTCGATAGTTTCTTTTTTATTTCTAGAATAAATCATCATTCCTTAAACAAATTCTAAAACTGAAATAACGATTCATTCTAGAGTTCACTGGGAAACTTACACGTGTAGGCCTAGAAATTAATTAAAAGTCATTTCAAACTGAACATACTGCGCGTGTGATAATAAAAGGTAGAACATCTAGGCAGTAAAAATCATATAAATAGTTATAAAAACCATAAAGGTTAAGTTATAAATATTTATATGATATTTTTTTGTTTTGATATCCTAGCTCTAGCTCTAGCGATAAGTTATACAAACAACACGTACTGTATGTCAAACAAAGTCACGGTAGTAAAGATGATGGCTCGCAATACAAAGCGGCGTTACTTTCTGGTCCACCGGAAATAGGCAAGACAACTTCGGCTCATTTAGTCTGTAAAGAGTGCTGTCATGATTATATAGAAATGAATGCTTCTGATACCAGATCAAAGAAAAGCTTGAAAGCAGAAGTAATGGAAATATTAGGCAACAAGACACTAAATAATTTTGTTACCGTTCTGTCAGTGACAAAAAAATATCTTCGCAGCATGCCATTATCGTGGACGAAGTGGACGGTATGGCAGGCAACGAAGATCGAGGAGGAATTCAAGAATTAATAGCATTAATAAAATCAAGCCAAATTCCAATTATCTGTACATGTAACGATAGGTCTAGTCCTAAGATACATTCTTTCGCAAACTATTGTTTTGACTCGAGATTTGTGAGACCTAAAGTTGAACAAATAAAATCTGCAATAATGTTAATTGCATTCAAGGAGAAGATTCAAATTGCGGCAAATATTTTGCAAGATACGATTGTTGCTTCTAATCAAGACATTAGACAAGTTGTTCGTAATCTTTCACTTTGGTGTGCTAAAATGCATTTGACTGCAACCAGGCAAAAGGAGACTTTGGCTAAGAGACTAAAAATATAAAATTAGGTCCTTTTGATGTTTTAAGAAAAATTTTCACGTATGGTGAAACAAAAAATACGCCAATTCACGAAAAATCTGATATATTTTTCAATGATTATTCTCTAATTCCATTGTTTGTTCAAGAAAATCATATTAATGTTCAGCCTGCAGAAGCTAAAGGAAATGTAATCTCCGTCACAAATGCTATTCGCCATACCACTTAATAATTGTACAATTATTAAGTGGTACGGCGGATAGCATTTGTGACAGAGATTTGGTAGAGAAGTAAATCCGAAATTCGAATAGAGGGGGTGCAGTCACGTGATATAACGTCATCGCACCGTCCAATAAAACAATCGTCCGCCATATTGGTTGCTGATTTCACGTTACCCTGCTTGATCACTTTATTACGTCAACGCGTAAGAAAGAAATTTTACTGGCTTTGCAGCCGATTTAAAAGGTAATGATTTGATAAAATATAAAGAGATTTGGATAGAATTATCTTCTTTTATAGAATTGGATCCATAAGAAATGAAACAGACGGATTTTTCATCCAACGATTTAACCACGTGGCCAACTATAGAACGTGGAGACAGTAAATTATTTGGAAACTCCTTTACACAAAAACTCCTGATCAGCCAATTGCAGGATGTATTAGTCTGGAATTGCTATTTATGTTAAGATGGTCTTGATAGATATTTGTGTTTATACTGTATAGGTGTATGTAGGCTGATGAGAAGTTTTTGTGCCCGAAATGCATTCTACTAAAAATTTGATTGTGGTTAATTAAAGGCTAATTTTTGTAAAAATTTAGTCTGTTTTGCTCCAGTCAGTCCCTGATGTGATAAGCCCTCCAATTTATTAGGCTAATTTATTTAATCTTAATAATAGAGATTTGCGCAACACAAAACCATAGTGATAAAAGAAAAAATGTAATGGTAATTATAAATACAACTTGACTTAAAATGTGACTAAATATAAAATTACATTCATCTTTATATTAACGCAGTTATGTTATGAGTAATGGAAGTCTCGCATGAAGATTAGTGATGTAACGAATAGTATATTCGACTAGGAAAGTGGCCGAATACCGAATATTTGGCCAAACTATTCGGCTCGATTAACGCAAGTACAAAAATTGGCGCGCAAAAATTATGGCAAGGATCGCGCACCCTGCTCTCTATTGGCCCACTGTCACTACGATTTTTTCTTCCAGTAGGTCTAAATTATTTAAATTAATTAATTAAATTATAATTATTAAAGTTAATATGAGATAGAGCCTAACGTCTACCTCTAGGGCCAAATTGGTTTATAATTTATGTAATAGCCGTAAATAGCCCGCTACGATTCGGCAGTTGTTGGTATTTAGATGTAAGTTATAACTTATAAGTTATTTTATTTGCAATCGATCTTTTTAACTCTTTAATTAAGCACTAAAATTTTGTTTTTACTACGTATTTGTAGACCGAATAGTGCCCTAAGGATATACTTTAGTGGGGACGTATGGTCTAGTTTCTGCCCAGTTGTGGAACAGTTCAAATATATTATTGGGGGTTTTCTATTTGTGAAGTTTTGTGATATTTTGTCGCTATTGTTTTTGTCAATATTTTTAAAATTAACATGATTTCAAATGTTATCTTTTGCATATAATGAAAAATGCTCGTTCTTTGTTTTATATATAAAATAAATTATATATTAGTTACTCGTCTTCTAGAAATAGATAAATAATTCTTTCTTTAAATACGATAAGTTTCAATAAAACGTTTCGTAAATCATTTTAAAACATCGTAAAAAATATTAAAATATACGCGAATACGAATATAACATAATTAACTAAACAATAACATTAATGCCCGATACATTCTAACCTACACGCCATCGATGCCATAAGATATCGGGCTAGATAAACGCTATAATATTATTTAATTACGAAATAATTTAACACTAGAGTTAGACGCTATTTCTTATTAACTTTAATAATTATAATTTAATTTTCGGCATTAATAAAAGTTACCAAAATGATTAATTTACTGTGTTTTTGTTATGTCTTACTCCTGTTTTGAGGTATTCGGTATTCGGCCGAATAGTGAAAAATAGGCCGAATAGGCCGAATACCGGGTAGTAACCTAATATTCGTTACATCACTAATGAAGATACGTACAGTACCTTTCCTACAAGCAAAATTAAATCATTACGAATAAAATATCACGATAAATAAATCCGCTTGTCAAATAATTATGAGCATCGAGTGATTTGTATGCCTTCATCTGGTCCAGTGGACAGCGTTAGTTGTTAAAACCAAAGAATTTACTGTCTCTCCATGTTCTATAGTTGGCCACGTGGTTAAACGTTAGATGAAAAATCCGTTTGTTTCATTTCTTATGGATCCAATTCAATAAAAGAAGTTTTCTCTTTATATTTTATCAAATCATTACCTTTTAAATCGGCTGCAAAGCCAGTAAAATTCCTTTCTTCCACGTTGACGAAATAAAGTGATCAAGCAGGGTAACGCGAAATCAGCAACCAATATGGCGCCCGTATATGTGAGCGGAGTCATGTGACGTCACGTGCACCCCCTCTATAGTTGAAGTCTGTTACGGGTAGAAGTAATTTATTCCAGTGTAATCTCTGCTGTGGCTTTATTAAGCCTTGCTATTTATTTTTCTTTTCTTTACTTTTCTTATACTCTTTTCCTGCGGTAAAAACTGTACTTCCGGCTTCTGTTTACTTAACCACACTGTAGATAGTTGACCCACGTGGTCTGAACTGTAATAAAACAAAAGGGGGTGACAACCGGTCGGTCGAGGGGTTACTGGCAGAGAAGAGAGGGAATTTGGAACGGAAAGAAGGAAGACACTTTCGGGGATAGAGGAAAGTAGGACGAGCACGTAACAAAGACAATTATTAAGGAGCGGATCCGAGGTTTATTTTTATTATTATTGCCAATCCCTCCTTTGAACTTTTTCATTCTGACAATTCCTGTATAATTCTTATTAATCTTAACTTGCTCTAGGGCTCTTTACTTTGTAAATTTAATTAAGCTAGACATAAGTTAGAATAAGTCCTTTGTTTTGTCGGTACGTGGGGATCAATTGGTGATATTGTTACGGGTGGTCCCAAGTGTCTTTGTATTAGTAGTTAGTAAGTGTATACAATTGTTTCTTTGGAAACTCTCGGTGTTAACTGTAATTAATAAACTTTTTAAATTTTTATCAAAGCCGAGCGATTCTCGGGATTCTGTCATTTATTACTCGGCTACACTGGTAACTTAATGGGAGGTTTTTTAACACGAATGATAAATTATCCATCTTGGTTGGGAAAAAATTCTACTCAAAACCACATAAAACGTTTGACTCTAGAATTACATAGCCCACACGCGTTTGAAAATATCTGCAAATAAAACAGATCCAAATCTACATCAACTAACTTTACTGAAAAATTTCATAGTTAATTCTCTGATTAGAGAAGAGCTCGAAGATATTCCGAAAAGCATCGAAGTACTGAAGCATTACTGTGTGATAACCGACAACGAATGAAAAGTTTTGTTTCGTTTTTTTCGCGAACAAAACGAGGATTAACAAACACTTTCTTGTTATTTTACAAACTATTCTTTAATTCGCTATATTATCGGGTTTTTTGTACATTGGATCCCATCACGTAGGTGGTGAGAATACAAGATCCGGTATACATAAAACAACACAATTATTGTTACAAGTGTCTATATCTATACTCAATCTACTTACAAACTATAATAAAGGAAGAAAGAGAGAATATAGGGACAGAATAAGGGGAAGGTGGAAATACCCGGGTTTTTTCTCTGGATGCTCCGTGATACTGGGCGGGGTTACTGTTGTCTCCGATCATCTACTCCTATCGACGAAGCCTGCCTTGGCTCTTTCTTAATCTCTTTTACTATATCTCTCCCGTTTACTTCGTCGATAATCCACTTTTCTCAATATTGTCGGTGTCGAATCCGTCCAATAAAATTGACAGTCCAGTAGAAAGTTCTCGGCCTCCTTTAACGGACCGGATGGCTTCTTCTCCTCGACCTCCCTCGTCGAGTTTCACTTCCTAACTTCCTTCGCTCCGACCCAGAGCCCGTTCCCCTCGACCTTCCTCGTCGAGAGCCGAGATCCCTTCTCTCTGTTTCTTTTTCTTTTTATTACTTTGTTTTTTACAACATTGTTTTCGTGTCGGAGGCATCACTCCCCACCAGATAGTAAAGCAATTAAGAAGGAAGTCCTTTTCTTAGTCAACAGGAAAGGGAGAGAAACGAAAGAAACCTTAAACCTAACTTAAATTTATAGAATTATTAATTAATTACAAAATACAGTAATATGGCCAACGGCCACAGCTGTTTATTAGGACGTGGATAGTATCGTCGAAATAACAATGGCCGGAAAGAAACAATCCATTGAATGTTATAAGTTCTAAAATTAAAACTGCTTTCACGAAACCTTATAATAAAGAAGGCAAGGGCATCGCCGGGGGGCAGAGGGGCAGCTGCCCTCTCCTAGAAATTCGAAAAAATTATTTAAATAAGATATTTCTTTTCCGGTACATAGTAAATGATTAAAACTTTACGAATCGTTTTTATTTTACCTGCATACAATTCGTATCCTCTATCAGTTTACATCATCTTGCCCCCTGGCCCATTGGCTGGCGTCGTCCTCGAAAGAAGGTATCACAAATCCATATTCAATAGGTACTGTACATTAAAGAAATGAAAGAGAAAAGAATCCGAGACAGACTTGTTAGGTGAAGATGAGGAAATGGAATTTAGTGAATCCGGTGAAAATGAAGACGACAGCTTTGATGAAATGATTAAGGTAAAAACAAAACCAGATAAAAGGAAGGAAGCATCAATTTCAAAAAGAAAAAGAAAAATTAAATGTAAATAAGATAATTTTATTTGAATTTTACAAAATTCCTTTAAAATACCCCCAAAAAGTACGTATATGTTATTTTCTTCCCGGTCATATATTCCAATATACGCCCTTGTAACAGGCGAAAGCCTTTTACGTCAAATAAAGATTATTATTATTATTATATTATATTCCAATATGTAGGAGTAATGTAGATTCATCCATAAAATTATAGCTTTTGTATACTATTGTATATGAAATAAAAATAGATTTAATAACTTTTATTAAATAAAAGAACTCTAGCGTAGTTCATTAATTATAAACAGAAAGAAAAATTTGCTGGTGACGATTTGTTTTGAATTAAGAAAAATAATTGTAGGTTATTTTTTGTTTATTTCAAATTTTGATATTTAAACGTTCGAAGCGCGAGTGCGAGTCTAATTTGATTTATTTAACATTATAAAATTTTCTGTTCCTATCCACAAGTTTCGAGTTCTTCGTCTTAGGTGTTATCTAAGTGTATGAATAGAAAAATTCAATTTTTATGGTCCCTTATTAACGGGCAACGTGCCCATTGTCGTTTTCTAAATATTCTAAGGTACAGTAGACCCCCTATAACGCGGTAAATACGTTTCGTGTTGTACGAGTCACTTAGATTTTAAAAATACACGAGCAGTTCGCAGCTCGGCACTCGTGCAGTTTAGGGAGTACGGCTGTTTGAAAGGTTATCTTCCATAAAATTAATCGATTCTAGACTAATTTGACTCGAACATTTCCAAAACACGTATAATTTTTTGGGAAATAATCCATATAAAATATGCTATAAACAAAACATTGTAGGATTACTTACCGAGTGTGCACCGTTCGAAGACGCCGTTGCTTAAGCTTGTTTTCGTCGCGGAGCGGCTGGTCGAACGGCGGACGCGTGTTTCCCGATAAGTTATTCTTTCTGCGAAAAATTTGCCGAACTTTGGAGGCATCGTTAATAGAAATATAATTTTTATGGCCGTTGAATAATAAATGTTTTTTAGTAGGTCCGCTGCTCGTTTAAACTCGACGGTTTGCGCCATGTCCGCTATTGGTCCAGATTGGACCAATCCTGTCGGCTACGACAATCTGTCTCGTTCTTTTAGCGTGTTATACGAACGCGATCGCAATTTTTTTGCCGTGTTATACGAATCCGTCTTATATGAACCCGTGTTATAGGGGGGTCTACTGTAATTCCATTATTTATTTTATTTGTTCTGTTTTTACGGAGTTAATATCGAAAGATAAATCTTCGTTGTCAAACCTTAACCGTTGTTAATCCGTTGTTACGGTCTTACGGAAGCGTAACTAGGCAGAGTTCGTTAAACTGTGATCCGCGGGCTGTTCGAAGTGACAAAAGAACTAATCACGTGTTAAAATAATAAGGCGGCATTTGTCCTGTCACATGATTCCTGCGAAGTGTAGTGCAAAAAGAACGGATTCTTCTGCCATAAGAATAAGCTTCCCGGAAATTGGTCACAGGTGTAGTCACGTTTTAGTGCGCACTTTCAGGACGACAAGCTTAAGCAATGGCGTCTCGAACGGGGCACAATCGGTAAGTAGTCCTATGTTTCTTTGTTTATAGCACTTTATACACATGTCGCCCGGAAAAATGTTAGCGTTTTCTGAATGTCTATTAAATATACATTCCTTTTAAAATAAAATAATTGAAAAACTCGTATTCCCTTAAACTGTATAATTACCAAAGAGGGGAAGGTTAACGTTACCTTAGGTAGCCAAGATGGCGGCTCGTCTCTAATTCCAGCAAGGAAACAGTGGGACGCACGTTCTAACCTAACTTATTCTAATAAATTACCATAATTATTAGCAACCAAATTATTCGAATAAGTTAGGTTAGAACGTGCGTCCCACTGTTTCCTTGCTGGAATTAGAGACGAGCCGCCATCTTGGCTACTTACGGTAACAGTAACCGAGGGGATAACTAGCGTTTCATTAAAAATGTTAAAAGTTTGGAAAAAAACTCATTTCAATCTTCTCATTTCTCGAAAACTATATATTTAAATTGTAAAACGCTTGGAAAAAAGTTAATTTAAACTTGAATCTATCACCGTTATTTAACTTAATTAACAATCACATTGTTTCATAATCTAGGTTTGGTGGCGCCATCTGTCGCGTGTATAATTATTCTATTTTTTTAAAGTAAAGTAACTTAAGACCAGTAAATTAAGGCAAATTTCTTTTATATTATAATAAATAAGTCACTTAAATGTTCTAAAGATTAAAATTTAACTATTTAAATTAAAAATAAAAAAATCTTTAAAGTCAATTTAAAAAAAAATGTATGTCAAGTGAAGAACAAACTCTGAAATTTGAATGTTATTTTATCAAATGAGCAAAACCGTAACGTGTGAATACTTGATTCGCGTAGGAGATAAAAAAATCGTCTATTTACAATTTAATTGAATGGACAAGGAAATGATTTATTAAGAGAAATTCTGGAATGCGAACGAAAATATTAGACGCGAAAAAGCTGCAATTTTCAATTATTACGTAAAGAAAGGAGAAAATCAAACGAATAAAACTTCTTTTAAATATTCAAACTGTTGCGTGATAATGAATCGTTTCAAATCATTACAAATGACTACTTGAAAAAAGTGCATTATCACGACATCAAAAATATTCTCATTTCGTAACTTATTTCAACATTTAATAAATTTTAAAAAATTATAATGTTTAAACAGAAAAAATTTGAAAAATAGAATTTTTAAAATACGTCACGTAACGCCATCTGTTATCCACAAATTTTAACAATTTAAATTATTTTTTATTTACTTTTTAAAACTTAGAAAATTATTTATTAAAATAGAGTTATTAATGACTTCGCGCTTCGTTTAAAAATATTTTTAAAATAAATAATTGTATATATCTAATCTTCTGGAAGAATAAACTCGATCAAAAATGAACGTCACGTACACATCCGGGAAATGCAGTTCATCGGTCCTTAAGGTTGCGCATCGTCGATTCGATTTTGTTCGCATCTAATCAATCATTATATATATATAATGTTGTAGACAAATAATCGGATAATATTACGGAATTTCTTCCATCGGAAATGAATCTAAACGTTGCACGCGCAATTTAACACGTGCGAAAAATGTCGCACTTCCGTTTCTTCCGAGTTCTGAACCGAAATTATAAAATAGGATTAAGAAGTAAATTATGAAAAATGAAAAGTTAGAAGAAAAAGAGATGCATTTATTTGGTCGCAATAGCGCGCACTTTTTACCACAATTGACGTCGTCATCGCACTTTCTGCCAGGAAAGTTTTAAGAACGACATCAAATGTACATTATTCGGACAAAACGAAAGTAAAAGTTAAGGGAAAATAACTTTTAATCTTTTATATTAATAAAGATAGGTAAAAAAGTCAATAAAATCCAATTTTACACTTTTTATTAAAATATATATATTTAGCACTATAGTTTAGTATTATTTTTATACTTCCTTAGCGCGATTCATTGATATATATATTAATGAATTGCACTAGAAAGGCAAATTTTAGTAATACGTTTATCTGGGCTGAGTTTGACGATTTTGAGAATTTTAGAGAAGAAAAATGTGTAAAAACTGCCTATTTCTATATTCTTTTTTGATCATTTAATGTCCCGTAGTTTGAGAATGCATGCATTTCCTAATTAGATTTTTCCATAAATTTTTTTTAAAAATTAAAACATGAACATTTTCTACTTGTACACACAAACGATGATAATTATTTATTAGGTATATAACTTTACGTGGAAAAAATATTTAAATATTTACAGACAAAATCACTAAAATATAGATTTATAGGTAAATAAACCTGCATTGTAGACACAACACAAGCTTGTATTCGCAATTTCCGTTGATACGTAAACCATTAAACTTTATATACGTGAAATTTTATTATTAATAATTTATAAATTTCCCTATTTTCTCGACACTTACTTCTATGCACATTTTAGATTTAATTGCATATTTATCTAAAATGTTAAATTTTATATAAATACAATAAATGGATGATTTTAGAGAGATTAAATATTTGACCGATAGTTTATCTATACAATTTCGAGATAAAAACACGACAGAAGCGCTAAATCTAACAATAACCCGCGAAACTTACCGGAAAATATGACAATTTGTCTGAAGTTAAATAAAAAAAAAAAAACTTATATGTTTGTTAATTAACATTGTTAAACGATAGAAAAAGAACCCTCTTCGAATATTTGAGGCCGAAAAACGTAAGGAAAAATATGAAAAAACTAAAGACGTCGCCGGTTATAAAAGCGGACGACCGTTTGATCTTCTCCCCTCGTCCTTGCCCCCTTTTAATATAATTGGAGTCGGCGCAATAGTGTTATACAACAGGTGCTTGTGTTGTGGACCTGTCGTCGCCGTGTTTTGGTTTTTTCCCCTCCTAATCCCGTGTTTCGTTCGGTGTAAGTCTCCCGTGTTCCGATGTTGAACCAAACGGCAAGATAAGACACACTTGTGTTTTATAGTCATTGTAGGTGCGGTCTCGTTGTTCCTCGAGGAACGAAATCGGAGGGGAAAAATTACGTGATTTGAAATTTATGGCCTCTTTACACGTAAGTATTACTTTTAAATTCAGTTTATTGGGTTTAAAGAAAAATGTTTAAAATTTATTATTTTTTAATTTTAACTTTAGACTTTATATACGTAGACAGGGCTTTGTTTTAAATTTAAAAATTATGATTAAAATTATTTAATTTTTAGCTTTATTTTTTTAATTTAATTTTTTTAACTTTAATTTTTTAATTAAAAAATAATTTTTCAAATTATTTTTCAAACTTTCAGTATTGTTTTAGAAAATTTCACATTTTTTTTAATTAGTAAATTTAAAAATGAAACTAATAATTAACTTCTTTTAAAGTTTATTAAAAAGCAAAACTTAAATAAAATTTAAATTATAATATTTTCGGCACAGAGAAAATATAATTTAAGTTTATTTTAATTTAATTTATATTTAATAGAAATGAATTAATTGCATAATTTATTATTTAATAATAATAATAATAATAATTTTTCCTCAATTTAAAGAAAGTATATATAATTTATTAATCATTAAAATTTCAAAAATAATCAGAATTTATAATAAGTAAATTTAATTTTTAAAAAGTGTACTGTGATTGGATAATTTTTATTACGTAATTTAAATTTGAAAAAATTTGGATTGGGTAAAGAAATAAATTTTTTCACTTTCTTTCATCATTATATACTATAATTAGGATAAATTTGCTTACTTTTTAGGGAATTTCTCTCTTAAACAGCTCACTAATTGAAAACTATCAAGAAAATTTCATTTTATAGTTTCTAATTTCTAAAAATTGTTGCCAGTGTACATGAATTAGTATTTTTGCCTTATTCTTAGGTATAAAAGTCCCACTTTACTTGACAAAATATATATTTTCTTTTTTAAAGCAAAATATAAATCAGTTTACACAGGTACTTCAGCCCTTCTAATGATAAATATTTTTTTAGTGAAAAAATGTTGGTGAAATTTTATAAATAAGAAACTTTGTGCATTTCATTATGTAATTTTAGAAAGAAATCACAAAATCAGAAAAAAAATATTTAATTTAGATAGATAAATAAATGATCTTGTACAAGAAACCTTCAGAGAAAATTTAATTTTTATTGGTATAATTTCAAACCTTTGGAAAGTAAAATGTTTTAAAAATAACAGAATAAAACTGGTTTTTTTTTGCTAATGCATTCTTTTAACATTGACCATTTATTTAATTAATTGAATTGTTTTTCATATATCTAGACATTAAAGGTATAAAAAAATAAAAGTATTAAACTGAAATAAGTCCAAACTTTTTAAAAAAATAATAAGAAAAAACTGTCTTATTAGAATTCACTTTAATAAAAGTTTTTCGCGAGCAGTTTTGGGTAGCCAAGCCCGTTATTACAAAACGTGCGAGTGAATCGGCTCGGTTCTTAGCAATGTTCCCTCTTATTTTTTTTGTAGCTGAGCAGAACGTGTACTTCTCCGAGCAAAAAATTTTTACCGAGCAGATTCTGAGCAAAAAATTTTTCTCGGCATATATGTATAAAATCTTATTTTTTCCTATAAAAATTAAAATAATTAATTATAAAGTAGAGATTAAAATTTATTTTAAAACATACTTCCGTACAAAATATTATTTTTTGTCGACGATTTAATGTATTTAATTGAAATATACGTAGCAATAATGATGTTGCAGACGGAGCGAGAAATAAGCGAACGATTTGAATCGGCCTGCGTGCTCGCCTGCGCGGCACGTAAATTCTCGTGCGCGGCAACGATTTGAGCAGTGCGCGGTCGCGCAACTTAGAGGGAATGTTGGTTCTTAGTGATTTAGCTTGCAAGCCGATTCATTTGCATGTCTCCCGATAATGAGCTTAGTTGCCTAAAAGTAATAGAGAAAAACTTATTAAAGTGAACTTCAATAAAGCAATTTTAGTTATTGACAAAACTAAAATTTCTTCAAAGATATTGCTCGTAATGATATGCTATAGATTTACGGTAGAGCATCGATTATCCGACCCCCGATTAACCGACTTATCGGTTAACCGACCGCGTTCTAGTCGGCAAATTCAAATGTCCGCCAGTGACGTGGCGCTACAATATTTGGTTATGTCTTGGCTACTTTAATATTATTTTTGTTAAATTTTTGCATGTTTTAGCTGGCAGCACTGGCTCGACCACGAAAGGGAGGCTAGTATTTAAACCGGGCCTAATACACTATACTAATAATGTATTTTTTCATACTTTTCGGTTGTCCGACCAACCCCGGTCCCCAATTAAGTCGGATAATCGATGCTCTACTGTATATCAGAAATTCATTTTAGCTGCTATCTATCTGCCATAAAATATTTTAATTGATGTATAAATCAAAAAATAAAAATTATCTCATTCAATTTTTAATCTGTTGAAGTTTCGTGTGTCAGCAAATAAACTAAAAAAAATTTTTTTATGTGATTCCTTTTGGTTAGAATAAGTCTGTAAAAATTTAATTTTTAAAATCTTTAAAATTCTTCAGGTTAGAATAATTTTTCATGTAATAATTATTTGATATTATATCATGTAAACCTGAAATGAATTTTATATCCGTTAAACAATAAATCAAATAACAAAGATTTTCTTCTCAATAATTTCTGTTCTAATATCAAATGCAACTAATTTCTAAAATTGTCTTTTTAAAGATTATTTTTATAATTTTTAAAGCCCTATTAGAATTTGTTTTCATTTATTTGATTTTTGTTTTAAATCTCTGTTCTAACAGTTAAAATATGATCTAAAACAATAAAAATGTTGTCAATTAACTAAACATAGTTTCCATAGGTGGAACTGCAATAACTGTAGCCTGTGGAACTGTTAATTTTTATCAAAATGACATATATTTACATGTAGTAAGAGAAGAGATTATAGGCAAATTGTCATAAACTGAACATAGAGAACTGGTTAGTAGATAAAATAAAGCTTATTCATTGAGGTGATTTAAAAATGACTTCTATACAAGTTTTGTTTTACAAGAATTCTAGTATGAGATATAAAATCTGCCATCTATATGCAAGTCATTGAACTGACTTAGGAAAAAGTTTCTGTATTTTATTGTTATCGTAACAGAAAGCTCTAATTGAATTTTCTTTAACTGTAAATATAATTGATAATTCGTGTTTGCTTTCTTCGAGTAGTTTCAAAACTGTTTACACAAAGACAAAATACATTAAAGAATGCACTAAAAGATTTAAATCAAGTATTTTAGCCTTGTTTTAAGCTTAAAATATTAGAAATTAATTATAATATTTAAAGTTTATATTTTACTGCATTCTGATATAGTACAATATGTTGAATTACATAAATATTATAATAAAAGTAGCACAAATTTTGTGATTTGCATTTATATCTGTCCTGAATATACCATTATTTTATTATGAGAATATATGAATGATCTATACAAATTATAGGACAGAAAATTGTGACTGTGCATACTTATAAAGAGATGATGAATTTAAATACATGATCATTTTAGCTATGTCATTTCATTGCCAAGAATAGCATTTCTAAAAGAGAATTAAATTGAATATCAAATAAATTATTTTAATTTTATAAAAATCAAATTTTTTTAATGTAATGGAAATGCATATTTATTAACTTCAGTATATTTGACTGAGTTTATTATAACTTATTATAGATTATTTATATAAACCAACATTGGTATTATTATTAATAGAAGAATAATGAGTCAATCAAATAAATATTAAAGCAAGATATAAGTAATTGTTGATATGGATTTGGACTGCCTGAAACAAAATACAGTAGAGCATCGATTATCCGACTTTTTAAATCTTGGGGACGGGGGTTGGTCGGATAACCGAAAAGTATGAAAAAATACATTATTAGTATTGTGGCCGTCGGCCATGATATTGTATATTTTGTATATTTTATATTGAATTAGTCTTAGATTTTCTTCGTTCCTTTGTCTAACTCTTTCTAGAACTTTCTTTTGTCTAACTCTTCCTAGAACTCTCTTTGTCTAACTCTTTGCCCTTGGGGGAGGATTATCTTTCCCTCAATAGTAAGAACAAAAGAGGGAGTGAGGCCCTGAAGCAAAACAGACAGAAAGAGTGCCAGTCTGGGTTGGAATCCCGAAGAGGTAGGAGCTGAAAAGGAGTGCTCCAGAAAGGGAGAAGGGTGATCTAAGAGGATAAAGTGCAGAGAGAGATCATCAAGGAAAGACGACTCAGTCTGAAAGAAAAAGATTATAGACGAAAGATCTATAAGGAAAAGGGCTACAAACGTAACAAAAGAGAGAGATCCGAAGTTGTTCCCTACCAAAAGACACATCGCAAAGAAACCCGGGTATTTCTACTACTTTTCTTATCTTTCCTTATTTCTTCTATTCTTCCAATTTCTTTTAGTTTTAAGTTAGTATAAGTTAGTGTAAGTGAATACGGTCCTCGTCAGATTGTCGCATGTGTGCAAGATAACTGTTTTTGAGGACAAACATTTAATGCCTATATATATTAAATTCTGGAAGTTGTAAAGTTGGGATCCTATGTAAAGAACCTGTTCAGAGAGAATAAAACTACTTTGTATTAAGTTTTATTTTGTACCATTTCGCTTGCGGGATCGTGTACCTCTTGTTACGAACACCACAGTATAGTGTATTAGGCCTGGTTTAAATACTAGCCTCCCTTTCATGGTCGAGCCAGTGCTGCCAGCTAAAAAATGCAAAAATTTAACAAAAATAATATTAAAGTAGCTAAGACATAACCAAATATTGTAGCACCACGTCACTGGCGGACATTTGAATTTGCCAACTAGAATGCGGTCGGTTAATCGAGGGTCGGATAATCGATGCTCTACTGTATCGGCATACTGATTAGGAGACGTGGATTTACGCAGTGCAGAATGATAGAATTTTTCTTTAGTACTTCTGAGTCTACTCATTTGATTGTCAAATGAATATCTAGAAAGCTGAATTAATCAATGCTTCTTTAACAATGGGCAGAGTCGTCGAGAAGAGAAGCTGGGAATTTTTCCTGTGGGCCTGGAGAAAACTTAGGGGCTCATACCTCTATAAAATTAATGTTATTTTTACTAACAGACAATAAATCCTTTAAGATTGCTTTTTATTAATAAAGAAATATTCTAGATATTTCATTTGTTAAAAAAAAAATGGATAAGCAAGCTTGCTAAGAGAAAAAGTGCACTGTTGGGTCCATACATGCTTTTGATGGCCTCAACAGTGGATAAAGTTTAAAAACACTAACATAAACACTGCACATATAACTAATATTTAACAAGAAGAAACTACAAGAAAGCAAATGTTTTTATCCATGTTTAATGGGCATTGTCAGGCTAACTGACCTTTGCAGTTTGAATTCAGCTGTTAAACTAAACAGTTCAGACAGAAAAGATACTAGGAATAGGCGATAGCCATCCATGTGTTAAAAAAAAGGGTGATTTGAGAGAGGGAGGGGAGAAGGAAGATTAAATTTTGTAGATTGACTTCCCTCTCCCTCTCATTTCTCTTTTAACACGTGGACAGCCATTGCCTGTTGCTAATAACTTTTCCGTCTGAATTGTTTGGTTCGACAGCTAGGTTCAAACTGCAAAGGTCAGTTACCCTTACAATGCCCATTAAACACTAATGAAAAATGTTTGCTTTCTTCTAGTTCCTTCATGCTGGATATTGGTTATATGTAGTTTTGTCACCTTTACAAAATTGCTGACCCGGACGGCAGGTCAGGTTTTTTCGAACAGTCAGTCAGTCAAGAAAGTTTAGGAGGCCGTACCATTGGCTTAGCCTTGGAAATGAGGAAAGATGAAGAGTTGAAGAGGGGAAGAGGGAAGACGAGATAAGAATGACAGGATAGCAGGAAAGTAGATCTATGAGCAGCCAACACAGAGTTTTGTTTATAAATCCAAAATCAAAGAATACAGTGGGTAGGCGAGTGCCTAACATAAACAGTGAAAATGCTCCATCCTGGAGTTACAGAACAATTGACAATACATGAAATGTAAATGAAAATACAGTGCAGTAAATTACAACAATAATAGCGGTCTCCAACTCGGAGAGTACAAAATGGCCCGACAATAGACACACAACAAAATGCGACAACAATACAAGAAACATGGCTCTCCGGTTTGGAGAGAACGAAGACCCAACATGCCAATGACCACTGGCACAAGGGCGCGACATCAATAGTAGAATACAGAAACCTCTGATCCGGAGAGGAGCGGTAGCCCGACGAAACAAGCACCCCGAGTTTGTTCAAACAGAAGTTCCTGACGCATGCGCAATGTCATTTTACAATGAGAAGAATAACGGGCATGCCGATTCTAAATCAGTTACAGTTAGGGACTAGGGAATTGCGTAGGAGTAACGTATGTAACCTAAATTAAGAAAGAAAGAACAGATAATTTAGACGTGACTCCACAGAAGACGTGTACGGACGTGCAAGCAAAAAAGAAAAAGAAAAGGTCGAGAGGCAGGTTGCGCGTCACACGTCGGCATAAACAGAGTAACATGGCAGAATGGCAGATGAGTTTCAGTGAATGTGAGGTCTTTCACTGTTCAAATAGTGTAAATTTATAAAAATATTTGCAAGAACTTTGTTTCGTCATAATTTCACAATTTCTACGAAATTCCCGGACAAAATTAATAGTTCACCCGGACAGTGAGTCAATTCCCGGACTGTCCGGGTGAAAATCGGACGGGTGGTAACACTAGTTATATGTGCAATGTTTATTAACTTAAACCCAGTTTTAAGTAGATAAAAAGAACACTAACATTTTTGACCATGTTAATGAGTTGCCTTTTGGTGTGGATAATTGAAAGTGGAATGTCCATGTCTGAAGATGGCCAGGTCAAAAACATTAGTATTCTTTAAATTTCATCCACTGTTAAAAATGCATTGATTAATTCAGCTGAGTAACTCAGTTCTTCCTTATGAATATAATTTAGAGTAAAAATAGCCAAAGTGTAATAACAGTCACATTTTTTTCTTTTGCTGCTGACACCAAATCAATGAGTTTGTGCAATTATCACTTTATGTTAAACTTTTAAGTAATATAAATATGAGTGATGCTAATGATAATACAATCTTATTACATAACCTGAGGTTCACTGAGAGAAAATTCTTTATATATATATAAATACCTCAAAACACAATAATTATTAATAAGCCAAATGATTGTCATTACCGATATTAAATTATTCAGAATTTAATTACTAATAGTAGCAGAAAGTAGCCAGATTCAATATGGTAATTGTTTGGCTTATTAGAAAATTCTTTATTTAACAAATGTTTTTAACCTATTAGTTCAAAACTAATTTTAAAACCTGAAGTTGGCATATTACCATAGGCCAACTTCATGTCTTGAACTAAATTTAAGAGATTGTTCCAAAAATAGAACATTCCATTTCAAATTTTTATATTTAAACTGTTCTAAATAAAAATTTAAAATTGCATGCATTAAATAAATAAATGATGAAAAATATAAGGTTAGCCTAACAAAATAAGAATAAAAATAAAATTAAGAAAGTATTGTGGCTATACACCTTTATTTATGTATAGTTTTGTGGCTGTACGCCTTTATTTATGTATAGTTTTTAGTTTAATTTATATTCTATTTCTATAAATCTATTCTTCTTTCCAATTTTCTGTCTCATTGTCTCAAACTTCCGAGAACTCGGACTTACCCGTAGCCCACAGGAGGTAGGGGAAAACAATAGACGGCGACAAGCCTGGAGGGAAAAGGAACTTCCACTGGACATTCTTTGGCCGGACATGAACGAAGAAAGATGTGTGGCTGCGAACCTCGAGATTGAGAAATTGGCGAGCTCTGTGGAATAGGGCCAAAAGGAATAGATCGAGAAGAGAATTTGATCACTTGAAGAAAACGCTAAGAAACTGTCATTTAAGAGAGAGCATACAAGTATTATAAGTCGAGACAAGGATCTGCATCCAACAACAGCCAAGTAATTGGGTACCCATCTATCCTATAATTTTTCTTACTTCCTTTTTTTTCTTCTATCCCTTTCTATTAATTTAAGTTTGACTAAATTTTGCACGCGCTAGTTAAGTAGTATTGTCGGGCGGCATTTGTAACGGAACTGTACTATGCAGATTACGGTTACGATATGAACACCGAGGAACAGCGGGAATCTATAAAGAATTTGTACCATTTATTTCCAACGCAAAATTAAATTTATTTTAATTGATCAACACGTGTACGTGTTTTTCTTTCGTCGTACTTTTCACAGTATAACATAAAAGTAACGTCAAAGTTGATTGTAGGAGACATATAGCTTAAGGGATTTTATGCCCTAAACTTTTTTCTATGACATAAAAACCCTTGAGTTATATTTCCTACAATCAGCTTTGGCTTTACTTTTATGTTATACTTTCTTAATTTTATTTTTATTCTCATTTTATTTACCACATATTTTTTTGTAATTTATTTATTTAATATGTTTAGTTTTAAATTTTTATTTAGAATAGTTTAAATGTAAAAATTTGAATTGGAATGTTCCATTTTTGGAACAATCTCTTAAATTTAGTTCAAAACCGAAAGTTGGCATATGGTAATAGGTTGAAAATGTTTGTTAAACAAAGAATTTTCTCTCAGTGAACCTTAGGTTATGTAATAAGATTGTAGTCTCTCTGTGCTGAGTGCACCCGGTTTGCTAATGGTAATATTATAAACATGATATTAATATGCAACTTTTTATATTTAGCATAAATAATGGTGAATAAATTGATATTTTAACCTCAAAAAGCCCCATTTATGATTACCAGATATATTGTTTACTATATTCACATTTCTGTTCAAGTTTACTAATGTGGTCAATTTCTCATTTGTTTGGGAGTCAGTTTATACGGTGAGTATAAGTCTAAACTAGAATTTTAAGCTAAAGATCTTTAGCTTTATTCACATGCCAGAGTTTACAATAATTAATATATTGTAAATGAGGGAATGTTTAATTTAATTCAGTTTAATTGAAAATTATTTCATTTACATTAAGTAGATATGAAATATTTCATGTATACATACTTTTATATGATGTCAAGACAAGCAATAAATAATTATTGGTTATTTGAAAATCTTGTATCTGATAAAAATTGATTTTGAGAACTTATGATAAAATAAAATTTTGCTTATTGAACAAATGTTATAGATTCAATTCTGGGTCATTCTTTTTTCAAAATTCTAAATAAATAATTTAAAATATGTAGTATCTATGTATAGTTTTTTGCTTTTTTTTTGTCCTGATTTCTAAAAATTAAGTAACTATATGTTTAAGAAAATTTGAAATAATTTTGGCTAGACTATCTAGTCATTAAAATTACCAACATAATACATGGTTTAATACAGGCCATAAATTTAGTGTGTAGTAGAGGTCAATGAGATGAACATTTTTTATGAAGCAACCTAAGATTGGAAACAAAAATTGACAGAGCTGTGGCCTACAGAAAACTTAGATGTGTGTGATAAGTAATCATAATCACACCTCTACATTTTTCTGTCTTATTATGTATATAGCATTGCCAACTCCCAGATTTGCCAGGAGACTTTTTGGAATTTGTCAAAGATTTTTTTTTTAATTCAAAGACTCCTAAATTGAGGCCTGTTATCATATTTACTTAACATGATAATCAACTTCTGAATTATATATTAGAACAGACTAAAAAGATAGGTGACCAGCATTTTAACAGTACTAAGAGTAAAATATGCCAAATCTAAAATTTTTTACTTCTGGAATCAACTTTTTTGGGAGTCGGCAAACTTATGTATATATTTTGTGATAATCAGTACTAGGTACTGTACAGTACATGCAGTATACCAAATGAAACCGTATTGATATTTTTCTGCATACCGGTTTTATTCAAATAATAGCTATGGCTACTATTTAAAACTGCATATTTTTTCTGTAGTTACTATTAGAAGGCAGATATTTTGTTTGCACTTATCCATTTGTATCTGTTATTAATAAGGTGTGGTGTTCTATAAAAGTGAGGCAGTACGGCCCGCGAATGAAACGTACAGAAAAGGACACTGCAACGACTACAATAATAGACAATGTTCCTTTATTCCACTTAGAACAAATAAGGTTTTTGTTGTTAAGGAATCCCAACTGACTTACAATTTGAGGTGTTTCACACAGGGGACTCTCTGTCCCTAAACAAAGCACAATGGTGTGTTAATTTTCAAGTGCATAACAATTAGTCCCTCGTAATCGCGTGACTAACCTAACTTAAATCTAGCTTAAATCTAACTTAATATTAAGGAAAAATAAGAAAGATAGGATAGCGGAAAGGTAGAAGAAATGAAGGGATGATTCACCCGGGGTTTTCTCTTTTTCGGCGAATACGTACTTTGTGTAGGACCTGGGTTCGACAATAGTGGCTTTCTTCACTATCCTTTCTTCTCTCAATTATCGGGGTTCTCCAATATGCCGGTCTCTATATTTCGGTTCTTCAGTAGACTATCGCAAACTTCTTTCCTCTCTCAGAAATCACGATTGAGCCTTGCTCTTTTCGTCCGACTCTCTTCGTATCTAGTCGAAAAGTGACCCCTCTCTTAGCCACTTTTTCCCCAGGTCACATTACCTGCTATTGTCCCTACCGATTCTCAGAACAGCTAATCCAGCCCCACAGCAATAACGATCATGGAAAGTTTAAGAAAGAATAGACAAAGGAAAAAGGAAGAAATTGCAAAAATAAGATAGGATTACAACTATATACAATAAAATATATATATACAATATGGCCGACTGTCACAAAGGTATTTAAATATTTATTTATTTACAAAAATTTTGATTTTTAAAGCAAATCATACTTGAAATAAACTGGTACCTTTCTTTATAATAAATGTTACTTTCTATATACCAGTACATAATAATTAGAACCAGTACAAGAAAATAGTTAAAAAATACACCTACTACATTTTGTACATTTTACGTATTTCATTTAAATAAATATTTATTTTCTTATTAAAGTGTGTGTTAATGTTAAGTAAATAAGCTATCTACCCACAGTAGTTTATGGTATTTGTTAGTTTTATGTTTCCCTAAGTTTTCAGAGCTCCTCGAATCAGTATCAGATACGGATGTACCCAGAGGGGGTACTAACATCAAAAATATTTGAATAAGACTAAATGATCTGATAGATTGTATTGGACTGCATTAGGGCTACATTTAATAATTAGATATTGAGTAAGAATTGGGTTTTTGATCTTTATATTTGTATATTTGAATAAGTTCCTTTTATTAACGTATGCATGACGATTATATTGCATATGGTCCAATAAACTATATTGGCCATTATAAACGTTTTTAAAAAACATTTTGAACAAATAAATTTTTTTTGTCTCAATGGAGAGGGTTTAAACTCCTGTAGCTTTCCCCTTGTATCCTCCTTTGCCTTAAATAGTAGGCAAGGCTATTATTTAACTCTGCCATGCAATCTCTAGAGAAAACATGCCAGTCCCAAGCCTGGAAAAAGGAGGAGGGTTGGTTAGATGAGTGTCGATGCACTAACTGTAAAACAATAACACGAATGAAATCTGATGTAATTACCAGTGGCGTGCCGTCATTGGAAGCGGTGGAAGCGCCGCTTCCACCGCTTCCAATGACCTTCCCTTGTATTTTCTAAAATATAAATTCTCATATTTTAACCTACTTTGAATTAATTAAAATTAATATTTTATTATAACTGCATTATGTATCTTATTACAAATTTCTATACTACATATGAAAAAAACGATAAGATTGCTATTGTATATTCGAATATGAGTGGCGAAATGGAAGCAGCTTACGAGACAGTTTCCACAGCGAGAATAACTGAATGGTGTAAAGCAGCCAGAGGACATTGGCGCATGCGCTTTACAGAGCACCAACCTCACCCAGTTTAGCTGGTGGAAGCTACACACGTGTAATGCTTCCAACGATTCTATCCCTTAGCCACCGAGTAGGGAGCTATCTGACTAAGTGAATTGTCTAAGATTTAAAAAGTAAAGAGTATTCAATGTTATTTTTATGTACGTTTTTTTTCAAAGTTATGTTTGATTATAATTTTCTTTTAATTATACTGTAATTATATTGACAGATTTTCAGACATAAAATCTTTAGAATTTCTATCACTTTTAGATGTTAATAATTTTAATATTATGAAAAACAATTTTTCCAAGCGTGTTTTAATTCTATAAATTAAGTAAATTTTATGGGAAATTTTTTGACTTATCTAAATTACGTAGCGAATCTCAATATTTATATTCGTGTCCGGACTACATTGACAAGTAACTCTTAGACATAAAACATATTATAATTAATGTCGATCCGAACAAAGACGTACTAAAAGAATTATATGATTTAATATCATTAATTTTTACGGTACCATCTACCAATGGGTCTGTTGAGCGCAGTTTTTCGACCACGAAGCAAATTCATATATTGGCCAGGAACACTCGGTCGGAGGAAAAATTGTCGTCGCTAACGTTACTTTCGATAGAAAAAGATCATTTAAATACGTTGATGGAATCGACGACCAGCGACTTTTATGATAAAGTAATTAACGACTTTGCGGAAAAATCGCCGAATAGAGTTAGTTTATAAAAAATTAAAAAAAACCAAGTTTTTCTATCATTGTTTGTATCATATCAATTTGTATTATGTATGTATTATTTTTATTTTAGAACTAAAATACATAAATTGTTTATTTTTGTCATTTCCAGTATTTGTTTAAAACTTTTATGGAAATGTCATGTACTGGACAGGTCTGACCCGTCACGAAAGACGCGAAAAAACAGTTAATTTAGAGAAAAATTTATTCGTTTAAAAAAACAGGTAAAAGTCGTTTGTAGTCGGACACCCATTGTTTATATCAAACTGCGAGGTAGAAGCCATAAATCGCGGAAGTCATCTTATGATCAGTGGAAGATCGAATTCGTCTTCGATTTTGACTTTTCTCCTGCTCCAGGTAAGAGTCTCGTTACATTTAGTAACCAGGGACCAACCACTCAGGAAGCATGATTGAGGGAGAACGACCAATCAAAATGGATGAAAGAACGGAGATTGATATAATCCTCGACAATCGAGGACACCTCGCACTCGGTTCCGAATAACCAAAACGCCGTGTGTAAATGCGCAAAAAAAAAAAAAAATTCTTGTCTATTGTGCCAACCTGTAACCCGTGCCACTTCGGACTTAGACTGTGTCCCCGACGCCAACAGAGGAAGTCTCCCCGTGCCCTACAGACTTGTCAACGCCACTGTCCCGGGGCCACCTTCGATCGACTATCAAAAAAACCACATCGACGCCCAGGATGTCCGAACGGCTGATTGTCCTAAAGCAAACTATTATGTACATAGTATATGTTTATTTTATGTTTCTTTTTTGTCGGTTTTTGTCAGATACGTCTGTTCCGCCACCACGCACGTACGAATGGACCCTAGGCCATCACTGACGCGCAATTAACTGATTGCCCTTGGATGTCGGCTTCTTACAGAAACACAGCTTCCCTATCATCAAATGTCACGGCACGCCACTGGTCAATACAAGCAAAAGATAAAAGATGCCGGCTTGGATGTTGCCTAGATAAACAAGGTTCTTGACACCAACCAAGCAATCGGAATTGGGTCGAAAAATTGGCTAACAAAAGAAAGAAAAGAAAGCTTCACCCAGCAACATGAGTACTTCTGAGTAACATTCTGACATTCCAGGTTCCTCTGTGGGAACCTGGAATGTCAGAACGTTATGGTCACCTGGAAAACTAGAGCTGCTTCAGAAGGAAATGGAGAGACATCAATGCGACATATTAGGCTTAGCAGAGATGAGTTGGACAGCATCAGGAGAACTGAATGGTGGTGAAGTCATCTGATCGGGAAATGATACAAGGCATGAAGCTGGTGTTGGATTTGTGCTTAGTAAAAGAGCACGAGCTGCATTGTTAGGATACAGTCCAGTTAGTGCAAGATTGATGATGGCAAGATTTGAAGCAAAGCCATTTAATATAACAGTAATCCAGGTATATGCACCTATCTCAGATAGCAGTGAAGAGGAGATTGAACTTTTCTATAAAGATCTAAGCATGATAATAGAGGAAATGCTGTGGAGAGATGTGATCATCATTGGAGGTGACTGGAATACTAAGATTGGAAATAATAATGAAGGTTGGGAAAGAGTAATGGGTAAGTATGGATATGGAGCAAGGAATTAACGAGGGGAAAGACTGCTTGAATTTGCCCTAGATCAAGATTTAATGATATGCAACACCAAATTCCAGCAAAAGAACTGTAGAAAATGGACATGGAGATCAAATGATGGAACAACAAGAAACATGATTGATATGATTTTGATCCAAAGGAGATGGTCAACATCAGTGCAACAGTGTCGAACCTTTCAGGGAGCCAACATAGATTCTGATCACAGCTTAGTCTTTGCAAACATAAAGATAAAACTAAAGAGGAAAGTTAATGCACATTTCCAAAAGAAAAGAGACATTTCAAGGCTAAATGATGAGAAAATGGGGAGCATATATAGAGATACACTTGAGAAGATAAAAACCCTAGACAGAATGGAAGAGCTAGACACAAGAGTGGAAGAAATAATAAAGGCAATAAGAGAAGCAATTGAGCAAACCCTACCAGAAGAGGAAAAAATCAACAAGAAATGGATCAGAGTTGGAAAAACAGTATAAGGTAAAGTGCAATGAAGTGAAAAAAGCAGTTAGGATGGATAAAGCGAAATGGCTAGATGATCAGTGTAGAAACAAAAATATTATGGTGAATGTAAGACTAGAGAAGTATATAAGATGATCAGAAATGTCAACCAGAAATGGAAACCAAAGCAGGTGGCAATCAAAGATGAGAAGGGAGAGGTTTTAGTGGACAGGGTGGAAGTCCTATAGAGGTGGACAAGTTATTGCTCTGAACAATACAAGGAAACATTAGATACTGATGTATTAGAGAATCTAGTAGATGAATTAAGGAAGATATTGCCACTAAGTGTTGAAAATGAAAATGATATTATGAGGGAGGAAGTTGAAAGGGCAGTGAAATGGTTAAAAGACAATAAGTGTCCCAGACATGACAAAATTACAGGACAAATGACCGACATTAATATGGAAAGCCAATCAAATAATATATAACTTAATAAATTCATTATATAATATTTCATTAATATAACTAATCACTAACTCAAACTCAGCCTTCTTACTAAATATACTAGTTACATCTAATACACCTTATTGCTGAGAACATACATTTATTACGTATAACTAACGTTTTCGGCCCACTTTATGGGCCATCCTCAGGTTACAGTTGTTCGATTCTAATACAAAATCGAACACGTTCAAAATTAAACTAAATTAGAACATACATTTTAAATTTACACAAATAGAACAAGTATAACACCAAATAATAAATAAGAAAATCCAAATAAAACACAGATGTAAATGAAAATAAAATACGGTGACTGGCCGTAACCATTAAGGAAAAATTCTTTATCCTTTAACGCATATATCTATTGAGCCTCTGTATAAGCATTATTATGTGTGTTACTTTTTACCATGTACTTCCATGATGACGGTAACCCCGTCGCATCTTTATAATTTAAACATCTGCCAGACAAACCCGCTCTGTAAATTTCGCATTTCTCCGTTATGGATGACAACGTTGGCGAGTGTACTTTTGCAAGAATTTTGGCATCCTCCCATTGCACAACAGAACCATCGGCTTGCGCAATCCTGGATAACGCTGTTGAACACTTGTTTTTTGCGACATCATACTGGTGCTCTTTAATCCTCACTCTAAGATTTCTATTGGTGACCCCTACGTAGTCCTTATCAATTCCCAATTGCTCATTTTTGTATGGAATCGCATAAACTCCTGCCTGCTCTCTATCGCCAATTCTTTCTTTGTCATTTCTAATCAACCTATATACTGTGGGGGCCCTTTTACATAATATACTGGCGTTTTTGTGTCTCGATATTTGCTTCATAATAGGGAAGAGACATTTATTATAGGTAAACTTTGTGAAGTTACCCCCAGCTTCAGGTTTCTTCTTAGAGTTGCTCTTAGGCTTTACGTATGCTGTTATTAAACGCTCTATAGACCTTGTTTCAAACCCTAACTCCTTTGCCACCATTTTTATTCTACCCAGCTCATCCATCGTGTCCATTATATTCGAGCAATACAAAAATGCTCTTCTGATTAGGGCCCTAAATGCGGATAATTTATAAACGGTTGGGTCATTAGAATTTGCCGGAATATACATCGGATCATGTGTGGGTTTGATGTACACCTTCGTGTACAAAGTTCCATTCCTAAACTCAATGCCAACATCCAAGAAGTGTAGTTGCTTGCTACTAATTTGCTCAAGGTTAAGTTTTAAGCCATGCTGGTTAGAGTTCATTTGGTCTAAGAATCGTTGAATCATTGCATCATTATTCCAAATAATTAGAACGTCGTCTACATATCTTTTGTACATGATTATGTATTCATTATAGTTGAAAATCGTCATGCGTTCCATTCTTCTTACCACCAACTCACAGAGCAGGCCAGACATCGGGCTGCCCATAGGGACCCCTCTTAACTGCTTGTAAACTTTACCTTGGAAACTGAAAAATGACTGAAAGCATATCAGATCGACCATTGTCTCTAAATCTTTTTTGTGTTCGTATGCTTTTGGGTGCAACTCACATAACAGGTTCATTAACTCTTCAAAACATGAGGTAAGATTTATTGATGGAAACATACTCTCGAAATCCATAACAGTCCCAATTTCTTTGTCCATTAACGATATATCATGCAGGTTTTTAACTAAACTAAAAGCGTCTTTTGTGACGAATTGGTAGTCTTCAATTAATGGTGTTAAATGCCTATGCATACGTTTCTCCAGAATGTAGGTTGGTCCTTTACATTTCTCTACTACCGGTCTGACCTCTTTACCGCTTTTATGTATCTTTGCGAACCCAAACAACCTAGGTACGCCTGGGCAGGTGATGTGGGCCCCTTTTAGGAAAGGGAACAACGATGCTATGGGCGATTTTTCTAATCTTCTTAATTTTCTGTCAATTCTTTCAACAACAGTTCGGTCCACCTCTTCACACTCAGTTTTCCTTATATATTCATCTAGGGCTTCATTGTACCTTTGTTTCTTCATTAAGACTAAATGCTTACTCTTATCAGCCCTAGTGACCACTATATCATTAGCATTCAACCATTTTTTAGCTTGGTTAATGCACAACTCTTTACCCTGCCTTCTACAGCATTTTTCAGTTTTTCTACAGCATTTTTCAGTTGTTTGGGTTCGCAAAGATACATAAAAGCGGTAAAGAGGTCAGACCGGTAGTAGAGAAATGTAAAGGACCAACCTACATTCTGGAGAAACGTATGCATAGGCATTTAACACCATTAATTGAAGACTACCAATTCGTCACAAAAGACGCTTTTAGTTTAGTTAAAAACCTGCAGGATATATCGTTAATGGACAAAGAAATTGGGACTGTGATGGATTTCGAGAGTATGTTTCCATCAATAAATCTTACCTCATGTTTTGAAGAGTTAATGAACCTGTTATGTGAGTTGCACCCAAAAGCATACGAACACAAAAAAGATTTAGAGACAATGGTCGATCTGATATGCTTTCAGTCATTTTTCAGTTTCCAAGGTAAAGTTTACAAGCAGTTAAGAGGGGTCCCTATGGGCAGCCCGATGTCTGGCCTGCTCTGTGAGTTGGTGGTAAGAAGAATGGAACGCATGACGATTTTCAACTATAATGAATACATAATCATGTACAAAAGATATGTAGACGACGTTCTAATTATTTGGAATAATGATGCAATGATTCAACGATTCTTAGACCAAATGAACTCTAACCAGCATGGCTTAAAACTTAACCTTGAGCAAATTAGTAGCAAGCAACTACACTTCTTGGATGTTGGCATTGAGTTTAAGAAATGGAACTTTGTACACGAAGGTGTACATCAAACCCACACATGATCCGATGTATATTCCGGCAAATTCTAATGACCCAACCGTTTATAAATTATCCGCATTTAGGGCCCTAATCAGAAGAGCATTTTTGTATTGCTCGAATATAATGGACACGATGGATGAGCTGGGTAGAATAAAAATGGTGGCAAAGGAGTTAGGGTTTGAAACAAGGTCTATAGAGCGTTTAATAACAGCATACGTAAAGCCTAAGAGCAACTCTAAGAAGAAACATGAAGCTGGGGGTAACTTCACAAAGTTTACCTATAATAAATGTCTCTTCCCTATTATGAAGCAAATATCGAGACACAAAAACGCCAGTATATTATGTAAAAGGGCCCCCACAGTATATAGGTTGATTAGAAATGACAAAGAAAGAATTGGCGATAGAGAGCAGGCAGGAGTTTATGCGATTCCATACAAAAATGAGCAATTGGGAATTGATAAGGACTACGTAGGGGTCACCAATAGAAATCTTAGAGTGAGGATTAAAGAGCACCAGTATGATGTCGCAAGAAACAAGTGTTCAACAGCGTTATCCAGGATTGCGCAAGCCGATGGTTCTGTTGTGCAATGGGAGGATGCCAAAATTCTTGCAAAAGTACACTCGCCAACGTTGTCATCCATAACGGAGAAATGCGAAATTTACAGAGCGGGTTTGTCTGGCAGATGTTTAAATTATAAAGATGCGACGGGGTTACCGTCATCATGGAAGTACATGGTAAAAAGTAACACACATAATAATGCTTATACAGAGGCTCAATAGATATATGCGTTAAAGGATAAAGAATTTTTCCTTAATGGTTACGGCCAGTCACCGTATTTTATTTTCATTTACATCTGTGTTTTATTTGGATTTTCTTATTTATTATTTGGTGTTATACTTGTTCTATTTGTGTAAATTTAAAATGTATGTTCTAATTTAGTTTAATTTTGAACGTGTTCGATTTTGTATTAGAATCGAACAACTGTAACCTGAGGATGGCCCATAAAGTGGGCCGAAAACGTTAGTTATACGTAATAAATGTATGTTCTCAGCAATAAGGTGTATTAGATGTAACTAGTATATTAATATAACTGTTTCCTACTTTTGGATGTTTCTTTTAAAAAAATATCAGTGAAAAATCAAACAAAAAAAAATTTGAAACATAAAATATAATGGGCTGTCATTCAACTAACAGATTGGCTAGCTTTACAGTTGGCTTAGGAAACAGTTATATTAATGAAATATTATATAATGAATTTATTAAGTTAATATATTATTTGATTGGCTTTCCATATTAATGTCGAAAATTAAGAGTTCAATTAGCCCATTTTATGGGTATTTTGGATGTTTCTTTTAAAAATATTAGGAGAAATGATTAAGCATGGAGGAGAAAGATTAATTGACGAGATACACCAAGCGTGCAATGAGGTGTGGAAACAAGGAAAGATACCTAAAGAATGGGCAAAATCAGTATTGATGACAATACATAAGAAAGGCAGCATGTTAGATTGCAAAAATTATAGAACAGTTGCCCTAACAAGTGGCATAAGAAAAATTTAGATGATGATCTTAAAGGAGAGACTAAGTAGTTTGATGGAAGAACACTTAGCAGATGAACAGGCAGGTTTCAGGAAAGACAGAAGTACAATGCAGCAGATACTAACATTATGGCTATTAGTTGAAAAGGCAAGAAAAAAGCAGAAAACATCTATTCCTGTTTTGTGGACTTTCAGAAGGCATTTACCAGCATAGACCAAAAAGCCACCTTGGCAGTGCTAAAATCTTATAGAGTGGATCATAAACTAATAAACCTGCTAAGTTATATTAACGATAATGCAGAAGCAACTGTGAGATTGTGATTAAGAGCTAGTCTCTTAGAAAGAGTCATGGATAAGATGACACAAGAGATGCAGGGAACATCAGTTCACAGTGTAAAATTCAATAACCTGAGATTTGCAGATGACATAGTTATCATTGAAGAAAGTGAAGAACAACTAGAGAAAACATTACATCTGCTTAATGAAGAAGGAAAAAGATATGGACTGATTATCAATAGCGAAAAAACTAACACAATATTTGGTGATAACAACATGACAAGAAACTTCCTAGTAGATAAGAAAAACATTAAAAATGTAGAGAGCTTTACATATTTAGGAAGCAAACTAACTTATAATCTGGATTGCAGAAAAGAAATAGAGATTAGAACAGCCAAGGCAAAAACAAATTTGAAAGCAATGGACAAAATCTGGAAAAGTAAAGCAATTAGAAATTTGCAGACAAAATTAAGATGCAGACACTTGCATTTTTTCTTGCTTGTTGTATGCCTCTGAGACATAGGTAATAACAATGGCTCGATGGCAATAATGGCTCGATGGCTCCAAGGTATATGTGTTTAGCCGCATTGTAACCAATACCCCAGGTGTTCCTGGCAACAAAGACCTTGAATGCAAGGGCGTTCAAGGTCTTTGTTGCCTTAGCTACCACCATATTAATGTGGTTGGTCCACTGTAGCTGTTGCTCGAGCAAAACACCAAGGCAACAAAGACCTTGAATGCAAGGGCGTTCAAGGTTTTTGTTGCCTTAGCTACCACCATATTAATGTGGTTGGTCCACTATAGCTGTTGCTTGAGCAAAACACCAAGGTACTTGAATTCCTTAACTCGAGGAATGCAGATGCCATCGATTTCAATGTGAGGACTACGTTGAATTGGGGTGTTCTTTGAAAAGATGATGTAGGAGCATTTTGTATAATTTATGGGGAGGTTTATGCTCGCACTCCAGTTAGAGATCTTAGTCAGGATATTGTTGCACAAGATAGGAAGGTTACCACTGTTCTTGTCAGATACCAGAAGAACAGTGTCATCAGCATAGCCCTGTAGTAAGAGGTTATCGTTGATGTTATTGATAATAGAGAGAAGCTCACTATGGACAATTGACTACAAGCCAGGCCCAGCAATAGAGCCCTGCGGGCAGCCTTTAGTGACCTGATGGATGTAGCTGTAGTTTTTAAAGAAGAACCCAGCTTTCCTGTCTTCAACAAAGCTTTTAACTATGCGGAACAGATTATTGGGGCAGTTATGAGACTGGAGCTGATGGAGGATGGCTGGTCACCAAAGGTTGTCAAAGGCACCTCGGAAGTCTATGGAGGCCAAAAGTGTGTGCTTACCTGCATTTTTGGCGCCTTTAATGTAGTCTATGATGCTGGTAAGGGCGGTGGTTGTTGACTTTCCTGGTGTAAAGCCGTGCTGGTGGATGCTGAGAGCACCTTTTCTTCTGAGAATAGTGAGGATCCTAGAGGTGACCAGCCTATCGAGGACTTTGCCCATTATAGGAAGCAGGCTGATGGGTCTGTAGCTATTCGGGAGAAGTGTGGTTTTGTCTGGTTTCTTCATAATAAATTTGATTGAAGCCATCTTCCAGTCCTTTGGAAAGTATCCCAGAGATAAACATCGATTATAGAGAGCAACAAATGTCATTGAGATAACCGAGAAGGCCTCCTTTATCATTTTGCCATTGATTTGGTTCAAACCGGGCGCGTTTTTTGATGTTTATAAGGTTGATAGCGTGGTTGACTTCTCTAAAGGTGAAGATTAGATCATCGGCCTGGTTAGTTGGTTGAGTTGAGCTGGTGCGAATCTCGTGTTATTCAATGGTATCATTACTGGGGTCATCCAGAGGAAAATGATAATCAAAGAGCTCCTTGAGAGTGTTGTGAAGGGTGTTGGTGTAGCTGCCATCACTAGTTTTAATGGCCGAGGGAATGTCCACCTTGTGCCTCTTTTTGAAAACCACATAATATGGGTTATTAAATTGGTTGCAGAAATGCCTCCAAGCTTGGTGCCGTTTCGTGTTGATAAGGGTTTTGTACTTGTTGAATTTATTGATGTAATTATTCCTGTGAAGGGTCCTATCCTGCTGGTTGTTCTGCTGTTGGTAGAGCTTACGGTGTCTTCTGACCTCCTTGCAATGGCTGGATAGCTCATTGTCTCACCAAGGGGCTTTAGTGTTAGATTTTGTCTTTTTCTTGCTGGTGAGGTGGTAGCTATGTAGCAGGAGGAACGTGAGATTCCGGATGCAGACATCTATATCCTCTTTGTGCATATCAGTGATAGGGGTGTTGATGTTCCAGTTCTCGTGGATGAGATTCTGAAAAGTAGGCCAGTGAGTTTGGTGGTAAGTGGAAGTAGTATCGGTAGTGGTGGCATCAATCTGTATTTTGATTTTGATATAATGGTGATCACTTGCACTAGGCTCAGTAATTGTGGTGCAGAGGGAGACCCTAGGAGCCATGTGAATGTTTGCCAGAGAGACGTCCACCCAGCTGTCACCCCTGGGGATCTCTCTCTGCAATTTGTCGTCTTCGATCGTCTTCCTCCCTTTCTGGAGCACTGACTTTTTCACCTCCTACCTCTTCGGGATTCCAACTCAGAATGGCACTCTTTCTGTCCGTTTGCTTTAGGGCCTCACTCCCTCTTTTGTTCTTACTATCAAGGGAAAGATAATCCTCCCCCACAGGCAAAAGAGTTAGACAAAGAAAGTTCTAGAAAGAGTTAGACAAAGAAACAAAGAAAATCTAAGACTAATTCAATATAAAATATACAGAATATACAATATCATGGCCGACGGCCACAATATATATATATATCCATATTTGTAACCTGACTGACAGAAATTGATAATTGCTTTTACTTAATTTAAACTGTTCTTTTTAGAATGAATAATTCTTATATAATTTTAAAATTATATATTTTATTATATTATATATATACTATTATATATATATTATAATATATTATATATATCCATATTCACAGTGGTGATATTCGAAATAGTTAACAAAAGGTTCACTAGCAGAAAATTTTTCCCTGACAATCACCGACAAACGAAATGGAAGTTTTGGCTAGAAATAAATACAATACCTTTTCTTGCGGTATATCTAATAATCAGTGGCATATTTGGAACGTAACGAGCCATGGGCGAAGACCAGGTAACAATAGTATATTAGTGCTGTCGACCTTTTTTTTTTCTTTTTAGGCAGAGAAATTTTTCAGCCCGAATGGCACTGCTGATAATAGACAGATGTCATCATCTCTCGTAATACAATATCCTTTTTATTTCGCTGTCCGTAGCCCAACACGTCTTCCATGGCCATCTAGTATTATCTCGCGCGCGTGAGATTGTGAGATTTCTCTTATGACTGGATCTAGTTTCGAGAACTCTCTCGAATTGATTGCGATTAAACCTCGTTTCGATCAAGATTGAAACGGTCGAGAGAGATCGCACCAAGACATAGTCCCCGACCTTGCTTACAATCTAGATTGAAATGCTTGGTGCAAATGGGGTATAAGGCTCTAGTTTAGTAGTATTACAGAGTATAATACGTATATTTTAATATATTTAAAAAAAAAACAAAATTACTGAGAAATGTTCCGTGTGTTTAACAAGGTTCGGAAAACTGAAAATTTTAACAAAGGGTTCGGCCGAACCTGTGCGAACCCGCTGAATATCACCACTGCATATTCATAAACAATTTGGATATATATTTAATATATATATTAAATATATATCCAAATTGTTTATGAATATGCAGTGAATATCCAAAATATATCCATTAAGTTTATGTGAATCATTATTATAATCTTAAATCAACTTAGGTATTTTTATCTCTATTCTAACTTGCTCATATTACAAACTCCAAAAAAATGTATCTATTTGATCGAGTTATTAAATATATATACAGATTAATCTTAACAAATTATTATTTTTAAATGATCGCAAACAAAACTGTTTTTAACCGTAATTGAACTTTAACGTGACTTCCGAATGTTTCCGGCCTTCGCCGAGGCCTGCCTCGGGTAATGAACTAATTTCCCAAATTGGAACGTTAGAATGATGACGATCGATTTTACGTTATGTTCGGAAGTTATGTTAAAGTTTGATTAATGGTTTTTTTTTTTTTTTTTTTAACTCTTTCTGCCCTGTGGGCACTAAGAGGGCCTTTTTTAGTAGGCCCATTATGGGTTCGGCCAGGCCCACATGGGGCGACCGGGTGGTGAGGGACGGGGCCCGACATATCCGAACGGACCACCCCCGAAAAATTCCTGGGGATTATTCGACCCGTTCGGATTCGATCCCGGGTCCCCCAGAGCGGTAGGCTGCCACCTTTACCGCTCGGCCATCCGGCCTCCTGATTAACGGTTAAAAAAGGTTTTGTTTGTGATTGTTTATTTACTCACTCCGGTAGTTTTGAGAAGAAGACTGTTATAATTATTATTTATATTGAAAATATTGTAGTACTGCAAACCGAGGGAAAAAATAAACTGTAATGAGGAAGTGATATGTAATTTCTTTTGATAACAAAAGAAATATATCTGAAATTAAATGACATTTATTGCAAATTAATTATATTATTATTAATACTCATTCCTTTCAGTTACAAAGTAGCTATAATAAATTAAAGATTATTTTAATTACACTTCATTCCAGTAAAATTTATTGATATAATATTAGATAAATTGCTTTTTATGATGATATTATCTAATAAATGATAAGTTTTAATAGTAATTTATAATGAACTAAAAATTTTTTATATAAAGATAGATATATATTTTTTATTTTACTTTATTAAGTAAATAACATAAAAATTACACACATTTTCATCTGATATGTATGAAATTTCATATTATAAAACAACGGAAGAGAATTTTTTTAAAGTATAAATATTAAAGTTTAGCTTATGTAAATAGTATAATCCGTGGTACTATTTTTGAATTACGTCAAAAATTCGTACAAAGTTCGTTTTGTCTATTTACTTAGCTCTCTCCGAGAGGTTTTATCAGTAATCATTTATAATATCTGAGATCGGTAGGATATTCTTAGTCTTTGGTAACTGCAAATAAGTTGAAAAATTACAAAAATAATTTCATTTTTATGTATTAAAAATATTTTTAAAATATGCAATAAATTTCAAGGATTGAATAGAAAATTATTTACCTTAAATACAATTTTTTACTACTTAACATCAAACTTATATTGTGTATGAAGACAGGCAGTTAGAAGAAAAACAAAAAAAGACACTTGAATTCCTAGAATATGAAATCCTAATTTCTGAATTTATTTGTAAGGTAAAGTTTATTTTAATTATTTTCTTTTAAAATGCTCAATATATTTTTCTTCCTAAGTTATAGAATGTATAATTTAATCATGCATGAGGTGAGAATAATATAGACAGGGAAATATTCTATCTATAACTAGTATTGTAGTAGTAATTGTTGAATAAATTTATCATTTTATTGCACATAATAATTAATTTAAATAGTTATCTATTTCTATACTTATACTCCAGTCTCTTATGACAGTATTACAAAAGAAATCAAATTTTTATAGAAGGTCTACTACTTGCATACACAACATATTCTAGAATAAATACAATAGAAAATATAAGTTTAATGTAGTTTATTTTAAACTATAACAAACTTTTCTATTGTATCTATTGTTAAATCAGTGGTTCTCAACTTTTTTGAACCAGAATCATATTGATAGCAAGTGTTGCATCAAAGATGTCTTTTTATGTATAAATGAAATGTGACATCAATTTTCATTTATTTTATATAAAAAAGTAACAATATAATATTGAAAATTAGACAAAACTTCACTTTGAAATGATTGTGGCTTAAAATATTGTGGCATTTTAAGTTTGTGGCATATCATTTGCAAAACCACTGGTTTAAATAAAAGTTCCAAAAACCTTTAAAATTCAATGTAAAATTATTTATAATGTTTTCTATTTTTTTAATGCATATTTAGGCTACACTTGCATAAAATGATCTTTATATATATGAAATTCATTTCATAGAGTTCATTTAAAAATTTTTAAAGTTTACAGATACTTCGGCAAGGTGTCAGCATACCTATGATTGATACAAAATAGTTTTTGGTTGGATAGGACTAATTTGATATATTTGGTCAATTTTATATAATTAGGCAATTGTTGGATTATTATATTAACTCATTGGGCTTTAAGATGTGTTTTAGAAGTCTTGTGTTAGATGTTGACAAGTAATGTCTTACGGAATGGTCACAAAGACTGCTTTTGGCACAAGCGGAGGCTTGTCTCACCAAGGCAAGAGTCACAATGACTGAGAGCTCCATTTGTGGGAATCTGGTCATTGCTTGGCAGCTGTTGAGCGCTGCCATGGCCGCCGGGACTGCTTCACAGGCACTCATGTTGCGATATACTTGGGTCCCTGTTGCAATATCTTGGAAATTCATGATGGAATAGCCTCCCTGTGTAGTTATGGAATGGGATTGGCTGCACTGGATTTTGTTGTTTGCGTGCAGCACTGAGGAGCCACCCGCATTTATTGTTTAATCTATCCCTTACCTCTCGGGCAAATCTCGATGCAATATTGATACAATAAACCTCATCTGAGTGTAACCAATGTGATCACTACTATCAAATAAATAAGTTACTGCAGGGTTAACCAAACTTCTTGGTAAAGTAGAGCACTCACAACTCTTGGCAACTTTTGCTCTAAACTTGTACAATTGAAAGAGGAAGAATGAGTCTACCGGACTAATATTTTTTATTATTATTTCATTGAATGATTAAATTAAAAAATATATAATTGTTTATAACTGTTTATTAATAAACAATTACAGGTTTATATATATTATTTTCATCAATTCAGCTATTCAAAACTGGGTATACATAAATAAGCCCAGTGGATATTGGCTCTATGTGTAGTGCTTATTTATTTTTATCATTTAATGAAATGTCAAGTAAATGATTCATGATAAGGGAAAATGGTAACTACTCATGTCGAGGTGTACACTGACTCAAATAACTGCTCATTTAAAAATAGTTATAAAATAAACAAATAACACATTTGATTTATTAACTTTAAAAAAGTTTTAAAAGATTCAGAGCCCTAGAATTTCTGTTGTAGAGCCCACATTGGAAAACTTTGGGTCAATGGACCTACAGTTTAACCTTTGTGACTTATCATTATACAGGAAATCAAAGTTCAGGATACCAGGGTGCTGGACACAAAAAAAAGGTTACTTTTCATTGTTGTGAGAATATGAATTGAACAGTGTTAGACTTTTCTCTCTTGTTTATGTAGTATACTGTTGGCATAAGTTCTCTGTGAAATAAACTCATTATTTACAGATAATTTATTTATATACACTTTTTGCACTATAGAACCAATTTATGAGTAGAATTATTTCTTCACTGAACAGTAATCTTACAGCCAAGAATTACGTAGAAGGAAGAGGTGTGAAAGGATGGAAAAGACGTGACAATAAGCAATGCAAAATAACAGTCAAATTGCATTTTTATTGATCGAAATGAGGGACAGGTTGGACTGCCCATTACAGAGAACAGAAGTATACAGTCAAACCTGTTTTTATGCGGGGGATAGGGACCGCATTAAAAAAGACGCATTAAAAAAAATCGCACGAAACTTCACGAATGGCTGTAAAAAATAGTTTTCGCAACACAATTAAAAAATATATTTTTTTTATGCGGTCAACAGGGACCGCATAAAAAAAGTCTCACATAGAAAATAACTCAAAACCGTACGAAATAGAATTTATTGACAACAGATGTCAGCACTTGACTGCATCGTCTGGTCTATCGTCTGTTTTACATATTTTTGTCCAGGTGGTGTTTTGTTGACTTAAAAAGTAAATTATTTCATTTTTTGCATATTCATGCAATAATATTACTATAATAAGTGCATTTATGCTATAATAAGTTTATTTAGCTATAATAAGTCAACGTGAGACATGACGAATCGCACGAGACTAGTCGCCAACTATACCGCACAAATAAAAAAATCGCACAAAAAAAACCGCATAAATTAAAAATTCGCATTAAAAAAAATCGCACAAATAAAAATCGCACATAAAAAGAGCGCATAAAAACAGGTTTGACTGTATATGTTCTATATCCCCGCTGTCACTCAAACTTCCCATGACAATTAGTTTATATACAATTTTGCTTAAAACTAAGACAGTTAGAATTCAACTTAAACCTAATACTATTATTACTTACAACTAGAGAAAAGAAAGAATGAAGGATGGTTGGATAGTCTACTAGTAGCTTAGATCGGGGGTCCTGATACTGGGGTAATGTTGACTATGGTCGCTTCGTAGACGATGAACATCCAATCTGTTCATATCCAGGGTAATAACAACCTGTTATCATTAAATATGTGCAGAGGCAGGTCCTTGAGCTTGTATGGAAAGGCTTGCTTACTTAGTTCCAAGTCACTGTCCACACATGGTCTATACTGATCCTCTTTCTCCTGATATCTTCCTAGGCCTGACTCCTCATAGCTTGTACCTTGGTTTCTCTCATCTGACCTCCTATCTCGTCAGTGGCAAACCCAAAAGTGACTCTCGTCAACTCCTGGTTTCCCCAGGTCCCCTTGGGGCAGGACCCCCTTCCTTTCCCTTTGTACACTGGCTAATCAGGACCCGCGAACAGTAAGGCTCCTGTCATGTGACAGGAAAGGGTTAAGGACAGACAGAAGAAAAATTACAGGAAGGAAGAAAGGAGTTCTATTTTATATACAATTATATAAAACAAACATGGCGGACAGCCACAGAGGTATAGCTTCCTTCAGGTCATGAACAGAATATGATTTAAAGATACAAGACAAGATTGAAGTTGAAATAGTGACTGTCCACAAAAATAATAGGCTATATTTTTCTCTTCAATGATTTGGCTGTATTCAATGGCAACCAGTTACCTGATATCACAAAGCTAAGTAAACTGCTTAGTGCTTAAACAGCCATCATTTTCAGATACGTCTCATGAATTATGGTTTGTGAACATCAAAGTGCAATTTACAGTTTCATAAATCACATATGACTCAAAAAATATCATTCTGTTATCTCAGCCTTAACCTCCAACATATTTAACGATGTGAATGACATAGTTTTGAACCCTCCAGTACAATGCTTGTATCAGACCCTTAAATCTTGTCTAATTTTGGATTTCTGTGACTCAGAGCAAACAAGGATCAAAACATTTTGTAGTGCAGAGGGTGCCACCGTGTGACCTTTGCTCTCTGACTCCACTTTGCTTCCAGACTCCAAAGAGTTGATTTGCCTTCCACTCCATGCTAACCTTTTAGAGTTGATAGACATGCTGATCCCAGACTTGTACAGAATCCCAACGCTATTTGTAAATATCGCATAGCCGATCCAAATAAAGTAAAATTATTTGCCTGGATCAGTGTGTCATTTCATTCTCACCAACAGAACAAAAGACAAGAGGACACGTGGTTGAGGTCGACATGACATCACGACAAGGTAGGACAAAACCCACACCAATTCTGCCTTGTATCGGCATAGGCCGCATACTGACATTAGCCATGCCGTTAAACTGATCAGCTGGACATGACCATCAAAAAAAAGGACTTGAAGACAAAAATGGAAGAGAGAACCATTAAGCCTAATCCAGAACAAAGGACCAACATGTGCATAGCACATGTTGTTGTCAAGACGCTGCCATTTACGAAACTGGACTCTTGCATTTGGTTTCTTCAGATACAGGTGCAATTTCAAAATGCTGGAATATCCTCAGACCAAACGAAATTCAATACCATTGTTAGTTACATTGACGTCAAAATTCTCATGCAAGTTTCAGACATTTTACTCAATCTGCCTTCCTCGGGAAGATACAAACTTATCAAGAAATGATTGATCCACTTTTGTGGACAGTGAGACTGAGTGCACCAAAAAACTACTGATGGAATTGGAACTTGGTGATTGTAAACCCTCACAACTACTCTGCAAAATGCACAATCTGGCTGACGAAAAAATCAGCAAGAACTTTTTGAAGATTGGGACTCCATCACCTATCGATCAACATGCAAAGCATCCTGTTGGTTAGCAGTAATGAACTCTTGAAATCAGCTACTATGGCCGACTAGATTTGGGAACTCAGCCCTGGCCTAATGACAGCACAAGTTGCCCCTGTAATGTACAGAAGTATGCATAATAGAGAGTCACTTCCCAGCCTGGACACCCTGCAAAAACAAATATTGAAACTGTCACTACAGGTAGCTGCACTTAATGAGTGAATACATGTGTGAGTCAACTAAAAACAAGATCCAAATCAAGGGAGAGATTACACAATTGATGACCTTCCAGCCGTAACATCTGTTACTATCACGCCACATTCAGGAGAGATGCTTACAAATGTCAGCAACGGTGTTACTTCAAAGAACAAAACGTTGCAGTTGAGGAAGCAAAAAACTGACTCCCTGACTCTCTTTGGCAACAGGGATTGAGCTGAGTTGCCTTTATATAAACAACAAGGATATAGCAACCCTGTACATTGTGGACACCAGAGTGGACGTTTCTGTTATACTCCCATCATCCCATGAGAGATGCAACAACAACAAGCTCAAGCTTTTCACCACCAACAGATCAACAATCAAGACCTACTGCTGAAAGTCACTGAATCTAGTCCTCGAATTATGAAGAAACTTTCCATGGATATTTGTCATAGCTGACATTCAGAGACCAATCATTAGCATGGACTTCCTGTCACATTTCAACGTGCTTGTCAACAGCAGTCACTGTTGGCTCATTGATGGGGTTATGAATCTTCACAAGAATGCCAAATTCCTTTCTTATGTCACATCCCAAATTCAAGTACTGAAAGATGTTTCCATATATCAAAAAATCCTTAGCAATATATCCTCCTCATACACACCGGGGTGTATATTAGATAAATACAACACTTACTTGAGCCTGTGACCGATGTGAAAATAAACAAAATCAAATCAACAAACATTTTCCGAACACCTTCCGTGTCCTTCCTCGGGTTAAAATGATATTTTAACCTGAGTTTTAACCTGTCATCGTTCAAATTCGTTTTTTAAAAGTTCGGAATGGTGTTATAAAAAAGAATCCAGTCGTTTTAACCTGAGGAAGGACACGGAAGGTGTTCGGAAAATGTTAGTTGATTTGATTTTGTTTATTTTCACACCAGTCACAGGCTCAAGTAAGTGTTGTATTTATCTAATCCTTAGCAAGTTTTTGAACTTGGTGTCACTATCAATCACCAATACCAATACCAAGATCAAGGAACACAACATTGTACATTTTATCGAAATGAAGGGCCCACCAGTGTTTGCCAGATCACAGAGACTCTCAGCAGACAAACTAAAGGCAATCTGCAAGGAGTTCGAATTTATGCCTATGCCATCCTTCAAAAAGCAGCTGAGCCAGTCCACTACACCTGACACAGAAAAAGTCCAGAGATTGGAGACAGTGTGGTGACTACAGAGCACTCAACAGCATTACCATCCTGGACAGATATCTGATCCCATTCCTTAATGATTTCAACCACATTCTACATACCACAAGGATCTTCTCCTCAATAGATCTGGTACTCACTTATCAACAGATACCTGTACATAAACCCAACATTCCCAAAACTGCCATTATTACTCCCTTCGGCCTGTTTGAATTTCCTTTCATGGCATTTGGACTACACAATGCAGTTCAAACCTTTCAGCAGTTCATGAATATGGTGTTCACTGGTCTTGACTTCATTTTCTGTTATCTAAATGATATACTTGTCAATACATCGCCAACTGCTGTAAATAATCGGGCTAACTTTTGGATATAAACGATTAAAGATTAGAAATAAATTTGGCACTTGATGTAGGCGTTAGGCACCATCTCTTATTAAAATTAATAATTATAATAATTTAGATTAAACTGGAAGAAAAGAATTGGCCTGAAGTGGGACTCAAACTCGCAACTCCCGCTTACTGTGCGGTTATGTTGCCAGTTATGCTACCCGGACCTTCAGTTCAATCCCCTCTTCCAGCATACATAAGCCAAAGACATAACCATCGATGGCTATTATGGCGCCAACTGGGGACACCTCTGTGCCACGGCCAGAAACATCCACTCAAGGCACTCAGTCGGTCATCGTAACCCCAGCAAGGTATATATATACAAATAAACATTGTATTAAACCCAATAACATTAAGCCAATACATCACCAACTGTCGTAAATAATTGGGCTGACTTTTGGATATAAATGATATCCAAAAGTTAGTCCAAATTAGTCCAAAACGATATTGTTTATATCCAAAAGTTAGCCCAATTATTTACGACAGTTGGCGATGTATTGGCTTAATGTTATCTGGTTTAGTACGATGTTTATTTGCATAGACATACTTGTCACCTCTCTGGATGAAAAAACACATCGACGACCCCTTCGCACTCTCTTCAGCAGATTAAACGAGTATGGACTAAATATCAATCCTACTAAGTGTACCTTTGGCACCACATCCATACAATTTTTAGGTTACATGATAACGCCAGAAGGCCTACACCCCCTACAATTGAAAGTGACTGTATTTGAAATTTCCCTCAACCAGAGACAGCTACAGCACTGCGACAATTCCTTGGAATGATAAACTTTTACCACAGGTTCATCCTAGGACGTGCTACATTTCAAGTTTCTCTTAACACCATGTTAATTTTTCATATCAAATGCAGCACCAAGTCTCTTGTCTGGTCTGAAGAAGCAAGCAGAACCTTCAACAATATGAAAGAAGCCTTAAGCAGAACTGCTCTGCTCACCCACCCAGCACCAGGGGCTAAACTTTCCTTAATCAGATATGGCGATGGGAGCTGTCTTACATCAAGAGCTTGACAGCATTAAACAACCCTTGTATTTCTTCTCCAGAACTCTCACCCTACCTCAAATGAAATACAGTGCATACGATTAGGAGCTACTAGCCATCTACTCTGCTATCAAGCATTTTCGATACCTGGGGGAGGGAGCCATTTGTTATCTACACAGATCACAAACCCCTCACTTATGCCTTCCTCCAGGATTTGGCCAAAGCATCCCCTCTCCAACTTTGATAATTAGACTACATATCACACTTTTCAACTGAGTTACGCCATATATCTGGCAGGGACAACATCATAGCAGACTCTCTGTCACATATAAACACCATCAGCGTACCATCCATCAACTACGATGCTATTGCAAATGCCCAACAGGATGATGAGCTATTGAAATTACAACAGAATCCAAATTGCAAAATAGTAAAGATACACCTTCCAAATTCAACAAAATCCCTGTTCTGTGATGTCACTACTGACCACTGTAGACCATACATACCTCCTTCTTTTTGATGGGAAGTGTTTTCAGCTATCCACAACTTATCACACCCAGGAGCTCATGCAACATCCAAACTGATCACACAAGGGTGCATTTGGTCAAATATAAAAAAAGACTATCAGACATGGTCACGGACATGCATAGCCTGCCTAAAGGTAAAAATACACTGCCATTCAAAGTTTCTAGTTCCAAATTCACAATTTGAGCATATCAACATTAATATAGTCACTTTAGAATGGATTTTAGAATATTGAATTTGTTTTGTGCCTTTTGTCAGGTTTACTTTAATGAAAACTGACAGTAGAATTTTTTCTTCCTTGTTCTAACTTTCCTATCAACTAAGTGTCATTGCTGCTTTCAGATTTAACCACTAAGACTGTCACTATTTTATTATTATAGATTAATCTGCATATTTAGTAAAATTTATTTAAACATTTTTAGGTAAGTGTTATTAAGCTTCTTTTTAACTGTAGGTAAGTAATCATTCATAAAAATGATGAACAAAATACAGTGGTCTCTCTGTACTTGAAATGTTCTCAAGTGGAACAATTCATTACTTGAGCACAAATTCTACGTGAAATTGCTCAGTCCTCGATTGAACAAATGCAACTGAATCTTTCTAGAACAAATTTTTGATTAATAACATATTTTTATTTTGTCATCTGTAGAAAATTGTGATAAAAATAAAAAAATGAAGACCTTGCTGATATTTCTGATCAAGATCAACAAAAAAGCTCAGATGATGATATTACTTTAAAAAAAGAAAATGTCCTCATTTAACTAAAATTAATATTAACAGTACATTTAATTGTGCTTATTAGTTAATTGTCGATTGGAAATAAAGTACTGATTGTTTTAATGAACATATTTCTCTTAGTAATGAAAAAGAATAGAATTCTTTTGTTAATTTCTAGAATGTAATCATATATTTTGCATTAGTCCTTTGTTTTGTATAGCACAAATTTGCATTTCATGGCACTTTTTCGGAATGTATATATTGTTATATGAGAGATACCTATATTTCCTTTCCCAGAAATAACACTTTCATTCTCAGGATTGTTAATCATTGTGACTCAAACAATGAATACCAGTTGAAGAAGAAACAAAAAATAATTAGTGTAGTAGCACTACACCTGTCTTGTTCTCCAGGATCCATCATCCTTTTTCTTTTTTCTAACACTTAGAGTCCTGGATATCACTATGAGAGACAGACCAAAACCATCCTTCTCAACTTCCTCTCTGTAGAAAATTGAGTCTTACTTTTTTTCTTCTTCTTCAGGTTCTACTCAGCCACCGGTTAAACCAGTTCTTCCAGAAAGGGAGTCTAACCCTAGGAAGAAACAGGCATAGAGAAAGTCTGAAGGCAGGTGTTAAATGTGAAAGGACAGAAAAGATTGAAGAAAGAATACTATGTTCTAAATATTAAACCAAAATAAGCCAAAGTCTGCCAATAGATTCCCCAAGAACTAAATAGCAATCAGATGTACTAAATGGCAGCCTTTGGAGACTGGCTGCCATTTAGTACATCTGATTGCATGAGGCTCAATGGTAGACCAGACCCTTTTGCTTTCTAGCAAGCCACTTAGCTTCTTAGTGGGACTCTAGCTTTTTTGTTTTATGAACAAATGTAATACATAGAATATTTCTTTATTAACAAAAACAATCTTAAACATTTTATTTTCTGTTAGTAACAATAAGTTAATTTTATAGAGGTAAGAATCACTACTGGCCCCTGGAAAAAGTCCCCAGCTCCTCCTCTTAATGGCTCTGAGTTTCCAATATTTGATGTATTTAAAAAATTTAGGGAAATACATTCTTAGAGCACATTGTTTCTAGTGACAAAATCTGTTGCTAATACTGGGAACCAGAGGTCGTATTCTGGTCACTGTCTCTCGTCTCTCACAAGCCAATCACTGATTGGCTAATCCAAATGATTAGCCAATCAGCGACTGGTTTGTGAGAGACCAGAGACGGTGACCAGAATATGGCCCCAGATTCCAAGTTGACAACCATGCAATGATGTCATCCGTCTTCACCACATCCAAAGAAGTTCAGAGTCCAGGCATTCTACTGGGAAGATGTGACTCTTTGTCAATTACTGTGGCCCATTGCTTCTGCACTTCAAGGAGTCAGGTGTCATCATCACTGGGGCATGTTACTGTGATATACTTAAGTAATTGTGATATGCAATTAAGGCAAAACATCTTAGTGAACTCATAAATGAGTAAATTTTAATGTACACAACAATGTGCATCTTTATGCTACTAATATCATCAAACAGAAGTTGGGCACTGGGAGACTCTGGAATACTTGCCATATAATCCAGATATCTTGCTATGTAATTTTTACATCTTCTGTCCACTTCTCAGTAATTATACACTGAAAAGTCCTTGTAAGGATGATGGTTCCAGTTGGATGAAAGTCTTTAACTTGGTTTTTCAATGGGCCAGTTGCCTTAATGAGAGCAGCAATTTCTTCTAAATTGTGGAATTCACAATGTACCTTAATGTGGTATTGTGTAGAAATAGGTAGTGTGGTTACCACATGGTATGAAAGAGAACAAAAATGAGGATATTTACAATTAGATTTATGTAGAAACAATATATATACACATATACATATACAGTTCTGCACACACTTAGAACTCTTAATGACAAAAATGCAAGCTCAGACCTTAAATGCACTGCACTACAATTCCTCACAAAGTTAAACATAAAAAAAGAATATCACACAAACACACCAATATATAATTGGTTGGGATGTCGTTCACAAGTCAATCAATTGTTTTATCACATTTGATTAACAGACCTACAGTTAATGTTCTTGATGGTCCTCTATACACACACAACACACAGTCATCAGCAAAATCACCACACAAACAAGCAAAACTTCACCACTTGACTCCTCTTCGTTTAAAACCTGGCTTCCCCTTAAGTTCCCTTCTGTGGTCGCGCCAGTGTTTCCAGTTAAAACACACACACCAACAAGAACAAAAAAAAATAATATTGGAGTAGCCCAAGACATAGCCAATTATTGCAGTGACACAAAATGGAGCAAACCTGCCAACCCCTATAACCCTTGAATAAGAACTTTCTGATCATCCCTTTAAAATGATGATAAAATATAAATATTTTAAAAATTATCTACAGATTTTTTGGCACAATTTTTATTAAATATATTTATTAAAAACTGATAATTAATTAAATTTTATATATTATTTTTAGGTATAATTATTTTTATCATGTACAATATCATCATCATCCTGTCGTTTCTACCATTTTTGATACAATTGACATTCACTGCTACTTCATCTAGTCAAGATTTTACTTTTTCACAGTCTCAGTCTTTCATTCGAGTTCAACCAGACTGGCCACTGACTAGTGTTAGAGAAGTTAAATTTCATTTTAAGTAAGTTATTTTATGCCATTTTCAATATTTTGTTTTCCTTTATTAAAATTAAATTTAATTCTATGATTACAATGAATACAGAAAATTACTTTATTGTATTTGAAATACTTAAAAAAAATAACTGCTAAGGGTTTTTAAGTATTGTAAATTATATTAAGGAAAGAACTTATATAATAAAAACTTGTTTCTGATAAATTTACTAGTAATGTATTACTTTACTATAGAATTATTTCTTTTTTGTCTCCCTGACTAAAACAGGCAATATTTTTAGAATGTCTTCTGCCTATTGAATGATATAAATTCCTTCTTCTCATCCTTACTGTGGGTTTATAATGCTGTAGAATTCATAAACAAAGAAGAGTAAACTACCATATTTTTCTATATGTAGCTTGTGATGGCATGTATGGTACCTTGTAGAAAAATAGAATTTTTTTGAAAGGTATAAATAGAAATAAATTTTTATACAAGCCTGCATAAAAAAATAAATTTCCACAGGAGAAAATAAATTCCTCACTGTAAATTGGGGACTGATATATTTTGTAATATTTTCTGGCTTTTAAACTTTAAAATGAATTGTTTAATAGCTTTCATACATTTAAAAAATATTTCTTATTTCTTATTTTTAATTATTAAATGTCTTTACAAATTATATAATTTTGTGAGATTCTGGAGGGGACAATTAGTAATTAGATTAATTAATACACAGTTAATACAGGAGTGGAAAAACTCCCTTTCTCTTTTTCTCACTCAAGCGATACTTGGATAGATAATGTGGCTAAACGCCATTATTGTACTGTATAGTTATATTTTATATTATATTAGAATATATATTTTCCCTCCTTCTTCCTAGTACTATTATCTTCCCTTCCTGGTATTTTCTCCTGACCGGTGCTTAACGGCGCAACAGCAGGTGGTCTCTTGTGGACAATGGGACGGTATGCGGCCCTCAGGGCAGAACGGGGACGGTGTGGTCATTCTTTGACGAAGATTCGAGAAGAAAAGACGCTCCAGAGGTAGCTCTCCACCATGTTTTTGAGACCACATGGAGACGACAAAGAACTACAAGGGAACGTAGAAAAATTCGGATCGAAAGAAGAGAAGTTCAAGAGTATTTTTGTCCTCGTCTGTCAAGGAATTTACGTTTTAGTGACGAAGTTACATCGTTCGTGATTAAGAGGAGATTCACCAACCATTGTATATAACGCACCGTGATAACGCCGTAATATTTGGGTACCCCTTTCTCTTTCATTCTATACTATACTTTATTCGTCCTCATTTTCCCATTATCTTAATTTAGTTATAATTAGTTATAAGTTTAGTTATAAGGTGTATATATATATATATATATATATTTACTTGTCGGGGAGAGATATTTTTTTGTATTGCTGGCATCCTACAAGTTCCTGTATCATATCACGCGAATTAAAGATTCTGTTTTTTGAAAATCCCAGTTTCTTTGTACTCGGTATTCGCATAACTCACAATAAAACTGATCAAATGTCGGTCTAAGTCAACAGTCACTAGGATGTTTGGACTTGTGTGTCAAAACAGTTGATTATTAATGATGGAAAACTGTCAAATAGATGGAATTATGAGGTAAGGTGAGCCACAATAATGGCTAGAAAATAGCCATAATTTGTCAAGCATCTGTTTCTTGACAGCTCATATCAGCCAAATCCGAACACAACTCAAACTTAGAGCACATTAAGTCACCTGAGTCAATTCTCATGTGCAACGCATATAAAAAGGAGTTACACCTGATCATTGGGGTGGACATCTAGGAAGAGCTGAACAATGCTCTCATCTTGCCAACCCTCTCACTGCCTGTTGATGACCCGATACTATTTCCCCAAAGATCCACGATTGGTTTGCGACCATCGTATGAACGGGCTCAAGAGACATTCATCACTCTCTTCGAGGTATTTTACTTAGAATCGTAAACTCTCTCTGTCGGTCAATTAGCCTATAAGGACGTAGATATAAGACTTTAATGTATATCTGATCCAGTCATATAGACTGAATAGAAACAAAACAGACACGTAGGAATAGGCCCGGACATTATGTTACCTATGAAAGATAAACCAACCAGTAGTGTAGTAGCTTATTGTATTATATACTTTATGTTAGTTTATTAAATTTTTGTTCTGTGGTAACCTGTCACTTTGTCTTATTTTGGAGAACATGCCCTATCAGCTTATCTGCCCCCTCGTCGCCCGGATTCTTCCAACCAGTGATGTTTGAGCGAGGATTTACCATCCTCGACACCGAACGAAGGGCTTCGAACGGTTACCCCAAGCCCTCGGCTTCTCACAATTTCATAACTAGTGAGTGGTGAAATGTGCCACAAAAAATGAGGAAACGATGCAAACTTGAAAAAAATTAAATAACAATAAATGTTTTGGTCAACAAAAACTTATCCTTGTGGATTATATGATATTAAACTTTTTGCCAATGAAAAATTGCATCTGAAATATATACTGCTGCAAATAATAGGCAGGAAATTACAGTGCATTTACATCTATCTGGATTTCCTAGGATCTGACCACATCTGGAAAAATTGAATCTCCAATAACTGTTTTTAGGTCTGTTTTTATAAGGTTGGATCGAGAAATTTTCTTTTCCACAATGCTCAAAAGAAAATTGACAAACATTGTTAAATTAGAAGGCACTGCATCAATATCAAATTCATATCCCATTTATTATTTATTGAATTTGTCTTCAAGATAGTCTCTAACCAGAAGAGCCACAATACAATTTTATGCATAAGACATCGACTATTATAAATTTTTCTGATTATACTTATACTAGACATTTTATTAAAATTTCAAAATTGATTCTGTTTATTAAAATATGTGAAAATTAGTGTTGTTGGCTAATTTACACTGTTAATTAAACTTTTAGCATGAAAATAGTTTATAAAATTCTGAAGCTTGGCTGTTTGATTTATTGTAAATGAGGAATTGCATAATTAATTAAATAATATTATTTTATTTTAAGTTTTCAAAATATAATTATAAAAAATCATCATAAACAAAAATATCTTTTAGTTATAAAATCAAAGTTTCTTAAAAAAATATTTGACATAAATTAATAGAAATAAAGAATCTTTAGAATAAATAATATTTAAACTTTAATTAATTTGATATTTTTACTTTTTGCAGAACTGTACAACCTCATGGATTACTATTGTATCATGGATTAACTAATCTTCCAGAAGCTAATTATCCACATTATGAGATGTATTTAATGCTTGAAAATGCAAGATTAAGATTCATTCATGTATTTGGTCAGGATAATACTGCTGATTCATATTATATTGGAAAAGGTAATATAATAATAATGTTTTTTTCTCACTTTTACTCCTTTTAGCACTCAGTCTGATCATGACATTGATTAATCTAGAGTTGGAGATGAAGAATATGAAGCAATATAGGAAAATTAGAAAAATTAATTTTCAAGTTGTAGTTGAATTTTTATAAAACACTTCAGACTTACCTTAATTTAATAGCTATTATACTTTTTTCAGATTTCTTAACTTTTGACTTGCTGTTGATTGACCAGTGTTATAGTTGTATCAACTGTCATTCCATTCTTTGATAATTTGTACTTGGTATATTCAAAGCTGTGTAGAATAAGGAGTGTGTATATAACACATATGTATACAACTACTTTTCATAAGTTTGTCATGTTGCAAAAAATTCATTTTATTACATTTCAATGAACAAATTTGAAAATTAATAACAAATTATGAACACATTTTATTTAAAATATGAAAGAGCAATATTAAACAATATAATGAAGATCAATACATTAATACTTTAAAATAAAGTAATTATTTATTCAATTGTAACACATTAACTTATTTCTAAAGTTTGGAAAGTTACAAAATCCATTTCAAAAGTTTGCTAAAATTTTATTCAAAAACTAAATAAGTAATAAAATTACATAGATCATAGAATTTAAAATATTACAAAGTTGTAAAAAATTCAGAAACAAAATTGAAGAAAATTACAAAAAATAAGAAAAATATTAAAGAGAATTATATCACACAATTTAATCTCTATGCTTTGATTTCTACAAAACCCTTAATAATATAGTCAAAATCTAATTTTTCACATATTTTATGTTCTATTGACAATAATTATACTGTACTTGGGAAGAAATTTGCAGTTTAAACAGCACATTCAAATATTGTAATGAAGTGACATTACTTATATCATTGCAATATATGATACAAAATATTTTAATTTTGTCGTATAAATCGTTACCATTTATATCCCAATTATCACCATTCCTTTGTGCTAAATCTAAATCTGTACAATTCTTCTTAAGGTCATCCTTGTTCATTGTATTTATTATAGGGATATTGTAAAGAAAATAAAAAATGGCAGTATGCTCTTCAATTTGTAAATCTTTATTCTGTAGCAATTATTCCTTGATCTACTACAAGTACAGGTATACCTCGAGTTACGTCGTTTGTCAAAAAAGTATATGGAAAAATAAAAATCAAGTTTAAGTCATTTTATTTGACTTTGCATCTGTCCGCCACAAACATCGAAGTTGTAATATCACTAGAAAAGTGTTAAAAGCACATAAATTAAAATATGTACATTTACAGTAAATGTTAATATATTCATCATAAATGCTAGAGAACAAAACACGAAAACATCTGTGTTTCTGTGTTGTCGTCTTATTTAGCGGTCTTTAAGTGCTCATTATTGGCGTTTTCCACGATAGTTCCAATATCTACCATTTGGCGTCGTTTCGGCGCCACTCGATACTGGTAAATTTAACATAAATTAGTTTATTTTCTACTATCGCAAAATAATTTTAATAACTGTATTTGTTATTTAACCTTAAAAAATCATCTTATTTTATAATGTCTTAGAGAAACCACATTCACAAATAAAGAGTCTGCAATGAAAACATCACCAAATTGTAAACATGTACATTTACTAGTATGTACTGTACAGTACATGTATTCGTAAATTTAGATTACTTTTTTCTGTACTATATTAAAAACTAAAATTTATTTGTTTGTAAGCTTAAAATAGATTCTTATTAACCATATATTATTAAAAATGCATTTATAAATAAAATACAGAACTGGGAATGGTAATTTGTGGTTTAGCCTAATGACGAGTAAATTTGACTTATGTCGCCTATCCTGGAACCAATAACCGACGTAAGGCGAGGTATACCTGTATTGCTAAAAAAATAGTTTTTGTAGAAATTTGTTCAAGGAGTCTTTGTATGTGTATTTGTTTCTTCATAATCAAATAAATATATTTGTTTTCTTGATTTGGCTTCTTTGAATACAAGAGGAATGTTACATTTTGTGCAAACTTCATTTGCTATTAATTTTAATTCTAAGAAACTATTTTCTCTAAAAATCTTTTAAATAATTTGTCAGTCTCTTTAATATTAACATTACACTCAAACCTGTTTTTGTGCAGTCTTTTTTTGTGTGATTTTTTATATGTGCAATGTGTTTTGTGCAATTATTTTTGTGCAGTATACCAATTTGATTGAAATTCATATACCGCACACAAAAAATCACACAAAACAAATCGCACAAATAAAAAATCGCACAAAAATAGACCGCACAAAAACAGGTTTGAGTGTACTAAACTTATGAATGATTAACACATCGGTGTTAAGGTGTTACAAGCAGTGATTTGTAAAACTTCACATGTACTCGCAAATCACCGCTTATAACGCTGTAACACCGATGTGTTAATCATTCATTACTGTAAGTTGGCGTGAAGTGTAATATAATTTTATTACTAAACTTACATCGGCATCAATTTTTTGTACTGTACACTTACTCATTTTATTTATTGCAGTTAAAAGATTGTACCATTTAACTGCTGATAATACAAATTCAAAATTAATTTCAAATATTTTAAGTTTTTCAATTTTTTATCAAATTTTATCACATTAAAGAGTTTTTGTGCTATTTTTTCATCACAGCTAATGATATTATTAATAGATACTTGAATGTTTAGTTTTTTAAAATTATTACCATTTTCTGTGCTATAAATGCCTTAATATGTTGCAGAAAATTGTTGCTCTTCAATGTATTTCCTATTGAGCATTTATTTTAATTACTGTGAAAAGGCAAGCATAAAAAAAAAATAAAAAACTAAACTTCTTAAGGGTGGGGTCTTTTTAGGTATAGAGTCCTGGACAAGTTCCTCAGTTGTTCAGCTCTAACAGTGGCACTGATTGTAAGATATCTAAACTACTTGCGATTTTTAATGCTGTAAGAGAATGAGCACATTACATCATAACATTGCATTACATCATTTGGTATGAAGTGCAGTTAATTACTTTCCTGGCTGTTATATATAACAGAGGGAAAGTATGGCAATTGGTCAAAAAATGACACCCAAGGTTTTTACATTTTTGGACTTGAGACCTTGAAATGTTGTGAAATGTAAAAAAAATTCAGGTGTTTTATCTGTATGTATGGATGTTAGTGTGTAGGGGGACACAAGTTTGTTTACTCTCTTTGAAGCTTAATAACTCCTGTGCTTTTTGTTGAAAATTTCTGAAATTTTGCAAGGAGGTTTATGTATTAGGGGGATTGATGCCATTAAATTTTGATGGTTAAAGGTCAAGGGGTGCAGAAATAAAAGGGGTTGTATGCCATATCTCCAGTAGGGTCAGACTTAATGACAATTTTACTCATTATTAGCATTTACAATTTTTTATAAAACCCATTCCTACCCTCAAAATTAAGTTTTTTGCCATTTTATAATAATTAAAAATATAAAAATTAAAAAAATAAAATATTATAACAGATGGTGTCACAAGCAGTTTTAAATGTTGCTGAGAAAGTTAAGCAACTCATTGCTAGATATTTTTGTTATGACACTAACCTTTACCTTCAGTTATCTTATTCAAACTTCAAAATGTTTTCAACCTTTTTGAGGTCATCTTCAGTGTTTTTAGATTAGATTTTCAGTTATAGTTTTTAGATTAGATTTTCAGTTTGACTTATAAAAAGAATGCCAACTTTTCAGTTTCACATTATGTTAGATTTGATGTTGCTTGTCAGAGACTAGTAAAAACTGGTTAGACTTGCATAACTGGTTATGTAACAAAGAATACACAAAGATTACACTGTCTTGACTCACGGAAGGTCAGCGCTGAAAAAAGAGGAGAGTGAAATGAGGTCACAGTCGCCAATGGCTCCCTGAAGGGTTAACAGTGCCACCAACCTTTTATTACATAACAGAAATATGTTTACAAAACATCACCACGACACAATGCATTTTACATAACAATGTCATATAGCATTTAACAATAATTTCAATCATTGATTCCAACACATCCCCTCAACGATTGATCGTTAATACAATCTGATAGCATGAGTAAATTTAAAAAACAATAATCTCTAAAAAATTGTAAAATTTCTTAAAAATAAACGAGTTTCAAAAATTAACTCTTTTTTATCCGATTTCGAAAGAGCTAAGAACTGAGATGGACACCGTGAAATTAATAAATATTCCTTACTTTATTATTCATTATCCATACGTTGTTATTCAAATTATCCAAATGCATTTCACAAATTCTTTTGCCTCTTCAGTGGATCACATGAATCACTTTCTGAAGGTTCTGTTTTTTAAATATACAATAACCGATCCCATTGCTTGATATTTGTTTAATGAGTAAATTTCTTAACCTTATTCATTTCTAGTGGTTTGGTTAACAAGTAAGCTGTCATCCATACACATGGACAATAGATTACAGTAAGTTCTCCTGAATACTTTAAATTCCATACAAAATGGTATTTTGTGTCAACATGTTTCATATGCTGTTGTGCTTTTCCTGATTTTAAAAGTTGAATACAATTTTGATTGTCTTCGAATATTTTAATAGGTGTTGTAATTGGTAGATTTCTTCTAGAAGTCATTTCGTCCATACAGTTTCTTGAGTAGCTTCTGCCAAGGCTACGTACTCGGCTTTGGTGGACGAAAGTGCTACACACTGTTGCTTTTTACTAACTGAATGGATAGGACTTCTTTTTTAGCAAGAGCAAATACCCTGTGTTTCATTTGCAGTCTGTATGATTGCCTTCTCATTCGGCATCTACATAACATTTAAGTTCTAATTCTTCATCAATATTTTGTAATTTAAGTTTCTTTTTTTTTTTGTCAAATTGAGATAATGAAAGATTCTTTTTACTTTCACTCAATCACTTTCTGAAGGTTTGTTACTTTTCTCACTAATATCGATGTACTTATCGCAATATCTGGACGTGAGTTAGTTGCTAGATATAATAAAGATTCAATAGCACTTCTGTATACATTGTTGTTTTTGAACATCAGGCATTTCATTTCTTCTTAAGTATCCTGTATCCATAGGAATATTAGATGGTCTTGAATTGGATAAGTTAAATTCTTGCAATTTATTCTCAATATATTTTTCTTGGTGGAGTGAAAATATTCTGTTCTTGTCACTTTCAAATTGTATTCCTAGATAATATTTTAAGTCGCCTAAATTCTTGATTTTAAACATTTCTTTTATTTCAGTCTCAAATTCAGTTAACTTATTCATCTGTTGCCATTGCTATTACATCATCTATATGAATTACTAAATACAAGCATCTTTTATGGTATAAAGACAGGGATTGGCTACAATTCTTCTAAATCCTTTAGATAGCAATGTTTTATTGAATTTTTTATTTCATTCATTTGCTCCTTGTTTCAAGCCATATGTATTTTTTAATAATTTGCAAACCATGTCTGGCAATCCTTCTTTGTATCCTTCAGGTTGTTTTATGTATACCTCATGTGAGAAGTCTCCATTTAAGTAAGCCGTTTTAATGTCATAATGCTTATCTTTCAAGTTCTTAATTCCGGCTGTAGTTAGGAGTGTTCGTAGGATTGCAGTTTTGATCACGATGGCATATTTATCATTGTAGTCAAAGCCATATTTTGTGTGTATCCATAAGCGACTATACGAGCCTTAAAATGATTAACTTTATTGTTTTCGTCTCTCTTAATTTTGTATACCCATCTGCTTCCTACTGCAGTTTTACCTGGAGGTAATTTCATAATTTTTCATGTGCTGTTATGTTTAATGGCTGCTATTTCCTTATCCATGGTTTTGTTCCATTCTTTTGAATGTTTGCTTGCGATTGCCTTGCTATATTCTTTCAGTTCTACTGCGTCCTCTGTCACTGATAAATTTATTGTTTTAATTAACCTTATGGGAGGTACTCCCTTAGTAGTTCTTTCCAATGTCTTTAAATGTATGCCAGTTCCTTCCATTTTGTGTTCCCTTGTTTTCATTTCATATTCTTCTTTTAAATTAGTATTATTAACTATTGTAACTCGTTTTAAATTTTCATTATCATCATGTATATCGATTTCAAAGTCTTTGTGCTTGACATTTTCTAGAAAGTGAACATTTCTGCTTATTGTTATCTTATCAGTTTTCATGTCAACTAATCGATAAGCTTTCGATGCTCTCTTGTATCCTACAAAAATTAGTTTTCTGGCTTTAGGTTCTAGTTTCTTTCGATCTTTAGGTTTAATAACATAGGCTGAGCATCCAAAAATTCTTATATACGAGAGGTTTGGCTTTTTTCCATGCCATTTTTCGAACGGAGTTGTTTCACTCGCTTTAGTAATTAATCTATTCTGTATGTAATTTGCATTATTCACCGCTACTCCCCTCTATTTGTTTGGTAATCCAACATTAATTAACATGCATCTTGTCATTTCTGTCAGATATCTATTCCTCCTTTCTACTACTACATTTTGTTACGGGGAATAAGATGCCATAGTTTCCCATAAAATACCTTTATTGTTAAAGAACGTCTTGAAATTTACCTCCTCTGTCCGATCTGATTCATTGAAGAGTTCTTCCAAATTTTGTTTGTACATATTTAACATATTCCTTTATTTTATCAGGTCCTTCACTTTTATGTTTAAGAAGATATATTTCGATGTACCTACTGTAATCATCTATTATGGTTAAAATGTATTTGTTGCCTCTCGGCATTGCATTTGCATTGGTCCATAAACATCTGTGCGTATTAATTCAACTAATTGATAAGTTTTGGTTTTCGATTTCTTTGGAAAACTCTTAGTAGTCATTTTGGCCTCGATACAATATTCACAAAGTTTAAATATGCGACATTTCTGAATATTTATTCCTGTAGCCAATTGCTTATTCTGCATCGAAATTATGGAGTTTATGTCAGGATGCCCTAATCTTCTATGCCACGAGTGGATGCATTCCTTCATATCATTAACTACTGTAAGCGCTTTATAAGATTTGTAGGCTTTGGTTGTTTGCTACTACAATCCTTTGTCTAGTCGGAGGTAGCTGAGCTCTTGACGAACACACCTGAACTGTCTCGTGGCAGATCGAAAAAGGGCGCGGAGATCTGATGAAACCTGACGTCATCCTCTCCAGGCCCACTGGTGGCAACTGTAGGCGTTAGCGCCTCAGTACTCTCCCGCGAGTGTTAACGATACTTCAGGTTGAAGCGTACCCGTCGTCCGGAGCGGGTTGTGATGGGTGGTTGGGTCGTCTCGAGGTCTGTTGGTGGTGGGGGTCCCTCTTCCGTGCTGGTTGGGACGGAGGTTGTAGGGTTGGCGACAAAGGCTGGTTTGAGGCAGTCGATAGTAACCGTCACCTCCTTGCCGTTGAAGTTAATCCTGAACGTTTTGTTGGAGCACTGGAGCACTTGGAACGGATCATCGTATGGGGGCTGTAGAGGTTTAAGTATGGCATCGTGGCGTACGAAGACGTGAGAGCAGGTCTGTAGGTCGTGGAACACAAATGTTTGGTGGTTGCCGTGCTTGCGCGGTGAGACGGGGCGCAGTCGTCGCATCCTGCCCCGGAGATCGAAGACGAAATCGGATGCGTCAACTGTGTTGTCGTTGCTGTTGACAAAGAATTCTCCGGGCAAACGCAGCGTTTGTCCGTAGACCAGCTCGGCTGTGGTTCCGTTGATGTCGTCCTTGTACGCGGTCCGGACTCCCAAGAGCACGATGGGTAGGTCATCTGTCCAGCGGTCAGAAGAGTGGCACCTGATCGCTGCCTTGAGTTACCTGTGGAATCGCTCGATGATTCCGTTGGCAGCTGGGTGAAAGGCGGTGGTGTGGATTCTCGACGTACCTGTCAGCGCTGTGAGTGCTTTGAACAGGTGGGACTCAAATTGTCGTTCCTGATCGGTCGTTAGCCGCTGTGGAACGCCGAAACGAGCGATCCAGCCATCAAAAAGTGTGTTGGCTATGGCGGTAGCTGTGATCTCCGACATGGAAAATGCTTCCGGCCAACGGGAGAAACGGTTGATTGCCGTGAGGCAATATGTGAAGCCGTTGGATGGCGGGAGCGGTCCAACGATGTTAATGTGGACGTGGTCGAATCGCTGATTTGGCGGGGCGAATGATCCAGTCGGTGAGACGGTGTGCCAGGTGATCTTGTTCTTCTGGCACGCAATACAGTTACGCGCGAACTTTTTGCAGTCACGCTCGATGTCAGGCCACATGAAGGACTTTTTAACGAGGCGGCATGTGGCTCTCACCCCGGGGTGTGACAACCCGTGCAGTGAGGCGATCGCCTGCTGTCGGAAGTCTTTGGTGACAAAGGGACGGGCGTTGAGCGTGGATGTGTCACAGTAGAGTTGTGCCGTGGTGTTCGGAATGGTGATTCGTTTAAGCTTGAGACCTGTATTGGAACGGAGGAGCTGTCCCAGTTCGTCGTCGGACTCTTGGGCGGAGGCGAGTGCCCGGAAGTCGATCGCCTGTGTGATAGGCTCTATTCGAGACAAGGCATCTGCAGGGATGTTGTTTGTACCCTCGACGTGACAGATGTCCGTGGTGAATTGTGATATGAAGTCTAAATAGCGAAACTGTCGGGGTGATGCCCTTTCAGGTTTCTGTTTCAGGGCGAAGGTCAGCGGCTTGTGATCGGTGAATAGAGTGAACTGCCTTCCCTCGAGCATGTGTTTAAATTTCTTGACGGCAGAGTAGGCAGCGTACAGCTCCCGGTCGTATGCGGACCACTTTTTCTGTGGTTCCGATAGTTTCTGGCTGAAAAATGCTAACGGCTGCCAGTGTCCGTCAATCCTCTGCTGTAGGGATGCCCCTACGGCGGTGGATGATGCATCAACCATTAGGGAGAGATGCGCGTTTCGTGACAGGTGGGCTAGGAGTGCGGCACTAGCAATGGCGTTCTTTACGTTGCGGAAAGCGCTGTCGGCATCGGAGGTCCACTTGAGGTGATCTTTCGGACTCGGGTTGCCCTGAAGCAGTTTGTTGAGTTCTGAAGTGATGAGGGCTGCATTGCATATGAAGCGGCGATAGAAATTGACTAGTCTCAGGAATCGGCGTAGATCGCGGATGATAGTTGGTCGAGAGAACTCGATAATTGCCTTGACTTTTTGCGGAAGTGGGTGGATTCCTTTTGGGTTGACCAGATACCTGAGGAATTGTACTTCTTGCTTTCCGAATACGCATTTTGATGCGTTGATTACAACACCGTAGTCACAAAGTTTGGTAAATTACTTGCGTAGGTGCTGCAGATGTTCAGTTTCATTCCGGGACGCTATAAGTATGTCGTCGATGAAGACGTAACAAAATTCGAGGTCACGAGTAACTTCGTCCATGAAGCGCTGGAATGTTTGCGCGGCGTTACACAAACCAAAAGACATGAAGTTGAACTCGTATAGTCCAAACGGTGTGGTGACGGCCGTCTTAGGGATATCTTCTGGAGCTATAGGGATGTGGTGGAAAGCACGGACAAGGTCAACGGTTGAGAAGTACTCCACAACCGTGAAGAGTGGATGCGAAGTCCTCTATGTGAGGGACAGGATAACGGTCGGGTACAGTTCGTGCGTTGAGTAGACGGTAGTCACCGCAGGGTCGCCACTGGTCGTTCTTCTTTGGGACGAGGTGTAATGGCGATGACCAGCTGCTGGTGGACGGTCGGCAGATCCCTTGAGCGAGCATGAATTCGAACTCGCGCTTAGCCAGAATGTATTTGTCCGGCGCAAGTCGCCGGGGTTTGCAGCGCACTGGTTGTCCAGGCGTCGTGATAATATGATGGACGGTGGAGTGTCGGACGGGTGCGATGGTTGGAGATGGACGTGCTATCTCGGGAAACTCGCTCAGTAGTCGATGATAAGAAGAATTGCCGGCAATAGTTCGTACTGACGGTGAAGTGACGCTGAGGATATGTCCTTGGCTGACCAGTTTCGTTGTCGAGTCGATGAGACGTTTGCTGCGAAGGTCTGGGAGAAGTCCATAATGGGATAAAAAATCGGCACCAATCAATGGTTGTGTGACGTCGGCTATGATGAATCGCCATGTAAAGTTTCGTCGAAGAGAGAAGTCTGGCGTGATTGTTACGTAGCCGTATGTCTTGATTGCTGTGCCGTTCGCTGCGAAGAGTTGATAGTCTTCTGCGCGGCGCTTTGGAAGGCGTGAAGCTGGATAAACGGAGACATCGGCGCCAGTGTCGATTAAGAATGTGACTTTGGACGTACGATCCGTGATGAATAAGCGACAGCTTAAATTTTTGGAATCAGTCGCCGTCTCTACTGACTCCCGTTCTCGTTTCCCATCGAACAAGGTGGTCGGCAGCGTCGGGCATTCGCGCCAAATTTTGCATGGTACCAGCAGACATTGTTCGGGAAGGTGTTAGGTGGGGAGCGTCGACCGAGTCTTCCACGGCTCGAGGAACGGCGGCGAGGTGGAGAGCGGCCATATTGTCGTGACATCTCGGAGATTTGTTTTGAGAGTTCGGAGATTTGCACTTCGAGCGCGGCGATTCTGGGATCGACCGTGGCAGAGGCCGTAGACGTGGCGGAGATATTCGATGTCGAGGGGTACAATTCGCTAAGGCGGTCGGCGATCTTAGCGAGAGATTCGAGTGTGCCCTCGGATACGGTTAGTATCTTCTGTATATCGGTGGGAAGACGGGACAACCAAATACTTCTGAGTAGGTCCTCCGTAACCGTGTGACCTGCGAGAGTTCTTAAGCGTCGAAGGAATTGCGATGGCGTGCGGTCGCCGAGCTCTTCGGTACGTAGAAGCTTTTCGAGACTTTGGGCTTCGGACTGGGACATGCGGTCGATCAGTGCCCGTTTAATTGCTTTGTACTTGTCGGTATTTGGGGGAGCGGCCAAAATGTCCTGAACTTCGGTAGCCATACATTCCGATAAACTCGCGACTACGTGGCTGTATTTCGTTTCGTCGTGGGATATATTAGCGAGGATGAATTGGCTCTTCCAACTGGGCGAACCAAAGTGCTGGGTTCTCGGACCAAAATGGCGGCGGCTTGACGGCCACGTGGCCGACCACGGGTTCGCTCATTTTGTCACGTACCTGGTAAAATATTTGTTCTCCAAGCGAAATTGTGAATTCGATGAGTTTTAATGTCCGGCTCACCAATGTAGGCTTTGGTCATTTGCCACTACAATCCTTTGTCTAGTTGGAGGTAGCTGAGCTCTTGTCGAACACACCTGAACTGTCTCGTGGCAGATCGAAAAAGGGCGCGGAGATCTGACGAAACCTGGCGTCATCCTCTCCAGGCCCATTGGTGGCGACTGTAGGCGTTAGCGCCTCAGATTTATCAAGCTCATACAAACGTGTTTGCCATTGCTGTTGCTACTGTTACTCCGTTTTTCTGAATAGAGCAAATGTACCCTTCAAATTTTATGGTAAACTCTAATCTCTTTAGTCTTCTGACTGAGATTAAATTTCCTTTAAGGTGTGGTATATATTCTTAAGATAGTAAAAATGGGGGGATAATAATTATTATTATTTTGTTGTTGCTACTGTTATTATTATCATTGTTACTGTTGTAATCTAGGTAATTTTAATGTTCTTTAATTCTGCTATTTGTGTTGTGGGTATTTCCCCACAGATGGCACTCTGGTTCTATGTATAAAAACAGAACCCTTTGTTGTAGCTGATCCCTTTTTCCTTTGTGTGTAAAAGAAGACATGTGTTAAATAAAAGTGCTTATACTAAAGTGATAAAATCTAGTTCTTTGTCCCTAAAGCATTAAAAACTTGAACAGGTTATGGGCCCAGGTTTCTCTTGCTGAAGAAGAAGAAGAAAAAAAAGGAAAGAAAGAAAGAAGGAAGAAAAGAAAAAGTAAAATAATTGAAAAAAAGAAATGGCAGGAGCAAGCATGAATGTTGAAGACAGTACACACATTGAAAAGCTGGCTGATGTTTCTGACTTCCAGGTATGGAAATTCCAAATAACTATTTTGTTTAAAGCAAATGGGCTCTACAGTATAGTATCAGGGGATGTAAAATTTGAAGATCAAAAACTTGAAGAAAAGTCAAATTGGTTGAAAAAAGATGCAAGTGCTCAGAAGATTATAACTACTACAATTAGTAAAAAACTACTTATGCATATCATAAACTGTTCCACAGCAAAAGAGATGTTTGAGAAACTGTTTTTATTGTTCAGCAGAGACACTGAACAAGAGAAGTGCCAGCTCATGCAACAATTCTTCTCATATACTTATGAAAGAGGAACTGATATCGCTTTACATATAAGCAATCTTGAAAATCTTGCTTTTAGATTAAAGTCTGTAAATCAGCAAATAGATGATCATATGATAGTTTCAAAAATTTTATCAACATTGCCGGACCATTTCAAATACTTTGGAACAGCCTGGGAATCGACCCCATCTGAAGAAAGAACCCTGACAAATTTAACAGCAAGACTGATGGCAGAAGAAAATAAATTAAAACATAATGAAATTTTAGATGCTGTTGCCTTCAAATCAACAGAAAAAAGATGCTTTATCTGCAAAAGTATATCTCATCTCTCTCAATCCTGCCCGAAACGACGACCTCTCTCGCAGAAAGGATGTTTTATTTGTAATGCTAAAGGCCACCAAGTGATAAATTGTCCTAACAAAACCAGATCACAAATAACATGCAAAATATGTAAAAAAGGTAACCACACTGACAAAGACTTACTTCAGGGCAAGATCTAAGTGTGGTGTGTGTAAGAAAAACAACCATGCTGAGGAGGACTGTTATTTTAGACCTAAAATTGACTATAATACATTCAACAGAAGAAGTAGCCAAGAGAAAGTGTCCTTCTTAGCACAGTCAAATAGAATCCTAAGAGATAAAGAATTTGTGGTTGATTCAGGTTGTACAACACACATGACAAATGACATCTCTTTGTTGAAAGGTTTTTCCGAAAATACACATGAGGACTGTGAATCAATGAAGGCATATGGAGCAGGAAGAATTGAAATGCTCGAAAAGACATTATATGTTCCTGATTTATGTACAGACTTGTTGTCAGTTAATGCTGTCACTGAAAATGATGGTGAAGTCACATTTACCAAAGATAAAGTTATTATCACAAAAGATGATGAGGGTGTACTATAGATTACTATCTATGGAATTTTGGGACTTTGAATATATATCTGAACTGAGGGGACCGAGACGAGTTCAACGATACTCTACTTTTGGACCGGAGATGAAAAATAAAAAAGTTATCATACTTTTTCACTTACCATACTTTTTTAATGCTCTCATGAAGACGGCACCATAGTTGCTAGTACTGCCATCTTGCGGTAAAGTCTGCAAACCATGACGTCAGATTACGGTCATCTCCAGTAGGGTTAAACACGCAATACGAGAGCAGAGAGAGCGACGCGACTTCCGATCATCGCGCGATTGCCATTTCGGTTAATGTTACTTATGGAAGCGAACATGGCGGCCCGACTGACCTCTCGTATGGGCGCCACCACACGCCGCCATGTGCTAAACTAGTGATCGATTCATGGTAGTTCTTGAACAAAGTAAAAAAAGGGGGAAAACTACTAAGGCAATTTTAACAACAAGCGACGGGACTCCCGATTGCGATAGCAAGGCCGACTTAGCAGAGAGTGACGCGACTCCCTATCATCACATGATTGCCGAAAAAAGTATGATAACTTTTTTATTTTTCATCTCCGGTCCAAAAGTAGGGTATCGTTGAACTCGTCTCGGTCTTCTCAGTTCAGATATATACTCAAAGTCCCAAATTTCCATAGATAGTAATGTATAGTATCCCCGATGATGATATTATCTGTGAAGGTGTAAAGCAAGAAAATGGACTTTACACAGTTGCCCTAAAAACGACAAGTAAGGATAGCTCTATGATAGTCCAAAGCAAGACTAAAGCAAACAGTAACAGAAGTATACCAAAAAAAACTGAAGCTCAACTTTGGCATGCAAGATTGGGACATCCTGGAATTAGCAGCATAAAGAAAACGATTAACCTAGTCAATGGAATGAACATATCAGGGAGAGATTGCGAGGAACTGGATCATACATGCCAAACGTGCATCAAAGCCAAACAAACACGACTACCTTTTGTTAAGGAAAGACAAAGGGCAGAACGAGCTCTGCAAATCCTGCATACTGATGTGTGTGGGCCTGTAGAACCTGAAACATGGGATGAAAAGAAATACTTCTTAACGATTATGGATGACTACACCCATTATGCAGTGATATATCTACTAAAAAACAAATTTGAAGCCTCTGAATACATTAAAGAATTTGTACTAGAAGCAGAAGCTCTTCAAAATCTAAAAGTGTCAAAATTGAGATGTGACAATGGAGGAGAATACTCCAGTAATGAGTTTAAGAATTGGTGCAAAAACAAAGGAATTGTTCTTGACTATAGCATTCCCCATACACCTCAACAGAATAGAAAATCTGAAGGCTCAATCGAACAATTATGGAGAAAGCCAGAGCACTACTGTATGAATCAGGGGCTGAAGAGAGGCTGTTAGAAGCTCAGCTTATCTTCTTAATCGTTGCCATTCAGACACAGTAGAAGTAACACCTGCTGAAAAATGGTATAAAAGAAGGCCAGATATGTCAAACATAAAAGTATTTGGTTGTGAAGCTTACGCCAAAGTGCTAGGACACATCAAAAAACTCGAGTCTAGGAGTAAAAGACTGATGTTCATAGGATATGCTCCAAATGGTTTCCGTCTGTGGGATCCAGAGAAAGAGAAAGTAATTATTGCTAGAGATGTAGTGTTTAATGAACACAGAAGAGAAAGAGCCGAAGAAAAAAATAAAGAGGTGTACATAAGATTAAGGGAGGAAGCAGAAAATAAAGAAGGACAAGATACAGAGGAAGTGCAGGAAACACAAGAACCGACAGAAGATGATGAAATTGAAGAGGAAATCCCTGAACAAATAGAAGTTGAAGAGAGCAAGACAAAAAGAGTAAGAAAAATTCCCAGCAAGTATCATGATTATGTTCTGATGATGTATCAAGAAGCAATTGCTGTAGATGAAAAAGAAAAATGGATTGCAGCAATCAAGGAAGAAAAGGAATCACTAAATAAAAACAATACTTGGGAACTAGTTAATGAAAATGAAGCCAAAGGAAAACGAATCTTAACAAACAAATGGATATTTAGACAAAAAGAAGATGGACGATACAAAGCAAGGTTAGTAGTTCAAGGGTGTGAGCAAAAGAACACTTTAGATATTGAAGAAATATCTAGTCCTGTAGTGAATATGAGCTCTCTCAGAGTTATCTTTGCATTAGCAGCCCAGAAAAATTACTCAATGATCAAATTTGATGTCAAGACTGCTTTCCTGTATGGTGAAATTCGTTCGTGAAGAGGTATTTATGAAAGTACCTCAAGGCTATAATGAACGAGGAAAGATCTGCAAGTTGAACAAAGCATTGTATGGTCTCAAACAAGCACCTGTAACTTGGAACAGAAAATTTACCTCAGTTATGAAAACTAAAGGATTGATGCCAATAACTACAGAAAAATGCATCTTTAAGAATAACAATGGTTCTATTATATTAGCAATATATGTTGATGATGGAATAGTAATAGGAAAAGACATCTCTGAGTTAAGAGACCTAGTGAAAAGTCTTGAAGAAGAATTTGAAATTAAAAAAGACGATGATCCAACAACCTTTCTGGGAATGGAAATACATAAAAATGAACATGGAATAAGATTGACTCAGACCAAATACTTAAAAACAACACTGGAAAAATTCAACATGGAAAATGCAAAAATAGTGAACACTCCAGGATTGAAAAATATTGATAGAGGCATAGAACCAGAAAAGAAGTTCCCATACAGAGAAGCTGTTGGAAGTTTGCTCTATCTTGCTACCAGAACATGTCCTGACATTGCTCATTCAGTTAACATAGCAAGTAGATACATTGAAAATCCCACAAAGGAAGATGTAATTGCTTTAAAAAGAATAATGAAATATTTGATAGGGACAACAGAAAAGGGAATACAATATAATCGAGAACATGATGCAGAAACAATTAAAGCCTTTTGTGATGCTGATTATGCTGGAGTGGATGAAACAAGAAGAAGCACTACTGGATTTGTAGTAATGTATGCAGGAGGACCAATCAGCTGGTGCTCAAGGCATCAACTTATTGTTGCATTATCATCCACGGAAGCTGAGTACATTGCAGCTGCAGACTGCTGCAGGGCTTAAAGTGACTCTCTTTTTTAGCTTTTTTTCATAGCTCCTCTCTTTTTTAGCTTTTTCTGAGAAAAACTCACTTTTTTAGCTTTTTTCACTTCCCATGTGAAATTTTTTTTTTGTAAATGCGCTCAGGAGCGAAATAGCGACCAGCACGTCCCCATATGCCTTATGGACCGTGCGCGACATGATAAGGCACTGTCGTATACACATGTAGTGTACTACATTTATATAAACTAACAAAACGAGGAGCTTCCCAAAGCTTGATACTCTGCACATGCTGTAGGAATTTGCACGTGGGTTCTCCTTGCTTGTATTCTTGTGAAATACCGATCTCCGCGGCACTTTGATATAATCACGCTGCATTAAGACATAAGTACACTTCTAGTTCAGCGTTAAGAGTGATTTTTATACAGCATTATTTTTAGCATTTGTATTTATTTAAGCGCAGTGGACAAAAGAAAGAAATAGATTTTATTTAATACTAACAGTAGAAACTCATGTTTTAGCAACAGAAAATCGTATAGAATCCATTACTTTCTGAAGTAAGTTGCTAAGCAAACTTCTTCCCAACCGCCTGCTATTCTTTAGCTTAAATGATGACATTACTTGTTTTTGACTACCGTAGAAAAACCAAAAATAATAATTGTTGAGCGATAATAAATTTGATTTCTACTGTTATTATTAAATAAAACGTTGTAGGACACTCGTTTCAAAGCTTGTATATTTCTAGCACTCTGTAAAATTAAAGATCGAGCGAATCTCGTGCCAGGAAATACAAGATTTTAAACTAATATCCTAAATATTAATAACTTCTGTAGAGACAATCTTTAGACAAAGACAAAAGTTTGGTTTTAAGTGGGTGCTTATATATTTGGCATGCACCATGGTTTTCTGCATTCTAACGGTGTCCTTCATTTTCCATTTCGACAGAAACTATAAAACGCGTCATGTGTGTGCGCATTCGAACAGCGTCGGTCAATCCGGCACCAAATTAAAAAATTAATTTGTAAATATTTAGCATCAAAAAACTGCTATTTTCACTTTAATCTAGCTTTTCAAAATGCTTCTAGTCAAATTCAGTCAAAAAATTAATTTAATTATAATTTATTGAAGATTTTAATTTTTTAATATTAGAAAGTAATTAGTATAAATTACATGGTGTCATGTCTCATCTTCGCTCCCGTTCAAGTTTATTGTCCTATACACACGCCGATGGTTCATTTTTACTTCTGCTGGGGTTTTATTTCAACCTCGACCGTTTGGTTACGCAAAGTGGGGAGATGGGCGTCACGTGATCGCGTACCTGACTTTTTACAAGTTTCCTTACCTCGAAAGAAACTTATATTTTTTCTCGATTTTAATTATTATTAATTAACTTTTTTGATGAATTCTTATATCTTTGTGTTATCTAAAGTTGCAGATATAAATGCGTAAAACTTTATTTAAAAAATTGTTTTTCTTATATTTTAAAATTCAAAAATAAATTAAATATCGGAAATGCTAAACTATAAGTACAGTGTGTTTTACATTATCATTGCGAACAGATACAGCCAATTATTTTATAAACGTATTTATTATTTTAATTTTTATAAATTATTTAATTTGATGCAACGTGATCAATTAATTACTGTGGCAGCGTTAACATGGGCGTAGCCAGGAAGGGGCATGGGTGGGCACGCCCCCCCAGTTAACCTGGTGCCCCTCCCCAGAAAATTCTTCTTCTTCTTCTTATTCAATTTAATATGGAGATTATAGCCTTTGCGGCTCTTTCTCCGACCGACGTTGCCAGTTGCTAAGCGAAACGGCTAGTGAGGCTAATGTAGCGCTCCAGTGCCGCCACGTGTTGACTAGGAGTGATGGAGGCCGGCGGCCAGTAGATAGGTGTCAGTGTGCGCACCAGAGACATGTTTAGGGTCATCGTGTTGCCTAGGTCCTTGTGGGCTATAGTGTATTTGGGGCAATGTAGCCAGTAATGAAGTGTAGTTTCTGCTGCGCCACAATGGGGGCACCCCGGGGAGTCGTGTAGATGCCGTGAGTAAAGGAAAGCATGTAACGGGGCCGTCTCGGTCCGGAGCCAGGCCAAAAGCGTCTCCGCGTGGCGAGATGACGCGCAACTGTACCTCCAGGGGGCAAAAGGGCGTAGGTGGTCCTGGCCTTTGTTGTGGAGCACCGCTGACCAGGAATCCGTCAGGGTGCCGATGGTGGTGTCTTGCAAAGCCCGGGTGAGGTTGCGTGGCATGAGGGGTTTCCAGATGGAGCCATAGAGCGGGTCCCCAGAAAATTACAGCCTCTAGGCCCCCCATAACAAACTCTGGCTATACCAATGCGCGTTAATTAATATGGAGGCGAGACTCGATTCAATTACTTTTTCATTTCAGACGTTAATTACAGTGTTATTTTAATGTAATTTTATACATAATGTATGTTTATTATAATTAATAAATCTATATAAGAATAATATCTGTGTCTAATAAAACAAAGCGATTATAAAAATAAAAAGCGTGCGTTCCATCTCAATCTTTTGTAAGCGAAATTTTATGATTTTAATTTTTAAAAAATGAGATTTTTATTTATAATTTCTGTAATTTGTTCTATAAGAGCAAAAAACTAAACTTATCAAATATCAACTCTCTGTAAATAATTTCATCATTTACTTATTAACATCAGATTTGTTAAATTTCATGGGATTGTATTATTTTTCAACTTCAGGGTAGTAGAAAGCTTTGTATATTTTCTCCCATAAAAGTAATAGACTCTGCCGGTTCCCCACTGTGAAGGACAACAAACTGCTAAATGTTTAATTACATTGTTTTCATAAACTCTCTTCTCTGTCAGTTGTGGGTCGAATGACTAACAAATTGTTTTATTGTATTCAGGGGAATAGATTTGGGAGACTAGTATTACCAGTAATGAATTCTGTAATTTTATTTTTAATCATTTAAAAAATATTGATAAAATTACCAAATAAATGATTGGGTCACAATTACTAGTGGTATTGCTATATAACAGACATGGGCAAATGCGACTCCGAGAACTGCATGCGGTCTTGGAGTCGCATTTTTGAGTTTTATGTGGCTCTTGCTGAAAGTGTTAATTTCTGTCTTTTATTATTATTTTTACAGTTTTATTTCCACAATTTTGTGAAAATATGTTTATTAAAAAAATTCAATACTTGTTTTATATTATATAATAAAATCAAGGTACAGAACTGCAGTACAGAGTAAAAAAGTACAGAACTGCGGCTCCCATGCATTTTGCAAAACCTACATTTTGGCTCCCACTGAACTTTTGCTTGCCCACCCCTGCTATATAATGAACATGCAACCCACTGATTCTGCCAGAAGTTGCTTTTTTTCTTCTTTAATTACATTTTTTTTATGAAGAAATCAAAAAATGTACCTTGAAATAAATGGCATTTGAAATTTGGCATGTTATATGGAAACACATTCTGGTAGTTATGTTACTATTCCATTTGCTTTACTGTGTAATGGTGGGAATTCTGTATGGGGCTCATGAAAACTTAATGCGAGCCTGTTCTGGCTTAATGCAGTCTTACTGGTCACTTTTCTGGAGTATAAACTCAGCCTAACTATTTTCATATTTAATCTTATCAGTCCACTTAATAATCAATCTAATATCATACGCAATGTTATTGATACAAAATATGTGTGCGTTTGTGTGTTTTTTTAATAATGCCTGTTTTCGTTCATTTTAACACTGTTAGCTTTTTTAGCTTTTTTTTCAGTGTGAACTCTCTTTTCTCACTTTTTTTTATTGCCATGACTGCTTTAAGCCCTGCTGCTGCAAAGAAGTGCTATACCTAAAATCCCTCATCCAAGAACTTATATGCAGGGAAGTAAAAGTTGAGTTAAACATAGACGATCAAAGCTCAATCCATCTGATAAAGACTGGAATAGTAAACAGACGCAGCAAACACATTGATGTACGCTATCACTTCATTCATGAAAAGTTTTTGAGTGGTGAGGTGGATGTGAAGTTTTGTCCCACTGAAGCTCAGATTGCAGATGCACTCACTAAACCCCTTAGTAAAACTAAATTTGAGACACAAATATCAGCAATAGTCAACTGAAGAATTAAAAACTCTAAAATTAGGGGAAAGTGTTAAGATAGTAAAAAAGGGGGGATAATAATTATTATTGTTGTTGTTGTTGCTACTGTTATTATTATCATTGTTACTGTTGTGATCTAGGTAATTTTAATGTTCTTTAATTTTGCTATTTGTGTTGTGGGTATTTCCCCACAGATGGCACTCTGGTTCTATGTATAAAAACAGAACCCTTTGTTGTAGCTGATCCCTTTTTCCTTTGTGTGTAAAAGAAGACGTGTTAAATAAAAGTGCTATACTAAAGTGATAAAATCTAGTTCTTTGTCCCTAAAACATTAAAAACTTGAACATATATAGCACATCTTTCATACATATTCTACGTCATTTGTTATTTTCATCCATGCAGGTTATCATTACATTGCTGTTTGTCGATCTTTAATGGACTGTATAAATATGAAAGAAAACACTTGCGGTTTGATAAAAGTTTAATGCGGTTTGCGGGTCGTTACACAAGAACAAGAAAAAAAAACAATATGGCTGACGCCCTTGGCCGTTACTAAAAAACTCTCGTCTCCAAACGTTTTTTAATTATCATTTTTTCTTCTCACAAAAAATACGGTGGCGCTCGAGGCGGCAACATCCCGGCCCGCATTGAAGTAATACTTCAATAAACAATGTTAAACATTAAATTTAAATTTAACAATTACAACAGAAATGACGCGTGTAGGTCACCAAGGAGAATCACATTTTCTTTCTAGATGGATGGTAACAGGCACAATTTTGTTATGCTTCTCTTAAAAACACCTTGAGGGGTTTTCACCAGAACAACTCTCACCTTCCCGTCGGGTCCTTTGATAACTTCCTGTACACGGCCCAGCGACCAACTTCCGGGTGGGAGGTTTTCATCTTTTAAGACGACCATTGAGTCTGGTGTTATATTGTCCTTCTCAAATTGCCACTTATGTCGGGCCTGTAGGTTGTTTAGGTAGTCCAATTTCCATTTACGCCATATAACTTGAACAAATTTAGTTAACATTTGCCATTGAGACAAATAGTTATCTGGTTTACTGGTGAGATCTGACTCCGGTAGTCTAGTCAGAGGTCTTCCGATAAGAAAGTGTCCTGGAGTTAGAACTTGGAAGTCGCTTGGATCAGAGGACATAGGAGTGAGCGGTCGGCTATTCAAAATTCCTTCTATCTGCGTGGTGATAGTTATAAACTGCTCTATAGTTAGATGCGAGTTACCTACGGTTCTTTTTAGGTGATGTTTAAAGGACTTCACTCCTGCTTCCCAAAGGCCACCGAAATTTGGTGATCTGGGCGGTATGAACTTCCAAGTGACCTCCTCGCTGGCGAGATAATCAGCTAAACTGTCAGGAGGTGTTTTTACGTAGTTATGTAGGCGTTTCAACTCCGCACTGGCACCCACAAAATTTGTGGCATTATCTGTCCAAATTGACGCACTTTTACCCCTTCTGCTAAAAAATCTTTTCAAGGTTGCTATCATTGCCTCGGTTGTTAGGTCGGTAACTACTTCAAGGTGAATTGCCCTAGTCACAAGGCAAACGAAGATTGCGACGTAGCACTTCTGATAGGTGCCCTTTCTTTGTCCCTTATATTTAATAAGAAAGGGACCACAAAAATCAATCCCTACATGTTTAAAGGGGGGACTTGGAGTCATTCGCTCCGAAGGAAGATTTCCTAGGATTTGTTCCATGACTTTGGGTTTATTTCTAAAGCAAACGAGGCACTCATGTACCACCCTTCTGGCCAGGTTTCTTCCACTTAAAGGCCAGAATTCTTGTCTGACGAGGTAAAGTAAAGTCTGTGCACCAACATGCAAATTTTTCAGATGATAATATCTCATAATCAAGTGGGTTAACTTGTGATTTTTAGGTAGCAGAATTGGAAACTTTTTATCAAATGATAAATTTGAATTGCTCAATCTACCGCCGACTCTCATTAGACCCTGTTTATCTAGAAAGGGATGTAATCTGCTTAATTGACCCTTCGTTAGATTCCTTCCCATTTGCAATGTTTTTATTTCCTCAGCAAAGGCCATTCCTTGTACTTTGCCGATCAAATAAATTTTGGACTCTTGGAGTTCTTTCCTTGATAAAGGGCCAAATCGACGAGTTACGTGTTTTATGTTATGTAGAAACCGGAAAATATAACTAAGTATGCGAATTAATTTGATGTAATTATTACTAAGTTCAAACAGGGTATTGTCAAGGTCAGAGCTTGACACTGACACCAAATTAACATGCGATTGTTTTTTAAGCTCAGATAGATATTTTTCATCGGAGGAAGTGTCGATGGCATATTCATCCTGACGTTGAACGGTTGGTGCTACTTGAGACTGCACTCCACTCCACCATAATTCCATGGATAGTAGATCTTGCGGATTTAAACCCCGAGAAACTACATCTGCAGGATTGGAGTGGGAAGTTATATGTTTCCAGTGGCAGCCTTCAGTAATAGATTGGATCTTTTCCACACGATTCGCAATAAAGGTCTTCAGGCGATATGCGGGAGTGTTGATCCAAGCGATGGCAATAGTTGAATCTGTGTGTAGGATCACTTCAGCTATATCCATTTGCAGACATGAGCGTACTTTTTTGACAAGTTGAGACAGTACTAGACAAGCTGATAGCTCTAATCGAGGGATTGTCATAACCTTAAGAGGAGCGACACGAGATTTACTAGCAATAAGTCGTGTCTTGCCAGTTCCATCTTCCTTTATGCAATGCATGTAAACTACTGCTCCATAAGCTGACTCCGAGGCATCTGCATATCCTAGCAAGACAGCCCTTTGAAGTGGATCTGTTAAAATATATCTAGTGATCTTAAGATCGTCCAGGGCTTTCAAGGACGACACAAAGTTCACCCAATCATAGTTAAGGTTTTCTGGTAGAGTATCCTCCCAGTCGAGCTTACTGAGCCACAGCTTTTGTAGAAAGATCTTTGCTCGAGTTATAACTGGTCCCAGAAGACCCAAGGGGTCATAAAGTCTGGCGATGACACTCAATACTTCTCGTTTTGTATAAAGCAATTTTTCTGGAATCGATACCCTGAATATGAACTGATCTTCAACCGGCTTCCAAATAATGCCTAAGGTTTTTACTGTTGGTTCCGCACTTGAGGAAAAGCAATGTTCCTTATTTTCTGGTGAACTACTGTTCATCAATTTCATTGAATTAGAGTTCCATTTGTGTAGTGTCATTCCACATGTGCTCAACATGTTGCACAACTGAGATTGTAGTTCGAGGGCAGCATCGAAATCTTGCTCACCTGACACAATGTCATCCATGTAGACATCTCGTAATATGGTTTTAGAGGCCAGAGGATATCTTGCTGCTTCATCGTAAGCCAACTGCTTAAGGGTTCTCACTGCCAGAAAGGGAGCACTGGCGGTTCCATAAGTCACAGTTTTCAGTCTGTAGGTGACTGGCATCTCTTCTTCCTCGTTCTTCCAAACAATTCTTAAGAGATCTCGTTGCGAGGGCTCAATTAGAATTTGACGAAACATTTTCTGGATATCTGCTGTAAAAGCGTACTTGTATTTTCGAAATCTTGTCATGATCTCGAAAACATCTTCCTTTACTTCACCTTTCAAGAGATGATCATTTAGACTCAGCCCAGAAGTTGTGGGAGCAGATGCGTTGAAGACTACCCTTAACCTTGTAGTGGTTTTGTCTGGTCTAAACACACCGTGATGCGGAAGGTAGTAACATATATTGTATGCTGTCTGATCAGCGGGAGGTTCCTGCACCCTTTCCATGTGGCCCAAGTCCAAATACTCCTTCATGAAGTTCTGATATAACTCCTTTAATTGTTTGTCCCTTGATAGTCTCTTCCACAATTGATTCAATCTCTTCAATGCTAACTTCCTTGACTCTCCCAAGTTTTGTATTTCCTTGGTTGCCATCTGCACAATGTATCTCCCATCTTCATTACGTCTGTGAGTTCTTTGATAATGATCTTCGCAATACTCTTCTTCTTTACTCATCAAACTTGGAGCCTCTGTAAGAGTTTCTATTTGCCAGAACCTTTGTAAACATTTATCGATTGATTCAGACTCTGATATTAGTCCACAATATTTATCTTGATCATTAGAGTCTGTGGACCCAGTAGCGATGTATCCAAAAACTGTGTTGCGAAATGTTAGGTTATTGTTGCACGATAGACGAATTTGATCGTTCTTGACTATTTCAAAAAATGCTTCAGCTCCAATAAGCATGTCAATCTTGCCTGGTGTAGCAAATCTTGGATCAGCTAACTGACGGGGTATTTCTGTTTTGCTGACGTGTAGAGAGGAAACCGGAAGTAAATCCGTGATCCTTGGCACCACTAAGAACTCTAGCGTCTTAGAAAAGGATCCATTACCGTTTATTATTGTAGCAGGCAGCTTAAACTTGACCGAGGTTTTATTTCCGCTTATACTAGAGACTGTGAGGTCGATTCTTTCTTGCGGTGTGCCCAGACGACTTGCGAAATCTCTAGTTACGATATTTGACATACTGCCCGAGTCCAATACTGCGCGCGCTTGAATGCTGGCTCCGGTAGTATGATTTAAAACCCAAACCATGGCTGTCGAGAGAATTACTGTCTTATTTCCCTTGTCAATACATGATAGTGAGTGAGGTATACTCTCACGAAACTCTATTGCGTCGGGATTAAGATCCTGCTTGGTTGAAATCGGTTTGCTGTCGATCACTGGTGCATTTGAACCAATTATAGCTTGTTTCTCTTGGTGCAGTAATGTATTATGTCGCTTTCGGCATATCTTACAGCAGCTTTTGGAGTTACAATGTGATAACTTATGCCGATCACTTAAGCAATTGAAGCAGAGGTTGTTTTTGGCCACAACATCGTTTCTTTGGGAGACTTCCAACTGTAGAAAAGAATCACAATTGTAAACAGGATGATTCTGCTTACATAAAATGCAACGAGACATAGAATTGTTACATTTCACAAATAAGTTTCTCGGTTTAACTCTATCTTGATTACACCTTGGCTTCACGAACGTGGCCTTATTAATATTTTCTAAAATCTGAGAACGCTTTTCCAAAAATGAAATCAAATTATCTAGCTTAGGAACGTCATTCGAACTAATACTGAACTCGTACTGTTTTAGTGTCTCCTTATCCAGTTTCTGAAGTACAATGTTTAGAATTAAGATATCGGAGAGCTCATTCCTTTCATATCCCAGGACCTTTAGAGCTCGCATATTCCGATTCACAAGATCAATTAAGTTCCTCAAACCCTTTGCTGACTCATAAGCTAGTTTTACAGAGTCCAGAATCGCATTAACATGGGTTTCTACTATTAATTTCTTGTTTTCGTACCTCTCTTGTAACGCTTGAAACAATGAAGCAAATGAATCATTTAACGTTTCTAAACTCTTAGCTTCCCCTATGAGAGCAGCTTTCAAATAATGTAGTTTCTGTTCAGCCGATAGTTGCTCGCTTGACGAAATGATATTATCAAATTGCATTTTAAAGTTACTCCATTCTTCATATCTTCCAGAGAATTTCGGTAGAGGAATCTCTGGTAATTTAATATTAGCGGAGTTATTTCGACCTACGGGGGCCTGACTCACCATAACGACGGACGAATCTGCTTCTAATCGTTTAATACGAGACTGGATCTTAAATTTACAACTTATAATTTTGTCCTCATATTCTTCACTATTGACTATCTCAGTGTCATAGTCAGTTGGGCTAGTAATGAGGCCCTCAATCTCCCCGTTTAACGTTCTCAACGACTCTTCCTTTCGACTAAACTGATCCAATATTTCTAGAAAGGTTTCTGTCTCTCTATCGTCGCTTTCAACTAGACTATCGACTTTACTAATTAATCTCGTCACACTAGCTCTTATCGAAGCGCGTTTTTTCCTTAATTTCTCGAGCTGATCCATTTTAAACTCTCTACCACGTGTAACGGACAAATAAATTCTTCCTACCTTGGATAGGCGACTTAATGAAGTTTGAACTCAATCTTATTTGCTTGCGAAATTGTCTCTTTTCTTCTTATCCGCCTCGACGGACCAGATGTTTGTCGATCTTTAATGGACTGTATAAATATGAAAGAAAACACTTGCGGTTTGATAAAAGTTTAATGCGGTTTGCGGGTCGTTACACAAGAACAAGAAAAAAAAAACAATATGGCTGACGCCCTTGGCCGTTACTTGGCCGTTACTAAAAACTCTCGTCTCCAAACGTTTTTTAATTATCATTTTTTCTTCTCACAAAAAATACGGTGACGCTCGAGGCGGCAACAATTGCCTTTACCTTCAGTGTATAGAGCTCGACCATTGGCTAATATCACTCTTTCTCTATGTTCACTATTAATGGTTGTGAATAAATACTTCTCACAATACATGTGACGAAGCTCCCAACTCTACCTACCATTGATGAATCTCTTTTTGCATTCCTGTCTTAAAACATACATAGGATTCCTTTTCCAGATGCTGTTCATCACACACTGCATAAATTTTGTTGATCTGATTTGGATGCTTTTCTTTCCACGTTGCATATTTCCTACATTCTTTCTTTACATGTCCTTGTTTTTTTGCAAAAATAACAACTTTTGAGCAAATTCCTTTTCTGAATTACTGGGCGTGTTCCCACTTTAAATGCTTTATCTACTTCATATTCTTCATTTGATGAGGTCTTTCTTCCTGAGCGTTCCTCAAGTAATTTATTACGTACTAACTCTTGAGTTAAATCTTCTGGATGAGTCTCTAGTGCTGTTATTAGTGTTATAGCTGTCTGGCAAGCGACTATGTAATAATGCTATCTTTAATTTCTCAGCTAGAGTTTCTCCCAGTGCCATAAGACAATAAACCAATTCCTCCATGTTGGCCAAGTGTATCTCCATGTCGCCATTTTCTTCTAGTTTTAAATTGCAAATTTTCTTCAATAGGTAAACTTTATTCGATAGTGTAGACTTAACATGGTGTTTCCTTATGGCTTTCCAAGTTCCTTTAGCTGTAGTTTCCTTTCTTACTAATGGCTGTTGATTGTCTTCCGTCAGGAGGCCTATCATGGTTCGCACCTTTTTGACCTTTGTTAACCAAGATGAGCCAGGATCCGAGGGTATTTCCTTTTGTATTACTTCCCATAACTCGTCTTTTATCAACAGTAGTTCCATCTTATATTTCCAAATGTGATAGTCGTTGTTGTTTAATTTAGTGATGGCAACGTAACTTTTGTCCGCCATTGTGAAGTCTTTTGTGTTCTCGCCGAATATTCTTCTTACATAAATTTATATCAGTTTATGTTATCTCTTGAATTTACCCTTTTTTCCTTATGCTTAATTAGTCGTTACTATAACTGGGCCCATAACCTGTTAGACTTAATGTTGCTTGTTAGAGATTAGTAAAAAATGGTTAGACTTGCATAACTGGATATGTAACAAAGAAACGAAGAATACACAAAGATTACCCTGTCTTGACTCACGGAAGGTTAGCAGAGAGTGAAACGAGGTCACTGCCACCAATGGCTGCCCGAGGGGTCAACAGCACCACCAATCTTTTATTACATAACAAAAAAATATTCACAAAACATTACTGCAACACAATGCATTGTACATAACGATGTCATATAGCATTTAACGATAATTTCAATCATTGATTTCAACACATTATAGTTTTGTGGATCCCAGTCAAATTTGAATTAGGGGGTTCCATATTCAGTATTGACTTCAAACATTTTTCTTAAGGGAAATTTTTTCTTATAAAAGATTTCTTTGGGGCCTCTGTTCTTTGCTTTTTCTGATCTTAGTCATTTGCCCTTTTTGCCCATGGGATAACTCACTACCGAGGCCTTTAACTTTAAGGTTATAATTTTATTGTAAACATTAGTATGAAAAAGACAAAAGTTTTGAATCTTGGATTAGCTAATTTTAATTAAACTTAAAAAATATATTTTATGATTGCAATATATTATTGTTATATATACAGTATTTTATGCAAAAAAGAGCATGCTCTTATATGTGAAAATTGCTTGTTTTTGAAATATACATTCTGCTTTACTTATAAGAACATACCTCACATATAAGACCATGCTTTTATATGTGCAGAAATACTGTGTATAGTTAACAAACTTCCTTACAGTTAACAAATTATAGTTAACATACCTCCATATTAGATTGTGGCGGTACGCCATAATTTTGTATATACGCGATTGTTACAAGCTTAACATTAATTCCTCAATTCTTTGTTCTTTATTTCCCCTATTTCTTGATCTTTCGATTTTTCACTTTCCTTGCGGGTGGGGCAATCCTGTTCCAGGAATTAAGGGGAAAGACGAATAGAGTGAAAAGACCTCGAGGCATGTAGAAGGGAGTAACGGTCATTCTTGGTGAGGAGCTGAGACGGAGCAGACTGCGAGATTGAATTTGAACAGTTTGTTCAGCGGAACGGCGATAGGACTGGGATCGTCTGCGAGAGAAAAGAAAGAACTCTATGTGCCAAGACCGAGTGCAAGGAACTCTTTGAATATCCTCGGATATTTGACTGGAAAGGAAGAAATATACTAGCCAGCAATTTGAACATAATTCCCCAACCCGAAGATCTCGAAGTCATATCATATCCTGGGTACCCTCTATACTTTCCTTCTTATACTTCTATATATCTATTTATTTTTTTTCCCCTCTCTATAGTTTGTAAGTTAGTTTTTAGTCTTAGTTTATAATATTTTGGATAATATTTCATTGTAACTCATTATCATTGAGTCGTGTTTCTTTTGTGTGATACCATGTGTTTTCTCTTTGTCTACCCCCTCCTTCGTCTACACGTGTGCAAGGTCCCGAGTTGGAGTCCTAAAAGAATCCTGCATATCGTAACACGAGAAGGAGAAAAGTGTTTTGCTAAATTGTTTTTTTTTCTATAAAAATAAAAGTAAAGTTTTGTTTTAGTCGTATTTCCTGTCCTTTCGTTGGCCATGCACTCGCACGATCTAACAAGATAACCATTCACTGCCCTGTTCAAAAATGACATTCAAAATCTGGAAATTGCTTATATGAAACTTTTGAAATCATATTTATATGTCATATTTAATTAGCATAGCAATGAAACATAGCAATGAAATTTGGGTATTAGAAGAAAACTAAAAATAAACAATATAGTTAGTAACTTCAAATCACAAATAAAATGGAAAACCACTTAACTGGGTTGGATAGCAACCATTTACTGAAATTAACCATTCACTGTAAACCTTGTAGAAAGAAGGGTATATGTCATAAGGTAGAAGGGGAAACCAAGATCAAATTCTTAAGTTCAAATAGAATAGATTCTAAGATCTAAACAATAATCATTTATTCTGATGATGTGTAGAACATATCGTAAGACCTAAAGTAGAATTCATAATGACAATAATTCATTTGATCTTGATTTCATAATACACTTTATTATGAATTAGATAGAGATAAAACCAGTAAATTATATTATTTAAATTACATAACAGAAATTTCAAACCTATAGAATGCTGTTCTTGGTGGGAAGAGACAAGATCATGTTATATCACACAAGATTACACGTTGCCCTTGCTGTGCCTCCTGCCTGTAATTATGCACTGACATTATGAATTTCTAAGTCCCAACAAACAGTAATTATTGTAGCATTTTATATCAACTGATAAGATAACAAAGAATATAGTTACTGGTTTAAATAGAGAATAAATTGATTTCTTTAGTATCATAATCAAAAATAAAATTTTATTTGAATTTAAATTTTAAAATTGTTAATGAATATTTCATTTTTTTATAGGTTTAAATCAAGATAAATGGCATAATGTGAGACTTAAAATAAATCCTACAACAGCTGATTTATATTTATCTGTGGATAATATAAGCATGAATATAACATTACCATCTTTAATTGCAAATCCTAACTATAATCTTAATCATTCTGTTTCAAATTCTTTTTTATATTTTGGAGGTAAGATTATATTTTTTGTATTTTGGAGGTAATTAATTAATTAAAATAAAAATAAAATTTAATTTAGAAATTTATATTTTCTTTTATAAATTTCTTTACATATTATTTAAAAACGTTTTCTGTATTTCACTGTTTATGGTTGAAAATAATATGTCTTGATAAATTTCATTTTTTCTTGACTATTTAATGAAATTTGTTTAAAAACTTAACAAATTAGATAAATAGTAGCGTGACTCTGTTTAGATAGACAATCTTTATGCACTTCATCTTTCTAATAATTATGTGATCAATAATTATATATTTATTGATCATCGTATTAATGCTACTAGTTGAACATTAGGGTTATCTAGAAGATGCTTATGTTGCTGCAACACCCCATTGATACCAACGCAATAAGTTTTGTTACTTTAAAATAAATATAATACTGCATAGGTGAGATTAATTACCTAAAGTAATTCTAAAGTTATTGAGTAACATAGTATAACCACCACAAATAACTGGATAATTAATTATAAACAAAACAAATTAAATCAAGTTTCAGTAAGAACATGTAAAATCTACCAATAATGCAGCTGAAAATGTTTATCAGTAAATCTTGCACGTTTCTTATGGTTTAATTTGTGTTGTTGAGTAAAATTTTCTGAAAAATGACACCCAGGTTCCTGAAATCCTAGAATGCCACTGTTGAATGTCAAATATGCTTTTACTTATTTTGATGTAAAATTTGTTTGTTTAAAAAAAACTGTAAATAAAAGTTGATGTTAAATGTATTGTCCATTTTTTGAGAATCTTTTGTTATCACTTTCTCTCTTGGCAGTTCCATTGATTGGAAAAATGAAGTTGTAGGCATTGTTATGATCAAACTATTTTTGTTTACTAATAACATAACTTTCTATCTATAATCTTAGCAGCATATGCAGGTATGCACCACTTAATGATGATTTGTTTAATGACAAACTACATACTGTATATGACAGAAGTTTCATAAGATAAAATCCATCTTAAGAAATGAAGCAATAACAAATATGTCTACTCTAATAACCTTAAATAGCTTCACAAAGTATAGTTATCCACAAACGTTTTCGGTCCCTTAGGACCTTCTGCAGGTGGGATCTGGGTAGAGAGTGACCCTACGTTCTAAACTCCCGTTACGGATGCATTCCAACCCCCACTCCAGATGTGTACTATAAACAAACATCGTTGCGCATGCGTTGGCAGCTATAACGTCGAGTCGTACATCGCTTGCCACGCCTTCGAAAGTTGCTTTTCATCTTTAAAGTTGATAGAAAGGCCATATATACATCCCGGCCGACTCCAATGATCCGTATAGCTACAAACTGGCAGCCTTTAGAGCACTTACTAGAAGAGCCCACACACACTGTAATATGGAGAGGGACAAGTGGAAGGAGATAGGGAGAATAGCAGAAATAGCTGAAAACCATGGCTATAACAAGAAGCTTATACTTGGAATAGCAGACGAACAGGAACGCAACCCTGTAAACTGGTTCGATGCGGTTCCAGTGAATAATCGGTGGCAAGGTGTGTCTCCTCGTCCTATTATTATTACATATGAACGGCATCTGCACTCCTTATACCATGAGATTGGTGCATATACTAATACAAAAATAGCCTACAAGCGTAAACCGGACGTTTTCACCCTGCTTAGGAACGGGAAGGATCCGGTGGACGTTGAAAGGGCGCCGGGTATATATAGAATTCCACTCCAAGATGATAGATTCGATAGGGATCTGGTGTATATCGGTTCCACAAAAAGATCCCTCGGGCAACGCATCCGAGAGCATAAAATGGATATCGAGAAGAAAAAGACCAATACTGCCTTAGCTGTATATGCCAGTGAAAACGGCATTATGCCCGGGCTGCAGCAAGCGACCTTGATACAGAGAACCAGGCAGGTACATCACCTTAAGTATTTGGAGGCGCTAGAGATCTTTAAAGTGGATTGCCTGGGTCTTTCTATCAACTTTAAAGATGAAAAGCAACTTTCGAAGGCGTGGCAAGCGATGTACGACTCGACGTTATAGCTGCCAACGCATGCGCAACGATGTTTGTTTATAGTACACATCTGGAGTGGGGGTTGGAATGCATCCGTAACGGGAGTTTAGAACGTAGGGTCACTCTCTACTCAGATCCCACCTGAAGAAGATCCTAAGGGACCGAAAACGTTTGTGGATAACTATACTTTCCGAAGCTATTTAAGGTTATTAGAGTAGACATATTTGTTTCATAAGATTATAATAGAATTGAAAAATTTATAGTGTGGCAGTACGCGATATTTTGTGTATAGTATATTTTCTTTATTTCTTTTCTTCCTCTTTGTGCTTTTGTCTATCGTCTTCTAGAATATTCTTCCCTAACCTTTTTCCTTTTTTGACTGATGGTGACCTACATATGAAACAATGAAAAAGGAGGAGCCCTGAGGGCTATAAAGAAGGACACGACTCTCTTCTTTGCTGGGACAGATGAGAGATGCTCTAGGTCATTTCAGCAGTGACTAGAGACAAAAGATAAGTCTAAACAAGTATCGAAAGTTAATCCAATATATTTTGTTATAAGGACTTTTGGAAGTTGCCATAGTGAATCTAGTGGAGATCTGGAACCATCCATGTATAATTTTTGAGAAAAGAATTCAGAGATCATCGTTGTAACCATTTCCATGGACTGAAATCCACAGAGTATCTGAAGAAAGTAATGTGATAAGGACTCAATAATTGACCAAAGACATGGGCACATAACTGAAAAAAAATTATTTTAACAAGGTATGATTGCACTCAATACATAAGGCACAAGAACCTGGTGGTACAATTAATACAATTCAATTCATATGACACAACTAATTCACGTCTTACAAACTAAAAAGATTTACACATCTATATATATATATATATACACACACACACATATACAGTGATACCTCGGTGTTCATTGATAATTCGTCCGAAAACAATCGATGAAATCCGAAACTGATGAAAACCGAGGCAATTATTTCCATATGAATCAATGTAAATTCAATTAATTCATTCTAGACAGTCCAAAATACATACCAAAAACACATTTTATAGAGAATTAATATAGTGTTAAATACTAAAAACAATAAGAAATTAATATAAAAAAACTAATCTAAAAGAAAGCAATGGAATTGTTTGGCTAGACACATGGGGTAATGTTTTGTCTTGTAGAAGTTAGTTGGACATGAGCTTCTAGCCTATATTGCCCCGTGGTAAAGTGGGACGTAATTGTCACGTAATGGTAGTTGTATGAGTTTATGATGGTCATACCGCAGGGAATAATACCTTCTGGGAGGTTTGTTTAAAGGTAACTGGCCCCTATTCAGGCATTACAGATGTGGAGAAAACCCGGAAAACTCCACGTGACCACCCTGTCCTGGCCAAGTGCGAACTCACGACCGAACTCCCAGTGTTTGGGGAACGGAAACGTTGGCCAATGGTGGGCCGTTACAGGGTAATGCCCACAGAACAAGAAATAACATCACACTGAGCCGGAAAACGCATGGGTCGCCCTTTGTTTTTGCAAAATTAACAGCGAGGTCACTTTGGCATGTTGATGAAATCCAAGGCAATCAACAAAAACCAAGACAAATTTTTCGCGAAAAAAATCGACGAAAACAGAAACCAACGATAACCAAAGTCAACGAAAACCGAGGTATTACTGTATAGAGGAGAGAGGGCTGTGTGTATATATGTATATAATATATATATATATGTATAGAATAAAATATACATATGTATATACATATATATATATATATATATATATGTATATATCATATATATATATATATATATATGTATATACATCTCCCTCTTTTCTATACATTTATTTCATGCAATAGCCCTAGAAAATTCACAATGACATGTTTGTTGCTAATAATAATATGACAAAAACATATACGTACTAAATATTAATATTTCAAAACTATCATAAATGTCCCATTGAAGTCCTTGGGTGATCTCAGATGCACGATATATGTTACTAGCTGATATCTGACTATTTGGGTACGATGGAAACAGATTGTCTTATTCCCGTCAAAGACGTCCCTCTGTTGACGGTGATCATCACAAACATCTCGCTTGAAGGTTTCAACTAGTTTCTCACTTTTCGTTTTTTCAGAATAGTCCAAAGGGAACAAAAAAAGAGCTCATAATGTGAAGTTCTTCAATTTATACTTCCTGTGCTCCAGAAGTAGGCCTCTTGCACATGACACTACCCCAGACCAATCAGAGGGCTCCAGTTTTGCACCTGGAAAAGGTGATACCAGGGCAAAAGAGGAAAGGATCACATGATACACTGTACAAAAATAAAAATGTAATACATAATAACGGAACATTAAGTACAAAAAAAAAACAAAGACGAACAAAAATAAATATATATAACAGGCATGGGCAAATGTGGCTCCGAGAGCCGCATGCAGCTCTTTTTGAGTTGCATGTGGCTCTTCCTGAAAGCATTAATTTCTGTTTTTTATTATTATTTTTATAATTTTGTGAAAATATGTTTATTAAAAAAATTCAATATTTGTTTTATATTATATTAATATTATATAATAAAATTGCGTGCCTTACCATACTATCTGCCACGACAGTACAGAACTGCGACTCCCATGCATTTTGCAAAACCTACATTTCGGCTCCCACTGAACTCTTGCTTGCCCACCCCTGATATCTAACATGTAATTCAAACGAACATCAAACAAAAAACTGGAGGAATGTATTTCATCTAACATAACCTTAATTGTTCCAGTTAATCACCTTCATACTTGTTCAAACGTTTTTGACCCATCCTGGGTCATCTTCAGGGTATCGTTGTAATAAAATAAACTAACGTGCGGAATTGGAACGTTCAAATCGAATCCAGTCCGATTCAAATTATTATCAAACGGTTAATCTTGCTAATGGAACTATTCTCTTGTGCTATGATGACGATATGGCGCATGAGAAGATTTTGGTGTAAATTTGCTGCATAATCATTAAAATTAATGCCTTACGACTCAATTACCGGGTGTTTTCCCCTCATAACAGTATTTCCACACTTGTGAAATGCTAGCTGCATCTTTATAGTTAATGCAAGTGTTTTTTAATCCAGCTTTGTAAATTTCTAGTGTTTCCATTATTCTGAGCTGGTCCATGCGGTGGGTGAGTCTTATGAGACGAGCATTTTTTAGATCTGCAGTGATTCCCGGTTCAGAAGCTGCACGTGCAAGGGCAGTGGTATGTTTCCATTGGTCTATGTCATATTGGTGTTCTTTCAACCGTTGTTGCAGGGAGCGTTTGGTAGAGCCAACATAAACCATGTTATTATTACGGAACTCAGGCATATACAAGAAATGGCAACACTACAATCTTCGCTATCGTTACTTTTGCCCAAGCAATGCCAGGACTACCTGCTAGTTATTTAATGTGATAACTGAAGAAATTGAAAACCCAAAAAATGGAAGCAAACTTGTAAATTTAATAAAAATTGGCTGACACAAAATGAATTTCAAAAATGGTTACGACCTGTTTGAGACAGTGTTTTACCTTTTCAAAATTGCTGACCTTGTCCAGGTGGCAACACTACTCATAGTGTAAATACATACATTGTATACAATTGATAAGTATTTGACAGGTCCATGAGCAGCTCAATAATGTATATTGAGCCTTAAAAATTTCCTTTAGTCTTCCATTTACTTCCACATCTCTTTAAGCCCTTTTGATCCAGAAAGAATTATAAAAATGATTTTAATTTTAATAAATTTTTATTTTCATTTAATTATCAATATTTTAATACTGTGTATTAATTATTATAATTTATTATAAATTAAATTATTGATAAGGTTATTAAAAATATTTTTAATATAATTTTCAATGTTTTATAATAGGTACAAATGCTTATAATCCTATTTTAAATCGTCAATATAATTATGTCAGATTTGTTGGTTGTCTTGGTAATATAACATTTGGACATTCTGATAATTCTATGGAACCTGTCACAATTGAATCATTTTATCAGACTGAAGAAGGATGCAATAACCGATGCAAAAATGAAGATTGGTGTCTTCACGGTGGAAGGTGTATCAACCAGTACAAACGAACAGTCTGTGATTGTTTTGGTACAGGACACGAAGGACCCATCTGCCAAAATAATAGTATGCATTATCTAATATGGTAAAATTTATAGTTTAATTGTTCTTTTATCTTATAATTTAAAAAATTCAAATTCAGTTTATTTAAGAATTTGTGATATTTTTATAAATGTAAAACATAAAACTGGTTAAAACAAATAGCCTGTCAGAACACAGCTAAATGAAAAGGGCTTATCTTATCAGGACAACTCAATTATTCAAATATAAGTTTTATTAATATGGGGATGCATTTTGGGTACACAGACCCCTCATCAGCCATTTAAGGATTAGACAAATGGCAGTAAACTCAGTTTACAGACTGATATAAATAACACATTGCACTGTGTCGTTTATATCAGTTCTTTTCATTTAGCCATGTTCTGATAAGCTATTTGTTTTAATCTGTATTTGGGTGAGAAGTGTACTTAATTTAGTCATAAAACTGGTCTTTAATATCTTTTATATATTTATGGCAGAAGCCACATATGAACTGCAGAAGGGTACAGATGCATTTTTGTTTAGCTTGTACATTAACATTTCTTTTGTGAACATTCAATATTTATATATAGTATGCCTTCAGTTTATGAGAACATCTTGTGTATGTCTTGAGTATAACTTCGATGTATGAGAATATCCTGTGTAGCCGAGAGCAAATAACAGAGTCCAAAGAATCACTTGGCGTAAAAGTTTATTATTTACAGTTAATACCGATAGTTTCTGAAGAAATAATTGTACACACTTACTAACTAGGAAAGTACAAAGATACTTGGGACCACCCGTAACAATATCACCAATTGATCCCCACGTGCCGACAAAACAAAGGACTTATTCTAACTTATGTCTATCTTAACTATAACTTAACTAAATTTTCAAAATAAAGGGCCCTAGATCAAGATGGGGTTGATAAGAATTAGAAGATTTGATTTTCAATAGAAAAAGAGAAGGGTCGAAAGGGGGTGACTGGCAAAAATAAATCTTGATTCTGTTATTCCTGAGAAGTCTTCTTTCTGTACTAGCTGACATTTAGGTCCTCTCCTTCCCAGCTTTTCTCTCCAAAAAGTAACGATTTTTCTCTCTCTCCTCTTGTGCCAGTCCCCTTTGACCAATCTGGTGTCACCCCCTTTTCCCCAGAGGCCCATCGGACCATTGGGTCAACCAATTACGGTGAGGTCAAGAGAACAAAGGCTGAAAGTGAAGTTTTTGAGAGAGAAATGGTGGAAGAAAAAGAAACAAAAAGAAAAGCAAGGCTCAACCAGCCCACACCTGAAAACTACTTATAAAATACAGAAAAATAATGTTATTTTAATTAAAGAAATTGTATTCACTAATAGATGGATGTGTAATGTAGAGAAACAGTTCACTAAACTGTATAATCATTTTGGAACGAATAGAACTATCTGTAGTAAATAGAAACAATGCAAATGAAACAAAGGAAATAGGTACTGGAACCTATAAGCCTGTTAAGTTGGATATTCAATTTAACAAAATTGTAACACGTGTGTTTATGTTACGTAGTGTTGATGTACAGTCCACAGCTCTGTCACACGTGTCAGGTGTGTTGTGTAACTATAGACTTGGGAATGCGGGGAGAGATCTTCCTGCCTGGAGAGGGAAAAATTGTGCTTTCTCTTTGGGTGTGGCCGGGCAGTGCTGACCAGAGTGTGTGGCTGTGTGGCTGGCAAAGAACCAGTGTTGTGCCTTTATTAATTAATTGTCGGGTGCCTGAGTGTTACTCGCTTGTGGAGTGCCAGAGTGTTACTCACTAGTGTTGAAAATAAATTACAAATAGTTTTGTTGTTGTGTTATAAATAATTTGTATACTGTGTTTAGAACATGTAAACAGCAACATGGTAAAACATTTTACAAAGCTAGCTAATTGGAGTGCATAATGTGATATTCATAGCAAAATGCAGGCACACAAAGATATATTGTACAAAGAAATTATCTTTATTTCGCAATTGATCACGGTTCTTTTGGATTCCAACTCCTATATAGTCCACAGATTTTCGAGAATATTTACAGAGGCTTTTGTTAACAAAATAGAACTTGGATAAACAATTCAAGGAACTGATACAAATAGATATAGTCACAACAATTATCATAAATCCATCTATTCCAGATCACAAATAAAATTACTTATTTCTAACGCCTTAACCTAATTAAAACTAAAGAGAATGATAAAGGTAAAGTTATAGATGAATAAAAGTGCACAGGAAAGGGGTACCCATTTCTTGATGTATCTCTAGGTGTGGTGACAATATTTGATTCCAGTGTACTTATCACAATAAGCAAGATACAGCTTATCAGATAAGTTGTATCTTGCTTATTCTGTTAGTCTTCTTGATATTCTCTCTATGTTCAATTGTCTCTCTCCTTGTTGGGTTAAAATTTCTAACTGGGAAAACTTTTCCTTACCTCCAGTTGATGCTGCTAACGACCTGGAGATCGACCAGTTCATGTTCTTCTGCTTGGATGTCCAGCCAAAAAGTGTCCACACCTCACTCTCTTTAGCCCTCGGGGCTTCTTACTTTCTTTTGTCTTAGTTGTGAGTCACCCATGCCTGAGGGGGAAGGGTTGAGCAGGAACATTCCAGAAAGATCAAAAACAATAGAACAAAAAGAATGGGAAAAATCAAGAAAATATGATATACAGTTTAACCCAATTATAACGTCATCAGATGTAACGACAATCCTAATATAACGTCAAATTTTTATCGATTCCACGATTTTACTATACTAGATAATGTTGAAAAACTCACTTGTAATGACATAATACCATGTTTTAATTTCATATTTGAAGCACTCCCAAATTTACAAAATTAATTACAAATTTTATTTAACAAAGAAAATACTGTGTGTTCAGTCATAGGGTCAGAATCCACTTCCTTTCCATGTGAGTGGTACTCTCACCACCTGACTTCGGTGGGGTGAGATTTGCCACACTTTTAAATGATGTGACAATCAGTTATTATCAGTTATTATGTACTCATTTTTAAATTACTTTATGCTAAATTGTTAAATATTCTATTATTTTTAATATAACATATTATATCAAATACTTTATAAAGAAATAATTGAACCATTTTTAATTGGCATACATTAGTTTAACCTTTTGTTGCCTTTTGACTGGACATTATTTTCAAAACTGGAAGTTCCACCATTATTGAAACTTAGAACAAATAGAAATTTTTTATAAAAGGTAATTTTTGAGATATTTAATTACATTGATGTATACTTAGACATAATAATGTAAATAAAGTTGATTTAAACATGTAGTTTGCATTTTTATACATACAATAATAAATTATCATCATCATAATAGATACAGTATACTGTATTACCATTAAGAAATAATTTTATGGTAATACATATGATATTAAATTAGAATGGATTTTATAATAAATTTTTGAACACACTTGGTACTACTTTTTATGGAACTGAAAATATGACCCCACTGATAATGACATTCTATATACAAACTATGGCATACTGCTGCAATTAGAATTTCAGCCTCATTACACTTTTGATTACAATCTTTTGTAACCATTTTTTCATCTTGTAAGTAGGGATGAGAGATAAAAGAAAATGGCTTCATTGCATCAAATTCTTATATTAAATACTCAAATACTCTGTGGTTAAATTGTATTGAGTTTCATACAACACATATATTATCCCAACAATTTACATTATCCATGTAGATTGTTCTCGTTTTGTGCCCTTCTGTCATTCCAGATGGGCACAAAACATTGCTGTTGTTTAAGTTTTGTTATTTTGTTGTTTTATTTTATTTCTTAATTAGGAGATTGTATGAACACAAATTGCATAATTCTATTATTTAAAAAACCTTGAAAAATGTGTTTTCCAAAAATAAAAACAGAAGAAAGAAATTGGTAACTATTTGCCAATATAATGAAGAGGAATTGAAAAATTATTGATAAATTTTTATAATAATTTATAATAATCTAATAGCTAGTGTCACAATATATTTGTAAACAAGTAATTCACATCATTCTTGCTAGATGCTGCTGTTATATATTTTTAAAAAAACTTGGAGTTGTTTCACATTGCAGTATTTATAGAAAGTTTTGAAACAAAAATCCTTAAGTTTAATTAACTGTTGCCAAACTCTGAATCCAAGTTTGTGTCACTTGACAGTCTTTAACTTATTCTTACACTAATTTTAAATTTTAATTGGTGATGTTCATCTGTTTTGTACTTTAAAAGAAAAAATATTAATCTGTATATAAAACTAAGCAGACAATGGATTGAACAAGCCTTTTATTCCAAAGCCATTTTTTTATTTTTCCTGCTTGTTATTGGAATCTTGTCAAATTTGATCCTCAGGGTTTTTTTTGCAATCTTCATGTTTTGAGACCTCTGAATCTAAACAAGTCAAACAGAAAAATTTCCATAGACATGCATGCATGCATGCATTGCATGTCTGTTTTGGCATCTATTTCATTTAATTTCTCAGGATGGGATTAATGATTAAAAAACTAAATTTGGCATGGTAACTTGGGGTGCGTTTACTTCTGAGCTAATCGTGCTACTTCTGAACACTGGAAGTGACGTCATTAGCATGCGTATTCGTGCTTATATGTTCAGTTCAAAAGTAAACGCAAATGCTAACAAGAAATATGGCGGTTTCCAGCAAATAATAATGTCAAAGCTGCTATTTTAAATGTTACATTACAGATAGAACTATTTGATTCCGAATCCAACGAGGATGATCTTATTGTGGATATAATTGTAGAAAAAATGAAAGAAAAAAGAAAAGTAAGGTCAAATAAAAAAAGAGAAACTTTTATTGAAGAGACTGTACTTTTTTATAATCCAATTGATTTTAAACAGTACCTTAGACTTACAAGAGAACGTTTTGAGTCTCCTTTAAAAAATAAGCCCAATTTTAGAAACAAAAAAATTACTTCCTCTGGAAGACGACCTGTGTCTCCTCATTAAATACAAAACATTTTTTTTCTTTCTTTCTTTTCTCTAAGGGTATTGGTGATTGTTTTAATATGTCTAGACAGACTGCATGGAATATTTTAAATGAAGTTGTTAATTCTTAGTGTTAAATGAAAATGAAAAAATAGTCTCTCGGCCATCACAGAGCAGGATGATGTAAGAATAATGGAATTTTTTATACCCAATTGGTTTTTCTGGAACTAGAGGCTCTATTGATGAAAATCATATGGCTATTAAGACATAAACTGAAGAAGCAGCAGCTTATTTCAATAGAAATAAGTATTACTCTGGCATCATATAAGTTTAGTTTGTAATGAGAAAATGGTATTCAAATGATACAATTTCTTGAGAAGTTATTTCCCATATGTAAGTAAAAATTCATTCAAGTATATGAACTTACGTAGTTTTGGATTATTATTAATGCTGTTGATTTCTTTACGATTTATTTAATGCTCTGAAGCTCTGAACATAACATTTCTGAAGATTCCAAATTCGTATAAGGTAAACTTCACTTTTAATCATAAACAATGAGTCAATTTTTTTCACATCTGTTTATGAAAAAGTTATCTAAAGCTATTGAACCTTACACAATAAAAAAAGATTATTGTAAACATTTTATACAACAAATAATTGAAATTTACCAATAAAAATACTTTCTGCCATTTATTTTTCCAAAAATAATTTCATTTTCATTACTTTGTACAGAAAGGAATTTTTTCATGGGAGCAGCCATATTGAATATAGTGCAAAGCTCGACTATGAACTAGCTAGCACTCCGAGCTTATCAATTTTGCTAAACATGATGTCACATAGCTCTAAAGTAAATGCCAATGAGTGTGGTGCTCGGACAAAAGTGTACAGGCCGAGCATGCTGACATTAAAATTACCTCAGAAGTAAACACACCCTTATATATAAAAGGCATTGATGCTATTAAAATTTGGTGGATAAAGATCAAGGAGGTGGGGAGATAATGGGTGGTCACATATCTCAAGAGGGATTGGACTTAATGATTTTACTCATTATTAGCATTTACAAATTTTTTTATAAAACTCACCTCTACCCACAAAATTAATCTTTTTGCCATTATATAATGATTAGTAATATAAAAGTTATTTTTTAATAAAATCTCATAACAGATGGCATCACAGACAATTTTAGTTTTATGCTAATGTACCTTAGCATTTTTTCCAGAAAAGTTATGCAACTTGTTGCTGGATTTTTTTATCTTGTAAAGAAATAACTTAGAATTTGAGACATGTGTAGGAGACAATTTTGGATATTTTGAATCTCAGTATTAGATTCAAGGCTTTGTTACCAAGAATTGTCAGATAAACAGTGTTCTATGTTTAGTTTAAGGTTAGTGATCTGATTATTTAATCAAATCACTAACCTTGTTGTTATATGCTTCTTATTGTTACTTTATTGAACCTTTTTGTTTTTTATTGAACTTACTATTTGTATTAAGTTCCTTGTTATTATAATATGATAAATTTGGTGTACTGCTAAAGGGAAGTTACAATAGTGCTGACATTCTTTGTACTGTACTGCCATGTATTTTATTCTTTAGTGTAATAAAGAAGGTTGAGGATGTGCATTATGTAATTTTTGGGCAATGGCAATATAGAGCATTGAGATGGGATGATAGTTGAAAAGAATAAAAATAGTGTTATGTAATTTATAAATGATGTCAATGCATTCAAAAGTACTATTGGTTTTGGAGCATCCCCAAACATGGCTGAAGTAGTTATTGTAATTAATTGAATTAATCAATTCACCTTTAACAAAGGGTAAAGTTGGAGAAACATTTGTTTTTGACCTGGTCAACAGGCCATCTTTAGATGTGGACAGATAAAAGTGGAATCATTCTATTTTTAATCTGTCCATGCCTAGAGATGACCTATTAATTGGGTGAAAAATACTAATATTTCTTTAACATTACACCTTGTTAAAGGTAAATTACTTAATTCATCCTCAAAACATTGGTATTACACTTTTATAAAGTGAACCAAACTAAACTGATGTACTTTGAGCTAGGATAATATTTCTTTTTGTAAAAATCACTTATAAAATAACTTTATATATAAATTTTGTAATGATAAATTTTATTATTTTATGTTACCTAATGCTAATAAATAAAGATTGATATCTTTAGTTTTTTTTATATAAATCAATAATTAAATTTTACACTAAAATTAATTGGTTCGTTTATTATTTTATTTATTTAGGTCTAACAACAGTCACTCTGAGAGGTTATTCTTATCTAACATATCGCATTTATTATTGGAAAGATAGAGTGCAGTCAGAAGCAAATATGCTAAGTCTTTTATTTAGAGTAAATTGAGAAATTTTTAATTTAATAACTATTTAAAATTTAGTTTTTTATAGAAATATGCTATTTTTATTACAGACATATGTTGCAGATTCGGTATTGTTGTATGGTGCAGGTGAACATCCTGAATATAATTACATGGCTATAAGTATATTCAGAGGAAAATTGTATTTTGAAATTGATTTTGGTGATGGACCATTGAACACTACATTGGGTTATTTATTACATGATGAAATGTAAGAAAGTTTTCTTTATATTTATTTATTTTGATATGTTTATAAATCTACTAATTTTCAGATTTGTATGCATATGCATAGTTTTTCCTTCAGTGTGTGATGTTCAAAGCAAAAAGTAATGACACAAAGTATGATATACAAAAAACAGACTTTATTTTCGCATATGAACAAGGAATTTAAAGGCCCCAACTCTTATACAAGAAACAGACTTTATTTTTGCATACAAAGAAGGAATTTACAAGCCCCGAATCTTATACACCTCCCAGGTTTTCTTTCACAATTGATAATTTTGTTGGCTATAATATATGGTAGTACAGGTTTTTACAATCATGGATCAAATTTTTAGCCTGGTATTTTAACCTGCTTAAAAATAACAGAAGGAAATATGCATATAGATAGAAGAAGAAGGGAAGGAAGAATTTGTAGGAAAGAGGTACCCAAAATCTTGATGAATCCTTTGGTATGCTGGTTCGGATCCAATTCTAATGTCCTTGTAGATGTGCTGCTCTGAACCCTTTTATTTTTTCACAATGTAGGATTTTCTCCGGAGAGTCTTCCACTTAACCTTTTTTACTTAAGATCTTTTATGCCTCTTACTCTGATATCTCCAGCTCTTATCAATGCTGAAATGATCCAGAACCTTTGTTGTACACCTCTTGCCTCCTCGGTGTCCAGCCAAAATGTGGTTCTCTAAAATGAGTTTTCACTCTCAGGGCTCTCTGCACTTTATTGTCTGCCCCTCCACACCCTGTTCAAGAAGGGTTGAGTCCGAAAATTCTTGGAATACATAAAACAAAAGACACACAAGAACAAAGGAATAGCAAAAAGTTATTAACAAAATACAATATGAAATTAAAATTATACATAAAATATGGCATAAAAATAAATTTTCACTGTGTATGGCATTATTAATAGTTTTCTTTTTGAGCATTTTCAACAAATACATTTTTGTTGTCTTCAGGCAAAATAAAAACTTTTAAATCGAACATATACGTTCAAAACAGAAAAGGAACGCATATAGTTTTAAATAAAATGCTTTTGGAATAAATTTGATATGAATTGGCTATAAATTTGAATATGTATGATATTATATGTACAATGTAAAATGGCGCATGCATGGTGCTTGTCCATGTCAACGGTGTGACAGATGATGTCAATCACTGTTTAACTGTTTATATAGGGCAATCCATATGTTGGGCAGTTCCAGAGTGGATGTGTTGCACATTTCCGAGGTTGTTATGAATAGAGCCTCCCATATAAAGAGGCGTTTTTGGTCGCTGCAGGCTCTGAGTATTGTAGATTGGGTCCACAATGGGTTGTAATTCAGATCGTGCATCTTTCTTGTGAGCTCTGTTGTACACCTTCCTTTGGCCCCATCATCCTGGTGTTTGGCTAGGCAGGTAGCAAGCATTCTTGCTGTGGCCCCAATGCATCTTGTATTGCTCCCCATTATGGGATTTTCCAATGGTACTGCATAAACCTCAGTTTCTCGAAGGAACTTATCCCAATCATTGCAGATAAGTGTGCACAAGTTTGGTAGCGGAGAAAGGGGCAGGAGAAGGTTGTTGTCTAAATATGTGGCAAATGCATATAGAAAGAGATCTGAGGTACAGTAATGATGGTCGAACAACTGTGACCTCCTTCTTGTTGTTTAGCGTGGTGTTTGGAAATAGTGTTTTCTTGACCACATTGAGCACATGTGTTATGTATTTGTTATGTATGTAAACCTCCAGGGGATAACCCACACCGAATTGTCCCTTGACCTAGTTAGGCGACCCCACACCTCTGACCTTTGTCTTTGTCGTGTTCCTTTGTCTTCGGTCAGTCGTGCGTTAGCTGTTGTAACACTTAGACCTGGAGGCACAAATGTTACATTGTATTATCACGCAGTTACGTTTCTATTATAATAAGGTTACTTATATACGTTAACAGTAATCGTTTATTTTACGGACACAACAACATGTGTGTACTTAGCACACGAGAAACCTGCTGCAGGTACCGCTAATCTTGTTTTAAAGTTAATGTTGTTTAGTTCAATATCTATAAGTTCCTGCATTGATGGCAGCAAGAAGGCTCTTCTAACGTGGGTGGCAATGGCAGTATCAACGTAGCATGCAGGCTGAAACACATTTGTTGGGATGATGTGCTGTAGCATATTAAACTTATGGTACCAAGAATAGCAGTGTTTCTGGGGATCTATGAATGTTCAAATCTAAGAAAGATATAGCCACATTACTTTCTTTTTCCCATGTAAACTTAATGAAGGGATATATATTAGAGACTTCCTGCATAAAGGTAAAAAAGGCTTCATCAGTGCCCTCCCAGGCTATCAGGATATCATCCACATAACGAAAGTACAGAAGTGGGTAAGGGGAAAATCAAAAGTTCTGTGCTCAGTTTCTCTCATAATGCACTCCACTAGAATGGCAGATAAAGGGGAACTCATGGGGACTCCCTGTTTCTGTAAATAAATTTTTTGATTGAAGCAAAAACAATTGTGCTTAGTGATGAAAAACAGTGCATCACATATATCCAATATCTGCTGGGCACTAAAACCCTTCTTAAGGAGCAGAGAATTGGCCAGCATTATGGCCTCAAATATGAGCACCAAAGGGTACAGGTAGGGTTTCTCAAATAGAATCTCGGTTGTTTTTTTTAACCTGGGAAATATCCCAGGAAATTTTTTCTCATCCCGGGAAATCCTGCAAATTTCTCAAATTCATTTTCTTCTTATTTTGTGTTAAGGTTGAGGAAATTTTGCAAATAGAAAGTATAATTAACTCATAAACTGTCAGAATACATTTGTATTTATTAGTTTTAAACCTACTTATTAGTTTTAAAAATTTTTGCTCGTTATGTAACAAATGGTCAATAATCAATACGTAGCTTATTTGTTGCAGGACTCTGAAAATTCTTTATTTGTCAGAACCTGTAATATCTGGAATAATTGTGCCTATGCTGTCTTAATTTTTAACCATGTCCAGTAGCTTCAATAACTGTGTAATGCCAGGTTGTGCAAATTGGGCAAGGATACAAACAAGTACAAAGTCTGCAAGTATGAAGTTTTTCTTCATAAACCTGATTATTAAAGACAAACAAACTGCCAAATTATTGGGCTATAAGAGTGATGTTTCTATTAAAGCAGCCCAGGTAGACAAATCAAGAATACTAGAGAGCAAAAAAGTACTGCAGTCTTGAAAATGAACTATAAATCTTCCAGGCTACAGGTGAAAAAACACAACATCTGTCTTCTCTTAAATGCGTTAAAGACAATTTCACCCACATGAATTGAATTGGAAAGGGCATTCTTTGTAGCAGGCTTTTTATTAGTTAAATAAGAATCATACTGAGTGATTGGAGTATTGACCATTTTTGCTTTTTAAAATTTTATTATAAAAATTTACAATAATATTTTGTGTTATGTTTTATTTAAAAAACGAAAATTACTTTCTAAGTTGGAAGTTTGATCTAAATTCATTTTTTCTTTAAATTTTCAACTTAATTCAAAGGCATTTTTTTTGTAAGCAGTCTCCAACAAACTTTAATAAATTTTTTTCTACTTGTGAAAATTTTTATGTAATTCAATGTATATCTTATGCAGCATTATTAATATGATTTTGCAGGTTGCAGAACATATTAAATTACTTTAAAAAATAATTATATCATTTGATTTCAAGATATTTTGTATATCTTAAAAATAATTAATTTTGTCCCGGGATTTCCCGGGATCCTGGGAAACAGTTCACTTTTATCCCAGAATCCCTGGACAAGCAAAAGACCGAGAAATGAGAAACACTAGGTACAGGACCACTACATCCAGTTTGTAGAAGGTGTAGGCACTTGTTTGTGCCGTGCCAATGCTTGCAGTAATGGTGGATTTAGCGGCCATAAAGAAGGGGGTGACATAGATTGAGTCTGGAATCAATGCACATAGAAACTTAGTAAGTGCTTTTTCTAAAAAGTAGGTGGGATGCAATTTCTTGTTCACTAGTGGTTGTAACGGCCAGTCCACCTTATGTGTTTTTGGTTCAAAGAACAACCTGGACATGCAACATTGGAGAGGAGGTCAAAGCATCCACTATTAATAACGCCGTACACAGTAAAAATTTATTTTTACTACTACTACTACTTGGCATGAGTATAACACTAAACTGTATTAAAATATGGCATAATGCTGTGGCGATATGCCATATTGTTGTATATATGTCTGTAGTGTTAAGCCTAATATTAAGTTTCGTTAATCTTTTGTTCTATATCTTTTCTTTGAACTTTCTAATGGTCTTTCCTTGCTGCTGGTGGGAACACATTTTCGTACAATAACACCGAAAAACAAGTGTGTAAAAACCCTGAGGCAAGTTGGGGACGAAGATTAGGCTGTTCACCTAATGTTTCTATATGGCGGTCGCCACAACAAAGCTGCGAATATTCTTAAGAGAGAGATTCCTAGAGCGTCGTTAGAGGCGTCTGTAGCTAAGAGGAAGGGTTTAGAAAAGTCTGGGGACTTTAAAAGTGGAGCGGAAGTCATTATTTCCTTAAGTCTCTCAAAGCTATGCTCCTGTTCATTCTTCCACTGGAAAAGGACATCGTTTTTTAATATATCGGTTAATGGTTTTGCGATAGCTGCATACGAATCGATATGGCGTCGGTAGTATCCGGTTAATCCTAAGAATGACTTGATGTTCTGTTTGTTGGTGGGTCTGGGGAAGGTTAAGACGCAGTTGATTTTATCGGGATCGGGTCTTATTCCTTTGTCGGAGACATCGTGCCCTAAAAATTTGATTTGTCTTTGTAGGAAATGACATTTTTTTGGTTTTAGTTTTAACCCAGCTTCGGCGAGGCGTTGAAAGATTTGTTCCAATCGAGTTAAATGACTTTGAAAATTGGAGCTAAAAGTTAGGATATCGTCCATGTACTGTACACTAGACAGGTTTTCCCTTTTAATCCACGGAGAATGAAGTATGTGGCACGTTGCCACGACGCTGGGGCCCCAGTAAGGCCCATAGCCATATGGTTCCACTGGTAGTGGCCGTCAGGCATAGAAAATGCTGATTTTTCCTTGTCTTTTAAGGCTAATTGCCAAAATTCTGTTATTGTGTCCATAGTCAAAAAATATTTAGCTTGTCCCATCAGACTGAGTGCTTCTTGCGCTAAAGGCAAGGGATAAGGGTCGGTTTTGGTAATTTTATTTAATTTCCGATAGTCAATCACAAGACGCCATGAATTTGGCTCTTTCTTTTTAACCAATAAAGCGAGTGCTGACCAGGGCAATTTGGAATGAGCGATTATTCCATTTTATAACAGTTCGTCAATAATTTTATTCATTTGTTCTTGCTGTGCATAAGGTATCAGATAGGGCGCTTGATATATAGGGGTGGCGTCTCCCGTATGAATCTCATGTTCCACCACTTGGCAGTATCCCAAATTGTAGTCGTGTGTTGCAAAGACATAATGATATCTATATAATAGATCTAATAGAGGTTGCTTTTGGTCCTTTCCAATGTGAGACCAGTCAAATAGTTGACTAAATTTCTCTTGAGAGCTTCAGAGTAGAGTGTGAATCGACTGGATTCAGAGCGAGGGTAGAGTCTTCTCTCGCTCCTACAAAGGTTCCGACACATTCACCTTTTGACAATTTTCGAGGCTGGGTGGAAAAATTAGTGATCCGAACAGGTACTTGTCCTCCCCTTTTTGTTTTGGCTAATATATCGGCACATACTACTCCTTCTGGACTAAGGGTTGTGGATTCTATGATCCCGAGTTTGCCTCTCTGCTTTATTCCTGAAATTTTTGCCATAGTGATAAGTTCTGTTCTCGGGGGAAGATTACAGTCTCCTAACAATCTAATCTAGTCTCCTAATCATGTGGAGAGTGTTCTAAAGATGTAGGTTTAGACAATGTGGCGTTGGAGATTGCATGCATTTCAGATCTATTAGGAACCGAAAAAGCCTGGAAGTTGATGGATGTACCTCGGCGATCCCGGTTTCCTTTCACCTGCATGAGGGTCATTGAGTTCCTCACCTCCAGAGCCGACCAGAAGTTGATCTCCTCTCCTTCGGACAAAATTAATTTTTCTCTCGCTAAACAAATCATGAACCCCTTGGCTGTAATGATGTCTCTCCCAAAAAGTCCATCGCAGAGCGTAGTTATGTGATCATCTACTATGTAACATAAATAAGAGAAGCGCAAAGGTCCAATCCCAATCTGGAATTGTCTAGCTCCATACGTTTTTATTCCATGGCCAGTAACGCTCTGGAATAATGTCTTTCCCCATCTGGGGTTTAATTCAAGGTGAGCTACTCTCTCCGCCAGCGATTTAGATAAAAGTGTCACTTTGGAGCCAGTATCGATAGCCAATCAGGCAGGATATCCATTAATTTTACAAGCTAAACTCGGTTCTGAGTCTTGATGTAGAGACCTGATTGTTCCTCGGTTTTGAATTCTTGACGGCGCCTCACTTCTCGTCAGAGGGATATCAGTTTCTGATGGCAAGAACCGAGATCGGGGATTCCTCGTATATCGGGAGTAACCCGATGCATGGCAGGAGTAATCGGCCACTTCTCGGAAGGGCCCCTTTTTTAGTTTCCTCCCGTTAACTTTAATTATTATTGATTCGTTCGTATGCCCGTCTTTTAGGAGGGGCGGTGTTTCTTCTCATTCGGGAGTCTCCTTGACCTCTATATATCATAGGTATATTTCTCGTACCGTATCAAGGTGGATATGCAGGTTCTCGACAGTCTCGATTCTTGTTCCTCGCTCTCCCTCTAGCTACATCTCAGGGCCCTCAGGCGTTGTCGCTCGCTCGCCTAGGTAAATATTGTGGTTGTGAATCTAGGTAACTCTGAGAACGCCAAAATGGCGGCGTTCTATGTCGGCCACCTTCTGAGGTTCCCAATTGTTTTAATTGCTCTTGAATATTCGCCAAGGTTTCCTCTAACTGATTTGGATTTGCAGTGTTAGCCCCTCTTCCTTGGTATCACTTGGATTATTTATGGTTCGGATTATCGCTCGAGATCTTCTCGTTAATTGTTCTATAGCTTCTTCACTGATGGCAACTTGCACAACCATATCGAATGTGTCTGGTTCTCATTACGGGTCTCTTTATGCGATCATTTAGCCCACTCTTAACCTTTGCACTCTTAACCTTTTCTCTCTCTCTTTTTGTTGGCATCGTTTAATAACTGCTGCTTCCCGAGCATCTTAACTGGTATGTTCAATAACAGTTTCGGCGACTAAAGTTTGCAAGCGTACGGCATACGTTTGTACGTCTTCGTCCTGTGCTTGTACACATGCATGAAATTTTTGAAGCCTCAAAGAATATGGAACTCTTTCGAATCTTTTAATCATGAGTTTCTTAAACTCGTCGTATGTCTCCACCGCTTCCATTTTCTCATCTTTCCAGGCGAAATCTCGGGCTATCCCCGTTAGTTTTAACTTGGCTACGCTTAAGCATTGCATTTTAGTCCAATTGGTCAATTTGGCGATCTCATCTATGGCCACGAGATAATTCGTAACCTTAAGCCCATCCTCGCTTCCTGAGAAGGAGGGGATTAAAGGGACAAGGGCTCCCAATCCACCGACACCTACACCACTGGAGGCCTCTCTGCGCGTGGGACCCTCTGCTCCCCGCACTGGTCCTTCTGCCTCTGCCTCGATCCTCGAACTGGGATAGAATTTAATTTTTTCGGTGGATTACTGGCAATTATTGGTTCGTACTGTAGGGCCTAAGGGGCCTCAAGTATCCCACTTCTGACACCAGTGTGACCGGGGGGTCGGCACCTCTTTGATGCCTCGTCAGGACTAACACCACCGTGTCTTAGCTGACACGGAAGCCGTGGCGGTTCAAAGTTCGGACGCGCGAGCAGTCGCGTCACAGGGCGATCGGATTTCGGATGGAGGACGGGACAATGCCCCGGAAAGAACAGAGGCCTTGTTAACTAAAGCACAACGTTTGTTTATATTAAGCATGACTTATGTACAAAAACCACGGAGAAATAAGTCTAACGTCGCGATTCCAAGAGAGAGAGTTTACAAAAATTTCGCATGGCGATAAATACCTTGTTGAGACAAGTTTGATAAATCTGTCGGTGCGGAGGGCGGTGTTTCTTCTACTGACGACGAGAGTCTTAGTCCTGGCGTCAACGGCAGCGTTAGTCCAGGTATAGACACAAAGGAACCGGCACATACACACTGTGAAAAATGGTGCACTAGGTAATTTTGTTACTTGGCCTGAGTTGATCAGGGCGGCAACTGACGAAGTCTTGAGGTACTGTTTTTCTTTCAATGCAACTTAGGGCGAAAGTGATGAGAAAGCGTCATTTAAGCATCTGAGAACTAAACGGATGGTTCGTTCTCATGTATAAAAGTTGACAGTTAGTCGCTAGGTAGTTGACAAAAGGCGACAACTATGACGTCATGGCATAACACGGAAAATACACTGTAGGTCCATAATTCAGATACCAAAATTCAGATACTCGCAAGGCATTCCGGGGCTAGCATTGAGAGGAAGCAGACGAAAAAGAAAGAGGTCGTCGTCACTGATCAAGACAGAGAATGCTATATAACTAGAACTCACTTGTGCCTGTGACTGGTGTGAAATTAATTAATTCAAGTTAACGAACGTTTTCTGGACACCTTCTGTGTCCTTCTTCAGATTAAACTGCTGGATTCTATTATTTTTAAAAAACTCCGTTCCGATCTTTTAAGAACGAATTCGAACTATCATTATTCGAATTCGTTCTTAAAAGATCGGAACGGAGTTTTTTAAAAATAATAGAATTCAGCAGTTTAACCTGAAGAAGGACACGGAAGGCGTCCAGAAAATGTTCGTTAACTTGAATTAATTAATTTCACACCAGTCACAGGCACAAGTGAGTTCTAGTTATATATTATACACCCCAGTGTGTATGAGGAAGATATGTTGAACAGAGAATGCTTAGGTCATCTGCAGGAAAAGAACTGACATAGACGAAAACTAAAACCAAGAGTTTGGTAATATACTTAGAATTTATTAGATCAGAGTTATTGAAAAGGACAGCTACAAGTGACTGCGGTGCAAGTCTCCATTTCGTCAAGAGTGAAGACCAGAGAGAAACCCGGGTACACCACCAGCATTTTTCTTCTATTTTTACCCTTCATTCTTTCCTCCTCTATTTTCTTTTAGATTATAAGTTAGTTTAAGATAGTTTAAGTTAATTGGAATATTTCGGAAAGGGCTACAAACAAAGAACATTGTCGCGTAAACGTATCACTCTCCTTTGTGTGTACAAAGTTTTACCACACCGACATTATATATTGGCGGCGTATAGTTGGGATCTCAAAGAACATAGTGTATAAAGAACCACGCAAACCATTAATAAAATATTACTTTATTGTGTATAATCTTGTATTTTATTGTTCGTCCACGTGTACACTACACTGCCACAAGTGATATGATGTTGGAACTTCTATATAAACAAGATTTAGATCCAAGCGGATCAAATTAAGGTTGTTCAATAATACATGTTTTATTTGCACTTTTAAAAACTCATATCATATTTTTGCCATGAGTTTTTATATGCCACATATAACCAGAGCAGACCAGCCTGCTGGAAACCTTGAGGTTACTGGCATGCAAGCTAAACTGTGATTAAAAAATAAAATTAATCAGATCTAACAAAACTAGTTAGATAAATGGTGAAGAAAATATTCTTCCCAATATAATAAAATAATAACATTGTAATTTGACTGATGGAAGAGAGTTTCCCTGTACAGAGCAATAAAAGAATTAACAGCTTATTGACATTAATAATAGTAATAGTAGTAGTAGAAGTTAGTGTGAGCTGAACTGATAGTCTACCCTGACCCTGAAAGATAATGTGGCCGTCGGCCATATTGTTATATGTATTTTAGTTATATTTTTTATTTATCTTTATATTCGATTCTTCCCTTTTGTCATAACTTCCTTCTAGAAGCATTTGTCTTAAATCTCATTGCCTTAAGGAGGGATTACCCCTTCTCAAAACTCTTGGTAGAACAAAAGGGTAGGGGAATTATTGTTTCTCCAAATTTTCAGGAGAAACAAAAGGAAGGCAAGGACCAGAAGCAAAACTTCCAATGGAAGAGTCATTCTTGGTCAAGATCTCAGAGTGGACAGCAGGACAAGGCAGTGCTCCAAACCAGAAAAAGGGACAAAGGAGGAAAGCCAAGGAAAACCATAGAGGTCGAAAAGAACAGAAAGAGAAGGGTCGTAAAGACAGTGAGTACGACTGGAGATCTACGAGGCACCGTTTTTTTTGTTTCGAAAGAGGAAGGCATCCAAAAGCACAATATTGAAGAGACACCTTCCATATTGGTACTTACCATTTAAGAAGACCTGGATATTTTCTACTTTATCTATCTGACATACTTCACTAAGTCTCTGTTTCTTCCTTTTCTTTTTTCTTAGGTTTAAGATAAGTATAAGCTTAGTTGTAAGTCGGTTGGGCTGATACTGTATGTATACACACGCGTTACCTATATGCTTATGAGAGGACAATAGACCACCTTTTTGTTAATTAGTAATATTAATATCTGTAAAGTTTGGATCTGTACTAAAAGAACCAGTTTGGAGAGAAATAAAGGATATTTTGTTTGTACATCTGTTTTATATATCCCTCTTAGTAATGTTTGTTTGCGGGCATTACTATCTCTCAGTACAAACAACCACAATAACACTTTCCTTTCAAATTTCACACAAAGCAGATGTTAATCTGTGTAAGTTGAGATAATTTACAGTTTCTGAAATTTGATATGTTTATTTTTGCATTTTTGGATCAAATTACAATAAAATAAACATAAAAAAAGCACTTTTTGGTATTCTACAAGTATTTTACATTGTTTGAAAAAGACACAGTGAGGAAATTAAACATATAATTATAATTTTTGATGTAAAGTTGACAGTTTCACAATTTTAAAATAAAAACTGTTTTCTGTGAGTTTCATGCACCCTCTGGAGAGGGATGTATAACCTAACTTAAACCGCATGCCAATTTCTACCATATGGTAATATCTGATTTCATGGTCTCCTTGGATAGACCAATATGCTGGACAATCCATGAAAATACAGTATAAAATATGAATTTATTATTCTTACTACATACTTTGCAGATTTGATCATTTTTGGAACTGAATAAGTGCTTTATAAACTTTATGGTTTGTTTTTTTGGTTGCAAGAGCTAATTTTTTCAAAGGAACTATAATCTGTTTCTGCTGTCTGCATAGTGAATCATTTTTGTACTTGTACAGTTCACATAAGAAATATCAATCTACAATCCAATCATAGATGAGTGTGAGAAATTCAAATGTTTTAAATTTGAACTGTTTAACTCACATTCTTTTAAAGTCCCACAAATGAACACATTTTGCATTGCCACTGACCTCTAATTTTTTTGAAATTCTCAAGATCCTTTCAATTAAATGGATTAAAATTATTGTAAATGTCATATTTATTAATTTAGTAATGTTAAATTTATACAATTTAAATTGTATAAATATAATGTTGAATAAAATGTAATAGGTAATTTACATGTGTCTAGCAAATGGCTCTGATTGATTGCATTTTGTAGTGGTAGCCACTGTACTTATATTGGGTCATCAAGAGAGTGCCTATATAAACATCTCTAAGTGTGATAGTTATATTAAAGCCAAATGATTGCCAGATTAAATTGTTTCTAGACCGATATAATTAGGCAATCATTTGGCTTTAATATAAGAAAGTATTTTCACTTTTCAATTGTCAACTGTAAAACATCATAACTCCAGTATTAAGCAACATATTTAATTAATAAAAACTATGTTTGCCACACATTTTCTAATTTCATACAAGTACTTTTGTACTGGATGTATAAAAATCTGGTGCTTTAGAAGCCATAAACTCATGGAAAGCATTTTTGACATTCTGTTGTCTGAAACATTTCTCTTTCAAGAAGACATCTAGAGTGACAGAAGTGATAGTCTGTTGGGGAAAGGTTGGGTGAATATGAGGGATGAAGCAAAACATTAATGTTCTGTGCCTTACATCTTTTCCTGCCACCCTCCCCCTTTGCCATGTGGTGGGTCTGACTTGGTGGTATGCTCCTAGGTTAAAACCTGGGTGCATCGGGGTAGGAGTGATGTGTGTAAAACAGTGTGTGCAACCGGGGATGAGGAGATTTATTGGAGGGAGTGTCTCGGGGAGAAGTTAAGGATGGAAGTAAAGAGAGGAGGAAAGAGGGAGAAGGGAAGGAGTGTGGTGTGAAAGTGCGTGGTGAAATAGTTGGGAAGCTGGAAAGTAAAGACTGTGCAACCAGGTCAGTGTAAAGATTTGTTTTGAACTGTTTTCTGTCCAGTGTGAAGTAAAAGAAGAGGTACTATACACTTCAAACTCATTGTCAGTACATTTTATGTTCGCTCATTACAGAAATTCTGTAGCAGTATATTTGTTGGGAGAATTGTGAGTTAACGTTATTCAGTAGATTGGATTGTCAGGCTCTGCACGTTCCTGTCTGTTTCCCTGGAAGTACTGTAAATTCTCAGGAAAATTAAAGAGTTATCTTATAAAATTTGGATAGTTGTCTTTGTCTAGTCACTACTGAAATCAGTGGATTCCCCCTTCTAAGCATCTGCTCTATCAAGCACGCTTGTTTTCTATTTGTCCCATTGAAGAAATCACTATTCTCCGTGTCGACTCGTTCAATCTTTCTATAACCCCACAGTTCAACTCATGCAATTTCTGCACCATTTTCTTTGTGATATGTGGTCTGGCATTATCATGCTGGAAGGATGGATGATGCCTTTTCTGCTGACCAATGCTGATAGCTGACTTTTAATTTTCACATAAAAGATATCCAGTTCATGGATGTAGGAATTTGCTGTGATTATTTTATCTGGTCTGAGGAAGCCATGGTGGGTAACTCTGATGACCACCAAACTGTAACCATAGACTTCTTGGGATGTAGTCTCAGTTTCAGTATATGTTTGGGATGTTCATCAGTGTCAAGCCATTGTGTAAGGTTGCCGACTTCCAGCAGAAAGCAGTTAATCACGCGTCAGGAAAACCTAGGGTCGAAATCATATGTGGGTGGTGGCGGTAGGAGACAAAGATGCAAGTGTCTTACATAAAACCGTGTATTCTAACTACTAAGTTAACTTACATATTATTGAGGTACAACACGATCTAGATTGTTGGGACAATGTAGGTATGGTGACGTGGGGAACGTTCCGGGCTTCCTAGGTCGTTTTCGGAGAGACAGTCTTTTTGTGGCACTGATGAATGAAGGAATGTGGTCTCGTTGTAGAGGAGGAGGAGTTCTGTCGGCCTCTGTAGATGGCAACCCCTTTTCCAGGATCTTCGGACAGTCTTGACTGGTGCATACTCAACTGGAGAGGAACCGCCTGTCTGGAGGAGAACCGCCGCACTTCTTCCAAGAATGAAGGAGGATCGAACTCTTTGACCTTGTGACTCGGGAGTTTTATAAGATTTTCCCCCCGAATCTCACTCTTTTGGTTGGTTCTGTTCCTCCTCTCCCTTACCCCGATTGGTCATTTCTTTGTTTCTGTGCGAAACCCGAGACCGATCTGGGTCGGGAGAGTTCTGAGAGGTGTTGATGGAGTCTTTGAAGTTCGTGCTCGTATTTTCCGCCGTTATGGCCCTCTCTCTGATGTTTTGTCCTCAAGCGGTCTGCCAGACATTTCTGTGGCCATTTACCCCCCTTTGTTTCCCGTTTCCGACACTTGCACGCGAGCACCTGGACAAAGCTCTTTCTCTTTCCGTTGACATCCCCTCAGTCGTTTATTATCGTGTTGCGTTTGTTCTAATATAAGTTTTAGGAAAGTTTCTTTTGTGTCTGGTTTACATCACCAACACTTGTTCCTGACACGAGTCGACTCTCGAAATTTCGCGACTTTAGAACTTTATAATTATTCACCACTTCTATGCGTTTTTGCGACCCTTACAATTGCAATGATCTCCTGTTACTGTATATGATCCATTTTTTTTATCATGTCACTATCTGATTCACAAAGGGTGTGACAGTCACAGGCATGTTATTATACAGGGTGGGCCAATGAAAACGAAACGGCAGAGTTTTTGGATAGTTGGATTTGTATTGAAGCAAATTGCTCGGACAGGTCGATTTTATTCTTGAGGGGGTTATCTCGGAAATCATGCAAGGAAAAAAAATTGTTCATAAAACTAAGGCTGATAATGTGTTATCTGTTAACTCTGCTGTTTCATTTTCATTGGCCCACCCTGTATATAAATATATTTAGATGTAGTTACTGTTTGTGGATATTTCTAGAACTTTTCTTTTATTTCTGGTTTCTGTTTACTTTATTATCTAGAGGGGCAATAAACTCATTGAGGTGGAGGGGTAGTGTATACAGTAGGGTTTCTGAACCGGGATCCCGGGATTCCGGCTGTTTTTTTACCCCGGGAAATATCCCGGGAAATTTTTCTCATCCCGGGAAATCCCGCAATTTTTTTAAAAGTTCACTTTTTTCTTATTTTGTGTTAAGATTGAAGAAATTTTACAAATAGAAAGTATAATTAACTCATAAACTGTCAGAATGCCGGAATGCATTTATATTTATTAATTTAAGCCTGCTTATTAGTTTTTTTTGTTTATATGTCTCAAAAATAAATAATTGTTGAACTGCGGGCTTTGTAGTAATCCTCAATTGATACGTTCTGAAGTGATTCCAACAGAGGTTTTAAAAATTTGTATATATATATATATTTACAGAAATTTTGCGAAAAACAATTCCTTACTACCACCTGCAGTGAATTATCTGGCAGAGTGAGAGCTCTGTATTCTCGCGATTATTATGAGCACAATTGCAATTGAATAAAATAACAATGTGGAACGTTTAACCTTTACCATAATACTACACATTCTATCTTTTTCTCCTGGTTTCAATGACCGGCCAAATCCCAATTAATTTCAAATAAGTTATTGCAGCTTTTTTGACAACGCGATTTTCTCGCTCGGTGTTATCGCTGTGCTGTCTCGCGATCATAACACGATAAGAAATTTAATACTTTTGATTCTGATGAAACCGTGTTGTAGTTTACTTTGCTTTTTTACAGACACACTACGGTGACATTATTCAATACTTGGCAGATTATTCATTACTTTATTCAGTTGGGACGCTATTTACAAATTTAATACTTTCAATTTTGCAACAATTAAAATCTATGTTTATTACGTAGCAATACCATTTAGTAATTGTGACCCGAACATTTATTTGGCTATTTTATCAATATTTTTTTAATTATTAAAAACAAAATTATAGACTTCATTACTGTCAATACTAGTTGTTAAATTTAAAAGAAAACATTCCCCCGAGTGCAAAAACAATTTGTTAGTCATTTAACTCACTACTGACAGATAAGGGAGTTTTTGAAAACAAAGTAATAAAACGATTAGCACTTTGTTGTCGTTCAAAGTGGGGGACTAGTAGAATCTATTACTTTCGCGGGAGAAAATAAAAAAAGCTTTACTCCCCTAAAGTTGAAAGATAATACAATCCTGTAAAATTTAACAAATCTGATGTGAATAACTGAAATTAAAATTATTTATAAATTGTGCATATGTCACACTTCCTTTTGTGAATTTGTGAGCTGCGAGTTAACTCAAGGATTTTCCTGTAATCGCCTATTATCTACATTTATACTACGTTATAATTTATAATTTATTTTGTTCGTAACCAATCCCTTTAATCAAGAATGTCAGAATCATTTGTTTGGAAATATTTCGTTAAGGATTTGAAACAAGAATTTGCAACCTGTAATGAATGTAAAACACAGATAAAGTGTAAAGGTTTTTCAACAAGCGGCCTTATCAGACATCTGCGTAACAAGCATAATATTGACAAATTATCTGTCACTAGTACTAAGCGTACAGCCGAGGAAACTGGAGAAACTAGCAGTAAGCGATTAGCCTCTCAACAAACCTTACCATCGCTTTTTATTAAAAAAGAAACGTGTGAAGAAATAGTAACAAAACTTGCGACTTTAGATGGCATCTCTATCAACTCTATTACAAAAAGTGAGTTCATCAGAAAATCATTGACAGACAGAGGATACACTTTACCAAAAAATCCATCAGATGTAATGGATCTCATCCATTCGCATTACAAACAAATCAAACAACGATTATGTTCTGAAATTGATAGCCAAATAAATGGAGGATCAAGGTTTAGTTTATCCTTGGATGAATATACTTCACTAAACAATCGCCGGTATTTAAATATAAACATACACAAAAGTGACGGAACATTTTGGAACTTAGGAATGGTGAAGATTTCCAATGTTCTACCTGCAGAAACTGCTGTCCAAGTAATCAAAGAAAAGTTAAAAGAATTTCACATATCTTTAGAAAAACACGTGGTGGCTTGTGTTACTGATGGTGCAGCTGTAATGGTGAAATTTGGAAGGTTAATTGAATGTGAGCATCAGTTATGTTATGCACACGGAATTCATTTAGCGGTATGTGATGTTTTGTACCAAAAGTCAACCACTTCAGTAGCAGTCCCTCTTTCTGAAGAAATTCAAACTGAAGATGAAGAGCGCAATGACGATATTGAGAAAGATGAAGAAGACTTTAGTTATAGTATTGATTTTGAAAGTGTTTTGTGTGAGCGTTTGGCTGAAGATCCTTTCGATATAGATATTTCATTTGAATTACATGACACACTAGGTAATGAAATCGTCTGTTCTCAAATCATTAATAAGGTTAGAAAAATAGCAAAATTTTTTCGCAAATCACCTTTAAAGAATAACATCTTACAAAAATACGTTGAACAGGAACATGGGAAAAATTTGCACTTATTTCTGGATTCCAAAACCCGATGGAATAGCCTTTTAGCCATGTTAGAGCGATTTATTAAAATAAGATCATCCATATCGAAAGCAATCATTGACTGTAATAAAGATACGGACAATTTTGATCTTGACAAACAAGAAGTTACTGTAATTCGTGACATCGTGGCATCACTGCAGCCATTAAAAGCTGGAGCAGAAAAGCTTGGCAACAGAGGATCGACTTTACTTTCATCGGAAGGTATTTTTTCTTTTATTATAAATGAGTTAAATCAACTAAACACACCTTTTTCAAGAAGACTAAAAGAGTCGTTTATTCGACGCATAGCAGAGAGAAGAAATGTAAAACTGACTGGCCTCATACAATATCTCAATAGTGGAAAGAATTATGGAAAAGTTTCAACTTTCCCAAGTGAAAAAAGTTTGCCAGCCTTACCAACCAAGACTATGTTAATTTTATCAGCAAAACAGATGTTAGATCGTCTTTTTGAAGTATCTACTGATTCTACTTCCGGTGATACAGATCAACTACCAGATGTCGCAAGCTCATCTGCAATGACTTTAGCTGAAAAGCTTGATGCTGCTATCAAAGAAGCTGAGATAGACAGATCAAGAAAAGTGGACAACAAAAGCAGTACTGAAACGCGTCTCGAGAACGAAATAGAAATCTTTGAGGCTACAGGTGAAAAAACACACAACATCTGTCTTCTGTTAAATGCGTTAAAAACGATTCCACCCACATCGATTGAATCAGAAAGGGCATTCTCGGCAGCAGGACTTTTTATTACCAAATTAAGAACCAGATTGAGTGATCGGAGTATCCGACCATCTTTGTTTCTTAAAATCTCATTATAAAAATTTACAGTAATATTTGTATTATGTTTTATTTAAATAAAAAATATCATTTTCTAAGTTAGAAGTTTGATCAAAGTTCAGTTTTTTTCTTTAAATTTTTAACTCAATTCGTAGGCAATTTTTGTTATAAGCAGTTTCGAACAAACTTTAACAAATTTTTTTTTATTTGTGAATTTTCTACGTAATTCAAAGGTATTTTTAATACATATTTTACACATCATTATTAATACGATTTTGGAGGTTGTAGAACACTTAAATTACTTTAAAAAATGAAAAATAATGATATCATTCGATTTCAAGATATTTTTTATATTTTAAAAATAATTTATTATATCCCGGGATTTCCCGGGATCCCGGGAAACAGTTCACTTTTATCCCGGAATCCCGGGACAAGCAAAAGACCGGGAAATAAGAAACCCTAGTATACAGGTATACAAAATAAAAGCTTGTGTAAAATTAAAATTGTATGTAATATACAGAAATTCTTAATTGTAAACAGTTTCTAGAAGAAAGGAACCAATTTTAAGTTATGTTGGATTTTATATACTCTGGTGTAAATGTGTGCATAAGGGTTATTGGTAGGGTTGCCACCTATCCGGGTTTGACCCAGAGACTCCGGGATTCAGTGAGTTATCTCCGGGCTCCGGGGTTAATTAATATTTCTCCGGGTTGTGCAAGTTGAAATGAATACGTACAAAATTATATGCAAACTGTTGCATATATTTCTTCCCCCGTGTACCGAATTACTAGTGTGGCAGTCGTTGGCTTAAAGACATAATGTCTATAACTGGCATAGGCGCAGTGTTGCTGCGTGCTATGTAGTTATACTGTACTCTCTCTTGTGACTGTTCTGTCAAGAGATGTCTATTGAGAGTGACATGATATAGCCTACATAGGTGACAGTTTGATAATCAGTGTTTGTGTTGGTTGATGATTAATGGTAAGTTATAGTATATAGTTACTCCTATTGGCCCACGCTCTAGTCAGTCTTGAGCAGGTTAAATAGCGTTACATAACGAACGGTTCTGTTGGACCCTCAAAAAAGATATTTTTTTTGATTTTCAGGTATTTTTTAAGTCTCCAAATTTTTTCAAAAATTTTAAGCGTGCGAAAAAATTTTATTGCGATTTTAATCAACCTTTAATGACACACAATTAACACTTAATTGCTTTTTATGGGATTTCTTTTATCAAATTTCATTCATCGTTCTAAAGTTCTAGTGCATGGATTTTACTTCGATAAAGTTATTTAAAGCTACTTTCTGATGTCAAAAATGACATCCAATAGTTTTTTAATTTTGTTAATTAATAGATTTTACTATATATACATTAAATTAAGTCGGGGGGTCGGAAATTGCAATAAGAAGTGTAATTTTTGAAAAATATTTAGAAATATATGGCTAACTAGTATTCACCCTGCTTTAGACCCTTCACCTCCTGAGACTTCTATGGAAATGTCCCTGGGGTTTTTTTGGTTTCTTAAATCATCTTCTCCGGGTGAGACTAAGTTATGAGGTGGCAACCCTAGTTATTGGTGTACCAGGCATAATGATTACATGACAACCTATGAGTCATATCTCGTGGCTGTTCTGGCTAAAAATTTTAATTTTTTAATGAGCTTTTTAAATTTTGTTTTCATTTTTTAAATTTTTTTTCTGAAAATGTTTGTTACATTTTTTTACTATCAACTTATTTATTTTCAAATTTCTATGTCATAATTTTAATATCCATTGTGTCATAAATATATTATCATATTGGTCTTCATCCCCTCCCACCTAAAATGTGTAACATAATAGGCTTTACTATGCTCCCTAATATGAAATTAATTTAAGTATAGAACATGTTAATAATCACATTAATATGATTTAATTAACAGTTTTAATAAAAACAGTGTTAAAAAATATTAGTTTTAATTATAAGATATAATTCTCTAATAATTCTTAATTGTAATCATTCTATTTTACTTCAAAAATATCAATACTTAGGTCTCAAACTTGAATTTCAGATGGCACAATGTTACTGTAATTCATCATGGAAAAGTAGTAAAAGTGATGCTTGATAATAGATACACAACTATATTAGAAGCAACTGGAGATCACCATCACTTACATTTGGATCCTGAAGTATACATTGGTGGTGCACCTCTAAATGCTAAAGGTTTGTTTAAAAAATCTCATTTATATTAAAATTTATGGCTGTAATATGAAAATATATAGTTCAACAAGTCCTTGTAAACAAAAGGAATCTTCTTTTTAGGTTATTTTATAAACTTTTATGTTCCTCATATAGTTCAATTTCTATGAATTACAAATTATTGGGCAATATACACACTTTTCTTTTGATACTGATATTGCTTGTGAATGATCTGGTTTCTTTCTCAACACTTCCATGATTTTCACATGGAAATCCTCACACTCATTGTCTGTGAGCAAGGAGCCTACATCATCATCTTCAGACACCTCATCAAGCCATTACAGAAACATTGTTTTTAAAGTGTTGTAATAAGCACGTGGTGAGAGTTGATTTTTTCACAAAGAGACAGGTATATAAAAACAATTAAGTCATGCTTTATTTTATTATGTGAACATATACAGGAAGGGTTCTTGTTGATTCCGACCTCCTGGTTCCTTACTTCCAACAAAAGAACAAAACAACAACTATTTCGATTCACGGTCGAGCAAGAACGTTCGCGATACAAAGAGACACTTAATTTCTAACTTAAACCTACTTATATCTAAAAGGGAAAGGAAAAGAAAAAAATAGATTAGAATGGAGAAACAGAAATATATTTTTAGGAAGGAATGGGTACCCGAGTTGGAGATCGAGGTGGCGGCTGCTGGAAGACTTCGTCTTGGGAATTTTCCTCTCTTTTGGGGACAGATCGCATGCGAGAATCGATACAAAAAGAAAAACGTCTTTTATCTTTGGCCTACCAATGTCCTTATTTATGCTACTTCTTTCGTACGTGCTCTTTGTGACTCTTTCAGTCGAAGCAACACCGACCTGGAGACTTCTCTCTGACTGTCCTCCTTCTTCTAGGTCCAAAACCAAAAGTAGCTCACTCCTCTCTCACTTGCCCTCTGGGCTTTTTCTTAATCTTTGTCCCTAATTAGGTCACCAACCACCCACACTTGGAGGAAAGTTCCAGAAAGTATAGACAAAGGAACACAGAACAAAGAAAGAAGGAAGGATAGAAAAACATATATATATATATATATATATATATATATCTAAAAAAGATAACAAAAAAAAATATTGGTGTATCACCACAAAAGTATTAGTTAAAGAAATTTATACTTTTAATGACCTCAAATGGACTTGCACCACTTTCAAAGTCAACAAAATGTGAAAATCATACATTTATGAAATATTAAAAATGGGATTTCAATTGAATGAAACCAATTTTTTATGAAATTTTTATTAAATATGTCAAAAAAAAAAAACAAAATAAAAAAGGCTTTATTTCAATATTTCTTCAGGTAATGCCATTTAAATTACTTTAATTACAACTTTATATTAATATGTGCAATTTTTTATTTTTATCATTATAAGGAAGTTTTTGAAAATAGTCGTGGTGTATTAGAGCAATATAAGGTAATAGATCCATCATATCATTGAATTTTTCGGATGTGATGGGCCTGACATGATGATATAAAGATGCTAGTATTATATTTTCCAATTTTTGTTCATTCACTGGAATTTTGGTACTTCCCGCATTTTTTGTAGGGTATAAAACTTAGTAGTGTGTTCTGTTTGTTTACTTAACTTGAAGTAAATAAGTACAATTACCTCTAAAATTACTAATAAATTGTTAATTTTATAACAAGTGTGCATTTTATATTATATAATATTCGAAATGGATAATGTCACCTTAGGCCGCGACTCCACTAGCTGTAAAACAGTCGTAAAACCCCTCGCCGTAAAAGCTTTTAATCACGTGACCTATTTGCGTTTGCGCTCGGATTGCGGTGGAGGTCCGGCTAGCAAAGCTTTTTACGGCGACAGTACTGTTACGGTGTACACGTGATATATCGATATAAAGACAATAATTATATTCTACGAGTTTTCTCTATACTATAATTACAAATATAGTAAAAGTAATATCTTTACTTTTTTATATTGACTTTTATTATTCTATTATTAAGATAATATACAGCATTTATAAGCTTAGCTTTTTTATTATATACTCCTCTAAATTGAAGGATTTTCCTTTGGCCATTCATATCGCGTGTTTTAGGCATCCATTATTATAATCAGGATACCTCTTGTCGTAGATACATGAATACTTTCGGATGTTTTTGATAAATATTTCCAGATCTTCTAGAGTAGCCACAAGAGAACGTACACGAAAGCTCGTTTTCTGCCATTTTCGCACCGTGTCACGATGACCTAGATTTAACTGACTTCTGATTGGTGGATGGTACCGGTTTACGGTCGTATTCACTTCGAAAGTTGACAACTGCTCAACTCGCTTTTTGGTTTTACGACTTGCTCAGGCGTAAAATATCATGGTCACACGATTAAAAGTTTTTACGGCGAGGGGTTTTACGGCCCTTTTACGGCTAGTGGAGTCGCGGCCTTAGAATCAGACAGTGATTCAGGTAGGTATTTATAAAATAAACTCTTATTTTGATACATTTCCTTCTACTTTGCGGAAAGTGGACTTACACCACTTTCAAAGTAATTATATTTGTAATTTCATTAACTACGTAAATTATATTGACAAAACGATGAAAATTTTGAAGAATTTTTTTTTGGGAACTGTTTATAGATAAAAAGCTCATAGCAGATTGCATTCATTGTTATCATTAACTAACTTTTTGTCAAAAATGGACTTACACCATTTTCAAAGAAAATGGCTCATATATTGCATTTGTAGGCATTTTTATGCATGAAATACAGCTAAAAAGGTAAAAAAAAAGACTTTGTTTTGGGGTTGGGAACAGATTAATTCATTTTATATTGTTTCTAATGGAAAATTTGTTTCAGTTTGAGAACAAATTGATTTTCAAATAATTTTTAGGAATGAATTAAGTTTGAAAACTGAGGTTTGACTGTGATTAATATCATAATATATAATATTATATTTAATAACTTTAACTTAAGCATAATTAAACATGCATATTTAAACAAATTCTTGGAAGCCATTTATATTACGTTAATGTCAATTAATGTGGTTACTATTATTAATTTGATTTTGATTCAACTGTGGTGTATACTGAAAAACGGAAATAGGATCTTTCCTGCATGTGCGTTGAAATCTAATTTAAATAGCAATGTCATTGATGATTGGATGTCTAATGATGCAAGGTGATCTTGGTAACTTCTGAATCAGTAGTCCCATCATTGTGTTGTAGAACGCACGTGGTGAAAAAATAAGTCCGACGAGAGGATAAAGGAAATTTTAACAACTTTATTTTATTTTTCACCCGCATTTGTTAAATTATACAGGATTCTCGATACACATTTGTATTCCGACACTCCTTTTACAAAATCACTTAAAACTTGGCAGAATCGTAGTCGAAAAACTCGCGACAAAAGAATTGATGTACGCGACGCGTTACAGAAGGGGCGCGAAAAAGAAACTTATAACTAATTACTTAAAACTACTTATGCTAGAGAGGGAAAGAGAAGATGTAGATAATAGGACAGAACAAGACAAGAACAGGTACCCAAACTTAGCTAGTGAACTCGTGATGGTGGCTATAACTCAGGCCTTCTTGGACGATACGAGATTCCACGACCGTAGTGTTCGAATTTTCTACTTCGTGTTCTTCCGATAGACTTCCAGAAGAGCTTTTGTATCAGATTTCTAGAGTTTTTCTCTAGATTCCGTAACGTTCGGTTTGCTGCCTCCTTCGTGCTCCTCGGCGCGAAATTCCTGGAGACCTCACTAAACACATCCTCACAGCTCGTCGTCTCGGCCCAAAAGAGGCCAGTCTATCACTCTTTTAGCCCCTGCAGGCTATCCCTTTTTCTTTGTCTTAAAACCAGTTCGTTGCCACCCGATGGGAGAAGTTTCCAGAAGAAAGAGAGCAGGGAACAAAGGGTAGAGAAATAAAGGGAAAGAGGAAAGAATATATACATATATATATACACAAATAAAATATACAAAAAAAATATGGCGTAAGACCACAATTGATTGGTCGGGCCGTCAACTTTCTTTAACATAGGAAGTACAGGGAGTTGACCATCTATGTCTCTCTGATCTGTGGCTGGCTCTTGCTGAATAGTTTATTTGACAGCTGAGTTATTATATGGCAACTGTGGCAAATATGAGTTCAAAATTTTGTTCATGAACCAAATTGAAAAGTTAGGCATTCAAAACTTCAGACTTGACTGTACTTTCTTTTCTCGGCAAAAAATATTATAAGCTGTTTTTATAGTATGTAAAGAATTTAATTTACATTTTCTTAATTTTACTTTATTTACAAAATATATAGTAAGTTTTCATTCTAACAATGTAATTTACTTATATTTTATATTTATTTTATAATATTTACATTTATAGTTTTTAAAAAAAGATATGAAAAATATACACAACATTTACAGTATATAAATATATATTAGAAAATTAATAACTTTTTATTATTAGTTACATTGCCTTAAATACTATTTATTTGTTTATTTTTACAGGATTAAGATCTCACAAAAAGTTTGTTGGTTGTTTAAAAGAGTTATATTTTAATAGAAAAAATATCTTGTTTTCTCTTCATGAGGCTAATTCAGCAGTCAGACATTATGGAATATTTCTCATCGAACATGGATGTTCTGTTGTTGATGTAATACCACTGACTTTCAGACTGAAAGAATCAAGATTATTATTAAATCATTCAGGTGGCAAAGAGTTTGACATGACTTTGGAGTTTAAAACTTTGCAAAGAGAGTGTGTTCTTGCATCAGGATTTATTGAAATTGAAAATAGAAGAGGAATCTGGGAGGTAAATAACTATACTCTTATAGTTTAAAACAGGGGTGTCTAAACATTTTGACTGTTGATTCCTTGATATTTTCTCAACCCCCTAATCTTTTTTAGTTTTGTTAATACAAATAATAAACATGTATGGTGAGTAATAACTAGTATGGTTATATCTAAATTAAATATGTTTGGAAACAAGAGATTGGATGGAGGTTTAGGTAGCTTAGCTGACAATGCATCTAAGTAGTAAGCTGCAGTTGTGAGTTCCAAGTCCTGCTGAAAAGAATCAGCCCAGAGCAGGACTTGAATTCACAACTATTTTCTATTATTTAATACTTTTAATTATGATTATTAAATTTAATAAGAGATGATGCCTAATGCCTACTTCTAGTGAAAAATTTACAAATTAATATTTAAATGCTAAGAAATTTACAAATTTCTTAGTATTTAATTATTAATAGTAGCAGTAATATAGTGTAGCGCTTCGCCGCTATTAACTATATGTATATATTTTTGTATTTTTTTTTTGTTCGATTGTTCTATTTATATGTTTGTTTTTTCGTTTATGTCGCGTCGCGTATATGTTGTTGTATCGGGTTTTAGATGTGATGCACAGCCATTTTGTTGTGTACTGTACCGTCTGTTGTCGTCATTGCTGTGCCGTGGTTTTTGATTGGCTATTTGGAGGATCACGTGGGAGGAAAAGAAAAAGCTCCCGGATGGTGGGAGATATAAACGGGTGACTTCCACATGTCGAGGTATTTTCATTTTTCTCTTTCGTGGATCGGGGATCTGGAGCGGTGAAGAGACGAGAGGAAGGATTCGAAGCAGAGCAGCCGATCAGGAAGAAAAAAAAACAAGAACCAGCGAGAAGAATCTCATTTCGTAACAACGTGTCCCACGAAATACGGCGACGGTATCTACCATCTTGTAAATGTTTGTATAGTTTTTTAAGGTTTAATCGCGTATTAGTTTTAGTCTCGCGATTAATTACTGTTGTAATCATAGTGTTATTGTCATCCTTAATTTTGTTAAGAACGCTGTTTGCCTGTTTAAATCAGGCGATCAATCCCCCTTTTTTTGTGTGTGTAATTAATAAACCTTTGTTTGTTTATCTATACGCTTCTACCGACTATTCATTTCCACTTCCTTTCATACCCGCAAACCACGTGCTTGCGGAGTCTACAATAGCCTGATTTAATCCAGCAATCATTTGACTTTAATAATAATAAATTTGGTGAGCAATATTAATCTACATACCATTTTCATAGAAAAAATCTTGATAGTGTGAAAATTTACAACATCCAGAACTATCATGTATAGTGTTGCCACCTTTACAAAATCACTGACCCGGACGGCAAGTCAGGTTTGTTCGAACAAGTCAAGACATTGTTCGTCAGTCAAGAAAGTTTAGGAGGCCGTACCATTGGCTTAGCCTTGGAAATGAGGAAAGAAGAAGAGTTGAAGGGGGGAAGAGGGAAGACGGGATAAGAATGACAGGATAGCAGGAAAGTAGATCTATGAGCAGCCAACACCGAGTTCCGTTTATAAATCCAAAATCAAAGAATACAGTGGGTAGGCGAGTGCCTAACATAAACAGTGAAAACGTGCCATCCTGGAGTTACAGAACAATTGACAATACATGAAATGTAAATGAAAATACAGTGCAGTAAATTACAACAACAATAGCGGTCTCCAACTCGGAGAGTACGAAATGGCCCGACAATAGACACACAACAAAATGCGACAACAATACAAGAAACATGGCTCTTCGGTTCGGAGAGAACGAAGACCCAACATGCCAATGACCACTGGCACAAGGGCGCGACATCAGTAGTAGAATACAGAAACCTCTGATCCAGAGAGGAGCGGTAGCCTAACGAAACAAGCATTTCGTCTACCAAGAGCAACAAAACAGTGAGAGTCACGACAATCAGAAACAGCCGAAGCTATCACTACAAGCAAAGAGTATTTCCCCATCCTTGGGAAGACCTGGGAGCCGGTGGCCTACTGGCTTAGGGAGACAAAAGGACACATGAAGATTGAGAGCCGGACCCTGAAGAAGACTGCCAGCCTGGACCCTGGTCCATACTGGCAGTAAAGGCTGGTGCCATGATCCCAGTGCTGCGGATGAAGTCTCTGAAGGCAGAAAATGTCCTGCTGTTGAAGAGAAAGTCTTTGCACCTGCAGGGCCAGTGAAAGCCCTGCGAATACATAGCATCCTTAAGCTGGATCCAGTGAGTAGAATGAGCCATGCAATGAAAAAGGACATGCTCTGGAGTCTCTTTGCCTTGCTTGCAAACACACCTGCCGTTGCCTTTGCTTAAGAAGTGCTTCAGATACTGCCTGAAGCCCCCGTGCCCTGTGATGAACTGTGTACTGTGGAAATCAGGAGTATAGTGACTCAGCTTGTTCCTCACGGCTATAGATGGGAAAAAGTCAAATGTGTTCCTCCCTGTTGAATCGGTGGCCCACGTGGCCTGCCAACTGTTCAATGTGTACTCGTAGAGCTGGGCCTTAATCCAACTGTGTGGAACGAGTGAGAAGGATAATTCGGTTAAGTTGCCAATGGCCTTTTTGGCCAAAAAGTCGGCCTTGTCGTTTCCTGCCTCGCGTGCATGGCCTTTAGTCCACTGATATGTGATTTTAATGTTTCTGGTAGCCAGTGAAGAAGTTGTGTGAATAATGTCTTTGATCAGTTTGAGATTGCAGTTCAGTGATTGAATCTGGTGTAGAACCACCCTACTGTCGCTAACGATTTTAATGACTTTCTTGGCCCCAAACTTCTCCATCTTTTGGACATGCTTCAAAGCTTTGAATATTGCTAGGCTCTCTGCTTGATTTACAGTACAGTAAGGGCCCAGCTTGAAATAGGCCTGTGCATCACTCTATGATTGTTGTCAAAATACACAAAAGCAGCCCTGACCCCATGGGGCCTTTTGATCCATCTGTGTAGATATTAAATCCAGTCCTGTCGTGGGTTTCAGGATTGAGGTGCACCTCTGGGGGTCCGTGGCAGGGTGCAGTGAACTATATTCACTATGCTTATTGAGGTCGTGGCTGAGGATTTTGTTGGCTATATCCTGGACCAGAGGCGGGGTGTTGCTGGAAGTGGACAGCCTGGTTGGAGAAGTGCCTAACCTGGAAGTACCAGTATCTTTCGGATGCTTTGAGGTCTAGAGGGATCGAGTTGGCCATCACTTGCAGCCCATTGGTCGGGGCCGTTCTGTAGGCCCTACACACAGTGATGAGGTAGCTCCATTGGATAGATTGGAGGTTCTTGCTGATGTGTTGGGTGTTTGCCGCATGACCCCAAATCTCTGCCCCATATAGGACAGCAGGCTCAATGGTGCAGTGGTAAATAAGGGAAGAGTTGATGTAACTAAGTCCCCAATAGTTCCTGCAAATCATCTGTGGCCGTCAGCCATATTGTTTTCTTGTTTATTTTTTGTTTAGTTCATAAGTTGTAAATACATATATATATATTTTTTCTTCCTTCTTCCTTCATTCTATTCTCTTATTTTTGTTCCTTTCTTCTTTGTCTCAACAATCTAACCGTTATCGCTGGAGGGCAGGATTACTCCTTCTAAGAACTAAGGAGGAGTGAGAACAAAAGAAAAGAGGAAGCCCTGAGGACTAAGTGGTAGAAGAACGGACACTTTTCTACTGGACCTTGAGAAGGACGGAAGTGTGAGCCAGCGATCGACCAGAAACGGGAAAAATCGAAAGGAGGCTGCAGGACCGTCGAGGCTAAAGGAATATAGACACAAAACCGAGGGAGCACCGACGGAATCGAAAAACGTCGAGGGCAGACAGCCGGACAAGGAAAAAGAGAGAAAAACAGCTGCTATTGTGGAAATACACTCCAGCGAAAATACCGATCAACGTAGACCCGGGTACCTTCCATCTGTTTCTATATACTTTCCGTCTTTCCTAAATCTATCTGTTTCCCCTTTCCTTTTTAGTTTTTAAGGTAGATATAAGTTTAGTTTTAAGTCGGGTGTAAAAAGCTTGTGTTACGAGCGCAGGTGTAATTCTTTGTATGTGGCGATCCCCCTTCCTCAGTAAAGTTATTTCAGTTGAGATTATTTGTAATTAGAAAAGGAAAGAACCGTGTTCCAGAGGAGAAATAAAAGTACTTTTAATTGTGTATCAGTCTCTGTGTTCATACTTGTAACATGCATTCACGGGTTTACAAGCCTCTCTCCACGAACAACCACACATTCATAGGGCATGGGCCAGAGTTATTGCCTTCTGTACGTAGTCCATATGTGATGTCCAATGCAGAAGACAGTGCACTTGGACCTCTAGGTATTTAATTTAGTTTGTGCACTTTATCCTCTCGTTCTGTATCTTGATTGTCGATTTCAATTTGAGCGGGTTTGACCTGGGAAACTGTGCATTCACATTTATTCGGATTGATGATTAGTTTGTTTTTCTTTGACCAGTCCAGTATAGTTTGAAGCAATAAATTCAGCTCCTTTTGGAGGACCTCTTGGTTGCAGTGGGACATGAAGATCAGTGTATCATCTGCAAACCCTATAATCTTAGCTCTTAAGTTAGATTGCATCGAGTCTTGTAGACTAAGGAGACTGTTATACATGGTTATCCAAAGTAGTGGGCCCGAGCTTGACCCTTGGGGGCACTCTCTGGTGACCTGTTTGTTGATTGTATCTCCTCTGGGGCTCAGCCCCACCTGGCGATTACCAAGGAAACTCCTATAAAGCCCTAGGATATTCGATGGGCAATTAATATCCTTTAGGCCACAATGATGGCAGGCCACCAGGCATGGTCAAACGCCCCCCAAAAGTCTATTGCAGTGGTTCCCAACCTTTTCTAGGATGCGGAACACTTTTGTGAGCAATTTTCTTCAGCGGAACACTTACTTAAGTTAATATGAAATACATAAGCTTGTCATCAGTTATTTTATTAGAATTGAGCAGTTATAATTCAAAATCTCTACTCATATTATTAACGCCAATTCTAAGACAGGAAAAAATATACCATATTTTACGGACTATAAGACGCTACAGACTATAAGACGCACTTTAATTTTTAAGCTTTTTTTTTTTTTTTTTTTAAATACATATAAAATACATATAAGATGCTACGGACTACAAGACGCACCTGAATTTTGGAGGCAATTTTTTGAAGAAAAAAATGCGTCTTATAGTCCGTAAAATACGGTATACCTAAATAACTTTAATGGGAAACTTGTGCCTGATGTTTTTTACATATTTCATTCAGTTTTTATCATTGCCTTTATCTTATTCAAAACAGTAGTACACTCCATAAGTACGAGTCGTACATATATATTTAAGTTTATGAAAATTTTATGATTTTAATTTTTTGATATTCGGCGGCTCAAATACGATTGTACACTTTCCGATTTGTAACTAAATCTGCGGAACACTTGGGAGATGCTTACGGAACACTGGTGTTCCGTAAGCATCTCCTGGGAACCACTGGTCTATTGCAACAGCCAGGGTGTGCTGATCCTTCTTCTTGGCCTCTTTAACAATGTTGACTAGATCTTGTAGAGCCATGCAGTGTTTTTCTGCTTCCTGAACCCATACTGATGGGGGTGCAGGACTTTGATGGATTCTGAGTGATGCTGTAGTCTTCTGGCCATTAGAGAGTCTAGAATTTTGCCCAGTATAGAAAGAAGCGAAATCAGACGGTAGTCCTGCGAGGTAGTAGGTGTGTGTCATTTTGGGATCAACTTAATCCTTGCAATCTTCCAGCTGTCAGGGTAGTATTTCATCTGGAGGCACTTATTGTAAATCACCAGAAAGTGGGCCAGGATGGCCCTGAAGGCCCTCTTAGCCATCTGCCTTGTTACTTTGTCTGGCCCCGGCACTTTCCTAGTATTGATCTTCCTAAAAAGAGTGGCTAACTCAGTCATTGAAAAGGCTTTGTCATCACCTGCTTTATCCACTGTCATGCTACTAGTCCTGATGTAATTATGGTGGAGGGTATCCTCGTTGGGGTTGTCACCCAGGAAGAGAGCATTGAGGATATAGCTGTAGGTTTCCTTAGTGCTATTGGTGTAAGTTCCGTCCTCCTTTTTAAGAGAGTTTGGAGTGTGCCTAGTTTTGGTCTTGTTAAAGGCAATATAGTATGGGATAGTTCAGCATTAATTAACATGCATCTTGTCATTTCTGTCAGATATCTATTCTTCCTTTCTACTACTACATTTTGTTACGGGGAATAAGATGCCACAGTTTCCCATAAAATACCTTCATTTTTAAAGAACATCTTTAAGTTGGTACTTGAAATTTACCTCCTCTGTCTGATCTGAATCATTGAAGAGTTCTTCCAAATTTTGTTTGTACATATTTAACATATTCCTTTATTTTATCAGGTCCTTCACTTTTATGTTTAAGAAGATATATTTCGATGTACCTACTGTAATCATCTATCATGGTTAAAATGTATTTGTTGCCTCTCAGCATTGCGTTTGCATTGGTCCATAAACGTCTGTGCATATTAATTCAACTAATTGATAAGTTTTGGTTTTCGATTTCTTTGGAAAACTCTTAGTAGTTATTTTGGCCTCGATGCAATATTCACAAGGTTTAAATATGCGACATTTCTGAACATTTATTCCTGTAGCCAATTGCTTATTCTGCATCGAAATTATAGAGTTTATGTCAGGATGCCCTAATCTTCTATGCCACAAGTGGATGCATTCCTTCATATCATTAACTACTGTAAGCGTTTTATAAGATTTATCAAGCTCATACAAACATGTTTGCCATTGCTGTTGTTACCGTTACTCCGTTTTTCAGGATAGAGCAAATATACTCTTCAAATTTTATGGTAAACCCTAATCTCTTTAGTCTTCTGACTGAGATTAAATTTCCTTTAAAATGTGGTATATATAGCACATCTTTCATACATATTCTACGTCATTTGTTATTTTCATCCATGCAGGTTATCATTACATTGCCTTTACCTTCAGTGTATAGAGCTCGACCATTGGCTAATATCACTCTTTCTCTATGTTCACTATTAATGGTTGTGAATAAATACTTCTCACAATACATGTGACGAAGCTCCCAACTCTACCTACCATTGATGAATCTCTTTTTGCATTCCTGTCTTAAAACATACATAGGATTCCTTTTCCAGATGCTGTTCATCACACACTGCATAAATTTTGTTGATCTGATTTGGATGCTTTTCTTTCCACGTTGCATATTTCCTACATTCTTTCTTTACATGTCCTTGTTTTTTTGCAAAAATAACAACTTTTGAGCAAATTCCTTTTCTGAATTACTGGGCGTGTTCCCACTTTAAATGCTTTATCTACTTCATATTCTTCATTTGATGAGGTCTTTCTTCCTGAGCGTTCCTCAAGTAATTTATTACGTACTAACTCTTGAGTTAAATCTTCTGGATGAGTCTCTAGTGCTGTTATTAGTGTTATAGCTGTCTGGCAAGCGACTATGTAATAATGCTATCTTTAATTTCTCAGCTAGAGTTTCTCCCAGTGCCATAAGACAATAAACCAATTCCTCCATGTTGGCCAAGTGTATCTCCATGTCGCCATTTTCTTCTAGTTTTAAATTGCAAATTTTCTTCAATAGGTAAACTTTATTCGATAGTGTAGACTTAACATGGTGTTTCCTTATGGCTTTCCAAGTTCCTTTAGCTGTAGTTTCCTTTCTTACTAATGGCTGTTGATTGTCTTCCGTCAGGAGGCCTATCATGGTGCGCACCTTTTTGACCTTTGTTAACCAAGATGAGCCAGGATCCGAGGGTATTTCCTTTTGTATTACTTCCCATAACTCGTCTTTTATCAACAGTAGTTCCATCTTATATTTCCAAATGTGATAGTCGTTGTTGTTTAATTTAGTGATGGCAACGTAACTTTTGTCCGCCATTGTGAAGTCTTTTGTGTTCTCGCCGAATATTCTTCTTACATAAATTTATATCAGTTTATGTTATCTCTTGAATTTACCCTTTTTTCCTTATGCTTAATTAGTCGTTACTATAACTGGGCCCATAACCTGTTAGACTTAATGTTGCTTGTTAGAGATTAGTAAAAAATGGTTAGACTTGCATAACTGGATATGTAACAAAGAAACGAAGAATACACAAAGATTACCCTGTCTTGACTCACGGAAGGTTAGCAGAGAGTGAAACGAGGTCACTGCCACCAATGGCTGCCCGAGGGGTCAACAGCACCACCAATCTTTTATTACATAACAAAAAAATATTCACAAAACATTACTGCAACACAATGCATTGTACATAACGATGTCATATAGCATTTAACGATAATTTCAATCATTGATTCCAACAAAATACATGTGAAAATGTTTGCATGTAATGATAAAAAGTTTGCTTGGAACAATAAGATATGGAACTTTGTTTATTAGGTATTTAGCAGTAAATCATTTCCTTATATATATGTATATAATATTCCAGTCAAATAATAGTAAACTGAGACAAAATAAAGACCTTCTCTCATCTCCAATCATCATTGATGTTCTCGTCTTTTGGTCCCTTGACAGGTTTCTTTGTGGAGCCATGTTTTGTTCTATTCCTTTTTTTGTTTTTTAGTTTGCTGGCTGCTATCATGGAAGTTACTTTCATGGCTAGTACTTCTAACATACACACTATAAACCAACAAAACAAAAACTGACCCTAATGGTCTCATGTGTGGAAAACTGTGAAGATCCATAGTGTAAAAAAAAATTGCAGGTAATGGGTGATTCGGATTACCACAAGGAGAGAGAAGCAAGGCAGTCACTTAAAACTAATCTTTATGTACAAAATCATATATACAGATATACACATTATCCAACACAATAGGGTGCACAACACGTGGCGGTTCACAGAGTCCTTTAGCGAAAAGTACATGAAACAAAAAAAATCCAACAAACGAAAAATGTCTACTTAGTAATATTGCAGAGCAGGCACTTAACTCACGTATATAAACTTTATCCCTTGTTTCACTATTCCTTTTGCCGACGGAGACGGATTACCAGATCACCAATCTTCAACACAACGGACAAAGAAAAATTCACTAGTTACATCTACAGCTCCCCAAAGGACGACACACTCCTCACAGCTGAAAGTCCGGAACCAGAATGCCCTGTGCCGGTCCTGCACCCCATACATATCAACCCCATCACCAACCCAGTGCTGCCATGCAAAAACTGCCCAAAAGTAAACAAAAAATAAATTTTTTTTTTTGTTTTACAATTATCGATTACAAATAAAACCGCGCATACATTAAAGGAGATGATAATTTACAATGATAACATTAAAGAAATCAAAAGAAAACAATTTATTTTTATAACAACAATATAGGCCGACAATATATAAGAACGACACACGTCTCGATACATATTGTGGGGCAGTTCCTTTCTCTGGCATACTAATCTGCTTCCACCCTTAATAGATCTAGCTTGTGGCCTAGAAGGAAGGAAAGGTCCAGAATACAGAATAAAGGACAATGAGTTGATGTGTCAAGTAGAAATAAAGAAAAATGATGAACAAGTAATTATTTATTGTGATATTATCACAATGCTTGGCTGCAATTTTTAATCATATTTTTAATTTATTTAAAATACATGCTCTCCACTTCAAATTAGTACTATAGTGTTTTGACCCTGTACAGTAGTACATCATACTTTTCCATTAGCAATGGAATTATGCTGATCATTTATTAACTGCTTTCAGGGGAAAAGTATTAAATTGAAATAATGTAACTTTTGGTTTTCATCAGAAGTTCATATATCGTTAATCGGGGCCTTCTGCCCCTAACCTTTCTATATCTGGTCTTGACTTTCATGTATCTAACTCCATTCTTGAGATTAAGGAAGGACAGACAGATGGATAGACAACAGTAGGAATTTATAGGTCTACAGTTTTTTCAAATTGCTGGAGGTATAATTCTATGCCATACTACATATTCCTTCTGCCTTTTTGCTATTTTTTCTCTCTCTTTTTCATTTCTTTGATTATGAAAAACTGTCCTATTTTTTTTTAACACAACTTTTTTACCCCTATTTATTTTGAGTAAAAATTGACTTCTAAGTTTAAACTTTTGTTCATTTTTTTATATTTACCTTTTTTTTTGTTTGTTTTAATTCTCCAAATTCTTCCAATCTTACTAGATAAAGTAAAACAAAAGTTTACTTATTAATTTAAGTTAAATACAAAAATAAAACAATTAATAATTTTATATATTTTAGATTTATTTACAAAGAGGCACTGCATTTTTTATCATTGTATTGACTTCAAATGGCCAGACTGACAAATGGACCATAAGTGAAGGTACACATCTATCAAATGATTATTGGCATCATGTTAATGTGAAATTTAAAAATGAGTAAGTAAATTTTATTAATGAGATTAATGCACTCTATTTTCTTTTACCTGTATTCACAATCCAAGATGAAGATTCAAAGCATTATTCTGTTGAGATTACAATGAATTATAAAGCAAAATAATTCAAAAGAATGAGACCAGGAGACAAAATACTCTCAGTAACATTTATTAAACTCAAATTGAGTATTAAAAAGTTACTCAAAAATTATTTTCATTTACATTTAATTAATGATAGACGCTTTGCATTTGATTGCTTGATCTCAGAATTTTGCATTGCTTTGTGAAACTCTCCACATATTTCCATAATTTAAAACAATTCTTTGAACAATTATTAGCCATATATATTATTTATACGTATTGAATGTACTGTACATATCAATAAATGTTAATGATTAATAGGATGGCTCCCTCTAAGTAACACAGCTGCATAATTGTGCAGTAATTTTTAAGAATGGCACATTAAAAAAATGCAGTGACTTTAGACTAATAGCAGATATGATTTAAATAATGAAATGACAATAACTCCAGCTTTCTTTGTATCAATGTTTCCTGTAAAGCCCTCCTGCACATCTGGCATTGCTCATACCCAATACTTGTCTTAGAGGGAATGGTGATTAATGGTAAAAGGAAAGAAAACATAATTTATGATAATGTGAACAAATTAATAGGTGTACAGTACATATTAAAAACTTGAAATGGATTGTATGCATGCCATTTTGCTCTACAGATAACTGACATTTAACACCTTACAGAACATAAAACATTTAATTTCTTACAAGACTTTGTATTTTTAATATAATATATTATAGGTTCTCTTTACACTGGACAATTTACTTTAGAAAGAAATCTGTGTTTACTCTAGCATTTCATGCCAGTGAGTAAGTCAATGAGACCAATATAATTTTATACAAAGAATAATTAAACTATTACTATGTATATATAGAATGCAAAATTATGTTCATTTATACATTGGCAATGTCTTAGATAATTACAGGATAAAAATATTCAATTAACTAAATAAGTCTTGTCAATTATAATTAAAATCAAACAATCTGCCAAATTAGCAAGCTGTTATGTGGCTAAGTTAATGATTAGAAACTAATTAGTCTGTTTAGAGGTAGGCAGTTATGCTGTTGTGACAATCACTTGTCATTTCTGAATATAAAATTAAATTGTCAGTTACGAAGCCTTTGTTTATAAGCTTTTAGAATGTTCCATTGCTCGTTAAGCCTGGAGGGGTAATATACCCAGTGGGGGAGCAGGAGAAGGTATATAATGACTCGTGGTTGAGAGAACAACTCTATTTTATTTTTGGTGCTATTACCAGAGGAACGTGAAGGCGACCAGTGACAACAGAACCGTGCAGAGGAAGAGTAACGAAATTCAACGGACTCTGCTCCAATCAACGAGACGACCAGGAGAAGACAGTGATTATGCAACATGAAAATATGAGGAACTTCTCGTGTATTAGTGCTTCCTCTCCCCTGTATTTTACATTGTCTATTGGCAGTAGGATTGTCATGTAAGAACATCTGTGGATTAAATTAATACATAATTGTTTCACAAAGATGAAATGTCTGAATGTAACGGAACCTAAAGCATTTTAATATTTGAATACCCTCTGAATATCGTGTATGTATATTGGTGTGAAGTTCACGTGAAATGTATGTAGACCAACAAAGGAAACATGACAAGAATATTTAGCAACAATATTTTATTTTGCATATTTGAACAAGTTCTTTATGGATTCCAACTCCGAAATCAACAATTACAACATGGCTTCTAATAATGATTAATAGCGGGAATGATAAAAGGTATACCATTTGCGACAAATGAGTACAAATTATAACCAAAAACTGTAACTAATACTTATATGCTAGCTTAAAACTAAGGGAAGAAAGATGATGATAGGGAGAGTAGAGAATTTGGGAAATTAGAATTTTGTAAAGCATGAAATACCCAGGGATTTTTGCTGGATTTCACAATTTAGGTGGGATGCCATATTGACCTTTTCTGAAGAGCCTCTCATCGTCCTCTTCACTAAGTTTCTCCTTGCACCTAGCTGCTACACCTTTTATCATAACTACGATAAAATCAACTTTCTTCTCCAACTCTCTCAAATTCTCCAGTCACTGCCATTTACAACTTGGAGCACCACATTCACGTCTCTCCTCCTTTAGGTCTGGGGCAAAGAATGTCCTTCCCTTCTCTCACCAGCCCTCAGGGCCTCTTTTCTTTCATTGTTCTCCATGGTTCCAAGAATCTGTCATCCCACCCAAGGGAAAAGAGTTAGAAAGGAAAGTTCTGGAAGCAAGAAGAAACAAAGAACAAAGGAGAGAACTAAAACTATACTTGAATTAATATATATAAAATGGCATACTGCCACATTGAATTTGATGTTAACTCAACTTTGTGTTTAGAAAATAAAACTTTACACTGTCATCTTGTGTTATATTCTAAATTTGAAATGGACTCACCATTATGTTGTACTCTGGACAAAAATTTATGCTGTTCTGTTAGGATATCTCATTTGGGTGTTAAGTGATTTTGTAGCAACTTCATTAATTCAGCAAAGGTTTGCCTAGAGGGTATTTCTGGTGCCATTAGGTTGGTCAGTAGCTGATAATGTTTTGGTCCAAGACAATTGATTAATATCATTATTTTAGCTTCTTCAGTAATGACGTCTGTTTTGGTTAGTCCTTTGATTTTAAGAAAGTTATCCAGTCATTGGGAATAGTTTTCTAAGGTCTCAGACGTTTCGTTGTAAGTTTCGAAGGATAAGGCTTGTGTTTGGAGAACTTGTTGAACTGATAGTTCTGGTTTTGTCTCCACCGACTGACTCTGTAGTTTCCTGATAAACACATCTAGAGTTGAAATTAATTCCATAAGTTCACTCATTTTTATATTCTTTTTGTCCTCGTTGCCAATTTTATCTTTGTCGCCAATTTTATCCTCGTCACCAATTGTTGTGTCCGTAAAATAAACAATTACTTGTTAACATATATAATTAACTTTATTATAATAGAAATGTAACTATGTGATAATACAACGTAACGTTGTGCCTCCAGGTCTAAGTGTTACTACAGCTAAAGCACGACTGACCAAAGACAAAGAAACACGACAAAGGTCAGAGGTGCAGGGTCGCCTAACTAGGTCAAGGGGCAATTTAGTGTGGGTTATCCCCTGGAGGTTTACATACATAACAGTAGCTTATAATCATTAACTTAGTCATATAATTGCCCAATAATTTGACAGATTATTTGGTTTGAATTAACTATAAATTTGATTTAGAGATGAAGATGATTTATATATACAGTATATATTTAATTATACAGTCGAGCCCGCATAAGTCGACACCCCAAAGGGAAGTGGAAATATGTCGAGTTATCCGATGTGACGACTAAAGCGAAGTTAGAAAAAAACCACAAAAGTACAATTAGGAAAATGCAGTAGTGTGTTATACAGTAGTATAGGCTTACAATACATTGTGTCCTCCATTTACAATTACTCTGTAGATGTAAAAGTGAAAAATTCGTTTAGTGTTGTTTGTTTCGAGCACTTAACTGTCTCGACTTTTTTTTCAACCATCACGAACACTTTGAAAACATCATCTTCTCAATTGTCAATTGTTGGCAAGTAACATCTAAGATTTTTTAATGCCTCTAGTGTGAGAAAAATTGGTGTAGATTGTATATTTTCTTTTTGTTTATCTGTTATTATTTTATACATAAAAATACATAAAATATTAAGGCATTTTTATTAATATGTGTGTGTGTGTGTGTATATATATATATATTAATATTAATAATAATACAGTAGAGAACCGAAAATCGGAATCAATTGGAGACTGGGGTTGTTCAGATTAGTGATTTGTTCCGATTACCGATTATGTACGAATAAATATATTAACCTGTCCGATGTTCAAATTTTTCTCCGTTGCATGTCGCTTCGTGTTGAATTTTTCTCCGTTGCGTTGTCGCTTCGTGTTGAATTTTCGTCAATTTTAAGCCAAACGAAAATTTTTATAATAATAATCGAGGCTATCTTATCGTTAAAAATTATTTCTGCATTTTGTACGAACAAAATAAATATATTGAAGAATATAAAAACATGAAAATTATACTTTAGAAATAAATTTAGTATCAAAAACGTTCGATTCGGCACGACGCAGTCCGACTGAAAATCGTTCCGATTACCGGGGTTCTGATTAACGAGTCTCTACTGTATATTATTATTATATTATTAAATATATTAATAATATATTAATAAATAAATTTATTCCCCCTCCTGAAAAAAATGAGTTTGCACCACACGTGCATAGTGAATTCATTTTTCAGGAAGGGGTGACGACTTATCAGAGTGTGGGGCAGCAAAAGTATGTCGACTTATCCAGTAGTGACGAGTTAAACAGCGTCAAGTAAACCGGAGTTATACATAATTTTATTTTAATTTTCACAAACTTGATGAGGAAAATTATTTAATGATATATGATATATATATTACACATACAAGGTGCAGAGTAAAGTCCTTATACACTGACTTGTGTGAGTGATGCACATGTGACTCACAGTAAAGAATGCAGAATGAAGAAATAGGAAAATAGGAAATCCATATGTAAATAAACAGAAATGAATGAGAACATGTGAACAAACATACAAGAAATTCATATTATACCATCTGTGCTTGATGTGCATATTAGCATTTCATGCTATTCACATGTGATGTTCGTTGCGACAGGTACATAGACCAGCATAGACTAGTACAATAAATACTCGACAGACTTCCCAAAACAAAGTATTTTGTTTTTGCTTACAAATAGGTTCTTTCAGATCCCAACTCTACAAATACTTTCTTTACACAAAGGCATTAAGTGCTGGCTTAACAAACAATGAAATATATTAGTGCAACAACTATATGTGGGCTGAAACTTACAACTAATACTTATATACTAACTTATAAGTAAGGAAGAAGAAAGGTAATAGATGAAGATTGATAGAATAAGGGGAAGATTGAAATACTTGGAATTTTTCTTAGCTTCACAATTTTGGGTTGGACACCACTTTGAACTTTTCCACGAGACTTTAGTTGTTGTGCTTTTTGTAGATTTTTGTCCAATACTAATTTAGTATCTTCCTTCACAGTTACCATCAGGAATTCTTTTTTATAGATTTCTTGGCTCCTTGCAGTCACCAGCCATCCTACTTGCGACCTGGAGCACTATCTTCCCACGTCTTCTCTCCTCAAGAGCTCAACCAAGAATGTCCTGTCCTATTGTTTCACCAGCTCCAGGGCCTTATCTCTTCTTTTGTTCTTCCAATTCTCAGAAATGGTAATCCCACCAGCAGGTCAAAGGGTTGGAAAAGGAAAGTTCTAGAAGTGGGAACAAAGGAAAAGGCTAAAACTAACTTAAATTAATAAATACATATATACAATATTATGGCCGACAGCCACACACAGACACAGGATGTCCTTTTGTATTGAATTGGTTGTGATTTACAAATTTGTAATTGACTTTTTCCATATTGTGAGTTGTTTTTTAACGTAGGAGCACAAACTTCTGAATTTTACCGTTAGGGAAGCAACAAGTAGTCTCATCTTGTAGTGAAGAGGCATTTTACTATAAATATATGTCATGTTTGTAAATATAGCTATCTGCATTTGTCATTTATGTGAGTGTATAAGGACTTTACTATGATTTTGTATACAGCTTCAGAACAATTTAAAGTGTTATTTATGTCTGTAGGAGCAAAACATTTGAAATGAAGATTGACTTTAGACATATTGTAACTGGAGTATATGATAAAGATTTCAAATTCACAACTGATGTTGTAATTGGAAGTGAAGCTCAGAATATAACAAGGGGTAAGTTTTCAAATTATCAAATTAAAAATAATTTAACATTAATTCTAAGTTTTCTGTTATTTTCTGAGCAGTTAGCAATTTTTTTATTTAATCTAATAAATTATTATAAGAATACTATTTTCTTTATTCTAGTTTACTTGTAGGAAAAATAATGGTAAATACATAATTTTCATAAAATCTAAACCTAATTTAATCAGATTGTACTTTTTCAATATGTAAGCTGAAACTTATGTGTAATAAATCATGCCATTCACACTTTTTCCAGCAGCAACGCTTTTATATACAAACGTTTTTGGCCATATTTAGTAGCCTGGGTCAAGTTTCAACATTAAGCAAATCGAACATCTACAACTAAATAAAAGTTTGGAACAACTTTTATGTTCTATTGATGTCAGAAGCTTTGAAAACAGATATCTCTTAATTGTACATTTACATAGATAGAATTACACAAATAAAATCACTTGATTAAAAAAGTACATATTATAAACAAATAAATAAATAATAATACATAAAATAGTGTGAGTTATGTGAATACCGAGTACAAAGAAACTGGGATTTTCAAAAACAAAATCTTTAATTCACGTGACAAGATACAGGAACTTTGGTAGGATGCCAGCAAAACAAAAAAAAAAATCTCTTTCCGACAAGTATATATATATATATATATATATATATATATATATCTTATAAACTAAACTTATAACTAATTATAACTAATTTAGGATAATGGAAAAAAATGTAGAAGAATAAAGTAGAGGATAGAATGAAAAAAGAAAGGGGTACCCAAATATTACGGCGTTATTTTGGTGCGATATATACGATGTTTGGTGGATCTCTTCTCGATCACAAACAATGTGAATTTCACCACTAGAACAAAAATTCCTTGACAGACGGGGACAAAAATACACTTGAACTTCCTTTTTTCTTTTCGGTCCTAATTTTCCTCCTTTCCTTCGTCTCTTTGTCGTCTCCACATGGTCCCAAAAACGTGGTGGAGATCTACCCTTGGTGCCTCTTTCCTTCTCCAGTCCTAGCCAAAAGAATGACCCCTTTGTCCCCGTTCTAACCTGAGGGCCGCATACCGTCCCATTGTCCTCAAGAGACCACCTGCTGTAGCGCCGTTAAGCACCGGTCGGGAGAAAATACCAGGAAGGGAAGATAATAGTACTAGGAAGAAGGAAAGAAAATATATATTCTTATATAAAATAAAATATAACTATACAGTACAATAATGGCATTTAGCCACAATAGATATTGCATAACTGTATATTTACATAAAAGGATTATAAAAATAACAAATGTGATTAAACAGTATATAATTTTACACACTTTCTATGTTTTTGTGTAATTTTATTTATTTTAAGAACTTTTTAATCATTTTTGTTAATGAACCCACTGTTAAAAGTAAAACATGGCACTAGAGGGTGTGGGAGAAAAGTGTATGGGATTTAACATGTCACTCTTGAACTGGATGTCTGATTGACAACACAATATTAATTTTCAGAACACAGCTGATTCACCCAATGTTTTATTCTAATGTATAATGTTTCTGACTGAACCTTAATGTATATAATTTAGTAGTGGTTGTGTAAAACTGTTTATGTTCGTATAACTGGTTGTGTTACAAAAGAATAAAAATTATATAGACTTAACTAATGGAAGGTCAACACTAGAACAGGGAGAGTAAAATGAGGTCACTGTGACTAACTGTTTCCCAAGAGATTAATAGTGCCACCAACCTTTTATTATGTAATGGAAAAACTTTACAAAAATTATCACAACATAATGTGATGTATGCATTGATATTACATTTATCAATGACTTCAATCATTGATTCCAACAAAATCATCATTTGATCTGATCAGAGACAAAAAATATTATTACATACAATTTTGATAGATACAATCAACTAATAACAAAATTTGAAGACACAAGTGGATAAAGATGTTATTTTACAAAAGTTTTGAGTTTATCGATGTTCAAGTTTTTTATTATGTAATTTTAGCTTAATATAATGTAACATAGTCCCTTCATCCATTGATAAATCTTGAGTATCATTTAATTTGCGAGATCTTTGATATTGCTTGGTGATAAACAGATACATGATGCAGGACAATCAGACTTTGAATAATTGTAACTAATGGAATCCTGGCTGTTTTTTTAACCAGAGAAATCCTGCAAATTTCTTAAAAGTTCACTTTTTTATTTATTTGTGTTAAGGTTGAAATTTTGCAAATAGAAAGTATAATTAAACCATAAACTGTCAGAATACATTTGTATTTATTAATTTTAAGTCTGCTTATTAGTTTTTAAATTTTTGCTTGTTATGTCATCTCACAGATTGTCAATAATTAATATGTATTTGTGGCAGGACTCTGAAAATTCTTTACTTGTCAGAACCTGTAATATCTGGAATAATTGTGCTGATGCTGTCTTAATTTTAGCTATGCTCAGTAGCTACAATAACTGCATTATGCCAGGTTGTGCAAATTGGGCAAGGATAGTGTTGGTTCTTGATATACCTAGGTATACAGGGTTCAAAGTTGGGCAATAGGCAGCACTGTGATGTTTCGTGACGAGGTGTAACGGTTTCCGCGAACAGACCGACACAAAATAATAATTGACACACGTTACTTCTAACGAATGTGCGTTTTTATTCTCGTCAGAAAGAACAGAAGCCGGTTCTTTATGAATCCCAACTTTACAAAAAAAAGGCTTTTTTCTTTTTCAGTCTAAAAAAACCGCGCTCGAAGCGGAACCCGACAAAATTATACGCATGCAGATCTTAAATCTAAACTTATCCTACTTATAACTACAGGGAGGAACAATATATACATGTAGAAAGAAAATAGTTGAATATTGAAATACTTGGTGGGATACCACTCTTGAGTCCTGTTTGATTATTTTATATCTTCCCGTGTTCTCGGCGAATCTCTCACTTCCCCGTCGTATCCTTCCCTTCTTCTTTGCTGCTCACTTATCCGCCTCGGTCAAGAGCTTCCTTTTCACGTCTTCACTCTCCACAGTCCAGTCCAAAAGTGATTCACCTTTCGTTCCTCGAGACCCACGGCGCCTTCCCGTCTATTGTTCTATACGTTCTCTTTCTTGGAAACGATAATCCCACCCGAAGGGTAAAAAGGAGTGGTGGGGAAAGTGAAGGAGGATAGATAATACAAAAGAAACAAAGGAATTTCTAACACTAGTTATATTACATATTAAAAACATATAAAATACGCGAATAACATGGCCGACGGCCACATACGCCCCCCCGAAGAATCAAACCCCGTAGTGCAACCTACGGTAGTTTACTTTATTTCTCCTTAAATTATAACGGTGTTGAGGTTCCGCGTCTCTCACGGTAGTGGGGTCGCTTTCCGTGTCCTCCCTCTCCTCGTTTCTCGATTGAAGTGAAGTCGGATCTGGCCCTATATTCCGTCGGGGAATCCAAGTCCTTATGTATTCCTCCGGTTCACCGCTTTCTAAGTCATCGGCTTCTTCCCGTACTTCCTCATCTTTGCGATGGTGCGAGGATACTTTTCTGCTCTCCCTATATATTGGGGAGTAGCATGGCTTAATCCGATCGGTGTGCACCACCCACTTCCCTTTCCGCCGGTTGCTCCTCAACTCCACCGTGACGGGTCCTAAGACGCGTGAGATCCTATACGGTCCCAGGTACTTGGGGGAAAACTTCCCCAAGCCTTTCCTTTTTCCTTTACGCATCAACCACACTCTTTGACCCTCCTTCCACACGCTTTGTTTCCTCCCCTCATTTATCCGCCCCCTATTTCTCGAGTTTCGATTCCTTCCCAGTTCATATGCCGCTTCTCTTATTGCATTTAACTTATCAATAAACCTCGGGCCGTGCTCTCGGCCTTGTTGATTTTCTAGGTTTTCTTCAGGAAAAGCACTTGGGAACCGAGGATCGAAACCATATAATAGATAAGCAGGAGACTCATCCGTAGCGGAATGGGTTGAATTATTATATGCAAATAGACCCGTGTTGATGAATCTGTCCCAATCACGGTTGTTACCTCCTGATATTTTTGCAATTATACCACAGATGGTTTTGTTAAATCGTTCGCACACCGAATTGGAACACGGTCTATATGCGGTTGTCACATTATGTTTAATCGTGAGCTCGTCGCACACCTTTTGGAACGTGCTGGAGGTGAAGTTCGCTCCCCTGTCAGAGACGATCACCTCAGGGCACCCATACCTACAAATGATGTTATTAAAGATCGCCTCAGCAACAACCTGGGCTGATTGATTGGGGACAGGCATTGCTTCCCCGTACCGAGTATATAAATCGACGACCGTAAGGATGTACTTATTCCCCCCGTAAGATGTTTGGAGAGGACCAATTATGTCAGTAGCCACCTTCTGGAAGGGAAACTCTGCAGTTTCCGTTTCCTGAAACGGCGCTCGACCCCCGTGTAGATTGTACCTTTGGCAGGTCTTGCACCCTTTTATTATACGCTTAACGCGGCTTTTCAGGTCTTTGATGTAGTAATACCTGTCAATAAGATCACACGTTTTTTTCGCACCTAGGTGACCAGACAGCGGCGAACTATGGAATAGCCATATCACCTGGTCGGTCATGTCCTTCCCTACGCATATGCGAGTCCACCTCCTGAGCCCCATTTTTCCGGGCTTTACGTGTACGACCACATCACCATCTAACTGGAATTCAGATCCATCTCTTCCACTAGGCACCCATCCGCCTTTCCCTTGATGTTTGTGGCTTTCCCGTATTTTTTTTAAGAATTCATCTTCCCCTTGAGATTCAACCACTTTCTGCCAAAGTTCTTGATTTTCTACGACGCTATTACACACTTCATTTCTCACCTCTCCCATCCCTGAGCTTGGCCGCGACAGCGCGTCGGCTATCCCATTATGCTTTCCTTTTATGTGATTGATCTTTACATCGTAATCTGCCAGTTCCATCGACCATCTCATTAATCTCCTATTATGATTTCTCATATTGCTCATAAACACAAGTGGCTTATGATCAGTGTGTATTACAATCGGATATCCTAACACAACAGGTTTAAAGTGGCGCAGGGACAAAACCATCGCCAAACACTCCTTCTCGATCGTGGAGTACTTCTCTTCGGTATCATTGAACTTCCGGCTAAAGTATCCCACCGGGTAGAAATCACTGCTTTCCATTTGCCCCAGTACCGCACCAACACACTTATCCGATGCATCGGTATATAGGTGAAATGGGGCGTCAAAGTTGGGGTGTCTTAAGAGGGGGGGCTTTGATAACATGGTTTTAAATTCATCAAAACTTTCCTGACACTTCTTATCCCATAAAAATTTCCTATTCTTTTTAGTCAAATTGGTTAAAGGTAATGCCAAATCGGAGAAACGTGGTATGAAGCACCTAAAAAAACCGACCATACCTAGGAAACTCCGGACGCCTTTTATATTACGGGGGGCTTTCACATCACGTATTGCCTTGACATTGTCCTCGTCCGGGAGTATCCCACTCTGGCTTATAATATGCCCCAGATACTTAACCTCGCTTACGATAAAGCGGCTTTTTGATGGATGCAACTTTAGGTTGCTCCTATCGAGTGTGCTTATGACCTCACCCAATAGAGTTATATGGTCATCGAGGGACTTGGAAAATAGTACAACATCATCCTGGAAAATATAACAATTTATCCCTACAAAACGGGCCAACACCTTGGACATCACGGCTTGGAAGAACCGGCCACTATTTTTCGCTCCCTGTGGGAGGCGGCACATCTGGAATTTGCCCCACGGAGTGGAGAAAGCATAAACATGCCTAACAGATGCATCCAAGCTTATTTGGAAATAGCCGGATTTCAGATCTAATACTGAGAAAAATTTACTGCCGTGAAATTTGCTCAGGATTTCATCTACGCGAGCGATGGGGAACTCTTGCGTCTCAGTGAGGTCATTGACCCGTCGGAGATCCAGGGTCATCCGGATTTCCCCATTATCTTTCTCTACAATGTGAATGGGCGAGTTCCACGCAGACGAACTCTCCTCGATGATCCCTGCTTTTAAATAAGACTCCGTTAATGCTTTTAATTTCGGTAAATAACACTCCGGAATCCGGTATTGGCGTGTACTCACCGGTTTACTTTGGTCAATTTCTGGCTTGTGTGATACCCCAATCATACCCGTTAGCTCCTCAATAGACTCGGCGAAACATCCCGGGTGTCTCTCAAATATTTCGTAAACCCATTTTTTCTCCTCTTGGCACAAACCCTCCAGACCCTTAATTGTTACAGGAGTGACATTAAGGCATTCATTATACTCCCCCTTATCTATGCTATGGTTAGGGGCAATCCCTTTCACAGCCATCCTCACACCATCAATGATCTTGTATGCGTTGTTGACAGCGTCCATTCCTAAAATGCCGTCGTAATCAATATGGTCGGGCAAGTGCATGCACGCTACCGTCGCATTACATTCTTGGTCGCTGTAACTTATCTTAACCCTTAGGACTTTCTCGGATTCGGTAACAGCGCCGTTTATCCCCCTGATTCCTACATTCTCGCCCTCTATTGTTGCGCCCCTTACGTCCTTCCGCGACAAGCCCTCTATCACAGCCGAACTTATTATTGATCTCTCCGCGCCGGTATCGACCAGGAAATATAGCTTAGTATTCCCGATTTTCCCCTCAGCGATGGGAAGGCCATTCCGCGACTTGACTATCTTATTGGTCAGACTGAGTTTTATGTAAGGAACGTTATGCTGACCCTTCTGACGCTCCTTTACCAGTTTAAATGGGGGTTCTTGCGGCTTGGGCAGTCCCGGGCGAAATGCCCTACATTATCGCATGCGTAACATCGTTTATTAGAAGTATCCCTACTCTCCCTTTTTCTTTCATCTAACAATCTGCTTACTGCCTCGACTAGCGTATCGACTTTCTTTTCCAATTCTATAATTCTCTTATCACCTTTGTCCTTTCGTGATTCCATGCTATCGCACCCCCCAACCACTGTGTCAGATCTCTCTTCCGTCACTATGCTAACTCCCCTTCGGTCGAAACGACCGTTACATTCGACCTCTATTGACTCCTCGGTCTCGGCAATTTCAAACGCCTCATCTAATGTTTTCGGGGCTCTCCGTAGCACATTGCTTTTAAGGCCTCCCCTTAAACCCTTGATAAAACGCTCTAATATCACATCATCGCGCAACATACTTAGCTTCTCATTATCCTTTACCGCCCTTGCTAGCAAGGTCCTTGTTCGTACTGAGAAGTCCGTCACAGATTCGCTACTTCCTTGCCTAAGATTCAAGAGCTGGTCGACGATGTCCCTGTCGCCAGCCTCTCTTTTACTAAAGCACTTGATTAGATCGCGCTTTATATCCTTATAAGAACCGGGGTATTGTTCCAACAGGCACATAAAAGTGGTCAGCGGCTCACCTTTCAGCCTGGATTGTAGCACCGCTACCTTTACCTCGTCATTCCAGCTGGCTAGGCGCGCTATATTTTCGACAGTTTGAAAAAACTGTTTTACGTTTACGGTATCATTCGGTGATCCTGAGAACATGGGGATCATGCCCAGAAAACCCGTAACTACTAACGGCGGACTGAAACCAACCCCATCATTGGTATTAGAACTCTCGACTTGGCAACTCGTGGCCATTACAATACAATTTGCAATTTTGCTATACACAAATTAACAATAAAACGTCACGTGGATACTTGAAACAATAATAAGATGCCTTTGTTACAGTTGGGATCCTGTCGCGGACGCCATTGTGATGTTTCGTGACGAGGTGTAACGGTTTCCGCGAACAGACCGACACAAAATAATAATTGACACACGTTACTTCTAACGAATGTGCGTTTTTATTCTCGTCAGAAAGAACAGAAGCCGGTTCTTTATGAATCCCAACTTTACAAAAAAAAGGCCTTTTTTCTTTTCTCAGTCTAAAAACCGCGCTCGAAGCGGAACCCGACAAAATTATACGCGTGCAGATCTTAAATCTAAACTTATCCTACTTATAACTACAGGGAGGAACAATATATACATGTAGATAAAAAATAGTTGAATATTGAAATACTTGGTGGGATACCACTCTTGAGTCCTGTTTGATTATTTTATATCTTCCCGTGTTCTCGGTGAATCTCTCACTTCCCCGTCGTATCCTTCCCTTCTTCTTTGCTGCTCACTTATCCGCCTCGGTCAAGAGCTTCCTTTTCACGTCTTCACTCTCCACAGTCCAGTCCAAAAGTGATTCACCTTTCGTTCCTCGAGACCCACGGCGCCTTCCCGTCTATTGTTCTATACGTTCTCTTTCTTGGAAACGATAATCCCACCCGAAGGGTAAAAAGGAGTGGTGGGGAAAGTGAAGGAGGATAGATAACACAAAAGAAACAAAGGAATTTCTAACACTAGTTATATTACATATTAAAAACATATAAAATACGCGAATAACATGGCCGACGGCCACAGCACAATACAAAAAGAAAGGACTTTACACTTTTCAAATACGGGTGAGGTAATAAAAAGAATTTAATCCTGGATCTTACAGGCTTATTGATTTAAATACAAATTTCCAGGGTAACACAAATATATATTTACATACTATTCTGTCACCTCTCTCAAAGGTAAAAGAAAAAACGACAACACAAACAGAAAAAATTAAACAAAACAGTCTTACGCGTGTCCTTTGGTAGTTATTAAGGACTATTTACACAATTCATACTCATATCTTCATGCAAGCCTTGGATGAAATCGGATTGCTTCACCACCTTCAAACTGTCTCCAATCTCTCTCTTCGAGCTGACCACTAACACCTCTCGTATTGCCGAGTCGACAAATATCTATCACGAACCGAGTCCGAAAGGTCAAAAGATCTTTTCTCGGGTGACGCACCTCCATTTACACCCTTGTTGACGTCATGAGTTGCATTCATAAACAATCACAAACAATCGGTGAGTCTCGCGAGGTTAACAAAATAAAAAGCTGATCTTCAAACACAAAACGGAAACCGGCGCGAATAATTATATATAATGTAACCCGAAAAAAAAATTTAACATCCATAATGCGAAGAAACAGATTAATACAAGTGATGAGTCACTACAATAGAAGTATGAAGTTTTTCTTCATAAACCTGATTTTTAAAGCCAAACAAACTTGAATTATTGGGCTATAAGCTTGATATCGTTATTAAAACAGCTGAAATAGACAAATCAAGAATACTTGAGAGCAAAAGAAATACTGCAATGCATCTCAGAAACTAACTAGAAATCTTCTGGTGGCACATAACATTTATCTTCTCTTAAATGCATTAAAGACGATTCCACCCACATCCATTGAATTGGTTAGGGAATTCTCAGTAGCGGGACTTTTCATTATTAAAATAGTAACCAGATTGAGTGATTGGAGTATTGACCATCTTTGGTTTTTAAAATCTTATAAAAATTTACAATAATATTTTGTATTATGTTTTATTTAAATAATGAAAATTACCTTCTAAGTTAGAAGTTTGATCTAAGTTCATTTTTTGTTTAAATTTTCAACCCAATTCAAAGGCATTTTTTTTGTAAGCAGTTTCCAACAAACTTTAATAAATTTTTTCTATTTGTAAAAATTTCTATGTAATTCAAAGGCAATTTTTAATATATATCTTACACAGCATTATTAATATGATTTTGGAGGTTGCAAAACATATTAAATTACTTTTAAAAATGCAAAATAATTATATTATTCGATTTCAAGATACTTTTTATGTTTTAAAAATAATTAATTATATCCCAGGAAACAGTTCACTTTTTTCCCGAAATTCCGGGAGAAGCAAAGGACCGGGAAATGAGAAACCCTAATTGTAACATAATGCCTTCGTAACTTCATCTACATAATGCATTCTTCAATTATCATATTTTAAACTAAAACAAAGCAGTTTGCTTTAGAGTTAATAATAGCAAAATATTTAAATATTCAAAGGAATTTAAATTATTGAAAATATGTAAATATTTAAAAACTGATATTATTTCTTTTTAGGTTTTGTTGGTTGTATGAGAGATATTTACATAAATAAAGAATGGCTCGATCCAAGGGGTGTTGTAGGAACAGAATATGCCAAAGGAAAAGTTTCGCTTGATAATTGTCAACTGGTTAATCCCTGTAACAATCCTCAAGCTTGTGAACATGGTGGAAGATGCATAGTAGAAAATGGAGATACAAAGTGTAATTGTACGGGAACAGGATATACTGGAAAGACTTGTCATTTCTGTAAGTAATATTCACTTGAAATAGATCAAATCAAATTATAAAGAAAGAGGAAAAAATTTATTTATTGAATTTGTTTAAATGCAAACTTATATAATAATTTTAAAAAGTGAATAAATTAAATAAACAACTCAAATTGGGTACATGTAAATAAGCATAAACACAATGCATAAAACAAATATCCAGTAAGAAACTACAAAATTACTGTAGTTTTTATAATCCAATATCCAGCAAGAAACTATAAAAATTTTGTATTTTCTTTTGGATATTGGTTTTATTTAAGTGCAGAATAAATTAAAAGTTTGGATTATAAATTCAAACTTTTTACATACAACTTAATTGTTTTAATTCAAGAACTCGAGTTTTAAGTAGTTTTTGGAATCTTTTAATTCTGGTGTTTATGTGAAGAGAGAATTAAGGTATTGTGTCTTTTGTATTTGCTGCTACATGGCATACATCTCTGTGTGTGTTTGTGCAGTATACATATTCAAAAAAAAGACAGACTTCCCGCATTCAAGTTGATATCTTGCTGTTTAGTACATCAGTGTTGTGTCCATAAAATAAATGACTCTTGTTAATGTATATAATTAACTTTATTATAAAACAAATGTAACATGTACCTCCAGGTCTAAGTGTCACCACAGCTAATGCACAACTTACCGGAGACAAAGGAACACAACAAAGGTCAAAGGTACTGGGTCGCCTAACTGGGTCAAAGGGCAATTCGGTGTGGGTTATCCCCTGGAGGTTTACATACATAACAATCAGGTCCAACTCAACCACTTTGGACTAAATATACGATACAAGGGATTTCAAGTGACAAACTGAAAAGCTAACTGAGTAAATGAAACTACCGAATGCTGTTAATTGGTTTTATGCTTTCATGTTTGACCAATGGGCCAGTTGCATGGAATTTTCTGGGTTTTCTTCAAATGTGTCTAATATCTATATTTAGGTCAGTTTCCCATGGAAAGTCCTCCCAGAAGGCATCCATGTTTTGTGCTTTGCCTTATCCCATCAACCTGCACACCAAAAAGTTTGACCCCGTGAACTAAGGCCAGTTAAGTTTAACGTGAAGTTATAAATTAAGTTCATTATTTGAATTTATCATCATTCTCCTACTATTAAAAAGTTTAGCAATTGCTTGACCTCTGAATTGAGATCGTTGGAATGCAGGATTATCCTGAGTAGGATATGGGACCTAAGATGATTCGACCAGTGCAAGTGTTATGTCACGCGAGTGTATGGCCAACGAAAGGACAAATTTACAATAAAACAAAACTTTAAGTTTAATGAAAAAAAAAACAACAATCAATAAAACACTCTTTCACCTCGCATGATGATACACAGGATTCTTTTACAACTCCGACTCGAAACCTCACACGTGTAGGCGAAGGAGTAGACAAAAATAACAAAGGGAAACACGTGGTTCACACACAATAAGCGCGACAAATTTATAACGAGTTACAAATAGGATATTCACCGGACTATTACAAACTAGGATTAAAAATAACTTACTTGCTATAGAAAGGGGAAAGAAGAGTTAGATAAATATATGGAATTATATATAAGAAGGGATAGGGGGTACCCAGAATAACGATGTGTCCTCGAGATCTCTATTTCGCTGAACGAGCCGATCCTATTCTTTCTCCACGTCTGCTCTGTCCCAGCTCCACACCAAGAATGACCGTTACTCCCGTTCTTTTGCCTCCGGGTCTTTTTCTTCTTTTGTCCTCCCCCTTACTTCCAGGGAAAGGACTGCCCCACCCGCAAGGAAAGTGAAAATAGAAAGATCGAGAAACAAGGGAGAGACAGAACAAAGAATTGAAGGATTAATATAAGGCTTATAACTATCGCGTATATACAAAATTATGACGTACCGTCACACAAGGACCATTAATATGGACATACAGTATGTGTCCATGTTTGTAAAATATCATAATAAAATACATTCAAAAGAATCTATATAAAGAAGGGGAAATAAAGAAATATTAAAAAAAAAAAGAAAATAAATTATAGAGTTTGGTTGATGAGGGGAAAAAGGTATCAAGATCCCAGCTGATGGAGTTTATAGAAGTTCTCTTGGTAATTATAATCAGGTGTCCTATATGTAGATGTGGCCTCTCTGTAGGTTCACTTTTAAATTATAGAGAAAAACTATAGGAATTCTCAGTAAACAAATATGTTCTGTAAATTGGAAAGCCACACTTCTTACTTTACAGAATATATCTGTTTACTAATCTCTGCACACAAAGCTAGAACTAATTTAAAATCGTAGGCACAAAACCTTACACACGCTGTTTCTAGCAAACAAATTAATAAGCACAAACGTTTTCGGCCGTTTTGTGCACCTGAAGAAGGCCTTTCAAAACGGCCGAAAACGTTTGTGCTTATTAATTTGTTTGCTAGAAACAGCGTGTGTAAGGTTTTGTGCCTACGATATCTATTTACTGAGAATTTATAAAATAATACACAGGATTTGAATGAGATTAAATTTATATAAAAACCATAGGAACTGTCTCAAACTTTACAGTTTCCTTGATCAAAACTCTGGTTAGATTGAAGCCAACCAAGAAAAAGAATAAAGGCAGGAAAGTAGGGACAAAGAAGTAAGTCTGGGCAAGAAATTATTCTTTATTAGTACAAGAAAACAAAGGAAAGACAGATATGTATATGCACACACTAACTAAAAGTTTTAAAAAAAAAGGCAGACGAATTCACTAAATAATCATAACAAAATAAGTGATTAAAGATGTCACATTTTATTTATAACTAAACTTATATTCTTGGATAGAAGTAATGGAAAAATTATCACTTTTTGTATATTATTTATGAAGAGGAGTGAGTATTTTTGGTTGTGAAATATATTAAATAATTAAATGTTCTCAGTGTATCGTGATTTATTAAAATATTTGTATTATTTATGCAAAATATAAAGCTTTCTAATATTTGGGATCAAGGTCCTACAAGCAAAAGTGCAGAATGACTGCCCAATTATATAAGTGGCCAACTTGTATGGGAAATCAGTTAATTTCACGTCACAAAAGGACCCTAGACCAGGCCTGGCCAACCCACAGGCCGCATGCGGCCCATCACATTGAATTGTGTGGCCCACTAAGCGATATTATATATCTATTAAAACTTTTGTTTTCGGTTATGTGTATACCAAAACAATTAAATAAATGAAAATTTGCATATGTCATTGTTATAATGCCCAAGTGCGAGTACGAACTCTTGGTATAACAATAAAATCTTATTCATTTTATATTTGTTTTATTTTTTTAAAAGCATGTTTGTCTAAATTGTGGCCCACCGTAATGTTACGCGTAATCAAAGTGGCCCGCGAAACAACTTGGGTTGGCCAAGCCTGCCCTAGACCATTACGTCAGTGATGGTCTAGGGTCCTTTCATATGTGGGTAGTGGTAACAGAGACAAAGATGACAAGTACCTTACAAAATTATTATTTTATTTTCCTCATTTATTTTAACATGAAATAAACTTACACTAGGAAAAAAAATAGTTTTCCTTAAAACAATCAGTTGTTCTGATATCCTGGGCGTCGATGTTGTTTCTTGTTTGTCGATCAAAAGTGGCCCCAGGGCAGTGGAAGGTGGGGAGATTCCGTCGGTTGGCATCAGCAACACGGTCTGAGTCCGTGGTGGCACAGGTTACAGGTTGGGCACAATAGACGGAAAACTGCGTTTTGCATGTTGACTAACTGTGTACAGGTGCACAGTTTACAGAAAGTGATTTTGTCCTTGAATATCAAGGATTATATCGATCTCTGTTCTTTTGTCCATTCTGATTGGCTCCATGTCTCTTTTTCTCACTTTCCAATTGGTCCCTCGTCTGTCCCTATGCGAAAAATGAAACCTGTTTGGGTCACAAGAAAGATCCGCTTCAGAGAATCTACCTGACACCATCCATTAGCTCTGGACAGAAAGTGCTGATGGAACTTTGAACCTGCACTCATATTTTACCTCATTGTTGTCTGTGACGTTTTAGAATTTTAACGACCTGACGCAATGTCCCCTTTATCATTAGCCTTTCCCTTTTCAAAATTCTTTCTGTTCTAATTGCTTGTATACAAGCACCTTGTCAAAGTTCCATCTCTACTGGTCAACATTTGTCTATATCGATTGCGTTACATTTGACATTAATAGTTTTTCTTTCTTGTCTGTCTCATATGACTTGCACAACTAATCCGACCTTTGATCGGCTTTAATAATGGAAGTTTTTCGAGTTAAGTTTTAATAAATTATTATAATAAATTTTTAATTCCAACCCATTTTTGGAACCTCACAATTGCCTTACCCAGTTATGTCATTTTGAATTTGACCTTATTAATTTATTATGACCCTATTAAAAATATTTTGTTTTAATAGAAGTTATTGAACTCAAAAAATAATTCATAAATTAAGTAATTATTTTATTAATTGAAATTAGCATCTGAAAAATATGAATGTACACTCAGTTTAATTATTACACTCAGTTTAATATACACTCAGTTCAAATATTATCAAGGTAATCTTTGGAATTTGATTTCCTTTGTTAAAAATGACAACAACTAGAAAGTTATAAACATTCTTTCAAATTAAGTATTTACCAACTGTAAAATATATAGTACTATTTAGTATATTTATTTTATACAATGTAGATGTATTCAATTGCATTTAATTGTTTTTTATTATATTCTGTAGCAATTTACAAGCGCACTTGTGAGGAACTTTATCTTGTTGGATACAGACAAACAGGATCGTACAAAATTGACATAGATAGAAACGGACCTTTACCACCAGGACATGTTACTTGCATGATGAATGAAAGGAATGATTACATTGTGACAAGAGTTCTAACCAATATGCAACCAGAAATGGTAAGATTATTTTATGAAAAGTTACATTGTATCCAGTGTTACTGAAACTCTAAATATTATGTAAAGTAATCCTATATTTCATCATTTGTATCACTGTTGACTTAAGAAAAATTCGGACCCCAGGCAACAGTTGCAATTTGGCCACTCGAAACAAGTGAATAATTTTATTATATTTATCACTGGATCTTCTCGGCAAAGCTGCAAACATTATTGCATTCACAACATTCACTATATTCTTCAAATTTTATTTTTTTATAATTGAAAAATAGATTTGTGTGTCCCTTCAGATCCAAGCCCTAGGCAATTGCCTAATTAGTCTAGACCTAATTCTAGCTTTGCGTTTGTGTAAAAAGGTTATTTTTTTTTAATTTTTAGAAATTTTACAAGAGTTATGTTTTTTATTGATTATCAATAAATATAATAAAATATACTTAGATATTGGACAAAATTATAGAGAATTTCTATCATAAATAATATGTTTCATAATCTGAACAATTGCATTTAATTACTTTTCTGACATTAAAATGCTAAGAAATAAATAAATTAAGCTTAAGTTGCACTTTAATCATAAGTTTTATTTAAAAATAATAATGTGTTTTTAATATTAGAGATGAACAGTTAAATTTTCAATTGTCAGTTTATTGCTATTTTAATTTTAAAAAAATTTCGTGCTTATAAAAAAACTAATTCAAACTGTTTTTCAAACTGCCAGAAAAAACTGTTCAGTAATACAGAATTCTTATTAAAAGTCTAATTAGGCAGTGCTATATACTGCAGTGCACTCTGTAAGCAACCTATATATATATTGCAAGCATGCCTGCACAACACACATTCTTGTTCACACTCTTGTTCAATAAAGTCATGTTACTGTTACCTCCATTTTCTTGTGAATCCATCTCCATCCATTTACATCTAATTCCAACAATCATATATACCAATTCTGGCTATGAGGTGGATAGAAAATTGTCTATTTCTTCAATTTTATTCAAATTTTCAACAAGGATACTATTGTTCCCTTCTTTGGCGAAATTAACACGTGGCTGATGTTTAGCTAGACTTTGAACCTTCGACTTGTAAGTTACTGAATTGTCTTATTATTTTCACTTTACTTGTTCCTAGGAAAAATTTTGGAAATGCCAAATGCAATTAATGTTAATTAATCCTTATAACATAAATAGTGATTGGGATGAATATGCGGTACAATTGGAAGAATTCTTTATAGCATCTAATATTACTGATGATAGGAAAATGGTGGCTATTCTCTTTAGTCAGATGGGACCAGTAGCTTATAAATTGTTAAGAAATCTTGTCAATCTGATAAACCTTCCTCATTTAAAGACATTTTCTGACTTAAAAGGTATAATGAAATCTCTTAAAAATAAATCAGTTAGTATAATTTCCAAGAGTGCAAACTTTACTCACTGGGTACAGAAAGAAGGAGAATCAATTAATGATTTCGTAGTTGGGCTAAAATCCTTAAGTAAAAAGGCAATTTTGGAGACTCTCTTGCAACACGTTTAAGAGATTGTAGTGAGTATGGTATCAATAAAGATCGGACTTGTCGTTGGTAAGGAAAACACAAGGGTCGTACAAAGAATTATCACTCGAATACAGGTTCCAAGAAGGAAAATTAAACTATATATATGCGAAAAAAAGTACAATAATCAAAACACTAGTACACTAATTACTAAAATAAAGAAATGCTTAGCCTAATAGTAATATTTACAGTATATAACAATGATGAGTACATGCTGAAAGGACCAACACATTCATTAAATATTGTTCTATCTGAACAAGAAAATTTACAACAGGAACAGGCGTGCTACACACTCGTATGGGTTATTCCTTTTATCTTCTATCTCTCAGCAACAGTTATTACACTCTGGGTGGAATATCTGTGTGGATGCAAACAGATTTGTCCAAAACCTGAGTCCAGCTACTTTCAACCCTTCCTTCGCTTACCTCCTTTGTCGGAGCTTCCTCACTTTAGTATCCTTCGGCTAGCGTGCTCCCCACTTCATCCACGGTGAAGTCCCAAGGAAAAAAAGGTGCTTGTGTATGTTATACACTCCCTTTTATACCCCTGCCATCCAGGGCTTTTCACCAGTCATGTGATGTCATCACAACCAACCCCAGACCAACGAGTGGTTGCCGAAGACAGAGGCACGTGACAAACGGAATGTTTTTCAAAAAAAATATCACGACAATGTAGGGATCCAATGCAGGGCCGATCCCGATACACAAACAAAATAAAAAGTAAAAAATATATACATGTAACAAATTAGTGACGGAGCACTACAAGATCAATTTGTATTGGGCTTGTACAATCCCGGGATTCATTCAAATTTATTTGCTAAAAAAGAGTCGGAATTAGACTTTCAGAAAGCAATCAATTATGCTATCACTATGGAATAAGCTCTGATTGATGCAGATCATTTCAATAAATTGCCATTTGAAAATGATTCTTTTAAAATTTGTTACACAAAGTTCTCTAACAGAAAGAAAGAATTTAGTGAGAATAGTCGTAGAGATAAAATTAAGTACGAAACAAAGAAAACCAGTACTTGTATTTGTAGATCATGTGGGATGCACAGACCATTCTTGTGAGAATTGTAAATTTAGAGCATTCTCCTGTAATAAATGTGACAAGACCAGCCATATTGCAAGAGTATGTGGAAGTGTGACGGTACGTCATAATTTTGTATATACGCGATAGTCATAAGCATAACATTAATCCCTCAATTCTTTGTTCTTTGTTTCCCTTATTCCTCGATCTTTCGATTTTCACTTTCCTTGCGGGTGGGGCAATCCTTTCCCAGGAAGTAAGGGGAAAGACAAAGGAGTGAAAAGACCCCGAGGCACAAGAACGGGAGTAACAGTCATTCTTGGTGCAGAGCTGAGACGGAGCAGACGTTGAGAGAGAATCCGAACGGCTCGTTCAGCAGAACAGAGATACGACTGGAAAAGAAGAAAGATAGTAGCCAGTGTCTTAAACATAATTCCCCGACCGGAAGATCCCGAGGACGTATCATTATTCTGGGTACCCCCTATACTTTCTTTCATATACTTCTCTATATCTATCTAACTCTTTTTTCTCCTCTCTATAGTTTGTAAGTTAGTTTTAGTCTTAGTTTATAATATTTCGGTTAACATCTCATTGTAATTCATTATCATTGAGTCACGCTTCTTTTGTGTGAACCACATGTTTTTTTTCTTTGTCTACTCTTTCGTCTACACGTGTGCGAGGTCCCGAGTTGTAGTTGTAAAAGAATCCTGAATATCATCACGCGAGAAGGAAAAGTGTTTTGTTAATAATTGTTTTTTTCTATAAATTTAAAAATAAAGTTTTGTTTTATTTGTATCGCCTGTCCTTTCATTGGCCATGCACTCATGTGATCTAACAGAAGAACTAAACATTCTCATGTGAGTGTACATCAACTATCTCGTATCCACAAAGAATCAAATAGTTATGCAGGGTAGATAATCCTACTTTATTAAATCTTTTCAATATTCAAGATGTATCCACACCAGTCTCACCCATTGTTCTTGCTCTGTCCATTAACAGGAAAGACATTAGATTTGAAGTTGATACTGGCTCCTCACTTTCCATCATTCCTGAATCCACTTTCAACAGAGATTTCTTATCCTTTTCTCTACATGAGTCTGAACATTCTCTTTGCACATATGGGAACTTTATGTTGAATGTATTGGGATTTATTTTAGTACCAGTTCTTTATAATCACTCTTGCCATCAACTTTGCCTTTATGTGGTTCGTCATAGGAAGACTAATTTCCTTGGAAGAGATTGGATTCGAGAGCTAAAAATTTTATGTAAAATTAACAGTATTACTCACAGGATTTCACATAAAGACCCAAATTTGCTTACTCTATTAGATAAACATTCTACAGTATTCTTTGACAGTATCGGATGTTTTAAATCAATATGCAAGGACTTGGACCAGGATCGACTTGGAGGTCCGAATGGAACTATTAATGAGATCTTAAAAATCTCCTTTTATAACACAAAAGGGCAGAATTAAAGGTCTCTTTTGAGCAATAAAGGTTTTTTTTTTTTTTTATAATATTAAAACAAAGGAAGAATGGTGTTGAAAAGACCAAAGTCAAGGGATACATGGTTAGAGAGGAGTCGGGTTTAGGCGTGAAGTTGACTTCTCCCACGCCTCCTTGACAGGTGTCGATTGGCACCAGATGATGAAGAAAGACCAATTAAATGGCAACTTTGGGGGAAAAACTTATATAAAGGCAGAATTCAAGGACACGAGGTTCTTGGATTGCAGTTCGTTTAACTCAGACGTAGGTGCTTCTGTGAGGGTTCCCAGTGAAAAATTGCAGACATCGCCAAAGCCAGCCTCCATCTATCGTGTTCTTCTGTGTCACTGTAATTCACCTAGTCGTCAAAGAAAACTGCCAGGAACCATGCCATAAGGCTCGGGCCAGTGAACTCATTGACGACGATATTGAAACAGAGAAAACATCTTGAACTTTCAGACTGTTATTGTGGACTTATTCCTAGCATTTGAAGTTGTGAACCTTCTTAATTCAAGTGATTTAGTGTAAGAATGTTTTTATGTCTTATTAAACGATGAAATGATGGATTGTGGCCACTCTCACATGCACTTGTCGTGACCCCTCACCCATCTTGACATTTCTCACCCCAATTAGAACTCATCATAGACTGCATAACTTATCAATACAACATACTCAGAACACCTTGTAAATTTGCAGCCGTGTTTATTAGATACTAACTAACGTTTTCGGCCGTATTTAACGACCTTCTTCAGGAAAAAACAGCAAAAAATCGAACACTTAAAACATTTGCAGTAACGAACAAGAGTTGAAGCAGAATTACTTAGGTTAGAATAGGCTGGGGTAATTTCCAAGATATCCAACAGTGCCTGGGCTACACCTATAATTCTAGTAGTTAAAAATGATGATGGTGTTAAAATATGTGGACTTTTCAATCTAACCTTGAATAAAATGTTACAAATAGACATCCATCCAATACTTCGCTTGGAAGAGATTTCCATAAAATTACTTGGAGGTGAGGAGTTTTCTACCTTTGATTTAAGTGATGATTATAACCAATTCCATGAAGAAAGTAAAAACTTAATGGGTTGTTACTACTCATCTTGGCTTGTATAGATGCAATCGTCTTTTATATGGTATTGTAAGATTTATTTCCTTTTCTTTCAACAGAAAATGGGTTAACATCTGGCTTGAACCGGACTACAAATAAAATATCAGTTTTCGCGATAAAAATTACTTTCCCCCCCCCCCCGACACACATATATTTACTTAAAGACTATTACAAATACCGTATACAATCATATACATGGTCGAGGCTGTCGAGGTGCTACCTTCGCTTCTCCGATGCTCCGAAAAAGAAAGATCCAGTTCTGTCAGCCTTGCCGCTATTTATACTGTCCTGTCCCCCTTGCTGAGTTAATCGTCCCCTCCGGGTCTAACGGACGATGGAACGTTAGGGAAAGCAACAAACAAAGGGCATTGTCTGTTAAGGGAACAACATGGCAAACAATCGCCACAGTATTGCATCTGCTCTAGCTTTATTTCAAGGAGCTATAGAGAAATTATTCTCTACAATTCCGAAAACACAACCACATTTTGATGAGTTAGTTACTTCTGGTACAAATCACTCAGACCATTTGAATAATATTAAAGGGATTCTATCTATTTGTAAAGCAGAAGGAATCAAACTAAATAAATGAAAATGCAAATTCTTACAAGATTCTGTAAAATTCTCAGGGTTTAAAATTTCAAAACAAAGAATTGCTTCTTTATCTCAAAACTGGATCCTATATTAAAAGCTCATAAGCCTTGTAATGTTCATTTCCTACACTCATTCCTAGGTATGTTGAGCTATTATTCTAAATTTGTAACTAAACTGTCTACTTACTTACACCTCCTCTACAAACTTTTATGTAAAGGATGCACTTGGATCTGGACAAAAGAGCATGATTCTGCTTTTCAAAGTGCAAAAAACTCATTAAAACAAGTTAAACTTCTTATACATTATGATCCTAACAAAAAATTACACTTGGCTACAGATGCTTCTCAATTTGGTGTCGGCACTGTTCTTTTTTACATTATTGAGAATGTAAAACATCCTATCACATTTGCTAATGCTCTACTTTCACTTGCTCAATGACAATATTCTCAGACAGAGAAAGAGCATTATCCATTATATTTGGTCTCAAGAAATTTCGACAATATCTTATTGATCGCCATTTCATTTTAGAAACAGACCGTAAGCCCTTACTTGCAATTTTCGGTGATAAGAGAGGACAGAACAAAATAGTAACTGCTAGACTACAAAGATAGAGCATCATATTGAATAATTATAATTATACAATCAAGTACATTTCTTCAACCAATATTATAGCCGATGGCCATTCCTGAAATACTAGTAATGATTCATTTATAGAAGACTTTAGAAACTCACTTACAAGTTCATTATTTAATTTGCAGTTTGACTCTCTTCCTTTAACCAATAGTGCTTTTATGGAAGCATCTAGTACAGATAAACTTTTCATTGCTTTGCCTAAGTGTATCAAGAATGATTGGCATCAGATAAATGCATTTGTGAAATCATTTCTTAAATTCAGGGATTCTTTTTCTTTAAAAGGAAACTTAATATTTATGGGCAATAGAATATTCGTTCCTAAAAAATTTCGCAGAAACATTCCCATTGAATTACATTCTGGACATCAAGGCATTGTTAAATCTAAAATGTTAGCCAAATCAATTGTTTGGTGGCTAGGCATCGATAGTGATCCGGAACGCACAGTGAAAGACTGTATCTTATGTCAGTCATTCCATCAAAATCCTCCCTCTACTAATACCTTAAGGAGGCCAATTCCAGAGGAGCCTTGGAGTAGATTACACACTAACTTCACTGGCTCATTTCTTGGAAAAATGTTTCTAATAGGTATCGATGCAAAAACTAAATATCCTGAAATTCAAATAATGCCATCTACAGATTCTTTAGCTATTATTCTGGCACTTAGGTCTTGGTTTAGTTGACATGTCCTCCCATTACATGTTCACTCTGATAATGGCCCTCAATTCACATCTCGTGAATTCAGAATGTTTTTAGCACAGAATGGAATTTGTCAGACATTCTCTCTACCATACCACCCTGCAACTAATGGGGCAGTTGAAGGATTTATCAACACCTTTAAGTCTTCTATGAAAAAATTAATTCATGAAAATGATTTAATGGCATCTCTTCAATTTCTAACTTCATACCATACCACCCCTCACTGTTGTCCTGGTAAAACACCAAGTGAGCTGCTATTCAACAGGAAACTTTGTTCAAGATTAGATTTATTGTGCCATTTAACCTTATTGGATTTTGAAAGTGTTATGAGGTAAACACGTAATAATAAACAAAGAATTAACAAACAAGTCACTTTATTAACTAAAACAGTTAACAGTGAACAGAATGCCCGTCATGGAGACGATATTACTCAGGTCTTTTACTGCGTCTCCTCTCGTTCAGACTTCCAAGGAATTTGACAATTATATACAAACCCGATTAAACAAACATTACAGTTAAACTTAAAACTAATAGTATTGCTACTTAAAAACTAAAAAGGGAAAAGAAGGATAGAGGATAAAGAGTCTACTGGTAGTTTAGATTTGTAGGTCCTGATATTAAGGTGATGTCGACATGGGCGCCTTGCAGACAGTGAATCTCCAAACCCGTCAGCATCCAGAGAAATAAAAAACATTCGTTCATAAAAAGGTGCCGGGGCAAATCATTGGACCTTTGCGGAACAGCTGGTTCAATTATTTTTGAGTCCTTGTCCCCACGTGGTCTGTACTGGCCCTCTCTCTCTTTCGTCCTATAACTTGTACCTGGTCTCTGGGTCACTCTCGCCAGACTTCTCTCCTCGGTGTCGAACCAAAAAGTGTCATTATTCTCACCCTTCTGACTCACGGTTGATTCGGGCTGGACCCCCTCCTGTCCCTTTTGTTAAAACTACCAATCAGGACCCACGGAAAATGCCATTCCTGTCAGGTGACGGGAAGGGTTAAAAGCGGTAGGGAGAAGAATTAAGGAAAGAAGAAAGAGTTCTAATTCTATATACAGTATTTATACAAAACAAAATGGTGGACAGCCACAGGATAACCACATTGTTCATCCACAGTGTTTTTTTTATGTTAGGAGACATAATTTTTGCTCGTGACTTTTGTTTGAAAGAATATTGGGTTGGGTTGCAGGTAAAATTATTGAGAAACTTTTGTCTGTTACATACAACATCAAGCTTCCTAACGGTTTGGTATGGAAGTGTCACATTGACCAACTGAGAGCTCGAACATCTACAACTCTCAAATCTCAAGGTGCTTCATTTGCTCCCCTTCAGCTGTGGTGGGAAGAAGGCACAGTTAGAAATTAAGAATATTTGCTAGTTGATCAGAGGGCAACCAACTATAGACTTCTGCACAGAGTATATTTTTTACTGAGTAATACAAAAAATAACAATCATACTTACGTGAAAGAAATAAAACTTTTTTTTATTGTTTGCATACTATTAGGTCTACACATAAAAAGAAATCTTGAACATTACCTACAATTTATAAGGTTTTTGCTTACAGAAGTGTCAACTTAAAAGAATAGAGTTATAAATTCTTATTGAAAATTTGTCAAAAATATTTTAATAATATAATATTATATTTAATAACTCAAAAAAATATACAAAGAACTGTGATTGATACTATGTTAAAGTATTAAAAATACATTAAAGATCACATGCTAAAATTCATTTTAATAAGTACAGAAAAGTAGTAACTAATTGGGCATTGAATAAAACTCATTATTCAATACTACCTGTAAGTAAAATGAAAATATAAACATTTGATTAATGAATTAAAGAATTCATGATGGTAGTACTCATGAGCCATCAAAGTGAACCTGTTATTTATGAGGCCTGTGGTATTTCTGTATTTAAAACATAGTATATCTTGTCCATTTTGGAAGGTGAATAAAGTGAAAACTTGTCTATTTCAGAAAAACTATCTGTCCTGACAAAATTGAGGCTTTTCTTTTACAGGAAGCATTATACTTAAACTTCTGTCTGAGAGAAGGAGCATTGCATGAGTATATGCAGATGGTGCATGCTTGTTCCATTGTTAAAATAACTGCTTATTAAATATCTGTCTGGGAAAAAAGATTAATTCATTTTAAAAATTCCACAATAATAATTAATTCATAAATTCAGTAAAATGAAATAAAATCAGTTGAGAAAAGAGACATGAAACAATGCAACTATTGCAGATTTGGTAGCAGCACAATGGTGTTCCTGCTCATTCCTGGACAGATATCAGTGGCTTGCAGAGCTGTTTGGCAACTGCTGGTTATGACAATGGCTCCTCTACCTATCTCAGACTTAACTCCCTCCAAATTTTTACTTGTTTAGTCATCTAAAACATTGGTGTGCAATGCGTGCCTTGCAGTACTGTGTGATGTTGATGAACCAGAGATACACACGAGAGGCCCACAAAATGGTAATGCTGGGATTGCCATATGCCATCCGTAACATCGTGCTCTACCATCTGTCTTTGTGTTACCGCCAAAGATGGTTATTTGAATGTATTTTCTAACAAAATAAAACTCACTGTTTTCATTCCATATAGTCAGAGATGATTAGTATATAATGTTTTAAATTGTCTTAAATTGATTCCTTTTGGTTATTTTAGTGTTGGAATAAGTATACATCTGTGATATTTGGTACACGGGAATGATGATCAAACAAATAAAACATATTACCAGACAAAGAAAATTGGGTAATTTCACAAGTAGTTTACTTTGCGTACATATACAAGTTCTTAAGAATTCCAACATCGCATTGCTGTACAGAAATGCACCAAATGTTACAGTACGATTGTGGTTGTTCGGAAGGAGATCTTTGTGGGTCTGCGAGTAGCGGTTACAAATAACAATGCAGAGATAAAAATTCACACAATGAATGTTCCTTTTTATTTCCTCCGAATGTGGTTCTTTTAATACACGGATCCCAACTCGACAGAATTTCACTTCTATATCTTTGCAGGGGAGTGAGTCGCCTCCTATTATTTTTACAAGTGATTCCACACACGCGCGTAACAAAGAACAATCGAATAAACTTAATGACTAACTTAAAACTAAACTTACATATAGCTTAAAATAATAATAAAAAGAAAAGGATAGACTTAGGAAAGCAAGGGAATGATAGGAAAGAAAGTAGCTAAGTACCCGGGTCCAAGTTGTCTGATCGATGTCCTTAACGATTCTCGTACCTCTTTCTCCCTCTTTCTCTAATAAACGAGCGATTCTATGTCTGGATTCTCTCTCTTAGTGTCCTATGGATCCTCGTATCTCTTTCTCTCCCTGGTCTTTTCAGGTTCTCTGTCTCTTGGCTGCAGTCTTCTCTCTCTCACCCTTTTTCTGGTCTGGAGCGATGCGTCCAACATCTGTCTTTCTCGAAGTCCTGTTGAGACCCTAAAGCTAGGCCGAGGTCTACTGGTCTACAAAAAAAAGAAAGGAGTCAGCTTACAGAAAACATATTTATTTATAATTACCACCAGCATGGAAAACTGAAACAATTGTACACGAATTCCTTTACACTGTACAATTAGCACGTGTACAGTACCTTCACTCTCTTTGTCCTTGAGATTGTGTGAAAACCGTTATGTTAACATGTAACGGTTTTCACACAATCTCTACACTAACAAGAAAGGTTCCTTAGAAGCATTGAACTCGCAGTAACTCCATACCTACAATGATGTCTAACTGACAATTATCCTGCATGGAGAAAAAAATATTTGTTTGAGACGATACCTCATACCTTCCTACTTCTGTATTAATTCTCTCCATTTCGTTGTTTTCTCGTATGGCTCCGATGGAGTTCAATTCTCATTCTCTTCTTTTCTCCTTTGTTCCCAGAAACTTTCCGATTCTCACGCACGTGCTCACTTTATGTCCCTCGACGACACCGATCCAGCTGAGGCGGACGAAGTTAACCTCCAAAAATTAGGGAAAAAAGGTGCCCTTTCACACCTGGACCTTCTATTTATACAGTCCTGTCACTTTCTCTCATATCTTTTTGCAACCAATCCCCTTTTTGCACGCACCTTTCAAAGGTGGTTCGAATAGGGGTCACATGTCATCAACGAACGACGAACAACAAAGGGAAAGCCCAATACAATAATAACGCGATAATAATAACCCAATACTACAGTCCAATCCAAAAGTGACTACTGTCCACTCTTACGCTGCTTTGGGCTTATACTTCCTTTGTCTATCTCCCCAATTTCGGGGAAGTCTTAATCTTCTCCCTCTTTGTTTAACTGATGATTCTTGGAAAGGGTAATCCTTTCCCTCAAGCAGTGACAGTTTACGTATGAAATGCTGAGACAAAGGAAAGGAAGTAAGAAAGTACAAAAGAAGGAAGAAGAAAGAAATATATATATATTATATCGAATATATCCAGGTCAGTCCATAAGTTCATGCGTATTTTTATCTACAAAAAAAACAGCAAAAAATTTTAATTAAATTTTATTTCAATCTATAATGTATTCGCCATTATTTTGTACAATTTCTTGCCATCTCGATGGTAGCTTTTTAATCCCGTCTTCGTAAAATGATTTCGGTTTTGAATCAAAATATTCAGAAATAGCCTTTTTTACATTGTTCTCATCCTCAAAAGTTTTCTCTTTTAAAAAATTCTGCAAACTGCAAAAAAGATGATAATCACTGGGAGCAATATCTGGCGAATATGGTGGATGAGGTAAAATTTCCCAGTTGTAGCTTTCAAGTTTCTGTACAGTTATTTTTGCAGCGTGTGGTCTGGCATTGTTATGCTGCAAGAGAACCTGCTTTCTGTTTACTAACGACGGTCGATTTTTTTTTCAATTTTTCATTTAAATGCTCTAATTGCTCACAATACATTTGAGCTGTAATTGTTTGATTAGGATCTAACAGCTCAAAGTGAATTACACCCAACATATCCCACCAAACAGACAAAAGAATTTTTTTTGGATGCAACCCACCTTTTGCAGTCGGTTTTGGCTGCTTGTCGCGATCCATCCATTGTCTTTTTCTCGTCACATTATAGAGGATCCATTTTTCGTCTCCAGTAACCGGCCTACCAAGAAAAGGTTCTAAAGTAATACGGGATAAAAGAGACGTGCAAATGTTTACATGTTGTTGTCGATTAGCTATTGACAGTTCGTGCGGTATCCATTTTCCTAGCTTTGAAACTTTTCCGATTTGTTGTAGGTGTCTACGAACAGTTCTGTGGGATGAATTTAAACGTTCCACAATTTCGTCAACTGTTAAAGATGGTTCTGCTTCGACTAGTGCAGAGAGAGCATCGTCGTCAAAGTCGACGGGTCTTCCGGTACGAGCCTTATCTTCCACACTAAAATCATTGTTTCTAAATCTTTCAAACCATTTCTGCGCAGTCCTTGCACTAATTACAATTTGATTATGTACAGTATTTATTTTTTTGGCTGCATTTGTAGCATTCTCACCACTTAAAAATAAAAAGTAAAAAACACGTCTTTTATATTTGTCGGTTACTTCCATTTTAACGAAAATAAACAACTGAAAGGTTCACAATTCTGAACAGTATTATATGAATGAGATCCAATTTAACACTTCGGTGTAAAAATTATCACATTAGACTGACATTTTTAACAGCAAAACAAGATTTTTCTCACGGTCATAAAAATGGGCATGGACTTATGGACTGACCTGATATATATCCAATTGATATAATTATCGAGTCTTATAATTATCGATATAATTATTAAATCGAATATATAATATATATATATGTATATATATATTTATTTATTTATTTATTTAGAACTTACAAACTAAAAAAAAAAACAATATGGCTGACAGCCTCACGATCATTGCCTTAACCACTATAAATCAACATATATTACTCATGACAATGCCTTGGGTATGAGTCTTAAAACTAATTTTATAAACTAAATTATAACTAAAAATAGAAAAAGGATAGGTTCATTAGGGGGTAAAGAGTAAGTTTTAGCAAAGATAAGAATACCCGGGATTGGTTCTCTATATTTGGTGGATGAGATGCCACTTGAGACTTCTTTTCACAAGGGTTGATAAGTTTGGTTTTCCTATATCAAATTCTCCTCTTACTTTTTCTTCATAATCCTCAAATCTGTACTATCTTGTCGTCACCACAATAGAACAGGATTCATTCCTCGGACTACTCGACGATCTCCGGTCATTGCTAACCTCGACTCGGAGTACTCAAATTCATACGTGTGCACTTCCAAAAAGGTCTCCAAAAAGAATGATGTGCCTCTTGTCCTTCTTGCCTCAGGGTCTTACTCTCCCCTTTGTTTACATTAGTTCCTGGAACTGGTCATCTCACCCAAGGGAAAAGAGTTAGGGAGGAAAATCCTAGAAGGAAGGAGAACAAAGTGCTACTATACTAAATTTATATTAATATATATAATACAATATAGCTTGTAGCCACACAGCACAGGCATATGCTCATGTAATGCTAGAAAGATTTCTTTTGCTCTTAAACAGATATTTTAGTGGACACACTGTATATTTTACTTTGTATAAAACAGAAAACAAAATCAATTACTACAAAATATGGTAATTAAGAGTCGATTTACACACAACAGTGACGTGCCGGCACAGTGACCGTTTGGTGCATAAACATCGATAAATATCATACTTAGCTAATCAGAGTTTCATCTACGACACATGATCTGTATTCTGTCAATCATACAAGTGTAGTACATAAAACTCTGATTGGCTGTGTGTTATATTTATCAACGCTTACTGCACTGTGCCAGCACGTCACTGTTGTGTGTAAATCGACCCTAAAGGTGCATTTTTAATTTAGTAACATGTTTTAGAAAATATTTTATTTCAGTTTAATCAAATTTATAATTTAAATTCAGTGGTGAACAAAATTAAAGAATATGAGATAATATAATAGTAAATAACATAACAATTAATAAATTTTAAAGACTTTTATTTAATTTGAGTTCTACAGTTCTTACAAATGACTGTTATTTTGTAAATTGTTGAGTTTTCCCTCTGGTTGCCAATCAATACTTAATTTTTTTATTTATCTTCTAACATATGGTATTTCTGTTTGTATTCTGATGGCCACATTGGATTTGTCATCATAACATTCTCCCTATTTTTTCCTATTAAGTTTTTTAGCTTAAGTTAGGTTAAACTATTTTGGTGATTGCTATATTGTTGTGTTTCTCCACCTGTTATGGCATTATTCAATTAAAAATTTTATTTACAATTTAATCTTAATTTTTAAAAACTGTTCTAGATTATTAGAAAACATGGAATGGAAGGCTTTTACTTTGATATTACTTATCAGGAATTTACTCCACCAATGTTGCAGTCACTAATTACACATTCTAAGCAATGTACTCAAGATATCAAATATGAATGCTTCAAAATGCCACTTGGGTAAATAATTTAGCATTTATAGCATTTTTCAATTGGGAGTAATAACAAAACATATAATTAACAAGCTCATTTATAAATAGATTGAGAACATATACTTGGATGGAATCTTCTGCTTCGGGACATTATGTTACAACCATTGGTAGTAATCTCTCTTCGGGAAGATGTCCCTGTTCGGAAACGAGAAGTTGTGCCAATTCGTCATTAATGTGTAATTGCGACGTCAGCGATGCCAGATGGCGGGTCGACGAAAGCACTTACACAGATCGCAAAGATTTGGGTATAACGAGAGTGTATATTCTTCAGCCTCCTAATACGGCAGCTGATGCCGAAGCACGTTTATCGATCGGGCAATTAGACTGTGTGGAAACAGGTAAAGTAATACGTTTAGTAGTTTGTTATTCATCATTAATGATTTTCTGAATAGATTCTTTGATCAAGATTTTATTTTAAGGAATTAGCTTATAAGATTCTTAAATATTTAACTTCTTGCAAAAAAGTAGTGGAACAGTACAACTGTGTCAAACTACATCAAAGAATAGTTGCATATTTCAAAAATTGTGAAGCCGTTTATATTTTTAAATGTTAAACTTCTAAAAATATTGGTTTGTAAAATAATTGGAAAATCAAAAATCCTATTTGTTGTTAATTAAATGTCAATATTCAACATAAATTTTATTGATAAGTAGACAATCTTTATTTTAAATTAATTTTATGTGTGACTAATTTTATAATTGTAGATACCCAGCAATATGTTATCACTTTCAAAACTCCTGTTTCTTCTGTTGAAGTACCTGGCTGGTACAGAGGAGATATGGCATTTAGTTTTCGAACTTCTAATAACAGGGCCGTTTTGGTATATCAAGCTGCAGTGCACACAACACATGGTTATTTCAGAGTACTGTTAATAAATGGTAAATAAATATAATTTTAAATCTAATTAATATAATTGAATTCCAACAAACATTGTATATTTTTTAGAAAAAAAAGTAAACTGAAATTATTTTATTGTTTTACTATTTAGATTACGAGCTATCGTTCGAATATACAGTCAACGGAAAGCCCGAAAGTGTAATAGTAAAATCGGGTCGTAAACTTAGCACCGGAGAATGGCAACAGGTTTGGGTGGATCACGATACGCATCATATGCGTTTTACTGTCAATTCTCATAGCGAAATGAGAGACTTGGGAGAAGAAGAGGAAGCTGGACCTTTTGAAGGACCATTATTTGTTGGAGGAGTACCCAAGTAGGAATTTTTAATGTTTTTGATTATCCTAATAGTTACATGATTTAATAATTATCTGTCTATTGATTATCATATTAGTACTAATGCTAATGATTAAATTTCATGTTGGTGTTTTACTTATTTTGATCTATTTGTTTTGTACAAAGTAATGCGTATGTCCTGGCAGAAAAATTAAATTATTCGAAAAGTACCTGAATATTTGCTACTGATCTTTATACACATTAACCAATACAAAACTGTAACCTGCCTATCTTTTTTTGAAAGGTGATATCTGTTTATAATAATCATTTGTCACGGGCAACAACTGTATTAGAATTGGCAAAGCATTCTCTTTGAAGTCCAATCTTATTGAATCAAGTAATTGGAAATTCAAAAGAACTAGATCTATACTGTGTAAAACATCTTTCTTGCATTGTTATGCTACAAAATGACACAATACTTTTGCGTATATATTTTCTACTTGTACCTTGTTTATTAATAGGACAGGACATACTATACTGGTGAAGTTTCTGATTAGCAAAGAGAGAAGATCTTAGTCAAAAACAAAATATCTTTATTTTTACCTGTACACTTTGTGTGTTTCAAACCTGAAGGCCCCTCTTCAGCAAGTTTACATTCTATAGTAAGCAAGATCAAGTAGACAATATATACACAAACACAGAAATGTAAAACAGTAAGGACAGAGGTAAAAATAATTGACACACTACTTTGATTTTAGTATTTTCTTATCAGTTTGAGACAGTCAGCTTCTCAAGTGTCTTCGTGTAATAGTTTGTTGTCAAGTTCATGTTCCACATTATTTGTTCTGCAAAATATGCGCATTGATTTTTTCAATGCATTATTCTGTGTTAAGCTCCTTTGATTTTAGAAGGACTTGACCTCACCTGTTTCATAGTGAAATTAGAGACTTTCTCTAATTTCACTATGAAACAGGTGAGGTCTGTAGGAAAGTTCAACTTAGATGTTAATTCAGTACTAATAATTCAATTTTAATTGGAAACTTTTACTGATAATAGGATCTTCATTCTTTTAAATTAGATGATGTATGTAGTTCTCATTGGGTTACTGATATTAAGTTCAAATGTTATTTATAAATTCCCTACCAGGAATGTTGGTCCAACAGGAACACAGTCAATGTTTCCGTTATCATGACAATTTCAATAATATATACATTTTTTTATAAAATTATTAGGGGAGAGATGTAAAATGAGAGTCTAGACTTGTGAGGCCTCACATTTTTGCAAGTAATTTTGCATGATTTGCTTTTTTCAAATAAAATTATGTATGTATATCTATGTGCAAGAAAACTTTTTATATATTTATGAATATTCCAATTAGAAGATACAAGGTCATTTTTATAGTTCTTGGAAATGATGAATGGTTCTTCAATGAAGATAATTGTTTGCTCAGATGGTTTGATGCATTTTTAGGCCACAAAGAATAATTGTCAAAAATTCAATCATTTAAAGATTATATGATTGTCTTTAAAAGACTTAAAGTACCGTATTTACTCGCGTATAAGACGATCTCGCATATAGGACGAGGTGTGACTTTAAAGATCAAAATAAAGAAAATTAGATTTATTAATACAGTTCTAATTTTATTTCGTTTGATCACAAATAAAATATCAAATGCCCATAAATGTACACATTGTCTCGCAAATATTACTGGCATTTTAAACCTTAAGGAAAAATCTTGTAAAATTGGCATAATTTGTTCATGTAAATATTTAAAATTTTCTGGACAATCGAGAACCTTTTTTTTACCAAATACACTCAAATCCACTCTGTCAATTACGCTTACGACTTTCTCTGAATTCTGATTTCCAAACAATCATGTTTTCGTGTGGGAATGGATTAAAACTTATATCGAGCTCCCGTGTGAATTTGGAATTGAATTCAAAAGCTCTGCTTTTCCTATTGCTATTCATCTTTACTCCTGACAATACACAAGAACGATTCAAACGACCCAGATAAAATACTTTTGTTTTTAAATGCCAGTGTGAGCTTCCAGTTAAAAGTGCAAATAAGCGGTTTACAAAAATTATTGCAAAAACGCAAAGAATCCTTCGCTCACGCATATAGGACGACCTAGGTTTTTGAAGCAGTGAAAAATAAATAAAAAAACTCGTCTTATATGCTCGTCTTAAAACTCGTCTTATATGCTGGTATATTATTTGTTAAATATAAAGCAAGATTATTTAACGTAGATATACAAATAAGCTTTTTAAAAATGCAGAATTTATCAACAAATTTTCTCTCATTTATTTAAGGCATCATGCAGGTAACTCTACAATAAAAGAAGGATTTATTGGTTGTTTTAGAGGTTTAGTAATTGATGATTCTGTTGTAAATCTTCATGAGCATTTAATAAAAAGGTAAATATAACTTTGTGATATATTCAATCTTTACATTAATATACATTGAAAATTTCACTTTTAAATAGTAGTAATTATTATATTATTTTTTCCCATTTAATTATAATACAATTTATAAGACAAATATGTGAGGTTCCAGACAAAGTCTGAACCCATTATTAATCGCACTTGTAATTCCCGGTAGTCCTAGACTAAGGGGAATCCGATTTAATTTTACAACGAAAAACGGCCAGACTACAATATTAAGCGTGTGAAGGTAATATTACAAAGTTTTCCCAATGTAATTTGTACAACAAAATGGCTAGACTACAATAATGAGCACGTGAATTTACTATTACAAAATTTTACCGATCTTCCGGTTTTGGCACAAAACTAACTACTTCACCTAGTACAATCCAACTAATATAACAGTCCTGATGTAGTTCGTACAGAAGAGTCGTTTCCAAAATGCCGATGCAAACGGATGAAAAAAATAATAATAAAGTTCTACACACTTCCCTTTCGTAGTTCTGACTTGCTTGTCCACTTCTATCTCTCCCGACGAATCGCACAAACGAAAAGTGCTAAGAACAAAGGGAGCACACTTTAAGTACTCCTCCACAGTGGCTTCCCCTACCATGGAACACAACCATTACGAACAAAAAACAATAATAATACTAATCAAAATGGTGTTGTAACACCACACACTAAAACTATTTTAAAATAGAAGAAAAAAAATTATAATAAATGAACATGACATGAAAGTAAACAATGTGAGTCCCAAGTGCAACTCATACACGTGTTAAGCAATAAATCAGTGTCAAACTTTCACTCTGGTGCTTGTATACAAATAATCAAAGTTAAACTGAGTTGGGAAATGGTGAGGTTGTTTGATGAAAGAAAAATGTCGCATTTGACAGTTAACATTCCAAAATATCAGAATAGAGAACATAACGATCAAACATACGAGTGCAGGTTTCGAAGTTTCGTCGACATTTCCGGTCAGAGTCAAGGGATGGTGTTGGGTTGAACACCCGAGATAAATCTTTGTCGTGACCCAACCCAATCTTATTTCCACCTGGAAGCAAGGGAGAAGACCAGTTGGGAAACGACGACATGGAATCGGAACCAATCGGAGAAGGAAATTTGGGGACGAAATCCCTTAAATACCCCGGATTTCAAGGGCAAAGGGTAAATTTTTGTCATTTTGTACCATCCAAAGTGATCCGTGCACTCCTCTTGTTTTTGTGTGCCATCGCTCCTAACAAAGTTCCGTCATTCCCGCCTGTGCTTTGCCATCATCCTCCGTTTGCTGGACTACCCACGACACTGCCCCGGGGCTCCAACGACTCAACAAGGTTCCAACGGCTACAAATTAGCATCCGTGGACTCTCTGTTGATCTTCGTCAGAAAGAAGGAGCATCTCCCAAAACACCTTGTAAGTTCTTATATAAAATAAACAGATTTCATTTGTAAAGGTACCTGAGTCGGTGTGTGTCCACCACTACCCACATACAATTCTAACCCCTCATACAGCCCGACACGAGATTAACTAACTCCACCTTTCCAGGTCGGCAAACCTCATAAATATTTGATTTTTCTGGCTATATTTATGCTAAAAATTGTCTAAAAATTTAGCAATGTTTAGTATTATGATTCAGCTTTCATTCCACTATATTCTACAATATGAATTAACAAAATAATATAAATTCAACAAATACGTCTAGCATATACCGTAATATTAATGTAATTTTGGGCAGGTAACCTCTTAGAAAATTGGTAAAATGGAAATGGAACCTTTGCATAACCAACCTCACTGTATAAATTATTTGATATAGCCAGGTGATATACTGTATTCAATTGAAGTTCTGAAAGTTTTAAAAAGCTCAATAGCAATAGTAACACACAGCAGCCTTGCCAAAGATTTGTCAAATAATCTATTTCTTTCAATAAGAAAATAAAATAGACTAGTTCCTGCCACTGTATATTTCCTGTTCTGTGCTTTATGAATTTTAGCTGCTGGCCAAAATTCATAAAGCATGCCATACCCCATGTCTCTTGGGTGTCAAAAACATGACTTTTACTAGTATGCAGTTTAGAATTTCATGTCAAATATTAAAACATTAATAAAAGTTTTTTCAATGGGGTTGGTTGTTCAGTATAATGAAAAAATTTTTTAATTATACTGAACAATATTGTTTTTTTGTTTAACTTCATTGTAGATGAAATAATTGAAGCAAACAAATGAATCACTAAGAGAAAACCCCTGAACCTCCTAATTGAATTTAATTCAGAAATTATTGTAATTATTAATATTAATACAAGATAACAGTCTAACTACCTAATATATCTTTACAAGAAAGTACTTTATATTAATTGTTAATAGTTAGCCAAAACATAGTCTGAGTAATCTGGCACCTAATGATTTGATTATTATAGAATATTCAATATTGGTTGTTTATATGTATTTACAATGAGTTGCTAATGGAAGTGATGGTTTTATTTCCATTCTATTGATATTTTTGCAGGGTATATGCCATTGTGGCCATGTGAAATTATGGTAATAGAGGATTGTTAAATGTATTTGAGAAAAGGATCAGCTATATAATTTTTCTTAAATATTATTAACTTTATTTTAAAATAAAATAAAATTTTTATTCAATTTTTTCAAGTTCGCCAGACATTGTTGTTAATTGCCAGCCATCGTGTTCTCCAAATCCTTGCAAAAACGGTGGTAGTTGTATAGAATATTGGGGATCTTACGCATGTGAATGCCATAATCCGATTGCTCATTCTGGAAAAAACTGCGAAGAGAGTAAATAAATTTTTAAACATTATTCATTTATAATTGTATAATAATAATTTTTTAATATCTATTTTAAAAATTGTAGATATTAATGTTAACGGAATAACATTCCTCACTTCAAATTCCTTTTTTCATAACAAAACAAATGAAAATGAAACTTATGTAATGAGTCCGGTTATGGATCAGGATATTCTACTTAATTTTCGAACTTATGAAGAAAAAGCCCTACTTCTTTATGCCAACGATCACCTGAATAATTTTGTTCAACTTCATTTTGACGAAGGAAAATATGTCTATTTTACATTTAATTCTTATCGTTCGGTAGTCCGAGGAGTCGTCGAAACTTCAGGTTTGTAAATTTTTAAAATTCTGAGCTAAGTCAAAAAATAACACTTTAAATGAAGCAAAAACTTAAATTTTTATGTTAAATTATTTTTATATAATCTAGTATATCTTCCATGCTTCACTCCAATAAGTTTTTTTTTTCCCCTAAATATTTAACTGAAATTTAGCTAGTAATCAATAATAAAGATTTAATAGGGATGTTGTTCTTATAAACAAAACTTCTTGTGCAAATTAATTAATTTAACATCCTTAAATTTGAGGGTAACTGTTACAGAATTTATAAAACAAATATGTAAATACACATTCCACTCGAAGAAATGCTGATTTTAAAATAATAATTGAAACTTTATTTGCAAAATATTAACAAGTGAATTTATAAATTCTTTTTAAAACCATTCAGTTAAAGTATTAACATTTCTACAAACAGATTATTATTGGTGCAATGAACGCTACTGACCACATAAACATTTATGTTTCTTTATTTTACCGTTTATCTTAATGTAAAATGGATAAAGTTAGAGAAAAACAGAAAAGATAAATGTGGATGTATGTTACATCGAGGTGTATAAATAAACTTATGAATACAAAGATAGTTCTCTGAAGAATGTGAAGATCATTTGATATAAGTTACCTTGGCTCACGATACACAGTACTCAGTTGTATCTGGAAGTTTAAAAAGTTCAAGAGCCCTTTTTTTGCAAATGCACAGTGATCTTGTCAAACAATTCATTCCATTCACTATGCTACTGTGCATTTTTATAGTCTGGCCGAGATTCATGAAATGAACTTATCTGAATTAGATGAACAGAGCTGGAATTGAGGTAAACATAAATATAAATATCAAACCACATTTCCAGAAATGTGTGGATAGTGTTTTGATATTTATGCCGTACTTATATTTACTCCAGTGGCGTGCCGTCATTGGAAGTGGTGGAAGCACCGCTTCCCTTGTATTTTCTAAAATATAAATTTTCATATTTTAACGTAGTTACTTGTAGTTTGAATTAATTAAAATTAATATTTTATTATAATTTCATTATGTATCTTATTACAAATTTCTATACTACATGTGAAATAAACAATAAGATTGCTATTGTATATTCGAATATCGGTGGCGGAATGGAAGCGCCGTATCGTCGAAACCGGGTCGGCTTCCAAGCAGCCAGATTATGGGCATTGGCGCATGCGCTTTACAGAGCACCAACCTCACATGGTTTAGCCGGTGGAAGCTACACACGTATAATGCTTCCAATGATTCTGTCCCGGACTGGTTCCGAGCTGTTAGCCACCCTCGCTTGATTATGTGAATCATAAGTACATTTATAACTTAACCCAACCGATAGGAATTTACTGGTATGTTTTTGTGATAGTTCTGTATAGTTGACAAAAGTTAAAAAATCCATTAAAATATTTGATATTTCTACTCTGCTCTCCCATCTTATATTACTTACGGATTTCAATGTTAAACCGGTGATATTACGATTTCGTACGTCCCATCTATAAGGGTATGTAGAAAAAAACGTGTACAATTCTTGTACAATGTTAAAAAATTAACTGTTACTTTGGCAGCATCATTTACAACCAAGTTTAATGAATGAGATGCACAAGTACAAAAAAAGCTCCAGAATTTATTTTCTTTAAATTTACGATTTATATATCCATTGTCATAAAAATTTGTCTTTCCACTTTTTTCCCAAGACTACAAATATTTGGGTACAAAGTAACTGGTTTCAATTTATTTCTACTTAAGAAGTAATTAAATAATTAAGAGATTGGGGAATTGGGGACATAAATAAAACCCTCCCGAAAGAGCCAAGATTTTACTTAAACAAAAGCTTAACCCAACCAATCTAGCCGAGTACAGTGGGGACTGATTTCTTCATAATATTAGATAATAAAGACAGAAATTTTTCCAGTTCAACGAGAGTGACTAAAAAGTTGTAAATTTTCGTGGACACTGGTCCTAAAACGAATTAGTTCGAAAACAAATGACGAACAATCTACTTAGTATTAAGTTTAACATATTTAGATTTTTACAGCTATGGTGAGAAACGTTTAAAATTTACAACAACCCCGTCGCGTTCTTTGAGGTACACTAGTGATGTGACGAGAGGCATTTGACATTGACCGGTACGGGCACCCTCGGGATTTGGCACACGTGTACTGCACACCTACCTAGACCGTCTCCGATTCCATCATTAGCCACTCGTATCGAGCTATTTGACTAAGTGGATCGTTTTAAAATTTAAAAAGTAAAGAATATTTTATGTTAATGTTATGTACATTTCTTTAAAAAGCTACATTTAATTAAAATTTTCTTTAAAAATATATTAATACAATCGAACAATATATTGTACCAGGTATGTATATCCACCGCACATTTTATTTCACCGAGTAAGTTTTTATAATTTATTTTTAATTTTAGCCCTTATATCGTGGCTAGCGATTCGGAATGTAATTGTGATATTAAAAATACATTTAGAGAAGTCTACAGTTTTTACTGGTTTATCAAACAAATGAATACGAATGGACCCTAGACCGGGGATGGGCAACCTTTTTCTACGTAAGAGCCGCATTTTAAGACTTTTGAACTAATGCGGGCCCGCATACAAGAGAGAGAAAAAAAAATGTTGGTAAATCAGAATTATTTATTCATATATAATTATAAATTAGCATTGGTATACTTAATTTAGCTTCTGGAACTGATGTAAATGTAATATATTGGAAATATTTGGTTAAATATTCGTCACTGCTAGTTTTAAATTAGTTTCGATGTGTCCGTTAGTCGGTTTCTTGTTTTAATTTTTACTAAATTCATTGCGAGAAAAACTATTCACGTACATAAGTTGTAAAAATAACGTTTGAATTTTTGCTGCATACTTCCTTAAGCTGGGAAATTGATATATTTATTCACATTTTATGCGTCACGGGCCGAAGGTTGCCCATCCCCGCCCTAGACCGTCACCGACGTGCAATTAATCCAGCACTGTTCAACGAGTTGTATAAAGATCTGTCTTTCATTATAAATTTGTGGAAGTTTAAATCATTATGATAGTGATTAACTAATGTTAATATATTTTAAAGGAATTTCAAAGGGGCTTCCCGTACAAATCAAATTGTCGAGACATAAAGACAAGACGATTCTGCAGGTGAATTACAAGAAACTTGTAATTAACAAACCTATCAAATTTGTAGAAAAATATCTCCAGGAACCATGGGTGGAAGGACAAGATTTAGGTATAGAAAGCCTTATTTTAATACATATATAAATTATAAAATGTATTTTATATATGAGTGCAAGCCAGGTTGGCAATCAAACCAAACACTCAATAATTCTTTTATTTTTTTTTTTTTACAATATAAAAAAATTTAGGTTTTTATTTGAATCTTTAAAACAGAATTAATTAAACCACCAAGAGGAAATTATCCAACAATACCTCATGCCGAAATGTTTCTCGGAAACGTCGGGAGAGGAACCGTGTCGTATCTTCCCGGGTTTGTCGGTTGCATGCAGGGACTGAAAATAGGAAATTCTATTTTTGATCTCGAGAAAGCTGCTTTGCAAAAATCTGATTTTTCAGGTTAAAATTATTTTTTGATAACTATATCTATTTTTTTTCTTTCTTCTTCTCCTATCCTTCCCTCAAATTTACTACTCAAGCAGAACAAAAATCTCTCACAACTATATCTTATTGTGTGAAATTTTATTCATTTTAATAAAAATAATGTAATTATTTTTGATTTAGGACAATTGAGGCCAGGTTGTAAAATGTTATGTGACGAAATGCCTTGTCATAATGGTGGTATATGCATTGAAGACTGGAAAAATAATTATACTAATTGTGATTGTACCTTAACATCTTATACAGGAGATGCATGCCAAAAAGGTATGTTTTTTAAGAAATTAATCCAGATTTAGAAGTGGAGGATTTAGGGCCCAGTAGGACAGAAACTTTCAGAGGAAAGCTCTGAATAATCTTGACTTTCAAACTAGAAAATAATTAAATGCTATAAGTCTTTTGTATGTATTTAGATAATTACTCTGTGCAAGAAATAGTTTTTGTTAGATGACAAAAATATTTGACGGTTGATACGACTTTTAATCAAGAAGCGCAGTCGGTATCCAAAGCCCGAGGTTGAGAAACATTGTAGTTAAATGTAACAAAGTCATCATTTAATAAAACACGACGGAGAAAGTTTTGGATCCAAAATCGATATATCAAATATCATCAGTGTAGACAATTAATAAAAAAATACGATCGTCTCGGAGCCAAAAACTCTTGCAACAAGTCACGCTCATCAAAAAGTTGTCCGTTAGCTTTGTAGGCAATACATAGGGCAGAATTTAGTTTATAGAATTCTAACAAAAATGGCTGCAAAGCATCACCATTCTTGATTCAAATCTTACAGCTGTCTCCAGCATGCTCTGTAATATTTTAATCCAGACATTTCATTTTTTAATCTATTCTTTGTACATAATTATTTTCGGGAAAAATCATTAATGGAATTAAAAAATCCTTTTCAGTTTTGTGATAATTATGTGTGGTGTGCATTTTTCCATCTTACTGTAATATTAATGCAATCAACACTAAGGGAATAAACATTACTGTCTATAAAAGAAAAAGAATCTCAACAAAATACTAAGAAAATTCATACTTACACTCAAGTATCTCATTTATTTATTTAGGCATTCCAGATAAGTATCTTATTTATAGAGCAATTGAGAAATCGTGCTATCTCCCACAAACACATAATCAAAAAGCAATCCAAGTTTTGGCACATATATTAGTATGACATTTGAATTTGTGTTTTATAATATATTCAAAGCTCTTTCCACATCTACACACTTCTGCTGATATCTATACAACTACCACCAAAATCATTTTTGTGATATCTTTGGATTTCATTTTAACATTCACTTATTGAACTGCAATTTTCAGATTGCAGACCCGTACATTCTCACTGTTGTCCATCCATGCATCTACTGTTCTTTGTTAATCTTGAGAATCGAGTTAGACGGATGAAAATTGAGACCGGATATGGAAAGCTTAGGAGCCGGAAGCCCCAATTAACTATATACGAACTTCTGGTCTAGACTGGAAGTCACGTGACTTTTTAAATTAAAAGATTATTAAAAAATGCAACTCGGTGTCATAATAATACAAATTTGATTTTTAGATTCCGTGTCCTTTTACCTCCTCTTTCATTTTAGGAACAAATAAGTTTGCAGGGCTAAAATCGGGAGTAAGGAAATTGGGAGAGCTCTTAAGCTTTTTGGTCAAATATTTACCAACTGGGAATTATTGTCAAAAATCAATTTAATCCATACAGACACAATAAAAAATCCAGCAAGATTTAAAACTGCATGTGGCACCATCTGTTACGATATTTTATTAAAAACAAGTTTTTATATTATTAATTCTTATAAAATGGCAAAAAGCTTAATTTTGAGGGTATGGATAGGTTTTATATAAATCCTTAAATGCTAATAATGAGTAAAATCATCATTAAGTCTGACCAATCACCATATTTTTCTCTGTTATATATAACAAAGCTGGAAAAATAAAAATTGCTTTCGGTATCACTTTGACAGATGGTCTGGACACAAGTGGAAGCATGTAGCTTCAGAATGTGTTTATTTTCAGTAAATACTTGTACTGTTAAATAAATGGAAATTATATTAAAAGTTGGTTGAAGTTACTACCGCATTTGTATTCGTTTAATATAACATTGTCTCGGATTAGCACGTCGCTACCGCGGACGTTTTTTTCGAGGACGTCGGGAGGACGATTACAATTCCCATCAAATATAAACACGTAATCGATGCAAATTGGATTTCGTTAAAAAACATTGATTGTTAGTTAAAAACATTGACCCCATAGTTATAATGTCTGTGCAGTTCAAACAAGATTTTCTGTGGTAAGGATCAACAGATATAGAAATGTAGATATAAAGATCACTTTTGTCAATTTCTTAATACTTGAAATTGTCCTAGTGGCTAAAGAAAGTTCTAGCCAATCGTTAACTTCACATTAAGAAAAGATAGTGATCACTGTAGAGCTGTTATCTTTGGACGACTTTGACTACGACGAGACTCTTTACCGGTCTCCTAAAATTGTTGCCGTAATCTCGAAAGTATTCGAGTCTCTCGCTTCGAGAAGCTCGAATATCAAACGCGAGAATTTCTTTTCTTCCGCCTTCCGGTATCTAAGTTAGTCTTCCACGGTTCTCACCTCGTTACTAGAAAATAAAGATTTTGAATAATTTCTTAAGAATTACTGTATTTAAAACATACATTTGTTTCTTTAAAAATCATTTTGTCAATATTTTTTCCATAATTTAAGATATCGGAGGAATTTTTGACGGTAAGTCCACGGCCACCTACACTTTCAATCTCCCTCCGACCGCACCGGATACGCTGAGCATCCGATTGGCATTTTCTATCGACGGTACGGCCGAAGTGAGACAGGCTCTGCTTTTTATTCAGATTGCTCAGAGGTAAAAACTTTAAATCAATAATTTGATATACGTATGATATTATCATCTGTTAAACTTTATTTCTGGTTTAAAGAACAAGGTATATCTTGGCATCATTAACTCCAGAAGGATCTCTTTTGATAGAAGAAGATAGAGAATCTGATGGAAGTAAGTAGTATTTTTAAATTTTTTTTGTTGTTAAATATTAATTATCTGTAGTTGAGTTAACTGTCACCTTTGAAAGAATAACTTGTTTAAAAATTATACAGGATATAATTTAACATATAATTTTTTGTGTTTATATATTCTACACATTCAAAATTACAAGATTCTTTAAGGTTATCTTGGTTGGAATTACTTAATGAAACCTCTCACTGTTACTATAAAGTTGGGTTGACTAATTAACCGTATTAAAATAAAAATATGAAGGGTTGATAACTGAAATATTAGCTGTTGTCGTTCTCGGGAATCTTGGCTGGATCTTTGGAAATTTTCGTCGATCGTTTAAGCTAGATTTACGTCGGCACACAAACCGCTACAAAGTAGATACAAACTGCCAGTTTGTTCCCTTTTGACGGGTGTTCGACCAGTTCGTTAGAACTTGAAAATATCTAGACTTTTGACGAACTGCAGTTCATTCAACCAATCGAGTGCTAATTTAGTTTATCTCGTGTACTAAGATGTGAACAACATTCTGATTTGATTACTATTTGTTTCATTCTTTCCTTGTAGTTTGTATGAATTATAAATCTAACTTAAATTAGATACAACCATGTCGTGTAATCTGGCTACCCCAACAGTCACAAAATCCACAACATTAACAATCAATTATTTATTCCATGAATTCATTTGTTGTATCCTTCCCCAAATGCCATTGTTTTTATACAATGGGAGTTGCAAAATTTATGCCAGAGCAAGTGATTGGGAATTCTGCAAAGAACTCTTCCTTGCCATTCATCAAAAAATGGTTTCTATGTAAGTTGGTCTCTACATAAGAAAGTTAAAATGAAATGCTACTAATAAGTCCCATTATTTTAGTTTGAATTCTGTTTTGCGTACGATTGCCTTAAAAAATCGGGCGATAACTTAAGACGGTCGTTTGGTTATGTTTCTATATACATATTGGGCTTTACAATGTTTGATATATGTATACAGTTCTATAGCTTAGAATAAGAGATTGATTTTAATTGTGATATTCTGTATTAGACTTTTAAAAACTTGATACCAATGTCCAATTAAATAGGAATTTAACAACTTGGGTCAATTTATGACCTTTTATTGTGAATAATCAGGGATCTGTTTACATTTTGAATTGGATTGGATTAAGTTGATGGTTTAAGGCAATGTGCCACGTGGGTGCCTCTCTGGAAGACTTTCTACGGGAAACTGGCCCATATTTAGTTGTTAGGCACGTAAAAACTCCGAAAACTCCTTTCGGCCAGCCCATTATCAATTACCGGTATTTGATCAATATTGGCATAAGCTGGAACTAGACAGTAACATGGCATGTAATCTGGACGAAAACATAAGGGCACAACCACAAATACAGGCAAGTAATGCATAGTATTAGGTAACGATAGTAGGCTAAAACCCATATATACATTAAATGCTAAATATATAGGAGCTCATAAAGCATACAAACGGGGAGAAACAGTATACAGATTACTAAGTAATGGAAAGGATTACATTGATCCAAATAAAGCCCCTGGGGTGTACTCCATCCCTATATACAATGTTAGATTTGATAGACATCTAAAATACGTCGGTTCAACTAATAGATCATTAACATGCAGAATCAACGAGCATAAATATGATATCGACAAAAATAATTTAAAAACCACTCTCGCTCGGTACACGGCCGAAGTCGGCAGATTTCGACAGGGTCCAACTTACGAAATAAGTATACAATGAACGGTGGAAATATTTAAATGTTCATTAACAGCAGAGACTGTAAATCGCTATTTGATAACCCCCTTAGAAACAAAGATGGGCAAAAATCGTAACACGGTGCAAAACACATCATCGTTGCACTTCAAATGATTTTGCTTTATTTACTTGTATTCTTAATTGTACATTTTTTAGTATATTATTTTATTTCTAACTTAATCAAGAACTCCATTTATATTTTTAAAAATATTCTAAAATAATGGAATTATTGTTCCAAATTGAATCTCATTTCAAAAATCCTGATAAAGGCTTATTAATAAAGCCAAAACTGTTAGTTTGATTAAAGAGTAATTTGCTAGAAAAGTACATAAGGAATTTTGTCTCTCTCTAGTTACCAGCATTTGATCACCAATGGGCAAAAATGAATATTTCTCTGAATTTTTAAAAAATTTTAGAATAATTAATTTATTTATTTGCATCTATATATATATATATATATATATATATATAAATTCTTTATTTACTTTCAAGTTGTAAGAAAAATAATTAAAAAGAGTGGAGGTAGTTTTGCCGACAATCACAGACACTGGATTTATTATACACGTGACGGGAATCAAATTAAACTCATAGTAAGCCGTATAAATATATTTCTACGCAAATCTATAAATTATATTCTCGTCACGCCGTTATTCTACTACTTGTCGCAGGTAGACGGAGAAGAACACGTTCCGACTATTCAACAGACTGCGGACAATGCGGAAAAATCTACGGAAACGTCGAGCAAGGCGGTCATCGGCGGAACCCAGACCAGAGATCACAGGTTTGAAGATTACGGAAATTTTCACGGTTGCATATCGAGTACGTCCTTCGATTTCGTTAATATTGTGTCGTCTCTAAAATAAATTAAAATGTTAAACAATTTTGTAGATGTGATAATCGAATTGGGTGGATTCCACATGAAGCCATTGGAAACTGTCTTTGGTTATAATAAACTTGCCATGGAAAAAGTAAAAACGGAAGGACCTCCGACCGAGGGGAAATGCGCCAGCTTCGGGAACGTAGTTACGTCTTCTACCGAAACGCCCGGAATTCCCCACGACGTATTAAATTTTTCCTCGATTATATTTATTATTATATGCATTTATGCGAAGAATTATTACATTAATATATGTTTGTAATTCAAATGAATATCAACAATTAAAAATTTACCACATTTTCTTGCATATTATCTGCCAATTTTTGTAATTGTAAATTCAAAAATCATGCCTAAAGAGTGCAGGGGTACAGTGAGATTATGTAAAGGCTTTATTTTTGTTCTAGTAATTTTCTATGGGTTTTCAATGCAGGAAAATATGGTACTTAAAATACATTTTTATGTTTAATTCTATGAACCAGTCTTAAAATAGTTGATAACATAAGAGATAAAGAGAAGATGAATTTACAAGGGACATCCAGAAAATAAAGAACATTTGGCCATAAAAAAGGAAAAAAACAGTAATGATAGGAAAAAAGTTTTAACAAGACCGGTTATTTTTTTTTACGCAGTCACCATTATGATTTAAGCACTCGTTTTTGGAATCCTTTGTCGTACATTTCCACTGCCGGTTAGTGACGATGGCTTTCGCCTCGATATCCATTCCAAATAGGGACAGAATCGCCGGGGAAGCCAGGTCGGGCCAGTGGGTGGTCAAGTATGTTCCAGCCATATTTCTGAAGAACAACCTAAGTGGCTGCAGCAGAGTGCAGCTGTGTTATCTTCCTTGATTAAAGATTAAACACCATTTTCTCATACTTGCTTCGTTCGTAATGTAATTATTATACACTTCCGTGATTTGTTTGATTTCTATAGGACAAACTTTTTTGCACACAGAAAGTGAATAACACTTTGCATTTGGCAGTTTTGATTTTTGTACACATTTTAACCATTGATAAAACAGTCGATAACAGCAGGCTTATTGTTAAACTCTACGTGTGCTAAGCTAACGTGTCAGAGAACAAAACTGACCTTGAATTGATAAAAGTGATTTACCTGTGCAGTGCTATGCACAAACACTCCTTATTTTCTGGACAGCCCTTGTATTTAATTCTTTCTACCCTTTAATCTAAGTCTTTTTTTTTTTTTTATAATTGGCTAAGCCCACAACAAAGAAATGAGGCATAACATATCAGAATCTAAACTCTCAGAACAATTGAAAGATAGCAATACTTCAGTACTATCAGATTTTTACTCATTAGGAATATATTATGTCAAAATTTATACTATTATTTAATATTTCTTATAAAATATAAGATACTGTCCTATTTAGGACTCAATATGACAGTTATGTACAGTGATAATGGTCACAAACACTTCACTTAAGTATCTGTTTTCTTCTTCTTCTTCTCTCTGGCCCTCATAGTCCTTGCAGGATCTTGGCCTCATCCAAGATTTTCACCCATTTCTCTCTATTCTGAGCCTTCCTTCTCCAGCACCTCACACCCATTCTTCTCAAATCATCTTCTACATCCCCATCCCATCTTTTTCGTGGTCTCCCCTCTGGTCTTTCTCTATACACTTGAGACACGTTTCTCTCCGGGTCCATTCTTTCCAAATGCCCAATCCATCGAAATCTCTCTTCTGATTTCTGTCACAATATCAAGATTTTCATATAGACCTTCAAGTTCTTTATTACTTCTTATTCTCCATTCTCCCCTCTCTTGTACTGGCCCGTATACAGTCGACACCCGGATAACTCGACACCGTAGGTTAATTTAGTCGGCTTTCTGTGGTCCCGGCCGACTTACGTAGGCATTAATGTTATTAACCTTAAAAAACTTGGTTTACTCCACGTCGTTTAACTCGTCACCACTGGATAAATCAACATACTTTTTCTGTTTCACACTTTTTAGAATTCTGATAAGTCAACTCCCCCCTGAAAAATGAGTTCACACCACACAGCTTATTGTACGACGTGAACTCATTTTTTCAGGAGGGGAGTCGACTTATCGGACGTCTAAAAAGTGCGAAACAGAAGAAGTACGTCGATTTATCCACTGGTGACGAGTTAAACGACGTGGAGTAAACCAAGTTTTTTAAGGTTAATAACATTAATGCCTACGTAAGTCGGTCGGGACCACAGAAAGCCGACTAATTAACCTACGGTGTCGACTTATGCAGAGTCGACCGTATTCTTCTCAAAATCTTCCTCTCGAATCGTCTCGACTGCTCTTCCTACTTGCTTGTCGGTGTCCGGGCTTCGAGCCATACACGATTACCGGTCTTATAATAGTTTTATAAATTCTAATCTTACTGCAACTTGATATTTCTTTAGATGTTAGAATTTGTCTTAAAGTATAATAGCTTCTATTTCCTGCTGTCACACTTGCCTTAATTTCTTCATCGATTTCGTTCTTTTCTGTTAGCCGAGTTCCTAAGTACTGAAATTTATTCACCTGTTCCAGTTTATGGCCCTTTATATGTAGAAATTGACCACTTGGCCCCTGACAATCTTTTCTAATTAACTTCATATATTTTGTTTTTTTGTCATTAATTGTTAGGCCTTTATCTATTGCTACTTCCTTTATTATTTTAAATGCTTCTTCGATTACCTCTAGATCTCCCCAATATAACTATATCGTCCGCAAATGCTAAGCACCTTAAATGTTTCTTAAAAATCGTACTTCTTGCATTTACATCCATTTTCTCATTACCACTTCTAATACTAAGTTAAATAAAACTGTAGAAAGTGCAACTCCCTGTTTGAGCCCTTTCTTTATTGCAAATGCCCTTGACAAGTATCCCCGGATCTTAACTCTGCCTTCCGTCTTCTCTAAAGTTAATTTTGTTATATCAATAAGTTTTTGAGGTATTCCCAATTCCTGGAGACTCTCCCAAACTTTCTCTCTTCTAATACTATCATAAGCTTTTTAAAAGTCAATATAAAGTTGGTGTATCTCAATATTATACTCGTAGCATTTCTCCAGAATTAGCCTTATTGTGGAGATTTGATCTATAGTTGATCTGTTATTACAAAAACCACACTGATAATCTCCCACTATATCTCTTTGCTAATATTTTTGAAAAAATTTTATAAACCACATTCAGTAAAGTAATTCCTCTGTAGTTGCCACAAACTAGTTTGTTTCCTTTTTTGTGTATTGGGCATATTATTCCTCTATTCCAACCTTGTGGAAACCGTTCACTTTTCCAGAGTTTCTTAACGAGCTTGCCTATCTCTAGTTCCAATTTCACACCACCTGCTTTTATCATATCTGTTTTCTTAACTGCTCTAATTTACTACTTTTCTCTTCCATTAAAAGACCAAAAATTCTTTGTACAAATATGAATCGAGAAATGCTTCCTTTCGTGTTAAACTCTTCTCAACACATGTTTGGTGTTCTGTCATTGAGAAACATTTGAGTACATAACATTAAAGCACACAGAGATGAGCCAGTAGGTGGACGACACGTAATAAAAAATTTAGCACTCGGGTATTTTTAAAAATTCAAGCTTCCGAAGCTTTGATTTTCTCCAATAGTTACGTGATTGACAGGTATACTAAGCATTTGATGCATTCGATACAACTAATAGATAACGGCCACAAAAAAGTTTTACGTAACAACGAATGCTACTTCTGCAAAGTTCCGAAATAACTCTAAACGCGTTATCGGCGGTCGAGCGGGTAAAACCGCCAAACGCTAGTAGGTAGCCGGCAGTCGGCGAGGCACGAACCCGCAACGGAGACGTGTAAAGAAAACCCGGAAAACTTTAACGCCAAAATAGGGGCCAATTTTCCATAGTGGGCTTTCTCGGGAGGTATCCGTCCTCGGCAGATCGCCTCGTGTCGCCTTATCCCGTCGATCCACCCTTTCTCCTCCGGTATAAGAAACGTACTTTTCTGGCAATTTTGTTCAGAATATAAAATATATGCACATTATGATGCAGAAGTTCCCCAGTAAAATAAGTTACAGAAAAATATTTTTAAAATTTAATTTATGATAAATTGTCATATTGCACTATTGCATTTTACAGAGGGTCCAAGTTTGGAAACCGGATCCACCTGTGAAAATTAAGTACACGACTATTTACATAGAAACGGAAGCCAACAAGCTGCAGAAAATAATGGAGTCCAGTATCAGTACGTACAGTACTTTATTAGCGTTTGAAATTACAATAATCAAATTATGCATGAATTTTATTAAAAAACAAACATGAAAATATATCTGATCAGAAACAGCAATAGTAATGGGAGTATTCTTTCTACTGGTGATGTTTGCACTGTCATTGTACATATGGAAAATCCAAAAGCGTCACAAAAAAAGACAGCTGAGAGCCGAAATGTTATTTTTTCAAGGAAGGCGAAGTACAATGAACCAAAGTAAAAGTAAAAAAACTTCATAATTTATTTAGTCTTTTTAAGTTTAGCTTCAGTAAGAACATTTTTTTTAAACCTAAATTATTTCAGTGACTAATTTCGGAACACCCGGTCGCTACGTAGAGTTTTCTTCGGACGCTCAGCCGCTGGCAGCCTCCGACGCGGAGACCGACTCCAAACCGAAGACTAATCATTCCAAACCTTTTGCCAATGCCCAACAGCAGAATTTGGGGAATGATAACAGGGTGCAAGAAACTGAAACTGAAAACTCTCCCTTGTTGAAAGAAAAAGGTATGTTATGCTGTGTGGTGTTTTCTAATGTTTTCTTATAGATGATTTAAGCTTTCACCTAGGACCTCTGTAAATTGTCTATAGTGTGATGTTCAATAATCTTATGTAAAAAGGGTCCTGGAAAAGTGGCTTAAATATAGATGGATAATTTAAACCCACCACAGTTTCGTTTGAAACAAGCTTTATTACTGGTTTGATTATCCAGCTGTATTTAAGCCCCTTTACCGGAAAACATTGTATGCAGATTCTGTTATTTATAGATTCAATTCTTCTAGTTTTAAGGTTGTAAAATTATATAAAGAGGACATAACTACACGATTATCAAAAAAATCATGTACCGTACTTTAATTTACATATATTTTACGTAAAAGTTGTCGTTTTATAGATGAAGTAGATTTGTCGATACGACCGTCGTCTTCCCAAGAACTGGAATGGGATCCTGCTGCAGATAATGCAGATTTGATTACCACCGTAAGTCATTTTAAAATTTAACACAATCTTTTATATACACTTGACATTTTTGTTTGTATGACAAAGTATCAAAGTCAACTCTGTTAATGCACAGATCACACAGTAATGTTCTATTTTAAGCCACATAACTCAGGTACTTACAGAATTAGTTAACAACAATGACTAGCATAAATTTAGTCCATCAAAAAGAAATAAATGAATACGCAAAACCTTAAGCTGGTAGAGTGGGTAATTTCAAAAGAAATGAGATTGTTCTTAAATCTTTTCAAAAATAATAATAGGCTTGAAGTTTACAAGTCTATATACGAGAAGAAAAAATAATTTTGTGTTCATTCTAGAGTAGAACATATTTTAGAAAGTTATAAAGAACACAAAATTATTTTTCTTTGTATGTGTAGACTCGTGAATGTCGATCCCATTCTTATTTTTGGAAAGACTAAGTCTTGTCTTTACAGTGCGCTCCTCGTTTATGCTTAATGCGTGTCCATCCGACCACTTGTAGTCTTTCCTTCTTTTGCTCTCGATTCGAAAAGAAAATTTTTCTTGCCGCTCGAAGCACGAGTCCGCCCGCATCCTAACCGTCGGAGGCAAGTTCGAGGAAGATAATTTGGGTATCGAAAAGGACGACGGAGACAAAATTACAGTCCGTTTCAAATAATTTGGTACCTAATGTAAACAAAGGCCGTCGAGCAATAGTAGTATCGCTTAGCCAAAACGATCCGATCGACTCTTCGACCCGAATTCGTTGCTTAGAAATAGCGTCTCCAAATATTCTCGTCGAGGAAGATCGTCGACAACTTCCCATAGTCCAAAGTGCATTATTACGTTTGTTACCATTTTTAATTTCGTGATATTTTTCATTTTCCGGAAGCTGAAGGTAAAAGGATTTGGACAGTTTCAAAAATGTTAACCATTTTTTGTATGTTATATAACAGAGGTGGGAGCCGCAGTTCTGTGTTGTCGTGGCGGTTAGTATGGTAAGGCAGGGAAGGATAGGGTGTCTCCCATCTGGGCCGAGAACTTGTTTTAAAAGAATAGATTTGAAATGTCAATTTAATTTATTGCACCAACTTGGAAATAAATTACTAAATATTATATGTATATAATTACACATTTTCACAAAATTGTGGAAATAAAATTGTAATAATAATAACAAAAAGCAGAAATTAACACTTTCGGCAAGAGCCGCATTTGCCCACGTCCGACTATATAACAATATCTTCCGACCACTAGAGCAGCGGTTCTCGATCTTTTCGAAGTCGGGGAACGCTAAACTTTGACATTTTTTTTCCGTGGAACGCTTAATACGTCGACTTTAAAACGGGGTGGCAAACCTTTTTGAAATCGAGCGCACTCGGTCTAGTAGACGACGAAATTGGCGTTTGCCAATTACATTCCCATACAAAAATTATTTTACATTGTATTGATATTTCTTTTGCAACAATTTTTAATTGTATATTTGATTTTTCGCAGAAAGTTTGAAGTGGCTTCGTAGACCACGGCACTAGAGGACCGATAACGGTCGGTATAAATTTACGGTATTTTAAAGCGTGATTTTTGTTGCCGAAAAACAATCGATCCACTTAATACAAACTAAAGATTAAATCATTCTAAACAAAACATTTAGTTTTCCTTTATCCTATATGCTTCGAGGGATGAAAGAATATTTTAAAAATGAGAAGAAACAAATTTGTAAAGATTACAACCACAATAAACTAACAGCTAGGATAGGCCTACGGGGTAGCAGTTATCAGACAGATTGGAAAGCGACGTGTGCTTTACGTTAAGCACCAATTTATTTGAAATGGATGTTACGTACTTTGCATTGTGTGTATCTGGACAGTCGTGCTAAAAATGAATAGTTCTGCTTTGACTTTTGAATTTTCCCCAATTGGTGCCACTATGTAACAATTCAAATGCGTGCAACATTCTTATCGATTTTAGTTTGTTTCAAATTATTGTCGGTAAGCATAAAAGTCGATATCTATCGTATTCCAGTTTACAAGTGTCTGCTGCCATACCATACTTTGTTTACATTGGCAGCCGAGCACTCAAAAAGACTAGTGGTGTCCCTAGAAATGGAGAATTTTAATTTATTCTTCAAAGCTCTTGCTTTATTTGGAAGGAGGAATCCAAAAAGAGTTCTTGCTGAATTCAAGATTAATAATGTATATGCTTGCAAAATCTTGCAGGACACTGATATTTTCTATTGTTTTACTTTATAGTAAAATGCCAAAAAACCTACTTTTACATTAGACCACCTAATAAAATCTAAAACAGTATATTTGCAGGGAGAAAATTTGGTTGCACATAAACAAATCTCTCATAAAATGCAGTAGCAAAATTACTTTGAATAAAGAGAAGCCACACTTACGTCGGGTTTATACCGTACGTATCAAGTGTGGGATAGTAAACGAACACTTGCTATAAATTAGAATGCGCAATGTAACAATTTTATTTTCTCGTTGCTTGGCACTTTTAGAATGGAAAAGGAGATCACTTTATCTTTTATGGAAGGCAGTAGAACTTGAATTAGTGTAACTGTATCAACTTCAAATTATCCAAACAATTTACTTTTAGGTGCGCTATATGGCAGGATCTCAAAATATGCAACAGTGTGGTATTTTGAAATGCTACACACATTGATGCTTTATTTTTTATATCTAGGCCATGAACGAAATGACTCCGGACGAGATAGGAGACGATTCGGAGGAGGTGGAAAATCCCGGTCCTCTCCGTTCGCAAATACTTAGAAACGTGCCCTTGGCGTCGGCCAGCGAGGTGACGATAAACCGACTCAGTCAGACGTTTGCCTGATCGGATTCGAGCGGGTGCTCGACAAACAGTATTAGGTCGTAAGAAAGTCTTGTCGCAGACATGGAAGTTCGTGCCAAATATTTTGTCGTGCGTTGTGCAAATAATTACCAAATCGTTAATTCTAGTCTTAGAATACCGAACCGACATCGCAAGAATAAATTTTGAAGATCTCAGCCATTCTTAGATGTTAGAAGAAAGTCGCAGAGTGCCGAGCGATAGCCCTTTGGTAAACGACGTCGCCTTTTTACGGATAAATAAAGTTTGGAAATTCGATTTTTTGTTTTGAATGCTCGAAATAACAAGTTCTCGGTTATTATTAAATAATTTTTGCTGTTTATTATTACAATAAAACTTGGTGACATTCTAATAGAAAAAAAAGAAACACGAAATTCACGGTTTAAAAAGCACCATATATATATTATGGAGATGTGAATAGATTGGATCAAGTAGTTGAAATCATACACTGGCAAAATAAATACAAATTATTTTGAAATGATATGTTTTCGTTTAAAAAAAAATATTTTGGAAAACATTTCCGGGAAGGAAGTTTGCACCTTCTGCTTGCGAAAATAAATTACGCAAGGGTGGAGGTGTGAAGGGAGGATGGTTTTCGCGTCCGTCCCGGTAAATGCCAACAAAAGCGGTAGATTACGTATTAAAACTTCTGTACATAAAACAAAACGGTTAGCCACGTACAAATGCATCGAGACGGATGACAATGTTTTATATAAAAAGAGGGAATTTGCAAAGTTTCTTTTTACTCTATCTCCGCTCTCTGTATGTTATACTATTTTTAAATTATGTAGATGACGATGATGATAAACTTTGTTTCTCTTTTTTCCCAGAAAAAAAATAACAACAATAATTTATTTTTCTGTGTGTTCTTCATTGTGATGATTTCTGGGGTGTCTTTTCAATCTGGAAATAAAAATGATTACCTTGGTATGACAATTATTACACTACATATATGGAATTTGGAGTGCAGTAATTACCTATGCATTGTAAAACAAACTATAATGATCGGCTGTTAAATGCTTTTCTTGTCGCCGTCTCCGACTTCGTCTCTGTTATCTAAATTGCTAAATACACATGTAAAAATATAATTAGTTTGCTGGAAAAATGTGAGAGGATCTTCTAATAATTTCCAGATGAATACAATTGTATTTATCTGGCATTCACACAGGTCTGTTTACCAAAAGGATGTATACTTTATAACCAAAACTTCCAATCAAAGCATTTATTAAATTCCCTCGTACTCCGTCGACGCCTGCCGTAAAGTACGGGGTCTGGCCTTTTTACGTGGCTTTCAAAATGGGAGTTTGAAAGGTAGCTTAGATGCTATTACTGGTATTGCATTCAGACTACTGACCCCCCACTTAAAAGTGGAGGCCAGTAGTCTGAATTCACTTAAATCTAAGATCCATTGTGCACCCCACAAGAGATTATATCAGAAGTCTGATCTCTTTTAAAAAAATGACAGCAGAGAGACTCAACAAAGTGGAATCCAGATGACCAAGTCTATCTAAACAGAGATGTGTACATTTACAAATGAGATGCAAAGGAGTCTCCTTGGCAGATTTGCAATAATGGCAAGAAGAGAGTTCAGTCGGCAACCAAAGCCAGTCACAACACTGAACAAAATGCGATTCTTATCGAGAGACAAGAAATCCTTAGTTTGCCCAGAGAAGACTAGGCAAAAGTCTTGCTCTACTTTAAATCAGGAGTTTCTCTAATACTTTTTAGAGCTAAGCAGTGGAGATAAATGAATAAATATTTATTGTGACATTGTCACAATGCCGGGCTGTAATTTTTAATTGTATTTTTAATTTTTTTAATTTAAAATATATCCTCTTCACCTCAAATTAGTAGTGGCTTGCCCCGTATATCATACTTTTCCTTTAACAATAGGGTCATGCCAGTTGTCTATCTAACATCGTTTGAATTGAAATAATGTGTTCTGGTGCAAACCAGAACTCACATTAGCATTCTTATATAGTTAACCGGGGCCCCCTGCACCCTAAGCTTTCCATATCTGATCTCAACTTTCATCTATTTAACACCGTTCTCGAGATTAAGGAAGGAAGGATGTACGACAGTGGGAATTTATAGTGGTAGGTCAACAATTTTTTTTAAATTACAGTCCAACTACCGAGGCTGGGTTTAGATCCTCGAAAGGAATATTAAAGGCCATTAAATTGGCTCTTATATTGCCAGCAATATCCTCATATCCTGGCACCCAAAAGAAAAAGACTTTATTATTGGAAGTCATTCAATGAGCTACAAATAGCACTCCCAGACAAGAGTCAAATGCCTTTAAGGTAGTACTGTCAGAAATAACATAAATAATCTAAGCACGCCTTCATTGTATGATCAAAAAGAGCAATTCTGTTTCTTTGACCCAGCGTGGTCTTATCGCTTTGCTGGGGTGCCGGTGGAAGGCAGAATTATGTCTTCGAGAGGCACCGGCCACCTTGTTTCGGACACCCCGGTGTGGAATGGGAAAGCATCGCGTATTCGTCGTCAAAACTTTTTTCAAAAACGGCAACTCTATTATTGCAATGCCGCGATCGTTTCGCGTATATTTCGGGTCACGTCGAAACAAAAGGATTCTCGGCGGGAAAAACAATTATTAAGGATTAGTTTCTTTTTAAAAAGCCGCCGGTAGATTTCGCGTCGTTCGAACGTTACAAATTCTCTGCATCGTTTAGCCACTAAGCACGGTCTCGGTACCGGAATATCCGAACGGAATGCAAGGAGAATCTCGGAGATCTTAATTTCCATCCCACAAACTCGAAGATACCGTCTATCGTGCAAGTATGACAATACTATGGAAAATGACTAATTAAGCAATGTGAAACTTCACAAGTGTGTAAGATGTGGTAGCAGGATTTGAACAATATAAATTTTAAAACAAAGTGATCGAAAGTTTAAATAGTATCTACGAAGCCTTTGTTCGTTAACCTTTCACAGGAAATTATTCTGCCAGACCCATAAAACAATGTATGAGGCATATTCCAAAATGCATCATATCCACTTTTGTTTAATTTTTGGTATTTAATGAAGTTTATTAAACTTTAAACTCAATAGTTTGTTTCTAAATCAACAAGTAGAACGGATGTAAGTTATTAGGCAACGGAATTATAATTTCAACAGAGATGGGAAGATATTCCCATCTCTGTTGAAGTTTATAAGACAGATTTTGGAAAGCATTCAGCAAAATCCCTTTTGTCACTTCTAGTGCAAAAGGAGTTTTTGTTTACCTTTCTGAAGCAAATTTTATATTGAAAATTTAAACTAAGTACCAGAACATTGTTTGACTTCAAACACAAAGTTATGTTATCAGTTTTAATGTATTTTCCATTGGTTAAGAAGATAAGATGAGTTTTGGAATGACGTGCGTCATATTATGCCATACACACCTACTTTTACTAATAAATCTGTAATTATTTTACACATTTAAATCGTTTACTATCACAATAAAAGACGACGAGTTTTAAGTTACGTAAAAAAAACTTATTTTGCAATCTATTTTAGAGTTTCGTCAATAAAGACCTCGGAAATAAAAACCTTACGGAAAATTATTAAACAATCTTCTTGTAATTTGACATATTAACTTAAAATGCCAAATTACAAAAAGTTCTTTTAATACTAACTGCAATCAAATTTAAGATAATGATAGACTTGGTGTACATGGTATTGCCTATTAGACTAATATCAAATTTTGAGAAATTTAACACCGTCGAGTTTTCTTGTGCCAGTTGCTATAGTGAAAGAGAGCGATTTAAAAAATAAATTTTCCTCCACCGACGCACGTGTTCTCCTATTTGGAAACTTTAAAACATAAAAAAACTTCTTCAATCTTAACAATTAATATTTTAATAATTGAGTTCTTTTATTTTAAATCTCTTTATCAACTTATGAATTGCAAGCACTTTTTGCTTTACTCCTCTCTGGCAAAATTCTATCGACGTTTGCACAAAAAAGATGTCGAACGACTTTTATAAATTTATTGTTATTTATTTAATAAATCATTATAATAGCAAAAGTGTATTTTGCATCAAGACTCGGGAAATTCAATTCTGCTTCTGGAACTGGAACTGATGAAATTGTTCAGATATTCTAGGCAGTACCAAAATGGAATCAATGAATAGAGAACAGCATTCCTATCTATATGGTAAGGAATGGAATAGCAGAAACGAAACATGAAATCACGTTACTCTCAACACACAAATAAACACTCTTAAAAAACTTTTAACCGCAGCTGTTTTTTACTATTCTTCTGTTTTCGGTTATTTTTAATAACCTTTTTCGAGAACGACTACGATCGAATGTGGCCGGAATTTGAACCGTCGACAAAAATCGTCGCGGAACGCTTTTTGAAATATTTCGACGGGAGATTGACGACGACAATAAAAATAAAAATAAATGCACAACTAAGATGATAAAAAAATAACGTAACGAATTCACCCGAATAATAAAACAGATTAAACCTAATACAGTTGTATATTACATACAATTTAAGAGTGTATATTTATACACTTATAAATAAACACTCTTAAAATGTATTGTATGTGGTTACATAACGCAGTCCAAGAATTCTCAAAATGGCTGTGTTTGTCCACTGGATTACAACAGGGATGGAAGCAAATTTTGCACAAAACTTTACAAATTGCAATTAGTTTGCAGATCCACCAAATGTGCAAGTTGAAAAATCATCCAAAGAATTGCAATCTTGGGACATTTATACTAACAAACTTCATAGCACTTCTGGGATGAAAGGTGTGATAGAGGCACGTTTCCAAAGGAAATTGTTTTAAAGCAAATAGGATTAACATGTTTTCTACAATAAAATTCTCTTTACTATTATCTTGTTGACAGATTTTCTATAACTGCAGCTTTATTTGCTGTATCCGTGTCTCGTTCAATTCGGTTAAACAAAAATTAACAGATTGAACACTTCTACATTTTTTTGTATCTGTACTCTAATTAGAGAATGCTATGCAAAATGATTCTTTTACTCTTTGGAATTTATGAATACTGATTTGTCAATAAGGATGAGGAAACAGTAGGATACTCCCAGAATTCATCACATATTCTATATATTCTATATTAATAATCATATATTCCAGTCAGTTGATCTTGAGAACAGATAAATTAATTCAGATATTTCAGACAATTAATATCATAGAAATATGATCTGCACTTCAAAATCCAGATCATATTTTCCAAGTTGATAGGCAAGCCACGTGTCATTTGACTATCGTATATGTCATAATACGAGGCGCGTCTGGAAAGTAAGTACTGTTTCGTTCTACTGCCACCGCAGCGGTAGTATTGCAGTTCGGTGCCCGTGCACACGTGTCTCTGGTTGATTGTCAGTCCGGTGATGCCATTACGGCCGGATTGTGTCGTTTTTCCACGTGTTAGCGAGCATTCAAAACGTTTAAGACAATTGCCGATCCCGCCGACTGTGAAGTGCGTTCTGTAATACGGTTTTTGAACGCAAAGAATGTTAAGCCAGTTGAAATTCGTCATCAACTTGTAGAGATTTATGGTGAAAATGTAATGAGTGATGGAATGGTGAATGGAATGAAAGTGGGTTCGACAATTCAATGACGGATGCACCAATGTTCACGACGAAGCAAAGCGTGGCCGGCCTTCTGTTGTCAGTGATGGTTTGGTTGCAAAAGTGAATGAGAAAATTTGTGAAAACAGACGGTTCACAATAAGATTGCTTTGTGATGAGTTTCCACAAATTTGAAAAACTGTTTTGCATGAGATTGTTACAAATTGCTTAAATTATCACAAATTGTGTTCCCGTTGAATTCCCAAAATTCTTACGGATGTCCACAAAACAAAGCGACTTGGAAGTGCTTTGACATTTCTTACCCGATATGGCAGAGGGTAATGATTTCCTAAACAAAATTGTTACCGGTGATGAAACTTGGGTTTGTTATGCCACTCCAGAATCAAAACAACGGTCGATGGAGTGGAGGCACTCACGGTCCCCCACAAAACACAAATTCAAAACAACGTTGTCGGCACGAAAAATCACGTGCACTGTGTTCTGGGACAGACATGGCATTCTGCTTGTTGAGTTCCTTCCCAGAGGTGAAACCATCAATGCGGAACGATACTGTGAAACACTGCGAAAACTTCGCCGTGCAATTCAAAACAAAAGGCATGGAAGTCTCGGTAAAGGCATTGTGTTGTTTCGTGACAACGCACGTCCCCATACTGCTGGTGTCACTCAAAACCTTATTCAACAATTCGGTTGGGAGCAGTTCGATCACCCGCCGTACAGCCCCGACCTCGCACCTGCAGACTACCATTTGTTCTCGAACTTGAAGTATGATTTTGGAGGGAGGCAGGGAGGTGCTTTGCCAGCGATGACGACGCAACAACCAATGTTCAGCAGTGGCTGTCTTCACTGGCGGCATCCTTCTTTGAAGAGGGTATAGACGAGTTGGTTTCCCGACATGACAAATATCTGAACGATGGTGGTAACTATGGAGAAAAATAGTTTCCGACATGCTCTTTCACGTAAAAATAAATTGTTTTGAAAAAAGATTTTTTATGTGATTTTTTCCAAAACGGTACTTACTTTCCAGACATGCTTCATATTTGCTGTCAAAATACAACATCTCTGTTGTAGTTTAATCAATCTTCTATTTGCAATTATAGCTTTAGAAATCTTTGAATTATATGTGGCACTCACTAACACGTGTGAATTCATATCAATTCTCCCAAATACAAAATACACTAAAAAACTCAAGTATTGACAGTGAGCATTAATGTTAACTCTGGACAAAATGAACAAAGTATTTCTAAGCAAACACTGGAGAGCAATAAAACAAATATGCATCTTAAACTACTCTTTTCTTTTGCAATGTTACAATCATTTTATATAAAATTTGATATTGTCGTTTCATATTAATAGAATAACAATGTTTATCCAATGAGAAGTGCATATAAGATCATTTTCAGTCAAAATAATATGCTATGCAAAGTAAAATGAAAAATTTTCCACTTACCTTTTATTTTCAGTTTTATCAGTTACGTCGGTCTTTCGATCTTCTTTTTCTGAATGAAAACAAAGCCAGAAAAACAGTGAGTAAAAATACTTGTGTCAAAAAAAAAAAAAAATGAATAAAATACCCTTTGATTCATCATCTTTTCTTCCACCCTGTTTGTCCTTGTCACCCTCGTCACCCTTCTGGCGTTTCTTCGGTCTATGGGATCGGATGTCTCTCCTTCCGTCACCTTCGTCTTCGCTGTCGGAAAACTCTTCTTCGCAGGCAATTCGTTTTTCCGACGCTCTGATGCTGATTCGTTCGTCGGGATCCTGCTTGTCTTCGTCTTCACTCTCTTGGTCGATTGCATCCTCGGGTATAGCTAAAAATTATCACAATATTTTATAATCTCTCTCTCTCATATAAAGTTTCATAATTCAATCAAATTTGTAATCTTATATTAAAACATTAAACTGGAATCAAGAAACAATGACTTAACTCTTTTGTGCCAAAAGATTTCTCTTCAATGAATGATTAGTTTCATTTCCAGTACGAAGTAGATTTTTAGCTCTAAGATAGCAATCATATCTAGTTAAATTATTTTTAATGAAACTCACTTAAGTACAGACAAACCTAGACTTTACGGCAGATTAGGTTCCCGAGTGCATTCGTAAATTGAAAATGTCCAAGTTGAAGCAATGTATTTTTTATGTATTAATTTATGTAATGTACTGTAGTCATTATAATCATATATAAGTGCACTGGGTTGGGAAATTTGTATGCAACCAATGTAAATAAAACATTGGTATGTAAAATAGACTATACCTTATTTGATAAATGAATAATGGCACTAGTTCCTGTCTACTGTTTATAAAATATGTATGTACTATACATATAGTATGGTTGGCTTTTTCCAAAAGTACATATCCAGAGTTGCTTGTATGTAGCATAAACACTTGAAATGGACAAATTAACTTTTGAACTTTGTTCAAAATTAAGGTCATGTTTTTTAGGAAGATTCTAAACAAATGTTTGTAGTCAGCCCTGTCTGACTTTGGGGAGGGATGCTTTTTCTGACACGCCCGTGTTCATCTAATTTTAATAGGTTTCATTGCCAAAGGACCAAGAATGCCTACCAAGTAGCTCAGCTACATCCTTATAGTTCATTTTTAATTCCAGTTACCTTGCTTACTACGCTGTACTTTGGGAACAGGATCTTTGAATTCTTCAAAGTTATCAAATAACTGCAAACACAATTTCTTCCAGACTCTTTGGAGAGTGGTTATTTTAATATCCTGTCATACATCTCTTATAATTTTAACACCATCCAAAATTTTTTATTCATTTCTTGCTCAAATTCTTCTTCACTATCAGTGGTTGCAATTAATTTTGTTAATGTTCTTCATAAACGGTGAACTTTATAAAGTGCAGCTATTTTGTTCCGATCTACTGGCTACGGCAGAGCCGTGGTATTTGACGGTAGGAAAATTACTAGATGAGATTAATCCTAATATGGAAAAGTTCTTGAATGACCAGGAGCATTGTTGGCAATAAACAAAATTTTAAATTTGCTATCTGCAAAATGTTTTAATGGCAGGAATAAAGTGGCATGTAAACTACTCTTTGAAGTAGGCTGCATTGACCTATGACTTGGCATTTGACTTCCAAATTACAGGAAGGCTCCTTTTACTTTAATTTTTAAGTGTCCTTGGTTTTCTGCAAAACAAATTAAGGTCACAATGCATTTGTTTCTAACACAGGATAAGCATCTTTTGACACCTCAAAGCCACATAGTTCAGTTCTAGAGAAGAAAATCCCCTTTCTAGAAGGCGTTTTCTTCCACTGTGGGACCATCTCATCCACGTTAAAGCTTTGATGTTTGCAATAATAACCCTCATGTATAATTTTTATCAGTTCAAATGGAAATGTTTCCAGCTACTATATCTGCATCTGCAACCTCTCCTTGCACTTTAATGTTGTTCTCTTACAGTTATCAAAACACCCTTTGCTCACTCCAAATGCAGCATTTTTAGTTGTCTCACCCTTTTTAATTTTGAGATCATTGAACAGCTTTATTGCTTATGCAGAATTTATGCTTTACTTTGGATTGTAACCTGGCTCAAAGCCACATTTCTTCTCATTTCATTGTCAATCCACACCATCAACAAATTTTCCATATCTGAAACTAAACTGTCTCTCCTAATTGGTGTAGTGGTGAATGGAATAGTACAATTAACTTCAATATAAAAACAGTGAACACCAAGAATTTTATTTGAGCAAGGGCAGTCTAGTTTATGACCTACAGTATCTCTGACTGTTACATCTCTACAACTATTGATTCCCCTTTTGGTGTAGCCATACATGCAAAGTAAAAACTACAAAAATGTTATCAAAGACTGCTAGACAAAAGCACATAAAATTAAGTATGTATATGTTAGGATGAAATAGCTATTAGTAAAGTTATATATTAGGGCGACCAGAAAGTAATGTTGTTTTTTTACATTAAAATCAAACAAATAAATTTTTAACTTGTTTTTATTTTTAATCAATGATGTAATCACCCTCATTATCAACAACCTTTTGCCATCTAGTGCGTAAATTTTCAATGCCGGATCGAAAAAATCGATTGGTTTTTGAACAAAATATCTGGAGATTGCATTTCGGATATCATCCAATTTTCAAATTTTTTGTCACATAGAAAGTGTTGTAGCGATTGGAATAAATGGAAATCCAATGGTGCAATGTCGAGTGAGTACGGTGGACGAGGCAATACCTCCCACCCCAATTCATTAATTTTTTCCAGGGTTCGTCTTGCACAGTGCAGTCTTGCATTATTGTGTTGCAGAATAACGCCTTTTCTGTTGACAATCGCTGGGCACTTTTCAATTAAAGATTGATTTACTTGATCCAATTGTTCACAGTAAAGGTCTGCATTCACAGTTTTTCCAGGTTTTAGCACTTCAAAATGAACGATTCCTCAAATACTCTACCAAACACACAAAAGGGCCTTTTTAGGGTGTAAACCTGGCTTAGCAGTACTTTGTGGCGATTCGTTTGGAGAGAGCCACTGCCTTTTGCATTTTGGATTATCATAGAGGATCCATTTTTCATCTCCGGTGATCGAGAGATCAAAAAACGCTTCTGCATTGTGCCGTCGAAGCAATAAGTTGCATGTGGTGGATCGGTTAGCTATGTTTTCTTCGGACAGATTATGTGGGACCCAAACACCTGCTCTGCATACTTTACCAATCTGCTGCAAATGTTCTTGGATGATCGAACAAGGTTGGTTAAGAGTGTTTGACAGTTCCTTGATTGTCTGATATGGATTTGCTTCCACTTCCGCCCTTAGCACATCATTGTCTAAAGTTGTTGATCTTCCTGATCGATACAAGTCGGAAAGATCAAAATTACCAGATCTGAACTTTGTAAATGCCGAAGGTGGTTTTCTAACATCTAATGCACTTGGATAAACATCGCAAATGTTTTTGATAGCAACTGTTGTGTTACTACCCTTGTGAAACTCAAAAAGCATACAATACCAGATATATACCTCTTCTGGTATTTGGCTAGCCATTTCACCCAGAATTGCAAAATAAAATTTAACACTTAATTATTTACAAGTAAACAAGTCACTTTAACCTTAAAATGTCTTTTGCACGGCTTTGAAGTACACAATGAGCTGATAAATGTTAAACAAGTATTGACATGTGCAGAAACGACATTACTTTCCAGTTTACCTAATAGTTTATACTATAGTGATAATGCCTTGCACAGGCAGTAGTATATGGAAAATATACGTAACTCGAAATCAAATACTGTAACTTCAGAGTATGCCTGTATTAGTAAAAGTATAAATTAAAATATAGCAGCACTTATAATTTTATTATAAATTATTTATATTTGGCTAACTTAATTCATTGGCCAAAAGTTCGAAAATATCAACTGCTACACAAATGCAAAAACTGACATAAAAGAAAGAACTAAAATGCTTTGTGTAAATGTAATAAAATGGCATTGAGTTAGCAGAAGCAGAAATGTGTAAAATGTTCAAGACAGAGATGAAAGTTTGTTTGTTTTGTTAACCTCTTAACAGTGAGGGACGATTATAATCGTCCAAGGCGATCGTGTGGCAGTAGTGAGGGACGACTATACTCGCTAAATTCTTTTGGGGGTATCGCCAAAAACTACCGCAAAAAAGAAATTCACATAAAAAATGAATTATGTAACAATAAAAAAAGACTTTTCTTTACTAGACAGAACTGTTTACAAAATCTTTTCCCAAAACGGTAATGAGAAAAAAACGCTTGAAAATATACTTTAAAAATTTCCCACATTTCTTCTCCACAACTAAGTGTTCCCCACACCTGACTGTTCCACTGTTGAAAGGTTAAGTTATGGCAATGCAAAACTTGGGCGATCTGCCTAGGGGGAATGCCTTCCCGAAGGTCTTTTTAAGGGAAACTGGCCTCTATTTAGGGGTTACAGACGTGGAGAAAACCTGGAAAACCCCACGTGGCCAGCCCGTCCGAGAAAGGCACGAACCCACGACCGAACTCCCAGTATTCGGGGTACGAAGACCGCTTGGCCGCCGGTGGGCCCGACAGAGATGAAAGAATTATCCTTCTATTAAGTTTTAAATAAGATAAATACAAATTACACAAGTATATAAACATTTCAAAACTTTAAAATTCATAATCTTAAAAATAAAATTTTGATTTATACAGCGAATTGTTGCTAATCTGAACCAATTCTGTTTATTTTTCCACTAAACATTCTGGCCAAAAGCAAAAAGAAATTGCAGATTAATTTTTAAAATGTGTCGAATTTGTCACTTTTTGACTCGCTCTCTTTGCGTACGACCTTATAATCCGAATGACTTATACAATAATTAGTTAGGATTGGCACGAGTGCACTTTATATATAAAAAAACATTTAGAAAGATTAGAGCAGATTTTCTATATCATAAACATCTAATAAACTTACAACCAGTGTGAAGTCAATAATAATCTTTAAATCAGTTTTATGTGACTGTTATAGTCATTAAATATAACATTTCATCTTTATATTTTTGAGATAGTATTAAAATTTGCTTAATCTATATTCACAATGAATACTGTAATCAACAATGCATCAGAAGTTCTCATAAATTATAGTCTAAAACAAAAATTTAAAGTATTGTCAAAAATAATGAAACAGAAGGAAAATATTCGGCTTGGCAAAACACTTACGTTGCATTTGTACTCCCGGAGCATGAGGTAGCATGCGGAGATTTTCAAATAACCGAGTTCTTCAAAATTAGAAAAAAGATTTCAAAATTACAATAAATAATATAATTGAATAATGTTATCCAAAAAATAAAGGTACTTACCTAATTTTTTCTAAATATTCTGGTGTGTTTTGATTTGCCATATTTGAAGGACTAATGTGCAACTTGAAATCGGGTCCAAAATATTCAAAATAATCATTATATGGTAATTCTAAAATCATACAGAAAATAATTTAGAATTGATTTAACAATTTAATTAAGTCACGTTAAACAAATACCGTTGGCAATATCCACTCCCAAGGCTACAGATGTTTCGTGAGTCCAGCATCGAGCAACATTTCTAATGGTGTATCCTCCTCCCCCCAACAGTAGAAGTGGCATTTGGTACTTTTTCACAAATTCCACACACTTTCCGTGTCCTTTTAATGTGAGATTAAAGCAACCGAGTCGATCTCCGGACAGCGAGTCGGCACCGCATTGAAGAACCACGGCACTCGGCTGATACATCTCCATTACTTTGCATATTAGCTAAAAATATTAATTTAATAATTTTAAAATGCAATTAAATTCAATTAAAAAGGATTGAAATTTTATAAATATGCATTTATATTGAAAATGCTTTAATCAGATTACAAAGTTCCATTTACATAAATATAAATAATAATATAATCTTATCATAATAAATAAAAATTTTCCATAAAAAATAAAATTTAGATTAATTTAAAAATAAAGACATCCATCATATGCCACAGAAGAACTATAAGCAACAAGCATTGCTGTCAAGCAAATAATAAAATATCTATTGTCTCAATCAGGGGTGTCAAACTCAAACTACTTAAGTGCCAATTTTTTGTCTGGAGTATGACAGCAGGCCAGATGTTTTTAGCTTTTGTAGCCAAAAATTTTCTAAAGAACAACCCAAAAGTAGTCGACTCAAAAAACTCTTTTTTAGTAAACTGAAATTTGATAATAAATTTTAAAAAAAATCATCATTTATACTTTTCCAGCAATAACTTTAATCACAGAACAAACATTTTTGGCCAATTTACAGGTCTGAAGCAGGTCTGTAAATTGATCCGAAAATAAGGATTGCAAAATTCAAAGTACAAGGATAAACTGTAATTTACTAATATTTCAAAAACAGTCATTTTATATGCAAAATAGTGTGAATTGTTTAATAAATGATCTTACAAAGACAGAATTTAATTTGAAATTCAAAAGATGAAATAGAGAAAACATAATGTAAACATAGAGTTATTTATTTTATTTGATTTATTTTTAAGTAATACGAATTAATAAAAATAAAAACAAAAACAATAATAATTGAGTTCAACAATTTTGTTTATTAAGTATTATTTGTTTAAGTACAAAATATCACATTTTCTTTGGTATCAAGATAATAAAATATAAACAGATAGCATTATTGAATTCGTGTTGCGGGCTGCAAGTAATTGTCTCGCGGGCCGGTCGTAGCCCGAGGGCCGTACCTTTGACGTGCCCGATCTAAATTGTTCCAATTCCAAGTTAAATAATTAAAACAGATAACCAAAAGTTCCCTCATTGTGAAGAACTAAAGAAAGAACTGATTTGATTTTGTGCTTTCATTAACTTTTTTAAGATTCCAGGCCAAACTTGTGCTTCCTTATGACTTTAGACATTTAAGCACCATCTTCAACATAAATTTATATAAATGATCAATAGCACCATAAAATACAGATCTGTAACCCTCTGTAAATTTAGAGAATTACAATAGTTTTAAAGACTAACATTCGTTAAGAGATAAAAGGATGCAAAATTAAAAACCTTTATTACTGTTAAAAATATTCAAATATCCAAACCTTTACGTAACCTCTAGACATTTTCCCCAGGACTTTAACCAATGTGTTTCTATCAATTTCTCTCTCTCTCAATTTGCAGATATTTAAAATTAATCTAACCAAAAACCAAATTTATTATATGCACTCTCACAATATATTGTAGAATTGTGCTACCTTTGTTCTCTTATAAGCATAAGAGAACCACGAGGTTTATGTGCACAAAGCTCATGGTTCTATACACTCGACTGCATATTGTATATTATCATCAGAAGTATAACAGACAGATGTCCTACTTCTGACAATTCTTAAAATAAGCTGCTCATGCTGCACAATAATGAATCCTCACATTTGGAAATGTTTTTTTTTTTTTTAAATTCTTTATACTGATGAGCTACGAACAAATAATCATTCATGTAAGGAGTCGATTCCAACCATTATATTTTGTTTGAAAATTATTTTTAGTTCATTTTCTTATTTATTTTGAGACATTTTATTTCATTAAGGATAGACTACAGCAGCTTATCTGGACAAAATTCTAAATGCTAAACTCACTTTACTATGACAACTGCTGGCTGCAACCTATTATATCATCAAACCCAGAAAGGACATCTTGGGGAGAGACTTCCACGGGAAGTTGAAAGAATGATCTCCTGCCCCAAATTGTCACCAAAAAGAACAACAAAAATCTATAAAAGATTAATGGCAATGACATGACTTAAAGATTGTTAGAATTAAATGAATGTTGGCCACTTAAGTATGTAAATAGGATCAAGTAGATGTAATCGTGTAATGTCCCCACAACCACACTATAAGAAGATGGAGATGGAGTTACGGATTGAGCAAGGTAAAAGCAAGACTCAAGTTTCATTGATGGCATAGAAGTTTCTTGGTGACAGTTAGACAAAATTAATTTTAATATTTCTTTGTGAATTTTCAATAGATTTCAATTTTATATTTTTGCTTGTTGGTTTTAAGTAGATAATTCTAATTTAATTTATAAGTCCCCAAGTGTCAGGAAAAGTTTCTTACATGGGGGAGGATAGGGCAACTTCGGCACGTTAAGAATAAGTTAAATTTTGTGTAAACTGAAAGAAAAGCATTGTTTATTGTCTACCAGAATGTAACCTTACCATAGAACTGGTTAAAATCAGTTTGGAAATAAAAATAATATTCACAAACAATAGAAATGAAATATGCTTAACAGCCAAATGTTTATACCCTACACATATCACAAATAAATTGAACCAACTTTTCCACATCTATACAGCCACATTAGCCCACAGTTCACACTTGCAGCACATAATCCACTTTTCCTGAGTAGTTCTATATTGTTCATCGCAATATATGCAATAAGTATTTTCGTCGTCATTTCCGGTTCTTTAGGACTTTTCTGCCTCTTTCCTTTAGTGAACTTCAAATCAGATTTCTCAAAATCCATTGCCCTTCTGCAAGTTTCCGTCTTTTTTAACTTTAGCCTTGGCTTCTAGTGTGGCTTTATATAAGAATTCAGTTATTTCTTCTGCTTGTTGTTGTTTGCAGCAAAATCAAACCACAGGAACAAGATCGGCAACACTGCCGAAGATGCCCCAATAGTCATAATTTAGAAACATTAAGTAGAATCCTGAGAATAGGGTACCAAGCCATGATCTGGCCATGTGAATAAGTTAACGTTTTATCTTTCTAACAGGAAAAATAACTTTCGTTATTGTGGAATTATAACAAAACATGCCAATTCTATATAAATGGAAGCAAAATATTATAGGAAATTGAATGAAACAGACAACTTATTCGATATTTCAACTATGCTTGTCGGAGAACAACACAGACACAACACTCAACAAGCCGTCATCAAAACTCAACTGTCTACCCCAGGGGTGGCCAACATACGGCCCGTGTAATGGGTTTATGTGGCCCGCAATTAATTTACTTAACTTAACTTCCAATAATTGGTCAAATGGACGATTCGTGATACTTCTTCATTTTTTAAAAAAATTCCATTGTAGAGATTTACAACTTTTGTATTCGTCTGTTATAAATTTATACTATTTGAAGAACGAAAGACCCACACTCACTGAAACTCATCTGCCATTCCGCCATGACACTCTGTTTATGCTGATATGCGACGCACAGTGCTGCCTGTCAATTTTATTTTTGTTTTTGCTTGTACGTTTCTTCGCATTGTAAAATGACATTGTGCATGTGTCAGGAACTTCTGTTCCAACAAACCTCACCTGCCGCCCGGGTCAGTGTATTTGTATTTAACATGATTTAATTTTAATATTTCGTTCGGCCTGTGAAAAAATTTTTCTTTCCAATTCGGCCCAGGGACAAAAACTGTTGGCCACCCCTGGTCTAGCCTCTAAAGAGTTTCCTTTTATTTTGTTTCAAAGAAAATTTAATTGACGAACTTGCCCCATATGCCAAAGTTACCCCGTCCTCCCCTATATACATACTATTATCCATAAAGACATATTTTAAGAACAATTCACCTTGGGAAAGCATTTCCTCAGCCACTTGAACACATTTTTGGAAAAAATTGAACATTGGACAACTCAAGAAGCAACAAGCTGCAAACAACAATCTTTTAAAATTGTTTGACAAGATCCAAATGATACTAGAACATGTTCAATAATTGTTAAACAATGATCATTGACTATGTGTGTATATATGTATGTATGTATATATATATATATATATATATATATATAAATATTGTTCTTTTTATTATAATTTGAATTTTTGGTAACTTTATTTCATTATTGTACATATTCAGTCTTAGAAGAATAAATAGATTTTTTATTAAGTTTAGTAATTATTTCAGGTTTTTGATTCACTAACAATTTTTCATTACTTATTGCCTGCGTAAAGTCCAGGTCTGGCACTAACCAAACCCTCGTTTATGTAATGCACTGTTAGGAAACTATCCTTACTCTTGATAGAAACAGATAAGGCATTACACAATAATACATATGCTGTTATATTGCATAATTAGAAATTACGAAACTATAATATACAAAATCTCAAATATGAGATGATATACTTGTAGAACATTAATTTACTGTTTATCATTATACAACTATTAAATAGTTGCTATAAACATTAAAAATAATTTACTATTTATCATACACAATGATAACCTCATTACTTTATAAGGATTTTATTTACTAAACAATTAGACGCTCATATGCTAGTTTTGTAATGCATATATTTGTTATGTATAAATGTTTTCTGTTGTTACAAATGTAAGATTTAGTAAAAACTTAATTCAAAGTTAAATAAATGATAAAAAAATAAATACCTACCGGCTGGAATATTCCCTCATAGGCTTCGTCGTCAATTCCGTCGCGAAGAGGAAAGTTTACGGCATAATATTTTCCTTTGCCAGCTCCGATATCCTGAAATTTTTGCGGTTTGTTATAAATTATTCAATATAAAACATAAAAACAAGCCATCACATTTACTATTTTCATTTAATAATAATAATATTTATTTACCCTCAAATCCCCAGTTCCAGGAAAATACTCTCCATATTTATGAAATGACACAGTCATTACTCTATCAGTGGTATAAAATGCTTCTTCAACACCATCTCCATGATGAATGTCAATATCTATATACAAAACTCTCTGGTGATACCTGGAAATTTTAAATCATAAAGCAATTTATGATTTGAGACTAGTAGTAGTGATTTAATTCAAAATTTTCATCAATATGTTATAAACACTACTGTGATCAAGAAGTATCAAAAATGGCTCATTTAAACTGCATGCATGCAGGAGGGCAGTCTTATCATTTTTTTTCATTGTTTAGTATGACTCATTGACATATAACAACAATCCATGTCATTGCCTGTTTTCATTTACAAATAATACTTGTGTGTGTGTGTAAAGAATTTTGCACTGACCATTTTTCAAAATGTCGAGTGTAATTGAGCAAAGAATGTGCATTAAATTTTGTTTTTCGCAGTGGAATTACTGCTACAAAAACATTGGAATCAGAAATTTGATGCTCAGTGGTCATGGTTTAACAATTAGGGATATTATTGAACATGTTCCAGTATCATTTGGATCTAGTCAAGCAATTTTAAAAGATCATTGCTTGCAGCATGTTATTTCTTGTGTTGTCCTCAAAAAGGTTTCCCAAATGCTTTTCCAAAATTTGTTGCAAGTCCAGAAGAGGTTTCACAAAAACAACTTTAAAGCATATTTCAAGGATTGGAAAAATGTTGGCAGAAGTGAATTGCAATCAATGGAAAGGGATTACTTTAAAAGGAGACAAAATAAATTTTGATGAATAAATTCAGATCTTATGTTTTATTGAACCATTCCTGATTCTTTTTGATCACAGGGAGATATATATATATATATATATAAAATGGTGCAGGATTTATGTAATTATTAATATAATTTTAATACATAAACCACTTAATTACTTTGAATAAAAACTAAATTTTTATAATTTTAATATTTTGTAAACTTACTTTAACAATTCTAGAATTGCTAAAACTATGTCATTCACATAACAAAAACCAGATGCTTCAGATTTTTTTGCATGATGCAAACCACCCGCCCAGTTCACAGCAATATCTGCAGCCTGTTTGTTTAATTTCACAGCTCCAGCTTTAAAAATAAATAATTATATTATTCCAAATTAAATGTGTTGCAAAGTACAGTTATAAAATGTTATCTAACCAAACTACAAAATGAGCAGAAACTTTTTACCATATTTTCGTGGATTGTCCGGCATGTCGGTCTATACAGAGGAGACCAGAAAATCAGATATTTCTATATGGTAAAAACTGGCATGCTGGTTTATCCCTAGGAATGCTGACAAACCAGTTTAAGTGAGGTTATATATCACTCTTTAGAGGGCACATTAAAAGAAATGGAAGCATTTTTATTCTAAAACTGTGAAACTGTCAGCATTACATCAAAAACTACAATTATACATTTAATTTCTTCATTTTGTCTTCTTTTTAACAACATAAAATACGAAGTTCAACATCACCTTAACACCAAAGGTGAAATCAACACTATATCTGAAACCTGTTACTGGTTTGTTTCATGAAAAAAGCAGTCTATCACAAACGTTTTCGAACTTTTGGATAGTTCTTCCTCGGATAAAATCCGACAGAACGTACAAAATAAAATGTAATTATTCAAAAAATGAATTGAATGCCTGAATAATTATGTTCTATTTTGTAGTGTTCCATTCGATTTTACCAGAGGAAAAACTATTCAAAAGTCCAAAAACATTTGTGATAGACTGCTTTTTTCACAAAACACACCGGTAACAGGTTCCAGATATAGTGTTGACGTAAAATACTCGTGGAATACCGAAAGTGCTTTTTTCTGTGTTTATGTTATATTAATTGGTTCCAAAAATGCAAAAATAAACATATTAAATTTAAGAAACTGGCAGTAAATTATCTCAACTTACATTAATTACCATCCACTTTGTGTGAAATTTGAGAGGAAGGTGTTATTTTTAAAGTCAGGGTAGATGGTCATTGTAGCCCACACTGATTAACTACTACTACCATTAATGTCAATATAACCTAACTGTTTTACTGTCTTGTAAATGAAAACTCTCTTCCTGATTTTAAGTCAGTCAAATTACAATGATATTATATTATTGTACTCAAAAGATTTTTTTTTTTTAACAATTGTTTAACAACTAGTTTTGTTAGATCTGATTAATTTTATATTTTAGTTGCAATTTAACTGGCATGCCAGTAACCCTAGGTTTCTGACATGCTGGTCTCTCCCATTTATATACGGCATGCTGGTCATTCCTCAAAAATGTGATATAAATTATGTAACTTACCAACCGAACCACCCGTAGACAACTGGCAAAATTCATACAGGCCATCAAAGACAGGACAATCTTCCCCAACATTAACTAAAAATGAGTAAAAATAAATTTTAAAAACTTTTTTATTTCATAAATACATTAGAATTATTTATCCTTTGCTTCTATTCCATTTCTTTAATCTCACTATGTAACTGGTTCAAATATTTTCTAGGAATTATCACATCCACAGACTCCATAATTACTAGCTAAAGTTGTCAATTGACTAGTAATTACAGAATCTGTGGATGCGATAATTCCTAGAAAATAACAGTCTTTGAACCAGTTACATATTGAGATTAAAATTATTTGTTTAGTGGGATAAGGCAGGATGAGAGTGATCCACCAACAGGGAGTAACTCCTGGAAAGACTTTTATATGGGAAACTGGTTCCCATTTAAGCATTAGACATTAGAAAATGCAAAATAAAATTCCACATGGCCTGCCTGTTGATCTGGCACAAGAGAGGTTCATCTATCAGTGTTCAGTACTTTTATCCTGTTGGTTACTTGGACAATTAAATACAGTAGAATCTATTAGGACTACTCTATATTGATGATAATCAACTAATATTATTAATTAAACAGAACAACATGAGTAGTGGAAATTATGGTTATATAAGTCTGACATTAAAAGATGTTAAAACAATTTAAAAACGTATAATTATTAATTAATGTTAATTTATCCAAATAATAACAGCTCAAGGCTTGATGCATATAATGAAATAACTAGGGTTTCTCAAACGGGATCCCGGTCGCTTTTTTAACCCGGGAAATCCCGCAAATTTCTTAAAAATTCACTTTTTTCTTATTTTGTGTTAAAGTTCAGGAAATTTTGCAAATAGAAAGCATAATTAACTCATAAACTGTCAGAATAAATTTGTATTTATTAATTTTAAACCTACTTATTAGTTTTTTAAATTTTTTCCTCATTATGGCACGTTACAAATGGTCAATAATCAATGCGTAGCTTATTTGTGGCAGGATTCTGAAAATTCTTTACTTGTCAGAACCTGTAATATCTGGAATAATTGTGCTTTTGCTGTCTTAATTTTTAACCATGCCCAGTAGCTTCAATAACTGCATTATGCCAGATTGTGCAAATTGGCAAGGATGCAAACGAGTATGAAGTTTTTCTTCATAAACCTGATTATTAAAGACAAACGAACTGTCGAATTATCGGGCCACAAGCTTAATACCGCTATTAAAGCAGCCAAGGTAGACAAATCAGAATACTAGAGAGCAAAAGAACTACTACAATCTCGAAAACGAACTAGAAATCTTCCAGGCTACGGGTGAAAAAACACATAACATCTATTTTCTCTTAAATGCATTAAACACGATTCCAATCACATCAATTGAATCGGAAAGGGCATTCTCGGTAGCAAGACTTTTCATTACTAAAATAAGAATTAGATCGAGTGATCGGAGTATTGACCATCTTTGATTTTTAAAATATTATAATACAAAATATTATTGTAAATTTTTATAATGTTTTATTTAAAAAACAGAAATTACCTTCTAAGTTAGAAGTTTGATCTAAATTCATTTTTTCTTTAAATTTTCAACTCAATTCAAAGTTTTTTTTTTTTTTTTTGTTGTTGTTGTATGCAGTTTCCAGCAAACTTTAATAAATTTTTTCTATTAGTGAACATTTCTACGTAATTCAAAGATAATTTTTAATATATATCTTACACAGCATTATTAATGTGATTTTGGAGGTTGTAGAACGTATTAGATTACTTTAAAAAATTAAAAATAATTATATCATTTGATTTCAAGCTATTTTGTATATCTTAAAAATAATTAATTCTATCCCGGGATTTCCTGGTATCCCGGGAAACAGTTCACTTTTATCCCGGAATCCCGGGACAAGCAAAAGACCCTAGAAATAACCAATGATCGCCTTAAATATCAGGCTAAAAACAGGCTAATTAAATGATTGCTATAAAGTAATTTGACACTACTTTAAATCAATCATTTAAATCAAGGGGTCCGAGTGGCGTAACTGGCAAGCACACCGCAAGGCAAGTGAAGGTTGCGGGTTTAAGTCTCGCCCTGGGTCAGTTCTTTCATTCCAGAAGGTTCTAAATTTATTTAATAATTTATTTAAATTATAATTACAGTAGAGCATCGATTATCCGACTTAATTGGGGACTGGGGTTGGTCGGATAACCGAAAAGTATGAAAAAATACATTATTAGTATAGTGTATTAGGCCTGGTTTAAATACTAGCCTCCCTTTCGTGGTCGAGCCAGTGCTGCCAGCTAAAACATGCAAAAATTTAACAAAAATAATATTAAAGTAGCCAAGACATAACCAAATATTGTAGTGCCACGTCACTAGCGGACATTTGAATTTGCCGACTAGAACGCGGTCGGTTAACCGATAAATCGGTTAATCGGGGGTCGTATAATCGATGCTCTACTGTATTAATTTAGTTAAAGAGATGGCACCTAAAATCTACCTCTAATGTCAAATTACTTTATATCAATCATTTAATTAGCCTGTTTTTAGCCAGATATTTAAGGCAATCGTTGGTTATTTCGTTAATTCATCCACTATTGTTTGCCTGCTGTTTTTGCAGTATCATCTCTAACAATACTTAGCATATAATTGAAGCCTATGATTTAAACTACCATATTGCAAGTAAATAACAATTAAAACAATTGACATTTAACATTTAAAGTATTGGTTAAGATTGATAATGATAAATACATATTATCATTATATATATTGTACTATTGTATTGTATTTGAATTGATGGGCTTATCACACATATGAGATACTATTATACTAATTTACAATAGTATATAGAATAGACTATTTTTATTTAATGACAGATCCCAAAATGCCTTTTGGCTATCTTTGCTTAGTCTTCTTCAGCTGGATATAGGTCTAAATTACAGGAAAATGTTTTGAGACAATACAAAACTGTAACATCAATTTGCATACAAACATCTTAAAATTGACAAAACCAGTTAAATTGTAGCCTTTACGACAATTAAAAGAACATTTGGTGCCAATCACATTTAACCAAACTAAACCATCAATACATGTACAAACTACAACAACATTTCATGTGTACTGATGGTTTAGTTTGGTTAAATGTGATTGGCACCAAATGTTCTTTTAATTGTCGTAAAGGCTACATTTTAACTGGTTTTGTCGATTTTAAATATGTTTGTATGCAAATTGATGTTACAGTTTTGTATTGTCTCAAAACATTTTCCTGTAATTTAGACCTATATCCAACTGAAGAGGGCTAAGCAAAGATAGCCAAAATGCATTTTAGAAAATGTTATTAAATAAAAATAGTCTAAATTGTATGTACGATTGTAAATTAGTATAATAGTGTCTCATATGTGTGATAAGCCCACAAATACAATATAATAGTATAATATATATATATACACTACTATATAAAGAGAGAACGTATATTTCCAATCGTTACCAAATTTTAATTGTAGCATCTTTATGATCCCTGGAATGTTTACCACTAATCAAACCTACAGATTTTTTATTAATTAAATAAAACTGCAACAGATTTCTGTCTGTCTATTCATCTCTCTCTTCACTAGATGGCAACACATGAATTAATACTTCCTGTCAAGGCATTATCTCTGAAAAGTGTATTATTGATGTTTACTATTACATTTGAAGAACTGACATTAAATTATAATTAGTTAATTAGCAAAATCTTCGAGGCATTAAAAAAGTGATGTCATTATGCTAGACGGCAATACGTGTACATATGGCAAGTTTTCGAATCATCACACATTGTGTTCGTGATTCATTAGGCTTAGCTGTATTTGCATGAGTTTTATTTATTTGTGTGAGCGAAGATTATGCCTACTCAAAAACTACAAATCCTTGGTGCAAAAAAACTCTGAAGTGCTTTCATTTATGACACTTTTAGACTATTCATCATCAGCTAATATTGGGTCTATAGATAAAATATGTGGGTATTGCAGTGCTCTGAAGTGGAAGAATGAATCACAAGGGATATGCTGCTCTTCTGGCAAAGTTAAACTGGATGTTGTACTGTACTTGCCCCCAAACTTTTTCTATCACTATTAAATGGGACTCATCCTGACACTAAACATTTTTTAAACCACAATAGGGCCTTCGAAATGACAAGTTTTAATGCCACAGAAATACTTTAAAGAAATTTCATGCCAACATTCAGAATTGAAGGACAGATATATCATTTAATAGCATACCATTAATCCTGACAAACTACCCATTCAAATGTAAATGCCTACAATTTCCAGTCGGTCTATGCTTTGCAATGACCATTAACAAGTCTCGAGGCCAAAGTCCGAGAGTTGTGGGACTTGACCTGGGATGCAGTTGCTTTTCACATGGCCAACTCTATGCTGCGTGCTCACCTGTTAGTAGCTGCAAATCTGTTCATCTGTGCTTTTGATGATAAAACACAAAATGCTGTATATCGGGAGCTTATTCAATAAGTTAATCTAGAAAATATTCCACATCTTTAATAGGAAAATTCGAACCCGCCGGAACCAAAACACTAATAATAAAATATTTTATTGTTTGGTTCCCACGGAGAAAACACGAATCATGAGGAACAACATTCAAATAGTGCTGGTTGGTGAAACCGAGAAACGTGACCGAGACGATAAAAGGGCGACAAGAGAGAAAAGGAAGTCGGTTACATAGAGTCCTTCCGATCGACTCGAAGTCGGTTACGGAGTGTCGATTAGACAGTGTGTGCGCGTCCCAAGTCCCGAGGGAACCCGACATCGAATGAAGGAATACCTTGCCAAGGATACTTTAACTGGTAGCAAGATCGACTCGGATTAAGAGGTATGACTTCCCCAAAGTCGTGTAAACTCTCCCTCCGCGTATCCGAACTTAGGCAACAGTAGCTCGCCCCTATTGTAACTAGCTTTAGTCTTAATAAATTGTTATTGTTATTATACGTTGTTAATGCCCTTTATTCGAGTATTGCCGCCGCTCTACCGTCAGACCCATCCTCTTCCGCACTCTCACTCGCGTAACAAAACCGAGCCGCCATCTTGATGTGGGCAAGTCTCACTGACCTGTTAGCCGAGAAAAAGGAGGTGCGACTCTGTCTACCTCCCGGTGCACCCACATGATAAAACACAAAATGTTGTATATCGGGAGCTTATTCAATAAGTTAATCTAGAAAATATTCCACATCTTATAAATATCTCCCATCAACTACAGGTAACATAGCTAGTATGTATGTATGTATGTATATGTATGTATATGTATGTATGTATATATATATATATAATCAGGCAAGTTGTTGTTTAATAATGCATGTTATCAGTCATAAATCAAGGCTGAGGGTGCAAAAGACTACTTATTTACTTGATGATAATGCTAACTATGATTGAAACTCTGATTAAAGTAAGGGTATTTTAACTAGCATGTTTTGGATATGCTAGTTTCTCATATAGAAATACAACAAGCGAATTCCTGAATATTTTGATTGTTAAATTAGAAGAAACATATCCTTAGTATAATAAATTGAAGCCAAAGCATTTCAATACTTACACCTTTGCATCTGTTTATTATATTCTGACATGTTATCTGGTCGAATGCTTCTTAAAAAACGAATGTAATCGTCACTGTGATATTTGGTCATTTCTTCTTGTGTTGCTTTATGAGGTCTCTACAAGAAATATTATACATCATCTATTAAAAATAGAAACTGCAAATATGGAAATTCACTCTCTCATGAAACCTTTAAAAACAGCAAAACAATTTAATTATGAACATTTTCGCTCATTTTTAAAGACCATCTTGGGTAGAATACAAAATCAAACTTAGCAAAAATAGAATGTAACAGATAATTTTCTGAACATAGAATGCCAGTTGGTTTAAATGAAAAATTAAAATAATAGAATAAAATTAGAAATAAATACAGTGGAACCTCGCTTAACGAGCATAATTCGTTCCAGGGTCTTACTCGTAATGCAAAACACTCCTTAAGCGAAACAATTTTTCCCATAGAAATTAATATAAAATGCGATAATGCGTTCCACGCCGAAAAAATGCTCAAATGTTTTATGTGTAACATTTATTCAAAAAAAAATTGTACAATATACACTGTTAAGGAGCGTGAATCATCATCATATTTTCTTCTAGCGTGGAATGAACCATCCTGGAATGAGAATTCGATTTGCAAAAACAAAAAAAAAAAAAAAAAAATCACAGCTAATATGTTTGATAAACACTCCAAACAATATGCCAAATTCTTGGGTTATGTAAATGCTATAATTAAATATTAGAAATTAATTAATTTGACTAGAGGTAGGCAGTTAAGTTTCCATCTTGTATTAAATTTAATTATTATAAATAGTTAATTTTTAATTCAGACATTTCTAAAATTTAATTTGGAATCGGTCATTAAATTTAATGACTCAAGAATTTGGCATATCGTTTGGCGTGTTTATTATATAACGAGCTATGGTTGTTGATGTTTATAAGTAATATGTGTGAACACAAGTTTGGAAAAATATGTGATCACAAGCGACACTAAGATGCTAGCTGTGCTAAATGCAAATTGATGGAGCATGCCGCATGCACACAATTTGCGACTTCCCCTCTCCTCGTCACTCGTTATGCAAAAAATCGCTTGTTAAGCGATGCAAATTTTTAGAATTTGTTTTGCTCGTTATGTGAAATACTCGTTGTGCGAGGTGCTCGTTAAGTAAGGTTCCACTGTATGTAAATATATAATGAAAAAAATAAATACTGTAGTGATAGGTTGGAAGATGCTCAATAACAAATTTGTTAAGAATGTACAAATGGGCATCTTTTCACCTATCTCTACAGCATTACGCAACCATTAACTGTCATTAGGAAGCCCCAAGACCTCATACTTTTTGAAGAGTATGTTACAGTTCTCAACTTTGAAGCATTACATCCTTCTGCAGTAGAACCCCGGTTAACGAATGCCTTGGTTAACGACCAAATCGGTTAACAAACTTTTATTTTGCAAATATTTTGTCTTGGATAACGAACTTAACAGATTTTTGTGTCAAATTTGTAAGCTTGCCGAATTTTAGGGGGAATCAGTTAATCGTGCATTAGTGATGGTCTAGGATCCATTCGTACGTTGGTGATGGCAGAGAAGACAAAGATGACAAGTATTTTACAGTGAAAATCGTTTATTAGAACGGGACGATGCTTACATATTTGAGGTAGTTGGAAATGGTTTATCTACAGTATTTTCTCCTGACACTGAGGAGTGGCATATTGCTGGTCCTACGATAGTCCAATTTTAGAAAGCCGTATACCGAGGCACTGTTCATCAGGTGTTTTCAGGTTACCTATGATACCGACTTAACTCTTAGAGCTTTTTGGAAGGAGCATTTTAACATCTTGCATTGTATCAACCTTATTGACAAAGCCTGGAGTGAGGTATCTCACCACACTTTGCAATCAGCTTGGAAGAAACTTTGGCCAACTTGTGTCCCAGAGCAAAACTTTCAGGAACTTGAAGAAGAGAGCTCTCCTGATGTAGTGCATGAAATCGTGTCCATTGACAAGAGTTTGAGAGTAGAGGTAGATGATGCAGAAGTGGAGGAGTTGCTGAAAGACCATCAAAATGAACTGACAGAAGAGCTGGTTGCCATGCAGGAAGAACAGATAAAAGTCTTACAAGAAGAACATTTGTCAGAGGAAGAGGCTAGGGAAGAAATCACCAATGCTGAGATCAAAGAAATTTGCAGAAAATGGAATAATGTGCAGGAATTTATCGAGAAGCATCATCCTAACAAAGTTGTGGCTAATAGGGTCATTAATTTAATGAACGACACTGCACTAGTGCACTTTAGAAAAATTTTGATTAAGAGAGTAAGACAATCAACTTTAGACCACTTTCTTGTTCCTTATCAAAAGAGATCTCGACTCGAAGAATCTCCCAATGCAGTGCTACCAAATATTTTTATGGAGGGAGATTCCTCTTTCAAGCATTAAGCTCCGTAGAAACAAAGGTATGTACAGTGCTACTTTATTAAATAAAATTTACATATTTGTTTCTGTAACGACAGATACTACATTTTCTTATATTTTCATCAAAGAAAACCCATTTTACAAATAAAATTACAAAAATACCGACGACTAGAACGGATTAATTGTATTTGCATTAACTTCTATGGGAAAAATTGCTTTGGTTAACGAACAATTCCATTAACGAACGGACTCACGGAACGGATTAAGTTCGTTAACCGGGGTTCCACTGTATATGATTAGAACTACATTTTTGCCATCTCAGGAACTTCCTCCTCTATAACATCAAGCACTCTTCTAGGCTGATACTGCAAATCTTGGAATTAGCACACCTAGCCACATATTCTTCATACCCTTCTTTGTATTTGATGGCACTACCTACATCCAGAATAGAAATGCCCCTATGGGCAGCCCACTTTCTGGAACCTTGTGTAAGTTGATCTTAAGATAAGGTGACCAGATTTTAACATTGGCGAAGTGGGACAAATTTGACAGGGATTGGTTGTCTTGTTGAAAAAAATTGTTCTAGAGCAACCAAACTTTATTATCAAAGAATGCAAAACTTGTATTGCATTATATTTTTTTAAATTTCAACATATTTACATGTAAAATTTACAAATATAATAAATGTATATACTATTATAAATCCTTACAAAAATTTTAAAGACTTAAAGTACTTATGACAAACTATACTTTAACAATTATTTTAATCCTTCTGTATTTCTTTCTAAATAATAATAATACTAACTTGTATTACTTTTCCTCTGAATTTGCCTTGAGTGTCACTTTATTATTGTAATTTTTTTATTATATAATACTGTCGTAACCAAAATGAGCCCTAGCCCCACTGCTAGCAATATAACCGTGCAAACCGATGTGCTTACTCTCACTAATTGCTAGCTTTCTAAGGTAGCGACAGACGGGAGGCTCTGCACCACGTAACATGCAACAAACAAAACTTGGACTCGTTCATTTGGACAGCCTGTGAACATGCACTGCTTCGTTGCTGCAGCTGCAGACTCCAAACCATTTTCTGTCAGTCTTTGCCACTAACACAAAGGATTTTATTGGTGCAACATTCTTTATTTCTGAGGCTCATGTACACCTTGGTACTGATACATGTGATACAAAATGATCTTTATGAATCTTAAACATAAGACATAAGTTTATGACACATAATTAACAAAAACTTAATCTTTCCAAAAAGTTGGGACTTTTTTAAAATGCTACGAGACACGGGACAAATTGTTAAAAAGTGGGACGTCGTATTGATGACATTTTGATAATCTGGAGATCTGAGAATTTATCGGTGACATCGACACCAACTTGTAAAGCTTCACCTTAAACCTGGAATAAGAAAGTGACTGCGAGGCACACTTCCCAGACATTTTTTCTTTTTTTTGAAGTGGCACAGTTAAAACCAATATCTTTAGAAAACCCACTTACAATTTGCAATCATTCCCTGAGCCTCCCATGACCCTTTAAACTATAAACTGGCAGCATTTAGAGCTCTAATTAGAAGAGCCTAACTCATTGTCAAGATAACAGGAACAGAATGTAAGAATTTAAGTACATCAGAAAAAATGCTCAATGCTTTGGCTTTAAATCCATCATCATCCCTTATAGATAAGTTCTGCTTGGAACCAAAAGTCCACACAAACAACTCTTCAAGTACTGATTATACTGTAATGGAGTACACTAGGCCACTTCAGTCTACAAGGAGATCAGTAAAGCCACTGCCAGAAGGATCATATACAAAGAGATCCTACTACTACTATCTATATAGTAAGTTACTACATAATAATACAGATCCTCCCAGTTCCAGCAACATTCCTCTCAGGGATATATGCTTTCCTCTCAATGAGAGGGTCACACATGACTCTCAGTACATTGAGGCAATTTTAAAATCTTTGGATGCTAGACTGAAGAAGCATAAGTATAACATCCAAAAATCTGGACTTGTCACAGCCCTCACTGCCTATGCTCTTTCTAACTTGGTTGATGTTTGCTGCAACATGCTAAAATTATTGAAAGTATTAGAAACTAACAGATGAGCTCGGCATTGCTCAAACAAAAAGTAACGATAGCAAAGATTAAGATTATTAGATTACAGCCAATCTTACCCATTTTCATCGAGTGCAAAAATTAGGTCCCCCGTCTTCCAAGACTAATTAGAAAATTTTTAGATATCTGCTTACCACACTGATATAACAATAAATAAGACTCATTGCAATCACTAACTGGCGTGTAGTACAACTAAGTGATGAATAAAAAACGTTTTTCTAACTCTTCCTGGGTTCTTCTTCAGGTTTAATAAATTTGAAAAATAAGCTGGATCTTCCAGAATCATTCATAAATATAAATTTGAACATAAAATCGAACATTAAGACGAAGAGTTTGAATAAAGCAACTTATGCACATGCACTCCCCGTGTCAACTTTATATACGACAAAACACTAAATATCGCCGAGAATTTTTAGAAGAGTCTAAAAATATGTTCGATTTCCCGCATATATGCAAAAAATTGCATCTAAAATAGTACAGTAGAACCGTTCTTCAGGTTAATCCCGTCCCTCTCCCCACGGGGGAATTTCGAAAAATCCCTTCTTAGTGTACGTTCTCACGACATACCCTGTGTACCAAATTTCAACTTTCAACTTCTAACCATTTGGGCTCTGTGCTTATTATTATCATTATCAACCCATCTCAATTATAAGATAGACATCACACATGTTACACGGAAGCTGTATACATTTACAAATATGTGCAACAATCAATTATAAGAATATTAATTAACATGTTAAGTGCCAATGTGTTACTGCTAAATCACATTAATGATGCCATCATGATTTTGTATACTTTCACTCTATTTTATTATGTAAATTTTTAAATTTTTATTCTTTCATAATGAATTTTTCTTTTCTGTTAGGCCAGAATTATTTCTAATCCTTCATGTAGATGTCCAGTATTTAATACTTATATTTATTTTTTACGTGCATGTTTGCATCACATACTGTAGGCCGGATTATGTTTCACAAGATCACTCATAGTAGGCATCCTAATAAAAACTTACCTACAAGCCAATCGGTTCCTTTACGTACGAATAAAATCGTGTAACCCAAACATTGACACAGCAATATAATGCTCTTATAAGAGAAATAAGCAGGATCCATGTTTCAGAAACACAAATACAAATGATTTTCATACATAAGAACAGGCTCTTATTTGGATGAAGTTAAGTACAAAGCCAACCATAATACCATTAAATTGTCATAAATACAACTGATATAAAAAAAAATTACAAATAAATCTGATAATTTTGGATAAAGAATTCAAAGTAACTTCAAGTTATTTTGAAGTTTTTAAAAATAAATTTAAAATGGGAAGAATAACTACAACAATCAATAAATTGTTTGTATCATAATAAATAAATAATATATTTTTATTTTATTAATTACCAAAAGACTCATTTAAATCTCTGTAAATGGAACTTACATATATTTCCATTTTTCTGTATAGTCCATAATTTAATATCAAGTTGTGAGTCATACGGATCCGGTGAGGCTTCATCGGATGTCCTTGTCCATAATAATAATTTCCAATGTCACCTGAAATAATAAGTGTGTTACCACTTCATAACTCTTATTGATTGGATAATGTTGAAAAGTCAACATCAAGTCAAATGTTTGCTGTTTAGGTCTTAAAATGAGTTCAAATTCCATTTTAGAATCCAAACACTCACTCAACATGCAATACCTGTTATTGTATCCAATTAAAGTTGGAAACCTTTGAGATATATATTAAATTGGATTAGCATATATAACAGTTGTATAATAGAAGTTTGTTAATCTGGGATCTACTCGACCAGAGTGATGCCAGGTCACCAGATATTTTTGTATTTTCACAAAATGTGATAGGTTATATGTAATCCAAATGTTACAGTCACTGCTATACACTTTGTGTCAGCTATCATATGCTTCCAATTTGTTTATGCACATTTTTAATCCATCTGAAGCTGATACAGTACATAAATATTCACCATTAAGACTGATTAGAAATAAGTTAAAACAATAATGAATTTATTATTGTGCACAACCAACATTCACAATAATTCCTGTGCATATAATATTTATTTTCTAGACATGTACAGTACAGTACAGTATTTCCACCCTAGTCTATATCATAACACAATCCAAAAAAAATTCCAATTCAAGGAATACTCGCATGCCAAATTACTGAATTAACAGAGGGTAGCAGATTACTGGATATTCTGGATCATCATGTACCAGATTAACAAACTTCTACTGTAATCACAATAATTATTTACTGTTGTACAATTAAGAACCTTTTATCAATAAATTAGTTATACACTAGTGACCAGTGATGAACCAATAGACATTTTGGCCAATTATCAATTAATCAGCCAAATTGTATAATTATACATTATATATGTATATAATAATTATTAATTATTTTAAAAAGTTTATTTATTTATTTTATGGGACTAGCAGCTATGGCTCATTCAAACATAAGGATTGAAAAAAGTTTAATTAACAAACAAATTAATTTTTTGTTACATAATCAAAATTATTAAAATGAAAATTGGAAGATGAAAAACTGCACAATTTAAACTGTTTGTTTATTATCATTTTGTGCAGTTTTGTTTTCATTTTTAGACTAGTTCATTAACATAAGTCCTAAAATTGGGGGTGTAAAGGGTAATTTTGAGAGGTTTGGGAAAAAATTCTTGAACACAAATTGACATTAGATTATTAAGAATTCTCCCAAATATATATCCTAATTTTGTCTGTCTAATACAGCATTTTTAAAGTTGCAAACATTTTGAAATTTAAATATGCCAACTGATGTTATACTAAGGTCCGAGCCCCTAGTACGGGCCTGGCCAACCCGCGGTCCGTCACGTTAAATTGTGTGACCCACTAAGCGATATTATATATCTATTAAAACTTTTGTTTCCGGCTACGTGTATACCAAAACAATTAAATAAATGAAAATTTGCGTGTGTCATTGTTACAATGCGCAAGTGCGAGTACGAACACTTGGTATAACAATAAAATCTTATTTCGTATTTGTTTTACTTTTTTAAAAACATGTTTGTCTAAATTGTGGCCCACCGTAATGTTACGCGTGATCAAAGTGCCCCGCCAAACAATTTGGGTTTGCCAGGCCTGCCCTAGTATAACAACTGCAATATAATATTTAAATTTTAATGCTTTGGATATACTTTACAGATCATTGGAAATAGCCAATTCATAAGTTACTGTAATTAACAACATGATGGTGTGAACTGACAAGTGATGTCTCTCTCTTGGAATTCTCCTTGACTTAAATTTAATAAAAGTAATGATTAATAATAATAAATGATAATTAGTCTATGTTTGACCAAGCCAATTACCGATTCTGCACTGATTAATTGGTGCATTACGATAAGGGACAAAGATTAATCAGATGATATAACATCTGATATCACATAAGGGATATAGATCAATACTTGCTTCCACTCACTTCTACAATCCTTTTGTCAATCTCGTTTCCAATGAAGAAATTCAGAGAGACTATTGCAATCATCAATAATGCAGATACTTTTAAATAAGAACTATTTATAATTATGTGATTCTGTTACAATTATTAAAACATTGGGTTATCATAATTAAAATATGTTATAATCCTTAGTAAGCACAGTAAGTACAGTAATCCTTTAATTACAACCAACAAGTATATAACAGTTTTATCCTTATGGTTTTGCTGTAGTAAAAACATCATCTGACTAATGTATTCTCTCACCACACCGGTTTGTTTAAAAACAATACTCACACCCAAAACCAATCACCAGTGTGAAAACTTTCAAAAAAGCAAACGTTTTTGATTCCCTTCCTGGGATCTTCCGTTGGAACTGGATTCGAAGCTTCAAATAAAAAAACCATGCTCCATAGATGTAACAATCAAATACAACTCTAATAACCCTTCATATATAAAACAAAACATCTTCAAAATGGAGTATATAAAAATCATCACTAGAACCAGCAACCCGACAGACATACATACCCATACAAAAGAATTAAAAAAGAAATTCGTTCTCAACGGTTACCCCAACAGTTTAATTAATCACTGGGAAAATAAGATAAACAGTAACATGAATAATAATAAAGCAAAAAAGCTAAATACGGATATAAAATATATCAGCTTTCCATATATAAAGGGACTATACGAAGACATCAACAAAGAACTACAAAAAAATGAACATAAAGCTGGCTACAAAATACGAAAAATTACAAAATCCAACAGAGAACCAGAGAAAAAAGAAAAAAAAGAAATGTAGTGTATAAGATACCGTGCACCTGCAACACAACTAATTTCTACATAGGAGAGACCAAACGAAAACTAGGCATAAGATTAAAAGAACACATTGCAGACCTCAAATACCATAGACTAAACTCCGTTTTCCACGATCACTGTTTACTTAACGACTGCGACATAGACAAAAACAACGTTCAAATCCTATACAAGGAAAAAAATATGTATAACAGAAAATTTAAAGAAAGTGTTTCAATCCTAACCGCCAAAAATTGCATTAATAAAAATCTAAGCGTAAAAATAAATGAAAACTGGTTAAAAATATTGTAAAACACACTGTATATATTAATATAGGTTGTGATTATTGCAAGAAATTACATCGCTGTTAACCATCTATAATAACTCTGAAAATATGCAAATTTGTACTACGCCACAGCGCAAAAAACGAGGCCGAAACAGCCATAAGACATTAATGAAAAAGAATTTTTGTGTCCTTGTGAAAAATCACTTATTATATTCGGTAATATGAATACAACTATAGTCTACATCTTCTAGATATTGTGATAACTGGATATCATAAAATAAGCAAAAGATTATGTACAGTACAACAGGTAATCGGTTAATCTACTTCCTGTCAGTGTTTTTAAAGAATTTTTACATTTTTTAAAAATGTCTTATTATATATGGCTTATACTCTTATACATTGTTTTTATACCAGATATAAATATTGTGTGTAAAAGGGATTACTTCGTTTATAGAAAAAATAAGATACATGTGTCGTCTGAGTTTAAACCTTGTATGCATGGCAGATCAAATATGATAATGGTAAGAACCATACCTTGTGCTAATTTTGTTTGGTAAAATACTTAGTGTAATATTTTAATTGTTGTATTGTTTAGTTGACTGATGAGGGGCTCTATGCCCGAAACGTGCAAATGGCACGTATCAACTAAATAAAGATGGAAATAAAGCCAAGTGTTTAATTAAAACTCAACTTTGGGTTCATAGTCCAAAAAACTATATTCTTTAACTCATTAAGTAAACACAAAATTGGCCTTATTTATTCAAAATGAAATCATCTGATGGAAAAATTGTTTGACAGGTTTTTCTATACAAGTTTCCCTTGTAGCCTGAGAGGTAAAAACAATTTAGTCTTTAAGTGCACGAATAGAAAACATGTTCGAAACTTAGACCAGGAACACACGTGCGTAAAATTATGTTTCAGAAAAATGAATCAGAAATCAGCTTTCGGTTCAGTTTCTGTTTTACACTTTTATGCCAGAACACACGTACGTAAAAATTCTGCCGAATAGAAACACCATTGCCACTAACGGTGCTAATTTTATTAATTTTTTCCTCTCATATATCTATCCCTTTGTACTGTACCTTCCATTTTTTCTCCACTTCCTCTGCTATAATATAGAAAATTTAAACTAATAGACTTATATTCTGAATTCAAATAAAGAACATATGATCTAAATACTAGGCCTATATATTGATTCTACTAGACCTACCCGCTGTTTGAAATTTTGCACCTATAGCCATCCGTTGTATTTAAACAACGTTTATGGACATAAACGTTGTTTAAATACAGTATCTTTATACACGACACCGATGTGGTCGAACGGATTCGATAAACTCCTCTATTTCTTTTATTTTTCATTTTTTCAAGACCGTCGCAATTGTAGGGTTAACCTTCATTGCCGCCATTGTTAGAATAAAAACCACGTGTCTACTTTGACGTCACAGAAAAGACTTCTCTTTATTGGAGGAATTTTGGCATAAAAAGTAGAGACATGCTCTACTCTTTTTTCAATTCCATTTCAGCCAAAATTTCAGAAAAATTTTTACGCTTTCTGTTTTATGCTAGCTTTTACACTGAATTTTACACATATGTGTTCCTGGCCTTAGAGTTAAATACAGTAAGACCCCACTTAATGTACCTCAATTAATGCTGATTCGATATAACGCAATCTACTCGAAGCGTAAAAATAGCTCAAAATTTACACTGGTTCAAATTATCGCAGCATTTTATTGATTTGTGTATAATACAATTATTCCCAAACACAAACCAATCAGCAAAAGATGGTAATTCATCGTAGTACTGTTCTTTCCTTAAATTTGTTTGTTTGGTGCAATTTTGGAAAAAATATAACATCACAGGTGCCATAGGCAATATCGGCTTTGCTGAGCAAGAATTAACTGATAAATACTTGAACGAAGTGTGGAAGAGGTTATGGCTGGAGGTATCCAAGAATTCTCAACGAGAAGAACCCATTGCTGTATCGTTAGGTTAACTAAATTGTCAACTTATTCGATACAGCAGGACTAGGAGATGTAGATAAGCAGGATATTGAGGAGTTACAGCAGGTTTCTGGTGAGAGCCTTACCAAAGACGACCTTCAAGAACTGGCAGAACAAGGAATTCGTGTAGAACGGGAAAATAGTGATTCTGAAAACAAAGAACCCAAAGAATTTCTCTACAGATTTCTTTAGTAAAAGTTTGGTAACGATAACCGAAATCGCCAATCAAATTGTAGCAAGTGATCCAGATTTTGAAAGGAGTGCAAAAGTAACACGAGGTGTGTTGGACGTGATCTCTTGCTACAAGTGACAAATGAAACTGCACAAATTTATCACAAAAAGCAAGAATTTCAGAAGAGCCATCCTGGCTCTTCTTCACAAAATCCTTCATCACAAAATTCTTCACAAATTCTTCACAAATTCATCACCACAAAAATGAACTTCACATTTCTGTATGTATATGTTTGTGTGTTATTTAACATATTATTATGCAAATTAATATAAAAATAATTTAAAGTAAAATCTGTTTATTTTTGGTTGCATGTTCCCTTTCCCTCTTTACTCTGTGTTAAAATGACCTCATTTAACACTGTTTCATTTAGCGCTTTGTCATCTAGAAATATATCCCCCACATCTTACTGTATCTCTATAGCATACAGCATGTAGGACAGAAATTACAATTGATAAAATCTGTTTTTATTTATATGTCCTTTTTCATGTAGAAGAAGTAATGGAATGCCATAGTGAAGTTTAACAATCAAAAATGTTTTGGTAATTAAATTGTCATGGTGTTTTAAGATTGTTTGGGTGTGTTTGTTACTTTCCATAGTGGCTGTGAATTAGTATGTTTTTTTCCTAATGACTTAATATAAAATATATTAACACTGTCAGGAAAGTAAGAAGAGATAGCATTAGAACATCAATTTTGGTTATGAAATCTGATGTCAGAATTAGATGCTCATCCAAATAAGGATTCAAATGTTCAATGTTGATGAATGACTTGATAAATACAATAATGTATATTTTTCAAGCCAAAGAAAATATTAGGTACTAAATAAAATAATTTTATGTATAGAGAATGCAAAAAATTATTAACACACTCAATGTCAGTGATGCCCTGGAACAGTCTATACTAGAACATTACATGACCCAATACTTCTTATGAGCACCATAAAACTGTTGTTTTTCTTGCTCAGAAATTTTATTATTTGAATTTTTAAGAAAAATATTTTTTTTTTTGTTATTATAAACTTTTAAGAATATATTTTATCCATTGGTTTTATATTATTATTCCATATTCCATATCAGTGGCGTAGCGTAGTGGGGGCGGCAGGGGCGGCACTTATAGGGGGCGGCAAAATTTCACAATAAATAATATCATCTTGTAAAAATACCTAAATAAGGGGGCGGCGAAATTTTCCTCCGCCCCGGGCGGTTGACACCCACGCTACGCCACTGTTCCATATATCAACTTTTTATTGGTACAATAGTTCTTTCCATTGTACTATATGTAATTTTTTTGGCATATATTATAGCTAAAAACCATAGCAGTGGCTAGGTACGTGTATCTCAAAACCATAATGTATTTTTGTATGTGCAATTCTATGTAACCAATGTGAAACATAAGTAAATGTTTATTTTGTGTTATTTGTTTTCATCTGTCATTTTTATTTTGTAAATATTTAATTAATATTAATAAGATTAATGTTAGAAGAAAAGAATAGAATAGAAGAGTTTAAAATTGAAGAAATTAAATATAAGTGCTGAAGCATGGAAGGCAACAGGAAATTACCATGCATTTGTATCTCCCAAGATTTGATGAACAGAAGATTCAGAAAAAATCCATTTAACAGAGAAATGGATAGGATCCCCGTGCAGTTGGCTACCAGGGAGAGGTGCAGCATCTGTGCTGAAACTACAGGAAGTACACAGATCACACGAGAGAAATGCTTTAAATGACACTACAGAATCAGTCATTAACAACTCTTGGAGTGGATACAAAAATTCCACACAGCTATGCAAACTTTAAGAAATGCATTAACATAGGCACCCGGAATGTTAGATCTTTATATCAAACAAGAAAGATGGCAAATGTAATGCATAAAATTAAAAGAGTGACGATCTCAATCTTAGGGATCTCTGAAACAAGATAGGCTGAAAAAGGAGATATTAGCACTGACAAAAAAATTAATATTCATCTACTCGGGAGGAACGGAATATCAACGAGTAGTTGGGAGGATGCTGGAAAGATTGATTGACAGATATTGGCAACTATCTGACAAGCCTATAGCACTGAGGATAGATGATAAAACAGGGGCCTTTTCTTAATCCAGACATACATGCCAAGAAATAACCATTCAGATGAGGAGACAGAAGAAGTTTATAAACAAATGCCTACAACTTAAAAGAGATGTAGTGATTATTACAGGGGAACATGAATGCCAAGATCAGAAGAGGGAGAAAAGATAATGTAATTACATCATTGGAATTAGGAGAAAGAAACAAAACAGCAAGTAGATTTGTTAAATTTTGCAGAAAAACCAACATGATTGTAACTAACACCTGGTTCCAACAGCATGAAAGAAGATTGACTACATGGAGAGCTCCATGGTTAAGAGGAGCTGAAACAAGAAACCAAACTGATTACATTCAGTCAACTACAGATTTAGAAATGCAATAATTAATGCAAAGACTCATCTGAGTGTGGATTGCAACAGTGATCATAGTCTAGTGGTAACAAAACTAAAAATACGGCTGAAAAATGTTAAGCAAAAAAAAGGGCAAAAAAATGGCTCAATATAGAGGCATTGCCGAAAGACTGCATCAAAAAGACTTTTCAGGCTGACATATTGAGAAAACTGCAAAATTTCAACACTAACAGAAGTGAAAAAAAAATCTAGAATGATTTGAAACGAAAAATTAAAGATGAGTTGACATCCTTGGCAAGAAAGAGAGACAAATAAAGAAATCTTGGGTCACAGAGGAGATAGTAAAAAAAATGAATGAAAGAAGACAATACAAAAACATTAATAACACAGAAGAAGAAAAATATATAGAATCATTAATAAGCAAATAATAATGTGCAAACAGGCAAAGGAAAAGTGGTTGAATCAATTATGTCTGGAAATGGAGCACCACGCAAATGGAAATGACTTAAGAGGAGTATATGAAAAGCTAAGTTTAATCTCGGAGAAAAAAAGGAAATGCAGAATTGGGATCTGAGAGATGAAAGTGGAAACATTTTATTGCAGAAAGATGAACAAGTGCTAAGATGGGAAAGATACATAGAAAATCTCTACAGAAACGAAGACAGTTTAAACCTAGAAGGGATGGAGGGAAAAGAAGAGAGTGCAACCTTTCTTAAGGAAGAGATTGATGCTACATTGAAAAAGCTGAAGAACAGAAAGGCATCAGAAATGGATGAAATACAAGAATTCCTCAAGGATATGGGGAAAGATGGAACAAGAATCCTAACTAAATTTCTTTTTTTTTAATTTAAGAGGCAAATATTCTGGATGATTTCACGAAGTCTATCTTCATCCTAAAACTGCAGGTACTATAATTTAGACTGTGATAAACACAAAACTATTAGCTTGATATGCTATGCCTCAAAGGTTTTAGTTAACATCATATAGCAAAAAATAGAAAACTACATAAATCAGGAACTAGATGAGTCACAATTTGGTTTTTGAAGGGGCAGAAAGACAAGGAACACCATTACAAAGATATGACTTATAGGAGAAAGGATGATTGATCATAATAGAGAGTTATTTGTATGTTTTGTTGACTTCAAGAAGGCCTTTGATAGTGTTAATCAAACACTGTTGTTTGAGATTCTGCAAAAGTATTGATAAAGAATTACTGATAACAATCTACAACATCTATAAAAATAAAAAAACAATGGTCAGATTTCAGGGAGAAGAAACCAATTCAATTCAGATTAAAAAAGGAATAAGACAGGGATGTGGTTTATACCTAACACTTTTTAACATCTACAGTGAATGGATGATGAGAGAAGTGTTCAAAAATCTAGACAAAGGTGTAAAAATTAAATGGACATTTTATCAATAACATTAGGTAAGCTGACAACATTACTCTGCTATTTAACACCAAAGAAGAGTTACAAAAAATTCCAAATAGATTGAAAGTGGGTAAAGCAAAATACCAAATGAAAATTAATGTGAACAAAACAAAAGTTGATGATGATCTCAAGAGAAGAAAACAAAGATCTAAAGATTATGTTGGATGGAAAGAAAATGAAAATAAAAATATTTGAGTATATAGGAAGTTGTATAACTGAGGATAACAGATGTAAATATGAAATTAAAAACAGAATAAAAAAAGCTAAAGCTGCTTTCGCACAAATATCCTCAGTATTAAGAGATAGAAATGTATGCAAAAAATTGAAACTAAAAAAACAATGATTTGGAGTGTGGCTACATACAGATGAGAGTCATGGACAATAAACCAAGAGGCAGTTAATAGGATAAATTTCTTTGAGATGTGGTATCTTAGAAAGATGGAAAATATTAGTTGAATAGATAGCATAACCAATGAGTATTGTTACGAGTAGATTTGGAATGGAAAGAAACCCGACGGTCAGCATCCAGAGAAGAAAATATGCATATGCTGGGCATATAATAAGAGGTTCCTCAGGGGAACTGATAAAAATTGCAGTTTAAGGAATGGTGGAGGGCAAACAGAGAAAGGGAAGACCTAGGCTAACATGGCAGACATCATCAAAAAATGGACTGGATCAAGCTTGGGAAAAGCCTACAACCATGAAGAGTGGAGAACTGTCCATCAACTGTAACCCTCTGTAAAGAGGACGCCACGTAAATGAACGAACAAACGAATTATAGCTAAGGACACTGTTCTCCGTGCGGGCATAAACATATTAACGAATCACATCACTACTAGTTAATGACAATAAAACAATGAATTATGGAATATGTTTAACTTTCAGCCATCTATGTAATTTGTGCTTTTTGCTATCATCAGAGTAAATACGATGTCATAAATTGGAAATCACTATTGGATAACTGTGTTATCACAAACCTGTTCCTAAAACAAGGAGAGCTTAACCAAATTCTGATGAAGTTTTTAACCCCCACAAAGCTCACTAGAAAACATCATACTGAAAATATTTACTGCCATTATTTTCTACCATTAATGTCTTTGTATAACAAACATATTTGAAATACAATATAGCATTAAGTATTGGTTAATCCAACTTATCTAAGTTTCTAAAAAACATTTTATATTGAAAGAACAAGTAACTGATATATAAAAACCATCTGTATTTTTCTTTCATAACTACTAAATTAATCAATGCAGTTTTGACAATGGATGAAGTTGAAGAAACACTAATATTTTTAACTCAATCAGACCATCTTCAGGCTTGGACAGATGAAAGAGAAACAGTAATGATGTTATAAATTTTAGTGTGAAAGTTATAACATTATAACACCATTACTAACATGTCTTTAAACAGCAGGACAAGCACTCCTTTCCTCCTGCCTGGCATAATATCTTCTGTCTTTGGCACCAACTACACCATCATAGTCTACCTCACTTCCCTTCCCGTTTGTTTACTTTATCCCATTTTCCTAACTGGAACTGGTATTCCATTTTCATCTATTCTCACCTGAAGATGACCATTAACTGGGTAGAAAACATAAGCATTCTTTCAATTTCACCCATTGTTAAAGGTGCATTGATTAATTCAGCAGATCAACTATAATAGTTCATCTTTGTTTCCATAACTGCTGAAAGAACATTGTTTAAATGACTGTAATTTAATTAATACAGTCCACAAAACTTGAATATTTATTAAATTGTTTGTAATGAATAGAAATAATTTCTTAAATTACTTTTATTTCTAAAAATATAAGATATATCACTGGTAACTTTAAACAAATAATAATATCCTTCAATGATCTTGACCACTTTCACAGCAGAGAAAGTGGCCAAGATCATTGAAGGATTTTGTTAGATTTTAATAGTGCTTGTTTAATGCCATTAAATATCATAATTAAAACAACATTAAGACAGACGGTTAAGAGATTTCTTTTTTACTCTAAAAATTATTTATAGCACATAGAAAAATATATTAATAATTAAATTCATATATCCTAGTTCACAAGAACATCCAAAGTGGACATTAGTATAATATAATACTAGTACTTATATATCAATGAAAGTTTTTAATGATTAATATATTCTAAATATAAATTATTTTAGTTTAATAAATGCAAAAATCAATAGAAAAAGTCTAGAAATCCTTAAAAATTAAACAAGACACAATTTACAATGCTAAAGAATTATAAAATGCATCATTGCATATATATATATATAAGAACACACAAATTAGTTGTAACATTATACAGGTAATATGTAACTATTTTTGTTTTGTCATGAGTGAAACAAGAAAACCCATATACACAAAAGAAAGAACTCTAATTTCAATACGTAAAACCAAATAATTATATATCAAAGCCAAATAATTGCCAGATTATATCAGACTATATTAGTACTATTATTAATAATTAAAGGCTAAGAAATTTGGCACTAGAAACAGGCATTTTACTTAGCATTTAATTATTAATATTAGTTGCAATATAGCCCGACATAATCCGGCAGACATTTGACTTTAACATAGAAAGAACAATAATTTAATAAAAGCAAACCCTTTTCGAGCAACGGGTAATTTATTACAGACCCAAACATTTAATCATAAAATTTATTAACTTTGAAAAAGATAAGAAACACGAGCATTTTTATAGTAAAACAAATGTTTTTAATTATGTAAAACAGAAATCTTGCACATTTACAGCATGCATTAAAAGTTGTTGCAAATCTTCAACAATAATTATTTTGATTTACTAAATTTAAACTTTTTAAATCATGTTTGCTATATTTAATTAATTAATTTTTAAAAATGCATACTTTTTTATTTTAATTTTTAATAAAAAAAAAATTTAAACTTTTGAAATTTTGACCCAACGAAAATTATTGTTACTTTTTAAATCTTCAAAACAATGAACAAAAGCTGTCAATTGTTTGTCTATGATAAAACAATAAAGCCTTCTTTCAATTGTTAATAATACATTTAAAAAAAACAAAAATAAAAAATATATATTATTTTTTTTTTAAATCAATATTTTTGGATAAAATAAGTAATTTTATTTTTTTTATAAACTGCAAATTTTCAAAACTCTATTAATCACCACAATCAACTAATTAAAGCCATTACGGAAAGTAATTAGTGAATAGGTGGCAAGATCGAGCTACCGTAGAATTCTCGATTATTACAATCAAGCGGAAAAACTTCTTTTATAAAATTTTCATTTTTAAACAATTTTCTTTTCGCATTTGCAAATAAAGTTTAGGTTATTCTTTAATTTGCATTAACGTTATATTTTGAAACGAATAATACAAAGATGTGTAAACAAAATCAACAAAAGGAACGTACATAAAATGTACGGAAAGCCGAAGGGACATATCGAGTCCTGTTCCACAGCTCGATTTTTTTTACCAATAAATTTATCAATTTTTACACGTTATTGAGTATTTTTATTACATTTTAATACTTATTTATTACAATAAATTACTTATTTAAATTTTTTACGAGTTATAATTAACTATATCACCATTATAAATAAATTACTTTTAAATGCAAAATTACCATCGTATCAAAATATACGCTTTGGTTTATATTTTTAATTTATCCTATGCATAATTAAAATAAAAGGTTATTTACCATCATAATAATAGCAAACGTGCTTTTTCGAGTGTGATGTCGCCATCTTCGCACAACTATACTACTACAATACAACTGGCCGAGATCGGCCACTGACGTTTAGCGCACGTGACGCTATCCAAACCAATAAGTTCCGTTAATATCTATCACGTGACCAAACGTAAAGGAAGTTTAAAATCACGTGATTTTGTTTAATCGAATAAGATCATTTGAAATTATTTCGTGTGTTACAGTGTTACCAGTTGATCATATAATTCAATATTTAAAATTTTAATTATTTTTTTTACATAATTAAATTCTGAAATGATTATTTATATAAAGATATTATTATTTGTATTAAAGAAATTATACAATTTAAAAGTTTATAGCGTTTAACTTAATTATCTATTAATTATTATATTTTTTGTTTTTGATTTTTCCGCATTCTGAGCACTAAGAGGATAACCAAGCCTGGACTCTTCCATACCCAAAATGGGGGCGACCGGTGGTGACGGACGATACTCTACAAATCCGAGACCGGCTATCCATTAAAAATTTCTTGCGTTATTTGCTCGGTTCCTTCACAACGATAGGCTTACTTCTTAACCGTCAAAGCCTTTACTATCTATGGCCGGATGACTAAGCTGTTAAAAGGACGCGCTCTTTCCGTCTATGGGCACTATATAAATGCCTATTTTCTAAGCCTATTATGGGTTCGACCAGGTGCGCAATAGGGAGGCCGGATGATTAGAGCCGGAGGCCCATGTATCGGATACGGACTATCACCGGAGAATTCCTGGGATTTTTCGACTACCCGTATTTGATCTTGGGCAGGGGCGGATCTACATAGGGACTAACAGGGCTTAAACCCTTGGCCCCAAGTATCAAGGGTCCACAAAAATTGAATTATCATCATAAATTTTTAATACTTTTTCATTAACAATGCGTACCTATCGTATAGTAAAAAATATTAATAATATAATAATAATGATGATAATTTATAGTATTATTTGTATTAACAAAACAATGGGGCCCCATTGGACTTCAATAAGCCCTAGACCCCGAACTTGGGTTTCTCACCGCAGTAAGTTGACGTCTTAATTGTATCAGTCATCCAACTAACTCTCATCATTAAGTGTATCTGTTGAGGTTTGACAAGGAGCAACAATGGATATTTTAGTTATTTTATAAAATTATACGTTACAAAAAGATATGGTTTTTCCTAGTTTTGAACCTTCTTGGAACGGCCTTTTTAATTATGTTAATTGAGGATTTGGTCAGGTCCACAATATAAACAACTGGATTGTTCTATATAATTATGTCGGAGCCCGACATAATTATATAGAACAATCCGCCCATTAAGAATGTTTAAGATTTCTGTTTGAACTCTAACTTGGGTTCTCCAGAGTACCGTCTCACCACGGTTATTTTGTCTATAAGATTTTAGTACAACCAAACATTTACAGAAACTATAAAATCACTACGATATTTGATAAATGTATTTTGGACCTTTTCAATTCGGCTTATTCCATGAAATGTCATCTCAACTTAATTCTTTGAACAGACATGACCTGAAAAAAGAAAATAAATTTGAACTAAGTTTATTTGCAATTTTACATCTCATTGAAGCCAAAAGAGGAATTTCGGGATTTATTTGTTTCAAAAATTTAATTTTTACGATCTGGATTCTTATACGCGTTATATTGGAGCGATCGCGCCTATCACTCGGTGTCATTTAGTAGATAATAAGATATAACATAGCAAAGAAAATGTAGTACTGCGCAAGTGCTTATGTGTGCACCATTTAGGAATTGAAAGCTACTATTATCTTCAACGCTTCTCTCTTTCCCGAGTAAAGGTTATTAATATCAATGTAATTGCCAAAAATAATTACTATCGAGATGACTGTTTTTTTTAACTCTTTCCGCACTAAGTGGGCTTCTTAAGCAAGCCCATTATGGGTTTGGCCAGGCCCACAAGTGGGCGGCCGGGTGGTGAGGGACGGGGCCCGACCAGCCCCTCTGGTTTGAACGAAAACTGCAGGAGTTATAAGGAATTGACACACACATAGACAACAGCTTGTATATTAGTCATCTCAATAGACGGTTGAATGGCCGAGCGGTCAAGGTGGCAGCCTACCGCTCTGGGGAGACCCGGGATCGAAAAATTCCCAGGAAATTTTCGGGACATTCCAATTTTCAACGCGAGTGTCGTGTGTTGACGTTATCGACGACGTTCCAACTCGAGTACGAAGTTCTTAGTTCCCATAATTCCATTCTCAGCAAGCTGGATTTCATTCAAATGTCTCACCAATTACCCACAATTCATTGGAAAGTAGCAGTCAACATATCTGTTTAGTGTCGAGTGTGTTAACAACAGCGCCACTTCGACGTTGAAAAAAAGAACGACTTTTAACGAACGTTGAGATCGGCGTTGAAAATTGGAATGTCCCGTTTGGTCTATTCGTTTAATGTTCTGACGGAACGCATAGGCTACTTATTTTGCAGAAATATTAGCTATAGAACAAACGTTTCATCGATTTCGGATCGGGATCGCACTTACGTTGCAGTGACGTCAGTGATGACGTGCAATCATACTTGACATGGGAATTTCCCTTAACCGATTAAGTGTCCTGTTTCGGGAGAAAAAAAGCTCGAAAATCTATGTTGTTATTAAATATTAAAGCAAAAAGGTTCATTTTAATTTAAAAAAAAATTTTAACCAGTTTTTGTGTTCGCGCCTCGGATGGTTCCTAAACGGTGTCTTTCCCTTGCGATAGCCAACTTTACAGGGCATCCCATCCTGCAATGTCGGCTTCACCGTATAGGTTTCGTGATTTGCTAAGAAGCTGCCGTTCGTGGGTAAAGTAGGTTAAAAATAATTTAAAAAATGAAACATGACAAAACATAAAATAAAAATAAATTTAATGACATAAAAGATATTTAAAAATAATATATAAAAGATACAATGATAAAAATACAGAAATTGAATCATAAAAATACAATAATATAATATAAAAAAGAAAATATAATAGGAAAAAGATGAAAAGAATATAAAAAATTGAAAATTTGACTTATACATAAATTAAAAATGTAATTTAGTATGATAGGTCTCAAAACACGGTGCAGGACATAGTGCAACCTCACATTTTGGGCACCAATACCGTGTTTCTTTACGTATTTTTTTCCCTCGGTGGTCGCGTCTGTTGCAACATACAGCACAGCATCTTGTGGGGTTGGCTTTTTTCTCTGTTGGAGGAATAAACGCCGGGAAATGCCTTTCCACTAGTCTAAGAGGACCTGGAGTCCTCGACCGACTATGTTGACCGATCATCCTTTGGGTGTGATAAGTCATTACAAGGCGCTCTACTAAATTCATTCGAAATAATAAATGATTTTTTTAATATAAAACGTGTGCGTTGTATATCGAAAGGTCCAACATTTGAAAAAATATTTTTTTATAGTATTTTTTGCCCCTTTTCCTCGTTACAGGATAATCATGGAGATGTTGATCTAAAAGATCAACACCTCCCACTCTCTGATTATAATCAAGGACACATTCCGGTTTTATTATTTCTATTCCGCTCCGAGTTTTTGTATTAATATATTATCAGCTAGAAATTCCCCGTCAAGCAAGACGGAATATTTTTAATGGGAAAGAGGAGGTTGAAGAATTGGGAAGAGCTTCGTGTCACGCTGTTTGTGTGGCCGTTCTTATTCGATGTTGCTAAAATCGGACTTGACGGCCTTCGGGGCTTTTCGGCTCTTATTCTTTTACATCTAGAATTTACCTGACCAATTTTACTCTTACGCTTTTCCCTAGGAGTTATTATCATTAGTTTTGACAAAATAGCCAGTCTTTAATTCCACGTTGATAAAGTAAAGATGAATTGTATGTACTGTACTGTACAGTTCGTTAGATTAGCGATAATATTTTCTAAATAACGGGCTCGTTAGACCGTTATTACCATTCAGCTATTTTTTTTTTTAATTTTAAACTTAATGATCTATGTTTAAAATACGCCATTTGCCAAAATATTTTAAAATGCAACTTAAAATTCTAGGTTTCTCGCTACCGGAGGGACTTTTCCAAGTCTGAGCTATACTTTTCGAGTGGGACGAACAACGGTAACTTCGATAGTGAGAGAGACCTGTTTTGCCATCTGGAAAAAACCGAAAGCGACGTATACGAAAGTACCTCGGACGGAAGAGGAATGGCAAAACATTGCCGACGAATTTTTGGAACGTTAGCAACTGCCCAATTGCTGTGGCAGTATCGATGGCAGGCGTATTGCTTTGCAGTGTCCCGCAAATACCGGATCTCTAAATTATAATTATAAAGAAAGATTTAGTAAAATATTAATGTAGCGGATGCCCGTTACAAATTCATTTATGTTGATTTTGGACATTGCGGAAGAGTGACGCGGGAGTTTTTCGGAGATGTACAGTACATTTGGGGGAAAAAATAATAAATCAGACACTTCGTCTTCCAAAAGATGCTAATTTGCCAAATTCTGATGTAACTTTCCCTTATTACTTTGTGGCCGACGAAGCATTTCCCTTAAAGAGAAATATAATGAGACCGTACCCTCGCAAATCTCATTTTCACAAGTTTTCGAACATACTCGATATTAACTTGTCACTGTGTGAGTTTGCTCTTCCGTTGTTTTTTGTGCGATGTTATCAAACTGTATTGACGTAAGTACTGTACGTATTTTATGCAATAAATTGTGCGTATTTCTTCGTACCTATAACTATTCCTTTCAAACGTTTACACAAAATGGCGATAATCGCTTTCGGACATTTTTGGGTATACGAGCGACAATTTATCTTATCCGTGTGAACCACGTGTCCTTTCGTACTAATTAATTGATGCTCTAAAACTTTCTAATTGGAAAGTTCGCTCTATCTGTTTTCGTTTTGGATTAGCACTGCCTATCTTCCAAATTTTGCCACTAGGGGCGCTGCTGTCGTTTGCATTAGGTCGGGCACAGTCGCTCTGCTATATCGTTATCTCACTCGCATAGCCGCAGCTCTTCCCGTTCGCAAGAATTTTCCGGTTAAAGGGACTTTCCTACGCACCCCGTATAAAAATACCTGAAGGGTGATCTCCGAGAGAGATTGGCTTTTGTAAGGGAGTCATCTTGCATTTCTACTTGGGCTGCGAATCTTTATTTACGCCTTTCTCCGATGCACCTTCAAGCAATACTTTTATGAAAAATTTGCAACTTATCCTCGACCAACCACAGATTTGTCTTCAAAACCACTAGGAAGTTTTTCCTTATGAAAATGTATCCAGATTTTGATGCTTACGGACTGCTAAATTTCTACAGTACAGATAGGGCTACTTTAATTATAATCACCTGGTATGTTAAATTTAATATATGGTAAAACTATCATTAAATATAATACTTTGTATAATGTCTACAGCTGCGCTTACAATCAGAGTAGAAAGTCGATGAATTAGTTATACATTTACTAGCAGATAGACCCGGCGTTGCTCGGGCAAAAGTAACGATAGCGAAGATTAAGATTATTACGTTATAGTCACAAAAGAAAAAGAGTAATTTCATCAACAAACTAAATATTTCTAATGAAAGGTCGAATTTGAAAATCGAATATTGCAATATTGTTCGATTTTCACGACGTGTTCTGATTATATCGTTCGATTTTCATCGAATGTTCTAAAGAAGAAGGGTCGAGAAAAACCGAATCAATCTGTTTAAATCTGAAAATCAAATATGTTCTAACATATTACTCTTTTTTTTTCCTCCAGCGCCCGTGAATCTTGCACGTCGCTTTCTCTTGTTCTCCATTGTTACTTAACACTTCCATTGTTGATGGAAGTGTTAAGCCTTAATCCTTAAATTTCAACTTTCAACTCCTAACCGTTTAGGCACGTCTCGATAATGTATATAGAAGCTTTAATCCCGTCCCTCTCCCCCGTGGGGAGGAATTTCGAAAAATCCCTTCTTAGTGCGCGTTCTCTAAACATACCCTAAGTGTGTACCAAATTTCAACTTTCAACTCCTAACCGTTTGGGCTCTGCGCTGATTATTATTATTATTATTATCAACTCGTCTCGATTATTTATATAGATTGGTAACAATTTGAAAAATAATCTACAGCTGGATGTTGAAGTTAAGGAATCAGCTAGCCAGTTCTCTCGCATTCAATCCTAGGAATTTTTCGTGAAACTGCTTGCCCGTGGAATTCCCGGATATAACGTGCCGTCCCTCGCCTTCCGGCTGCCGGAGGATGGATACGATTTAAAAAGCTCCTCGTAGTATCGACGGGTCAGATAATTAAAAATGTTTTTAAATATCGTTAGAGTTGCGATGTTAGTCGAACGTCGTCGGCCTTTTGGATATATAATACGCTCTTGCCAATCCGGCCTCTCGATTACGGGGCACGCCCGGCGTAATCGTCGTAGTGCTTCGGTTTCCGCGAAAACGTTAGTCTCGTCGCAAATCCCATTTCCCGGTTTACTCGGGTTTGTTTCCCTGCACGCATTGCACGTTATTAGGAATAAAGAATTAAACTTACAATTACTGTATCAAAGTACATAATTTCAAAACAAAAGCTGTAAAGCTCTTAATTGGTGCCGAAGGCGAATGGGCTATGTCATTCGTTGCCTTTAGGCCTATATACACTGTAATCTGGTGATTGGCAAGAGTGCAAGATTACTAAGATTGATTACCCTTAGCGAGAGTCTAGTGTATAACCAATACAGTTTTGATTATTATATATATTGTAATAACCAGAATTTTAACAATTTGTTAAATGTTTCTTCCAAAATTAAAATTATTATATTAATAGATAAAATAATAAGCACACGACTACACATTTATTTAATCACATATATTTATAGAAATACAAATGGCAAATACATAACTTATATCTATAGACCAATAACCTGTTTATTATACATCGACGTACGGTGCATTCTCTCTACTGAATTTGCAACGCAATAAATTAATTCCTTTTATTTTTTCCGACCTTCTCCAGACGCTTCTTCACGTGCTTTGGCATTTTGTGTTTACGCTTTTCTCGTTGCGCATCTTTCACCGCTTTCTTTCTTTCCTAATTTGTTTAAATAAAGAATTTAAACTAATTATACGTATTAACTTAATTAACTCTTTAAATTACCTTTTTGCTATTTGGCGATTCGTCTCTAGGTCTCGCGCTGTTCGAGAATTTCGAACCCTTCTCGTTATCCGAGCATTTGTCTCCGACGGAATTATCGTCCGAAGTCTGCTGCTCTTTATTGGCAGACGTGTTCAGTATTTCCGGTTGCTGTTTAAATATATTATTTAAAATACACATCAATTTTAAAATAAAATTAAGAAAAAATTTTAATAAACGAATCATTTTTTTACTTCTGATGCTCCGGAAAGATCGGGCTTTAAACCGGTTATTGTGTGATATAAAACCTGAAATATAAAAATCATCTGTAAAAATTCATAAAATAATATGTAAATACAGTCGAGAGTCATTAACTCAAATTACTGGATAATTCAAACCTGCCGTTATTCTCCTCGAAAGTTGTATTTGCATTAAAACAAACACAGTTAATTCAAATGTTTTTAGTATAAATTTGGATAATTCAAACCTAGCATATCTCATATTTTGAATATAAAACTTAAAAAAGAGAAAGTAGCGAGTAGTCAACTGCCAAGCGGGAAAACTTGTCACCCACTTCACAATTTTTGTGACATTTGCATCTAAATTACGAAGTTGGTCGTTTAACTACTTTTTAAGATGTCTAAAGCCCGGAGCAAACTAGTCGACGCTCGTGCTGTTTCTTTTGACGTAACGTCGGACGAGATTTGTTTAGTCGTGTGACTATTTTCATTTGACAATCTCGTGACATCACTTATGACATTTAACTCTAAAGAACCAATGAACATTTCCTTTACTTTACAAACTATTGCTGGAGAAGAGTTTGCTTACAAAATAATGAAAATCGGTTATCCAGATTGTGTTACTTATAATGCTTGTGTTTTTTATTGGCAATGAATTAATTACCGAGATACATAAAATAATTTTTGTGATATATATTTTATACCTTCAATAACTTAATAAAATAATTGTTTTCAAATGTACGATTATCGATGAAAAATACTTTTCCACTCAAAATTGTAGCTTGTACTTGAAATTAAATGGCATAAATATTTCACTGCATGCGAGTGTCTCCAACTGACATACGAAGATCGTCACAAAAACTATACAGAGTGTATCGGTACGGCGGTTACAAACTTTCGGGAGAGATAGAGTACACCTAGACGACGGGAAATCGCATAGCGGTGCACGGTCGGAAACATTTTCCCGGCGCGGTAGCGACGACACAAAACGCAAGAAAGGAAGGACACGAACGGGGTGAGAAAACGTGTTTATTATTCTTAGTACGGCAAAAATGCCGGTCTTTGGCCGGTGCAGCGATAGATGTCGCTGCACCGGCCAAAGACCGGCATTTTTGCCGTACTAAGAATAATAAACACGTTTTCTCACCCCGTTCGTGTCCTTCCTTTCTTGCGTTTTGTGTCGTCGCTACCGCGCCGGGAAAATGTTTCCGACCGTGCACCGCTATGCGATTTCCCGTCGTCTAGGTGTACTCTATCTCTCCCGAAAGTTTGTAACCGCCGTACCGATACACCCTGTGTATGGCAAAAAATTAGACATTAAAATATTGCCTAAATCTAAAAACTGTATGTTCAATGTCATAACCAATATATTGAATATATTTTCACAAAAACAATTATATTAAATGCCTTAAATGGAGATTCAAACTTGATTTAATGTTGAAAAAATAATGCCAATAAAGTTATATATTGCGTTATAAATTTTTGAAGAAATAGCTCTTAAAATAATTTAAGGATCTATTCATTTAACTGTGTCTGTTATGGACCAAGTGATTAATACTATTATTAATCATTTGGTCCGTAAGGAAAAGTATTATTAACAACATTATAATTCATTCAAAAAATCATCTTAAAGGAAACTTCTGGAATATCATTTTTGATATATGGTGTACAAAAATTAAAATTTTTCAGTTTAGTTATTTGAACAATTAAGACCTTTATGGTATTTGGAATTACATAATTATTTTTCTTTGTGGCATTTGCATCTATTAGATTTGCAACCAAGTTTGCAGCAGCATCAACTGTAATCTTGGTCTCCAGAATTAATGAAATTCTTGTGCATTCTCTAAGCAAAATTTCTGCACTAGTATATCTCCGACAGAATTGAAGTTTTCATTACAAACAGTAAATTGGATTCTGGAATATAATAGGTTCTATAAGCCATGTTTTGTACCCAGTTTGTAAAGGTTTTTATATTCAAACACAATAACATCTAAAATATTTTTTCCATCACTGGATGTTCAATCTACATATTGTACAAGAATCCTTACTGTGTCATCAACAATAGCTGTTGAGATTTGGAATTTGACATTCTTTTCTGCTTGCTTTTTAACATTAAAGAAAACCATTTCCCTTATTTTAGACACACTTTTTCTTCTATTTTTGGATCAACTATTTGGATTATTTCATCATCATTCACCAACTCTGTAGTACTAATAATGTTCTGGTTTCTGGAAATCGGCACGATTAAATCTTCTTCCTTTGATGTGGGACTTTGAACTTCGTCGGTTGTGTTGCTACGTGAGGGTGACGTTATCGAAGAATATTTTATAACGTTCTCTTAAACGGTACCCGATCTTCCGGAATCCGAGCGACTTTGACTTTCTTAATTCTTGTTACTTTAAAAAAAACTTCGGCCGAGAAAAGACTAAATCGACCGAGATTAATCTGAAAAAGGATTTAGAGAAATCTTCCGTATTAATCTTGGTTGATGATTTATCGGGTATAGAATTCTAGACCGAGTTTTAACTTTACTCCAAACGTGGCCTCGGAAGGGCTGCGATTTATATCGGTATGATGCACTTGGTTTTTTTTTATCAGTTGTACAATACAATTCTTCTGATCATTTATTAGTGTTGTTAATCTCCAACCAAGAACTAAGCATATTTTTTAAGTTTTGATTACATCTTCCTACTGACCTACTGAACCTTGTAAGTGCTCCACGTACCATTTTTAACTTAGGCCACAGGCTACAAAGTTCTTTGATGACATTATTAGCAAATTCTTTTTTATCATCACTTTGTAGGATACTCACAGTATATTGAAAATTGTAAAAATGTCTAAAAGAACATACAGTGGAACCTCACATAACGAGCACCTTGCACAATGAGTATTTCGCATAACAAGCAAAACAAATTGTAAAAATTTGCCTCGCTTAACGAGCGATATTTCGCATAACGAGTGGTGATGAGAGGGGATTTCCCGAATTGTGTGCATGTGGCATGCTCTGTCGGTTTGTGTTTAGCACTCCTTCCGCTAGCATCTTAGTGTCGCTTGTGATCGCACACATTACTTATTATCATCGACAACCATAGCCCGTTATATAATAAACGTGCCAAACGATATGCCAAATTCTTGGGTCATTAAATTTAATGACCGATTCCAAATTAAATTTTAGAAATGTCTGAATTAAAAATTATCAAATTTAATGAGATGGAAACTTAACTGCCTACCTCTAGTCAAATAAATTAATTTCTAATATTTAATTACAGCATTTACATAACCCAAAAATTTGGCATATCATTTGAAGTGTTTATCAAATATATTAACTGTAATTTTTTTTTTTGTTTCTGCAAATCGAATTCTCATTCCAGGATGGTTCATTCCGCTCTAGAAGAAATGATGATGATGATGACGATGATTCGTGCTCCTTAACAGTGTACACTGTACAATTTTTTTTGAATAAACGTTATACATAAAATATTTGAGCATTTTTTTGGCACAGAACGCATTATCGTATTTTACATTAATTTCTATGGGGAAAACTGTTTCGCTTAACGAGTGTTTCGCATTAAGAGCAAAACCCTGGAATGAATTATGCTCGTTAAGCGAGGTTTCACTGTATACTACTCTTTTAGCCCTCTTAGTTTTTCACAGTTGTAATTGAATGATAGTTGAATTTAGTAAGACGGTCTTGATACACGACTATACGTTTATATTTCTAATTAGCTTGTGACTGCTATCTGTACGATCAACTTGACATCTTGAGTTCATTTTGTTACTTAAAACTACCAAGTCTTTTTTAAAAACATTCTGTTTTTCTGACAGATTACACACAAATTCGAGTAAATTATGATCATCTCTCTTATGATATTTTTATATTTCATACATAATTCTTTTTCCATACAGTTTCTGCTGCCCTGGCCAATTGTGATATGGGCATCGTGCAATATCTGAAATATTTCTTCAGTATGAATGTAATATTTAATCAAATTATGTTATTTTACAAGTACAATGAATTTTCTATTTCTCCAATAGACACGAGACGTGTGTGTCCGGAAAGTAAGTACTGTTTCGTTCTACCACCGCCGCAGCGGTAGTATTGCAGTTCGGCCCGTGCACACGTGTCTCTTGTTGATGGTCAGTCCAGTGACATTTGAATGCTCACTAACACATTGTTCTTCCACATGTTAGTGACGTTTAAGACAATTGCCGATCCCGCCGACTGTGAAGTGCGTTCTGTAATACGGTTTTTGAACGCAAAGAATGTTAAGCCAGTTGAAATTCGTCATCAACTTGTAGAGATTTATGGTGAAAATGTAATGAGTGATGGAATGGTGAATGGAATGAAAGTGGGTTCGACAATTCAATGACGGATGCACCAATGTTCACGACGAAGCGCGGCGTGGCCGGCCTTCTGTTGTCAATGATGGTTTGGTTGCAAAAGTGAATGAGAAAATTTGTGAAAACAGACGGTTCACAATAAGATTGCTTTGTGATGAGTTTCCACAAATTTGAAAAACTGTTTTGCATGAGATTGTCACAAATTACTTAAATTATCACAAATTGTGTTCCCGTTGAGTTCCCAAAATTCTTACGGATGTCCACAAACCAAAGCGACTTGGAAGTGCTTTGACATTTCTTACCCAATACGGCGAAGAGGGTAATGATTCCTAAACAAAATTGTTACCAATGATGAAACTTGGGTTTGTTATGTCACTCCAGAATCAAAACAACGGTCGATGGAGTGGAGGCACTCACGGTCCCCCACAAAACACAAATTCAAAACAACGTTGTCAACACGAAAAATCATGTGCAACGTGTTCTGGGACAGACAGGGCATTCTGCTTGTTGAGTTCCTTCCCAGAGGTGAAACCATCAATGCGGAACGATACTGTGAAACACTGCGAAAACTTCGTCGTGCAAATCAAAACAAAAGACGTGGAAGTCTCGGTAAAGGCATTGTGTTGTTTCGTGACAATGCACGTCCCCATACTGCTGGTGTCACTCAAAACCTTATTCAACAATTTGGTTGGGAGCAGTTCGATCACCCGCCATACAGCCCCGACCTCGCACCTGCAGATTACCATTTGTTCTTGAACTTGAAGTGTGATTTTGGAGGGAGGCGCTTTGCCAGCGATGATGATGCAACAACCAATGTTCAGCAGTAGCTGTCTTCACTGGCAGCATGTTTCTTTGAAGAGGGTATAGACGAGTTGGTTTCCCGATATGACAAATGTCTGAATGATGGTGGTAACTATGGAGAAAAATAGTTTCCGACATGCTCTTTCATGTAAAAATAAATTTTGTTTTGAAAAAAGATTTTTTATGTGAGTTTTTCCAAAATGGTACTTACTTTCCAGACACACCATGTACAATGTCATATGTATATAAATGCTGATGTTTTCCAGGTAAGTTCAAAGTTACTTTTGTTTTTGACTCTCTCATTTATTGTATCATTGTCAAAAGCACCAATTTTGTAAAAAATTTGACTATTCTTACCTTTTGCTGCTATTTACTCATTTAGTTAACCAGTTATTGAAGTAGTTGTTCATATTACAGCAAAATCTCATTTTAAAGGATTACAGAACAATGGATTTCTTGGAATAACAGATTTCCCCTAGTCCCATCAAATTAATGTAATTTTTTTAGCCCCATTTATTGTAAACATTGTGATTTTTCCAACTTTTAAATAATATTTGGGTGTTTCTGGGTGCTCAATTAAATAAATATAATGCACACAGTTGGTTATAGTTGATGTTTTTTGGCACAAGGGCCAAATAGGTCAAGTTGCTCTATGTCAAATGGTAGTTTGTCTCACTTAATATACTATATATATATATATATATATATATATATAGTAATAAAATATAAAATAAAAACACACAGCCAAAAATGTGTGTGTAATTGTTGAAGTTTACATTGCTAATGTTGCAGCCACACATTAGCACCCTCCTATAGCACATTGATTAGTGCCAATTGTGAAGTGCTAATGAGCATACATATCATACCTTGCCTCTCTTTGTACTTACAGTATATAACTTATAGTTTTTGTCAGCTTTGCCATAAACATATATGGCATAATGTACAATCTTGTAACATATGTGTTTCTGCAGAATAAAGTATAGTGATCTCAAGAGACTGAATAATTTCAAGTACAAGTATTTGTTATATGTAGGAGGTTAAAAAAAAATTTTCCTGATTGTGTGAAAAGTATTGTTGTATGCAATATACAACTCCTAGACAAAAAATTAGAATATTCACCTAACTGAATGTTTAGTGTACATTTTCTCATGAACAACACAGAGTACAAAACTTTTTTCGACACTACATAAGCAGTGCTTATCTATACTTATTATATCCATTAATCAGACAAATAACTCATGCAAGTTTTTTTGTTACAAATAGAAATGAAATGACAAAAAATAGAATAACAGTTTGACCATGACAAGAAATAGATTAGCTAAATGTGGGATACATATAGGAAATACAACAAAATAAACTTAATATTTTGTGGCATTGACATTTGCTATAATTACTGCTTGCAATTTGTCGAGCATGGTGCAAATTAATGCTTCACATTCATTTCTGGTGATGCAGTTCCAAATGTGTCAAATGCACATCATTAGTTCCTCTTTAGAATTGGGCACTGTTCATTAAGTTGTCATTTCATGACTCTCCACAAATTTTCAATGGGGTTTAAGTCTGGGAAATTGCTTGGCCAAGGCAGGATTGCAATCTGTCGTTCTTGTAACCAATGTATCGTTGACTTTGTGGTATGAGAGGATGCCCTGTCTTGTTGAAATAGAAATATTTCCTCAACTAAAACCTTGCTGATGGTATCATAAATGTCTCTTTGATATGTCTGTGCATTGACATGTTCCTGAAGAATGCACAGTTGTCCTACACCATTAGCACTCATGCATCCCCAGATCATGACAGACAATGCAAACTTCACAAATCTCTTCACATAGTCCTTTTCGTTGGCCTCTTCAGTTGTTCTTAGGGAATTCGATCCCAGTCGTTATTTCTAATCCCGAGATTTTGGGATTATACTTAGTCAATCCCGGGATTATTTATTTGGAATTATTTAGAAGCGTTTGCGCCAACAAACACTACTAAAATCCGCTGGCAAAACAAGATGGCCGACACATTGACAGGTAAAACGCACTGAGTACTAGGCGGGAAGATCTCACCCCACATTCTTAAGTCTACAGTTACATAACATACCTGACACGTGTGACAGAGCTGTGGACTGTACATCAATGCTAGATAACATAAATGCACCTGACACGTTTTACAATTTTGTTTAATCAACTACAGAGTGTATTTGATCCTTAGAAGCTCTAAATTTTAATATAGATGAGTTTTCGAGCATATTATTTATGTTCATTATTCAATTTAAATTGAATGCAACAACCAGAGGCTGGTGGGAGCACTCACTTAATGGTGATGATATTCCTCCATTGAATGACTTATTAGAATTTTTGAAGGGTCATGTTAGAACTCTACAGCCAACCAAAAGTACTCTCGACTGCACCAGAAAATCAATTGGTGCCCGTGAAAATTCAAATATGCAAAAATGAAGTATATTACCAGGTAACCCAGTGAGAACTGCTTGCCTGTCATTTTAGTTCAAAATACAAGAAGTTTTATATTGAAATGATAGGCAAGCAATTCTGTTAAGAGCACTGGCACTGAATGTTTCGCTTCATGCAGTCTATTTTGCAACTTTTTTAAAATGATGTCAATCCCGAAAATCTCGAGATCAGGAAAACTTAATCCCGAAAATTTTGGGACTAAAAAGTAGTCGGGATCCCGGGATCAAATCCTCTACTTGTTCTCCATACACAAGGGCCTTGGTCAGCACAGGAGAGAGAAAACAGGGATTTGTCACTGAAGAGAATGTTATTCCAGTTGTCTTGTCCCCATATGACCCTCTCTCTGCATCATCTGATATGCGCTTATTGTTTCTTTTTTGTTAGAGATGGCTTTGTCTTGAGAACACGGCAGTTGAAGTGCAAGTCGTGCAACCTTTGGTATGTGGTTTGGCTACTGACGTTCACTCCAGTTGCCTTCCATTGTGCATGCAAGTAAAACAAACTTAAGGCGCGGGTCTTCCCAACCTCCTTTTCTCCCCTTTCTTTTTTTCCGGGGGTCACCCTGGGTAAACCAGACACCCTGGCTCGACGGGGCCGGAGCAAGAGGCTATCTCCTCTCTTAGCGCCCCTAGACGGCTTCTCCTCGGGACCTGCTCCGGCCCGGGCTCGGCACCGGCACTAGCCCCAACCCTAGCCCGGCGGCGGCGCCCCTCATATTCGCCTAGCTCCCTAGGCAGGGGCTCGCCCACCGGGAGGAGAACCACCGTCTCCTGGCCGCCTGCTCTCCAGGCTTCGGCCCTTCGAATGGCCTTCCTCAGTTGACTCTCGGGGACCGTTTAATGCTTTTAAAGTGGTTTTGCACAACAATCCTTCTCAAGTTGCTCTCATCCCTTCACAGTCGTTGCTCGTTTATGTCCACATTTCTGGTGTTAGTTAAAATTTGAACACGGTTTTGTTTCTCAGTACTCTAGAAATTATTGGATGCAAGCACTTTACATAATTTGCAATTTCTTTTTGTGTTCTTCCTGCTTTGTGTAAGGCTATGATAGTACCTTTAGTTTTGTCACTGATGTCATGTTTACACCCCATGTTGTACTGTTATACTGCTCTACCCAGGAATATGCAAATTTGCATTACAATTTAGTTTTTTATGGCTGTTTGCCTGGCTGTTTTTACTAATATTCTAATTTTTTGTCAAGGTCAAACTGTTATTCTATTTTTTTGTCATTTCATTCCCATTTGTAACAAAAAAAAAAAAAAAATGCATAAGTTAATTTGTCTGATTAATGGATACAATAAGTATACATAAGCGCTGTTTATTGTAGTGTCAAAAAAAGTTTTGTACTCTGTGTTGTTCATGAGAAAATGTACAATAAACTTTCAGTTAGGTGAATATTCTAATTTTTTGTCTAGGAGTTGTAACAGTTTCTTGGAACAATGGATGATTTTCAGTAGTCTCGCTGATTTACTACAATGAGATTCTGTTGTATTTAATAACTGCTCCATGATCAATATTTTTTTAAAAAAAAGACACACTATTGTAAAAGACAAAAGTAAATTAAAACGTTGCATAAGATAAACTGTTAGCCTCATGAATTGAAATTTGATAGTAAATGCAATGTACACATGCAACTCAGATGTAAGTGCTGATTGGCTAACTCCTCAATATGTTATCATTTCACTCGATCAGATGATAGCAGTATTTATATTAACTAGTCAACATGATAAATTATGATAAAGCTCAACCAATGCCAAATTATCGGGCTAGCAAATAGCTATAATAATATTATAGCCATTTGCTAGCCCGAAAATTATGATAAATTATGATAAAGAATTGACATTTATTACAGTGCCCAATTTTGTTTGTCATTATTCATAATGGCCAGGCATTATTTACAATGCTCATATTAATCACTTAGTCCATAACATATATATTATTATAATATTTGAGTTCTTGTGAGAATAACAATTAACCTAAATTATTATAACATGGATTAAAAAATAACAACCTTTTCTCCTTCTTTTGCTTGAGAGACATCCCTTTCGTAATTAATCACTTGATTTAATCTTTGTGGAATGTAAGCTTGTTTGAATACCTATTTAAATTAATAAATGATAAGATTATTATATTTAATTAATAAATATTTCAAAATATAAATTAAAAATCCAATTACTTCTTCTTCAAGTTTCTCCTTTTCACTCATCTCTTTTGCTGTTCTATTACAAGTAACTTCTTGCATTTTTGACAGATAATCATCTATATTACTGTTATTGATGTTTGGATCAGTGATGAAGTCAAAGAGTTCTTTGATAGTCATCGTGGGTACTCCTTTTCTTCTAAAATAACCTAAAAGTATTACCTTGTTTACATGATCAGTTTTATATACTCTGGTATGAAACTTCATTAGATATTTTATTCTTACCACTAATATTTTGACAATCATTTCGTAAAAACTCTAATGCAAATGGATGATCGTGTTCGACAGACTGCGATACATCTATAATATATGCTTTTCCTTCATGATATCTAAACAAAACGATTATTAAAATTAAAGTTTAAATTTTATTAAGTCAGTCAAACATCTAAAAATATTTTTCTCACAAAAGATTGTAATCACTCAGATCGGCGTGAACTAATTTGCAATCAATGTAAAGTCTACGCATCATTATGATACAGTCTAAATACAGTTCTCTAGCTTTAGATTCTGTAATTTCAGCATCTTTTAATAAAGGAGCAGGCCTACAAATAAATTTGAACAGATTAGTGTTAACAATAAGTCAATAAAACAAAGTGATCAAATAGAAAAAGTTATTTGCAAAGAAAACACATGGTAATGCTTGAATGATTTATTATGCACCATTGATTTATTTATTTAGAGCAGAAAAAGTAGTCCCTTGAGTATGTATAAGTAAAGTTCAAAATTTAAAGCTGGATAGTCAGAAGTGATTTCATCTTGCCAAGCCAGCATATAATCACATGACACAAAATGCACTACTAGTATCCACTACTTTATTTGTATGCTATCTAGCAAAAAAAAAAAAAAATCATAGGAAGATGATGCCAATAATGCAATCATTTTAGTGACATTCTGTTCTTTGTGGAAAAAAGAAAAAGAAAACAAAATGTTGATTTATTATTATTTTTATCATTTTTTATCTTTATACTTTCCATCCCTTTTACTAAAAATTTCATTTAAATTGCAAACTTCTTCCCATGCTCTGCATTTATCCATCCAGCCATTTTGTAGAAAATGTCAAACCATCTGATGAAGTTGAAACAAAGAACATCTGATGTAGTTTACTTGTCACTGAGTGGCCATGCCTAATTCACACAATAAAAAGTAAATCTAGCTTGAGCATCTAAGTTGCACAGTTATGCTTAATTTCGATGCTTATTTAGATTGTACATGTGCAGTGCCAAAAGTGTTTAAATTGCAAGGTGACATTGCTTACACGGATACCCAGCTTAAGTGTTTCTTGTTACATGTAACAGGTTTCTAACAAGTACAACCAGCTTGTGGTGTTAAGTCTATTTCTTGCAAGTAAACTTTATATTTGATCACATTATATAGTATATAAGTATAAACTTCATACCATCCATCCTTTCCAATAAATTTCATTATTAAAACATGACTTCTTAATAGAATTGGTTCAGGACAAGGCAATCCACACCGATGGATTCTAGTAAGATTTCTCATTTCTTTCTCCGCCCATGTTTTTACCATTTTTCTTGGATTGTGACGACAATATCCGTGCCGAAATCTATTATAAACTCATTTAAAATTTTATAATCCAGATTATTTATTATACTAAAATGATAAGAAAACTCACCGAAATTCTCCATTCACATATTTGTCTCGATCTTTAAATACTAATATAGAAGTCTTATATATCTAAATTAATAAAAATTGATTTGATGAATCCTATTTTTCAAATAAAAAAACATAATTTAAATTTTTTTACTGACTACAAAACTTCATTAGGAATTAATTTAAAATTCAAATTTCAAACCTTTATTGCTTTGTCAATTCCATCTTTAGATGTAGCATGATAAACATTTGCTTCTTTGCCAGTACTGATACATCCATTTATCTGTTCAATAACACCACGATTCAATAATTTAAATAAAATAATTCGTGTTCGTGGATCTAAAACCTGTTCGACAGTTGCACGAAATGCTTTATCCTTAATCCTAACTCTAAAATAGAAAATATCAAACTATATAAGTCAAATTAAACTTAAAAAAAAACTGGACACTCGAAAGAAAAATTACTTTTCAGAATCCGAATGCCTTTTATTCTCTAAAAGAGAGTTAATGGTACTGTGCAGCACAGGAGGACCTTCATATTTATCTATAAAAAAATTAATGAAAAATTTTTATGTTACGTAATAAAAATTATTCTTTGTTAAAATACAACATTCAACATACCAACATTAATTCTGTCTTCAAATCTTCTTAAAAGTTTTTCATTGGGTTGAAAATTTGTTGGTTTAGTTGGGAGACTCTGTTGATTTGTATGAGATTGCTAAAATTTATTATGTAATTACCAAATTAAAGAAATGCTTTTTCTTTTTTAATTGTAAAAATATTGATAATCAATCATTGTAAATTTACTAAATTTATAACTCTTACTTGATTATTACTTTGTTTCAAGACTTTAGAATGATCATATAGTTCTAAAATCAAATGGAAAGATATCAATCAGAATTAATATAATAAATTATGTTAAAATATATATTGTTTAGAACATTGGTCTCTTTTTAATATCAATTTACAATAATCATCTTAAGTGAAATAACAGAATAAGTTGAATTTATGGCAAGGCCATATGTTTAACTTATGACAGAATTTGTGCTTTGATGCCTATTGCATATAATATTATTCATTATTGAGTGAATCCATACACAGGATAGTCAAAGTAACTTGACCAACTAACTTGGAAGTGCAAAAATCAAGGAATCCATTGGAACTTTTGCAGGATTAATACAGGGTGACATGTGCTTGTAATACACAAAGGCAGAACACATCTCATGATTACAGTTAACATAACCATATATTGAAAATTTCCAATACAAACACTAGAAATTTGCAATATCATAGAGATTTTGCCTGATGGAAAACAATATAAGGTGTTGAAGCAAAAAAGAATAGAGATATCAGTGTTTGAACAATGATATGTAACAAGCCAATACCCATACAGATTTATGGATAAAGCAACAGCACCATAGCTGAAACTTACTGTGATGTCTATTATGGGGTATAAAAGCATCTGTTGAGTGGAATTGAGACAAAGCAGATATTCTCCTTTTTCTGCTTTGGTTATTCTGTAAAATGTGTAACCAAAGCATTTTACAGATATATACTATCCTCCTCACAGATCAGATTTAACTACAGTTTAGAATGTGTGGGAGCTCTAGGCTGACCATTGAATACCCATCTCAAAGAACATTGCATTTCCATCTGTAAGTGGCTTAAGCCCTTGTCACATAAGCCAACTGCAATATTGCTGTCTATTTTGACTAACCCCACCTGCTACATTGTACCAACCACAAAGAACAACTCAAATATTTGAAACTGTTGGAGACATATACAGCAACTACAAAAAATGCAGCAATCAACTTCAAAGAGGCAGACTCCTTCCCTCTTGCATGAAAGATGTTCTATGACATCTAATTTTACATCTGTCTCCTATCTCATTCAACTTTACACGTGGATGGCAATCACTAATTAAAAGAAGTCTATTTTTTGAACTGAGTATTCCATCATGCTCTGTTCCTTTTTCAGTTTCTAGCTTGACAATGAGCAGTTATTTATTGTGTCATCACATCATCGTCAGGCTGCAATTTTTAGTCATTTTTCATTTATTTAATTTAAAATATATGTTCTCTATCTCAAATTAGTAGTGGCTTGCCCTGCACATCATATTTTTCCTTTAGCAATAGAGTCATGCCAGTCATCTATGAACTGCTTTCAGGGGAAAAGTATTGAAATTGAAATAACACAACTTCTGGTTTGCATTGGAAGTTCCAATATAGTTAATTGGGGCCTCCTGCCCCTAACGTTTCCATATCTGGTCTTGGATTTCATCTAACTTTATTCTTGAAATTAAGAAAAGACAGATGGATGGACAAGCAGACAGATGACAATGGAAAGTTATAGGTCTACAATTTTTTCAAATTGCAGCCCAATGACAATTTAACACAGAAGAAAATGCTTTCTATTAAAAGTTTTTTCTTTTTTTGCTGGATTTTGGTATTAAAGTGTCTTGTTACATGAATTTTAATGTTCCAAATGTGTTATAGGTTACATATAGCCCCTAATTCATGAAAAAATGGAGAAAATTGAATACCATGAACAATGAAGCGATTTCTTTTTAACTTCTACGCGAAACTGGGATATGTATAAACAGTAAATTACATACTTTTAAATCCTTAAAATTATTTATTGGAATTTTAAGGTTTAAAAAGTATGTAATTTATCAATGAAGTAATCTTGTTACTTCAGATAAGGGAGCATAATACAGCAACCCAAAAGTACTCTCTTAAGCATATCCAACTGTATATGTTGGTAACCCAAGATGTGTTTCAGATCCTTTTAATTTCATAACCTCATATCCTTCTTGTACATCCTTGCTATTGTGCATCACAACATTCCAAACCAAGGTTTGTGAATATACTGCACACTTATATAACCTATTGTACTTTTTTAAACACAATTCTTAAAAATAAATAATACTATATAATCTTCATATATATATAAATAGTTATATTAATTCAAGTACCATAATCGTAAGAATTTTTGCAATTATATAAGTCGTCGTCATTGTCGTCTTCATAAGGTTCTTCTATTTCCTCCTCCTTATCTACATCAAAATGCAATTTTTTCACTATAAAAAAATTTAATAGAATTTAATGAGTCAGAAGAAATAATTTGCCTTTATAGTATAATTATTAGCAAAAAATATTTATTTAATAATAATTTTCCAATGACAGTTATATTTAAACAAGCATTTTTTAATATGAAATTTATGAACTAATGATAAAAATTTACAAATTACATAAAAATATATTTAAAAGATTATTCTATGTTGTATATTTTTATCATAAACATCAAACGTAGTACATGTAATATTAAATTTTCAACAAATATTTTTAAAATTACATATACTGAGATGAAATGCCCACCAACCGAATCTATTGACTTCCAAGGGTGCAGAACATGTCTGATTGCAAGAATGAGGTTTGGGGAAATTTGAAGTATAAAATATATTATGGCAATAACCACAAAAACGTATAATAAAAAGCATTTCAGCTAAGGCTGTGGATATCGATTGTAGAAATTCAGTGATCACGTGTTTTAAAAGTGAAATCAGAATGTTATTTACTTTATTTCTAATCAGTTCAGTCATCCATTACATCGCTACTTACTTACTAGTTATGCACTTTCAGTAAGGCAAATTAGTCTTAGTTACTGAACATGATTTCAAGTTTTTTGAAAAACTAAAACAAATTTAAAAGTACCCAAAAAAGAAAATCTGTTCTTATTTCAAAACTCTTTTTGACACTGTTTAATTGGCGAAATTTCATGTCAGCTTGAATTAAAATGAAATATTTACTCATTCCCCATACACAAAATTTGCAAATTAACAAACTTATTTAAAAATTTTTTTGAATTGTCTCTATTAAATAGCTAATTACCTTTATTTTTCATATATTTATTATAAAATAAAAAAACACTAATGTCAAAATATATTTCAAAGCATCATAAAAATATAGTCACATTTCAAAACATAAAAATAATAAAAATGAAAAAGTCAGTGAAAAATTTCACAAAAAGTTTTATTTTTGCAAAAAATTGGTGCATTTTTGGACATCAAGAAGTTTATTAATTAGCATCCTTTGTTGAAAGTAGTCATTTGTAGAGCTAGAAACAACTTCATTCTTTTTTCTGTTAATGCATTGCATCAAGTTTATAATTGTGCTATCGTATGGAGACAATGTAGTTAGATTAAAGTTTTTTTTTTAAATTTAAAATAGTATTAAGTTAATTTATCAGACTAGCATTAAATGGAAAATTATATAGTAAGTCTATTTAATTATTTTTATGATTAAATTTAATTTTCCAAACTGTACAGTAATAATTAACTGGTTTGTAAATTATTGTTCTATTTTGTGTGCTTATATGCAATAACTTTTGGGAAAATTTTGGGTCTGAAAATATTCTGAACCATTCTACTTCTTAATATGAAAATCAAAAAAACGTCAATAGTAAAATTACAAAAATATTAAAATTTCTGTACGATGGCTTCATCACATTTTATTGTTTTTTGGTTGGGTTAAGTTTGTTTGTATTAAAATATAATGTGATGAAGCCCCTTTTACAAGAATTTTAATATTTTTGTAATTTTACTATTACGTAAATTATCGTGGGCAGTTCCAATAGAAGTCGAGCGAAGGAAGAACAAAACTCCAATTCCGGCAGTAGCCACGAGTAAAGGTCTGTTTTGAGGCGTATGCTTCCATCTTTGTGGAACTTTTTCAATATTGACTTTTTTATTATCTTTTAAAATGTTTATACTAAAAAATTTAAAATTATATTTAAAATGATACATATTATCATAACATTTGATGAAAACTGTGATCAATGATAAAGTTTATTCAGATTTATTCAAAATAAGTGAAGACAAGAGTGGATGAAGCTGTTACATTACAAAATCAATTTGAGTGAATTGGCACACAAAATAATGTAACATAGTCCTTTCATTCAATGATAAATCTTGAGCATTATTCAATTTCTAAGATCTTTGATAATGCTACTTGATAGATGGATACATTTCACCTTCTATGCAGTACAATTAGATTTTGAATAATTGTAACGTAACACCTTTATCAATTTCTATCTTCAACATTTATTTTGACACACACGTTGGATGTTAAATGAAAATATATATATATGTTAGACTCAAAGACTGAAATGCTCATTGAACAAAAATATAGACCAGTGGTTGGTAACCTTTATGACCTCACAGACCACTAAACTGACAATTTTGAGTTCATAGAATAATCACGATAAAAGTTCAATTTTACTATATTAATATGAAACTCACTTGTTTAATTATAACAAATTAATGCAAACCTAAAGTTCATTGCTGCTTGTTTGAAATAAGTTTATGGATTCTTAGTGCTTTTCCACGAAGGATAACAATCACACTCACAATAATGTTTATTGTGTGTTCATTATTTATTGATAACAGTCACTTTGTATTTGGTTTTAGATTCGATTGAAAAACCCAAAAGAGTGAAAACAGCAAATACTCATTTTCATAATACTTTGCATAACCTTCCGTCGATCGATGTCGAAATTTCTCCACAAACTACCCAAATTTTCTCGCAGACCGTCGACGGTCCGCGGACCGCCGGTTGCCGACCGCCGATACAGACCACGACCCGTTCCGACTTCTTAGATCCAGTCACAACACAAATATTGTGTCGTGACACTTTCAAAAACGTAGCATGTTTTGGCACATTCAATAAGACCATAAAGCGAAACTTGTGTTGATATTGTTTTAGTAACCAACCAAAACATGATCTGGCAATGTGAAAATGCCAATGTATTGTGGTGCTTATTAATACAGCCATGACACAATTTGATAAAAATATCTGTGCAAAAATAAGTAACAAACTTCTTTATTAGTTAGAATGAAATAAAATTCTAATCTATATTGAGAATTATACTGAAAATAAACATCCTCATTAATTTTACGTATGCCTCAAATTTCTAATACAAACTTTTATTTATATTTTTTACTAATATTAATATAAAAATTTGCTGAAGTTGGCCTCTTTGTGGGTGTGTCATTATTGAGAACAAATTTGCAATCAATTGACAAAGTGACTTGCAAATGAATTCCGTATCTGGCTGGAATAATTATTTTTAGGAATCTAGGATCTTAAGGTATCATATGCAGGTATCAAGGATTCATAAACAAAATTTCTTTACAAAAAACAAAAACAAACAAAAAAAATTCATTAACAGCAAATTGTCTTGTTGACTGCAAACTATAAAAGAAAACAAAAAGTTACATTTATTATACAGTCCAACTCGTTTATAACGTCATCCATGGGACCGGCAATTTTTTGACGTTATAACCGAGTGTCGTTATCTGCGAAGTCTATTATTATCATAATAAATTTATTATCATATGTATAAAAATGCAAACTACATGTTTAAATCAACTTTATTTACATTATTATGTTTAAGTTTACATCGATGTAATTAAAAATTTCAAAAATTACCTTTTATAAGAAATTTCTATTTGTCATAAATTTCAATAATGGCGGAACTTCCGGTTTTGAGAATAATGTCGAATCAAAAGGCAACAAAAGCTTAAACTAATGTATGCCAATTAAAAATAATTTAATTATTTCTTTATAAACTATTTAATGTAATATGTTATATTAAAAATATTAGAATATTTAACAATTTAGCATAAAGTAATTTGAAAATGAGTACATAATAACCGATCGTCACGTCGTTAAAAGTAGCAAACCTCACCCCACCGAAGTCAGGTGGTGAGAGTACCACCCACAGTCGTTCTAGACCCTAGGACTAAACACGTAGTATTTTCTTTGTGAAATAAATTTTCTAATCTAATTTTGTAAATTTGGGAGTGCTTCAAATATGACATTAAAACAGGGTTTTATGTTGTTACAAGCGGGTTTTTTAACATTATCTAGTATAGTAAAGTCGTGGGACCGATAAAAATTTGACGTTACATTAGGGTTGTCGTTACATCCGATGACGTTATAACCAAGTTAGACTGTACTACGGTTCTTTTAATCATATAAAGTATTGTGACAGGAATTTTCACTGATGAGTATTTTTCTAATAATAAACATTGTTCAGAATTAGTCCTTTGGTGTAAATTTTAATTATTATTTATTAAAAATATCTGTGCAAATTAAGTAACATGGATAATTTTATCACACTGTTGTGGTTGTATTAATAAGTACCCACAATGTGTTGTGGCATTTTTATCTTGCCAGTTTGCATTTTGGTTGATTATTAAAAGAATCTCAACATGAATTTTCCATTTTAATAAGACCACAATGTGTTTTGAAAGTGTCACGAAACAAAAGTCACATCTGATCTGAGAAGTCAGAGTATGTTGTGACTACATGTAAAGCCTATAAATTGCACATATTAATATATTATAATTAATAAAAATCTTTAACTTGGTAAAAAATGAATTTAATTCTTTAAACAGTATTTTCTTTTCAAGAGTTAAAGAGTTCTTAAACTTACTATTGAACTGTTCTATGGTTTGTGAATTTTTTTGGTTACTTTATAAAGAATTTGCATGCAATTTCATCTCTCTTTTATACATTATCAATTTTTTGATCTCATAACACTAGTTTATATTTAGAAGTTCTTCAACTTTAGATGTAGAAAATAATATTCCAACACACTGATTAAAAAATAGAAAACTAGTTTATTCTCAAGATCAGTCTTGGAATATTTAACAATTCTCATTATCTTGAAAGATAAGCATTTGTTATTATAAGTTTAGAAATGTAGGCACTTCAGAATGTTCTCTCAGAATTGCATTAACTAGTGTTTCTTTGTGTATACTAGACTCTCACTAATTCAGCCATTCCTTGCACAATAGGGTATTAGATTAGACAGGTTGCTGGACTACCAAGTACTTATAGGGCTAAAGGAACAAATTACACGTATATGATCCGCCATCCTTTGGTACCTATTCTTTCTGGAGGCAAGCATGCAAATATCAATATGATCTGCCAATATGCAATATCGTGCAGAGAAATTAAATCCAACTAAACAAGATAATAGATTGTACAAAATGACTAATACTTTCACGGAAATAGAAGCGCATACGTAACCACAACGGGGGAGAGTATGCCAAATAATCGAGCGGCTGGATTAGCAACAGCATATTGTATTTCTGTTAAGTGGAACATATAAATATCAGATGTAAATTTACCTTCAGTCATTTTTGTAATGGTCCTACTTTGTTTAATTAAGAGAATTATAATAGTATCAAATATTTCTTTAGACATACAAATAATTACAGCTTATGTAAAATTGAATTCAGAAAATTATTTAATAAAATAAAATAAATGAGCAAAGAAAATATTTAGTAATTTGCATTTATTCTACAACTTGTTTCATTATATTAAATTTAATAATTGGAAAAATTTATCAAATTTATGATCAAAAATACTTTAATACTACCTTTCTGAATAAGTTCTTTGTCGGTTCCTTGTTCTACAAATATATTTTGCTGAATATTTTTATTTCTGCAAAGACAAATGTAATATTTCAAAATACAATTAAATATTTTTTTAATCATTAATAATGTGAAAAACATAAAAATATATTATTATTCAGGGATAGCACTGAAAAAAGAAATCACAATTTTGCCAGTTTTTAATTTTTTTGTCACTTCAAATTATTTATAACCACCAGTTTTACTTACTAATGAATATACAGTAAGTGCTGGTAGCCTTATCAGTTTGAAGCCTGGAAAGCAAAATTAACATGTTAAACTTTCACTCAGAAATACAAATCATTTAATAATTTCAAATAACATATTTGATTACAATGCTTAAATGATATTTCACATGTTAATAAACAATCCTTACAAAACACTTTAATTTGTTGAGATTATTTTGATACAAACAAATGTTTTCAACCTATTCTGTAGGCCATCCTCAAGTTTACATAAGTCTCTACTAAAGATGGTGTTGTGGTTGGTATTTCCCATGTTCCGTCGAGTCAAAATTTTTTGTTTTAGTCTACTGAAAAAGATTAGAGTGAAAAAATGTCACCCAAAATTTTCTAAGAGTTGATAAAAAATTCCAATCTGGAAACACTGGGTGGTTTTTCATGAAAACTGCCTTCAGTTCTCAATGTCACTTCCTGCTCTCCTGTCTGAACTTGCCACTTGACATCATGACAATGCTAGGTGTGTGGTGCACAGGACTTGCATTGTACAGGAGCTCAACATTTTGCTATTTTTCCTGAAGTGTGCTTTGTGATTCAATTTCATGCTGAATGTCAAAATAAGAGAACCAGAGAACCAGGGATTTTATTACCACTTTAATAAAAACATCACCAAGTGCAATTTTGGCACTGTGCAATGCGACCCAGTTAATCATAAAACTCAGAATATCTTCTTAGTGCCGATGAGGTAGAAAGAGTTTAGAAATAGAATGTTTTTTCTATTCTACTGCTTCTATTTGTTAATTATTTTTCTCCGATGACTGAGCGACTGAGGCAGTAAAGGTGTCAATCTGTCACTCTGGGGGTCAGATTTGAGTCCGAATGAGAATTCGGGAATGTTTCGTGGAATACCCGTTCCTCGCCAACCATCTGTTTCCAATGCAGATCTGGCCAAATTTAATGGATTTGAGAAAGGTCCTCATAACATCCACAGGGCAAGAGTTAAAAATTAAAAAAGAAAATCCTCTTTTCCTCCCAACAATATTTTATTAGTTATTAATTAGGTTAAATTTAAAATAGACATAAATAATTCTCATATCTAATTAAATTTTAATGATTATCAGCAAGAGACCAGAAAATTAACATACGAGTGTTAAACTATGTACAAATATCACTATAAATACTAGTGCTTTCGATGAAACTGTTTCCATCTTCGTCAGACAGATAAAAATTGTTAAAATCCTTTTTCAAACAAAAATTTTTTGAATTAAACTAACAGCATTAGAGCTTTAGAACAAGACCAATGATGGAACTGAATGTAAAGAAATTTAAACATATGTGCATGGTGACAAAGTGCATGCGCTATAAAATGCTGTGATGTGGAGCTAGGGACAATGCCTTAATCTGTTATAAAAGTTGACCCACATAGCAGGCAAATCAAGCGTGGGAGTGTTGCACGGATTTAGTGCAGCGGTAAGGAAGGCCTCCCAAATAAACACGATGCTCCTGTTATCACAATGCCTGAGCATCACCACCTGGTCCCACAGCAGGGTATATTGGTGCTGCAACACCATTCTTACTAGCTCGGTATCACCCTTGCCTGCCCTGATGGAATGCTGGTGTTTGGAAATGCGACAAGCCAACATTCTAGTTGTCACTCCAACATAGTGGATGTGAATACCAGATGTTTTATTTTCCATTGGGATAGAGTAAACCTCAGACCTCTCTAGTACGGAAGCAGCATTCCTGTCATTGCACATTTCATTTTTTTCATTATCTTTATTGTACAAAAACCCTGAGTATAATGTCCTGCTCCACTTAAGCACTACAGATCATAACCTTTACAAAGAAATCTCAGGTTACAGAGAACACAAATGAAAAAAGAAGAACAAAACAACAAAAATAAACACGGACACAGACAAGAATGCAGCCATCTTGCTGCTGCATTACAGAGAAACTACTTGCTGTAATGCGAATGCGACAATGCAAACAAATGCAAGAGGGCGAAACAAGACGCATCAAGGTTGTACCGACAAAACCATTCCATGCCGGCGGCACTAATCACCATTGTGTCATCATTACAAACTCACGAGACTAACAATAATGCACGGGCATAAAAGAAAAGTTGCACTGGTCCAGGAACCCTACGGCAGGTAGTCCGTGGTTTTGACATACAATGCCTTGGCCTTTAAATACAAAGGACACTCTTTATCCAGGGTGTTGTGCTCGTGCTTATCAAGGCCTTCTCTTATACAGTTGGAACATTTCGATTTTTCATTTTTCTTAGTGCATTCTTGAAATAAATGATCATCTCCACAATGGCTACAGACTTTATTTTTTGCAGGACAGTTAATCGCCAGATGTCCGAAGGTTAAACACTTGTAACATTGTCGAACTGGTATGAAGTCACATACATGTCTTCCACTGTATATATAGTAATCCCTCTTTTTTGATTTGTCATTGCACAGTAGCCTTCTAAGATTTGGCTGCAGAGAGACTGGTAGAAAAAGCACGAGTTGCCTAAAAATACAACAAACATGGATGGTGACTCGGCCATAGAATGGTAATGTGGAAAAGACTATCGTGTATTCCTTTGGAACATGTAAAGCCGTGGCAGGAAAAAGCGATCTTTTGACCTTGTTTAAGATGGACCCATACTTGGAATTAGTATACCCTGCCGCATTTACTGCTGAACGAATGGCATTGAGTATTCACACCTACTATATTGGAGCGACAAGCCTATCCAACACTATAAACAAGCCACCACAGGACTACTTATTGACTGCACCATTCATTGTTGCCATTGGTTAAGCTTGTTTCCATTGTGGAGTATCATGTTGAGTGCAGACAAGTACAAAAAGTGTCACATAACCCTGTACCATGATCACTCACCTCAGACATGCAACATCAATGACATTTTCTAAGAACTTGAGAGACTCCCAACAGATCACTGACCACAGTTTGATGAACATTGCATTTATATTTATCGCAATATCATAACATTCTACAACAAAACCCATCAACTTAAGATTTGTTAACTAATGATTTATTTTTTTGGGATTAACTATGTAAAAAAACAGAACAAACAAATTATCAAATTACTTTAAAATTTATATTAAATGTTTATTATACTAAATAAATAATTATAGATTTGTCATCTAAATTTACAAATATATATAACTAACCATTTTATTTTAAAATTTGAAGTTATACAGTGACATTCTGTTAACCTGGCATCATCACGACTGATATGGTGCCGGGTTACAGAATGGTGGAAGCTTATCAATATTTTTGAGAAAATTTGGATTGCAGCTAATTGTTTCGATAATGTCCTGAGTATGATGAATGTGTGCCTGTTTTTGTTCCTCAATGAGTGAGTGCAGAACAAAGTGGGAAAAGACTTTATGTTTGTTCAAATGATTATGTAAAATAATGCGGAGAGTCCTTTGACACTCCCAACTCCTCTGACAACATTCTACAGGTCACATTCAGATCTTTTCCTAATATTTGTCACATATATTTATTTATATATAATATTTATCAATGTTACTGTTTGTAGTCATTGTCTTCAGATAACCACTTTTCAGATAATTTTTAATTGACTCCTGGTCATCTTTGAATCAACTAAACCAGTCATAAACTTGTGTTCAGCATAGGCAATCATTCTCATATACTTGTTTCAGTAACTTAAACATTTCAGTGAAAGTTTTCTTTAGTTTTATGCATAACTTAATGTTGGCATGTTGTTCCATTGCAATTTTCTGTTGATGATCATAAAATAACCCTTACATTTCAAGCCATACAAAGGATTGTTACGAACCCATTCAAATGCTATTGCACACGACTGATAATATAACATTCAAAATTTTGAATTTGACCATTAATACTAGTTGTGCCATTTCTAGAGCAAAAGTTCAGTTTCTTTTTAGACAACCTGTGTATGTAATCAGGACCTGAGAGAGAGATAAGATTCCATTCCTCTCTGAAAACTATAAGAATAGATAAATAAAATCATTAAAACAAGTAAAAAGCAGATTTTTCACCACAATTTTGTAACTTTCATATTTTTTCAAAAAGACTAAATTTTGGTATCTCTCTATGACACGGGCTCTGGCCAAATGATCCTGCAAAAGCTCTACATAGAGAGGACCTACATACGAGGGTAATCCCAAAAGTAAGGTCTCCTAATTTTTTAAATACAAAGAAACGTTTATACAAAAATAAAGTTCATATCAGTTTAAAGCTTGAACATTTATCTATTTTTCTACATAATCACTATTTTGATCGATGCATTTTTGTAGGCACTGTAGCAGTTTTTGTATGCCCATGTCATACCAGCTCACTGCCATGTTGTTTTTAAAACGACTGAAATTCATTGCCAATTGACGGAAGTGTGTGGCGAGTCGTGCATAGATGTCAAAAACATCTTCAAGTGGTATAGAGAGTTTGCAGCCGATTGTACCAAAATTCACGACGAAGAAAGAAGTGGGAGACTGTCAATTTCCAACAAGACAGTCGTGAAGGTTGAGCAAACCGTGCGTGAAGATCAACGAATCACTCTGGATAATCTCTGCATTTTGGTTATTGGACTTTCCCCAAGCACAATTCATAGGATTTAACAGAAAAGTTGCAATATCGGAAGGCGTGCGCAAGATGGGACCCACGACATGGTGGCGAGGCGGTATGACATGGGCATACAAAAACTGCTACTGTGTCTACAAAAATGCATCGATCGAAATGGTGATTATGTAGAAAAATAGGTAAATGTTTAAGCTTTAAACTGATATGAACTTTATTTTTGTATAAATGTTTCTTTGTATTTAAAAAAATAGGAAACCTTACTTTTGGGATTACCCTCATATATTATCTATATATATAAAAACGAATGTATGTCTGTCTGTGTGTGTGTGTGTGTGTGTGTGTGTGTGTGTGTGTGTGTGTGTTTGTCCTTTATGCATTACCACACCATTTATCCGATTGCCATGAAACTTTGGGAAGTTGTTTAATACATTCCCACGAAGGTTTGTGGCATATGTGAAGATCACCATTTCCCCCCTTTCAAAAATATATTTATATATGGATTAAGGCTTTTATGTCCAACAGATGGCGCTAACTTCAGACGACCTAAGTTTGCTTTTCTGTGAGGCATTATGCTTTTCTGTGAGAATGGACCTAAGCAGATCATTTTCTACCTATCTATATAAATAAAATACAACGTTTGTTTGTTCCTACCGATTCCTTTGAAATTTTGACACAACGTTGCATTCGAATATGCACGTGTTTTTATATAATATACATGTCGAAATTCTCCCTATGGGGGGAGATGGAAGGGATTAAGGCTTACTGTGAAGAACTCGGCTTCTATTTATACTATTTTACATGCGGTTTTTTGCGTTTTTAATTGCGTTTTAATAGGTGATGTCAACAGAATATACACTAAAAAGGGATTTTTCGATATTCCCCAGCGGGGAAAGGGACAGGATTAAGGCTTACCGTGAAGAACTCGGCTTCTATTTATACTATTTTACATGCGGTTTTTTTGCGTTTTTAATTGCGTTTTAATAGGTGACGTCAACAGAATATACACTAAAAAGGGATTTTTCGATATTCCCCAGCGGGGAAAGGGACAGGATTAAGGCTTACCGTGAAGAACTCAGCTTCTATTTATACTATTTTACATGCGGTTTTTTGCGTTTTTAATTGCGTTTTAATAGGTGACGTCAACAGAATATACACTAAAAAGGGATTTTTCGATATTCCCCAGCGAGGAAAGGGACAGGATTAAGGCTTACCGTGAAGAACTCGGCTTCTATTTATACTATTTTACATGCGGTTTTTTGCGTTTTTAATTGCGTTTTAATAGGTGACGTCAACAGAATATACACTAAAAAGGGATTTTTTGAAATTCTCCCCACGGGGGAAGTGTTACACATTTATAATAGATATATTTTGAGCCACAACAACGCGTGGCCGGGTCAGCTAGTATATAAATATAATAATAAATATATTAGTAGAATTTAAAAACAAATTATTATTTTCATTACAATAAAAGAATACAAATTGTTTTATGATCTTTTACACCTGTAAAATTAGGATATGTAATTACAGCTAAATCTGTCTATCTCAAACATGTTTATCTCAAAATTTATCTTTTCCCCTGCATTTTCAGCCTAAATTCAATATATTTTTCTTGTTTATCTCAAATAATTTTCTCCCAAAACCTCTACATCTCCAATTATGGGTTGAAGTGTCGATTACAAATTCAAAGCTCGGCGACCATATTTTGATAGCATAAATTGAAGTCGAGAAACACTCTTGCAATAAAGTACAGTACATAGTTGAAATTAACACTGTTTTTCTCTGACTGGCTACAAGTTTGATTTGGTTTATTTGTTTATGGCAATGCAACACAAACACAAGGGTGATTTTCCTCAGGGGGATGCCTTCCAGGAGGGCTTTGTGTGAAACTGGCTCTTATTTATGTTACAAATGGGAAGAGAATTGTAAAACTCCATACGGCCAGCCCTTTGGCCAGGTGCAAACCCACAACCATCTACCAGCATTTAGTGGTTTTACCCACTCTACCATTAACAGGCTACCCCGTTTGCACCGAGCATTTCGATCTAGATCGCGATAAGATCGGCGACCGTGCCGCGATGCGACCTCTCTCAACCGAAACGAGATTCGACCCCGATCAGCACGAGAGAGTTTTTGAACTAGATCCAGTCGTAAGAGAGTTCCCACAATCCCACGCACGAAGAAACAAGATGGCTGCAGAACAAGTGTTGGGCTATCAACAGAGAAAAAAAAAGATATTTGGAGAGACACCGAGACGTTGCTATTATTAGATATATGGCAAGAAAAAGTATTTATTTGTAACAAAAACTTCCATTTTGTTGGTGTCCACAACTTACTGCGTAATTATGTCAGTTTTATCGCGGCGTGCAATAGCCGGGTCGTTCTCAAGTGGACTGCCCGTGCGAACGGCAACGGTTGCAATCGAGATCAAAGCGAGTCGTGGATTGCGTGCGAACGCACTAGTAGGCTACAAGTTCGACTTGTGTTTTATTGAAGTCAGACATTAGAAACTGTTGACAGACTATTTCTGTTAAGCTTTATTTATACTGTGGCTGTATGCCTTTATTTATGTATAGTTTTGTGGCTGTACGCCTTTATTTATATATAGTTTGTAGTTTAATTTATATTCTATTTCTATAAATCTATCCTTCTTTCCAATTTTCTTTGTCTCGTTGTCTCGAACTTCCGAGAACTCAGACTTACCCGTAGCCAACCAGGAGGTAGGGGAAAACAATAGACGGCGACGAGCCTGGAGGGAAAGGGAACGTTCCACCCGACATTCTTTGGCCGGACACGAACGAGGAAAGACGTGTGGCTGCGAACCTCGAGAGTGAGAAATTGGCGAGCTCTGCGGAACAGGGCCAAAAGGAACAGATCGAGAAGAGAATCCGATCACTGGAAGAAACCGTCATTGTACGAGCATACGAGCATTATAGGTCGAGACAAAGATCTGCGTCCAACAACAGCCAAGGAATTGGGTACCCATCTATCCTATAATTCTTCTTACTTCCCTTTTTTTCTTCTATCCCTTCCTATTAGTTTAAGTCCGATTAAAATTCGCGCGGGTTAGTTAAGTAAGATTGTCGGGCGGCATTTGTAACGTACTGTACTACGCGGATTACGGTTACGATACGAACACCGAGGAACAACGGGAATCCATAAAGAAATTGTACCATCTATTTCCAACGCGAAATTAAATTTATTTTAATTGATCAACACGTGTACGTGTTTTTCTTTCGCGTCGTACTTTTAACAATACCTAATACTTGCTTTATATTAATACAATATTGTACATACTATCAAACCTATTACTGTATAGGAACCTCTATATGTCAGATTTTTTCTCGTTCCCGTGAGATTCGACTGTATTTTATAATATAGATAAACAACAACAAAGAACACATTTAATTAAAATTATATATAATATGAAGATTTGAATAGATAAATTCTTACGTATTTTCTACGGCATCGTCGAATTGCCCTTCTTCGATATCGTTGCTATCGTAATAAAAAATAGACATTTTGTCAGACAATTTCACACCATGCAGCAATCACATAACCAAAACTTTAACTTTCGCAACATGTCGCCACGCTGGTAATTTTACGTGTTGCCAGATTTATTTATCGGTTTTAATCTGTAAAATATTTAATTTATATTTTGTTACATATTTATTTCTATAAAAATATAAATATAATGATTATTATTATTAAATACTTCAAACGATAAACATTGTTTAAATTTTAAAAAGATATAATTATCCAAACAGGAGCTATACATAGAATTATATTTTATAAATTAAAAACGTCAAAGTTTTTAAATTTAATGGTTTTTAATCGAATTAACTAATATTGAAAAACATTGAAAGTGGAACTAACAGTATTTACCTCTTTAAAATGTATAAGTACCGTACCTACATTCGAATATAAATATAAATTTCTAGTCAAGGCTACTGGCCGGATGGCCGAGCGGTCAAGGTTAGCAGCCTGCCGCCCTGGGGGACTCGGGATCGAATCCGGACGGGTCGAAAAATCCCCAGGAATTTTTCGGGGGGTGGTTCGTCAGGATATGTCGGTCCCCGTCCCTCACCACCCGGCCGCCCCATTGTGGGCCTGGCCGAACCCATAATGGGCTTGCTATAAGAGGCCCTCTTAGTGCCCACTGGGCGGAAAGAGTTAAAAAAAAAAAAAAAAGAAAAAGTCAAGGCTACTAGATAATATGGTTGAGGACTTGTTAAATTCAGCGCTACGAAAACCTCGAAATCGCTACTCGAGATCTTTTAACAACTCACATGGAGCCGCACTGCAGTTCCAAAATGGCGGATCTCGGTGCATTCAACCTTTTTTCCTTAATGGGCCAAATTAGAAATTTACATATATTCAGCGGACCACAAAGGTACTACTTTACATAAATATATGCTTATAAGAAGTTCAAAATGTGAATATCAAATTTTAATAACAAATACAGTATTTTTTGTAATCTAAATATATAAAATTACATGTCCTGACTGACTGGGTGGCTGTCGATTCATCATCGCCCAGAGCAAACCGCTGAACCTAGAGGTGAAATTTGGTATACAGTTAGGATACGTCATGAAAATGCGCACTAAGAACAAGGTCTAGAATATATTCTAGGACCTTGCACTAAGAAGGGATTTTTGGAAATCCCCGCGGGGGAGAGGGACAGGATTAACGCTTAACCTTTACTGTACTATTTTAGATGCGATTTTTTGCATTTATGCGGGAAATCGAACATATTTTTAGACCCTTCAAAAAATTCTCGACGATATTTAGTGTTTCGTCGTATATGAAGTTGACACGGGGAGCGCTTGCGCATAAGTTCGCTTTATTCGAACTCTTCGTCTTAATGTTCGATTTTGTGTTCGAATTTATATTTATGAATGATTCTGGAAGATCCAGCTTATTTTTCAATTTATTAAACCTAAAGAAGAACCCAGAAAGAGTTACGAAAACGTTTATTATTTATCACTTAGGGTCGAGTTATAAACTCCGTAACGTAACCGTATCCGTAAAAACTATGATTTTTACAAAATTGATTTTTGAAACTGGCTAACAAATGTTCCCCTTGTGCCAGACACCACGAGAGGGCGCTGTTGCGCTCGACTCGGGGTTAAGTCCGATTCTACCGAGATACATACGACCCCCTTTATCTCCCACCCCTTGACCTTTAACTACCAAAATTTAATAGCATCAACCCTCCTAATAAACAAATTTTCGACAAGTGTGAAAATCTGGGCGATACTTTTCCTCTATACTACACAATAGAGGGAAAGAATCGCCATATTTCCCGTTATAACAGCCGGGAAAGTAAAAAGTTCATTTTTGTCCAGTTTGGTCTATATCTTGCCATCTCTGCTGTGAGCGGAGTTCAAATATTCTAGCTATTCTCAGTAGTTTCTAACATATGCTGCCTAAATTTTAATCAGTTGAGTATAATGTTCTTGCTTATTTCGTGTGTTATAAATTAAAATTAAGTATACTCGAACCTCATTACCATTTCTTTACAGAACGAAGATCTGATGATTGTGCTGAAAAAAAGGCTAGAAATAGGGTTTCTCAATCGGGATCCCGGTTGTTTTTTAACGCGGGAAATCCCGCAAATTTCTTAAAAATTCACTTTTTCTTATTTTGTGTTAAAGTTGAGGAAATTTTGCAAATAGAAAGTATAATTAACTCGTAAACTGTCAAAATAAATTTGTATTTATTAATTTTTTAAATTTTTGCTCGTTATGGCACGTTACAAATGGTCAATAATCAATGCGTAGCTTATTTATGGCAGGACTCTGAAAATTCTTTACTTGTAATATCTGGAATAATTGCGCTTACGCTGTTTTAGTTTTAACCATGTCCATTAGCTTCGATAACTGCGTAACGCCAGGTTGTGCAAATTGGGCAAGGATACAAACGAGTACGAAGTCTGCAGGTATGAAGTTTTTCTTCATAAACCTAATTATTAAAGACAAACGAACTGTCGAATTATCGGGCCACAAGCTTAATACCGCTGTTAAAGCAGCCAAGGTAGACAAATCGAGAATACTAGAGAGCAAAAGAAGTACTACAATCTCGAAAACGAACTAGAAATCCTCCAGGCTACGGGTGAAAAAACACATAACATCTGTTTTCTCTTAAATACATTAAACACGATTCCAATCACATCAATTGAATTGGAAAGGACATTCTTAGTAGCAGGCTTTTCATTAGTTAAATAAGAACCAGATCGAGTGATTGGAGTATTGACCATCTTTGCTTTTCAAAATCCCACTATAAAATTTTCTAATAATTTTTTGTATTGTCTTATTTAAAAAAGAAAAATCACTTTTTAAGTTGGAAAGTTGATCTAAGTTCATTTTCTTAAAATTTTTAACTCAATTCAAAGCATTTTTTCGTTATTGTTGTTGTATGCAGTTTCCAGCGAACTTTAATAATTTTTTTCTATTTGTGAACATTTCTACGTAATTCAAAGATAATTTTTTATATCTTACACTGCATTATTAATATGATTTTGGAGGTTGCGGAACGTATTAAATTACTTTTAAAAAATAGAAAAATAATTACCGTATTTTACGGACTATAAGACGCATTTTTTTCTTCGAAAAATTGCCTCCAAAATTCAGGTGCGTCTTATAGTCCGTAAAATACGGTATATCATTTGATTTCAAGATATTTTGTATATCTTAAAAATAATTAATTTTGTCCTGGGATTTCCCGGGATCCCGGGAAACAGTTCACTTTTATCCCGGAATCCCTGGACAAGCAAAAGACCGGGAAACGAGAAACCCTAGCTAGAAAGATGAAGTTTGCGAGGCATTCTCTCAATTGAAGAAAGTCTCCTCTCCTTTAGGTGGGAAGAAAGATTGTCACGCCGTATAGAGTGGCAAACTGCATAAACATTCTGTTTTTCAAAACAGCGGATCCTTTTGTCCACGCAGACACAGATGCAAATGAGAAAGTGAATTCGTGAAGAACGAACAACTTTTACCTTAGCTTTATCTAACCACTTCTGTAGAATAAGATTTCCTATCTTAACTTACTAAATTAGAATAAGAAGGAAAAGTTTGTTTTCCCTTTCTTGTCATAACATTAAGACGAAGAAGCAACAGTTAAGTCTTTCCAAATGGCTGCTTAGTTTGACCCTTTTCTCCCATACCCATCGTAGTTAGATCAACAATGGGGCAACAGGTAATGAGAGATGGTCTGAAATACCTGGGACAGACCACCTATAAATTTCTGAAGTCGCTCGTATTTCCGTGTTTCCGGAGTGGCAGGCATTCGCAGTCTCGGCCACCTGTCCATCAAATATACAAAGTTTTTGTAATTAAAAAGTTCACATTTTGAAAAAGATAACTCTGCTGATTGTTTCCCGAGTTTACATCATATTTTATACGGAGACTGTGTTGAAGTTTTTATTTAAAACAAAATTACTTACAAAAATGTCTGCTAGGGCAGTAAATGGCACTGCAACAATTTAATAGATAACTCAGTTTCAAAACTTACAATACATACAAGTACATTGTACTGTCAAGACCAACACTAGATGGCATATCCATATCATGAAATTAAGGGTACGTTCGTTAAGTCGAACGAGTTAAACGCGTTAGTAACGAATCGTTCGAAAAGTAGTAGTCTCGCTCAGTGCGCATGCTCCGCGGTGATGACGTATCGAACGAAACTCTAACGAAGCTCACGAAGGAAAGAGTTAGTTTACTTCGTTAAGAAAATGGCGCCCGACGATATCGATGTTTCTAGATCTATTCGAGTGTTTAAATTGTGAATTAAAAGGTGAAATGATTGAAATAACTGCCCATCCGAAGCAACCTAAGAAAAATATTTTGGATAAGGCTGCACTAGCAACATTCGTATCTTCGATTTTAGAAACAGCCATTCAGTTATAACGAATCGTTCGAAAAGTCTAACGAAACAAGAATAACGATGACGTCATTCTCGTTTAACTCGTTTGACTTAACGAACGTACCCTAAATACTGCATGTTGCAGTGGTGTGCCGTCATTGGAAGCGGTGGAAGCGCCGCTTCCCTTGTATTTTCTAAAATATAAATTTTCTTATTTTAACGTACTTTGAATTAAAATTAATATTTTATTATAACTGCATTATGTATCTTATTACAAATTTCTATACTACGTGTGAAAAAAACGATAAGATCGCTATTGTATATTCGAATATTAGTGGCGGGAAGCGCTGTATTGTCAGCTTCCAAACAGCCAGACCCCGCGTTTCTTTACGCAGCGCTCGAGAAGGGCTTTACAGCGAATACGCCAAAATTGGTTTCTTATTGGCCAACACTGTTCGTGACGTCATTTCGCTACACACTCGCGGCATAAAGAAACGCGGCCAGATTATACTCATTCGCGCATGCGCATTACAGAGCACCAACCTCACCCGGTTTAGCCGGAAGCTACACGCGCGTAACGCTTCCAACGATTCTATCCTTTAACCACTGCCAGGGAGCTATCTGACTATTTTTTAAATCTTAAACAGTTTACATAGAGTATTCAATGTTATTTTTATGTACTTTCTTTGCAAAGTTATATTTGATTATAATTTTCTTTTAATTATACTGTAATTATATCGACAGATTTTCAGACAAAATCTTTAGAATTTTTATCACTTTTAGACGTTAATAATTTTAATATTACGAAAAACAATTTTTCCGAGCCTGTTTTAATTCTTTAAATTAAGTAAATTTTATGGGAATTTTTTTGATTCATCTAAATTACGTAGCGAATCGCAACATTTATATTCGTGTCCGGACTACATTGACAAGTAACTCTTAAACATAAAACGTATTATAATTAATGTCGATCCGAACAAAGGTGTACTAAAAGAATTATACGATTTAATATCATTAATATTTACGGTACCGTCTACCGGTGCGTCTGTCGAGCGCAGTTTTTCGACCACGAAGGGAATTCGTACAGTGGCCAGAACACTATGTCGGAGGAAAAATGGTCGTCGCTAGCGTCGCTTTCGATAGAAAGAGCTTTCAAATACGTCGATGGAGTCGACGACCGGCGACTTTTACGATAAAGTAATTAACGACTCGGCGGAAAACATCGCCGAATAGAATTAGTTTATAAAAAATTTTAAAAAGTTTTTATCATTGTTTGTATCGTATCAATTTGTATTACGTATGTATCGTTTGTATTTTACAACTAAAATACATAAATTGTTTATTTTTGTCATTTCCAGTATTCGTTTAAAACTTTTATGGAAATGCGAGGTTGCGGACGGGTCCGACCCGTCACGAAAGACGCCAAAAAACGGTCAATTTACAGAAAAATTTATTAGGTTAAAAAAACAGGAAAAAGTCGTTCGTAGTCGGACACCCGTCGTTTATATCAAACTGCCGGGCAGAAACCGTAAATCGCGGAGGAAGTCGTCCTACGATCGGTGGAACATCGAATTCGTCTTCCATTTTGACTTTTCTCGCGCTCCGGGTAAGAGTCTCGTTACGTTTAGTAACCGGGGACCGATCATTCGGGAAGCGTAATTGAAGGAGAACGACCGATCAAAGTAGACGAAAGAAAGAACGGAGATTGATATTATCCCCGACAATCCGGGACACTTGGCACTGGGTTAACGTTCCGAATAACCAAAACGCCGTGCGCCAACGCGCAAAAAATAAATTCTAGTCTTGTGCCAACCCGTAACCCGCGCCACTTGGGACGAGTCTCCCCGCACCTTACGGACTCGTCGATGCCCAGGACGTCCAAACGGCCGATTGTCCTAAAGCAAACTATTTTGTACGTAGCGTATGTTTATTTTATGTTAAAATAAACGGTTTTTGTCAGATACCTGTCTGTCTTTTCCGCCCCCACCCACCTACGAATGGAACCGATTGCCCCTGGAAGTCGGCTTCTTACAGAAACATCTTCCCTATCATCGATGTCACGGCACGCCACTGCAGTATACAGTGTAATGTATAGATATTTAAGATACCAAGAAAGGAATTAACCGAGCAAATTTCATGTAGGTTGATTCGTTAATTACAACTTTAGATATTAATGCCAACAAGGAAAAAAAATGAAAAATCAAAACCTTGTTAAACTTAATTTTATTTCGGTTCGGTAAAAAGCCACTTTTCGTGTATCATTTATTTCCAATTTATCATCAGCCATATCATCGAGTTTTAAACCAAACTTTACCATAATTTTTATTTTTGAAGTGTCTGCCTGTGGGGCCTAATAAGGTCTGTTAAATCAATCCCATTGTGGGTTCGGCTAGGCCCACGATGGAGTGGCCATATATTGAAGAATGGGACCAGATAAATTTCGGATAGACCGTCCCGAAATACCTAGGGATTTTTCGACCTTCTTAAATGGAGCAGTCCATCCTTCCTGACAGTTCGTCAGGAGGTTGGTACTCCAACTTTATTCAATGACCTTGCTTCGCATCTTGCCTTGCAAGGGTTTAAATACATACGTAGCCGCTATATTATCATCCCGACATTGTTATCTAATTTATAATTTATTTGTATCCGGATAATGTTTATGAGTTCGAAAGTTCACTCATGTTAGAATGTTCGTTAGGTTTTTTGAGTAGTGACAGTTTGTCTTTTCGTTCTCTCAGCTCCTGTGAACTCCCCTAACACTTTGTGCACAATACTCACTTTCGGTATTAAGAGGATTCTTATGTCTTATCGTGTCGTTCTATGATATTAGTGTGTATTTCTTCTTCCTCCCCGTTGTGTTTTATCGCTGTTTTTCTGTCCTCCGTTTCGCTGTATTCTATCCTTTCTCATCGTACTATTCTGTCGTTTCCATTGACATTCTGTCGCACGTTCCCGATACTTACTTTGGTGAGGATAGGGGTTTCCCGTCTTTATCGTTGTGCGCTATCGTAGTATTCTGTGATTATTCCTCCTAGTTGTTGCGTTACATCTTTCTTCTGACGTTGTATTCTATCATGGAGTTTTATTGGTATTTTCCCTTCGTTGTTAATCTTGTAAATGTGTTTGCAGTTACGGTTTCGTACGAAACCATTTCTTGTTTCAGCGCGTTTTTTTAGAACGCACTGGTTGAGTTCTTACATGTATTCCATTATATATTAGTTATCGGTTATTATGGTTATAGAAACAATAATAATATTAATTGCTTTATAATACAGTGGAGGGTGTATCACTATAATCTATGGTCGGCTACGAAAGTTTATTTCACAAACTATTCCAATAGTTGATAGGAATACGTTAGATAAGGCACCTACGTGGTGCGGGTGGTTTTGATGATTTAATTTACTTTAGTGATATACTCCGCACTGCTCACTTTAATCTAAAGTCTGCTATGAAATATATTAGCACCGTCTCATACTATTGATGTCTAAGAGATGAACAATTTGGCATTTATATCGTTCAAATGATTTAGTTATGTACATTTGCGTAAAGTATCCTAGGCAGTTTGAATTAGTGTAGAAATCACCTATGTGTTACGGTAGAGAGGTAAAAGTCCCATTGCAGATATTATGTATTTCGCCGAACTTTTGGACCTATTTTATATATAGAGTTCGGCAATCCCACTGAGAATTAACGTATAAAGAGGATGGAAGTGAAATGGAATGTCCTAAACTCGGCATTGAATGCGAACACTAAAGACCCGTTACCAATTTGTACTACCCTAACTGCTACAACAAACATTCACAGCCCGTATTCATCCCTTAGGAAGAGCTAGTTTTTATAGAGATAATTTCGATTATAGAGATTTCCCAGCATAAATAAATTAGCAAGCTGTTATTTACTTATGTGAATATATATATTTTTTCTATATTCTTTTCTATATTCTATTTTTATAGCTTATTTTAATAAATTCATTAAAATGATGGTAGATACGCTCATTATTGATCGAGATTCGTTTTCGTACTGGCCATCGATATCCTTTATTGCGTATCGGCATTAGATTGTCTTGGTAATTCGTATCTGATACAGTCCATTAGTATGTGTTGGGGTTTCCTCAGTTCCGTAGTTTTCGCACAGTCACTCACTCCCACGATTAAATCTGTGGTAGTCTGCAAAATCTCCGTGTCCTGTCAGAAATCTTGTATTTTTATGGTGTATAATAAAGTAACTATTCGTAACTCTTTGGTTTATATCCGGTAGATATTCAAATAGTTCTCTGCCTGTTCTTGACTCTTCCCATCTTCTTTGCCAAATGATTAAATATTTATTTTTTATTTCTCTTTTTATATATTGCTCTGACATCTTACTGTATATTTCCTTTAGTGTTAAATCACTGGATTTTTTTGACCTATCCTAATTTGATACCGGGTCCTTAAGAGTGGGGCTGTCGCTAACTCTGTCCGGCCATCGGCCCCGTCGTTACAAATCACTATCGGCAAACTACCGTTTCTTCAGATTCTTCCCCCTTAATTTTATAATTTTACATATTTCATCAGAAGTAATACATTTTAAACACAAAAAATACTTTGATATTTTGTCATTTTCTTTAGTAATAAAAGTGCAAATGGAAGAAAGTTTATTTCTTTATTGCAACTTACTAAACAACAAAATTACAGCAGCTAGAAAAAAAAATCCATAATTAGTTGTCGACTTTCCCAGTTTTTTTTAAAATAAAAATCTCTTGTATTATTAATCATATTAATAAATTGTGGGAAGCACCATCTAGAAAGAGAATTTTATCATAAAAATATTTATACATTATTATAAAATGGCAAATATGCCTAATTTTGAGAGTAGGGATGACTTATATTTTATTCATTATTAGCATTTGCATTTTTTATAAGACCGATTCCTCTCGAGATAAAGCGGGGGGGGGTCCTGTCCTATCTCCCTACTCTCGACTTTTGACACCAAAATTCATCGTCGCGAATGCCCCTTAGATACAAGCTATCGTGCCAAATTTCATTTAATCATTACCCTATCCTGAGATTAAATGAAATGGATGCCAACACAATTTTTTTTTTTTGCCTTTAGTGTTTTGGGTTTAGGGGGTGTCAAAATGTGTAGATTTGCAAAACTACTCGAAGGATCAAACTGACAATTCAAAACACTCTTTTGTTGTGTGTACATACCCTCGTACTTTTGTGGTTAATATGCATGACTGGAAAAAGTTTATTTCCTATGATTCAGAATGTGCAAATGTTCATTAAAAATATCAATTTAACAAATATGAAATAACTACATTAATAATGATTGCTAAATGACCAGCTATTTTCAGACAGTCTCTTCGAAAGCGACACTCACCTTAACCTCGATAGCACCCTGCTAGCACGGTGCTATAGAGGTTAAGGCGAGTGTCGCTGACGCAGCATTAACTATATGACGGCAGCACGAACTACAGACGGTTCACAAAAATTATTGTAAAAACGTAAAGAATCCTTCGCTTGTACATGTAGGACAACTAGGTTTTTGAAGCTGTGAAAAATGAATAAAAACCTCGTCTTATATGAGAGTAAATATGATATTTGACTTAAAGGTTGATTACAAGAAATTCTACAGCCGAAGTGCAGATAATTTTTGACTTACCCTCATAGATCAGAAACTGGTTTGAACTTCCAATGTTAAGATTTGACTTCTCGAAAAGATTTGAAATTCTTGATTAATTGCAGTATGCGCTGCTTAGAGTTTAAATAGCGTGTGTGTATTAATTTACTAACCGAACAATTTAAATTTATCACCAATGTAAGAATTGATAAATACAAAAACTAGCTGATTTTTTTCTTACGAGCTATATTTTATTTGTAAACTAGCAGATTGCCCGACATTGCTCGGGCAAAGTAACCATAGCAAAGATTAAGATTATTACATTATAGCCAATCTTAACCGTTTTCGCAGAATGTAAGAATTAGGTCCCCCTGTTTCCAGACTAATTACAGAATTTTTAGATGGTCTAAAAATATGTTCGATTTCCTGCAAAAACACAAAAATGCATCTGCGCCTGTAAATCTTGCATGTCGCTTTCTATTGACACTTCCGTCGTTCAGGAATACGCTTCTTCCGTCCCTACACGGTACCGTACTAAAATTCGGTTAAAAACAAAAAATTGTATCTAAAATAGTACAGTAGAAGCAGAGTTCTTTAAGATAAACCTTAATCGTTTCCCTCTCCCGTTGGGGGATTTCAAAAAATCCCTTCTTAGTGTACGTTCTCGTGACGTACCGTGTCCCAAATTTCAACTCTTAACCGTTTGGGCTTTGTGCTTATCGTCGTCCCGTCTCGATTATAAGATTTATAAAAACAATTTATAATTTACTTATTAAATGCATGCAAAGTTATGAACAGATTCAAAAGAAATTTAAAAGTTCACAACTATAATAAGATTTTTTACTTTTTAAAATTATATGATATTTAATTTGGAAAATTAAATATTAATACATTTTTTTCCTAAAAAAAATGATTTAATCCTAAGAAACTAGTATACAATAGAATAAAATAGTCTCCCCTTACAATCTCGTTGTTTTTATTTTTAAATTTCAGGTGCAGAATAATTTAAACAAAGCATTTAAATATGATAAAATTGTTCTGATAAACAGACAATGAAATGATAATTTAATACTAACGGCAATACAACAAATGACAATTTCGGAAGAATTCGGTAAAGTTTTGGCCATAGAAAACGTTACTACTTAACATTGATTACACACTTTAAATCTGTACAGTTCAACACGTATAAAAGTTTTTCTATCATTCTGAAATTACAAAATTATAGAAAACCTTTCAAAAATTGATAAAAACTATCCTTAATTAAGTAACAAATTTAATCCTTTGTCTTGTCATTTATAAAAATGTTTACAATAAAAGCAAATTAGCATAGAAACAAAAAAGGCATTCAAATCTTATTTCTTATAAAAATTTTGAAACAGGTAAGAAAAACAGTTTTTGATAGAATATTTTGAAAAAACCAGATGCAACAATGAGTTTGAACCTTACTGCGCGGACTTTAATAGTTAGGCACTAGACGTTCGACACGAGAACATTCCGAAGATTTTAGATGGATTACAAAACTGTCGTTTTATTGTAAACGAACTGACATTTTACAAGTATTACATTTAAATTCAAAAACAAATATAGTCACAAGCATGTGATGTTTTCCTTTCATAACACTTGAAAAATTTCTTAGTAGATAAAAGAATAAGGCAATGCAAACAGTCATTAAAAATATACAGTACAAATTGCATGTTGTTCTCATTCATTAATTAGCTAAAATGCTTTGAAGGACAATACTAGAAAATAACCATTTCTGTACTTTTAGAGAAGAGAGAAAATAATTGGTCGAGCGTATTCGGTTGAAAATTAAGTTTCTTAACTAAGAATTACCTTTCTGTTTGTATGTCTTGATTCATTTAAAATTTTTTTAGGGAGGATTTCTTTTGACTCCACAAATTATATACCAATGTTACAATTTATGAGCACTTCTCCATTGTCAGGCACAACTTTTAATGGATTCCATTGATAATCTGCATGACAACTGTACAATTGCAGTATCATAGTTTAAGAGTATATTAACAAATCACTATTTAAAAACTGCATTCCATTCACATTAATTGGCAATGAATCTTGAGGTCTAAAAGCTACACTAAAAAAAAAAAAGTTAAAAGTTAATATCATTAAACATACATTTATTTAGATCCAATTCTACTTACTCTAACAACATTTAACTCCAGACTTTCCATCTGGAGGAGATACACGGACTTTATCTGGAAATTCAGACTGTTCCTTTCCAGCCATTTGCTAAGAACAAAAAGTAAAACTAATTAAAAAAATGGTCTGACAAATGATTTTACAAGATTTTAAACTAGGAAAAAGTTTATAGTACATTCCAGTTAATTGGGACTACCATTTATTTGGGACATAAGGTATATTGAAAGACTAACAAAAGTGATAAAGGGAAGTAAACTTAACTTATCTGGGATGTCCCACACTATCGGGACAGCATACAGAGTACAGTGTGTGTTAATGGGCTGATGTTGAAAACAAAGTGGAAGAGTTAGCTTGAAAAGATCTAACTCTGAAATTTTTGTGACTCATGAGTTGTTATAGCAATGGAAAACCCAACATGAAGTAAAATTAAAAAGAGAGGGCATATAGTGGGGAAAAAAGTGCTGACACAATGCCAAACAGGAAAAATCAACTAAGTTTCCTGAATTGCTACAGAAATTTAGTCCTGATCAAATCTACAATGCAGATGAAAGAGGGATGGTTTCCTGAGTTTTAAACATGAAATACTGTCAGCTTCAAAGAAAAGCAATGGATCATATTACCATATTGTGCTGCTGTAGTATGTCCAGAAGTCATAAATGGAAGTTGATAATCATTAGAAAGGATGCTAAGTCTCAGTGCTTTACAGATCTTAAGATGCACTGTGTAGTAGTTGACTATTATGCTAGCAAGAATGCAAGGACGATTTTTCTTCCAATATTTTTCTGAAGTGGCTTACGAGTTAAGACAGAACTGCAAAAGAAAAGTCGAACAATTCTGCTACTCTTTGATAACTCTGCTACTCTATCTTCACGTTGAGTGTTTAAAAGACATACATCTGGAGTTTCTTCTGGCTAATACCACATCCTTCATACAACCAATAGATATGGGGAATAAAAAAAATTAAAAACATTGTATTGCAGAAAATTAGTACAATACATCATTGAAGCAATTGAAGAAAATATATTGTCTACCAATTCAGATATAATTCCTTCAAAGATTACTATTTTACAAGCAATACAATTTGCCACTGGTAGTTAAGAAAAAACTGTAGCAGAATTCAAAATTGCTTTTAAGACTTCAGAACAGGGAATTCCTTATCTTTATCAGTTATATCTGGCAATTGCTTACGAACTACAAAATTTTATTTTATAATTCATGAAAAACTTTTTATACATTGATGACAACCTTTCAGGTTGAAATGAAAATGACAATTGTGTAGATGCAATTATTGAATAAGTTGTTCAGGAAAACCCTTAAAAACTAAAGATAAGAATAGTGATTGAGACTATATTCCTGATCAAGACAGTGACTAGATAGTTCAAATAAATTTTTCTGGCTAAGACAAATACTATATGCAAGATGGAAATTAAGGAAGTCCCATTTCTGCATTGAATGCCTGTTTGATTTTTCTGATTTGGTTCATTCGCAAAGTAAAAAGAAACTACATTAAAATACACTCGAAAAAATTATTTTTGCAGAAATTTATTATTTAATGATTACATTTTAAAATATATGTAAATGTTAATGTTCGAAATAACATAAGTATTTAAACTGAATATATGGAAACTTACTTTATTTAATATAGCTTCTGCTAATTCTGTAAAAGCTTGTTCAATATTTATATTTGCTTTTGCACTTGTTTCTAGAAATCTTATGCCATGTTCTCTTGCTATCTGAAATTTAATATATATAATACGCAATATAAAAAATTTATATTTGATACGATTTTATATTTATAAAATCATATCGAATCAATATGATGTACTAGTAAGAACTTACAGTTTCTCCTCTTTCTTTTCGAATCATTCTTTCATTATCTCTGTCACATTTGTTACCTAACAGCATTTTTTCAACATCTTCATTTGCATGCTAAAAGTTAGAGGAAAGAATACTTTACACTTGATTCAAATACATTAAGTATTAATGGAATAATTTTTAAACTGTTACATGAAAAATTTTTATTAAATTTAGATCAAACAGATTCTAGAAAGTAAAACATTATTCATTGAGTTAACATTGTAATTTTTAAAAACAATTATGTTACATATTTAAGGATTAATTACTTAATCAGTTCATTCTTAAATGACAAAATCTTATCATTTCAGATCAAGAAATTCAAAAAGGGAATTTAGAAAAAGACTCATCTTAATTATATTAATATTTTTTTCAGTGGCAAATTACATTATTTGACATTAGTCACAGCTTACAAAATACAGTATGTGAATAAAAATCAATATTTACTCTCTCAATGAATAATCTGATAAAACATTACTAACAGTGCTGCATCATATTATATGCTAAATGAAATATATGTATAATGTAGGTATTTTTATATATAGTTCTACTTCTTATCAGTAGATGGGAGTCTTTGTTAAAAGATTTATGAATAAATTAAGAAAACAAATATTTTAATAGCATCTAAAGTTATTCATGCATGTATATAGCATATTTGCAAAATTTTTAGTTAAAGTTTCTGTATAAACTGATAAACTTCCTCAAATAAATTTTAAAAATTTTCTTAAAAATACATATTGAACAAACTAAGTATTTAAATAATTCTTAAAATTAAAAATCAGTATGCAAGTTTATAAACAATAAAAAATTAAAATGATAAAAAATTGAAAACTTCACAATCTTCGTTTTTTCTGAGAATTAAACGAAAACAAAAAATCGGCAACTATTCGGCTAAAAAAAAAAAAACACACTAATATGGTATTTAAACTGCACCAAAATTTATTCCAATTAAATAGATTAAAAACAAGATAGATTAAATTTAAAAAAAAAAACAGCATAGCAAGGTAAGATTGAGTCGTGTATATTGTGGGGGAATTTTTTTACAAAGTTTAAGTTCTATTAAAAAAGCACTAATTTATTTAACTTTAAACTAATTTCCTTATAACCAAAACTTCCATACGGGCATTTGGAGAAATTTGTTTTTAGATAAAATTAGTGAAAGTAAAATTTTATTAAAAAAGAAATCTCAAATATACAAAACTTACTTCGTCTATATTCCGTAACCATTTAGCAATATTATCAAAGCTCTTTGGATTAGTAATATCATAAACTAGCATTATACCCATTGCACCTCTGTAGTAAGATGTAGTGATTGTATGAAATCTCTCTTGACCTGCTGTGTCCCTATAAAAAATTAAAGATGCTATTAATAGACAATAATTAGTAAGAAATCATTAATCGTGATAAATTGTTTTATAATAAAAACTAGCAGACGAGCCCGGCATTTCTCGGGCAAAAAGTAACAATGACGAAAATCGAGTTTATCGTAGCCGATCTTGCCCGTTTTCACCGAGTGCAAAAATTAAGTCTCCCCTCTTCGAAGACAAATTAGAGAATTTTTAGATGGGTCTAAAAATATGTTAGATTTCCCACAAAAATGCAAAAAACTGCATCTAAAATAGTACAGTAGAATCAGAGTTCAGGATAATCCCTAACCCTCTCCCTCTCGGGGGAATTTTGAAAAATCCCTTCTTAGTGTACATTCCCGTGACGTACCCTAACTGTGTACCAAATTTCAACTCCTAATCTTTGTACATCTTTAGTATTTAAAAAAAAGTTTTTTTATTTAAGTAACCTAAAAAACATCAAAAATTTTTCTTCATTATAATGGAGAATTAACTTACTTGAATAAAATGATTACTTTTAAAAATTATAAAATCTAAAAACAACTTGTTTAAAACATTATATTTCAAATTCCATAATAATGATATCTTCTAGTTTAATTACCAGTACAAATGAACACCATTACTAAACCTTTAATTCCGGTAAGAACCTGAAGCAGATCTTGGGCAAGATCGAAAGCATTAGTTTGATATTAAATGCTTTGTTACTGGAATTAAAAGTTTAGTAATGGTGTGAATTCTATAATTTTAAATTTGTTTATATTGGATTTATTGTTTTTGGGTTACCCGAAAGGTGGAAATGATTAAAATATTTATTAATTGCCAAAATGTATACTATATGTGCCACTATTTTCCTTCTTTATTATTTACACTTTATTTTGAATAAAAAACTCCTCTCCTCTTCCCTTGGGGGTGGAATTTCCAAAAATCCCTTCTTAGTGTGCATTCTCATGGCATATCCTAACTGTGTACCAAATTTCAACTCCTAACTGCACTTATAATTGAGATGGGTTGTTGATAATGATAAGATAATACACCTGTTTTTTCAAGAAAATATGAAAAATCATTGTATGAAGAGATAATGAAGAAAACAATATCAATAAAATAATGAATTTAATTGTAAACTTTTTATTAATGTAAGAATTAAATTCACTTTCTTTTCATGCTAAATTTAAAATAAAATTTAACTTAATGTATTGATGTTTATCCAACTTTTTTCCAAAATGTAGTGGGTTCTTGATAATCCAAACTAATTATTGTATGGTGGTGTTCAAATTAAAATGAAGATTTTAAGCTTAGAAAGTTAAAGGATTACAGATTACACACATGCAGTGTGTTGTTTATGTAAGTACTATACCGGACAAATTTGTGGTCACATGACATTTTAATTCCAACAGGGTACATTCAGGAAAGTATCATGTGCAGCTGGAAACATGATTCAAATGCACGTGTTTAAAAGTCCCACGAGTCAAGCATTTTTCAAACTGTACACAATACTTTCTCAAACTTACTAGTTTGAATTAAGATAAGTAACTACAATTTTTTGTCAGGAATAATACACAGACTGTACATAGCATACTACTGCACAAATAAGAGCATGCTTTTATGTTAAAATTGCTCGTTTTCACATTTTTGAAACATGTCCTGCTTTGCTTAAAAGAGCATATTTGTGCGCACCAGCTTGTTTTCATTTATAAGAGTAATAAACTGTTGTACACTTTTAATTTACATCAATACATGTACTGATGCATTAACTATTCCCTGACAAAAATAAGAAGCCAAAGTAAAAATGTTTTCAATACTATAAAAGTTTTTTAAAAACAAATACTACAAAGAGCATAAAAAAGGTAGTTTAGGCATTTAAAAAACCCATTACTTCCAGTCTGGACTGGATGTTCTTACATAGAACGTCTAGCCCCTAAGCTTTCCACATCTGGTCTCAATTTTCATCTATCTAATGCCATTTTCAAGATTATGGAAGTAATAGATGAACAACAGTGAAAATCTACAGATCTGCAATTTGAAAAATTGTAACCCAATTAGTCTTGACGAGGCTAATTTGAAAAGTCTATGAAAAATATTCATTGTATTGTCAATAAATAAAACTTATTGTTTTTTTATTTTCAGGATTTCAAGATGTTACTTAAATATACAATTAAAAATGTGGTCAATAAAAAATAAGTTCAAAATAACTGCATAAAAAAAAAGATTATAATCATTAAATTAGATTTTAAATTCAATTAGTCTTACAGTAATTATAATTTCTAACTAATAATAAAAACTTTTATTATTATTAGTTATAGCTATCAGAGAGTCAAAGCAAAGCAGTGACCACACACCAAATAAAAAAGTTTGACATACATACATATACATACGTACATACACAGAAGTCAAGTTGCCAATTTGAGGGTTGGTTTCTCCACCTCTTAAGTGACTAAAGTAATTCTGAACGCTTCATTCAAAAAGATAAATTGTTTCTTAGGTAGAGTGCAGAATTCCAGAGTATAAAAAGGTTGCTAAAATATAAGCAATACAAAACTGCAAAATTCACTGGAAAAAAAGAATACGGCTTTTTTTTCTTCCTCCATTACTTCAGATGCCCCTAGAGAAAAAACTACTGGGTGTAAAAACTCAAATTTTAAACTTGAGACGCTTGTTATCAATGAGGTGCTGGCAAAACTTCCAGGTCAATAGGTCAAAGTTCAAGGGGTTACACCACAGCTGTTTCATTTTTAAGGCTTAATTTTATGCTTAAAGATAAAATTGTATCAAAACAAATTATCCAAATTATCGTCCAGAATAACAAAAGCTCAAATTTATGAAATTAAAATTTTTCATAACAATTTTATTAAAATAGTGTATTTAAGCATTCAGTCCAACTGCCAACCGAAACAGACATTATCCGATGTAATAACAAGCATTGAAAAAATTGCACCAAGTAAAAATTATGACAATTTAGACAAGTATTTTTTCAAGCTTTTTATGATAGAGCTTGGTGCTTCAAAGAAAAATGTAGGAAACAATAAAAATCTTGTGCATACCACTCTGAAACACCAAGCTTATCTTTAAAAAAAACTCCTAAGAAAAAAAAACTGACTCATCTAAATTGTCATAATTTTTTACCTGATAACTTTTTACATCTCAAATGATTTTGCTTGGATTTATTTTAAACTTAAATTTCTATTTATTTTCTATAACACTTAATGATCATATGAAAATTCTGCTCAAATTTATTGGAGAAAAATAATGAAGACAGATAAAAAAAACTATCTTATTATATATAAACAAATTCTATTCATATATGTAACGTCGAAGATACGGTAGAGCGTCGTTTATCCGAATCGATTGGAGACCGGGGTCGTTCGGATAACCGATTACGTACGAAAAAATATTTTAACCTATCCCGTGTTGAGATTTTTCTCAATCACGTGTCGCTTCGTGTCGAATTTTCGTCTATTTTAAGCCCAACGAAAATTTTTATAATAATAATCGAGGCTATCGTATCGTTAAAAATTATTTCTTTATTTTGTACAAACACAATGAATATATTGAAAAATATAAAAACAAAAAAATTATAATTTAGAAGTTAATCTAGTATCAAAAACGTTCGATTCGGCACGACACGGTCCGACCGGAAAGCTTTCTGTTAACCGGCTTTCGAATAAACGACACTACTGTATTTTCAATCTTTTACTCCTCCTTTTTAGGCTGTAAACTTATTTGAAGTAAATAATATATACAAAATTCATAAAAATTATTGATTACCTCTAGGTCAAATTAATTAACAATTATTAATAGCAGCATTAATATAGCCCAATATAATCTGGCAATCCATTGGCTTTAATCTAATAATCAAGTTTAGATTTTTATGTGTGTGTAAGTTTATATATATATAAACTTACACACACCATGCTTGTTCAATTCATTTTTTAAAGAATTGAAAAGTCTAACCTGAAAAATACAAGAGCAATTAAAAATGAAAAATAAAGTACATACCACTTAAAAACATCAACTTTTTAAATTTTAGTTTATCTAAAGTTTTGTTTTTAAAATGTACATTTATTTAATTTCAAAAAATTTACTAATATATTTTTTTTTTGTTTGTAATAAAACAAATCTGTTACGGTTTTGCTACTTCATTTGTTTTTGAATTTTGAATTAAAAATTTTGAAGCTAGCAACGGCTAACTTCAAAATTTTTACTAATGATTATTTTTAAAAAAATCTATTTTAACTTCTACTTTCAAATGTTTGAAGAATAAATATTTACATAAATAAGATTTCTAGAAAATGTGTGTCTTTGATCCAAGAGATAGTCATTAATCTGATTGGTTGTCTTGTATAAAGTTTAGTCAGCTTGATCAATATCTATTTTAATATTAAAAGTGCAATGTAAATCAAGAAAATTATAAATTAAGTGATTACTTTCCAATTAACGTGATGTAGTTTATATGCAGCTTATTCCCATCCCAACAATTAATTGTTTAAATAATTTTAAAAACAACTAATTTTTCTTTTGTATTTGAAAAGTATAAAAAATTATTTGTCAATACAGGTTAAGTACGATCATTACAATAAAAAAAAACTTGTAAAAAGTTTTGATATTTAACAAATATAACCAATTAGACAAACAGTTGAATGGCTTTTTTCTGTTGACTAAAGTACAAATTCTCAGTAACAAAAATTACCTAAAAAGTTGCTTTTTGTATAAATAGGATTATTTAAACAATTTACATCACTAACAATTTTTTTTCCTGCTAAGTGTTCATATTATAAAGAATATGAGAGAAAGATATGGGGAAATCAATTTACTCAAAACTTGAGTTTACCCTAGTTTAGGAGCAGACATGCTTAAAAATTTGTGTCATCCAAAACCTATTTTCAATACAAGTTATAATCACGAAAATAGAAATTAGAAATAAAAAAATTTACCATATTTGTAATTTTATTTTCTTTCCTTTTAATTCTATTGTTTTGATTTTGAAGTCAATACCTGGAAAAAAGAACATTTTTTAAAATTTTAATTAAAGAAAATTTATAAAATTACTTAATTTTTTTCTTTTTAATATTTTGAAAAAATTAACCAATAAAGCATTCTGTTTGTGTTTTTCAAGATTGGGGTGGTGGGGACAGACACAGACGTACACAAATGTAGATTCTACATTCGTGTTTATCGTTGTTTATCGTACTCTTTCGTTTATCAGGTTTCGAGATGGGGAAGATGGTGGGATGGGACCATCCCCCAAACAAACTGTTAGAAGTAGGTACGTCGAACTTATGGTCTATCTTAATTAGAAGTGGATGAAATTTAAGTTGCAAGATTCAAGGCTATGCTGCAAAGCAAATTAAAAGCTTTTAAAAAACAAGCAAAGCATTTTAGTCTCTCTGAGATTGGATAGTCAATGTTTATTAGTGTGTATATAAGGAAATGTGATTATTAGACTAATTAGTCTACATAAGACAAATTTTACTAATAAAAATTACATTTATATGTTCTTGGTTTGGTGGAATATAGCAATGCAACATTTAGGCAATCTACCAGAGAGGGATGCCTTGGAGGACTTTGTTGGAAACTGGCCATATTTACATGCTAGACACGTAAAAATCCAGGAAACTCCATGTGATCAGGGACCCGAGGGTAACTGCTAGTATTTGGTGGTTTTTATCTGCTTGGGCTGATGGACTCTGTTTAAGTTCTATTTTGTGATAAACACTGACACAATTTCTAATATTAGAAAATCAGTGTTCATTACAAAGTAAAAATAGAAAGAAAATAGTTTTCATAAATTAATGAATATAGGCTCCATTCTCATTCTGGAATGAAACTATTAGATACCATCAAGGAACAGCAAAATTAATCTTTTACCCAAGAACTTTTAGACAATTAAATAGTCCCCCATGGATATAATTTTTAAGAATTGTTATTTTAAATTGATTCTCTTGATGACTTAAGTATCCAGAAGTTCTCCATAAATAAAAAGGCAAAATTTGTTTTTCCAAGGTTTATGTGAATTACTTAGCTCCAATAAAGGAATTTTTAAAAACCATCATCATCTAGTTACAAAGAACTAAGATTGGAAAAGTGCTCACTTCAGAAATATAATAGAAATTTATTTACATAATTTGTTTTGAATATATGTCTATAAAATAGACAATGTTAGAACCTCCTGAACTCATGTCTATAAAATAGACATGAGTTCAGGAGGTTCTAACATTGAGTCCAGTCACCATTAACACTGTATGCGTTCAGGAGGTTGTCTCAAAGATAAACCTATCCTAATAGGAGGTCACTTCAATGCCAAGTCGGCGACCTGGCATAGTCCAAAAGATGACCCTCAAGGTAACGTAGTTAATTAACCAGTACCAAAGGGTACTGGTAATATTGCTTTTATTAAGCAATTGCTGGTTATTATGAACTGATTATAAAAATTTTTTCATGCTATCTGCTGGTAAGGCATACTGACACATTTCAGTTGAAAAATAGCCTTTTCCTATAAATAGTATACTCTCTTTAAAAACATTTGAAGAAATGCTTATTTTAACTATTTAAAAGAATGGCTTCTACATATTGAATAGGAATAAATGATGTAAAATAACTTTAGCTAGTGGAGGAGGTTTTCATTGTCAAATATGAAAAAAGCATTCAGATTAATAAATTCCTAGTCATGATTCAAATTTCTTTAAATGGAGTGTTAAAAAGAGAAACAAAATCAACAAATTCATGAATTGCTACTGTACTAAATTAGTTGTGTTGATAAACTCCACACTTACACCAGCAACACAAACTGACTCCTTAAACATCATTAATCACTTGATAAAATTTTTTCAAGATCAATCAAATTCAAAAAAAACTTAACATTAAAGAAAACTAGGCACAAATCAATTAGAAGAATTTAATTGATTTGTGCCTAGACATTTAGGAATTTCTTAGAAACCTTGAAATTTTTCAATTAAAAAATATAAAAATGTAAAAAGATATATTTTAATTGCTGTAGGATTCTTAACAATTTTTAAGCAACTAATTTATAAAGTTGATAAAAAATAATACTTTGTAATTTCAGATAGGTGACTGATTTTCAAGTCAATGTTAAACCATAGCCTGATACTCAATTAAGATGTAAAAACCAGATTGATTATCTTGGTCTATAATTACATTATATTTAGTAATAAAATATAATTGTCAGATTAATGTCTAGAAGCAAAGTTCAGTTGGAGATCCCAGATAGCATAAAATAATGCATTTGCACTGTATATGGAAATGTGGATTAGAGTTCTGCTCCAGATCAACCTTTAATTCAAAAATAGTTTCTAGAAGAAATCTTTATTAAATTTCCGATATTAGTAAGAGTTTTAGTGCACTTTCCGATCTTTAGTTCAAGTTACATTATTTACACAATTGATTGTGTTATTAAATCAGCTGTAAAATAGTAACAATATTTAAGGGTCAACTAATTTTAAATTAGTTTCTCTATTTTAACAAGTTTCAAGAATATTTGCACACACACACACTGTTGAAAACAAAAAGTACCATAAAAAAATTAAGATACTTTCACTGACCTAACATTACCTGTAAATAAACCTTTTCTTAAAAATAATTAATGATAATATTAAATACAAAAATAAAAATATATATTTTTAAAATTTTAGGAAAAAAAATTCTTCAGGATTTTAATTTTTTGCAACTAATATTTGGTTAATACTCAAATAAAAAAATAAATTATTATTGATAAAATCTATCTTTAAGGGATAAATCATTGGCCTTATATGAAAAATATGAATCATAAAAAAAAAAAAAAAAAGGAAATTTGTGATAAATACAGGAAGAGTTAAGAGATTAAGAAACTGCATTCTTCAAACAGGAGCTAAATGATCATTTTTATTTTCTAGTTTCTGTATTGAGAGAAACTATCAAGACAACTAATAAAGTGAAATCTAAAGTCTAAAATAGTCTACTCAGAAATTTAGAATAGAAGATATTAAAAATAATTACTATATTATATAAAAACTTTGTTATAAATATGCCACACACTTTAAAAATAAAGTATGATTTTCAATAGGAAAACAAAGTTAACTACTAAACAAAACAAAAATTAAAAAAATATATATTTAAATCAAAATATAAAATCATCGTTAATCTAAAGTAGGGGTTCCCAACCTTTCTTTGTGAATCTTTTCAAATTTACTCAATGTCAAACAAAATTACAAACAGATGTACACACACGTACACACATAATATAGATATAAACATACAACTTCCATTTTTTGTGTGTGTTTTATTTAGAAGATCAAAAATTACGAATTACTAAAGTGTATAAATTTTGATATTTAATTAATACTTTAAAATCAGTATCTATCAATGTACTGTATAATTCTCAAAGTTCCACAGAATACAAACTGAGCAGATGAACCCTATGGATCACCTATCCCTCAGTCTGTTTATATCTAAGGTAACATTCACAGAGTAATAAACTAATATTTTGTTTATCTGGTAACCTAATGTAAGAAAAACATGTAAAAATTTTCTTTCCTTTGTCTAAAGAGTGAAGATTTTTAGATTGGAAAAACGACTAGGTCAGTCTACAGTCAGCACATGGTCACAGTTAGTGTTGCCACCTTTACAAAAATCGCTGACCCGGACCTTGCGCATTGCTATATGTAGGACATTGCGCATGCGTCAGGAACTTCTGTTCGGACAAACCTGACCCGGACAGCAGGTCACATTTGCATTGTAAAATGACAGCATGCGCAATGCCATTTTACAATGCAAAGAATAATGCGAGTGCCAGTTCTAAATCAGTTACAGTTAGGGACTAGGGACTTGCATAGGAGTTAGTGCCGTAACTAGCCATTCTTGTGCCCTGTGCAAGAAATTGCATTTAGGCCCCTTAACTAATTAGGTTTGGGAAATTAATAAAACAAATACATGCATTTTGGACCTCCCTTTCAACTGGGCCCTGTGCAGGTGCACCTGTTGCACCTGCCTAGTTACGGCACTGGTAGGAGTAACGTATGTAACCTAAATTAAGAAAGAAAGAACAGATAATTTAGCTCCACAGAAGACGTGTACGGACGTACGAGGAAAAAATAAATAAATAAAAGAAAAAAAGTTGAGAGGCACGTTGCAAGTCACATGTCCGCATAAACAGAGTAACATGGCGGAATGGAAGATGAGTTTCAGTGAGTGTGAGGTCTTTCGCTGTTCAAATGGTGTAAATTTATAAAAATATTTGCAAGAACTTTGTTTCATTGTAATTTCACAATTTCTACGAAATTCCTGGACAAAATTAATAGTTCACCCAGACAGTGAGTCAATTCCCAGACTGTCCGGGTGAAAACTGGATGGGTAGTAACACTAGTCACAATGATCCACTAAAAGCATTGGTTCAAGTGTAGTAAGTGATGGTAAAGTTTATGTAAGTAAAATGAATAAAATTAATCTTAACATCAATATGATCTCATATATACGAGGGCTATTTTTTAAATAAGGTCCATTTGTGAATGAAAGTGAGAATAATGCGCAATCACGGCAGTATGCATACGCTTCTGCTCCGAGCAAGCTTGGCGCGCGTTTTGACGCCATTTGCAGCCATATCGTCTGTCTGTATGCAGAGCTGTAGAAGTTTAAAATGTTTAAAAAAAATCGAGTCTCCCGCCGACTGTGAAATACGATCTGTTATTCGATTCTTGAATTCAAAATACTTGGCAGCAGCGGAAATTCACCGTCAGATTTGTGAAGTTTACGGTGATAATGCTACGAGTGACAGTAAAGTTCGAAAATGGGTAAAAATGTTCAAGGATGGGCAGGTTAATGTGCACGATGAGCCACACCCTGGCCAACCTTCTCTGTTTTCTGAAGATTTGGTTCGTGATGTGGATAACAAAATTCAAGAGGACCGACAATTCACGATTTCAATGTTATCGATTGAATTTCCACAGATTTCAAGATCAGTTTTGTATACCATTGCTTCGGAGAAACTGAATTATCGAAAATTGTTTTCTCGGTGCGTTCCAAGACTGCTTTCTGACGATCACAAAACAAAAAGATTAAACAGTGCTTTATCGTTTTAACTCTATACGATCATCCACACAGTCTAGACCTTGCACCCAGTGATTTTCATTTGTTTCGATACTTAAAGGAGTTCCTTGGTGGTCAACATTTCAACGACGAAGAAGTGAAAACTGCAGTCTTGGATTGGGCTTCTTGACAGGCGGCAGATTTCTTTGAAGTCGGAATTCAAAAAATTGTTGAGTGGTATGACAAATGTTTAAACAAAATGGAAATTATGTAGAAAAGTAGGTAAAAGTATGTAGAATATAGAAAAAATATATTTTAACAATATTTACAGTATTTTTCTTCTTATTAAAAAAACAGACCTTATTTAAAAAATAGCCTTTGTACAATTATTCTTCAAAAAATTTTGACATTCACTATTTTTTGATACTGAATTGCAAATTTAAACTTAAAAAATATACGATTATAGATTGCAAGCTGTCGTTTAAAAATCAGATCTAATTTGGCATTTACTTCTATATAAGAAAAAAAATTATCAAAGCTCCTCAATCTTTGAAAAAAATTTAGTAAAAACAGATCGAGATAATTATTGTTTGTAAAAATAGAGAAGCCTTCAAAACAAAGAAAAATAAGTTTCTTCTAATGGAAATGATGCAATTTTATATCGAAGTATAAGAACTTTAAATAAATCCATAAAGGTTTCAAAATTATAAAATTTTCTGAACAGTTATTTTATTTCTCAATACTTTAATTTGCTTCACTGAAGCAGCATAAAGTATGCATGAAGTAAAGCTAACCATAAAAATATTAAGAAAAAAAAAAAGCTTTTGTAAGCTTTCAGATTATTTACTGAAGAAATTAATTATCTAATTTTAATTCTAAGATATTGATTTTATACATAGCTTTTTTATTATATAAATTAACAACACATTCATGTTTCCAATGATTCCATTAACTAAATGCATATTATTTAAGAGCATGCAAAGCTTGCATTACTCTTACAACCATTTCGATAATAGAGTAATAAAATAAAATTAAAGAAATGTGTTTACTAGTATTGATTAATTATGATTTTAAAAATCCAATTACAATATTAAATCATTACTTCATTACACAGTCTGTATCTAACTTTTTATACATTAAATTAGATAAGTTTGAAATTATTCAATTAAAAGTAGTCTAGCTTATCTACAACAACCTAATTTAAACTTTGTCACAATTTAAGTTAATTACATGCTACATTTTAAAAAGTTGACAAGGTTACAAATCAAAAAATTTAAATACTGGTAAAATTATATTTTTGTTAAAAAAAAAGGATAAAAATGTTAATTTCTTTTTAGAGATATCATCTTTAAGAATCTATAGTTAATCTTAAAATAATAACAATATATACATTTGACTAAGAAATTTCTACCTCATTACTAACAGATTTAAAGCATTAATTGTTTCTTTATTCATAAAGTTTTAAATTTTTAAGTAAAGCATTAGAAAAAAGTTTATCATCTTTAAAATAATATAACTTGCATTATGTAATTAATAGTAGGGTAAGACAAAAGTCAATTCAAAATATTACCAATTTTTCAGTAAAATTAAAAACCTTAAAAATATAATTCATATCTTTAAAATATTATCATCTTTATAAATTGATTCCATACTTAAAAATCTCAGAAAAATGTTAAGTAGGCCTATAACAAGCAGAAATTCATTCACTATATTATTTTATTAATTTGTGAATTAAAAAAAAAGTAAAACAAAATGAAATTTTTAAATTTAAAGAAAACTTTGTTATATAAAATTTACTGTAAAATCAATCTTGTCCATGCTTTAATCACTGTCTATCAAAACTTAACAAGTGCTGAAATTTTTTCTGTGAAAATTAATCAGTAATCTATACAACTTAAAATTCTTCAAATATTTTTCTTATTACATAATTAGTCATTTCAGCCATATAATATTTTGTAATAACTAAGAAAAATGATATTTCAAGAGCAGTAGCAGAAATATGAACCTTTAACTGAAAATTAATCACTTAATTATTTGAAAAAAAAAAAAACAAACAATCAGTTAACAGTGATCTGTAATTGTCACCATAGGAAAATATTTTAGTTTTTTTCAGCAACTAAATTTTAGAGAATGGATATTTTAAGATAGTCAAAATTAGTCAAATATTTGACTGAGATATAATTTTACTAAGATTAATTTTTAAAATCCAATAAACAGATCTCTTATACTTCTATTAATTTACATGAACAATAAATTTTACAAACAAAAAAAACTCTTCCATAAATATCAAATCGCAGCTAAAAATTGTGGATGATATTTAATCAAACTACGATTATCTAAAGTTTTTACAGCATTTTTAAAGGCCAGATCTTTGGCCAAATGCCAATGAATTAATATCAGATTTCTAGTATTTTTCTTGCTATTCAAGAACTATATCAGTATCTAAAATTTATTAAGATAGCAAATCTAAGATTTAAATTCTTTTTTAACACATTTCAGATGAAGGAATAAACTAAATATTTTAGAAAAACACATCTACGGCAATTTAATATAGATCATATTCGAGCAAGCATTGTTCGTAATATATTAAGCTAATATTTATTTTTTTGCTAATTAAAAAAAAGTCTCCATTAATACTACATATTACCGTATACCATCATAATGACTGAAGTTTAACATAAATTGCATCTTAATACAGACAGACAAATTTGTCTATAAAATGCAGATTCAATTTTATAGAATAACTTATTGTATATAGTCTTTGAAATTTTATTATTTCTGTAGTTTGCAATTTATTAAACTTTCAATAAATAGTTATTTTTAATATAACTTTTCATTAAATTCGCAAAATCAAAACAAAAATTAAATCTGAACTTCAATTAAATCATAATTAAATGATAATTTGCATTAAAAACAAAAAGTGTTTATATAATAATAATAAAAAACCTTTGAAAGTAATAAAGATAAAATTTATAGAATTACTAATCTTAAATTATGTTCTCTGGAATGATCTAATTATATAGTATCTTAGACTTTTTTTCCTCTCAAAATTTGAAATTTATCTTAAAAAAAAATGCCTAAGACATTTTTGTAATCGAGACGTATAAATGACAACAGCATTTTATTAGTTAAAAAAAGTTAATCGTTAACTAAAGAGGTAAATCCTACCTTAACATTGGAATCTCGGGCTACTACGAGGCTAATTAAATTGGACCCACAGTAGCCCAATAAGATTCCTGCTATAATCTGATTAGCAATATATATCAGGTTGTCTGTATATGAATTATAAAAAAGGGGGATATTCATACAAAAAATAAAAGTAAAAATTATTACGAATAGACCTTGACAGTTTGACTTTATATCCATTAATTAATTTTAAACATGTCATTGATCAACTTTATCATTTATAAAAGATCTTTTTTTAAACACTTAAAATTAAATTTAAAAAATAAGAAAAAGTTATGAATTTTGTTTAAAGTATTTGTCTTGATCATTTATATTTTATAATTGTAGTAATAAACACGAACATTTACATTTTTCTTGGTAGGAATTACTTTTACTTCAGACAGTGACCTAAAAGTAACTTCTACCGCTTTTTCTTTAAATTCTAAATAAATAAAAATCTTTTTTCTTCAGTAAATTTATATAAAAAGCATTACAAGATGCCAATTCACAATGTAATTTGGGTTAAAGCAGTTAAATGTATTGGAATTTAATTAATTTATGTACTTAAATGATGATTAAGATAAATTAAGAAATGAACTAATGAAAATCTCGTACCTATCGTCGATATAAACGTTGTATTAAAAGCATCGTCTGAAAACCTGAATAATATACACGTTTTACCGACACCAGAATCGCCGATTAATAATAATTTAAAGAGCAAATCATAGGACTTTTTCGCCATCCCTTCTTCCCACTTGTTTCAATATGGACGTTGATTGAAGCGCCACACCTTAAAATATTAAATAAAATTTTTTTCTTTCATTAATGCGTATTTATATAATTCGTGTAAAAATTTAAATAATTTTAATTACGTTATTAATTCACATAAATCTAATATTAATAATTATCTTGATTATTAATTGTTTTATTAAAAATTAAATTGTTTTTTTCTATTTTTTTATTAATTTAATATCATCGATATAATAATGCATTCTTAATTAACGAGATAAAATATTAATTTATCAACATTTTATCAACATTTGTATTTATTATTGTATTTTTTTATCAATTTAATCAAGATCTGAGCTATTTTATTAAATTTTTTATTAATTAATTTCATTACTAAATAAATCTATCATGGCGAGATTAAAGCGCGCCGAGCTTCCATTACACGAAGTCTGACAGTACTGTATTTAGATTTTTGAAGTCTTTTAAGGCGAATTTCGCTATTCTGTACGAGTTTCCTGTCATTGTCTTGATAGAGATGTTATGTTAATGTAAAAAGTAATAAAATTGTAATCATAATTTTGAAAGTTATTTCTAATGTATATGACCTTCACTTATATTTGTTTGACGGCCGGATGGCCGAGCGGTCAAGGTGGCAGCCTACCGCTCTGGGGGACCCGGGATCGAATCCGAACGGGTCGAATAATCCCCAGGAATTTTTCGGGGGGTGGTCCGTTCGGATATGTCGGGCCCCGTCCCTCACCATCCGGTCGCCCCGTTGTGGGCCTGGCCGAACCCATAATGGGCCTACTAAAAGAGGCCCTCTTAGTGCCCACAGGGCGGAAAGAGTTAAAAAAAAAACTTATATTTGTGAAGATACGAAGGCTGTTTTTTAAATAAGGTCCGTTTTTTAATAAGAAGAAAAATACTGTAAATATTGTTAAAATATATTTTTTCTATATTCTACATACTTTTACCTACTTTTCTACATAATTTCCATTTTGTTTAAACATTTGTCATACCACTCAACAATTTTTTGAATTCCGACTTCAAAGAAATCTGCCGCCTGTCAAGAAGCCCAATCCAAGACTGCAGTTTTCACTTCTTCGTCGTTGAAATGTTGACCACCAAGGAACTCCTTTAAGTATCGAAACAAATGAAAATCACTGGGTGCAAGATTTTGACTGTGTGGATAATCGTATCGAGTCAAAACGATAAAGCACTGTCTAATCTTTGTTTTGTGATCGTCAGAAAGCAGTCTTGGAACGCACCGAGAAAACAATTTTCGATAATTCAGTTTCTCTGAAACAATGGTATACAAAACTGATCTTGAAATCTGTGGAAATTCAATCGATAACATTGAAATCGTAAATCGTCGGTCCTCTCGAATTTTGTTATCCACATCACAAACCAAATCGTCAGAAATCGGAGAAGGTCGGCCAGGGTGTGGCTCATCGTGCACGTTAACCTGCCCATCCTTGAACATTTTTACCCATTTTCGAACTTTACTGTCACTCGTAGCATTATCACCGTAAACTTCACAAATCTGACGGTGAATTTCCGCTGCTGCCAAGTTTTTTGAATTCAAGAATCGAATAACACATCGTATCTCACAGTCGGCGGGAGACTCGATTTTTTTAAACATTTTAAACTTCTACAGCTCGGCATACAGACAGACGATATGGCTGCAAATGGCGTCAAAACGCGCGCCAAGCTTGCTCGGAGCAGAAGCGTATGCATACTGCCGTGATTGCGCATTATTCTCACTTTCATTCACAAATGGACCTTATTTAAAAAATAGCCCTCGTATAAGTTCCAGTTCGTTTTTCTTTAAATGTAAGCACAAAGACGATCTTCATTCATACTTATCATGACTGATCAGGCCTATAATGGGGCAGCGGAGTGATGAAAATGACAATGTGAAATAGTCATATGTACAGTATAACAGCCTGCCGTGAAAAATTCCTGATGTTGCTGGGCCAGTGGACTCGAATCCGGTACGAGACTTATGAACGTCATGGTCCCTAGACTTAAGTTCTGGGAAGTCTGGGTTAGGCAATAAAATTAGATGCAATTGAATTAATGCTTGAATAATCTTATTTTAATTTCTATCATTATTTTTGGCCATTTTAAACGTGTATACAACATATACAGTGAAACCTCGCTTAACGAGCATAATTCGTTCCAGAATATGACTCGTAATGCGAAACACTCGTTAAGCAAAACGGTTTTTCCCATAGAAATGATTGTAAAATACGATAATGCGTTCCATGCCGAAAAATATATTCAAATAATTTATGTATAACGTTTATTCAAAGAAAATTTCACAATATACATTGTTAAGGAGCGTGAATCATCATCTTTTCTTGTAGCGCGGAATGAACCAACCCGAAATGCGAATTCGATTTGCAGAAAAGAAAACAAAATCACAGATAATATGTTTAATAAACATACCAAACGATATGCCAAATTCTTGGGCTACGTAAAGGCTATACTTTAATAATAGAAATTAATTAATTTGACTAGAGGTAGGCACTTTTGCTTTTATCCCGTATTAAATTAAATAATTATAAATAGTTAATTTTTAATTCAGACGTTTCTAAAAGTTAATTTGGAATTGGTGATTAAATTTAATACGAGATGGAGGCATAACTGCTTACTTCTAGTCAAATTAATTAATTTCTAATATTTAATTATAGCCTTTACGTAGCCCAAGAATTTGGCCTATCGTTTGGAGTGTTTATTATATAACGAGCTATGGTTGTGGATGTTTATACGTAATATGTGTTGGAAAAAGTTTGGAAAAGTGTGTGACCACTAGCGACACTAAGATGCTAGCTGAACGAGTGCTAGATGGAGCATGCGCACAATCCGGGGCTTCTTCTCTCCTAGCCACTCGTTACGCGAAAATTCGCTCGTTAAGAGAGTCATTTGTTTACAATTTATTTTGCTTGTTATGCGAGGAGCTCGTTAAGCGAGGTTCTACTGTATTTCGAAAAGATTTGTAAATAAGATACTTTACTTTTCAGAATTTTTAAATAAAGTTTATTCATATTTATATACTTACTTTTTAAAAACTATCTTGGCTTTTATTTAAATTATCTTTTTCATTATTCAACTTACCTCCGTGGGTAAAATATTATATTATTTAAATATTAATCAAAAAGGTTAAATTAAACAATTAATGCTTTAAGGTAATATTGTTATTGTATAACAACTTTTGTTAGGCATTTAATAAATTAAATTTCAATTTTTTAAAACTTATAAACAAACTGTTCAAACTTTTCTAGAAAAACTAAAATTTATTGTTGTATTTAAATATTTTTTATTAATAAAAATTTAAGATTTGTTTGTTTTTCACATTACTGTATTTAGTTTTGTTTCATCTATTGTTTTATATCTTTTGCGCTCTCTATTTCTTGTGGGAGAGGGCCCCTCCCTCTCCCACAAGAAATAAGGGGCCCGGTAAGAAGAAAATATCTAGGTCCCAAAGTGGGTTAATTCGGCCCTGTGTCGAATTACAGAGAACGAGGCGCTTGACGTGTAAGTGTGTGAGTGCGAGAATTCGAGTAAAGGTTAAACGGCGTATATCTTAGTGTACAGTGATGTTGTACGATAAATGGCCACATCGTCATCTTGGTGGTTAAGTTGGGGAGGGAGAAGAATTTCCTTCCCAAATGTTCCCAGAAAACACAAAGACAGTGAGAAAGCGAGTTCATTTGTTAGATAAGGTCAACATTATTATCTTTATCGGACAGTCTTTCTTCCCGAACAGTGTTACGAGAGGAGCGAAGGATCTAATTAACCTAACCTAACCGAAGGCTCCATCCTCATAACAGCCGTTTGGGAAGAAAGGTCGACCTGCCTCGTTCGGGAGACGAGTCCGTGGTCACGTCCGGGAAAAGGTGTCGAGTCACGGTGAAAAATGTCTAATCCGGTAAGAATGTCGCATCCGGGTAAAGAAGGACGAGTTGGAGAAAATCGAAGAGATTCTCGCCTAGGGTAAGAATGTCGCTTAATATTTTTATGCGACTCATTGTACCTTAAATTCTTTTAGGTATATTTTCATTTATTTTAGTAAAGTATGTCGTAAAACTTATTCACGTTTCACTGTATACACTTTCGTGTCATAATGACCTAATTAGTGTTGGAAAACTGTTTTTTCTAGAAAACTGTTATGCGTGTGGTATATACTGTTACAACTAGTACATACTGTTGTGAACAATTCTTTCCTAGCATTAAATGCATCGAAACTGCCGAAAGAAATAGGTCGAGTGATTCCCATTTAACTAACGTAAGACTTAGAATTAAAACTAGTATCGTAAAAGCAGATATTGACAACACGATAAAAGGAACGCAGTGTCAAAAATCGCATTGAATTTATTTTTATTTTGTGTAAATATTTTTTTTTACTGTCAATAGTACAGTACTTTTTGTAATAATATATATTTGTTATTAAAATTTGATATTCACATTTTGAACTTTTTAAAAGCATATATTTATATAAAGTATCTTTGTGGCCCGCTAAATATACCTAAATTTTTAATTTGGCCCTTTAGGAAAAAAGGTTGGACAACTCTGACCTAAGCCGAGGGAACCGCAGCCGTCCGCAGCGACAAAACCGCAGACACCACGGTCCCGAGACTTCGGCGGCTCTCTCCTCCGATTCCTCCCCGTTCCGACTTCCGCAAGGCAGTGACGTCCCGGTGCAGGAAGAACAGGCAGAACACGACAAAACGGAAAGTGTCAACTCGGACCAGCCGTCACTTTCTATATTCTTCTCGAGGTCTGTGACCGGCCGATCCCCGAAGAATTTGGCCGAGTGCGACGGACCCAGAGTATTCCGACTCCGGGAGAGTGCCACGCCACACGCACTCGGGAAAGATCACCCGCTGCCTCTCGCTCGACATCCTCTTCCCACACCGAACTAATCGATTGGGAAGAGACACGCTCGAGCCCCGGTCCTCCAACGTCTCTTCGATCGCGGTAAGAGTCCGACAGACTCGTCGAGCGCCGTCCGAGGAAACCCTTCCCTCCGGTGCCACGGCATTCCTCCGTCGGAACTGTCGAGAAATGTGAATTTCACATTGCGTTCTTGTCAACTGTCAGGGGGCGTAAGATCTTCCCGTGCTTTTTTTGTACCGTGTTCCGCCATTTTAAGTAGCACCGAAGGCACGTTCCGCTCTACCGTTCTTCGCACGTGTTCGTTTAATTAAACACAGTTTTCGGTTAAAACAAAGTATTGTTTTACATAATCTCTTCACTTTTAACAGGAACCTTCTTCGTATCCACTCCAACACCTTCATTCTGTAAAAAAAGAAAATTTGCAATTACTCCAGTGAAAACAAAAGCTTAAATTACGTGGACGAGAAAAACAAAATACTCACCGCAGCTCTCTTTTTAAATCTAAAAGAATCGAATCGACCATCGAACGACGGGCCGAGATGTCTTCCGGCAATATTAAATAAATTCTTACGTCTAGGGTCAATATAGACTAAGACTTACTACAAAAATCTTTTGTCTTCTTTCGAAAATTCCACAAACGGCAAAAAGAGCGCAAGAAAAATAAGTCCGACTCCGACGAGAAACGCAACCGAATTGTCAATCCTCGGGAGACGAATTTCGAACAAACGTTAAAAACGCGTCATACAAATCAAAATAAAAAATCAATTTTATTTTTTTGGATCTTAAATTCTACGTCTCCGAAAATTGCACGAAATTCGTTTGACGATTAATATCTTTTTCGTCCATTTTCGGCCATCGGACCAAATAAATCAAATTCTTAAAATTTCGATTTTTTTTTTTTGCCAAATATTATTTCGCTTTTCGGAAAGATTCGCCGGTCGCGTTACGCGTATTAACGCAACATTAAACATTAAATGAAGTCCGACGCAGGTGATAAACGGTTGGAGCCTGGGAGAAGCCACCGTTCTTTCTCCTCGAATTTCTGGCTTCTTAAAAGATCTCTTCCCTAAATTCTTAATTCGATCGGATAATCGACTCGACTCTTCCGTTCGACTTCGTCTGCGAGTGTCGCTCGTATCTCACGCCACGATATTTTCTTTTCTGAGGGCTAAGAATTTTTTTCTTTATGTCTTCATTCACCCGAAACGCGACATTTTTACTTTCAAGGGGATTTATTTCCAAATTTTGTCTCGTCTACCAGAGTCGGGGTCAAAGCTGGATTTTTCCCATCGACACTCTAAACGTTCCAATCCGTTAGTTCGAGTCGACCCGTGACTTCGCGGGGCTGCAATTTAAAAAAATTGCAGACCTCTAAATTTCCGTTGTCGTCCGTCCGTCTATCTTAATCTCGAGAACGAAGTTAGACGAAATCCGAGACCAAATATGGAAACTTTAGAGACGGGAGGTCCCATTTAACTATATATAAACGTCCGATGTAAACCGAAAGTCACGTTTTTTTTCAATTCGAATCTTTCCCCCGAAAGTAGCGAATAGATGACCGGAACGACTCTATCGTTAAAGGAAAAGTATGACGTACGGGGGCGAGCCACTACTAATTTGAGGCGGAGAGGATATATTTTAAATTAAATGATTTTAAAATATGATTAAAAATTGCAGCCCGGCATTGTGACCGCGTGACAATAAACAATTGCTCGTAGTTACAGTTTGTTTGCGAAAAGTTTGCTTTCAACTTGCGAAAATATTTACAATGAAAAAGCACGCTTTGACCTTTGTCGTGTTACGAACCAGAATATCGAAGTTAGAATCCTTCTAAAAGGTAATAAGGAGTTAAAAACGAGCCACCGAAATACCATTTGCGGCCCGATAAAGTTTAACCATCTCAATTTTTGCCTTCCACCTATTGCCGAGTTGTTCGGGTCTGATCTACGGGAATTAAGAAACTCTTTATAAAACGTAAAATTCGGTCCGTACTATTCTTTTCTGTTTTAGACCGGTTTTATTGTAATTAATAGAACGAAGAAAGGAAGATCTGATTCCGAGCACGAATCGAACGGGTCACTTCCGAAGAAGGACGATAAACTTTCGTGGAGCGATTCTCAGTGCCCGGCGTAGTCGAGTTATATCCAACGCTTTTATTCTGAAGATGTACAAAGGGTGAAAATTTTTGCATTTCTGTTTAATAAATTCTAAATAATCTTTTAATATTTTCTTTTTATATGTGACCGATTAAGTAAAATCACCGGAGAACGAGAAGGCTAGTGGCCGAGTGGATAAAACCGGCCAACGTCGAAGTTCGTCGTCGGTTCGAGCCTGGCCAACGGACCCACCGCGTGAAGTTTTTAAGGTTTTCTTGGCGTTTGTAACATCTCGATAGAGGCCAGTTTCCAGTAGAAAAAGTCCTGCCGGAAAGCATCTCCCCTCGACAGACGGTCCGCTCGTCGCCTCGCCACGTTGCAAATAAACCGAGCCGAACGACGGTAGTTGCCACCGGGTTGGCGTAAATAGGGACCAGTTTTCGATAAAAAAAATCTTCCGGGAGGAGGTGCCCCTCGATCGTCCGTATATTGCGTCGCCTCATTCCGATCGCCTATTCACCTTTTTTTATATATGCGTACGAAGAGGGCATAAACAATATTTGTTCCATAACGTTCGAATTCTTTCGGACTTCGGAGGACTAAAAAGGGCCGTTATAACAGATTCTCTCTCTGTCTATTCACCCAGTAGGCACTACGAGGGCATTTTTCCATACTCGTCGCGGGATAGGCCACCTAATAACGAGACGATAAGGACGAGGGACGGGACACGCCACGAAGAGCGGACGATTTTGCCCGCTCGGGGATGTTACGTCAGTTTTTTCGTAGCCGGGATTGCGAAGACGAGTAGGAAAAGACTTTTTAAATTATTTGAATTTTTGTTTAATAAAAATTTGTTGGGTTTAAAATTGTTTTCGTATATCAAACTATATATCAATGGCATTAAATTATTTAATCCGAATATCGAATTAAGTATAGGCTACAAATTTAATTAATTAATTATGAAATTTGTCTGTATTTGTCTATGTATTGGTGGTTAGGTATCGATATTCGTAATTAAAAATGAAATTTATAATCTAATTCGGTGTCTCTCGACTTTTTCTCATCGCGGACGGTAAAATTATGTCAGTAATTATGCGCGACCGCGAATTATACTTATTTATAATGCTTATACTGTTACTGTATATAATACAGATGTATATAATACGAGAGTTACTGTATATAATACGGTAACTCTCGATTACTATTTAAAGTCGACCGTAATCGACCGCACCGGCGTCAGTACGATCAAATATTTTTCTGCCCACCGGCAACGGGTCTATCGAAAAACAGTTCTAACGTATGTACAGTACAGTACATATTTATACATTTTTGAGAGATCGTTTCACTTTTAATCTTTTCCAATATTAATGAATTCGATTCGATTTAAAAAATTGGCATTAATAAAAAAGCCGAGACGAGTGTATTTTTAAAAAACTCGTTTTACTCCCGAAAAATGAAAATTTTTTGCGGTCCTTCGATCATTTTTGTCGATGATTTTTAGTACAGAGTACGTAAAACATTTTACGCCATCTACCGGAATATAAGAAAAACAAACTTTCATAATTTTAAATTATTCTTATACGATTCAATTTTAAATCAATAATAAATTTATTTATACTTTTAATTAACTTTTACTAATTAATTATTTCCAAAATTTAGCATAAAAACGGGAGAGATAAACGAAAATATATGAAATTGTTACCATGACAACCAACTTTGTTTATATTCGTTTTGGCAGTTAGAACTAAATATGGTTGGGAGTAAGGAAATTTTACAGAATTAATTATCGAAAACGGTGGCTTAGTTGTAGCATTTGATAATTTTTTCGTACTTTTACTGCAGTTACCGAAGAAATGGTTCGTAGACGAGCCGAACACAACGAAGGAGAAATATTTAACTTGGAAGAAATATCGCTGCACCAAGAAAATATTGAAAGGTAAATTCGAATTTCTACTCAAATATACATTGAAATACTTTATTTAATTGACCCGATGCCAATCTCGTCGATTTACATCTATTCGTTTTAGCTGATATTAATAATAATCTTTCTCCATTTTCCAGGATCGAAAATCTAGACAAGTGGTGCAGAAAGTTAAAGATTTTATATTTACACAACAATGTAATACCCAAAATAGGTAATATAAGTATTATTGAACGTGTACTAAAATACAATATAGGTCTACTTACATAAAGCTGCGTAAAGCGCGACATTATTCGGATAGCTTCGTCTACTCTTCTATACACGAAATAACTGAACAAATAGTATTGAGTCCGAATTATGTAAGATATAGCCCGCTAAGTTATACAAAATAATATGGGCTATAAAAGAATTATATAATTAGTCTTTACTACGCAACTAGGTGCCCTATGGTTTTTTTACGTCACTCTTTATTCCGCAATATCTTAGACTTGGGGTCCCCAACCCTATGCCCGCGGGCACCATAGCGCCCGCCGATCGTTTTACGTGTGCCCGCCGCTGTGTGACCACGATAAAAATAAAAATATTTCAGTTTTCAATAAAATGCTATGTAAAAGTTTTTTTCGTTTTTAATGAAAATGTTCTCGTGCCAAATCTGGTGAAGATTTGGCACGAGAGGAAAAAATATGGGAAATTTGGTTGGTGAAACCAAATTTCCCATACCTAAAATGAAATAAACCGGTCCGTTCCGAATATCATAAAATCAAAGTACAGATCACGACTTCCAGATGAACACCTTGACGTTTGCTTACGAGCAGGAATATCATCATACTCTCCTAATTACGAAGCAATGGCCAATGAAATGCAATGCCAAAAATCACGTTGACTTTCAGATTTATATTTTTTATAAAGAATTTTTATACTTTGTAGATTTTGTATGCATTTTTTAATAATTACTTGTTTTGTGAAAATTATTGTTAATATTCTTGTGTATGTTTTATTACATTTTTGGAATTAGATGTTTTTTGTACACTATGTGTATGTATTTTAATTATGTCTAAATATAAATTTACGTTGAAAAAATAAATGGTGCCCGCCGTCCGACCGGTATTCTAGAATGTGCTCTTAAGTACAAAAAGGTTGCGGACCCCTGTCTTAGACGCCCATACGCATTTCGGACATACGCCTCTCATCTGTCGACTTTATCTTACGGACGTTTAGCCTAGTGGTGCAAACCCCTAGGCCTAATGTCTGTAAAATAAAGCCTCCCGTCAGGCACCTCCTTGGCAGAACAAGCGTTGCCTTGCCCCGGATCGGGGATCCATCGATATAGGACCTCGTATACTTTTCGAAATGCCTGTAAATACCAGTGCCTATAATATTCGCTTGTACTGTGGTTTTATTGATTCGATTAGTTTTTAAGTAATGAATTTTCACGTGTTATTAATTAAAGTATACTAAATAAATTTTAATGAATTAACGAATATTTAAAAACTAATTTAATTTCGTTTCCTAACAGAAAATGTCAATCGATTAAAGTGTCTCGAATATTTAAATCTCACACTTAATAATATTTTAAGAATTGAAAATCTTCAAGGTATTATTTAATTATTTTTATTATAGTTATATATGTAGTTTATATTTAAAAATTTAAATATAACTAATATTAATTGCATTTTATTTTTAACTGAAATGTTAAATGATTTTTGATTTTACAGGATGTGAATCGCTAGAAAAATTAGATTTAACGCTAAATTTCATAGGAGAGTTAACGTCGATAGAAAATCTTAAAAATAATTATAATTTAAGAGAGTTGTAAGTAAATTTATTTCTGTAAATAATTAATATTATATTGTGCGGAGTGATTATAATCTTTGTTGAAATGCCGAGTGTCCACTTTTCCGCCGACACGTTCTATATTTTAGCCTTACGTGAAATGCACTTGTTCTATGTAAATTGTGTACCCTTTTACGTCAACTTGACGTCATTTTACACTTCCTCATTAGGGGAGAGCGGGGCTACAAGTTCCGTTTTTTAATCAACCTTATATTTTGTTAAGAAAACATAATTCTAGCATAAGTATTAAGAGATTAAAATTTAGTAATATATCTAACTTTGTTATAAATACAGTTTTTGGGGTTGATTTTTTGTAAGTTTTTTTTATAATTAATAATACAATACCTAAAGTCGGAAAGTAACAACTTACCCCGGTTCGGGGCTAGTTGTTACAAGATCTATGGAAGGTGTAATATGCAAAAAAAAAAACAATAATTTATTTAACTAAGTATGTATTTAAAGACTAATCAATAATATCTTATCAATAATTAGTTGTTTTTCTTAAATTTATTATAAAGAAAACATTTTTACGTTTCAACATTTATAACTTTTACTTAAAGAAAAGGGGAGAAAGGAACATCCTTTCCAAGTTCTTGTATAACACCAGAAGTTGCAGGCAAATTTACAACTCCTGATGACCCTGGCTGATCCAAGATTTGTCTTTCGTCAGTAAAGCTTACATTTAACAAATACTCCGCTAACTTGTTTTCCTGTTCTTCTGTAAAGACCAATTTTACTTCTTTGTAGCCAATCGCAGCGTTTTCTACTCCAGATTTCAACTTCTTTACAAATTCATATAACGTCATATGACAAATATCTAATTCTCTGGCAACAGTTTTTATTTTTTAACCATCTTTAATAACTGCATCTGCAGCTCTTTGCATCAACTCCTGAGATACAGAACCCCGTGTTGTTTTTCGAATATAAGTCCGCATACTGCAAAAGGAAAAAAACATTATTTTTACTGCATTACCGGTACAGATGAACTGGGGCAAGTTGTTCCAAGGTCACAACATGCCCCGAAAGAAGGGAACATCTAGCCCCGATAACACATGGGTTCAAAACAGCAACTACTAGATTAGGTTACGAGACATATACAGTTTTAGCGTAGTATATCAAGATACTCGATATATTTTTGAATAAAAATACCAAACAACTAATCGCTAATTATTTAAATTCGCCAGATATACCAAAAATATCAAACACGAAAATATTTACTTATGTGGATCAGCGACGTACTGTACAGGCTCTCTTTCCAATGTACCGGACGTCACTGGCCTGATTAAGATAGCTGCCGTCGGTGCGCAGAAACGTTCGATTTCATGACATATTTACTAAATTACATATATATTTTTTCCTTGTGGAGCTATTTCAATCGGAACAACTTACCCCGGGAACTTTTAGCCCCGCTCTCCCCTACCATAAATTATAGGGATCAAACAGACGTAAAGTCTAAATTTGTGACAAAACAATTGCATTTGTTGTGCCGGTATTCGGGTCGAATTTTCAAATTATTACGAATACCTTACATCTTATGAAGTTACCTTACTTTTTAAGTTTTTGGAGATGGACACGTAAACAACTAAATGCTTTGATTTACGGTATAAATTACACCAGTATTTGTTAACAACTTTGTTTATTTATTCCGAACAACACATTTACTCTTTATATGCTACATTTTTGAGTAAAATGTCCTATTTTTCATTTATGGGCATTTGGTCAGCTAGTTTCTGTGCAACTTTAAGCACGAATAACAGCTCTATAATCCGTTTATAGTATATTAAATTTAACGCTATTGGAGTTTAAAGCTACAAGCTAAAGCCCATAGACTTTATAATCACTACGCATAATAAAATTTTGTTTGTACTTATTTATTATTTTTTACTGTAGATACTTAACAGGTAATCCTTGTACTGATTACGAAGGATACAGGGAATATGTTGTTGCTACGTTATTAAAATTAGAGGTTAGCAATTATGGAAAGTTTTAGAAAATACCGTATTTTAAGCTAATTAATTATATATAATCTTCGTTTATTCGTTTATATATTCGTTTGTTGTTTAGAACTTAGATGGAATGTCTATTTCTAAATCAGAAAGAATTCAAGCACTTCAGAATTATTCAAATATCCGACAGAAAATCCTTCGTCAGCAAGAACAATATTTCCAAGTAAATTTTCATTTAAAAATCTTATAACTATCGCACAAAGATCTATTTTTCTTATGTTTAATTTTTTAGAATAAAACTAAATCAACGACAATTACTAGTAGTGAAGAAAGCTCGGATGACGATGATAATGAGGACGAAGAAAAAAAATCGAGGTAAACCAGAAATGGTTACTATTTAGTAAATACTTTTTCTGATTATTCTAATCAAACCTCTGAAAGAAGGCCATTAAATTAATGGAAGCATAAAAATGGTCATTGTTTGCAGACCATTTTTGTTTATTTTTGTTCAACAAACATTTCTAAACAGTGACCATTTCCGAAGACACGGTCGCTGTTTAGAAATGGCCCTTCTTTGGAAATTCGACTGTATATCCAGTACTACAAACTCTATCAGGATACTACGGTACTATAAAATACAGAATCATCCTGATATTTCTTTAATTAATAAGACAACTTACATAAATTTATATAGTAGGCTATACAACTATCTCTAGCTAGGCTACAATTTAAAAAAAACTGTAGACTTATAAATTCCCAATGCTGCCTGTCCTTCCTTAATCTCGAGAACTGAGTTAGATAGATGAAAGTCGAGACGGATATGGAAAGCGTAGAGGCGGGAGGTCCTGATTAATTATATGTAAATGTCCGATGCAAACTGAAAGTTATCTTATTTCAATTCAAACCTTTTCCCCCGAAAGCAGTTAATAGTTGACCGACACGTCTCTTTTGCTAGCAGGAAAGTATGATGTACAAGGGCAAGAAAGGTATTAAGTCAAGATGGAGAGCATATATTTTAAATCAAATAAATGAAAAATATGATTAAAAATTGCAGCCCGGCATCGTGACGATGTCGCAATAAATAATCGCTCGTTTAGATTAATGTTTCTTAATTCAAATTACATCTCGGATCTGCGCTATAAATATTAATTTTTTTCTAATCAATATTCAAAGCAGTCCAGGAAATATGGTAAACAATCTATTTAGTTCATATTACACAGAAAAAGAATTAAAAAGAAGTACGAAACTGTACACGATGAAGAAGAGGATCGAGTTTTATCTATGAGGTATTTTAGTAGTAGTCTACTTAGTTGTATCGAGCCTACTTACTAGTCACGCGAATATATCAGATAATATTTGAAAAAGTTTTTAAGGTAATTTCTTTAATGCCAGGAGGATCCACGAATTCGTGTAAGCGTATTTAAAAGGGGAGTTTGCTAAAAATACGTCATTGTACAGTACATAGCAAGGTGGGAGGAGATGAAATCATTATGTTTTATCCGCTGTTCAAATTTACTTATCGGCGGACTTACGAGATGTTTCTTTCTAAAAACACTCAAATATTTTATCTTTGCCATTAAATAAGTAAAATTTGGTCTACCGAAGATTAAATCGTACTATCTATCTATTTAAATGGAAAAATTTTTTCATTAAAATTTTTTCATTTAATTAACATAAAAATACCAATTTATAGTGAAAATCATAATTAGAATTTAAACTATTTTAAATGTAATTATTTCATTTGATTCAAATTGTAAATAAATTTTTTTCTTTGTAAATAATTTAATTAAAATTTGAATAGAAATAGTAACTGTTGAAAATCCAAGTAATTGTTATCCCGGAAAACTTGAAAACAGGATAGTCTTTAATTAATTACTAAGTTTTCGCTCATTCAACACGTTTCGTGCTTTAGTCTACAGATTTGCCAGAGTCAATAGGGAAAACTGTTGACTTTAGCAACAAGACTGCATTCGAGTCTTTCGACATTTCCGAATCGTATCGAAAATTTTGAACCCTACCGAATGGTAAATTCTGTAGCTCTCCTTCCAAAATTATTACACCAATAAATTGTAAATTGAATAAAGTGCAGATATATAGAAGCGATAATTTACTTAATTGTAATTTGTAAGTAATAGACATCAAATGTTACGCGCACGTAACATTTTATGCTGGCAAGTTCCTGGTTGAAAAACAACAAATAGTTCATCGAGGCGGAGTCCATACAAGACTACTGTATAAACTAGTTTGTGTTATCCTGTGTTTAATTAGTGACCTAGTTTTTCATCAACGCTCTCCGATCTTGAAACCACAGCGTATCATTATTCTAATCTTTGTGAATAATTCCATTTAAAATTCTTTTCGGGAATAAAATCTCGTTAAAAATTCAATAGTAATTCAATTTGGAGAAAACAGAAGGGTTTAAGCTAATTATTTGCTTAAATTCGTCTGTTTCTACAAAATAATGTTTAGCATTTTATTTATTTATTAATTGAACAAATGTTAATTTTCTCAGAAAATCGAACAAGAAGTGATTTTTCTCATTAGACGTAACATCTTTTCTAATAAATCGCATTATTAATTTAATAATTACATTATAATTATTGTATTATCATATGGAATGATGATGTAGTTCATAATTTCAATTAATTAATTAAAATAATTTATTACAGATTACCTTAAATGTGTTAAATAATAAAATATGATTGTCATTATTCCGTTAACATTTAATTATGTTAATTATATACTGATGTTACTACGTATATTAATCAAATAACAAGTAATTTTTAGTCGCGGTTACAAGGTTAAAATAAAAGGGTAAAAAATAGAGCTGTTCTCTGAGTTCCGTCGATAGCTCAGCTGGTAGAGCGGTGGACTGTAGGTGTTGGTTTTCAGTTATCCATAGGTCGGTGGTTCAAATCCGCCTCGACGGACGATTTTTTTTTCAATTTGATTTTATTACTTTATTATTATTATTATTTTTAAAATGTCTTAAAACTGAAAATCAAACTCGGTATTGCGCACTTTTACTCACTTATTCGGCATTAAAATATGCGTGTTCGTTGAAAAACTTACAATAATGCATTTAAAAAATCCTCCGTAATGTATATTTAGTTTGATATAAATAATTGTTATAAATATAAAATTAAAAATTTTAAATTTATTGTTTTTCTCTGCGATAAATAGTTTTACTAGAACAAATGCAGCTGTTTTAAATAAATCTTTGTGTTTTTTTAATATAAGACCTAGTTGGCTTCTTCGGAATTGTTATTTAAGCGCTAATATATGTCACCGAGGTTTAATTTAATATAAGTTTGGATTTCTATAAAATTAATTTAAAGTAATCAAAAAATTTTCCGATTTTATCCAACAGATGGCGATAGATGTTTAAAATTTGTCAGAACTATGTTAAATCTTAAATACATTTATCATTTTTCTGTTGTTTTTAATAATGTTTAGATTTGTAATGATCATTGAGGTCATGGATATTGAAATGCAAGATATTTTCGGGTCCTCTTTTCTATTTAAAGCCCTTTTTTCTAATTTTACTGTTCATTTTGGCATATCGTCCCACTATATTATAGGCCATTTTTTATGAGAAGACAATGGCATTGATGATGATCCGGGACAAAAATCCCGATGTTTATAAGTAAATATTTTTCAGGTTTTGGAATCGGAGTACGGAATTTACACCAGAATCCCGATTAAAAATTCATAAACACATTGAGAAAGAAAAGAGAAGAAGCGTGAAAATGTATAAATTTGCTTTATTTATCAATAACATTCGAATTTATTTCATTTTAATTTTGTTGTTTTAAACCGCTAGAGAAGAGAACAAAAATATTAAAAAATGCCCTCCTACGCTGTTCAATAAGAATGGAAGACCTTTAAATATTAATCGAGCTAAGTACGTATCTTATCTATATATGTAATTACTTGTATTTAATTAGATAGACACGACATCATTCCACTCTCAGATTGGATTTTGTATTAACAGATGACGAAGAAAATAACCAATTTCTCTTAGATCTGGCTGTTTATAAGTAAGACAATATCTTCTTTATTTTTAATCATACGAGCTTGAAAATGTATCGTGTATAACTAAACGACACGTTTATTATAAGTGAAAAGAAATTTTGTATGATTTTTAATTGTAATTTTTTTATTTCCAGGTTTCTGGATACATCACTGTTAGATGTTGATGTGCAGCCTTTTTATGTGAGAGTTTATGTCAAGCAAAAAGTCTTTCAGCTTTGTCTTCCCGAAGAGGTTTTTACTAGCCATTCTAAAGTTCAAAGGTCACAAACTACGGGACACCTTCTTATAACTATGCCAAAGGTATCATTAAAAACTTATCAATAATTTTCAAAGTTGTAATTTTTTTAAGTAATGTTTTTTCTACTTAGACTAAAGAATTATTGAAGAAGGAAAAGAAAGCTTGGAATAATGAAAAGAAGAAGTGAGTTTTACTTTGAATTTAAGATAAGTCGTGTTAAAAGAATCGTAAACAAATTTTAATTTTTAAAAATATATTTTCCAGAGAAAAATATTTAGAAGTTACTGGGAGAATCATTGATGATATTGATAAAATTGTATCGAACCATTCAAAATTTTCCTCGGAGAAGATTTTATGTGGTGATGATTTTACAGATGATCCCGATGTACCACCTTTGATTTAAAAGCGCCTTCTTGAAACTGTCTTTGGATTTTCATCTTGGTTTCACTCTTAATATAAAATTTTATATTTATAAAAGGAATATTTGTATAATATAATTCGAATAAAACACGAATTCTTACAGATAATATTTTATTATATCTATCTAATTTTATTTTTAAAAAATGCTTAAATTTTTTTAAATTTAGATAAAGCATTTTATTAAAAGAAATTTTTATGTAAATTGAATTGTTAAAGTGTAATTTATTTTAAATTGTATAATATAATACATAAAATACAAAAATATATGCAATAAAGTTTAATAATTAAAATCAAAGTTTTTTTATTTTATAAAGCAGATATATCGAAATTAATTGATTTTTTTAAATCATAAAAATTCTTCCTAATTTCTGTCTGTCCATAACGCAATATTACCACCCATCTAAATGCTTTAAAATTTGATCGTGAATTATAAAAACAAGGTTTTAAAACATGGCTTTACAACCTTTTATCACTTTATTATATTTTAAACCTTATATTGGGAATCGCGATCTACCAGTTGAGATATTGGCATCATTCGTCCTTCTATTCGATATAAAGGTTACATTACCAAGGATTATAATATTTTTGGATTAATTAAAATAAAATTAGTTTTCGGAGATAATTTTAATATTATATACAATTGAATTTCATAAGATTCCGGTAGGGGCTAAAATTTTTACATTGAAATTGTCTTTTTTTTTTTTTTTTTTTTTTAAATATTATATGCAAGTGGCTTGGTGAAATTCCGATAGGGGCTACGAGCAAACGATAGAGTGAGTAAGTCGTTTGGCAGGAAACAAAAAGTCGATCATGGCGGAAGAAGTTAAGGTGGTTGTCGACCAGGCTCTGAATGAAACTGCCCAAAATGCCACTTCTACTCCTAAAGCAACGGCAGAAGGGATGTTAACAGCGTACGTTAGTTTAACGGTTATGGCGTTGTTACCGATATTCATAGGAGCTTTCCGTTCTGTCAAACATCATCGCGAGCAGAAGGTAAGACTGACGTGGCCGTTTCATCTCGACCATCTTGTACCTTTTAAATCTCTGCCTTTCGTTTATTTTCACTTATTACTCGATTAGCTCATCGACATTTAAAGTATTATTCTTAATTCTAATCAAAAAACAAAAGTTTTAGTAAATTAAATTTATTTATTTAACTTTTTAACTATATACAATCATTATTGCGATTAAAAATGATAAATATTTTTATCATTTTTGATTATTCAAACAGTTCAAAACACTAAAAATTAACCTAGTTAGTGATATATACACATACATACATACATACATACATAGAAGTGCACGTTAATTTGATGTAAATGTGGCTCTTCTGTTCAGATACAAAATTCTCTCCAAGAAAGTTAACAAACGTGATTTTAAATTTAAAAATTATATGAGAAGTTCCGATCGACTCGTTCGAACGATGTGTGATCTAATTGCTAACATATTGATGGTGATTTGCTTCGTTTCGATGCCTTATAAATAACTAAAGACTGAGGAAAGGAGTTGTCGGAGGTGTTTAAAATGAGGTCGTCGAAAATTTTTATAAGTAAAAATATTTTTAACGTACTCTCGAGACGACTCCGGCGACGTAAATACGGGCGGCGTTCGTTTCGTCGGTTCGACGTCGGCTCTTTGGTTTACCGCCGGCGAGTTTAAAAACGAAAAATGTCGTCGAATCGACGAGAGCGTTTGCTTTCTCTGCCAAATGAGCCCGCTTGCGTCGGGGTGGTCGGATTTTGTTGCTGTGCCGTCGGACGTACGCGACTGCCGTATTCTCCGTTTGAATGGTATTTTATTTCGTATATAGTTAAAATACTGTAGTATCGCTGTTACTTTCTGGTACTTTACAACTGGCTAAGTAAGCATAAGTTTCTTTTTCGACTATATGAACGTAAAATGAAAACATCTTTCACGTATTTCCAGCAACAAATTTAATCGTATAAAAACGTTTTCGACCGATTTGATCGGCCTTCTTCGGTTAATCAAACAAAAATAAAAAGAATGAACTAATAATTCAAATTTACAAGCAAGAGAATGGAAAGATTTTTGCGGTTGCGCAGACAATCTAATAACGATATTACGATAAACGGTAATAAAAATGCAGGTTCTTGACCAAATATACATTATCCAATTCTTACGCTATCCAATAAATGATTTCCAGGCAGACGACAGCCCATCCACGTCTCTGTGGTTGATGCATTGAGACGTTAATTGTGCTCTATATATATCTAATTTCTCCATTAACGATTAACTGAAGGCTGATCAAATCAGTTGAAAATGTTTTTATACGATTAAATTTGTTGCTGGAAATTTGTGAAAGGTGTTGTCTTCATTTTATTTTACCAATTCCAGTAAGTTCTTTATTTTATATGAACGTAGTCTTAGCCTTCGGTTTCCTATTTGAAGTTAAGTTGCACTTAAAATCAATGTGTATATCACTCTTGTAAAAGTCAGTAAACATACAAAAATATTACATATATGTAAGTAATAAGTATAAAGTTTATAAAAAGAAATTATATAAGTATATAGAATCATTGTGTCTTGAAGAGCTTCAGTTTGGTCATTGTGGATATATATCATCTATAATATGGATTTCTGAATTATTAAATATCTATCATTTTATATTGTTTTTTATAGACAAATGTTAAGTTTTGCAACTCTAATTGTGAATGATTCATGATTTTATTATGTACAACGTTACATATATTTGCAACTGAAAAAAGAAATTGTGCTAAAATTTCGAAGTGTTGATTACAAAAATTTATAAATCGTAAATATTTACTTTATTAAATTTTTACAAAGAAATTTAATAAAACAAAATGGAAATATTTTATGTTTACATACAAACTAATGAAATAAGTCTGAATATAGTTACATATTTGTACACTTATTACATTGTGATCTCTGTTGTTAATTTAGTTCACAATTTGTGTTAATATGCAATTTAGCTTTTGTTTTGTCAGCAATCTATATATTGGTTTAAATTATTTTGCATTTTTTCATAAATTTCCTCTTAGATTTCTTAGATATTGGCAGTGCAAATCAAAGTAAAAATGGACAAGATAAAGTTTACATTGATAAAGATGCGATTCAAAATATATTAAGACTAGCAAATGAGCCTGGCATTGCTTGGGCAAATGATTTGGATGATTTGGTAAATATTGTATGTTTGGAAATTAAGTTATTATTATGAACGATAATCTTCGACAACCATAGTAATTGTTATATAACACATACCCCTTATTGCTGAGAATCATTTTACTGCTTCAAATTAATGTTTCCATCCTGATCAATTTTATGGAACGTTTACAATCGTTCTATAATCGAACCAATATCAAATTCGAATTTAAAATGGTTTTAACATTTGGTTAAAAAATCAAAATGTATAAAAATATAACAATATCTGAAATGTAATCAAATTAATACACCTAAGTAGATGAAGACTAAATGTAGTTAAAAACAAAATATCACATCCAAAATAGTAGAGTAGAAGCAGTTCTTTGGGTTAAGCCTTAATCCTCTCTCTCTCTCCCCGGGAGAATTTCCAAAAATTCTCCTTAGTGTGCGTTTTCATGGTGTACCCTAACTGTACCAAATTTCACCACTTTCAGTTTAGCAGTTTGCACTGGACAATGATGAGTCAGTCAGTCAGGGCAAGTAATTTTATATATATAGATTAATTTTATTAGGGCTATTTTTTAAATAAGGTCCGTTTGTGAATGAAAGTGAGAATAATGCGCAATCATGGCGGTATGCATGCGCTTCTGCTCCAAGCAAGCTTGGCGCGCGTTTTGACGCCATTTGCAGCCATATTGTCTGTCTGTATGCCGAGCTGTAGAAATTTAAAATGTTTAAGAAAATCGAGTCTCCCGCCGACTGTGAGATACGATCTGTTATTCGATTCTCGAATGCAAGAAACTTGGCAGCAGTGGAAATTCACCGTCAGGTTTGTGAAGTTTACGGTGATAATGCTACGAGTGACAGTAAAGTTCGAAAATGGGTAAGAATGTTGAAGGATGGGCGAGTTAATGTGCACGATGAGCCATGCCCTGGTCGACCTTCTCTGATTTCTGAAGATTTGATTCGTGATGTGGATAACAAAATTCGAGAAAACCGACGATTCACGATTTCAACGTTATCGATTGAATTTCCACAGATTTCAAAATCAGTTTTGTATACCATTGTTTCGGAGAAACCGAATTATCAAAAATTGTGTTCTCGGTGCGTTCCAAGACTGCTTTCTGACGATATCACATAACAAAAAGATTAAACAGTGCTTTATCGTTTTTGACTCGATACGATCATCCACACAGTCCAGACCTTGCACCCAGTGATTTTCACTTGTTTCGATACTTAAAGGAGTTCCTTGGTGGTCAACATTTCAACGACGAAGAAGTGAAAACTGCAGTCGTGGATTGGGCTTCTTGACAGGCGGCAGATTTCTTTGAAGTCGGAATTCAAAAAATTGTTGAGCGGTATGACAAATGTTTAAACAAAATGGAAATTATGTAGAAAAGTAGATAAAAGTATGTAGAATATGGAAAAAAAAAATATTTTAATGATATTTACAGTATTTTTCTTCTGATTAAAAAACGGACCTTATTTAAAAAATAGCCTTCGTACAATATAAGGTAACAATAACATTATTATTTAAATTAGTGCAAAATAAGAACAGTTATATGTTAAGAAGACTGTTATAAGTTTATATAAACAGTTATGAAAACAAGTGAATCAAATATTTTTTTCTTTATATTGTAAAAAAATCAATTTAATAAAATATTTTAATAAATTGTAAATTTCATAGTGATTTATGGAGAAGATTGTTGGATAAGCATAGCTCATGTTGAATGTAAGAAAAAATTATTATAGTGGAATTGTATTATCAGGACTACAATGTCTTGTATAGACATTAAGCTGAACATTGGAACACCTGAACATAACAGAATCTACCTGTGCTTGGTTTGGAGTCCATCTCCAAAAAGCAGTCTTACTTCAAAACATAAAAGAAGTGTATAGCTTGGGGCTGCCAATGTTAAAGATAACGATCATAACGACATTTTGAGTGACGGCACCAACATTTTTTCTTCTTTCCACTTCTACATCAGGCTTGTCTGTTTTGTTACAGAAGGTTTTTACTCATCTCAAAACTCATCTTGAGGCAGGAAAACTGGGCCCTAACCAAGCAATGGTCCTCTCAAAGTGTTGTTACATTATGAAAAAACACTAGTGTTTTTTTTTTAAGTTACAAAATTTAAAAATCAGTAAAATAGACAATACATAAGTGTCTTGTTACATTGTCCCTTTGTATGCACATGAGGGAAATTAACAGTTCCACAGTGGGGTCAACCTTTCATTTGAGGCTATTTGTCTGCCTCAATATGTAAAATGTTAAAAATATCCCTCTTAACTTGGAACAATTAAAAAATAAATAAATTTGTGCATGCAAAGGGATGACCTAAGAAGACACTTATGTATTGTCTACTTTACTGAATTTTTAATTTTGTAAATTTTAAAAATTTATTTGTCCTGGCAATTTTTATCAAACTATTTAATATGTAGATGGCTTAAATAGTATCCCTCAAATATAAAGTGTAAATAAAAAAACTTAAAATTATACTGAACTTCTTTTGTGGTGTTTAAGATATTAGAAACAAAATTTTAATATAAACATAAATATATCATCATTCTATATAAAAAAAATGTTATTGCTTCTGAATAAAAAAAACAGTGAAGGAATTAATGTAATTGTAGTTATTTTCATTATTTTTACTGAGTTAAAACGATATCAGATTGTTATTGTTATATAAATGTATTGGTTTTTTTTGTTTTAGAAAAATTTGCTTTTAGCTTTGAAAACAGGTCAAATAATAGATAAAATGTCAAGAATAAATCCTTTGATTTGAAATAAAGGAAAAATATTTGGATTTTCTTGCTAATAGTTTGATATTTAAGAAGAAATTACATATTTAAAAAATGTAAGCAAATACTATAAAATACAAAAAGAAATCTACAGTTATTAGAGGTATGGAGAGAAGAAAATTTTATAAATTTGACAAATTAAGTCAATTTGTTTCAAAATTAATGTAATCAGTTTTTTTTACTATTCTAGATAAATTTGTGTGTATATGTATAATGTAATAATCCCAACGATTACCTGAATATTCGGGCTATAATCAAATAATTAATACAAATAATGCTAATAGTTTCAAAATAACAGGATGATCTTGGATTGTAGGTGGGCTAGTAAATCTGTTTCACATTTCAAAAGCATTAAAACACTTGCTTTTGGTCTGCATGTATTTTCAATCTTCTTGAAAGTAAATTAGTCTTCTCTCTTTTTCCCCCCTTTATTTTGTTATAATGAAAATGTACTTAAGAGTGCTCAGTTTTTCTTGAAGTTACAAAACAAGATATGAGCATATGTTAAATTAACAATGTGGTGAGACAATCGCTAGTCTGTTACTAATGCTACAACACATTTCGTAAGACGTGAGCTGGGCAATGTTGGCAGGCACTGCTGAATTTTCTTTGATGTGCAATAATCATACTAGTGTATGAATGTGTAAGAGTGATAAATTTTGCAAAGGCAATCACAGAACAGACAAAAACAATAAAATATTAAGAGAAAAAAATCTTTTTGAATGAATTAAATAATTAACACCATTGCCAGCACCATTTGAAGAAATGTTTCCAAATTGCAACAGAATAATAATGTACTTCTAATCTGAAGTATTATTGTGTGAGCTGCATTACATATAAAAGATATCAAAAAAGGAGTACAGATGAATTCATATATTTAAAATTTTATATACTACACATTTAAATATACATGAAATATGTTTTATAAGCTTTTCATATTTAAACAAAATTTTGGTTTACATTAGTATAGGTTCAGATTAGCAAGTGTGTGTCATAAATTAATCATAGTTATTGAGAAGCTTTTATAACTGGTGGTATGAATACATTAAGTTAATGACTTATTTTGATAGAATATGAAATTATCTTTTTTTCCCTGTTCTAATGTGCAACATTTTATGCATTATTCATGATATGGTTTAGTTGATTCAAAGAAGTCAGGAATCAATTGAAAATGATCTGAAAAGTGATCATCTGAAGACATTGATTATGGACAATAACATTGAAAAAGTGTATCAAATACTGGGTGAGGATCTGAATGCAACCTGTAGAATGTTGAAAGTTGGGAGTGTCCAAGGACTCAGTCCACACGATTTTATGTGATCATTTGAACAATTGTAAGGTCTCTTACTTTGTTTCGCACTCATTCATTCACTGAAGAACAAGAACAGGCATATATTCATCATGCTCCATACATAAACGAGATGTGGTGCTACCAATATGATCCATTGACAAAACATCAAAGTATCATGTGGAAATCATCAGACACATCTACACTGAAAAAACTTTGCCTTCAAAAATTGTGGGTCAAGACCATGCTTGTCTGTTTTTATGACTCCAAGGGTATCGTATACAAGAATTTGTTCCAAATGGCCAGAATGTGTCTGGGAAATATTATTTTCATATTTTGTAATGCCTGTATAAGTTTACACAACAGCTGGAGTATTGTGCTCAAGGAAGCTGGATACTGCTGCACGACATTGAACCCTTGCACAAGAGCACTACTGTTCGTCAATTTTTGACTTGAAAAGGTATTGTAACCCTAGACTGTCCACCTTATTCTCCCAATCTGGTTCCCTGTGACTTATTTTCTGTTCCTAAAACTTAAATTCCAATGAAAGGGACATTCTCAAGATTGAGACTGGGATAATCTCAATGCTGAACCAGACACTAAATCAGGAGTTGAGTCTTGAAATTCTTACTACTCATTTTGAACATCATTCATTCCTCTGAAGCAATACAAACATATTTATAAAAATATTTCTTGTTTTCTTTTCAGTGCAAAAGTTTGGTTTCTTTTTAGACATTGTGTATATTTATGTAAAAATATGAATATGTATTTACAAAGGAAAATTCATATCCTTACATAATCTATTTGAATACTTTTTAAAACTGTTTTGGGAAGATTTTGCAATAATTTTCAATACACTTCAGCTATGTTGTTTACAAACTACATTTAAGACATACAAATCTTTCTGCCCTGTGAACACTTGTTTTTTTTATTAGAAACCAGTTAATGTTTATTTTTATCCTGATTTTTAAGGTTTAAATTTTATAAATTGAAAATATGTTCATTCTAAATTTATATTTAATAATTAATAATTTTTACATTACTGTTCATTTGTTTATCTGTTACTTTCTTACTTTCTTATCACAGAAAAATGACAAGAGGATTATTTAAAACCTGAATACACACATTTTATTTTATTCTTATTTCTAAATTATAGGTCAAGGTATTTATCTTCCTGAACAATGAATGCAAGGTCACTTATAAAAAAAAAAGTATATATATATATATATCTTCATTAAATTCAGGCCAAAACAATTTAATTTTTAGAAGTATTTATAAGCTTTTTCTAATATTTTTATATTTATTTTACTGTATATTTATTTATTTATATAATTAATTTGTAAGAAACAGCATTGTGGATTTTAAATATACAATAAAAGGATCTTTACATAATAGTTTACTGTAAAATGAATTATACATAAAATATAGAAACAAAAATGACAACTATGTTTGACTTGATCTGCATCTTAAAAATTGTGTTTGATATTAAAAACTTGGTTTAATATTTATATAATAACCTGTATTTTTATATACCATATTTATTCGCATATAAGACGAGGTTTTTATTCATTTTTCACTGCTTCAAAAACTTAGGTCGTCCTATATGTGCGAGCATAGGATTCTTTGCATTTTTGCAACAATTTTTGTAAACCGCATATTCACATTTTTTACCGGATGCTCACCCTCTGGTGTTTCAAAACAAAAGTATTTTATCTGGGTCATTTCAATCGTTCTTGTGTATTGTTAGGAGTAAAGATGAACAGCAATAGGAAAAGCAAAGCTTTTGAATTGAATTCCAGATTGAAATTCCAAAGTCCCACGGGAGCCTGACATAAGTTTTAATCCATTCCCACGTGAAAATAGACGATTATTCGAAAATCAGAATTTGGAGAAACTCGCACGTAATCGACAGAGAGGGGATTCGACTGTTAAGAATTGGCAAAAAAGGTTCCCCATTGTCCAGTTTTACATGAACAAATCATGTTGTCGATTTTACGAGATTTTTCCTTAAAGTTTAAAATGCCAGTAATTTTTGTGGCACAATGTGTTCATTTACATGCATTTGATATTTTATTTGTGATTAAACAAAATAAAATTAGAATTATATTAATAAATCTAATTTTTTTAAATTTTGATCTTTAAAGTCACACCTCGTCCTACATGCGAGATTGTCTTATACCTGAATAAATACAGTATTTTGTTGATCCATTTGTGTAGTATGTTAAATGAAAGGCTTACATCTAATTTACTAGATCATAGATTTGAATCTCACTTCAGGCATGGTTGTCTATCTTTTAGATTCTAACAGAGATTTTTACTTTGGGACCATACTGCAAAATTTATATTTTCAGATTTGTACATTGGAAAAGTTGTCATTCAGATCATGTTCATTTCTTTTCTTTTCTTTTAAGTCCAATTATCAATTGAATTAGACATTAGACTAATCTGAATTCAATAAAACTTATATACTAGTGTTAATTTAGAATTTCATGTTACTGTTGATTTTTCTTATGTTCTAGTTGATTGATTTTAATAGTTACGAACACACTATCAATTCTGCCAACATGCAGATAAACAAACATACATTAACTATTAGCCACATGATCCCTTTTCTAGTGTTAACATTATTATTTTTTCAGGATTGTCTCCAGTATGCATTCAATACAGATATCAAATAGGCCTCAGATTAAAGTGGAATGAAAAATTTGGTCTGTTTTTGCATACTAGCCATGTATCCTGTGTGATCAAAACAATATCATCTGTGAAAATTTGACTTTTTTTATAATATCTCATACTTTTCATTTCAAGAATTCAGTAAGTTCTCAAATTAACAATACAACTGTATCTGCATTACAAAAATGATTTATTTATGTTAGTACTTTCAATAGTTTATCATTCACACAGAACAGAATCTTTTAGGTCTCCACTAATCATAAAGTTTGTATCCTTTTCTCTATTTGTGGTATGTTGATGATGTACTGTACTTCTGGCATGGGAAGACTCATGAAGAGTTACTGACTTTATTCAATTGTTGTCCACTGTTTTTCTGACTTATGTTTCCTAAAGAGGAGGAGGATACAAGGATTGCTTTTTTGGATCTTGGACTTGTACACACATTCCAGTGGGCTTTTCTTTGTTTTCATAAATTTAATACACCATCTTATATCATCTCTTCTACAGCTTTCCAACCCCAGGTACAAAACCTCTGCCATTATAGTGCTCATACACAGAGCTTTCTTATCCTTCCAACCAATTGTTGTGAATGAGGAACTTTCTCTTGTTAATTTAGTGGTTTGCTTGGCTGAATACTCTCTATCAAAGTTTATCCATCTTGTAAACTGGATCAAAGGTACAATAGGCAGAGCATTCTGGCAGTTACACCAATATACAATTATCGAAAAGATGTTGCCCTATTTCCAATTATAGCTAATATATAATTGGGATGACTACCAGAATGCTCTCTTTGTCTTGCAGAACGTCACAAAGGTTTAGTGCATAATAGATGTAGACCAGATCTGACTAAACAAATGATAGAGGGCAAGTTTGATCCACTTTGGTCACAAATTTTGCTTCTAAGATGTTGTGGGGACCAAAGAACACTATTTATCTGGGAGTTACTTTTTGTTGTGTGAATGTCATTGAGCAACTCCTCCACACTTGACATACCAGAAGTATGCATCTACTATTCTATTTAAACTTCTAAAATCTTAAGGTTGTATATTTTGTGTTAAAAAGCATTTTGTTTCGTTAATGGCATTCTATGTGTTACTATGTATTTTTGTTGGTCATAAATTTTTATTAGTTATATTTCATTGTATACTCTACCCTAGTTTTTAAAATTTTTGCAATTTTAAATGTTTCAATTGCATTCCTTGTGTGGAAGGAACAATTTTATGAAATGTTCTTTATCATTTGTATTTGATTTTTTAAATAATAGCATTCTGTTCTCTATGAATGATATTGCCTGAAGAGGACAGTTATAAACTGTTGAATGTACTCATGTAAATAAATCATTTCTGTGATGCTAATGGACAGTTGTGGTGGTGTGTTAATGTTGCTTGGCCTGAAGTGTTTTTACATTTTAAATTTTTTCAAAGTCCCTGAAATCAAGCCATCAATTGACACAAGATCAATTTTATTACTCTCATTGCAAATATAATATGTATATATAAAACCTGAAGGATGCTACTACTTGGGTATTTACCAGAATCTGACAGTTTTATGGTGTATAATAAGAAACATCTAATGAGGATGCCAATATCCACAGACACTGAGTGACAATAATAATTATAATAATAGTCAACGTTCACAACCATCTGTATGTGTAAAAAAAATGTATATGTAACACACGTTCTTTGCTATTTGCATTTATTAAAACAATAGAATGTAAAGTTCAATTAAATAAAATACAGGAGATAAATAGGTTTCATAACTTTCTCTTTGCTGATTTAAAATCTTCAATTATCTTGAGAGATGTTTCAGATCTTTAACCTCAAATATGTTGATTACAGGAAAATGTCAGTAATTTTTTCAAATTGGGTCCTTCATTTAGTTATTGTTACTATACAATACATTTGAGAGTCAAATTACAGACTGCAGTTTTTTAGTAGAAACCCTAGAAATCTCTTTTCTGTTAGAAACTGAACTGAACAATAACTTGACAGAAGTAAGCATAAGATGCAGATCCTGCAATTGTTTCTACTAATTAAGAACGATACTATACAGGTGAATCATTCTTAATCAGTGACATTGTTAATCTTTACATATAGTGGTTGCTCCCCAAAAGTTATGAATCATGTCTAGCTTAAATTTTTGTAATGCTTAAGCTACAACAATAGCAGAGCATAGTATAATGTACCTAATACAGCATTTAAGAAGACTACCAGGTATACCAGTTAATAATGCATATTTTGTAATCAAAGAAAACATCAAAAGTGCTTTATTCAAACTAATGTCCATTGTTCAGGTAATTTATGGATACCATCCCAATAGAACATTTTTTGTCTTGAGGCAAACCAGAGAGCCAACTTTCCACTTCTTTGTATGTTTTGAAGTGCTGCTCAGAAAGTCAACACCATCAATCAGAAGAAGCGGAAATCAGAAAGAGCAAGGTCTGGTGAATACAATGTGTGGGTTAATACTTTCGAGGCAAGATCTTTTAATGGGTCTTTAACTGGTTTTGAAGTGTGTGATGGTGCATTATCATGAAGTAAAATTACTTTGCTGTGTCTTCTGGCCCATTCTGGTGGTTTTATGATCAAAGCGTGATTCAAATTGATTATTTGTTGTCGGTAATGATCAGCATTAATGGTTTCACCTAGTGTTAGAAGTTCATAATACACCACACCTTCCTGATCCCACCAAACAAAGATCATTGTCTTCTTTCCAAAACAATTTGGCCTTGCAACTGATGTTGATGGTTGATCTGGATCAACCCATGGTTTTGTGCATTTGGGATTCTCAAAATAAATCCACTTTTCGTCACCAGTGATAATTTTATGCAAAAAAGACTTTCTTTTGTGCCGTCGAAGCAACATTTTACTGATGGCTTTTCAGTTTTCCATTTGTCTTTTGCTAAGTTGATGTGGCACCCTTTAAAATCTTTCCCATTGCTTGTAAATGAATGGAAATTGTTTGCTGAGCAATGTTTAATCTTTCTGCAAGTTTTTGAGTTTGACACACATCTTCATCCAATAATGCTTGTAATTGTTGATCTTCAAACTTTTTTGATTGACCTGGACATTCTTTCTTTCACATCGAAACATCACTTTTAAAGCATTTAAACCAGCATTCAGAAGTATCTTGAAATGGAGCATGTTTACCATAAGCTTCCTGAAATATATGATAACTTTCAGCAGCACTTTTCTTCAAAATAAAGTACTGAATTAAAACTTTCCACAAATGCTCTTTTTTGGCATAAAATTTGACATTTTTAAGCATGAAAATATCAGTGATGTTAACACCTTCAGAAAATTTGACACATGAAGTTTTAAAGCTTGTCAATACAACAAAATGGTGTACATATCAAGTTGCATATATATCAACATATGTGAAATGCCATCTAGTGAACAAAATCTGCATTATTAATCAGTACACCTTGTAATATATAATTTGTCTTTGTGTTTTTGGGATACTTGTAATAAATTATTTTTATTAAAATTCAAAATAATATCAGTAATTATTTACTACTATTGTTTATTGTGATATTGCTTATTATTTATATTTTCTGAATATATACTTTAATCTGCTTAAATTATTTTCAGGAATCTGGAGAAAAACCAGAAACCATGTCTCGAAAAGATGCTGCTATATTTCCAATTATAGCTAGTGGTGCACTATTTGGATTTTATTTAATTTTTAAGGTAAATATTATCTGATAAATAATTCAAATTTTATATTTAAACATTATTATTTGGTTTACAAAGCTGTCTTATTAAAATGTAAAATACAATTTCATGTAATGAAGTAAAAGATAAACCATAAGAATATGTAAATAAAACATTTTTAATTTAAAAATTATTGGCGAGTATTTAGACATAAGTTTTATCTTATTAATTGCAGATGAATTAAAATTTTAAACAATATTTGATTTTTAAGAAAGAATAGTAAAAATTCAGTTTCCAATGCATTTTTTTTCACATTAAATGCCAACATTCTTATATTATTCTGATCAATTTTAAAATATAGTGCATCAAAACTTAAACTTAATATAGAATTAATTTTGTAAATAAATAGTTATATATATATATATATTAAAAATGCTTGAAAACTGTCAAATTTTATTAGATAACCAGATCTTAATGGTTCTGAATTTGTGTGAACATAAATTGAGAAGTTTCCATATACTATGGTTCATTATAGCAAAGGTTCATAAACACTCCACTCAATACATTCTTTGACTGTTTAACACATTAAAAGTTTTCTTTTCAACAGACATCTCACTATAAATTTCGCATTATTTTTTTTAATTACAATCAGTTTTTGCCTATCAATCATTAATAGCAAGTGTCTTATTACATTTTAATTTTGCTAATTGTGTTGTTAAATAATTAAAGGTTCTTTTTAACATACAATAAATAAAGTGTATAAGAAATGACTCTTCTCAATTTACAGATGAGATTTGAGCAGACTCTTAGGAATGAGATTGAAAAACAATTGCCACCAGATAGTAATGTGAAATCTTTTACATGTTGTTGTATTTTTAGCTTCTTTCATTTTTCCCAACAATCTTCAAAACTAATCAGATTAATCTGTACCTGAAAGCAGATTCTTATTATTGTTAGAAGCTGCTAATATATGATAAAATTCAAAACTTTTTAAGCTTATACATCAATACTTCTGCTATCAGATAATGCTGTACAAACAATGAATTTATTGGGCATCTAATTATCAAAAATATTTTAATAGAATGTAGCTGTACAGAGCCTTCCTATTATTATATGAAAAATTATTTTACAAAAAATTATAAATATTCAAAATTTGATTAGAATATTGACAAAAGTTTGGTCCAATATTTATCTTTACATACAAGTAGTTTATAAGATATATTAAAATTGAGAATCATAACTATGGTTTTTTAAACCATTTCAGTAATAACTATAAAGTAATTTTTATTAATTTATTACATGTATATTTGAACTTTAAAGCTCTAATGTATTTATTCATATACAAAAACATTTTTAGTTTTGATTCTTATACTAAGTTTTTAAATTAAGATTCTATTTTGCTCATTTCTTTATTTGTAAATTTTTTCATTATTTAGCAATTTAATTTGAAATTATAATAATTGTAATAAAGCTACAATAAACAAACTTTGGTTGCCAAGAGATGATTTTGTCATATCTATACATGCATACCATACATATATATAATTAGTTATAAAATAATATATTAATTTTATGAATTTTATATTTGTTTGATGAAGTATATGATATATATATGTACACAGTCGACACCCCAAGGGAAAGTGGAAATGTGTCGAGTTATCCGACGTGACGACTAAAGCGAAGTTGGAAAAAGAAACCACAAAACTACAATTAGGAAAATACAGTAGTGCGTTAAACAGTAGTATAGGCTTACAATACATTGTCTCCTCCATTTACAATTACTCTATAGATGAAAAACTGAAAAATTCGTTTAGTGTTGTTTGTTTTGAGCACTTAACTGTCTCTACTTTCTTTTTCAACCGTTACAAACGCCTCGAAAACATCATCTTTGCAATTGTCAATTGTCGGCAAGTAATGTCTAAGGATTCTTAATGCCTCTGGCATGAGAAAATGCAAAATTGAATTCTGGTGTGACATTGATGTAGATTGTATATTTTCTTTTTGTTTATCTGTTATTATTTTATACATAAAAATACATAAAATGTTAAGGCATTTTTATTAATATGTGTATGTATGTATATGTGTTATGGACAAAGTGATTAATCGGGCATTATGCATAATTAAGGGAGGAGGTGACGACTTATCGGAGTGTGGGACGGCAAAAGTATGTCGACTTATCCAGTGGTGACGAGTTAAACGGTGTCGAGTAAACCGGAGTTTTTTTTTAACATTAATGCCTATGTAAGTCGGCTGGGACCACAGAAAACCGACTACTTAACCGACGGTGTCGAGTTATCCGGGTGATGACTTACGCGGAGCCGACTGTATATGTAGCATATACTTCATTTAAGTAAAATGTTTAACATTTAGCATAAAATTTAAGTTACATTGATCTTCCTAACAAAACAGTTTATTAAAATCGGTGATATAAAAATTTCTCTTAACACAATAAAATGAATTAAATGTTATTTTATTAGCTTTACAAACTTAATGTTAATGCCTGGCAGAGCTTATAATGTCATCATCTTCCAGATAATCTAAGAACGAACTGGAAAAATCTTTTGTTTTATTAAACAATAATCATTTAGTGAATACATGTTGCCATTTGTTTCAAAACTTTTTTAAGTGACTTTCTGATTTGTCATTTTTGTATCTCTAAATTTTTAGCTTATACTAAAGAAACAATGGAGAAATTGCTATAAAATTTACCAATTGTCGTCTTCAATAATTAAGAAAACTAGAATTTAATAGTAGTCAATGAATTTTTTTTTCTTTAGCATTAAATTTTATTATTCTAAAGATAAGAATTGTTTCAATAAATAATAAAAGGTATAAAGGATTTTTATATTTAATATTTTCTTAAACATTTAACCTTATCAAACATGTAATGACAAATATATTTTAAAACTTGTTTTTTATAGATATTTTCCAAAGAGTATATAAATCTTCTTTTGACTGGATACTTTTTCTTCCTTGGTGTCTTAGCATTAGCACACATATTAAGGTATTGTAATAATTTTTTTAGTTATAAATAATTTATAAGTGTAAAAAATATAGACTGCATTAAGGTCTAATTTTTTTCTTACCAATTTTTTTTCTTTTCATTAAAACTTGCTGATGAAAAATTGTAATTAAAGTCCCATCGTTAATAAATTGGTGCCGGAAAGCTTTCCGAATGTTCCCTATCACTTGATATTTACTAGGGGCACTGGAACCGAAAAAGAAAGTAAGTGACATTGTCAGCTCTCCTTTATATTCTTTTTATTGTACAAATCTGTAAATGCAACAAATAACTCTCTTGATGATCAATGAAGATAATAGCATCTTTAAACACTACACTCGAAGGCTTTTAGGTAGTAAACTAAAGAAATTTGATTTTTCTGCATCTTTGCTAGATTGTTGATTTGCTAAAATATTTTTTTTTTTTTTTTTACATTTTTATTAGAATTTGAAACTGCTGACGTTTACCAATTATACTGTGACAGTGAATTCTTTCACTTTTTGGTACATTAGTAAAACATAAAATTTGACTTTTTAAGGTAGTTTGACTTTCAAACATTATATAATAATCTACATTTTCTAATTTACTTGAAAATTTGTTCTTTGAGCTGTAATTTATTACTTTACAAATATTAATGTCTGAATAACAAGATATGATTAATTTGATTGACATTTTTAATTTAGAAGCAGTTATTCATTTCACTTTTGAGAAAGTTAAAATAACAGTGTTCAAGCACTTGTACAAATGTTGCTTGGCAATAGTTTTGTATGTGCGGACTATATTTTTCAAATAAATAAAGTGGGAAAAAAATCATTTGCCGTATTTAATCAAACTTCAAGAAAAAGGAAGGTAAAGTTGCAGCATTTGTCAAATCAAGCTTCTGTGTGACTGAAATTGCAAAGAAGCCAAACAGATTGAGGAAAGTTATGAGAAAAAATTACAGCATCCGACATTCACCCAGCAGGCCAAAGGTGCATGCAACAAACAAAAGAATAATTCTGTGGGAAATTGTATTGGGCAGTGCTTTGGGTAGATCACATCTAGGAATGACATAAGATATCCCAGTACACTGTTTTCTGAACAATATACTAGGATATTTCATTTGTATGTGTTAGAACAAACCAACACAAATATCAAGATGTGCTAGAGAAGCATTTATTTCCCTTTGGAGAGAGAGGATAGGTGTTGCAGTTTCCAAACTGGAATACCTATGTTACATGGTACACTGTCAAATCTATTTGGGAGTTCTGTTTGGAAATTCAAATTTAAGTAATTCTGTGGTTGGTTGTTCCCAAGATTTGAGAACTAAATTATGTTATTAAGAGATAGTTTAGCTTAGTTGAAGACTTGAAATGGGCAATCATTGAAAAGTGGGAAGAAATTAATGAATTCTGCCTCAAAAACCTAGTTAAAACAATGCTGAAAAAAAGTATTTTGGGTGTAAATAATTGGATAGAATTGGAAGTTTGATCAGATATTAGTTTTAAAGCATTATTCAAAATCCATTTTTATGTATTGTTTCATTTATCAGTTTTATCTTGCTTGTTATCCATTTCATTTCTTGGAAAATAATTCAGAACAATCACTGCATCATGTTGTATCTTTCAAATAATAAAATTATAATAGAGATCAGGGCAGTTTCACATTTTCAAGTAAATTATAAAATGTAGATTAAAGTGTGACAAAAATTTAGAAATAAAGGTATGTGAGGGTATGAAAATTTTATTTGAGATCTTGTTCAATTTGTAGCTCCAGTTTGAAAGGCAGCAGATTCAATTTTGTTAAACTTTTGTTTTTACATGTTTCAAAAGGTTCTGGAATGTTCTGTTGTATAATAACTATGTACCAATAGTGAGCATTTTATGTGCAAATTCATATACAGTGGAACCTCACTTAACAAGCATAATTCATTTCAGAATCTTACTCATAATGCGAAACATTCATTAAATGAACATTATACAATTGTATATTGTTAAGGAGCATGAATCATCATTATTTCTTTAAGTGCAGAATGAACCAACCTGGAATGCAAATTTCATTTGCAGAAAACAACAAAAAAAAATTTTAATTTAATTTGGAATTGGTCATTAAATTTAATATGAGATGGCGGCATAACTGCTACCTCTAGTCAAATTATTTAATTTCTAATATTTAATTATAGCCTTCACGTGGCCTAAGAATTTGGCATATCATTTGGCTTGTTTATATCACGGGCTATGTAACATGTCTGAACACAAGTTTGGAAAAATGTGTGGTCACAAGCAACACTAATTTGCTAGTGGAACAAGTGCTAAACACAGACTGATGTAATATGTGCACAATCTGGGACTTCCTCTCTTCTCGTCATTCGTTGTGTGAAACATCGCTTGTTAAGTGAGTCATTTTTTTACAATTTGTTTTTCTTGTTATGAGAAGTGCTCATTAAGCGAGGTTCCACTGTACATATTACCTTTATGAAAATTCCACTATTCATACTAGCATCATTGCTATTCTGTAAAACTTTGTTATTTTTGGTAACTCATCGCCTTTTTGCACCACATTAAGTTGAGTTTGTGGGACTGTACTGTGTTTTGGAGGTAGTCTCATAAATATTTATGTTAATAGTGCAAAGTTATTTTTGACTCTTCCATGTATTAAGTGTAAAGAATAATCTTAGAGATTAAGCTGGAAAAAAATTTTCTGCAGCAGTTTTAGCTAATTTTACTAAAAAAGCTGTAGCAAAATTTTAGAAACTGTAGTTAACATGTTTCATCCATGAGACTGCCCAGAACAATACACAACACATTATTGTTTAAACATTTGTTTATTCTCACAGATACTGTACAACCAATATAACCATAAATCTGTTGTACAGTACAACCCACAAGTGTCATACATTATTGAACAATCCTTCTTGGGTTTGATTCACACCAGGCAACAAATGCTGAATGAAAATCAAAATACTGGAGATGATGTAAAAAATGTCAGTAATTTGTTAAGACAGTTGGAAATTTTTGTTAATTGGAGTTGGATTCAGTGAGATGACATTAACAAAAACTCACCTCACTGAAACCTTTCACACTCAACAGTATGCACTGGATGTGATAGAACAAATTCGATAACTGTTGATACGAGGGTAATCTGAGAGAAGTCATTTGCAACTATCATATTATAAACTTTAGCAGATGACACATCCTTATCTGACAGCAACAAATCTTTTAAACAAATCCAACTCCATCAGAAATTGTTTTTTAAAATTACAATATTAACAATTAAGTATTTGTTTATTGGAAACTTTCATGTCTACAAAGCAGAAAATGCCTGATGCCCCGTACAACAGGTGATGTCTATCAAGGTGGACTTTTCTTTCATATAGTTGGAGCAACAAGAGATTGCACTTGGTTGGTACTAACTGTCCCATTTTAACAGAGATAGGGTGACGTTAGGGTTGTCACCCACCCAGTATTGAGTCAGTTTGGTTGACAATTTTAAATCTAGGCTGGCAGTTAACAAAAATATGTATATTTTAAACAAAATATTAGATGATAAAATTAATTTTTATAGTTAGTATAACTTATAATGATAAAATGCTTGAACAATACCTTAAATACTTTTTGGCAACACTTCAATTTGTTTAAACAAATGTTTTTGACCTTTTCACACGTCTGCATCAGGTTTAACAGTGCAAATCTTATTGTTTCAGCGTATACAGAAGTGTTTTTAATGATAAAACAACTTTAATAGTTATAATGGGAAAGTTTTTACGATTCACAAATGATGCTGTAATATGTTAAATTTTGAAATGCATTTTGCTAAGTAAAAATAATTAAACAACAGTAAATTTAGTGCAAACAGAGTTTTAAAAATAGATTTTTCAACATAAATCAGTCTAGGCATTCGTTTGATTCTTCTTTTCCTCGAATAAATACATGTAATTGTACATTTAGGAAAACCCGACTCAAGTGAATGAATTCAAAACTTGATGTACTCATTGTAATGATGATATTCGTTTGGCTCGTTGCATGATTTGCCGAACCTCACCTCATTTAGTGTTAAATACGATGGAATTACAGCATTTGTGAGGTACGCCGATTGTGAGAAGCATTAAAAAAGTGCATCTTCTCGTTACCTTCTCCCTCTCCCGGTTGTCGTGTCGACCAACAAAATGTAGTGGTGTTGCAATAGTAACTTTATCTGCAATAATATCACAAATTTATTTTCTACTACACAATAAAAGCATGAATATCTACATGTAAATGAAGAATTTTCGGGTTTCTTTCAAAAAGATTAAGCATAAGAATCGGAAATCCACAATGTTTATTAATGAATGAATGTATTGTGCTCATAACGTAAATCATTACTTTTTCTAAACTAAAATAAACTTCAGAAAGTATTCAAGAGAATCTGAATCTGGAGAAATTTTGGTATCGCCCCATCAATAGTAAAGATGTCTTAAATACTACTTTCATTTTTAAGATGCTTTAACCACTTGGAAAATGTTAGTTTTTTAGCAAGATGTGTCAAGAAAGTTATCGATAAATCTAAATTCTTGTAGCATTTTAACGAAAAAAACTGTCAACAGTTTAAACCCTATAATCTGTTCGTTCTTGTCAACTTATTTAAATCACAGAATGGTGTTAATCAATTTTTTCAAATAATTTCTTTTGGATTGTGATTTTTGCAACCATTACAAATTAAGAGACTAGCTGTCCAGTACATCCAGTTTAAACATTTGAATCTCCTACTAAGTATATTGCTCATTACATACAACTTGCAGATATATATTCACTTGCCAATTGGTACCTATCAACAAGTACATACATTTTGTTGTTTTTTACAGTACACTATTTAGATCATTTTTGTTTAAATTTTAATTTCATTTCAGATATTATTGATTATGAGTTTGATCACAAGGACCTATTGTGCCTGTTTGTGTGCACGTTGACAGGGATGTGGTATCTATGGAAAAAGGTAATAATGAGCTAAATGTGGTTTTTGCCAGAAAATTTTAGAAAAACCTAAGACTTCTGATAACATGTCATTTATTTTGAACCAGCACTGGGTTGCAAACAATCTCTTCGGACTGGCTTTTGCCGTCAATGGCGTGGAACTGTTGCATCTGAACAATGTCGTCACTGGATGCATTCTGTTGGGTGGTCTCTTTGTGTATGACATATTCTGGGTAAATAATGCTCTTATTTTGAAATTTTTGCTCCATATTTTTGCATAACATTGTTTTTTTTTTATTGTCCAGGTATTTGGTACCAATGTAATGGTGACTGTTGCCAAATCCTTTGAGGCTCCAATTAAATGTAATGACTTTTTTTTATAATCATAGTGCTTTATTATTATGTTTACACATTATTATTTTGTACTAGTGGTGTTTCCTCAAGACTTCTTACAGAAAGGTTTTGACGGAACCAATTATGCCATGCTGGGTCTGGGAGACGTCGTCATTCCGGGAATATTTATAGCCCTGTTGTTACGTTTTGATCAGAGGTATGTCAGGATGAAATTCCCAGTCAGTCTATTAATTATGATCTGAAATTTTATTTCTTTTTAGTCTAAAGAGAAAAAGAAATTTGTATTTTTATACAAGTTTTGCTGCATATTTCATAGGATTAGTGACTACCATACTGGTTATGGCTTATTTTAAACATGCCCAGGTATTATTACTTATCATTTAGAAAGTAATAAATTGCTTAAAAATTTCTTACTTTACTTTCAATCTTTCAGCCTGCTTTGCTTTATTTGGTACCAGCATGTATCGGTGTTCCACTACTGGTAGCTCTGATCAATGGAGACATCAAGGCAATGTTTTCGTAAGTGTCCCCACATTCAGACTTGGTACATCTCAGATGCTTATACCGATACTGATCCCGTTTAAATTTAAACAGATACGAAGACCATCCGGACGAGACAAAAACGAATGCCGGAACTCCCTCGATACAAAACGAAACTCCGCAGGAATCTAAGAAGGTCCAATAAGACCGATTTGTTAGCCGAAATGCGACTTCTTGTAAAAAAAACCCAACGAAGAATTAATCGGCCGCACGTATGCGTTTTTTCCAAAAAAAAAGTTGTAAAGTGAAACTGCATCTTGCATTTCACAATTTCCATCACCATACACAATTCTTCCATAGTTTAACCTATGTTTATGATAAATCTTATTAACAAACAACTAAAACAAATCCAAATATCTTTTCATTTAACTTTATTATTTATATATTTAAAAATTTGGAATTCCTGTTTTTAGCGGACCATTTTTTAATTGTAAATTAATATCCATCGACCATTTTATTTGTGAGAAAACATTCTCTTGTTCTGTTATACAAAAATGTTGTGTACACATGATTTTATCTAGATAAAAGGAAAACATCTGGAGTTTCAAACTAGGAAACATTTTGTTTTTATCTGTTTTGTGTCAACCATACCTGTTTGTTTACCAGTTAAGAAGCAGATCAAAACTTTCTCAAAATGTAAACGGAACAACTATTCCAACGAAGATACTTTAGTCTCGTCTTGCGGAGAAATTATTCCGCTCGTCGGATCTCTCTACGTGTATTGCCGTACTTAAGTAATTTTTTTATACTTTGTTTTTGGAAGTTCTTAAGGGGTAAAAGATTTTCTTGATTAAATGTTTTACTTTTTTCATCCCTTCGTGTGTGTTTAGTCTGTTTTAATAAATAATGGTCGGAGTTGGCTATCATACTCCGTTAATCTACTTTTAATTAGGTTCGAAGTGCTGCAATAGACTATCGTGCAATCTTTTGGCCTACGGTCACGCAAATGTACAATATCTAGTATCACGTGGATGGTGCAGAAGTATGTAATAAGAGCAAAGTAATTTACCTGTTCCAATTCTAATACAAATATTGGTGAATTTATTTACTTGGCTGAGGGTTTGAAATTGAAGTCCAAGCTTTGTTTCCATCAGTACGATCTCTGGGAATATTTGGATCCAGAACAAATTTTTGGTACATGACGTATCGCAGGGGCAACCTCTTATAGGAAACAATTTTTTGCAAATTGATGTCCCTTAACCTTGCAGTTAACTAAAAGATTATTACATTTAAGAAATTCTCACCAGGAATATTAGTTTTTAAAACAAATTTTGATAATTTTTTTAGTTACTGTTTTCTAATATTAATGATTTTAAACTTGAAGATTTGTCTGCCAGATTACTGCCTGCTTTATAAAGGAAAATAAATTTATTTTCTATTAAAAACATGCAAACAAGTATGAAGACCATCCAGACAACACATTTCATAATTTCCATCACCATACACAATTCTTCCATAATCTAACCTAAGTTTATAACAACTCTTATTAACAAACAACTAAAACAAATCCAAATATCCTCTCATTTAACTTTACTAGACAAAAATTATAACGTCAATACATAATTTTCAATTATTTTATGTAAAACTGCAATCTAGAAAAAAATACTTTGCTCATTGACACACAGACCAGCAATCTCACAACTATGATCAAGACATGCTGCTGTCAAACCATGCAGTTTTTGTTGAAAAGTCCCAAGTGTTTATCAAAAAAAAAAAAAGTTTGAGAAGTGCACTTTCTCCTTTATTTGATAAATGTTTATAATTAACAGTCCATTTCAACATCATTTGTGATGTTGAAATGGACTAAAGCCTCCCCTTGTTAGACCCGAGTAACTTCTATGACACGTCGGTTCATCCTACTTACATTAACATTTGTATGGAATTTGAGGTTTTTTTATATAAATGTCAAAGTTTATAAAACAAAATAAATTGTATCCAATGATAATGGATAGACACCCTGCCAGCAATTTTAGAGCACAAAACTTTTGATTTCCATCCACTTGACGTTTGGGAAAGAGCAGCAGGAGGGATCTTTTAAGGTGCGTGATGCGTAGCATTCGGTATACAATAGTGGCCGTGGAAATTGCATCGCGTACAATAAACGTCGAAAAGCATTCGACGGATATGCCGTTACGTATAACTGTACGTCAAACTTATTATTATTTAACTACACGGTACCGTTGCAAAACCTAGCCGATCGGTTACGGAAACGTGTTTTCGTAGCGTGTATTATGGAAACTAACTCGAACGGGATTTCCGACACTTCGTAGGGCAGACGAACTTCTTCAAATACTCTTTTCTAATAGCATTCCAGCAGTTGCTGCTTATTTTCGGATCTCTGCAATTTTTGTGCCTTAATATACCGGCAGTTTTCGATAGGGTCGAGAGACGAGCATCGTCGCACGACTAACTTAGGCATCCAATCCGGGTCTCTCGTAGAAACTCTTTACCTAAACAATGTGTGTGCCAGTTTGTGATGGTAATGCTACATATTATGTAGAGAAAGAATACATTCTACTTTACTTGCCATCTTGGCACAGAAGAAATAATTTTGTGATGCAAAATATTGCTCCTTGGTTGATGGAAATGGGGTGTCAGATATGTTTTTGTAGCACTCTTCAACAACTTTACTGGCTACGCATCCTTCACATCATTTATCTTTCAGAAGACTTAATTGCTTGACACAAACTTGCTGGGGGCTTCTTTTTCTACACCCAAAATATTTTCCAGCAGATCTATGCACTTTAAATTTTGATTCACCTGAAAACATCTGGGCTAAATACTTATAAAAGAATCTCGCACGCAAATCTGTTGCACAATTTATGCACTGACTTTTATGTAACTTATCTGATTTTCTGAATTGCAAGAAAAAACTAGCAATAAGGATTTTTCCCTGTTTTGGCATAGTGGCACAGTGTAGCATTTGCGGGTTTACCTCCCAATCCAGCTTAAGTCGTGTTGCCATGTCTTAACAAACCCAATTGTATATCGATGATTTTTGGGGAGCGATCGGTCTGGAAATAACGTACTCCGTCCCCATTCTGGGCGTTAACGATTTAAAAAGGCTTTTTTCCCGTGGGCACAATGTATTTTCACATTCTCTCTACTTCACAAGAGGACAAAGGTTCGGAATTCAAACAATTGCAAATTTATGCAACGTAAACTATTGAAAACATTCCATTTTGCTCTGTAAGTGCAATCACTGAAAATGTTGCTGAAAAAGTATTATTATTATTTTTAAAGCATTCCTTTCCTGCAGTAAACACATTTTAAAAGGATTTGTATGCATAATGCAGTTTTCATAGCTGCACCATTTGAAGATTACACATTTTTTTTTTATCAGCAGTTCATTTATGATACCTTTATGTAAACTATATCCACATAATTGGAAAGATATATTGGCCACCTCAGAGCATGCATTTATAACATTTCATATGTTCCTTGTTGACTTTCTCAATATGTTCAATGGTTCTTAGTCTTTTTTAAATCACAGAACACTAGAATTTAAGTGTGATTTCACTGTTCTGCAAATTTTTAAGATCATAAAGTAACAAAAATATGCATGAATAATTTTTAATAAAAGGTTCATTTATGTATTCTGTAATCTATATATGTCTTTTATCTCTGGTTTTTACAAAAATTACTCTGATTTGAAGTAGTTCTGTTTTTATAAATATGCAATACTCAATCTTTTACTTTTGCAGATTTTATCAATATCGGGCATAAAATGTAGTATAACTGCCCTAGTTTCTGGATTTTGAATTTTTATCATAGACGGAGAGACTCGTTATATTTGTGAACGCGAGATCGCAGCTCTCGCAAAAATGTCAAAAACTAACAAAACTTTTCGTGTCCTCGTGGAGAAAGCCGGTTATTTGGATCGGAGAAAAATCTAAAATTTGATTATTTCGGAGAATTTCGTTTTTAACGAACGATCGTAGACCTTGCTACGGACGGTACTTCTCGTAACAAAAAATTTCCAACTCGACGTATAACCGTGCCGAATTGATTTTCTATCCGGTCGTAATTTTCTATATTTAAGGAATGAAAGTAACTTGTGATCTTTTCTTTCAATAGAATTAAAAATGTCAAGGGAATTATTTCCATTTAACAGAACATTTATTATGAAGCAAAGAAACATGTCAGTGGATTATATATTTTCTGATAAGTGTCTTTGAAAAACCACACATTATATATGTATGTGTGTGATTTTTCCAGAGACACTTGTCAGTGGATTTCAAAATATTTTCATTTATGCAATTCAAATAAAAATACTGCCCAAAGGTCATTTTATAAAAGCCTTTGATTTATTTTGGAAAAAAGCCAATAAAGGTACATTCTTAAGTTGTAAAAATTGACATATCACTTTACCCTTAAATAACCATATTACTTTTGGCATGTAAAAGCATATTTTAACCTTGTCGGTAATGTTTTTGAAACTATGGATTTTCGATGCAGAAAATTTTGTTTAGATATACGAGGTGCATACCAGAATTACATACAGTTTAGCCAGAACTTATCAAAACTGACCAGTTTGTCACTTTTCAACACAATCCCTGTTTTTGCACTTTGACATCACACTTTGCATCTCTTTAACCAGTTGTCAAAGCACTGTGCAGACTCGTGGTTCTGAAGGACTACAGAAAACTGAACTACCGAGAGTAGATCTCGACGAATAAAGTGTGCCACGGAGTGAATCCTTTGTCTTTGCAAACGGCCAAAAGTCGCTCGGAGCCGGGTGCCAAAAATCTTGCCTCGTCCTCCGTCCGGCAAGTACGGAGGACGTGGCGAGATTTTGATGGCCTTTTCAATTGTAAAATCTCGGACGACTCAAGCTCCGTGCGGCAGAGCATTGTCGTGGTGCAAGACCGGCAAACTTGGTAGACCTTTCGCAAATGTTTGCCCGACGTATATTTTGCAAGCCTACCATTAATCGTGTTGCAATGGCTGTGGCTGATCTTTGATAGAGTTAATTCCACTCAAATTCTTGAACTCTTGCAAACTGTGTAGTCGGCAAGAACAGACTTCCATTAACTGCTCGTGAATATTGGCTGCTTTTTCACCACGAGCGAACAAAAATTTGACGATAGCAAGCCGTTCCCAAACAGAAAATGAAAACTCCGAGCTTTAGGACGCACTCGGAAATAAGTTTGTTAAAAACACGAATTACTCGGCACCCGCTACCGGCATACTAGTGGAACTTCACGAGTCGACCGACGAAAGCTCATTCGAATTTGTCCCGAGAGGGCACGCTTACTATAGTTTGCCGTGCTCCCGCTAGAATTCTGGTACGTACCCGATAATATCTGAGTTTCTTGTCTTTGCAATGAACTGTTCTTGTTACTTTAACAAAGTGCAAGTTGCATCTTGTGTGTATTGTAAACTGTGAATTTATGCTAAGGTTGCTTTCATAATTTTGCAGAATACTTGCAACAAGTTTGTGGAACACCAGTTAAGAACATTTAATGTAAACCATTCCCTTAAGTACACTAAAGAAAAAAACGTGGTTATTGACCGGGTGTCGGTTATTGCCGAAATCCTTTATATCTCCTCGGCTAAAGAAAGACGACAGTAATACCATTTAAAGTGGCGAGATGCAACCGTGAACAGTGTACAAACAAATAGCAAGAGCCAGTAACATCAATATTACCCCAAAAAAGGAATCCTTTGACATACATGTTAAGGAACTTCATGGATACTGTAGACAAGAAACATTATCTGGGGTTTACACCATCCCAATTACCGACAGCAGGTCCCGTTAGACGTCCACGTTTTAAAACTCCTCGACGATAGTGCTCGCGAGATCTCGTCCCACGTTTTATAACGAAGATCCCCGTTTTGTAGTTTTTTATTGTTCTCTGCATGCTCTGTCTCTCTGTGCAGTCTGTAAAGTTCACAACTATTTTGTGATCTGTGTAAATAACTTCAATAAAGTTTTTTTTTTTTTTTTTGAAGACATTGCTGGTACGTATAATTTGTAATCCTAACCTGCACTGTGAACAAACGAATTATGATTAACATATCGACACTAGAGTTAACGATAAAAGACCGTAACCCTAACATTGATTACGAGACCGAGATTGCCGATAAGAACGTAAAATGCACGTCTCGATAAGCTACGACGTCCTTTAATAGGTCAAAAGCAAAATAGAAGTTAATCATTGCCAACAAGTTAGCGATTACCATAAAAGGCGTCTTAACTGTTGTCGTTCTGATGTTATAGCACCATATTGGAATTATTATTTTTTTCCTCTTGGCAAAAGCAAATCGTCACTAATGGCAGTTTCAAAAGAAGATAATAGTATTGAAAAATCAAACGACGAGAATTATTCAATATGGAAGTTTCAAATGGAGATGCTATCAAAGAAAATTTATATGATGCAGTATTCGGCGTAAAGCCTTAAAAAACCAGACGATGCATACTATAAGCTATTTGAATTCTCGCGTGTTTCGTGTGTTTTCGTGACGTACCCTAACTGTACCAAATTTAACCTCTTTAGGTTTAGCAGTTTGCTCTGAGTGATTATGAATCAATCACTCAGTCAGTCAGGACAAGTAATTTTATATATTTAGATAAAAACAATTAAAAATAAATCAATAAAATAAAATAACTGGAGAAATATACAGTACTTCTTTCTTGAACAATTGAAGTTAAAAATTGTTTGGCTGAAGCCAGAATCATGATCAAGACTCCTGCTGTAAAGTCCTGCTTAGCAACAAAGCAGAGCAGCCTTGTAGGTACTAAGAAGTGGGTAGAGCTGCCTTCATTTTTCTATAATTAATGAAAAAATTGATTATTTGTTGTTCAATTCTCGAAGCTAGAGATAGAAATGCCAGAATGACATTAGTAGATAAACAGTTTCATCAAACAATTTCTTTGGATTGCATTTTGGAATTTGTCACAGTCCACAAAAGACTAGCAGTCCAGAACAGCCAGTTTAAAATCAAATTGTTTAAGAATTATTAGCAAGTATACCGGGTGGTCATTTTAATCGATCCACTGGAATAACTTGAAAAGTACGCGTCTTACAAAGGGGGGAATTAAAAATGCTAGACTTCAAGGGTCCACAAGATAGAGCTATTGATTTCATCGTAGATGGCACTGCAATTGATGAAAACAGGGTCAACTCTGTTTCTTAAATGGGAACCCTGTTTTTGACTGCATATTACAATTCTACATCAAAAACATTTTTTTTGAAAGATGCACTTATCGGAAGTTATCGGTGTTTGAACTTTTATGCAGCCACCCACACTGCACATGTGCATGTTTGTAGATAGCTGTGAAGTTCAATGGGGGAAAAAAAAAGGCTAAAAAAGTCATTGTAATCATACTTTTATTCAAATTTTTTAACATTTCAGTTCATTATTTGAAATTATTGATCTTTGCATTACAAGGCAAAGAATATGAATTCATTTAGATGGAGCGGAGCATGAAATATTTAAACAAGCGCTTAACAAAAAGTGGATTGGATGAGGTGGACCACTGCAATGGCCTACACAATTACCATATTTGACTTCACCCGACTTTTATTTTTGGGGATATTTAAAGAATGTTGTTTACAAACAAGAACCGACAACTAGAGATACGATTGGGAGAATTCAAATGGCTTGTAAAACATACCATAAAACATTTCCAACGGAGAAGTGACTTATGCATTCGGCAAAATGGAGATGTCATTTGCCGTAAGAAAAATATTGACAAGCACTCACATTAAGCATTCCACTAAAACTTTAAAATAAAAATATATTGAGTAAATTTGTTAAATGAACTATGACAAGTTTTTTTATTAGTTCATTTGAAGTAAAAAAGAATGATTCACCAAATAATAATAGTTTTGTAATGATTCTTTTAGCCTTTTTCATTTTTTCCAACAAACTTTGCAGATATCAACAGGCACACACATGCAGTGTGACGGTCACATAAAAGATAATTGTTTTTCACATAAAATGGGAGTTTTCGTTTAGAAAACGAGTCGATTCTGTTTTTTCGATCGTAGCACCATCTGCGACAAAGCCAATAGCCTCGTCTGGTGGCCCTTCTAAGTCTAGTAGTTTTGGTTTGACGAGTATTTTTTGAATTATTGCAGCGAACCGATTAAAGTGGACTATGCCATGTATGTCTGCAAATACAGTACATTTTTATACAATTATATTAAAAATTTTACTGTAATGTAATTGTTTTCTTAGATATAATTGATTATATGAGTTTAATCATAAGGATCTACATTGCCTGTTGTGGCTTATTTCAAATTTACCTAGGTACTTACAAAGAAAAAAATTATTTCTTAACTAACACTTTTTCTGGAGAAATATTTTTAATAAAACTTAAAATTAACAAGTTAAAAAAATAATACAAAGATTATCAAACAGAAATATAGAATTAAACATTAGCTATTTCCAGGATCTGCATATTTATTTTAATGGTCTCGAAATGCATATTTTAACTGCCAAAACTGAAATCCAAATGCAATATTTATTACCAACGAACCTCATTTGAAATAATGTGAATTCTAAACAGATCACAAAACAGTTTTAGCCAAGTAAAAATGAGTTTTAAGAAAAGCATCTCAGAATTGAATAAATATAGTAATTGTAAATTAATAATCATTGGGCTGTGATTTTAAAAAATTGTAAACCTATAAATTCCCACTGTCATCTGTCCTTCCTTAATCTCAAGAATAGAGTTAGATAGATGAAAGTTGAGACCAGATATGAAAAGCTTAGGGGCAGAAGGCTTCAATTAATTATATACTACAAACTTCCAATGCAAACCGGAAGTCACGTCGTTTCGATTCAAACATTTTCCACGAAAGGTGTTAGACGGCCGGAACGACTCTATTGTTAAGAGAAAAGTACGACGTACGGGAAAAGATACTACTAATTTGAGGCAGAGAGCATATATTTTAAATTAAATAAATTTATTCTTAATCTGCTTGGTATCGGTTAGCATAGATGTTCCCCGGTAGTAGCTCCAATCAGTGTAGACACAGAGGCAGTATTTTCAAGTGTCCCCAAATACAATCGTGGTAATTCCCATATATGTATGCAATCTAATTTTACTTTATATAGATGGTCTGCAAAAGCACATGCTGATGCAAAAAGAAACAATGCAGGAAGTCAATGAATCAATTACTGGACAAAACATTTTGGTTCTGGATCGTGACTTCTTAAAGAATTCACACTCAACAACCTTTTTAAAAAACCAGTAATAGTAATTAAAAACAAACGTTTTAGACCGTTAACTCGGTCTTCCTCGGGTTCTAAATATTGAGATTCGTTACAAGTTCAAAACTCTTTCGGAACGTATTCAAATTTTCGAATAGAACAGTTGCGCGTTCGTGTTGCCGTGGTATCGTACGTGTTGTTGACGTACGTAATACGTGTGGCGCAAAAACACAATGTAATTACATTCCACATATAAACGAAGGGATAGGGATGTACTGTACATTAAATAGAGCTATGGGGAACATCCCCTTCGTAACAAAACTTTCAAGCTTGAGAAATGTTACACGCATCTTTAGAATTGATGCAGGTTGTGCGCAGTCCGGCTTTGTATATTTCCAGAGTTTCCAGGTATCGCAGATGGTCCAATCGATGGGAGAGTTTAATCAATTCCGCGTTTTGCAGATCGGCACTTATGCCCGAGGTCGAGGCATACGCGGAGAGGGCTGTGGTGCCTCTGTTGCGGTCGATATCGTACTTATGCTCGCGTAGACGTTTGTCCGGCGACCGTTTCGTTGAACCGATGTATACAAGCTCTCTTTGGAATCTGCCATCCCATAATGGAACAGAGTATACCCCCGGTGCCATTCTTTTATCTAAGATGTCCTTGGAATTGCGCATGAGGTCATATATAGTGTTACGTCTGTTGTAAGCAATCTTTTTGTTGGTGTATGCGGCAATTTCCCTGTAAATGGAGTCTAGGTGTTTATTATATTCTACCACAATAAGTGATTGAGTGGTATTGTAGGCGTTAGTGCGTGCGTTGGTGTTGTCGGTACGATGCAATTGCGTATAATATGCAGACGCAAGGTTACGAACCAACGTACGACTATAGCCGTGTCTTGTGGCTATGTTCTGGATGCACTCTAATTCAGATATGGTGTCTTCGATTCTGGAGTGGTGCGTGAACGTTCTTTTCGTAAGGGCCCGGAAGGCAGCTACCTTGTAAGAGAAGGGGTCCTCTGAAACGGCAGGGATGAATAAAGGAGTGTAGCATGGTTTGTAATGGACCTTAGTGGATATTGTGTTGCCATCTATTTGCATATGGATATCTAAGAAGTTTGCATTTGAGTTGCTTATTTGGTCAAGCTTGATGTGGAGTCCATATGGGTTGTCGTTCATTGCATCGATGAACCTGTTTATATTGGGCTTAGTTTTCCATAAGATAAAGATATCATCGACGTACCTCCTATAAATATGTATATCTGAATTAAAAAGGGGTATGATTCTTTGTTCCAGCTTTCTAATGACCAACTCGCATAAATCGCCCGACAGCTGGCTGCCCATCAGAACACCACGTTTCTGAAGATATGTTTTGTCGTCGAAACGGAAAAAGGAAGTGTAGCACAGAACGTGGGCTAGTTCCAGGACCAGTTTACGGTGCATTCCGTGTGACGTTAGTAAGAGGTCTCTAATCGCGCAAAAGTAAGGTTAGATTTTTATCGACGGGTACAATGAAACGAAATCGAGAACAGTGATGTATGCCTGGTCGGTTAGGTTGAGGGGTCTCAATGCGTCTAATAATTCTTGTGGGTTCTTGACTGTCCAGGGATAATTGTTTAAGTCGTGAATTATGTGCTTGTGCACCGCCGCATCCAGCTCTCTAGTGGGGGATCTTGCCTTGTCAAGGACCGGTCTTAAGGATGGCGTATCTTTGTGAGTTTTAGCGAATGCAAATAGCCTGGGGGTATCAGGGGAAGGTGCCACTGCCCTGTTAAGGTTCAGCTCTCTGGCTAAACAAGTTTGTGTAAATCTTTTCACACGTGCTTGTAGCTTGTTGACAAATCCATCATCGATGCGTTCACATTCTGTGTCGTTGATGTATGTTTGCATCATGGAAGTGTATGTTTCTTTCTTCAATAACACGAGAGCCTTGCTTTTGTCTGCCTTGAGGACAATTATGTTATGGTCTTTTAACCATTTTTTGGATTTGGTAACCTGTTTCCACATTGTATCCTTCTGTTTCCGGTTGTTAGCAGCTATTATCTTGAAGATAGATTTCCATCTATAATATTCCTTGTGTACGTCATTCATTCCAGAAATGAGGTTTTTGACGTCAGGCATGACCTTTTCCGGTCGTATGCAAGGACCAAGTGGTGCACACACAGGACCATGCGTTAAAGAACAGAGGAGGAAATCAGGTGGTGAGATGATGTCCCAGCATATCAAGGATGAATGTTGTAATGATCCATGCGGTCTTTGTTTGTTAAGAATCCACTGGAATTTCTTTTGATAACGTCTGGAGAGGTCTCTTTCATTGGAAAGTAACAATCCTCATATGGATCTCCTGTAGTAATTCAGTATCTTGGTTGTGTATTTGACTTCTTAAGTAAACAAAACAAAACTTATTAGCCAAAAGTAAAATAAAAAAAAATAAAACTGCTTCTCATTTCTTCCATAGTTTAACCTATGTTTCTGACAACTGTTATTAATAAACAACTAAAACAAATCCAAATATCTTCTCATTTAACTTTATTCCTTATATATTTAAAAATTTGGAATTCCCAGTTTTAGCAAAGCAATTTTTAATTTTAAATTAATATCCATCAATCATTTTATTTGAGAAAACATTCTAATTCTGTTTTATGAAAATGTTTGTGTACACAAGATTTTGTCTAGATAAAGGAAAAAGCTTGGAATTTTCAAACTAGAAAACATTTTATTTTTGTTTCACATTGACCATACCTGTTTTTTTTTTTTTCTGTCAGTAAGATTGTCGAAACTTTTTCAAAACGTAAACATAATGACTATTCCAGTACAAATACTTTAGTACCATCTTAGAGTAATTATCCCACTTTTTGGTTCTACATTTGCTGTAATTAAGTATTTTTTATAACTTTGCTTTTAGGAGGAATAAATAAATAAAACTTTGCTCGTGTATTCGGTCCGTTTAATAAATAATATTTGATGTTTAGAATCGATTAATCATATTCTAATAGGCCACGTTGAACTAAATATGCATAATAGTCCATCACGGCCGCTTCCTGGGTGTAAGTCTCTACGGAGCCCGGTCTTGCCCGCTGGACCGTAGACACCGCTTCCAATGGTTGCATTCCTTTAAACTTAATGTAATAACACGCGACCATGGTGCCAGTCCGGCCTCTCCCCATCCAGCAGTGCACTCCGACGGCCTGAAACGAACAAATGCAGGCACACGAATGACACAAACATATAATACAAGGAAATATTGTACGAGTAAGACAGATTACTGGAAATATACAATGTATCAAAAGTTCCCTTATTCAATTTTTCAAATTTTTTTTTACTAATAAAACTTGACCTTCACACAAAATGTAAACGAACAAACCATATGCAGACTATCGGCTGTACTCGGAAACTTCGGAGATGAGGACGGATGTGGATCCGGAGGCAGAGATCCACTAAATGACATACGTCCCTACTCGTGTCGTAACATTTTTGGCTTGCCACGTTTGCCCAAACATTATGTTTCGGGTTCGTCTAAATTGTGGAAATTATTTACGTAAACTCTTTTACATACTTCCATAAAAAAAAATCTGTCAAAGTCAAGTCCGGAGAGTGAGATGGCCATAAGTCCTTAAAAATGATACGGCAATCAAAAAACCAATTCGGGTTTCACAAAATCTTTAAACGAGTTCGTGCAAAGTGGGATTCTTGGAGGTTCATCATTGGAAAATTTTTTCCTCCAAAATCTTCATGCGACATTTGTCAGATTTTTTTAAAATAAGTCTTCCAAAAACAAAGTTCTCTGTCATAGATTAAACGTCACCGGACACGATCACACTTCTCGCTTTCTGGTTGACGATACAGTTATCCCATTCGTACAAATTTGCTCAAAACACTTTCAATATTATCACAATCTAAAGCAAGGGTTCCACTAGGCCGGGTACGGCAAACCTTTTAAGTCCGTACGCCACATAGAGAGCATAATTATCTTTAAAAATATTTATGCATGCCGAAGGTTTGGACTTCAAATAACGACGTTTAAAGAAACGAAATAAAAACGATTTAATTGCTATAATCGTAAAGAAGCCGACCGGATGATAAACCGAAAACTTTATCGAAAAAGACGGGCGAAAAACCTAAATAGTACGGCACGTTGCACATAGTAGTTATAAAAGTAGACTAAGAGGTATAAAAAACCGAGTCCAAGCTAAATTATTGTTTTTATTTTCTTTTATTCTATTTTACTTTGGGGCTTATGTTTAGTTAGAGTGAAAGTTTCCCACGCACCCCTCAGTAGCGAAGAATGCCGGGAAACCAGCTGACCAGAAAGAAAAAAAAAAAGGAATGCAAGCATATTGTTAAACGTATAAGTAGGTAAATGAGGAAGGGTGGTTCCAGAAGTAATTGTGACGTCACCTGAGAGCATAAAACGAGCAAGACCAGAGAGGACGATCGAGGGGTGCTCCAGACAGAGAGAGATCGAGGTGAACTCCAGAGCGAGAGATAAGGATAAAGTCTTGAGTGCAGCTACCGTCAATGATCCAAAGGAGACTTGGATAAAGATAGGTTCTTAGGATTGAGGTGATGGATAGGAACGTAGTTCTTTAAGATTCATTGTACGTACCTAGTCTTAAGCGGTTGACATTGTCGGGTCCTAGGGGACAATGTTAGGAGACCTAGTTAATGAAATGAGTAGATAAATTACATTATTTTGTGTCAGTTCTTGAGAATTGTTTTTTTGAATGAATTGTTTTGCTTCTTACTACAGTGGAACCTCGGTGTATGACCTTAATCAGTTCCTGATGTTTTGACTTATACCGAATAGGACGTATACCAAACCAACCTTTCCCATAAGAAGTAATGTAAAACTGATTAATCCATTCTCATGTAAAAAAAAAACTCCTCTTGATATGGTATATTAACTAGGTTGTAAAATAATTGAAACTCTGAGCACATTAATAAAAGAATAAATTTTATTATATCAGGTCAGTCCATAAGTCCATGCCCATTTTTATGACCTTGAGAAAAATCTTGTTTTGCTGTTAAAAATGTCAGTCTAATGTGATAATTTTTACACTAAAGTGTTAAATTGGATCTCATTCATATAATACTGTTCAGAATTGTGAACATTTCAGTTGTTTATTTTCGTTAAAATGGAAGTAACCAACAAATACAAAAGACATGTTTTATACTTTTTATTTTTAAGTGGTGAGAATGCTACAATGCAGCCAAAAAAACAAATACTGTACATAATCAAATTGTAATTAGTGCAAGGACTGCGCAGAAGTGGTTTGAAAGATTTAGAAACAATGATTTTAGTGTGGAGGATAAGGCTCGTACCGGAAGACCCGTCGACTTTGACGACGATGCTCTCTCTGCACTAGTCGAAGCAGAACCATCTTTAACAGTTGACGAAATTGCGGAACATTTAAATTCATCCCACGGAACTGTTCGTAGACACCTACAACAAATCGGAAAAGTTTCAAAGCTAGGAAAATGGATACCGCACGAACTGTCAATAGCTAACCGACAACAACGTGTAAACATTTGCACGTCTCTTTTATCCCGCATTGCTTTAGAACCTTTTCTTGGTAGGCTGGTTACCGGAGACAAAAAATGGATCCTCTATAATAATGTGACAAGAAAAAGACAATGGATGGATCGCGACAAGCAACCAAAACCAACTGCAAAAGGTGGGTTGCATCCAAAAAAAATTCTTTTGTCTGGTGGGATATGTTGGGTGTAATTCACTTTGAGCTGTTAGATCCTAATCAAACAATTACAGCTCAAATGTATTGTGAGCAATTAGAGCGTTTAAATGAAAAATTAAAAAAAAAAATCGACCGTCATTAGTGAACAGAAAGCGGGTTCTCTTGCAGCATGACAATGCCAGACCACACGCTGCAAAAATAACTGTACAGAAACTTGAAAGCTACAACTGGAAAATTTTACCTCATCCACCATATTTGCCAGATATTGTTCCCAGTGATTATCATCTTTTTCGCAGTTTGCAGAATTTTTTAGAAGGAAAATCTTTTGAGGATGAGAACAAGGTAAAAAAGGCTATTTCTGAATATTTTGATTCAAAACCGAAATCATTTTACGAAGACGGGATTAAAAAGCTACCATCGAGATGGCAAGAAATTGTACAAAATAATGGCGAATACATTATAGATTGAAATACAATTTAATTAAAATTTTTTGCTGCTTTTTTTGTAGATAAAAATACGCATGAACTTATGGACTGACCTGATAGATTTTTAAAGTTATTACAGTAATAATTGCAAATAATTGCTTCTGATACGCCGTCGCCAGCACACCGTTTTTCAGTTATCCAAAGCAAAAGCAATTTCTCAATATGATCTAATGTCTCTGATCTCTGTTTAGAAATTGATTAAACCCCTTTTGCAATGTTAGCAGATTTAATAATGTCTTTATTTTTCACGACTGTCGATACCGTCATTCTCGGAATATGGTATGCAACAGTTAAATCTCGAACGCGCATGCCACCTTCATATTTCTCAACAATCTCCTTTTTCAGTTCCATTGTGATTCTAGTTTTACTTACAAATTAAAATCAGAAGAAATTTAACAAAGTTATAGACCGTGGCACCGCAAACGTCTAGTCTGGTCTTGTACACCGATAGTGCAACTTGTTCGTAGATGGTGCATATAAGTCGTTGCACATAAGTGAATTAAGTCGTATACCGAGCAAAATTTATTTCGTCCAAAAAGGACGTATTCCAAATTGGACGTATTCTAAATCAGACGTATACCGAGGTACCACTGTAATTTGTACATAATCACCAATTGATAGTTAATATTAAAACATATTTATTCTTTACCGATCTTTGTACATAGTTTCTTTACGGAGCACGCGAAAGTCCAAGCCCAGCGTCCTAACCGCAAACCCGCATAAAGTATCCGTTAGGTTAACGGTTGCAAGTTTCAAGCAATAGTTTCAAAAGCCAATATTGGCATTCTTTTTTATTCAGTACTTTACAGAAGTATTTACATCGGTAATAGCAGTTACTTTTATAAGAGTATGATTTTAAAAGGACGTCAACGTAGAGACAGCATACAGTTTTTCTGCTAGGAATACTCACTATTTACCAGTCCGAAAACGAAAAAAGTCTAAAAACATAAACGTGGACGTCTGGTAAATAACTAGAGTTCAAGTTCGAGATCGATTTCCCAGAAACGACACCACCGTTCTAAAATTCAAATCGGGCATACCAAAACACCGTAATACATAAGTATCCTTTCCGCTCCCGGTTCTCTCGTAGACGGGTAGACCACAGATTATTCCTGCTTTCTTTTTCCCATACGGGTACCACCGCATTCCAAAACGTGCTCTCGAGGTCGACGGGAGGAAATCAAACTCGTCGACGGTCTTCGGAAAATCTGCAAGGACCGACCGGCGGGCGCGGACCCGGTTTCTGCCGTTCGGAAACGGCCGACGGTAAGGGGAGTCCGGTAGACTCTTAGGAAAAAGTAGAAAAATTCCCATTTGGGGCAACTTTCGAATAGATTACCCAGGCTCGTACTTTCACACGAGCATAGGCATCCCAAAGCTGCCATCCTTTTAACATTTACCACCCGGTGGAATCCTATTTAAATGGTCGCTTTTCCAACAGGTGAAAAATAATTTGAAAATTCGATAACGGGAACTTTTGCGCGGTACAAGCAAAGTAATTTACCTGTCCCAATTCGAAGGCCTTCTGGCAAACGCCGACGAATTTATTTATCTGACTGATGGTAGGAGGATGAAATTCTCGTATTTTGATTTCCGTCCAGCTGATCTCGGGAAACGTATAGATCGGGGGTGGTTTCTCGGGCGATAACGTCACGAGATGACGTATTCCGACATCGACTAGGTAGCGCACGTTTTCTACCGTGGACGGCCAACCGAAAGCTGCTAATTTACCCTCTTCGATCCACGAAAAGTTGCGCGGCTTTCTAGACATCGATGCAACTCTTCTCCGCGGAAGGTCTCGCTTGGCTATCGCCTTCCCCCTGGTGACAATTTTCGGAAAGATTTAAAATCACTCGTTTATTTTTTTTCTTCAAAATTAAAAAAATATAAATTTCGAAAGATTAGTCTTGTTTGAAAATTTAAGACGATTGATAATTTTTCAAAATAATAAATTGGACAGATGATACAACCAAAAATACCATTGACGTTGATGCATCCTACGAAAATACGGTTACTTTTCTGCCGTTTCGCTCCGTGGAAAACCGGCAAGCGACAAGGCCTTAGGGTCGATTTACACACAACAGTGACGTGCCGGCACAGTGACCGTTTGGTGCATAAACATCGATAAATATCACACATAGCCAATCAGAGGGTACGTTCGTTAAGTCGAACGAGTTAAACGCGTTAGTAACGAATCGTTCGAAAAGTAGTAGTCTCGCTCAGTGTGCATGCTCCGCGGTGATGACGTATCGAACGAAACTCTAACGAAGCTCACGAAGGAAAGAGTTAGTTTACTTCGTTAAGAAAATGGCGCCCGACGATATCGATGTTTCTAGATCTACTCGAGTGTTTAAATTGTGAATTAAAAGGTGAAATGATTGAAATAACTGCCCGTCCGAAGCAATCTAAGAAAAATATTTTGGATCAGGCTGCACTAGTAACATTCGTATCTTCGATTTTAGAAACAGCCATTTAGTTATAACGAATCGTTCGAAAAGTCTAACGAAACAAGAATAACGATGACGTCATTCTCGTTTAACTCGTTTGACTTAACGAACGTACCCAGAGTTTCATATATGACACGTGATCTGTATTCTGTCAATCATACAAGTGTCGTACATAAAACTCTGATTGGCTATGTGTGATATTTATCGATGCTTACTGCACTGTGCCGGCATGTCACTGTTGTGTGTAAATCGACCCTTATTATTCCAAACTCGAATTTTGTATGCTATGACGTTCCTGGATATGCAGAATTTTCGCGGAAAAAAAAATTTTGTTTCAAAACTCGGCAATTCTAGACTTGTGGCGCTGCGTTTATTAAATAAAAAATGCACGGCATATGCAAAAGCACGTGCTTTGGGCAAACTGCCTACGTCGTACGAAATACCGTTCGATGTAGATCGTGCTGCAACAAAAACGAAGACACGAAATGCCATTCGCATAACTGCAGACAGCAGCTCACGACGGTGCCGGAAACACCACATTAAACAGCTTCACAAGGGAAGCCGTTTAATGCTGCCAATGCGCTTCGAAGTTTCTCGACGCAGGCTTTCGGCTGCTGCCATATTTAGTCCGGTTGCTAAAATCGTACTTATTGACAAATACGTGTCGTGACGTTTTTAAAAAACAAAACACATTCACGGTTGCACCGATATTGATAAAACATGTCAATCAATATTATAAATATTAATACTTGATGCTGTAGAGCAGTGTTTCCCAATGTGTGGTACGCGTACCCCCCACGGGTACGGGAAGAGTTTAGTGGGGGTACACGCTGCATCGTGCTTCGGCTGTTCCTGGTCAACAAGCAGTTTACTTTTTCGATTACAAAGATAGAAAAATAATAAAAAACTTCGTTACTTCTTAGCGGTTTCGCCGGGTGCTGTGATTCTGTGTATTCCTCCACCCTATGGCCAAGACAACAGTGTCACACAAAAACCTCCAGTATCTACACATTGAATTGTTACAATGTGCGCGTGTGTATTTTTAGCTTTTGTGAGATTTTTCTAACAGGAAAGGTTTGTTATGTGCTTTAGTATTAATAAAAAGCTAAAAATGCCGAATAAACCAATTTTTCTGTAGCTAGTTACTACAACTAACAATTCTTAGCAGAGACTTACTTTGACAGTGCTTCTAGAAAGACGAAAATGAGACCTAAAGTCCATATCGCTATATCTAGGAACAATATTTTCCACATAGTCTTCTATTTTGGCTTTTTCGATTTTTCAATTGCAGCAGCATATAGAAATGGAATATCCTCGTTATCTTTGGTTTTTGATTTAAAGTATATGCAATTTTTTTGACGAGGGGTACTCAGCATTAAGAAAATTATACAAAGGGTACACAGATGTCAAAAGTTTGGGAAACACTGCTGTAGAGTAATATGGACTAAATATGGTGCACTCGTCTTAAATCACAGTTCTTATCGTTTTTTTTCCTCCTTTTGTCCAACATGAGAATGGCCGATAGTCAAAATATACTCGTAACCGTGCGGAAGACAGATTATGAGGATTTTTCACAAAAATGTCAAACTTGCGAGACACGTAACATTCGAACACAAATACTCGTACAAAGACTTCCTAATTAAATTTTTTCTAATTAAGGCAAAATTAAACTTCCTGTGTTGATCACGAGATTAGTCATCTCTTATCAAACTTTGCGTGTATATTGGATGCATGCAATTAAATATCAATATTCAAAGATATCTGAAACAACGTATCGTCTATCTTTTATGGCAATGCGCGCACGCGAACGTTAGGAAACTATTTCCACAATACAGTAGAGCGTCGATAAGTGGAATGGCCGGAAAGTGGAACGATTTTCAGTCGGACTGTGTCGTGCCGAATCGAATGTTTTTGATACTAAATTTACTTCTAAAGTATAATTTTCATGTTTTTTATATTCTTTAATATATTTATTTTGTTTGTACAAAATAAAGAAATAATTTTTAACGATACGATAGCCTCGATGATTATTATAAAAAATTTCGTTAGGCTTAAAATCGACGAAAATTCAACACGAAGCGACACGCAACGGAGAAAAATTCAACAGGAAGCGATACGCAACGGAGAAAAATTTGAACATCGGACAGGTTAATGTATTTTTTCGTACAAAGTCGGAAACTGGAACAAATCATTAACTGGAAGGATCCCAGTCCCCAATTGGTTCCACTTATCGACGCTCTACTGTACTTAAAAACTTTTTCATTTTCATTAAGAAGAATTTGGATCGTATGAATTTCAAAGTCCAATTAGTGTTGCCACCTGTTCAAAATTGCTGACCCGGACGGCAGATCGGGTTTGTTCGAAGTCCCTGACGCATGCGCAATGTTAATTTACCATGCGAAGAATAACGTGCACGCCAGTTCTAAACCAGTTAGGGACTTGTGTAGGAGCAATTTAAATTAAGAAAAGAAATAACAGCTTTAAAGAGCTGAGAAGCAAAAAAAAAAAAGTTGACAGGTGCTACGAAATCTCGGACAACGAATTAAAAACCGGGCGGGTGGAAACACTAGTCCCAATAGCACGTCATTCGGTCCACCTACGCGTATTTATCCAGTATATTAGCTAACAGATGGAATATTCAAGTCGGACTATTTTACCAGTTTTTAAATCGCACTATTTGACGGAAAGAATTCTTGAAGCAACGAGAGTATGACCATAAAAACTATAACTACAAAAACCCGTAGGTGGAATTGCCTACAATTTGAAAGATCTGACTATTTCATAACCATTTTACCACAGTCCCCGTTTATTAAGACAGACGAAAAACGTAAGAAATGTAAATCTATCGTCTGGCCGAAATATTAGAAAATGCTTGCGTGTCAATCGAGTGAAATGGCTACAACTTAATGCTCTTGGAAATGTTCAATTAACCATTTCACACCCATTCTTCATCCGAAATTGTTAACAATCTCGAAAAACACATCTCAATGGGTCTTATAACTATCGAAAGCGTTAAATCTTGTAGTATCGAGGACCAACGAATTGTTCCCGACGTATAAAAATGGCAAGTGTGTAAAGGATCTCACAAATTTAAGCACACGACGAATTTTCGATAACTATATATTCTTTATAAAACTTAGGATCACAATATCTACGGTTATACAATTACGTTTTTCCCGTTTCGCGACATAAATTAGGTGAATCAAATCTTATAACAAGCATATACCCGACAAGTATAAACGAATCTAGAACTACGCGTGAAAATATATATACAATGGGTACAAACGACGTTAATCTACAAAGTACTCCTCGATGAATTCCTCGGACAAGTCCACCGGTCCTTCCATCCAGTCGTTGATCCGGTCAGCGAAAAAAAAAAAAAAAAAAATGGCTCCACACATGGAACGTCGCCATTTATATTGCCCACCATCCGGGCTACAGCTACGTCACGTGGTAAGCACCGACCAATCCTAACTGCATTTACAGGCACCCGGCAAAAGGGTGATATGACAACGCGAAAACAATTAACACGCTCGACGACATCTAGACTTCCGATACGGACAACGGAACTCCTATATATATATATATATATGTACAGTACATATAACTACCATAGTGATTAATCACTACAATCTTTTCGAAGACTCGATAATTAAAATCGGAGTTTTAATATGAACCACTCCGAGTTTAAAAACGTCAAAAATCGTGGAAACGCCCATGTCGTGTATGAAGCAGCGAGTACAAACTGGAAAAAGATACCAAACGTACTGTACATATCATAGCGTATTTTAAACGTTTGTATAAATTTCACTTACAACCAAAATAATAGAACGTAATCCTATCTCGAGGGGATATTTGGATAGGTTTTAGAATTTAGTTAACATTAACTAGTTCATACATAATGCAGCGACAAATTAGAATTACACAAAATGTTAATTTTTACCAGTTAATTTAAATAGCATTTTCTTCAGTAGACAGTGTGATCTCGGGGATTGGGATTGTACAGCATACGAGGTTCTAGCTCAATAGAAAAAACAACGAGCTGCTCAACTTTTCCAGCAACATTTAAAACTTTGATAACGCCATCTGTTATCATATTTTATTAAAAAAGTTTTTATTTTTTTAACTATTACAAAACGGCAAAAACCTTAATTTTTAGGCTAGGGATGTTTTATTTAAAAAAATTGTAAATGTTAATAATGAGTAGAATCATTAAGTCTGACCCTACTGGAAATACATACGGCCCCCATTATCTGCCAACTCCCTCGACCTTTAACCACCAAAATTTAACAGCATTAATCCCCCAAAAAACAAACATCTCTGCAAGATTTCCGACAAAAAGCACGGGAGTTATTATTAAGCTTCAAACGGGATGAACAAAATCGTACTCCACACACACAAACATCCATACATACAAAAATTACCCCGAATGTTTTTGCATTTCTAGACTTTCGAGGTGTCCAAAGTCCAAAAATCTTGGAGGGGATCATTTTTTGCCGGACCGTCATACTTACCTCTGTTATAACAGCCGGGAAAGTAAAAAAGTAAAGTCGGTTTTAAAAAGAATTTAATTTTGTGGGTGCGACAACAATCACAGGCAGCATCTATTTCTGGAAAATTCGATTCGATGCACGCGTAGTAACACCGTTTCGGAGATTTTTAAATGGAAGATTTTGGCAAATGTATGTTGAAATTTTGCTTTGATTTGGGGAAATCGGTCATTGAAAGCTTTTCGGAAGCTTTAATAAAAAGAACGACAGCATTCAAATAGTACAAGAAATTTAAAGACCGCCGTAGACGATCCAAGATCTGGACGCTCAAAAACGGCATGACACAATGCAAAACTGTTGAAACGTTAAAGATTTAATATCAGGATCGGATAACCATGCTGAAGAAAACGTGAATGAACGAGTGATACAGACTGTATCATTCATTCATTCATTCGTGAAGAACTTGGAGTAAAAAAGAAGAGCGAGTTTGTTCCTTGGACATTTACCCAGGAGCAGAAAGAGAAACGTCAAATTCTCCAAATGGCTGAAAACGACAAGATGTGAGCGGACAAAGTGATAATCGACCAGCAAAAACTTGGGTCTACGAATCGATTCGGAACAAAACGCCAATCAACACCTATAGTCGTGGTCGCGAGTTTCCCTTTGAAAGTACTCCTAGAAGTCATCACTTTGACAGATCGACCACGTGTTGCATTGCCTTATTGGAATATGTTATTGCAACTCAACCAGCATACTGCCCATTCAATTCTCTTTTGGCCAAAAATAACACCTCGGCCGCCCATTCTCCAGACTTCGCCATTGTTTTCTTTCCCAAAATTAAAGATGACGCTAAAAGGTAAAAGATTCGATACAAAGGAGACAATCAAAAATCGCTGGAAGTTTTGAGAAGGCAGCAAAAGAATTTTTTTTGCGAGTTTCCAGAAATGAGAAAAAGACGAAGGCATTGTTTAGAAACAAGAGGATCCTATTTCATAAACTATCAATATATGTATATATTTTGTCATTTATATTAATAAAGTTGTGTACACAATCGGAAACGTTTCAATTATACATTATACCATCTGATAAAGTAATTTATGGTTATCTTTTCGAGATGTTTCAGAAGTGTGTCTGTTGTTTTATTTACTTTTTCTATTGCTAGACAGCCAATGATAGTTTTTAAAGTTATCCAATATTTTATGTTGACTTATGGATTATTATTTACATCCTTTTTTTTAAAATTAACAAATAAAACCCATTTCACATCATAACAAACATTTAATAAATTTTGGTAGATAAAAATCTTGTACATTTTTGCAAAACACACAATTTTTCAAAATATATATCTATATAAATATATACATATATATTTTTTTTTTACTGTATTATTTTCATTTAACCCAGTTTATTATGGTATTCACAGAAATGAAACATTTAAGTACCTAAATATATTTAGAGCTTTGAATTATAAAAAGTGTATCCTTCCGAAATTTATCATTCTTATCACAGTTTCATTTTTTTACAATCGTTTGCACATTAAATGTTGCATTTGATTGTCAAATTGTACATTTATTATATACAAGTGTTTGTCTCTGGTAAGTTAATCAACAATTGTTAATGTTTGATTTTGGCAAATTCTTGATCTTTTCTTTTATATGTACAAAGATTTTATCTAAAATCGGGAATCGTTTCTTTAAAAAATTTGTTTTAAAAAATATTGATATAAAATTAATTACATCTTATTGTGATGAGTATTATCTACAAATTAGTATGCTTTAGTTTGGTGTTATAGTTTTGTTTCGTGGAGCTGTCCCAGGGCCGAATTTCTGAACGTTTGCGGGTAAGGATGAAAGCGAATGTGTGCCGTGACTCTGCTGCTCGAGAAGACGATGTCTTCGTCGTTTTCGTCCGCGGAATCGACGTCGCCGTCGCTCGAATTGTTCGACGTTATGAAATGCTCTGTCCTTATCGCCTTTCTTGTCTTGGGACGGCGATAGTAACGGAATTCCCTGGGAAGAGTGTACGATCTCGGAAGAGATATTTGGCTGTCCAGATCCGAAGGAATACGATATGATTTATACATAGCACCGTGTTGATCTTGAGATCCTTCTTTTTTGTTTCTATTACGAGCACAACCTTTACTTCTAGATACGCCCGACATGTTACTGTTACTAGATAAGTCGGAGGCTTGGTGGAAACTTATTCGAGGTACGACCGAATATAAAGCACGAGGTTCTTGATATTCGTAGTAAATTCGACTGTTGTCGATTAAATTAGGCAGAAGTAATATTTCTGGTGTTTGCGATCTCTGTTTTGCTTTTAATCGAATACCAGTTGTAGCTAATGGACTGATTATAGACTGGTATGGGAGATGGGACTGAATTCCGCTAGATGGAGATTCTGGACGTAACCAAGGTTGCTTCTTTGACTGTGGAACGGGTTGCCTGAGTGTTCCTTGTTCGCTAATTTCTAATGGGCGAGGCCTCTTTAATTTTCCCTGTTTGATTTCCTCTTCAATTTCTTTTAATTCTTGAAGCTGCTGTTGTTTTTTCTCTTGTAATTTCTGTTGAATGTTCACTCGAGATCCCACGCTACTTTCGTGATCGCTTCCCCCGGATTTTGGTGACGTTTTCTTCCAAAAAGCATTGGACGTTTTACCATTACTTGCTAAAGATGTTACTGGAGGCGGTGGGGGTACAAATGTAGACGGTTTCTTCTTCTTTCTCTTAAGAGCAGGATTTAAACGACAGTTGAAAACACCTGGAATATTAGTCACACCATTCTGAAGAGCATTGGCAGTGTGAAAAATGGCACTGTTACGAGTTTTGTACACAGTTTTGTGATTTCCGCCAGCTGTATCGCTAGCCGAAGGTTCGCTGATATAATATGAACTAGTCCTACCCGAATGATTGGCACAAGAACCTGTCGGACAAACTGAACAGTCGGAACCCGGATTAGAAGCAACGGCTACGTTATGTTTTAATCGTCTGATATGAAAGAAGTAATAATATAATATCATAAATATAATTCCCAAAACAAATCCACCCCATACTATTCCAATAACAGGATAATGAAACCATTTAACTTCACCTCTTAATCCAACCCATATGGCCATCAACAAAGAATTTTCTAAAAACATTGTTATATAAAATGCCATCATCTTCTGTCTTGCATTTACTTCTTGTAAATTTATATAGCAAAATATATATACATATGCTATAAGCATTGAGAATCCAGTTTTTTTTAAACGTGATATATTTTCTCCATGAAAAACATTTTTTGGTGACATCAACCATAACAACATGCTTATCCAATGAAGACCAATAACAACACAAACCCAATAATTGTACAATGTGGCATAGACTGTAAGCGCAACCACTCGTGACGACACCGTTCCTAATCTCCAAAAAAACTGAAATATCACACCCAACCAAGTGAGAATCAATCGATGTATATTTCTCCTCCGTACATTCTTATTGAAGGAAGCTAATGCCCAACACACACTGAACAAACTCAATCCAGTCGAAACGATATTCAGATCGGAGAGGCTATTTGCAGACGGTTTAAGCCAGATGAGATAAAGTTGTATGAGAAGCATTGGCGCAGCTTCGCAAAAGGCGTGAATCAGTCTCAGCATACATAGATCGCGGACTTCGTTCTTAACACGTGCCAGGTCCACCGGTATGAACAGTTTAAAGTATCTCCACAGAACACCACATTGTAAAATATGAATTATAATTATAAATGATAATCTGCAATCTTTCCTGCTGTTCTGTTTCAGGTACCATTTTGTCGACATGAGCTGACTAATAAATAGCGATGCCAAAATGCACGACAGAGCCAGGATAAACCAAACTATCCGGCTGTGTACGTAGAGTGTATACACCGTAACTACATCAAATACAATATCACAGAAGTATGAGGCGAGCGATATGATGTTGAACAGCACATCACATAATGGAAGAAATTCTTGAGCCATAGTAATTTTTTACAGCACTTATGCTGCAAATAGTTACCATTTGGATATTTTTCCACATTGGTTGATTCCTGGTTATTTTTGATGTTTAAAAATCAGTTGGAAAGCAAACCAGAATTCCATTTACATCCTCTTTTGCAGCATATTACTTAGTTGAGTTTTTATATCCTGAAAATAACAATTATTTATTAATATTTATTATCAAATTAACCATTTCTCTATATTTATAAAACAATATAATAATTTTTATAATTAGAGTTTATTTCTTTAGAAAATAGGACAAGACAATCAACAGGCAATTTTTATATTATATTTGGTATGTCATAATTACTGTACAGAATAATCTTTACTGAATTAAATAATTCAATTCTGAATTCACATCAACAATTACATACATAGCAGGTTGCTAATGCTGCATAGTTATATGTATATGTACCAATGTGATATATATATCACATTGGTACATATACACATATATAATTATATTACAAACACATGCAAGATACAATATCAGCAACTTATGTAAAAATTTATTCACTTCAGAAACAGTACTGAATCATGTTTCTGCTTATCTTTGCCACAACTGAAGATGAACAGTTGACTGAAGGAAACAATACAAGAAATAATACCATTGTAAATAAATTTTATACCATTGGTATTATTTCTTGTATTGTTTGCATTAACTAAAATGTTCAGCATGTTACGTTAATGCAAGATGCGAATATTAAAAATGTAATATTAATGTAATATTAAAAAAGAGATTATTAGTACAGATTCATTCACATCTTTCATTATTTTTTCTGATTGTTTCAGAAATTTTCTTAATGACACAACCAAAAAAGTAACATAGTATTTCTTATAAATATAAATCTAATGGATTTTCTTATAACAGAAGTCAATTAACTTGTACAAACTAATCAAACAAATTTTGCTCTCAATATTTTCAACAAAATGTTTTGTACAGAGATTCAGAGAGAATTAAAAATAAGTGTTTTGAATTCATCATCACCATATTTTGAAATGCTATAAAATGCACGTAACACATCATTAGATAACAAAACATTTCGGATAACTGACACAGTTTACTCGGTGTTTTCCAAACTCATCAGATACCACCTCCTTTTAGTGCATATATGTATTTCTTTAATGCCCCCATAAAAATCAGTCAAAAATTATACATTGAGAAATAAACTTTAATTTAAGCATTTATTTTATAAATAAAAAATAATTGTCTAGAAATATTTTAAAGCACTTTATTAATTATTCTAGTCTTAGGTCTCAAAACTGATTTTACAAATGTATTTGTTTGAAGTTAAATAGTAAATTTTTTTATTTCAGAATGAATATTTATTCTCATCTTCCAATGCTCCTACTGCCCCTTGCTTTCCCACACTCCCAGACTGCTTATTTGTCTTCCAGCACTCCCAGGAGAATAGTGTCCACTTTAGGAATTACTGCTTTAGTCTAATAGTTTTTTTTTTTTTTTACAAGAGTGTAAGCAATTGAAATATTACACACGCGCAACCTGTTACATAATCTTAAAGAAAACTTTCACAATCTTCTTTATCCAGCAACAGGCTTTTTAAGCTTACTTCATTGCTATAAAAGATTATCTTTTTAGCACATTGCAATCGACACAGCAACAGATTTTTACAAGGAAGACAAAGTGACAGAAAGCTTAAAGAAAAATTTCTTTTAAAAATACTTTATGTAAACAGTTGCGTGAAGATTTTTAACTAGTTGAGAAATTAGATAAATTAAAGGATATTTATTGCAAATGATACAATAAGTTATTGAAAGCAATTATTGTTGTTTTCTTTTGATTTTATTAAGATGACAGCTTAGAATATTTTTATTGTTTGAAATTTATTTAATGAAAAAATAAAAAGTCATATTTAGAAGTGGAATAAAATAATTTTACTTTTGTTTTAATCTCATATTAGTTTATTAAGTATTAATAATTTTCTAAGTAATGTATTTCAAAGTGCTTAGTCTTTTTGTGTGATATGAATTTAACTTCTAACATTTTTTCTGTGATATTATATGTCAGATTTTTGCATGTTTATTACAAATATTTTTCGTGTTTAATTTTAGTTCTTTAGTGTCGAGTTTCAAGAGTTATAGAAATTGCTAGAGAATCCATACAATACGTGACTTACCTTATTTTAATAGCGCTGTGCCATAAGAGTCAAAACACTGCATTTGATTAGCAGACTTTTAAATTCCTTGCTATTCATAGTACTATATTCTTCTTTATAATACATTTTTTAAAACAAATAATCATCATCCAGCACAATTTAAGAAAATGCACTTTCATACTTAATGCATATCTCTATTCCTAATTTTTTAATGCGTCGATGCATTGTCATTTATTTCTCGTTAAACGTAACCTAACGTTAACGATACTTTCGTTTTTATAACAAAGTCTCGTCTAACTTCTAAACAAGCAAATTCTTTTCGTAAAGTATGTAGCAAAGTCTAATTAGAAATAATTTCACTCATTCCAATGCATTTCTTTGAGAATGCACGGTTTGGACAATGGTAATTGGTTTGTTTACTTAATGGCGCTCGAGAATACGGCGGATGGCAAATCAATACATAAAACGAAACCCAAATAAAACTGAAATAGATAAATAATAATTTAAAAGCAATATGCTTTGGGCAAATGTGTAATTGTTAATATGTTTTTTGAATCATTTTTAGTTTTTTAACAAAATTTATTTATTTATACTAAATTAAGCATAATTAATGATAAATAATTGTCACACTCCTTACGGACGAGTTATATTTTTGTAATTCGGTCCAATTTTTGCACAATTATAGTTCGGATCAAATCGGACTCGCCGTCCGTCAAAGTAAAGAGCGCCCGTGCCGATCCGAAGCAATTTCGTTCGTTTCTCCGCCGAACGTCCCGGCCAAGAAGAAAAGAAATTGCCGTTTAATTTTTAAAACACGTCAGAAAGGACTGTAGGCAAATTCGACACTCTTCTCGTTAAGTACAATCCCACCGATCCGAACGACTCCATAAAATTACCAGTTTAGATCGGCAAGAGTGCACCACGGGAGAATGTCGAGTTTATGTCTAATTTTTAAATCCGTCATCGTCGTAATCGACGATACGATTCTATTACAAGTTCCCCCGACAGAGTAACACAATTTCTTCAATCAAATTACGTTCTAAATACTCAATAACAATTTTTATTAATATAATAATGGTACAGAAGCACATCTGTTCCAGGTTTTAACCTCCTAATAAAATCTAGGCCTAAATATATCATTAAATTAAGTCAAATTGGTTACCTATAGGGAAATAAGGTAATAAACACTCACCCGAAAGGCAGAAAGTCGTATTTCTTCGATATCGGCAGTCGATTCCTCGCCACACCGCATTAAATCATCCAAACACTTAGAAATTCTACGAACGACGAAGCCATTTGTGACCGTAAAACAACAGAAATAAATATTTCCAGATATAGAAGGTCATTTGTTCTGTCGAATAACCACAAACCATGTGTGACCAGGTCTTAACCCAACGTAACCGAAACTAATGCAATAATAAAAGCGAAGACATCCTATACGGCCCCGACTTAAATAACAGAGGCGATTTTTTGAATTAATTTAAACCATAATTACAATTTAAGGGTGTATACTAACGTCGCTCCCCCTCTTCACATTTTGTAGCATGGGCGTAACGCATTCATCACATTGTTACGTTGCGAAAACGGCGCTCTTCGACGCGACGGCAAGTATTTTGATTAGAGAAAAAGGCACTCGCTCCGTCTACCAACTCCATCGCCATTTTCTTTCATCATTAAAAATGGAAGCACCACTATTAACGCATTTTATTGGTCGAATCCGTCGACGTCATTGGAGAAAATGGTTATTATTAGTCAAAAGACGAGAACCACGAAACCCGGCAGCTAATGAGAGATCGGTTATTTTCGATGCCCGATCGGAATGTTCGGAATGTGGATGTTAGCGGTGGTTTCTCTAGACGAACGTGATTGGCTCGGCGCAACCATGTGATTGTCAGTAGAAAGGAACGATTTCGTGCCGACAAGAATGTTTGGTATGTTGTTTTCGTAACGGAGGTTTTGTTTTCTCCAGTAAACCTCTGTTTCGTTATTGTATATCAATATGTCCCCCAATTATTCCAATTATTAATACAGAGGAAACGCAAGAGAAAGCTATGCTTTTATAATGTTTTATGTACATACCTCTCTCGAGATTTTCAAGTATCACATTTATATAGATTAAGTCTGGCTTATAAAAATTTCTTACGCCGAGTTAAAGAATTAATAATTCTTTAAAACATTAAATAATTTATCTACCGCAGTGACGATTTTAAGCTTAGGCGGCCTAGGCTTTTTCCCAGGGCCTCCAACACGCATTAATGTAAGCCATTCGGTGCTAATTAACTTCTTTCAACTCGTGATTCTATTTAGTACAGGCACGAGCCTAGATTCTGTATGGGATGTGTTAATTTAAACAAACGTAATCGAAGGGCACAATCCAATACCGATTAACGTAAGAATTCGGGTTAAATCTCCGAAAACGCTCTAAATTTATAAATTTAATCGGAAATGAAAACGGCAAATAATAATTTATTGGTGTAACAACAAATACACCGTGTATGTGTCCGGGCAAATCGAATAAAACAAATTTCCGATCTGTGAAACTGTGTCGCAGTATCCCTAACGCCAGTCTAAGTCCTGCTAATAGAAAATACGTACTAGTAGACGGAAATAATATTATAATAAATTAAGGACATTGAGGCATATTAATTTAATTTCATTTAACAACAAATACATTTCGAATTTACTATATTAATAAGTACTTTGTAATAATAAGTAAGAATTTTGATTTGAATTATATATATGCACATATGAATTATATTATAAATATAGTATTTTGAATTAATTAATAAGTTTATTTGATGTCAAACAGAATGGCCACGCCTCTGAGTATCCAATGATCGGGGTCACGTAGTGTGTTCAAGAATAACGAAGTTACGGAAGAATAACGAAGTCTGATCGGTACGACATAATCGTTTATATACAGGGCATTCGTACACTTGGTTCTCTTCTTTTCTGGCGAATCTACGGCGTAGATATGAATTATGGGTAGCTGCGAGAACAACTGTTTTGACAAAGATTCCGTTAGATTTGAAGATTTAATGTCCCACGCTGCACCTTCCAGATATAATCCGTGTACGTAAACACCGTCCTACGTTAAACGTTTAATTATTTATGGCGTAAATTAACTAAAATTATTGTTATTTTTTGGTACCTTTGCCGTGAGCTGAAGCCGGGCACCGTCTTTAAAGTTTTTCAAAATGTCCTTATCCAGTATGACGGAATCCAAAGGCCACTTACGACTGTGACTTGTCTCCTGTCTCGTTGCAGTGAGAAATCCTAGAAGAATAAATTAGTAAATACAATTAATCTGCACGTATGGTTTCGGCTGCCATTTTGGGCATCCGTACCGTACGTGTTTTTTTTTTTTTTTTTGGTTGGGGAGGCAGAAACATTGGCCCGCTGTTCCGGAGGATCCGATTTCGAGACCGGGTCTACTTAGAAACTTGTGCTCGAACAGCCCCGGAAACGTTAGCCCTCTGGCCATTCGACCGTCCTCGACCTGGGCTAGCCGAACCAAAGGACACGAATACAGTAATACCTCGGTTTTCGTTAACTTCGGTTATCGTCGGTTTTGGTTTTCGTCGAATTTTTGGCGAAAAATTTATCTCGGATTTCGTCGGCGTACCCGTGACCTCGCTGCTAATTTTGCGAAAACAAAGGGCGACCCACGCATTTTCCGGTTCAGTGTGTCGTTATTTCTCGTTGCGTGAGCATTAGCCCGCGATGGCCTACCATTGGCCAACGTTTCCGTTCCCGGAACACTGGGAGTTAGGTCGTGGGTTCGCGCTTGGCCAGGACGGGCTGGTCACGTGGAGTTTTCCGGGTTTTCTCCACGTCTGTAACGCCCGAATAGCGGCCAGTTACCCTTAAACGGACCTCCCGGAAGGCATTATTCCCCGCGATACGGCCATGATAAACGCATACAACTACTATTACGCGACAATTGCGTCCCACTTTAAGACAGGGCGATTTATATTACTTTCTTATTACTTTTAGTATTTAACACTATATTAATTCTCTATAAAATGTGTTTTTGGTATGTATTTTGGAGTGTCTAGAGCGAATTAATTGGATTTGCATCGATTCGTACGAAAATAATTGCCTGGGTTTTCGTCGGTTTCGGATTTCGCCGATTGTTTTTGGACGGATTATCGACGAAAACCGAGGTATCACTGTAAAGGCATTTTAATGCCTTTATTCGTGTCCTTTGGTTCGGCGGCCGGAGTTTAAAAACAGTACAATATGGCATGGAAAGAGTTTGAGTCGATGTTCTGTTTGAGTTTGAAATGAATGTCTAACATGTATACTAATTTTCATTGATGATTTTTACCATCCAAAAATGATAACTCTCGTGTTAAAAATAAACTGTAATACAAACCTCGAGGATTGAAGAACCCACTCATCCAAAAGATATTTGGTCTGGAAGCAAATAACCATTGAGATAATTGTTTGTTTCGATCCAACAATTCGGTAAATCAAAATCCTAAAGTTTCTTCCCAAGCTATCTTAACCCAGACGGTTGGTACTCTTGAATCGTATATTCTATCCGGTGCATCTCTTAAATTCTACAATTGTGATAATTTAATTAGAAATTTAAAATTTGTCAAAAGAAAAAATTCTGACATACTTCATTTATTATTCATTGCCAAGTGGAGATCGTGAAGCGTGTTTCTGAACTAATGTTAGAACTCTCTGCATTCGATCGATCTCTTGTCTCAAAAATATGTTCATGGAAAGCATTGGACCCATTCTTTGAAGACGTACTTTCACCTATGGTTTATAAACAATATGATAGTAAGTCTAACAAGTAAGCCCAGAGTGAGGCAAAAATCAGTTAGCCAAATTGTAAGAGTGACCGAATAACACAGACCAGCTTTACCCATTCTCAAAATACTCTTAAAAGAACATATTTTGGTTAACCGAGTTTTGGCCATCTTATATAAAGATAAATTAGATTTATTTCATATTTACTATATGTGGATCGTAATCAGATGGTAATTTATCCAACATTTCCTTTGCTATTCTATAAACAACACTCTCTCTCGTTTCTTCTTCACTACTACTAACATCCTTTGGTTGTATGGATAAAATAGTATTCAGTATATCTTTTGTGATATTGGACTGATATCTATAAATTAAAATTTCAAACATTCTGTTTTCATTATCCTTATTATTATATCAATAAAAAAATAATAAAATAAATTTTGGAAAAATATGAGGGCAGTTCAACTGTCCCGAATTTCAGTAGTGGCGATGGAACTGTATAAGTTACATAGTCCCAATTTATGTTTATTTCTCTAGATACTCTCCCTCCACGTGTTGACATTTCTTCCATCGTTTTGAATGATACTATGTCCGCAGAATAGATGTTGAAGCAAACTCTAAGTCAAAGAATTAAGCCAGAATGACGACGTCAGAGAGAATTTGACATTCTGGATGAATCCCGTCTCCCAAGCTTTCTTCGAAGACCCAAAAAGAAGGTAATAATTGCACGGTGACAGATCCATAATTTCCCAACAAAGTCTGTTAAAAGCAACCAGGGCCGGATTTACATAAGGGCATTTGGAGCCTGTGCCCAGGGCCCCCACAAAACTAAAAAAAAAAAATATGTTTAAACAATTTTTTTCTATTACCGCGACAGCCTAGTGTGGCCTAATCATGAGGGCCACAGGCAGAAAAAACCAAACCCGGGAAAAAACTTATGAAACATCGGAAAACTTCGGGAAAAAATTTCACATAGGTATTTTTCAGTTAAATTAAAATAATTAGTTTTACACATTAAAATATATGTATGTTTACAATAACCTTATTTTTAAATGAAATTTACAACTTCCTAGTTGAAATCTAATCGAAAGTACAGTATTTTGTGGAAACTTTCTAAATCATCAAATTTGCCTACTCTTAAAGGGGGGACCCCCAGCGAATTTGTGCCCAGGGCCCCTGGATTGGTAAATCCGGCCCTGAAAGCACCCATCCCGCGCAGGCGTAACAGAGAATAACTGCTTGGATAAAAACCCGTTAAAACCTTCAGCACAAACAGCCCGTAGAAAAATAAAAGCTCCTCCTAAAACCAGGAATCGGCACACCGGCAAATCCGACCGCGAATTTTACTATTGATAAATGTGAAGTAAAAAATACTTTTTAATTATTATCTAAAATATTTTTTAGAAAACGGACACTTCGATAAAGTTAGATATCAAAATGATATTCATCTATAAAGGCCATTTTGGGGGATACTATAGATTACCACCTATGGAATTTCGGGTCTTTGGGTATATGTCTAAACTCGGGAGACCGAGACGAGTTCAATGATACCCTACTTTTGGACCGGAGACGAAAAATAATAAAGTTATCATACTTTTTTCCAGCGCTCGCGCGATGATAGGGAGTCGCGTCGCTCTCTCCGCTAAGTCGGCCTCGTTATCGCGATCGGGAGTCGCGTCGCTTGCCGTTAAAATTGCCTTTAGTAGACGTTTTCCCCTTTTTTTTTACTTTGTTCAAGAACTACCGTGAATCAATAACTAGTGACGTTTAGCACATGGCGGCCTGCCGGCGGCTCCCTCCGGGAGGTCAGTCGGGAGCACGAACAGTGGAACGGCCGCCATGTTCGCTGCCATAAGTAACATTAACCGAAATGGCGATCGCGCGATGATCGGAAGTCGCGTCGCTTTCTCCGCTCTCGTATCGCGTGTTTAACCCTCCGGGAGATGACCGTAGTCCGACGTCATGGTTTGCAGACTTTACCGCAAGATGGCAGTACTAGCAACTATGGTGCCGTCTTCACGAGAGCATTAAAAAAGTATGATAACTTTTTTATTTTTCGTGCCCGGTCCAAAAGTAGGGTACCGTTGGACTCGTCTCGGTCCCCTGAGTTCAAATATATATTCAAAGTCCTGAAATTCCATAGGTGGTAATCTATAGTACACCCGTCGTTTTCCATCAAAATTTTATGCGTATCGTAAGGGACGTGCTCTATACTTTCAGAAAATAGTTTTATTAATTTAAACGAATATGCTCGCGGCGCCTAGAAAGCCGATCCCTATATAATGTACCGTACGCCGGGCTCGATATGTTTTTGCTATTACCCAACCAAAATGAAGAAACATGGCGCAATAATTGACTGATAGCCAGTCAAAAAGCAATTATTTTTTTAACTCAGTATATTGATTGATCGGTTTAAAATCTGGCACTCGACATAATTTGCCAATCGAGGGAATATGCCTTCCGGGAGGTCTTTAAAGAAAAAGTGATCTTTAATTAGGCATTATCCACGCGAAAACCAGGAAAACTTCACCAGCCAGTCCGTTGGGGTCGAAGAATCCCCAGGAATTTTTCGGGGGCGGTCCGTCCGTCGCCACCCGGCCGAACCCATAATGGACTTGCTAAAAGAGGCACTCTTAGTGCTCACGGGGCGGAAAGAGTTTTTAAAAAAAGTTATGTAAATTAATTATAAAAATTGTGTATTTATGTGATGAACAGTCGTATCTGTATTAAGTATTTCCTGCAGATTTGCAGCTTTTTGCTTTAAAGTGTCGTGACGGACGCAGGTTAAATTCGCTTCAGAAAAGGCGACTCGGTCGGGAATCCAGTAATTATACGTCATTGTATGGGACATGTATCTGTTTTATAGCGATGTTTAGTGACGTATTTTTCAAAATGATATATTGAGAATCTTGCTCATTCCTAATCTCAATAAAAGTGACCATACGAAATTGGAGAGTTCTAAGGATACAATAAAACCGAATTCAAATACAATCCAATTAAGCTCATTTAAAGTGAATATTTCACAATATTACATCCAAGTTTTAATTATATCGCATTAGTAATGTATAATCTTTAAAATTTTTATCGTCAGGAATTTATTAATTTATATTAACATTCAATTTTTGATCGGTAGATGTCTCCCCAGCTGGTTGCGTCATTACTTGTAAACACGTTACGTCAGTTCACTTTAGTTCATTCAATGTATGAATTGCATTTGAGTTTTATCTCGTCGTTTTTATAAGCCCTTGTTTTTTTTGGTAATTATGTTATTTGAACTTACTTTTTATCCTATACAAAACGATCTGGTGTTAGTAAACAATGAATTTCAATTGTATTTCGAATATGCTATTCCTTCTTTTACGCCTTTTCCTATTCTATGGCGATGTTATTCAGAGGCTCGTGCACAGTTTCTAAGATGTCGCGATTTTACTGGATATTTAAAATATAAGCAGTTAATTTTTTATATATATAATTAATTCTACATTCGAAAGTTAATTCAAACATTTAAAATTCAATTTATATTTTAGAATGTTGTTTTCCAGCAATTTTTTATGTTCTGATTGTTCTGTCTGTAACAATTAATAGTTTGATATTGATCCAGTGGTGTGTTATCGTTTGGGCAATTCCGAGGCGGTCGGAGGCTTCGGGCAATTTCCCTTTAAAAGGGCAATTGCCCCCGGCCTCCGCCGGCAGGAACCCCAAACTGATCTTTCATAAGAAATGTTTTCCCCAAATATTCCCGAAGAAAAACGACCGGTAACCGGGCCCCGTAATTCAAATTTGCCCGTGCGCCCGTCGAGCTATAACGTGTCATAAATTGATCAAAAAAATAAATGTCTAATTTTTAATTATTATATTATTTATTTATAATATTATCTTTTAGTTAGCATTAATAAGAATTTATTTTTATGCTATTAGAATATAATAGGCCATTATCATTTTTTTTCTACATTTTGATTAAATTTATTATTACAGAATTTATGAGTGTTGTCGTTTTAATAAAAAGTATTCGAGCGTAGTAGTAATTTCAAAATTTGCGCTAAATCTAGTGAAAAAATACTTTTTATAACTTAAACTTATATATTCGGTTCTAATGAGGATAAAGTGTACGTAATATTTTTATTTATTTTATGAGGAAATGTATAAATTCTAGGTAATTGTTTTCTATACATTTACGACTTGATTGGTATTTTCCTATATATATATGTGTGTGTGTGTGTGTTTTTTTTAATATTAAAATAATGTGACAATTGTATTGCAGAAATATTTAGATCATAATTTAAAAAAAAAGGAAATGAAGTTTTTTTATAAATGCACATATGAATTTGAATATTTTTGAAAATGGTGCTTATGTTAATTTAATATTATTGTGTAATAAGTTAAAAATTAAATATCTTTTTATGTGATGGCCAGATGGCTGAAGTGATTACAGCATCAGCCTACCACTTTGGAGACTCAGGATTGAATTTGGGTGAGCAAGCCTAAGGATTTTTCATGGATGGCCTGTCCCAGATATGTTGGGTCTTCTTCTCCACTGCCTGATTGCCCCATTGTGGGACTGGCAGGACCCATGATGGTATATGATCCTGTAGTGCCTATAGGGAAAAAATAAAAATATTAAAAGAAAAACTCTGCTCAATCATTACTACTATAAAATGTCTGCACAAAGTTTTAGTATTTTCTGAAACAAGTAGTCACGTGTCACAATATACATGTTGAAATATGATTGGTTATTTGAAAAACATCAATATTTTGTCTATGTAGAATTCAGGAATCTTGTCTTGAAAAGAATTGTAGAATTACCATGCAATTTTTTAAATTTCAAATTACAATATTTACTTGTTATAATATTTAATGTCTCATTATTTTATAACTTTTATTATTTTTAAAATATAATTCATTTTGCTTTGATTCTTCTATATCTAATGTAAGAAAATTCTAATGACCTTCGTTACTTCTGTTTGAATAATAAACAATGTTAGTTTTCAGATTGTTTTTATTTTATTTAATATTTTAATGAAGATAATTAATCTGTCAAACAAATTTATCATTAGATAAAGATAAAAATTTTTAATTTCCATCATTATGATTATTATTATTATTTATGTGGAAAGACAATTTAGAAGAAAGTGAATATGAAATAACTTGGAAATGATTGTTTGAAGTCTTATCATCTCAGAATATAGTTTTATTTTAAAAATAACCTAATATATCTATTATTGAAAAAATTTAATTACGTATAAGTGAAACTTGTTAAATTTTTTGTATTTCTCAAATATGTAATAAACATTTATCTAAATGTAATGCTTTTATCTATCAGCAAATGCAACAAACATTAAATTAAAGTTGGTAGTTTTATCAATAAGTATTAAGATCCTATTTATACTGTATATAAAGATGGTAGTGTTTTTGTGGATTGCAAAAGTAATTTTTCAAAGAAAGTAGGTTTTTTAATATACAGTTGCAGATCTTTGTGAATTAATACATAGTCACTGTTTTCAAAGTCAATGGACTGTTTCCTTTTGGCTGAACCCATTTACGTTCCAGGTGTTGATCTGATCGTGATGTGCAGTGATAGCTGTTTGTGCCAGTTTCAAAAGATTGATCTAACTGTTATATTACCATAGCTGCTCTGTTGAATATCCAAGAGCTTATGCAAATTCATTCGTGCAGAATATTGATATTTTTGTGTAGACAAAGGAAAGTTATGTTTTTCTAGTGGATGTTTCCCTCTATTTTCACATTTTAACCAGATTGTACTATATTTATGATTTTAGCTGCATTAATTGTGTACAACATGCAGTGTTTTAACACTGTGCACACTATATGTAGGTTACTGTACTTTTGTACACTACTGTACTACTTTGCAAGCTTTTTATGAAGTTCTTATAGTTTTATTGCACTGTAGTTAAATGATATCCTTACCTGACCTTCTGTGCTATATATGCAAATTAACTTTTATATCAGTAGAAATAATTTATTATTGCATGCTGTTGAAACAAAACATTTTCTTGTTTCTTGGATCTCATCTAATCTTTTTAATTTTTATTTTACTATTATTATAAAAAGGACCATTTCTTTGTATAACTTGTTAAATGTAAATGGATAAATATTTGCTTTAATTCCTTAGATTGCTATTGTTATTTCTTACAAGTAATCTTGCAACTTTTGTTTTATTGATAATTCTTGACTTTCTTTTACTCTCTTTTTAGATTAAAAATTAGTGGTTTAAATTAATTTGCTCTGTTCATTTTTTAACTTTTATTTTTATTCTCAATATTATATTTTAGATAAATTAGCAGTACTTTTTGTGTACTTACTTTTTATGTAGTTTCGATATTAGGTTTCCGAAATATATTTAAGTTCATAAATTGGAAAAAATTTGATAAAGATGTAAAAGATGTTTTTCCCCTTCTGAGGATTATTAAAGTTATAAATAATAACAAACTTTCGCATTTATTTTCTATTATTGAAAAGCATTTTTTGTTTTTTTTAAATTATTAGTGAAGTGTTAGAATAAAATTCTGAATCATATTGTTGATACAGTATCATTTTATCTATTAAATGTCTTTAATGCTACATTTGTGTATTGACTTTACATATTTATTTTCATATTCTGAAAAATTAAAAACTCACCAAAATTTTTTCCTCTGAAAGAAAATTTAGAAATTCTGCAAAATGAAAATGATACATTTTAGTTCATATCAAGACATGTAATCAATCAGTATTTATATGAAAGAGTGATAAATAAATTCAAGAAGCATTATTATTATTATTATTATTATATGAAGATTTTTCAAGGATCCAAATATAAGTTTATAAAGATACTTAGTTTTTCTAAGCTTTCTAATATAATAAAAAACAGATTGCATTAAAAATGTCTGTTTTCAGGAAATTAATGATTATTCCTATAAATGTTTTGTTTTGTTCATAGTAGAAACATCCATTAAGAATTACAGCAGTTGTCCCAATGCCAAGCATAGTTTCTGCAAATATAGACCAGTAACTATGTCAAGATACTTTCCATATTTGTGAAGTATTCCAAGGAAATGTGATTGTTATTACATTGAAGACCTACTTGACTTATTAAATTTAATTAATTTTAACTTTTAGTTTTATAATATTTTTTCAGATATTTTGAATTTAAACATGTCTGAAAGCATTTTTATATTTTCCATTGAAATTATATATAATCTGATTTTTAGAAGATTTTTTCATGAGAGCTAAAATTTAGAATATTTCTGTTTTTTAGTGTTCTACTATACCTTAAAAATTTTAATTATGATATTTGTAATGATTAGCATAATATATCAAAAACATTGAAACTGATATATATATACATACATATATATATTTTTTTTCCTTGAAATGAGTGATTATTTCTTATTACAGAATTTTTATTTATACAGTAGAGCGTCGATAAGTGGAACCAATTGGGGACTGGGGTCCTTCCAGTTAATGATTTGTTCCAGTTTCCGACTTTGTACGAAAAAATACATTAACCTGTCCGATGTTCAAATTTTTCTCCGTCGCGTGTCGCTTCGTGTTGAATTTTCGTCGATTTTAAGCCTAACGAAAATTTTTATAATAATTATCGAGGCTATCGTATCGTTAAAAATTATTTCTGCATTTTGTACAAACAAAATAAATATATTAAAGAATATAAAAAACATGAAAATTATACTTTAGAAGTAAATTTAGTATCAAAAACATTCGATTCAGCACGACACAGTCCGACTGAAAATCGTTCCACTTTCCGGCCATTCCACTTATTGACGTTCCACTTATCGACGCTCTACTGTATTTAGATAATTGTAATATTTTATATTTTTATTTAAATAATTGAATAAGTTATAGTTTATTAATTATTAACCTATTTGCTGGATGAATTAAATTAAACTAATTTAATTATGTTAATCCATCCTAATCGTTACAAATATCATAATTATACTAAGCAAAAAGAAAATTTCTACATAAAATCTGTTTTGAAAAGATTAATATCCTAAACTATACATTAAAATTGTAAATATCTAAATTCTGTCTTATAACAAAATTTTTCCTCTTGTAAAATATTATAAATAAATAAATATACAGTAGAGCATTGATTATCCGACTTAATTGGGGACTGGGGTCGGTCGGATAACTGAAAAGTCGGATAACCGAAAAGTATGGAAAAATACATTATTAGTATAGTGTATTAGGCCTGGTTTAAATACTAGCCTCCCTTTCGTGGTCGAGCCAGTGCTGCCAGCTAAAACATGCAAAAATTTAACAAAAATAATATTAAAGTAGCCAAGACGTAACCAAATATTGTAGCGCCACATCACTGGCGGACATTTGAATTTGCCGACTAGAATGCGGTCGGTTAACCGATAAGTCGGTTAATTGGGGATCAGATAATCAATGCTCTACTGTATACATATATATATATTTAACATGTTTAGATATATATATATATCTAAAGATTTTTAGCATTTGAATTTGAACAAAAAAAAATACAAAAAAGTTAAAAAAAATCCATTCATTTTTAATGAATAATGTTATAATACAGTATAAACTCTAAATAGTGGACACCATCAGTACCGAGAAGTTTGTCTGCTATTGGGAGGTATATGCCGGCAGCCATACTGTATTTTAATGCAGTCATCATATAGTGAAGATGGATTACATAATTTGCATACATTCAAATTTGCACTAGGAATGTGAAAATACCAAAAAGTATATGTAGCATACATAATTAAAATGTATATACAGTATATTATTTATCTTTTCAGCTGTAAAACTCACATTTTAATTGAATTCTGAATAGCAAACAGATTGTATACAATACTTAATTAAATGGAACTTAAAAATTACAAGACATAAACAGTGATTAATTATTAATTCATCAAAAATGACCTGAGTGGAAGTAGCTAACAAAAAAGAAAAGTGAAATTGTTATTATGAACAGAAGGGTGGATGAAGGTTGGTTCAGACCATGAGAGTTTGAATGTCAAGTTACAAAGGTGATTTGCTAGCCACTTCAAGGGGTAAGAAATGTATTTGGTATTCTTGCATTTATAACATCATATATGATCTAAGCAACTAATAAAAGTCAATATAGTGATTTGAATACCTTTTTGTTATTGAGTAGGTGTAATTTTTCAAATAGTTTTGTTTTCTTCAATAACTGATTTATTTAAAATTACACTTTAGCCACCACAAAGCTGATAAAAAAAAATTATGTCACAAATGTGAGAAAACTGAATATTACTACACTTTAAATTGTCAGCATATTGCCTTTGTAACACAATCTTTGAACTTTCACCAAATAAATGCTGTTAAAACTTTCTTTTTCATTACTACTGTACTTTGGTTCTTGTCGAAAGCTTATTATTATTATTATTTGGTTCTTGTCGAAAGCTTAATTCCAACAATAAGACAGAAGTTTAATAACATGAGTATGTATAACAATAAATGGTGATTGACAACTTAATCAGACTAGTCTTCTCTAACAGATAAAGGATATTGTTTGACTTTTTACAATCTGCCATCCTTCTCTATTCCTATTTTAAGCCAGTCGTTATTCGATGCTTATAGTCAAAATTTGTTGTCTGAAAGAGTATTTGAACCGATTCTTTGTGTTAGTTTAAAATATTTTGTACGTAATTAATTCTTTTGGAATATTGAAGGCAGGATTGTGTGTTTTCATAAGGTAGGTTATGGACGACAGCATCCGTTATTTAGAGTGTTTGATATTTAGAGGTAAATATTATAGGTGTTCTATTTGAAGAGTTTGGAGATTGTAAAAATGTCCATTAAATAGAGGTGTCTGCTATTCGGGAGTGTCTGTTAATGGAGGTTTCACTGTATTTACATTTTAAGTATTTAATGAGTAAAATCTGAAAATCAGCTATTAGTAAATTTACATTATTATTATTTTGTTGCTATAATTGAGGGACTTTGTGGAAAAATGGCATAGTCCACAAAATGTAAAATACAAGTTAACAAATTTGGATTTGTGCATCAAGAAACTTTTTCTAATAAACTTTTGTGATTCAGTTGCATGTCTTACAGGTTGTATATCCTTATTAATAAAACATTGTATATTAACGTGTTAGTGAATTTAAACATAAAACCTGCAGTTTTTCAAACTTCCTAATGTGGCATATGCCATTTTTCCAGCAACCTCTTAATTCTTTTAGTTATTGCATTTCATTCTCAAAACAATTATAAATTTTTATATAGTTTTAATAAAATGTTTTATTGAATTTATGATATTTTTTCCTTGTAATTTTTTGACTTTTTGTTGAAATTCATTTGTATTTTTAAATTCTCTTTAATATTTAGCATTAAATTTATTATAGTGATGAAAATTAATATTAGATATAAGAAAGTAATTCACATATTTTAATATTTTCTTTTATTACATTAAATGATGATTTAAATTCATTGTTATTTGAAAACTAACTAAATATATCAGTAAGTAAATATAATTCTAACTGTCCAAAATAAAAATTGGTATACATTGGCTCCACTAAACGTTCCATCCAACAGAGAGTCAAGGAGCACAGATACGATATAAACCATGCTCGTTGCACCACCGCCTTATCCACCTACGCCACCGATCCAGAAGTCCTTGTGGACCTATCCAACGCCAGGCTGATAAATAGAGCCTTTCAAATGGAGGACATCAGGGCCCTCGAAGCCCTGGAAATATACAGGGCCGGCCGAGTAGGAAAATGCATAAACTTTAAAGACGGCAACGCCCTTTCATACGCATGGCGTTACGTATGCGAAGAATACGAAAACGGCAATGCCACATATCGCATGCGTATATTCAAAATTAGATTCGAATATATTCTAAAAGTTCCTCGAGGATTAATTCAAATAATCTGGAAGCCAATTCTCGTTTGTTCTTTTGTTCGATTAACCTGAAGCAGACCTCGAGTGAGGCCGAAAACGTTTGTTGTTGGACAGTAAAAGAAGTACCGGATACAAAGGTTAGAAAAGAGGTTACGGATTAAATAAACCGGTAGTCAGACTAGTAGATTGGGTAATAAAATAGTTTCATAATTAATGAATAAACCAAATTGTTTCAAAAAAATGATGTAAAAGCACAGCATAGCATGTGCGTATATTTTTTTCCTTAGTTATTTAATCATTCAATTGAAATTAAATATTTTTATGGTGGTTAATTAAAATTTTATATTAAAATTATAATTATACATTACAACGATTTATATGTTAATTTTATATCATATTAGAAACTTATTATATTCAATTAATTCTTCAATGATGATTTATTTAAAACAAAAACAGAAAGCAAACTGTATTAATAACATCAATTTCAGTATAATTACACACACCATTATAATAAAATCAATGTTAATTATACAGTTTACTTTTTGTTTTTGTTTTAAATGAAATGACCATTGAAGAATTGATTGAATATATAAATTTAGACATGATATTACATCTTGACCGGAAGTAATCGGACATATTAAACCTTAGCAGGAATTTTAAAAAATTTTATTAATAAATTATTATTAAACTTTTAACATATATTCTATGGAAACAACAGTTTAAAAATATAACATTATCATTTATCTAAAAAGGAAACCAGTATTACAGTAAATGTAAGAATAAGCATTGTAAAGACTAATAAATTGGACAATTTCCCAAATATTTGTTAACTGTCTATCTGGATATTGATGATATTGATATCTACTCATTTTGATGATAATTGTAAAATCTAATATCTAATTTCTAGAAATAATATCACCCTAAAATGGTCTAACAGCAGATATAAAAATGCATTATGAAACAAGCTTATAATGTGTTGAGTTAAAAATATACATACAACAGATATCCACCAAAGCCGAATTATCGGGCTAGAGTCGACTATAACAAATAAATAATTAATATGACAATTTGGCACTAGAGCTTGGTGTTAGGCGCCATCTCTTACTAAACTTAATAATTATAATTAAATTAAATAAATAATTTTAATAATTTGGAACTGGAGGAAAAGAAATCGGCCCGAAGCGGGACTCGAACCCGCAACTTCTGCTATCCGTGCAGACAGCTTTGTATCGGGTTAGTCGTTATTTATTTATATATACAACAGATATTCTTGCAGTTTGTTAGCAGTCTTCACAAATCTGGCTGTGAATAAAATTTGTGGGAAATGAATGCTAATGTGAAAAAAATATCTGTAAACTTGAATAATAGTGTTACTGAATTTAAGTTTGATAGAATTATATTTTAGATTACGTGGAATATATATTATTTTAATTATTATAAATTTAATTATATTCAGGAGTCTATGCAATAGGATTAAGGTTGCATTGATAAAGAAAAGAAGCTATTACATAATCTCAATTTACAGAAATTTAAAAACAAATGTATGAGAACATAGGAAGAATGCATCTAACTAGAAATGTCAAGTTTTTCACAAGGAATGTATAGTAATAATGTGCAAAATGACGTAGAAAGGAAAAGAATTAGCAAGTCAGAGAACTATCGGTTATTTGTATATTTTATTGATATAGTTGGCGAATGTTACAACATTGTAAATAGCAATGAATGCAAAAGAGTTAATGAAAATACGAGAAGATACATCGAGGAAAGCAAGGAAAAAGTAAAGAAGAGAGTTTAAATTTATAAGATTTATAACTCGAGAGTATTTATTTAAGTAATTCTGAAATTTGCATAAAATGGAAAGGAAATAGAAAATGAAAATGTTACTTGAAAAGGAATTTGTAAATATATATGGAACATATAGTTTTTGAACTGTCTATTTGGAACATCTTGCTTTTGAATTTGTTGTTGTAGCAACAGAATGCTTTTTTTTTTTTTTTTAAATATGGAATAAATGCAAGTGTAAATTACTGAGGATGGGATGGTATGTCCAAAAGTATTTTGAATTTTGGAAAGTTGATTTTAGTTTAAATGTACTTGTGGAGTTGTGTATTAGTATTAAAGATTTGTTTTCTTTTTCTGTTTTATTGTTCAATTGAAATCATAATATTTTTATGATTGTGTAATTACAGTGAAATTGATGCTAATTATTTTTTTGTTTTAGATAATTGATTAAATGTAATAAATTTTTTACATAAAATAAGAGCATATTTATATTTCATTTATAATACCATATGCTATTGTTTTTGTTTTATAACAAATTTAAACTTGCTTTAATAAATTAGGCAAAAAAATGTATATTTTATAGTCATAGTCAATATTTATGCTAATTTAATCCTAACTTGTAAAACTACTTAAATAATTAAGTACTTAGCTCATAAAAATTTAATTTCATTATTTTAATAAGTCATAAAACTTAAAATTTATTAAACTTTTTCTTAGGACTGTTTATATTACTAAAATCTAAATTGGTCCATAAATCAACATTTACTTTTATAGGATTTCAACTTACTCAAAGAGAGTATACTTTGCAGTATGCAATCTATGCAATCAAGTATTGCATATTGTTATAATTATAAAAACTTTTAATAATTCACACATTATTGATACCGGACGTTTGGAACAAAATGATTAAAAGAACATTTAAATTTAAATGTAATAGATGCTGGAAATTTGATTTTTACTAGTGATGTAACGAATATTTGGTTACTACCCAGTATTCGGCCTATTTGGCCTATTTTTCACTATTCGGCCGAATACCGAATATTTAAATCACTATTCGGCCGAATATCGAATACCTCAAAACAGGAGTAAGAAATAATAAAAACACAGTAAATTAATCATTTTGGTAACTTTTATTAATGCTGAAAATTAAATTATAATTATTAAAGTTAATAAGAAATAGCATCTAACTCTAGTATTAAATTATTTTGTAATTAAATAATATTATAGCGTTTATCTAGCCCGATATCTTATGGCATTGATGGCGTGTAGGTTAGAATGTATTGGGCATTAATGTTATTGTTTAGTTAATTATGTTATATTCGTATTCGCGTATATTTTAATATTTTTTACGATGTTTTAAAATGATTTACGAAACGTTTTATTGAAACTTATCGTATTTAAAGAAAGAATTATTTATCTATTTCTAGAAGATGAGTAACTAATATATAATTTATTTTATATATAAAACAAAGAACGAGCATTTTTCATTATATGCAAAAGATAACATTTGAAATCGTGTTAATTTTAAAAATATTGACAAAAACAATAGCGACAAAATATCACAAAACTTCACAAATAGAAAACCCCCAATAATATATTTGAACTGTTCCACAACTGGGCAGAAACTAGACCATACGTCCCCACTAAAGTATATCCTTAGGGCACTATTCGGTCTACAAATACGTAGTAAAAACAAAATTTTAGTGCTTAATTAAAGAGTTAAAAAGATCGATTGCAAATAAAATAACTTATAAGTTATAACTTACATCTAAATACCAACAACTGCCGAATCGATATCGGGCTATTTACGGCTATTACATAAATTATAAACCAATTTGGCCTAGAGGTAGACGTTAGGCTCCATCTCATATTAACTTTAATAATTATAATTTAATTAATTAATTTAAATAATTTAGACCTACTGGAAGAAAAAATCGTAGTGACAGCGGGCAAATAGAGAGCAGGGTGCACGATCTTTGCCATAATTTTTGCGCGCCAATTTTTGTACGTGCGTTAATCAAGCCGAATAGTTTGGCCGAATATTCGGTATTTGGCTGAGGTCGAATATACTATTCGTTACATCACTACATATAATTTTTACATTGAATAAGTTTAATAATTATTATTGTAGAATGTAGCAGTAGTATGTTGATATATGACAGGGATGGCAAACCTATGGCACGTGTGCCCAAAGTGGCACGTATAGAGAAATCGTCTGGCACGTAACGTATCGTACGATTTCGATTGATTGTCTGTCTTTTTCAATCATCCTTTTTTTCAATAAGCTTTTTGTACATTTATTCTAATTAAAGCATATTTGTTCAATTTCTTTAAATATTGTTATTTGAAGTCTAAAACTTTGGCACACACAAACATCTTTAAAGCTAAGTGTACTTACTATATGGCATGCGGGCTCAGAAAGGTTCGCCACCCCTGATATATGATAATACTTTCTACAGGATATACTCTTATTTATCATATTTCTTTCCTTTTTTTTGTTTGCTTGGATTAATCTTTCTGTTTAGATTGATCTGATGATCATCTCAGTCTTCCTCTCATGTATTTTTTAAACTTTAGCATTTTCTGAAAACAATTTTTAAAACTTCCTTGCCATGGATTTTTTGACATTTGCAAACATTATCTCCAAATTCTTATGCAAATTCTGTTTTAAGAAACTTAACTTTTCCTCAGAGAAGCAGCTTCTCTTTATTACAGAATGATTACAATTATATTAATTTTGTTATTTATAGTGTTTTCTTACAGCAGACTGAAGAAACATTCTTGTGAAACAAACATAAGAAACCATGTTAAACCATGAATACAATTAAACAAAGAACTTTTTTGTTGAGAGAGGCTGAAGAATTAAACAAAAAATTAGGATTCTGACTAACATGTTTGTAAAGTTGAAAAATCTAATTGTGAAAAAGATCAAGAAATTGTTTTCAAGAAATATGAATGATACTTTATATTGAGGAAAAATAGAAAAGGTATGGAAGAAACTTTGAAAAACAAAAGAAAAAACATTGATCCAGGGGAAAGGAAAAGTAAGAGGAAATAAATTGAATATGATAAAGAGAGAGCAATAAGAAAAGAAAATTTGTAGAAATAATGATTGAGACGAAGCAAAAAGAAAATATTGATAAAATAGATAGTTACTTTAAGTTTAGTGTATTAACATGTATTAAAAGTTAATTAGTTTATTAATTTTACTAGCACATTAAGAAAAATAAATTTTTTTATAGCTATAAAAATGAATGTTTAACTGATAAAGTATTAAATGAGGGAAATAGAGATACTAAATCATTCAGAAGTTGAAGTACAGATGGCTGATATAAAGGCTTTAGAACATCCTACTTTAAAGGTAAATAAATATTTTGTAAATGTGTTAGTTTATTAAAATATCATGATTAATATAGTTTAGTTTTATAAATTATTTTGTAATATTTAAATGTTTATTTATTATCTTATAGAATCATTAAACTTTATAAATATCTTTTATCCCAGTCAACTGACTTAGAATTTTATTTCCAGAACTGAATGTAATTTTTTTCATATGCTTGTTTCATTTTTTTACTAATAATTAGAAATGCTGTTTTGCATAAAATACATGATATCTTTATGGATCCTTGGCATTCTATATTAATTACAACTTATACTAAGATTATTCAGAAATCAAGAAAATCAACAGTATGAAAATGCATAATTTTTGGAATTTTTATAAATACACATAATTCAACATAAAGTGCAGAAAATTGTGTAACTTTTACTTAAACCTGTAAACTAATTTTTTTAAGATTACCAGAAAAAAGTACAGTGAAATGTTGGTTATATATTTTTGATGGGAATGTCAGAACAAAACAAATAAACAAAAAAAAACCATGTAACTGGAAACTTCCATCCTTTATACATGGATCAGACAGTGAATCTACATTTCAGGTGCATTAAACCAAAATTTGAATTGCACACCCACATAGCAAAAAAACATATAAAACAACAAAAAAAATTGAATTGTATTTACTCAAATATAAAATGCACCTCAATTTCTACATGCTTTCCCATAGATTTTGTTTGCTTTTTATTTTTTTTTTATTTTTTAAAAAGTAGATAGCTCAAGACAAATTTATGTCAACAGAACTGATTCTGTTGACATAAATCTAGCTTTCATAACAGTTTTCATTGCACAATAAAGTAAGTTATATACCTCACTGTCTTCTATGGTATCAAAGTTGGAAAATTTGTCACTCCATGTTAGACTCTCCTGAATCAACACTGGACTCCATTCTTATATCTTCCCCCATGCAATCATCCTCATTGCCATTTAAAGTATTAAAAATGCAACATTTCTTGAAAGAGTGCTGCATAACTTTTTTGAGATTCACATCCAATTACCTACAATGTAATAGATTAACAAGATTGAGCAAAGTTAACCTCTTGAAAATTTACTATTATGAATATTGGTCTAATAAAATTATTAAAGTGATGCAATGAAATTAGTTACAGAGAAATAAGACTCACGGTACTAGGAATTGCTAATTCTGACTTATTACATCAAATATAAGATGTCCTATTTTCACAGATACTTAAACCTGAAAAAGTATGTCTTATATTTGGTAATTTATGTTAAAATATATCTTTTCAGAAAATAATGGGATAAAAGATCATTGTAATCACAAATTTTCCATGAATGGAAAATTTGTGATTACAATGATCCACTGATTCCAATGATTCCATTATTATTAACCCTGACTGAATAATTTATTGATTTTCCTTTCACCATATATCTTTGTATACAAAATTATTTTGTTCTAAAATATTTCTTATTATTTTCATTAATTGAATTTTTTTATAACAATTTTATATTTTCATAGCAGTTATTTAGTTTATATTTACATGATCTAAGACAAAATATTAACAAAATCAAATTTTTGGAAAGGTGCCATATGAAGTTTTAAATAAAAAGTTTAGAGCAGCACAGAAAAATATTGATAGAGAAGCATCACATGTACAGTCAGCTGTCTCAGAGATAGAAAAGGGTGTTGCAAAAAGATCACCTACAGTTGGAGAACTGAATGAAATCTTAGGAGGTGTTGTCGAAAAGTTAAATATTCTGAAAAGAAAGGTAATTTTGTATGTTTATTATATATGTAATTATGCAATTTATAAATTTTAAACTGATTATTATTAAGTTTATTATGATTACACATTAAATTTTTCTGGACTTAGTTTTTCTTATCCATGTAATTTTTATGAGATTAATAGATTAAAGATTCCAATAAAGAGACTGGAATATAATTTTATGAAATGGTTACTTAAATTACATTTTAAAAAATTGTAACAATAAATGCTCTTTGTACTTATAGTATTGATATATATAACATAAAAAACAAAAAATACATGTCATTAATCAGAGTTGAAGTTCTTTATGACTTTTGTTCATTTTTTGTTATAAAGAATCTTTAGATTTTCTGAATTTACGCATGCGATGTATAAAAATCAAAATAAATGTTTATTTTACAATTATGTACAATATAGTCTTCATAACAGTTACTACTATTATTGCACGGCACTAAACAATCAATCGTCTCTTACGGTAACTTTATGAAAAATGCAAAAACAAAAAAAACTCTGGGATAATAGGATAGCATAGTAAATAGCATCAGGGATTGAAGACTTAATAATTTATTAATTACAAAATAATTAAAAATTTTATTTAAATTAATAATTAAAATTAATTATAAATTTTTCATTCCTAGGCAGAAGAAAGTATTAATGAAGAATTACAGGCTGCACATGTTTGTAAACGTAGACTTGATCACTTGAAAGAACATTCTACTACTAATGATAATGCTATTGCTCAATGGAAGAAAAAACGCTTAGATAGAATGTTAGTTGAGCATTTTTTGCGATCAGGATATTATAATACTGCTCTGAAATTAGCCAAGCATTCCAACATTGAGGTAAATATCTTTATTATTATTTTTTAAATTTAAACACTTTTTAGCATTACTGAAAAAATAAAACTCATATTTAGAAAGGCCATAAATTTAAATCTATTTTATAGAATTTTGATAGAATATTTTTAATATAACACAAATAATTGAAATTTGTTGATGTTATATATAAATACTACATTTTTATCATAATTGCTATCATTTACGAGGCGTGTTTTTAAAGTAAGTACCGTTTTGAAATATAAAAAAAAAACAAGCAAACATTTTTAACAAAACTTTTATTTATGTGAAAGCCCATATTTTACACTACTTTTCTACATAATTCCCATTAATATTGAGACACTTATCGTATCGTGGGACTAGCTTTTGTATTCCATCCTCAAAGAATGTTGCCGCCTGATGAGATAACCACTGCAGAACGGTCGTTTTGACTTCGTCGTGATTGTTATGGCGCTGCTCTGCCAGATGTCTGTTCTCTTTCACTAGAGTGAAAGAGAACAGACATCTTTCACTAGAGTGAAAGAGAACAGACGATTCACGATTGAAAAAGTGGACTGTCTACAGTCCACTTTTTCAATCAAATCGTCGATAATGACTGAAGGTCGCCCACTTCGTTCCTCATCGTGAATGTTTGTGCGGCCATTACTAAAGGCCCTAACCCATTTTCGTACCATTCCATCACTCATAACGCTTTCACCATAAACTTCACTGATTTGGCGATGAATTTCAGCCGCTTTCGAGCCTTTAGCACTGAGAAAACGAATAACGGCACGCACTTTGCAGTCGGCGGGATTCTCAATGAGCGGCGGCATTTCAATAATACGCAAACAACAGTAAACACAGTCGACTGGCTCCGTAATGGCGTTTGTGGCTTCCCAACAGATGTAGGTACACAGCGCGCATGCACTAAGTGCCGACTGCAGAGCTCCAGCGGCGTTATATTAAAACGGTACTTACTTTAAAAACACGCCTCGTATTTTCTTAAATAATTTAATAATTTTATGTTTGAGACTGTTTTCAAGAGAATAAAATTTTCCTTATAATTTTTTTGATGTTTTCATTAATATATAATCTTACAAATCATCAAACAAGAAATTATAACAATTTCATTTTTTTTAATATTGCAACATTATGTTGTTATTTTTATATATTATTTGATTATTGAATTTTTAATTTTTTTTTTTCTAATATAGGATTTGACCAACATTGAATTGTTTTTAGTATCAAAAGAAGTAGAAGAATCATTGGCTGACAAAGACACATCAAAATGTTTAAATTGGTGCTATGATAATAAATCAAAATTAAGAAAACTAAAGGTAATTTTAATTTTAAAATTTCAAAAGAGACTAAAACTTTGCAGAAAAACAAAACTGGTTGGAATGGTTTTACTTCAAAAGATTTTTCTGAATTATATAATGATTTAAGAGGGGAAAAATCTATTATAATGAAGAATATTATATAACATTCTGAAAATTTTGGAATAATTATTTAATGTATTTATATATGATATTAAATTAAGGATGTAAATTTATATTTCAATTAAATTTGTTATAAATTAACATGTTACAGGAATGTTGAATAGAATTAAAATATGTTTATTGCTATAAACTTATTTTGCAAATATTTTTTATATTAAACAACAACAACATTTTAAAGTATTAAACATACAGTATTCTGTATTATCATTGTCTTCATATTTTTTTAGATAAAAGAAAAAAATCTATTATAGTAACCAAAGTAATCGGTATAAGTTATATGGGTCTCCAGAAAATTTGCAGATTTTTTATTGCAATAAAAAATATGGAGAAAATTCAGAATAAATGTCTGAAATTCTAGACAATTTATTCTTATTTTACAATTTATTAGACAAAATTTTATAAGGCTACAAGTTTCTCCACAACAATAAATTTTCTTAAAAGTTAAAACTAATGTCAATGTCATTGAATTTTAACCTGCACACATTAGAAAATTATGCATCTTGACAAATTCTACTTTTAAGTTGGATTGTCAGGTAAGTTTCAAAGCATACTCAATACTGACTTTTATATTTCTAAAAAATAATTTATATTATAGACAGTGATTTGCAACCTTTTTGAGCTATTGACATATTTACAATTTTTGATTGTGCAGCAATGAGCCAGTATTGCATCAAAGATGCCCTTGTGTATAAAAGTAGGGAAACAATTTGCATTTTTAATTATTTTTTTAAATTTTGTAGTATATCTGTGATTTCATGACACACTACTTGAGAACTATTACTATATAGTATAGCAGTTATAAAATTTGATTTTTAAGCCTTAATTAATTAATGAAAACTTGGAAATAAATTATTTATTTTCTGTTTTTAATATGCGGTATTATAATTATGAATAAAACTAATATATGAAACTAATACTTTATATAGGAAATATGTCATATATATTATTTTTACATCATTAAAATATCAATAGTAAAACATGAACATTTAAAAACATATTTTAAAATTTGTTACTTTCAATTTTATGATTTTATATGAAAATATTTTCATTAAAATATCTTTTATATTCAATTTTGATCATATAACATTCATCTTATTATAGATTTTTAACTTTTTATTTTGTTGAACATATTATTGAACAATTAATCAAGTATTAATTCCATGTTATATTTCAATTAATTCCATTAACTGAACAAATATTAAGTTTTGTTGTGATAAATGCAGGGTGTGACAGTGGAGTAAAGTGAAAAAGCAACTGCTCGGTTAGAACACAGAGTTTAATCTAACAAGTAAGCTGTATATACTACACATACCAAAATGAGGGGAGATAAGGTATAAAGTACAAGAACGCAGTTGTATAAACAAAAGTCTATACATCCCCTTGAATGTCCCTAGGAGAGTGTCATGATACTCTCACCAACACTTCCCCTCATTCCAGTGGGTTCTTACTAAATTACAGACCAAGGTGTAATAATAAATGCGGTCTTGATACATGACTTATAAGATTAACTTGATATTTAAAAGTCTTAGTCCATTAGCATGTTTCGTGTAGTGTAAGCCTTTTGCTACTAATCTCACCTTTCGTCTTTCAAGAGTGCCATCTGCATTGTATTTGTTGTGAAGGACAATACGGCAACCTACAATGTCTCTGTTAAGAGGACGGTTGGCGATGCGCCATGTGTTGTTTTCGATGATGGAGATTTTAATTGCGTCTCTCCATTCTTGAGCAAACGAGGTTGAGAGGGCATCCTTCACGGAGATTTTGGTGTTGAATGCCATTTCCTGGATGATAGAAGCAAATTCACTTGTATTGCTCCTTTGTTGAACATTTTCTTGGTTCAGTTCCTCATTCTATAAATGTGGTCCTTCAGTTTGGTGTTGCGAAATCAAATTTGTCATCGTCATGTTAAAACTTTTGCAAGGTCTACCTTTTAAGCCAGTTTTGAGTAGGCGCGGGCGACCTAGACCCCTCCTTAATTCGCTATCCCTGGAGATTATATTTCCATCGTCGTCTTGTTGGATAGTGTGACAGATGTTCTCTTCCCCTTGTTCAATGGCTAGGGATGGAGGTTTAGTTAACTCAGTGATTACTTTGTGGCGATGAGTTTTGTTTTCTTGTGATGAATATTCTCTTGAGATGAATTCCTCAAAGTTGTTATTCGAGGTTTTTAGCTCAAGGAACCTAACATCTCGAGTCGCAACTACCTTCTTCCGAGTTGGCATACAAATTCGATAGGCTTTGGATTGTTCAGAATATCCAATGAATATGACTTCTTCAGAGTGAGGATCAAATTTACCGATAGTTGGGTCCTTATTGAGTACAAAAGCGGGACTACCAAAGGTTCGAAAGTGGGAAATTTTGCAATCCCTCCCATTCACAATTCTGTAGGGTGGAGCATTGTCTAAGGCTCTAGAAGGACAGCGGTTCAGGATAAAGTTTGCAGTGTGGACGGCTTCGGCCCAAAAAGAGGCCTTGAGTCCTGACTGAATTAGCATGCATCGTGCCATCTCGACTAATGTTTGATTCTTTCTTTCAGCCACTCCGTTTTGTTGTGGAGTATGGGGGACGGTTAAGCGTCGCTTTATTCCACATTCTATCAAATATTTGTCAAATTCTTTGTTACAATATTCGGTTCCGTTGTCGGATTGAAGACATTTGATTTTCTTGCTGAACTGTGTCTCTAGAAGGTTCTTTACTTGTTTAAAGACGTTCAGTATATCGCTTTTGTTGCGAAGGAAACGTACTTCACACCATCTAGATCGGTCATCTATGAAGACAGCAAAATATCTGGCGCCTGACATAGATTGAATTCGAGTCGGACCGCAGATATCAGTGTGTACTATTTCAAGTATATTGGTAGTTTGTTGGTTGTCTGCTGAGGGAAATGGATTTTGCACCATTTTTGCTCTGAGGCATGTCTCACACGGGGATAAACGATCACCAGATGGGATTCAAATTTCAAGACGACACAATATCATCCGTAGGCTCTTTTGATTAAGATGACCTAGGCGTTCATGCCAATCCATTAGGATGGACTTAGGTTGAGCGATGGCAGCAACTGGATTCCATTTACTAATATGGTAGAGTTTGTTCACTCGGTCAGCAGTAGCAACAACGTTGTTGTTTTGGTCCATGATAAATGCAACTTGTTTGCGGAATGAAACTTCATAGCCTTTATCACAAATCTTACTTACAGACATGAGATTTGTTCAAAGGTCTGGAACCAGAAGAGTGTTGGATAAGTTAAATACTCGTCCTGCTGATTCGTCGTCAAGTGCTAGTTGCACTGAGCCTATTCCTTCGATCGGTGCAGTGTTTTCTTTGCTGGCTAGGTTCAACATTCGTCCGTTGGGTTTGATTTCTGTAAAATCATCTCTCTATTGGCACACGTGGGAAGATGCACCACTGTCGAGACACCATTTATCCCTTTTGGTTGATCTTGAATCAGTTGTCTTGCCATGAAAGCATTCTTCGACAGCTTTACCTGCATGCTCACTACTTTTGGGTTTGTAATGGCAGTCAGAAGACCTGTGATTTCGACGACCGCAGTATTTGCATTTCGAACCACTTGGATTTGTTTTCTCGAATCTGAATGGAGTTTTGCCTTTTGGATTCCTACGACCATCTTTGTTTTTGAAGTTGTTCTTCTTTTCAGCATACATGGCATTCGGTACTGCGCTGGTATTCTTGCCTTTTCGAGATTCGTGCTCCTCAAGGATCTTCACCTTAAGGGCATCTGGATTTGGCAGATTGTCGCGTGATTCGATTGCACAACGAAAGTTTTCGTAGGATGGCTGAAGGCTATATAACAACATTATAGCGAGGAGGTCGTCGTTGATGTTAACATTTAAATCTTGAAGCTTATCGACAGCATCAAAAAATTTGTTTAGGTGGTCTCTGGCGTCAACAGGCTCATCCATCTTATGCAGTATGAGCTGCTTGAGGAGTGTGGCCTTGCGCGCGGGATCTTTAGATTGGTAAATAGATTCCAATTTGTGCCAAATTTCGAATGCAGTTTTACATCCCTTGACTTGTTTTAGTTCGCTGGAACTGATCGTGAGAATTAAATCGGCTTGGGCTTTGGAATCGTCTTCGTCCCATGTGGCTGCCTTTTCCTCATCATCGATGGGTCTTGGGTAGGTCCCATTCACGTATTTCCACGTTTCATTTTTAACTAAAATAGCCTTTGCTTGAATTTTCCACGTATCATAGTTATCTTTCTTTAAAGGATCGATTTTGATCGTGGTCGTCATTATTAAATTTAGTTGTTAATGATCGAATGATAAAAAACCACAACTATTATAATTGGAAAATCGACCTGTCGTTTCAAAGTCTGTGGGTACGGTGTCTATATATATCAGTAATTTCCCACCAAAATCAGTTCCGTATAAATCCGTTGCCGCATTTTTGTTCGCTAGCTTGACCGGAAGTTGACTTCTCGATACTTGGCATGGAATTTTATAAAAAGGATTCATACCTTTGTTCTCTGTTGGTTCTCTGAGTTTCGTAGCGATTGGATTCGTGGAGCGTGAGAAATAGTCCAAACAAAATTTGCTACTTGTTGCAGTTTTGTCAATTACACTTCTTCCTTGGGAATTTTCTTTTTATTCCTCTTCAGAAAGCTACTCCTGGGCCTATAACCTGTTGTGATAAATGCAGGGTGTGACAGTGGAGTAAAGTGAAAAAGCAACTGCTCGGTTAGAACACAGAGTTTAATCTAACAAATAAGCTGTATATACTACACATACCAAAATGAGGGGAGATAAGGTATAAAGTACAAGAACGCAGTTGTATAAACAAAAGTCTATACATCCCCTGGAATGTCTCTAGGAGAGTGTCATGATACTCTCACCAACAAGTTTTGATACCAAAACAAATTTCTGGTATTACAAATTTTATGGAAAATAGCAACTTACTTTTGTTGTCACTAATAGACAAGTTTTATAAATTAAAAGATAATTTTTTCTTTGTGACGTACTAGTTTCAAATTTTGGCAATACAGTAGAGCATTGTTTATCCGAATCAATTGGGAACTGGGGTTGTTCGGATAACTAATTTTTTTTGGATAACCGATTATGTACGAAAAAATATATTAACCTATCCGATGTTGAAATTTTTTTCCGTTGCATGTCACTTCGTATTGAATTTTTCTCCGTTGCGTGTCGCTCTGTGTTGAATTTTCATCGATTTTAAGCCTAATGAAAATTTTTATAATAATAATCGAGGCTATTGTATTGTTAAAAATTATTTCTTTATTTTGTACAAACAAAATATATTGAAAAATATAAAAACAAAAAAATTATACTTTAGAACAGTGTTTCCCAACCTTTTTTGTGCTATGTCCCACCTAAGCCTTTGTAAAATTCTTATGCCCCCCTAACATATATGTTGAACTCTTTTGGAAGGTCTATCGTTGTCGTGTTCATTGAAGTTTTTCTTGCACTTAATTGCCAAACTGTTTCATTGTAACCACAATAAAACCTGATCTTTTCATCAAAGTCTCTTGCACTTTCCAGTTGTTGCTAAACACAACCTGGAACACCACAACTGACATCTGTCCACCTCGAGGTCTGGGCAAAGAATGTCTTTTCTCCACTTTCACCGGCCTCAGTGCTTCGTTCATCTCTTTGTTTTCAGTGGTTCCCAGAATTGTTAATCCCACCCCAAGGGAAAAGGGTTATAAAGGAAAGTTCTAGAAGGAAAGGGAAACAAAGAACAAAGAAAACTAAAACTAATTTAAATCAATATTTACAATAAATATGGCATACAGCAGCTATACCGTATAGTGAAAATGTCCAGAGTTTAAGTTAATCGTATAGGCTATACAATTAGCTTAAACTCTGGACATTTTCGAATTGCCCCCCTTAACAATCGAATTGCCCCCCTGTGGGGCATGGGCCCCACATTGGGAAACACTGCTTTAGATGTTAATCTAGTATCAAAAACGTTTGATTCGGCACGACACAGTCCGACTGAAACTCTTTTGGTTAACCGACGTTTCGGTTGACCGGTTTTCGGATAAACGATGCTCTACTGTATTATCAAGAGGACTGGAAGTTAGTGTGTAAGTTTGTTACATTTGAATGAAATTGAATTGGAAAACATGTAAACTGTTCTACAGCAATAATTGTAGTATATTTTCTGTCTCTAAAGTCTAATATGTTTATTATTTAATTGATCAAACTGTATTTGTTCCCAAAATCCTACTCAAGCTATTCTCTAACATAATAACTATTCTTGTAATTTATATATATAGGTATACCTCACCTTGTGTTGGTAATTGGTTCCAGGAGAGGTGACTTAAGTCATTTTACGACTTAAGTCAAATTTACTTGTCTCCGAATTTACTTGTCACTAGGCTAAGGTGACTAGACGTCCTGGATTGTGCGGGACCGTCCCAGATTTGGGTTGTTAGTCCCGCATTGAACACCGTCCCGGAAAGTGTTCCGCATTTGGTCATGTAACATTTTCAACATGTTCGAAAGTTGTGAAGAGCACAAAGTTGTCGTTTTCTTTTACTCCTAGTTGCCCAGGATGCCCCCTAGTAGGCATTCTAGCAGCAACGGTGTCATTCCATGGTATAAATAATAAATTCATATCAATAATTCAATAATAAATTCCTATTGCAATAATAATATACTGAATTTATTAATTTAAATAATATCTAGGGGTGTTCCTAGTGGCCGTTCTAGGCATACCATGACAGATACACAAACAACGCCATTGTGAGACCCGTATTAGGCCGGTCCAATGTTAAATTTTAATTATTTCGAAGCCCTCTCGGGAGATAACAATCGAGATCCGCGATAACAATCAAGTTTCGAAGGATGTACAATCTTCCGTCGTCAAACTCACTTCCCTTCTTCTCGGGATCCGACCCGAGTCACGGAATTCAAGTCATCATCCTCCCTCGCGATTGGTGATCGTGGCGGAAGGGACTTAGAGTATAAATAGGGGGGAGATCTCTAAGAATGGGGTAGCTGACGTCCGAAGAAGACGAACTGCCCGGCGACACCGTATCCGACTCGAAGGCCAAGTCGAGACGCCGAAGCCTCCGCCGACAAGCCAATCCTGCCGCCCACCTGTCGCTCCGCCAGGAAAGACGTCCGAGTCCGACGAACATCCTTGATCAAAATCGATAACCGAGAGGTATGAATCCCCTAACAATTGTGAGCTCTCTCTCTCCCGCGATTAGGGACGGGATGCGTAGCGTTTCTGTAGTAGTTCCTATGTTCCAATAAATTATTATCTGTGTTGTCCTGTTATACGGATATTGCCTTTCTTTATCGACGACCCCACACACACTCCTCCACTCGACCTGACAAGTAACTGACCGATCCCGACAAGTCGGGATATCGCGCAAAATTAGCCATCCTTGACAGTGGGGCGGGTCTTGCCGACCTATTTGCCGAGAACAAGGAGGTCCGACTTCCGTCCTACCTCCCGGCGTTTCCTACACCATCAAGTTGTAAAAAAAAAATTTTTTTTTTCTATAAAGAGTTATTTTTAAATTTATTTATGTATTTTTCTACTAAATTATTTATTAATGAATTAGTTTTTATTATTATATACAGTCAAACCTGTTTTTATGCGGTTTTTTTCTGTGCAATTTTTTTTATTTGTGCGGTATAGTTGGCGACTAGTCTCATGTGTTTTGTCATGTCTCAGGTTGACTTATTATAGCTAAATAAACTTATTATATTAATATTATTGCACAAATATGCGAAAAATGAAATAATTTATTTTTTAAGTCAACAAAACACCACCTGGACAAAAATATGTAAAACAGACGATAGACGAGACGATGCAGTCAAGTGCTGACATCTGTTTTCAATAAATTCTACGTGCATTTTAATTACGTTAATTAAACCTTCAAAGTGCTTTCACATTTCTGGACCATTAAGATAAGATTCATTTCAAAGCGTAAATTGAAGGTAAATGTACTGTATTATTTTTTCTATTTAGATATAAAATTTTAGGATTTTTATTTTATGTTTAGACATAATCTTTGAAAATGAATAAGAGCAAAAACAAAGCGAAGAGGAAGGTAATTTCCTTAGAAACTAAGACTGCGATTTTAAAACGAGTTATTTTCTATGTGAGACTTTTTTATGCGGTTCCTATTCACCACATAAAAAACATTTTTTTAATTGTGTTGCGAAAACTATTTTTTATAGCCACTTGTGAAGTTTCGTGCAATTTTCTTTTTTTTTTATGCATTTTTTTTTACGCGGTCCCTATCCACCGCATAAAAACAGGTTTGACTGTATATGTATGTTGGAGGTCCACCCCATTTTTAGTTCCCACAACACAGCTTCTGTGTTGTGGGAGCTAAGAACAACCGCATTTCAACCTAACATATCTGGTCACTTTACGCTAGGCTAAACTACAAATAACCATTCCCAGTTTTGTATTTTATTTATAAATGCATTTTTAATATTATATGATTAATAAGAATCTATTTTAAGCTTACAAACAAATACATTTTAGTTTTTAATACAATACAGAAAAAAAAGTAATCTAAATTTACAAATACATGTAAATGTACAGTACATGTATTTGTAATTTGGCGATGTTTACAGTACATTGCAGACTCCATTTGTGAATGTAGTTTGCTCTAAGATATTATAAAATAAAATGATTTTGTAAGGTTAAATAACAAATACAGTTATTAAAATTATTTTGTGATAGTAAAAAAAACTAATTTATGTTAAATTTACCAATCTTTACATTCAATTTGTTTATTTACATCGCAGACGTAGATGGCTGTGGATCATCAGCATCAACAGCTGATTCTGATATTTCAATTCTGATTCTGATATGATTTTATATACTTTTATTCTTATTTATTGTACAGTAACATGATTTTATGTGCTTTTAATGCTTTTCTAGTGATATTACGACTTCAATATTTGTGACAGACAGATGTAAAGTCGAATAAAATGACAAACTTAATTTTTATTTTTCCATATATTTTTTTTGACAAATGACATATAATCAAGAACGACTTAACTCGAAACAATGTAACCTGAGGTATACCTGTATTATATAATTTTTCATGTTTTATAAGTTTATACAATATTTTATTAAATCATAGAAATTACCCCCTTACCATAATATTACTGTTTTACTGTATAACTGAATGAAGGATGTTTCAGTAAAAACTTTACAGAGGTTTCTTCCAAGCAAAATCATTGATCAATAATTCAAATGTTAATAGATAATGTCAAAAATAAACTAATTAAATTAATTAATGTTCCATTAATTTGGATCAGCTGTGTGCACTCATTTGTTAATAATAATAATGATTAGTAAATTTTGAAATAATTGAAATTTAATATATTCAAAAAAACAATTGTTTGAAACAAAAATTAAAGCTATATGTATTGTCTCACATAGCATGCCAATATATTATCAATTATTTAGGACATGAAATGCAAATGTCTAATAAAAATTTCAAGTGTTTTTAAAATTCTGTATATAAGATAAAAATTATTAAAACTTTTATTTTATATTTATATAAAACATCTTAAATATAATTTGAAACTTGTATAATTTTTCATCAGATAAATCAGAAATATCAGAGTTTTCTGATAAAGATTTTGAATTTATTTGCGTGATATTTTAACAATTGATAAATTTTTATTTCAGTTTGTTATTGTTTTTTATTTAGAGTTCTTTAGAATTTAATCTCCGGCAGCAGGAATTTATAGAATTAGTGAGAAAGGATCATAGGATTGATGCTGTAAAGTAAGTAATAAAATTTGGATATTGTTAAGTGAAAATTTAAGAATTAGTGTTCTGTTCGAGAAAAATGTCTGTTATTGTATAAATAACAAATTCAAAAAGCATATCAATGTTTAGGGATCATACAAAAATTTAACTTCTGAGAATAGATGTGAGACTATATTACTTTGCAAAGTAGATTATTGTGTTATTATCTAAGCTATTTTAATGTAGTTTTGTGGCAGAACTCAAAAATTCAAATTTTCTTTGCGAATTAATTTTGTCTTTGATAACAGCTATGATAATTTGAAAATATATTTTTCAATTTATAACAATAATAAGTATAATTAGCATTATTATTAAAAAAATTATATCTATATGTCTTTAAATATTAATATGCAATATTTTTAAATTATTAAAAGTTATGTTTTTTTAAAATTTAATTTTGATAGTGGTAGTTTCCAATAATATATAACAACAGTAACAAAAGCAGTAATTATGAAAGCTAATCAAAATTATCATAAAAATAAATTGTGATAACTGTCAAATTATTTTATGTTAAATATAATTTAAAATATTAGCAAATTAAATTCACTACAAATTTTAAAAATATTGTTGGTGATCAGATAACGAACACTTTTGCAGAAGATTTTTATGATCGGACAACGAACACCTCATAGAACAAACATAAGAAGAAGCAACGTAAAATAATGAATGCCGATTGAATTTGAAACTTTTTGGAGCGTGGGAGACGTTGACATCGACGCTCAACCCAGTATATACTGATCGGATAATATTCCTCCGAACTTTGAAACTCTCCCTTGTAATTCCAGTCTTTTATTTTTCTGATAAATTCTTTTATAGTATTCACGAGACTGTCGGGCGGGCACTCGTTAAGTTTTGCATCAGTTTTTATTTTCGAAAGGTGAAAATATAATAGCAAAGGTAGAGAGTGGGCAGAAGATGTTTGATGTTTTTGGGCAGTATGGCTTGAACAGGTCTACAGTAGACTGCAGCTCAATCTTATTTAAGAAAGATACAGTATAATCAAGAAGACTCAATCAGCCAAATGAGTAACAAAAATCACATCTACGAAATAAAGAATATTGAAGAGCTCATAATGGACCTGAAACTGATATGACGATAGAAGAACACCAAGAACTCTTGAATAGAGAACACCAAGAAACTCTGCGAGATATGTTTTCTTCTGAAAAAGAAGATTAATGCCGATATCTGCTCTTCGACATCTTTTCAAGAAGTGGGAGGATGTCAGAACGACGGTCTTAGAATGGCATCCAAACTTGGTTGAGGTTAATAGGCCGAGGGATCTCTACAATTACAATCCTATTAATTACCTCCGAAAAATCCCGAAGAAAAGCAATCGACATTAGACAGATTCTTTAACTCCTACAAACGGAAAAAACATGATTAATAAAAATGCAAGACTGTGTATATATGTGTTTTTATTATTACATATAAATAAATGTAGTAAGAAAGTATATATTTTTTTTATTTTTTGAGGTCTCCAGAACAAATTAATCAAATTTTCATAAAAGCCTATGGTAAATAGATAATTGGTTAACGAACAATTTGGATAGCGATCAAAGTCTCGGAACGGATTATGTTCGTTAACTGATCACCCACTGTATATCATTGTAGAAAAGTTATATTATTGTTTTTTTAATTAGTTATAAATATTAAATTTATTTACAAGTAAAAATTTGTAAATCGAATAATCAAAAGATGATAAAATTTCTGCATGGATTAATAATAATTTAATTTATTTAACTAGCCAAAATTCTTAATTGAAATTATGCACTTGTAACTTTGTAATTTATCAATTATCACTTTTAATATTTGGTAAACTATTATTCTGATTTCTTCTTTAATTTATACACATACTATTATTTCATTCAGAATCAGACATATGTGATCTTATAGAAAATTTTATAAATAACAACTCTTGAAAAATTTGATGATATAATTTTAATTAAACATGATTTACATGAAATGAAGCATTTGCTTTTAATGAAAATTACATGAGAAATGAAGAATAGATTATACAAGGTGCATAGGAAAGTCCCTTTAACCGGAAACTTCTCGCAAACGGAGAGAGCTACAGCTATGAAAGTGAGGTAACGGTATAGTAAAGCGACTATGCCCGACCTAATGCAAACAACAGCAGTGCCCCTAGTGGCAAAATTTGGAAGATAGGCAGTGCAAAACGAAAACAGATAGAGCAAACTTTCCAATTAGAAAGTTTTAGAACATCAATTAATTAGTACGAAACGGCAGGTGGTTCACACGGATAAGATAAATTGTCGCCTGTATACCCAAAAATGTCCGAAAGCGATGCATGTCATTTTGTGTAAATGTTTGAAAGAAATTTTGTGTAAACGTTTGAAGGGAATAGCCATAGGCATGTAGAAATATGCACAATTTATTGCATAAAATATGTACTTATGTCAATACAGTTTGATAACATCACACAAAAACAACGGAAAGGCAAACTGTCACACAGTGATAACAAGTTAATGTCGAGTATGTTCAAAAAGTTTGCCATTGCTTACAATACACGCCATTGTTATCAAACTGTATTGATGTAAGTATGTATTTTATGCAATAAATTGTGCATATTTCTTCATGCCTATGGCTATTCCTTTCAAACGTTTACACAAAATGGCGTGCATCGCTTTAAAACATATTTGGGTATACGGGCGACAATTTATCTTATCCGTGTGAACCACCTGCCGTTTCGTACTAATTAATTGATGTTCTAAAACTTTCTAATTGGAAAGTTTGCTCTATCTGTTTTCGTTTCTGATTTGCACTGCCTATCTTCCATATTTTGCCACTAGGGGCACTGCAGTCATTTGCATTAGGTCAGGCGTAGTTGCTTTACTATACCGTTACCTCACTTTCATAGCTGTAGCTCTCCGTTTGCAAGAATTTTCCGGTTAAAGGGACTTTTCTATGCACCCTGTATTTGTATTTCATTTGTTATGTATTTAACATTTTGAATATTTAAACTTATAGTTTGATTTCTTAATATTTTCATATATTATTTTTTTCTATTCTCTATTCCATTTGATGGGCTCACTTATATCATATTTTTGTCACTTCACTGTTGTATATTTATATATAATTATTTATTTTGATATTGAATGTTTTTTTATAATAAATTTATACAAACTGACACAAATTTATTCAAAAACACAAATAGTAAAATATTTTTGGAAAATGACACTATTAATGTAAACAAACAAACAAAGATGAAATTTTTCTTACATTTTAATTTATTGTTTAAAGTATAATATAGTAAATTAAATTTATTATTATACAACTTACTTTATGAATAAAATGAGACATTCGTTTTACAAATTATACTGTACTTTTGTATTTACCGAGCTTTTGTAAATTCTTGATATTTTACAAAAATTTAATGCAGAAAGTATGTTTTATTAAATTTAAACCAAATATATCAATTCTTTTATTTTAATGATTTTTAATCAAAAGTCAGAAATTGATTTTGCTTAAGTTTTTTGTAAATTTTTAAAAGATGTAAACACTATGTTATCTCTTTTTACATTAATTACATGATTTATATGGGATTTTTTACATTAAATGTACTAAATATGTACTGTGCGATTTTTTTTTTTTTATTCATGAATTAAGTTTGAATAGAAGTTATGAACAGCAATTAGAGATTGATAATGAAATCACAAATAACATCATAAATTTTATGCATTAAAATACACCCTTTGTCAGAAAAGTTTCAGGACAAAGCTCATAAAAAATAGAAAATTGCAATTACCAAGTAATGATCCTAGCTCCTGGTAAAGTAGTCTCCTCAGCTATCTATACACAATTGCCAATGTTTCTGACGGTCTTGGAAGCAAGCAGAGAAAGCTTCAAATTTGATGCTTGTTAGCTCATTTGTCAGTCTGTTGGATGTGTTTGATATCTTGACGAAACATCCCTTTCGGTTACTTGACAAAATGTCCCTTTCGGTTGCAACCCTTTGTCGGAAAAGTGTGATTTTTCTTGTTTCCGCGAGTGAAAAAGCAACTGACGATTTGTCAAGATATCGCAGCATCCAACAGACTGTGACAAATGAGCTAACAAGCATTACGCTTGAAGCTTTCTCTGCTTGCTTCCAAGACCTCCAGAACTGTTGGAAATTGTGTATAGATAGCTGAGGAGACTACTTTGCCAGGAGTTAGAAAATTGCAATTACAAGTAATGATCCTATTTTTTTATGAGCTTTGTCCTGAAACTTTTCTGACAAAGGGTGTATTATATTTTTATATAATACACCCTTTGTCAGAAAAGTTTCAGGACAAGGATTAAAATTATTTAATTTCTTACAATTAATAAAAATATTATAATATATTTATTAATTGTAAGAAATTGAATAATTTTAATATCTGTTGAAAAGAAATAAATAGCAATAATAAATTAAATGTTAGAAAGAATTATTGATTTTGAAAAATAATTGTTATTGACTTAAGTTTGTTCTGAGTTCATATAATTTCATATTAAAAAATAAAAGTAAATTATAAAATTTCATATTTTATTTTTTCAAGTACAATAAATATAAGCATTTATATGACTAACATTAGGTTAAAGAGGAATCTAATTTTTCTAATATATATCATTTCAACACATACGAATGAGATCTGATACAAATATAAGTGAATAAAAATATTCTATATACGCAGTTAAAATCTGGAATATAATGCTTCAATCATTGATGAATCTGTGATAATTCAGAGAAACTGTAGGAATTATATTGCCTTACAGATTTCCTGTTTCTCTCACTTTTGTAATTATTTATAACTTACTGCACTATTTGTGGTGCAGATAATATTTTTATAATGTTAGTGTAATATTTTATTACATTATTATATTAATGTATGATGCATAAGGATTATATTGTAGATAACATTTCCTTCATAAATAAGATTAGTATACCATAAGACTAGCATAAATAATAGCAATAGAATATGTTAAAAAAAATTTCATCTCTGTTTTTAATTGATGAAAGCTTATCCAACTTATTTTTTTGGAAAGACAATGAATTTTTTAAAATTTAATATAATGTCAAGAAAATACAGTTAAAATATAGAGTTCTGTTTTGTTTAGGATCATTGATCAAAAGTGATATTTAAAATTATTAAAAAGCTTATATCAGAATTAAATATTTTTAAAACATAATTAAGCATTCTTTCATATAGAGAAGATAATCATTCTAGATTAGAAAATGCTGTCAAAATTTTTTGTAGAATAACAAAAATCCATTTTCATATATAATAATTACAAGCTATCAATATCAGAAGAATTTTAAAAAACAACCTTAAATATTTTAGATAATAGAGAGCATTTGGGTAATATTATTTCACTAGTGTCTAATTGTGTTGTTTATGGTATACTAAGACTATGTTAAAATTGTATTTTTCTAAATACTAAACAATGTAATTTACATTTCATGTACAGGTATGACTTGGTTTATGCCAGTTAAGTTCCTGAGATTTCCATTGTAAATTGAAAACAAAAACATAATGGGAACATATGTAAATACATTACATTTCATTTCATGATTTTTAATAATTGCCACCAAATACTTGGAAAATATTTTATGAAATTTATATATTGAAGATTGTTTAATGTTTGAGAAAAAGAAAAAGAAAATTTTCTTCTTAAAACTGAAAAATATATGTCTAGTTTGAGTTTCAGCTTTCTCTATTTGCCAAATAACTTCCTTTTTTTTTTTTATTGTCAGTGATGTGATTTATGTTGCTTTTTAGTTTCTTGTTTAGATACTCTTGATAATACATGTTTTGGGGCATGGTGGTAGATAATTGAAAATAGTATATTAATAAAAAGAAGAGTACATAATAGACTGAAAGCACATAACAAGCACCTATAAAAACTAAGAGCAACTAGGAAGGAAAAAGAAAGCACTTTTTAAAGGGACTGGAGAGTAGAAGTGGTCATCAAGAAAGATAGTAGGAGCAGTTAGACTTAGACTCATCCAATCATGATCTGTGAGAAGTGCAAAAATGAAGGGGCATAAAACAAATTACTCTTGTATATTATAATTTTAACTTTTCTAACAATTATTTTTGAAAACACTATACTATATAAATCTTAACTCCTTGATGGTTTTTATTATTTAGATTTCTGAAAACTATCAATATTTATTATATATGAACATAATTATAATAGAATATAAATATTATTATTCCTTGAGTAATAATATATCATAATTTTTTAAATTACTTTATTCAATCAGACATGCAAGAAAATATTTTACAAATCTAGAAGATGATCAGTTGAAAGATGTTCAGCATGTGATGGGATTACTTGCTTTTCCAGTAGTTACTGATATTTCACCTTATAAAGTAAAAATATATATATTTTTACTTTTAAGTATTTGTTTATAAGTTTAAATTTAATAATAGTTTATAAAATATAATTATGATTCATTATAATACATATGTAAAATTATTATCTACTTTTATAGATTATTACTAAAGTATTAATAAACATACCATTAAAAATTTGAGTGTAATTAGATTTAAAATTAAGCAATGCTCAACAAAATACAGATGTCTTTGTAAAAAAATAATTAAATATCAATAAATATAAAATGCCAATTTCTAAATTTACAGTTTATATATATTATATTTATATGTATTATTTAATACATAAAAATAGAAGTAATTCATACATTTATATCAGATTTTTCTGAGTATCAGAATTAAAGTAAATATTACGGTAAAGAAATGACAATGTTTCATTTATACTTTATATTTCAAAAAGATATTTAGAATAATGAATAAATTATTTTTTAATCAAACATAAAATTTTGTTTTAAATGCAATATTCTGAAAGTTTAAACGAGTTAAAACTTATGACTTTTATTTTCAAAATCTTTTTATTAATTTTTGTAAACTGTCTAAAATTTATATAACAATATTAAATTGGTAGACAAATTTATACATGTTGCTAATTATTTGTAATTGTCTAAACCAGGGATCACTAAACTATGGTCTGCAGGCTGAATCAGGCTCACAAGGTCAGTTCATTCTGCCCACTGCCACATTGTGCTGCAAATGAACTAAAGTATAATTATATGAAAATATCATAGATTGTAGATCAACTTACTATGTAGAAAAAATTAAAAGTGTGAGTAAAAATGCCCAAATTCATCCAAACTGATTTTTGCATCTGGCAGTAACATAATTTTTAGGAAAATCAGTGAAATAAAAAATTTGGCAACTTGTTGCAACTTTGGATATCAGCACTTTTTGTGTTTGAACCTGCAATGAAGTTTCTAAGAAAAGCAATTATGAGTCTGCTGCAGCGATTGTGTTTTTAACTCGCATTGCCGTGTTTAAAACTATCGTATTGCTAATATTGCCTTCTTTGATAACTTTTTGGTAAATAAATATGCTGGTTGTCTTTATTTTTTGTGTATTTAGTGTATTTTTGTATTTGAACAAAAATGGTTGTGGCCCATGCTTGGCATTCATGTCATTCATCTGGCTCACTTTGAAAAAAGTTTGGTGATCCCTGGTCTAAACAATGTTTATAGAGATTTTATAAAAACTTTTTTCATCTCATTCAAGATTCTTAATAAAGAAGTAAATAAGTTTTTATTACAAAATTTTTTTATATTTGAAAGATTTCTATAACTGATAGGATATATATTGTCTATATCGGCGCTGTCCAACTTACCGTAGCCCGCGGGCCGTATTTTCTTCACCAAACATTTTGGGGCCAAGGAGGTTGACAAATGAAAAGTCAGTTTATGTTAATTAAAAAAATATTTTATTTATACTAAAAAGAAAACTTTAAAATATTCGTAATATATTAACGAGAACATTGTGGCCGTAATTTTCACATAGTAAAATAATTTTAATATTAATAATAATAATTTAGTAACAAATTTATTCGTAGTAAAATGTACTCGAGGGCTGTAAAAATAATTTGGCGGGCCGTATACGGCCCGCGGGCTGCCAGTTGGACAGCCCTGGTCTATATCATTAAATTTCACAGTATTATATATCTATTGATACAGTTAAAACTGTACAATATTATATACCAGGTAATTGAAACAGCTACAATTTGTTATAAATAGATTTTTATTGACACATAAAACAAATGTAATACAAAGACTATTTTAATTACTAAGAAAGTTAATGTAATATTCTAAGTTTTATTTTTTTAATTTAGGAATTGCTAGAAGAATCTAGATGGGATACTTTAGTTCAACAATTTCGTCAGGAAAATTTTAAATTATATCAACTTAGTAATTTTTCGGTATTTTCGGTTGCTCTTCAGGCAGGATTATCTGCTCTTAAAACTCCGTATCCTTTTCTTTAAAATCGAAATGATTAATTTTTAAATAGTAATAGTAATTAAATTTGATCTATTGAACTGTTCTTTAATTCTTGTAAGTCATTGCTACAAGCCTGAAGGTGAAAGAAATTCTGATTGTCCTATTTGTAGTCCCTCTTTAAATGTTTTGGCCCAATCTCTTCCGTATGCTCATTGCTCTCAGTCTCGTCTTGTATGTTACATTTCTGGACAACCTTTAAATGAACATAACCATCCTCTGATGTTGCCTAATGGTTATGTTTATGGGGAAGCCGTAAGTAATATTTTATTTAATTTTTAATTTGTTTTTTGATCTATATATTTGCATATACTATATCAGTTTCAAATAGTATAATTAATATTAACAAGAAGTTAATAATCATTATTATTTAGAATTATCAATTTTATAATTAAAAAATTGAATGTCATTCAATAAAGTATGGAATAATTTTTTAACAATATAATAAGAAAATAATACATAAATAAGATGATATATCTTATGTCTATACATTGTTAGCTCTACACAAACTGCTAGAACATATAGAATGTGTATTTCATGTAGCAATTACACTCAAATTCAAGTTGTTCTTAGAACAAACTATTACATTTTAATGGCTGTGATTAACCATTAAATTTATTATAATTCTTTCAATTCACTTACATTCAAGAAACTAAATTACTTCTGAAGCAACAGCCCAGCTTAAAATTGATAGGTTTCATCTCTTTTTGTCTCATTTTCAATGTATAAGCTTATTAATTTTTTACTTAAGCAATTTTCTAATTAAGCTGTCTTCTGAAGTTTTTATCCCTGTTTCTACATTTGAAACTTTATGCAAATTTGAAATTTAACAGATTCTTTTAAGATTAATCTAAATTTGAATAAATTTGCAATAGAAATGCATGTTCTACCAATGAAAACCATGCCATTTAGTTTTTGTTTGGTAAAATCCAAACAAATAAACAAAACATTAGTTTTATTAAAATTTTACATATTGTTGTTTAAATACACTGTGTTGAGATTTATCACATGATAAGAAAAATAGTTAGTTTCATTTAAAATGGTTGATAATATTTTTTACATTAAAAATATATATATAGAAGAAACTAAAATGTCTTCAAACCTCCATCATGTCCAATCACCAGGAACAAACAGTCTTCCTTTAAGACAGTGTTTTTTGATTGTTTTTATCTCGAGGCACACTCGAACCTATAATTAAGTTTCCACGACACAAATTTCTGCAGAAAAAAATCACGTGATTTAAGGTTGTTTGTAAACATTCTATCACCACCTTACGTGCCACTTAACCTAATTCTTTTTGTTTATATTTTTTGTAAATTAAATGTAACAGTATTGTTGTTTTTTAAAATAGCAGCAGGTTACAATAATAGTTATTTAAATTAATAATTTTCATTATATGTTTAAGCACGACATTTTTTGTTATACAATTACCTTTTCAAATTCCTCCTCTACTTTGCACAAAAGAGGTTTCTTTTGTGTAAAGTGACTCGGCACTCCATTCCAGACAAAAGTAGTGTACCAGGTTTGTTCATTTTGTAGGTCTTTTAGAAGTTTTACTGTTTATTATTTAAGATACAAGCAGTAGCTAACTGCTATTTATTGTGTTCAGCATAGAAACAGACCTTATTTATTTTTCATATATTATATACAAAGAATTTAATCGTTACAGTAGTGAAACAACTCATAAATTTGTCAGTTTTGTTTATACAACAACATAATAACAAAACATTGGATGAAATGAAATCTTATTTGAATAATTTTCTTTCTTACAAAAATAATTTGAAATTTAATGTAAAGGCAAAAAAGAAATAAATGTCAGAAAACCTTTTTGTTTTTGAATTTGTGTTGAATTCGAACTTATAATATATAATTGACAATTTAATATTTTTTTCAGTCAACCAAACAAATGGCTGCTGAACATAATGGAAAGGTTATTTGTCCTAGAACAAAAGAAGTATTTGATATTAAAGAAGCTGAGAAAGTGTTTGTAATGTAAATAAAATGGTCAGAGTGTAGTTATAATTGTGACAACGTGAACTTTACACATGTTCAACTCACTTTTCTATCAGGAATAATCTAGTAAAATATATATATATTGAATTTGACTTATTCTTCAATAGAATTATGAATAATCTTGTAGAAAAACTGCTTTTGAAAATAAGTTATTTGCAAATATAATTAAATGTAATTAAAATCAAAGTATCACAATGATTAATATGAAGCTTTATAAATGACTTGTGAAATAAATATGCTTCTTTAAAGAACTTTCGTGGAGAATAATTTTCTTTTTAGATGATATTTTAAAAATTTACGAAGTGAACTATTATTTATTCCAAACTAATTGTATTAAGATTGTTATAATATCTTAAGGTAAAAATTATACCGTATTACCATTTGACATTATAGAGAAAATTCTGACACGTAGAGGTAAACTTTTAATGCTACAAATTCCTGGTACCGATTCGCGCCTGGCCAACGGGCTGGCCACGTGGAGTTTTCCGGGTTTTCTTCGCGTTAATAACACCTAAATAGGGACAGTTTCCCATAAAAGACCTTCCGGAATGCATCCTCTCCTCGGCAGATCGCCCAATTGTCCAGTTACCTTATACGAATGAAACTAAAATAAATCTGGAATCGAATCCGGGCGGTCGAAAAAAAAAATACCGTATTTTCCGGCGTATAAGAAGATTTTTTAACCCAGGAAAATCATCTCGAAAGTCGGGGGTCGTCTTATATGCCGGAAAGTACGGTAATAATTTTTCGTGATCCGTCCCGGGTTTACCGGGCTCTGGCCGAATATTTCCTGGATTTTACATGTAGGCCTATTATACTGTATAAATAACTAAATTTTCTTGATCTTCATTCTGATCACAGTTTTCTCGACAAATTGTTTCTTGAATACACTAACAGTAAGTGTTAAATTGGTCTTGACGTCATTACGATTACGACGAATGAATAAATCATTTTAACTCTTCCATTTTAAACACAACTCGCCGATTACCATTCAAAGATACTCGGAAGAATTCTTTGATCCTCCCTTCTAGCTAATTAGATTTCTTATTTAGCATTCTGCGATCCGAACTTGGTTCCGGGTTCGAGTCCGCGTCAGCTCGGAAAGTTTTTTTGGTGGGACGACCCAGATATGTTGGAAATTCCTCCCTCACAGTCCGTAGGCATGGCTGAATACGCCGATGAACTTGTAAAAAAAGTCTTGCCGAGTAAGTTTAGAGACGTGTTTTTAAAAATGGGAAGGAACGTCGTTAATGAAATTGAGAAGAAAAATATTAAGCTAGTAAGTTATACGTACTTGTATCCACAAGTACAGTACGTATAACTTACCAGCTTAATATTTTATACTAGTTAAAAAGAATACCAAAACTAACGTGGGATGGACTCCGGAAAAAAGCAGTGAAATCACTTTCACGAGGTCCTCCGGTACTCTTTCCCGCGGTTTATGGATGGCCTCTAACGTAATCACACGTTATTAATTAGGTGTCGTCCATATACCATGCCTTAAAATTCGGAATTTTCCCCCTTCCTTTTTCGTGGCATTTCGTGTACCACCAGAAACCCTCGTCACAACCTTCGTGTCTTTCTTTCTCTTCCCTCTTCAAAATAGAAAAAAACATTGGCGTGTACAAGGAGCAAAATACGACTGTACTGCTATTTGTAACTGCGTGCACGAAACGAAGTAAAACTGCCACCTCATCACCGTACATTTCAAAATGTAGCGTTCCACGTTAACTGTCTCATTGTAGAAGTAACAACAGTGCTCTAATAACAATCTGAACTGTTATAAATTTAGTCCGGAGACAATTGTTAGGGAGTATTGCTTTTGCACGAAATTTTAGAGAACTGATTATAGTGTTTTCATTGTCTTATTTGTCTGTATTGTCTTATTGTCAACGTATTTATCCAGTGACATTTCTTTTGAATGTACCGAAATAATCAATCTTAATTTCGGAAAATAATTTGTCTTAGCTTTTTGATCGATCTGCTCCAAATTCTTGCTTATTCTGTGGGACTCTGTGATAAATATAGACTATCGCGAATCCCGGACACCCCGCCCCTCCCCGATTTCATTCCTTATATTAACTAACTACGTATAGATTCTGCCGCTGCCAAAAACTCAGTTGCGTCGGAAATTAACAGGCGATCTACACCGGATCGCTGAGCGAAAAGTGCATTCGAGCAGCACTGCGTACCAGTATTGCTCGAATGCACTTTTCGGATCTGCGCGATTTTAGACGTATCGACGGAAAAGGCGTCTTTGAATTTCATAGAAATATTTAACGAAAGGTCTGGTCGTCAAAGGGTGTCCTGGAACACGTGATATAAAGCGGGTTTCAAAAATATTTTGGACAGACTGTGTCTTCTTTGATTAAATTTAACGAAGTGATTTTCGTCTGTACAAATGTACAAACCTTGCTCAATTGTAGAGCGCTCGCTTCGCACGCAAGAGGTAACGAGATCGATTTTTTTACGTATTTTAAATCTGATTCCTCTTCTAAAATCGTCTGCCCGGTCTCATTGCATCCGATTTGAATTCGATACGATCAAATTTTCAGAATTTGTCTGAGGTTATCAAATAATTCTCTCTGAAATTTGAACAAAAATTCACTCTGACTCGAAAGAATTCCGTTTCGCAACTTTGAAACTTTTCGGTTGGCCGAAATTCATACCGTTTCGGAAGCAGGCTGCAAGTACACGTCCATATAAAGTCGGTAGCAGCGATGTACTTGAGTACTTCTCTCCAGGTGTGACGAAGCGGCCGGATGGCCGAGCGGTCAAGCTGGCAGCTTACCGCTCTGGGGGACCCGGGATCGAATCCGAACGGGTCGAATAATCGGAACCCAGGAATTTTTCGGGGGATGATCCGTTCGGATATGTCGAGTCCCGTCCCTCACCACCCGGTCGCCTCATTGTGGGCCTGGCCGAACCCATAATGGGCCTACTAAAAGAGGCCCTCTTAGTGCCCACAGGGCGGAAAGAGTTTTAAAAAAAGGTATGACGAAGCGTAGAGGGGGGAAAATACCATTAAATGGAGACGCCGAATATCGATCTCGGTACCTCTCGCATGCAAAGCGAGCGCTCTACCATCTGAGCTACGGCCCCGCCTTTACAGCTCGTTTGCATTCTTTCATTAGCAGCTACCAAGTAACGTTTTCGCAGTTACAATCGATTATCTTCGTGTTTTCGGTCTTAGTGTGAAACTTGGAAATTTCAAATTGTGGTCGCGTTCGAAATATCGATCAAACGGGCAGATCCGCCGATAACCTAAACTCCTTGAAATTTCGTGATAAACATAACAATGGTTAAAAAGTTTTAACTTTTAATATGGTTTTTATCCTTCTTACTTTTTGATCGGGCAATGCCGGACATATCTGCTAGTTACTAATAACAGCGTCGATAGACATACTGGTCCTTGAGCTGCCAAAAGCTCTAATGCTACGACAGTGGCTTAATAAATATTTCTGCCACTTCGAGTGCTTCGATCGCTTCGCGGCGTAAATTCGGTGTGAGTATACGGAGAATCAGCTGTAAACATTCGAAATTCTTTTAATATATGAAATTGTCTCGTTTTTAGAGAAGGAAATTAAAAGTCAGTATATTTAGTTCTTGGATTTCAAATATAGGCTATTAGAGAAAAAAGGGAATTCCAACTATTTAGACAACATATTTACAGACACATAATAACTTAGAGGTAATTAGAGGATAATGAGTTAGAGGTTGACAAATAAAATAGGTAAATGCAAGATGCAAGAGTTCAGACAGTATATAGTGATTAGTGATGACATGGAATCTAAAAGAAAGACACGTTAGTGATGTTTCGGGTCTATATAAACAAAGGACAGGTGTAGTAGGCCATCAATAAATCTTCATTCATATTCTACTTTTGATGGTGCAGAATATTATATAAATTCCCAAAATATGTAGAGCCAATGCGAGTCTCATAAGAAGTATAATTTCTCAAGCTAAAAATACAAAACTATTTCATTTCAAATACTATTTCTCACTATACCGAATCCAGTAAAATTGCATAGCACACTTTACGTAATGTTAAAGTTAATAAATTATTTTTAAAATAGTTTATCTGAATTAAATTTTTATGGTTATTTAAATGTATCAGAAGATAAGCTATGGTTTTCTTAATTATATTGTCATACATATATAATAAAATAAAACAGTAAAATGCAAATGTATTTACTTATTTTACCATTACCCGCGTATCGAACCTCAAAACATTATGTACAAAACTCATTCACAATATTAAACAGATCTCTATTTAAAACCCGGATAAATTAAATCGAAAATATAATTATTTTTGATTTGTCCGAATCCTTATCTGTAATTTAAAATTATCACGTTATTAAATTTTTTATAAACCAAATATATTTTTACCTTTTTTATACACGATTTATATTTTATACTTTTATATATTTATATAAAATTTTAAAAATTAATTACGAATAAGATTTTTTTGGCAGATCAGTCGAAAAAAGCTACAGAAATGCTCGAAAACAGTAACATTACCTACTAACCAAATGGACAAACCGACTTCTCGCCTCAATGCGATTCTGGCGCCAACTATCGACAACCTAACGCATTAACTCTACTGGAGCGCATAGCTCGAGAACCAGTATATCTATCGACTCTGCTAATAAAAACAAGAAATTAAAATGGCCTAGAGGTCTCGAAAATGTTCGAATTTGATATTTTTGTTTCCTACGCGCTACTTCATAGGGCCCAATAGACACGGGATAAAAACGCGAGTTTTCTCGAACACCTTATCGAATCGAAACGTGTCGGTAAAAAGAGAACAAACAAAAATTACCGTACTAAAAAACGTACGAACGACTTATCCTAAGACTTACTTAATAACGTATGACATCGAGAATTACGAAGCAAGTTTGTTTTTTAATATTTCCACGCGTTTGTGGTACACTTTTTCGTGCAACGATACTCGAATTCTCGCCACCGAAAGTGGAATTGCGATTTCTAATTGACTTTAGCGAGTACTCTCGATCGGGAATGTCTTCCATTTTTAAAAAGTTATCGTGGTATTGGCCTATCTTCGGAAGCGGCGTGCTTTGACTATAAACGACATAAACATCGAGTCTACTACTAATAAGTTTTATGGGCTCCAGTCGGTTCCTCGTTGCAAACACGGCAAAGACCCGAGTCGACGGGTAGACTCGGTCGTTCTTCGAGACGCCCCTTTTCCTTTCGGTTCTTCTCGTAAGCCGTCATTCCTTTCACTCGACTCGACGGCCTCTTCTATTCTTCCGTTTTCAAAACCTTTTCCATAGAATCCGGAAGAGATTGAATAAAAACGTACGCTTTTTACTCGTAAATAAAGAAAAAAGAAACATTTGAAAGAGAACGACGGCGGCGGAAGGATACACATTGGGGATGGTAGAGCATCGGCACCATTCTTATTCCAGAAAAAGATGTAGTAATTCGTTTATAGATCAATCGTTTATTCTCGAATCTTGTAACAGAATATTAAAATACTTTAGAGCGAATGTCTTTATTGCATCGTCGAAAAATTAATGTATAGTTATTTAGTTACATAACTGTTGCATTAAGCATTTTATGTTACACACGTATATAAGGTGTGTTTCAAATTTATACGGACACGAAAAAATTAAAGTGAAACACAAATTTGCTGCATTAAGTGACAAATGTTTTATTAAAAATAATATGGATTTACGTGTTTCTACACTGCAAAAGAAGAATTTTGATCAAACATTAACATTTTGTCACTGAAAATAATGTTTATGAAACTCTTATACAAAAAAACTGTTACATATTTATCCGGACAGGCACTCATTTTATGACTTAAACAGAATATTGTTTAGTTTCGAGCATTGAAATATGCAAATTAGCTTACATATCTAATTGTAATACAAATTCTTTATGTTGTTCAACGTTCTAAAATGGGTAGAACAAAGAATTTATCTGATTATGAAAAAGGGAAGATCGATGCCTATAAATCACGAGGCAAGTCAATAAGAGAAATTGCGGCATATATAAATCGTCCAAAATCAACTGTTGGTGATTATTTATCAAAAAGACGTGGCAAGGATGTACCAAAATTCAAGACAGGTCCAAAACCCAAGCTTACTCCTCTAGATTGTAGACAAATCATCGAGGTTTGCTCCACAAAACAAACATCGGTAAGAAAAATAAAAAAAAGAATTAGACTTGCCTTGTAGCGGCACAACAGTGTGGAGAGTTTTAAATACATCTCCAATGTTAAAATTCAGAAAAAAAGCCGTAATGCCACCACTTTCATTAAAGCACAAAAGTGACAGACTCGATTGGGCACAAAAACACGTGACATGGTCCGAAGAATGGATTGAAGTTTTGTTCGGTGATGAAAAAAAACTTCAACTTAGATGGTCCAGACGGTTGGAAGTATTATTGGAACGATTTAAGAACCGAAAAACAAATTTTTTCAAAACGCCAAATGGGTGGGGGTCAATAATGGTGTGGGGTGCGTTTGGATTCAACGGAACCACAGATTTAGCATTTATAACTCAAAGAATGAGTTCAAAGAAGTATCAAGGCATGCTTGAAGATCATTTATCGGAAGCTGGACCAAATATTTGTGGACCAAATTGGATCTTTCGACAAGACAATGCCCCCGTGCATGCCTCTAAATCAACAAAAATGTGGTTTAAACGTAAAAATATTAATCTGATGACATGGCCTGCTAGAAGCCCTGACCCGAATCCGATGGAAAATCTTTGGGGGATGATGGTTCGTACAGTTTATGCCAATGGAAAGCAGTTTTCCACAATTCGTGATTTGAAGGCAGCAATTTCAGATGCTTGGGATAAACTTAAGATTGAATTCCTTCAGAATCTAATTGAAACAATGCCTAATCGAGTATTTAACCCTCGGGGTGCCTGGTGAAGAAATTTCCGCCGAGCGCCCGGTGGGGTCCCACAGACCCCAAAATAAAACACTACATTATATGGCTTGTAAAGATAATTTCAATGTTATGTTAATATATATATATAATAGGTTTATTAAGACATATTTAGAATAAAACAATCATTGATTCACGTGAAATATTTATTCACACGACTACATAATAAAAAACGTTAACTTTTTTTGTCGTAACAAAAGTATTAACTTTGTTTCTCTAGAAATCATGATGTAATCTCATTATAATTTAAGTATTTTGGGTTCATTTTAATGGCACTTAATATAATTATTTGTTAAAGCATAAAAATTAAGCTTCTTCAGTTAAAATTTGAAATTGAGAATACAGGCATTTTTTTCATAGGAATTTCGCATGTCCCATGCAAATAAATCTGGATCATTTCTTACAGACGCTTAGTAGCTGCTTAATCGTTTATGTACTGACAACGTAAACGTGTTATAAATGGAGCAAACACAAAAAATACTACTTACACTTTTGCAACGCGGAGCGCCTGGTGGGGTCTGCGAGGCCCGGCACTTATTCAACCACGTCTTGTTCGCAGAATATCGCGCGAAGAACTGAAAATTTTGTGGGGATCGCAAGCGCGTGAAGAGAACCGAAGCTACTAATAACCTTAAGTCGCTAACGCAAATATTAAAATAGTTACGAACTTTTGAAAATGAGTCGGGCCTCTCAGACCCACCAGGCACCCCGAGGGTTAATGTAATTAAGTTAAATGGTGGTTACATTGGCCATTAAATCGTAAGAAAACTTTGCAATTTGAAACCTGTCCGGATAAATATGTAACAGTTTTTTTGTATAAGAGTTTCATAAACATTATTTTCAGTGACAAAATGTTAATGTTTGATCAAAATTCTTCTTTTGCAGTGTAGAAACGCGTAAATCCATATTATTTTTAATAAAACATTTGTCACTTAATGCAGCAAATTTGTGTTTCACTTTAATTTTTTCGTGTCCGTATAAATTTGAAACACACCTTAAATATATATAACTATTACGTTTAATTATTTTTGTTTTTTTTCTACAAAGAAAAGAAAAAACCTTATACTTACGATTAGTACTTTGATAATATAGTATTAATTTGACAAGAATAAATAAATAAATATTAATTTTGAAAAATTATTTAATCAGAAAAAAGTCATTTCATTCTTTAAAATTCCGTTTTGTATTCGATTTTAATTAATTTATTTATACGGTAGTATTAAATATTCGGACGAAAATAAACAATTTCTCCAGTTTTTAAGTTCGTCATTTAAAAATTAACAACTGTTGCGGGAACGAATAGAATTTGATTAGAGTACGTTATTTAAAGACCCGAAATTCGATTATGTATAAAGAAATTATTTAAAGATCGAAGCAGTTTTGACTCAACATTTCTCAGAACTTCTAATTCTGTTCTATGTTTCACATATAGAGACCCGCCCATTTCTTAAAGTAGAATCTTCGGGAAAACATTTAACGTACGTTTTTACTCTACCATCGGAAAAATTAGAATTCTTTTAATATATTTACGCGGCAAATAAAACTAATCGTATTTAAAATTTTGATCGGAAAAAATTTTATTTCTTAAAGTGAAAATAAAAATGCGTGTTTATATAATTAACAAGTAAATGTAACGAAAAATACGTTACGATAACGCCGACGACATATCGATGTACTCTAATAATATATTATTTCGTTGGGAAAATTTTGGATAAAACCCGAAGGAATACGCGAGAAACTTTCCCAGAGGGCCAAAAAATCGAGGATTTAGACCTATCAGAAATTTAGCAAGTCATTTTTAGGGAGAAAGCCGAGTTAAGAAGTTGTAACTCCGCCCGAGTATCGCCGGTACGTATTCGTTCTATTTCTAACAATTAAGATAAATAAATGGTAGTAAGATCGATTTAATTTTTATTTTTCGACGTGTCAATCGATATAGAAAAATTCGAATTAAATTTTTTTCGTCTGTTCTACGAGACGAGTCATCAATAATGTTATTTATGTAAATTTAAAAAATATTTCTGATGCATTTTTAAAAATTTTTTAAACAAAAGAATGCGAATTTTGCCTTCCCGAAATTATGTCCCGAGTTAGAACGGCGATATTTCGTTTTCAATAATATATATGTAATGCGAAATTAAGAATTTTTCCCTTAAAAAACGAATTAAAGTTATATATTTTCCCGTGCCTCGAATAAAGTTATGTATTCTATTAATAGACTCATTCTACAATTGTGAAAAAAAACGCGGTTCAAAATAGAACAAAGCGTAAACAATAAGGTTTTATTATTTGGAATATAATTTTATCCACCGGTCGAGTATCGTAGCGAGACCGTGGCGATTAGATACAAATATTCTAATATTATACTATCAATTTTTTAAAAAGTAAACAATAAAAAATGATGGGTCGGTGTCGAGAATTTGCTAAGTACGTTCGTTAATTAATTACCTAAAAATAGATAAATGTGACCAAGCAACTTCATTTACGCACTTTCTAACGGAGCGATATAATTGACAAATCGCATTCCCGGCTGTTTAAATGTCGAGCATGTAGTTTGGTTAGCGTAATTAAAACATTTCCAAATTAAAATAAATTATATAACATTAAATAGGACGATAAACGAGTCAAACGGACGAGTATCGTGACTATTAGGCTTTACGGAGCCGGTATAATTCTCGTTTGTAAAATTACAAAATGTCTCAATTTTAAAAATAACGTCGACTTCATTTGTAAACACGTTTCCCGTCAATATGTATATGCGACATATTATTTTTGTCGAGGTTTTCGAAGGACATTTTATGACATAATATCTTACAAAAACAGTCTCGCACCTGACACGTCGATAATTTAGGAAAGATGATTCACCCCGACCCAGTTGCTAGAAGAAGCGAGTCTTCTTTCTTTTCATATTAAGTTAGAATCGGAAGGCGAAACCACGAACGAACGGAAATACAGCGAATATGTCTTTCCAACGACCATTTCTCGTAGCTCTGAAAAGAGATTCCAACCAGCCTTGGGGATTCGGGTTGGCTGGAGGAAGAGATAAGGAAGAACCTCATTACGTCCAGAAGGTTTGTTAGAAAAAGAAAACAGACGCTTTAAATTTGCTTTGTAGATAGACGACGGGCCGTATCGTTAATACTTAACAAATAGACTGCTTATTTACTCGATATATATATATAAATATAAATATAAAGCGAGCTTCTTAAAAGAAAAAAGCAATCGTTACTGTAAGCGATGCTTTTAAACTTGATCTTCGGCTTAGCGGATGAGAAAAAAACAAACGAGAGGTTAAGTTTCGAGAGTAAGACCCCGACTGGGAGTCTATTTATAAAACAAAACAAAAAACAATGTCTTGCGCGCTTTACGTAAAGAATGACTCATTGAGATGAGGCTCGAAATTAAACTTCTCGTTAACAAAACTCAAATATTTGTTACGTCAATTTCTAATACATAGGATATACTGTATTTTGCATTAATGTACATATATTTTTTCAATTGTTATTATACGCTGTCTAGTCTTAGTTATAAATTACTTAATTCTTAAAGTTTATCTATTTTAAAATTACGAAGATGCGTTATATTTTATTGCAAAATGTAAAAGGTTATTATATATTATAGTGGAAACGAGCCAAACTTTTTCTTAAATGTCTTATATATTACTGCCGTCGATGTAAAATTCCTGCCCGATTTTTGGACTTAATTTTATGGTAAAAATAGTTTAAAATCGAGGAAGAAAAATAATGATGAATGCGAGCTTTATAACTCGGTAGATGCATCCGTCTTAAGTCTGGTGTGTCGAGACCTCGCGACGATTCCAAAGACAACATTCGCCATTCGTCACATTCGTCCATAGATTAAATATAATTAAATCGATAATTATAACGCATTAATGTAATCGTTACATAAAATTTTTATATTGGTTTTTATACTTGTAGTTTGTTAAATTCGCGTGACATTCTCGAAAGTCCCTGCACCGATATTTTAGTCGTTCTAAGTATACTTCTGGCATCATTTCCATTCAACGTAAACTAATAATAGTGGATACTGCACCTATAGTAGCTGCCCGAGTCGGTTAGAGTAGCGATTGCATACTTGTCTAGGAACTTTGTAATTTGAATATCGAAGATTTATGTCGGATAAATTTTACAGGTCGAACCCTCTAGTTTAGCGGAAAGAGCCGGTTTACGCGAAGGAGACGAAGTAATTCAAATCGGTCGTGTTAATATACAAGATTTAACACACGCTCGAGTCGAAGAGATCTTATCGAAGAGTTCTCGTCGATTAGAATTATTTATTATAAGGTAAACATCTTCGAATAGTTCGTATAAATGCCTTACTTTCTGTAAAATTGACTTTAATATTTTATTTACAGAGAAGACATTTTGAAATCAATTGGGATGGTAAGTAGTAAATTTATTTATTAAATAAATAACATTATTAAAGAATTTACCAATGTTCGATGTGATAGAACGAACCGTCGACTATAAAAGCTGTTGTTCACGCGCAATATAATTCCCCTATGGGATTATATTCTTCCGAAAATATAGCAGACACTATGGCTCAACACGCAGAAGTAGCTCTTTCGGATAATCAACAGTAAGTTTGTTTTCGTATTATAAAATAATATGAAGTAATAATAGATTATAATAATGTTCTAATTAATGCCATTTTATATTTTTAATATATATAAACTTTGTTTACAGACAAATTTATTCTCCTCAACCGTACTTTGTGCAAAATACAGATAATATTTCTCGAGAACAATCTAACATCATAAACACCCCTCATTATAAATCTAATATGCAAAAATTCAGACAGCTACACGGACCCCAACCTTATCAACCTCACCTACAGCAGAGAGAAGACGTTTTAAATACATCGCATTATAAATCAAGCATGCAAATGTTTCAGGAAAGGCATAGCTCGCCTTTTAAACCACTTTCGCAGATTAAAGAAAACGAGGAAGTTCTGAACACCCCTCGTTATAAATCCAATATGCAGATGTTTAGAGAAAAGCACAGCGAGCAAAGTTACCAACAACCCGAAGTAAGGGAGGACGAAGAAGTTTTAAATACTGCTCATTATAAATCCAACATGCAGATGTTTAGAGAGAGACACGGTTCTCCGAGTTTTCAACAACCGCAAGAAGAGGACGAAGACGTTTTAAATACTGCGCAGTATAAAGCCAACATGAAAATGCTTAGAGAAAGATACGTATCCCCTCCCTCGCAACAGCTCGAAGTAAAAGAAAGCGACGAAATTCTAAATACTCCAGAATATAAGGCTAACATGCAAAAATTAAGAGAGCGATATACAGCAATGTCTCAACAGCAAAATCAAGCGCAAGAAGAAATTATTAATACGCCTCAATATAAAACGAATATGCAGATGTACAGAGAAAGGCACAGTTCTCCTTCCAGTCAACAACCTCGAGTACAAGAAGAAAATGTTATAAATACAGCTCAGTATAAAGCAAATATGCAGATGTTTAGAGAAAGACAGAGTTCTCCCAATTATCAGTCCCAAGCTAAAGAGAGCGACGAAGTTTTAAATACACCCGAATATAAAGCTAATATACAAATGTTGAGAGAAAGATACACTCAGCAACAAGCCGACGCTCAAAGAGAAGAAGTTCTAAATACATCCCATTACAAAGCTAACATGCAAATGTTGAAAGAAAGACATAGCTCTCCCACTTATCAACAACCCCGAGCGAAAGAGTCGGAGGAAATTTTGAATACTGCTCATTATAAATCTAATATGCAAAAGACAAAAGAAAGACAAAATTCGCCGTCTTTCCAGCAGCCTCAATTTAAAGAAAATGAAGAATTATTAAATACTCCTCATTATAAATCGAATATGCAAATGTTTAGGGATAGACACAGCTCTCCTACACATCAAACACAAGCGAGACAGAATGAGGAAATGCTGAATACGGCTCAGTATAAATCTAATATGAAAATGCAAAATGAATGTCATACATCAACTGTCCAGTTCGGAACTATTCGAGGCGAAGCTGTATTAAATACTCCTCATTATAAATCTAATATGCAAACGCAAAAAGATAGACAGACGACGACGGTTCAGTTTGGAATTAATCAGAATGAACCAGTTTTAAATACTCCTCAATATAAATCCAATATACAAATGCAAAGGTCTCATCAGACGACAGTTCAATTCGGAACTAGCCAGGGTGAACCAGTTTTAAATACGCCTCAATATAGATCTAATATGCAAATGCAAAGATCTCATCAAGCAGTCCAATTCGGAACTAAAGAAGAAGAAGCCGTCTTGAATACTCCTCAATACAAATCTAATTTGCAAATGCAAAGATCTCATCAAGCAGTTCAATTCGGAACTAAAGAAGGAGAAGCTGTCTTAAATACTCCTGAATACAAGTCTAATTTGCAAATGCAAACATCTCATCACACAGTTCAATTCGGAACTAAAGAGGGAGAGGCCGTCTTAAATACTCCTTACTATAAATCTAATTTGCAGATGCATAAAGGTCATCAAACGGCGACAGTTCAATTTGGAACTAAAGAGGGAGAAGCAGTCTTAAATACGCCTTATTATAAATCCAATTTGCAGATGCAAAAAGGTCATCAAACATCGACAGTTCAATTTGGAACTAAAGAAGGAGAAGCAGTCTTAAATACTCCTTATTATAAATCCAATTTGCAGATGCAAAAAGGTCATCAAACGTCGACAGTTCAATTCGGAACTAAGGAAGGAGAAGCGGTCTTAAATACACCTCAATATAAATCTAACATACAAATTTATAAACAAAAACACGGACCCTCACCTTATACTCAAGAAGTACAAACTAAACAAAGTACAGTTTATCAAAGTGAAAGGGGAATGTACGAATCTCAAAGTGACACGCAACAGCAAGGAACGCAACAATATAAAAGACAGATATCGACACTTCATATACAACCATCTCAGAGCCATAGATCTCGACCACGGGTTCAGTCGGGTCGTTCGTCTTCGGAATCTCCAGCTTCCACACCTAACACGACGAGAAAAAGGATGCAAGCGGCTTGGCCTCCTAAAGTAAGTAATTCTATTTTTATTAGAGAATTCTTAGGGATATCATAAAGAGATTGATGGTAAAATTTATTTCTGTACAGCAATCAAATGTAAAACCTTTGCCTAAAGGTGGATTCACTTCGACTAGTAAGTAAACTCTAACTACATTCAAAACTTATTACAATTAAAATTTTCATGTATTTTTTCCTATTAGGTACAGGAAAACGACTGGTATGGCCTCCGTCATTACCCTCTAAAGATTCCGACGAGAGCTGGCCTCCTTCGGGAAGACAAACCCCACAATCTCCGACTTTCGGACGAAAAATGACGACGACTTGGAATCCCTCGCCATCACCCCCTTCTATAAGAAGGACCCCCCTGGTCTCCCCTTCGACCCCCAGAAAAGCCACGTGGCCACCCGTCGAACCCGCAGTCGAAAAAGTTAGCAGTTTCCAACCCGTTAGCAAACCAGATAAGAAATCCGGTAAATTCGACGATTACATAAAACACCACGCCAGTTGTGGCGTTCCCGCGACGTACAAACCACCCCCGTTTACTCAACGTAGCTCTCAGTCCGATAATTAATTATCAAATTTGCGGGAGTGTTCCTACGATATTGATCGAAGATTGATTTGTTTCTATCTCATTTATTATTCAAATTAACGAAGACTTTCTCTGTAGATATTAAACTAACTACAGTCTTTTTAAATGACGCATTCGCTGGCACTTACTGTTTCGGCATCGATCGTGTTAGCTCTAAGTCGAGAAATTCAAAAAACGACAAGAGGCCATACGAGACATTTTTATACGATTCTTATTGAATATTTTATATACGCTTTCGATATTCCTTTTCGGAAAATAGTTAAGCAAACCTACTTTTAATGGCCATCGACGTCACGATTAATTTATTTAACGAATTAAAACAATAAAACTCCTTCGTACCTTATTCGAAACACCAATTATTCCCTAATCTTCCCTTATTTTTCCACCGTACCGTTCTTGGAAAATAAAGATGGAGTTCGTGTATACTCGGTAAGTAATGCCAGGCATTTATTCGTAACTCGAAAATTTTCAAAATAGTAATAAAATAACGAAATTCTGTTGACATTAGCTATATTAAGAAGTTTTAATCATCTTTTCAATCTGTCGGCGATTTGGATTTAATCCAATTTCGGTTCGAATCGGCAGCCGTGTATAAAAAGACATTCTAAGTTTGAATGTTCTTGATTCGATCGAATATCGCCCCGTAAGGCATACGGCGTCGGTTAAAATTTCCCAGTTGTTTGCCAAATAATATAAAAATGAAGAGCGATACGCGTAAAGGAGTAACGAATTTCCTTTTCTTTCGCTTATGTTTAGGACGAACGATTATTTCCCAGATCTATTTTCCTTTCGAACAATTAGATCTTCCCTGATATCTTGCCAATGCATTGTTTGGCTATTTAAACAGATTCATTAAACAACCTTGACTAAGAAAAAGCCTAAAGTTATTTGCCCGGGCAAGGTTATCTTAATTCAAAAACAGCCAAAGTTCGGTTTAAAACGATAACAAATCTTTAATTCGAAAATTTCTTTAATGTTTATATTTTGTAAAATAAATAAATAATAATATTCGTTTATTCGTTTTTCTTAAATAAACCCGTAATAAATTTGCCCTTTTACATTTTTACAGTTTGTCGATCTCTAAAGAAGTTTCCGAACCGTGCCCGTTCCGCAGAAGAATGAACCAGTAATAAACATTTTTGTATTAAACGAAACGAAAGGAGTAAAACAATATGGCTTAAAACGCTTTCTTTCGTTGTCTTACTTCGAGTACTTACTAAAAATTATGTTTTACTATTATTAAACTTTAAATTATTAAGTCGCTGACCGGTCGTGGGTTCCAGCCTAACCGACGAGATGGCCGCGTGGAATTTTCCGCGTTTTATTCGCGTGTCTAACATCCGAAGAGAGGAGCCAGTTTGCCGTAGAAAGTCCTCCCGGGATGCGCCTCCGTCTTGGCACGTGGCCCACGCGTTACGTTGCCTTATCCCGTCAATCCGATCCGATCGAATTATAAAGTATATTTTAAATTATAGGGCGTAAGAACTAGAAATAAATATACAGTATTTATAAGGTATAAATAGGAGATGTTATGGCGTAAATACTCGTACGTTTATTGGGTGACTTTTAAAAGAGTTACACCGGTACGAACCGAATAACTTTTTCTTTTAATTCGGGAGATTAGTCTAGTGACAAATTAGCTAATAGAAACAATATTTATTAGCTTAATCATTTAGTATTTTCACGCTATCGACAAATAATTTATAAAAATTTGTAAACCGAAAACCAATTAAAGAACCAAATGAAAATCTGACATTGTAATAATTTAAAATCTCAAATTGTTAATAATAAATTTAAATTATAACAGTGATCCTTAACCGGGGATACGGCGTTCTCGGAATGCGAGACACCTTTTCTATTTAACAGAAATACCAAAGAACATTACAAAAACATAGTAAATTGCGTTAAATAAGCGTTCGCCTATACCGAAAGAAAGTATATTTTAACTGTGTGGTTGCGTGTTAAAGCGGCGCTGTCGTATTTATAAAAATTACTCGGAGTATTTTCGGTCGTCGCTTCGTAATAGAATAGTTTTCGCCATATAGTAATTCTATCGTCACCCGTGGGATGCGCTAACGTCGCTTAACGAGTGTAGTAGGACATCGAAAAGAACGATCGTTTAACTGTCGAAGGTATTCAAACTTACCGCCTTTCGTCCAAGTTAAAATTATGAAATTACGGATAATACTTTTGAAAGCCGTAATATTTATTCTTATTTTTAGTGCAACGTGTAAGACGTTTTTGTATTTACCGTAGCGTATAAGCTTAGAAAATTACGATATTAACTCGGGCGAACGCGTGGCGCGCACTTTAATTACAGAAATGGTTGTCGAGGTTCCAGAATTTAAAATCTGACGATGGCCCGTCGAGCGGGTCGAAAACGTAATAAATTGTTTCTCGGCGATTTAAGACGTTAATTAAATAATAATTCTCGACAATACTTCGTCTAACTAGAAGTTCTCGAGCGTCCGGGTGAGAGACAACACCCGAAGCGCAATCGACAAACCGAATTAAAAAGAAAAAGCCACTATAATTAAAACTAACGAATCTTTACATGACTTTACCAATCACAAAAACCGAGTGGAGTCATTTGCACTAGATTAAACAGCAGTGGCGTGCCGTGACATTTGATGATAGGGAAGCCGACTTCCGGGGGCAATCGGTTACTTGCGCCTCAGTGATGGCCTAGGGTCCGTCCGTACGCGCGTGGTGGCGGAAGAGACGTATCTGACAAAAACCGACAAAAAAGAAACATAAAATAAACATATACTATGTACAAAATAATTTGCTTTAGGACAATCGGCCGTTCGGACATCCCGGGCGTCGATGCGGTTCTTCGACGGTCGATCGAAGGTGGCCCCGGGTCAATCGCGTCGACGAGTCTGTAGGGCACGGGGAGACTTCCTCCGTTGGCGTGGGGAACACGGTCTAAGTCCGAAGTGGCACGGGTTACGGGTTGGAACAATAGACGAGAAACTGTATTTTTTTTATTTTTTATTTTTTGCGCGTCGACACCCGGCGTTTCGGTTATTCGGAACGTTAACCCAGTGCCGGGTGTCCTCGATTGTCGGAGATTATATCGATCTCCCTTCTTTCTTTCGTCCACTTTGATCGGTCGTTCTCCCTCAATTACGCTTCCCGAATGATCGGTCCCCGGTTACTAAACGTGACGAGACTCTTACCCGGAGCGCGAGAAAAGTCAAAATGGAAGACGAATTCGATGTTCCACCGATCGTAGGACGACTTCCTCCGCGATTTACGGTTTCTGCCCGGCAGTTTGATATAAACGACGGGTGTCCGACTACGAACGACTTTTTCCTGTTTTTTTAACCTAATAAATTTTTCTGTAAATTGACCGTTTTTTGGCGTCTTTCGTGACGGGTCGGACCCGTCCGCAACCTCGCATTTCCATAAAAGTTTTAAACGAATACTGGAAATGACAAAAATAAACAATTTATGTATTTTAGTTGTAAAATACAAACGATACATACGTAATACAAATTGATACGATACAAACAATGATAAAAACTTTTTAAAATTTTTTATAAACTAATTCTATTCGGCGATTTTTTCCGCCGAGTCGTTAATTACTTTATCGTAAAAGTCGCCGGTCGTCGACTCCATCGACGTATTTGAAAGCTCTTTCTATCTAAAGCGACGCTAGCGACGACCATTTTTCCTCCGACCGAGTGTTCTGGCCACTGTTTGAATTCCCTTCGTGGTCGAAAAACTGCGCTCGACAGATGCACCGGTAAATGGTACCGGTAAATGGTACCGTAAATATTAATATTAAATCGTATAATTCTTTTAGTACGCCTTTGTTCGGATCGACATTAATTATAATACGTTTTATGTCTAAGGCCAGGAACACACATGCGTAAAATTCCGTGTAAAATCTAGTATAAAACAGAAAACGTAAAAATTTTTCTGAAATTTTGGCTGAAATGGAACTGAAAAAAGAGTAGAGAGTGTCTCTACTTTTTACGCCGTAAAATTTTTACGCCAAAATTCCTCCAATAGAGAGAAGTCTTTTTTGTGACGTCAAAGTAGACACGTGCTTTTTATTCTAACAATGGCGGCAACGAAGGTTAACCCTACAATTGTGACGGTCTCGAAAAAACAAAAAATAAATGAAATACAGGGGTTTATCGTATTTGTTCGACCACATCGGTGTCATGCATGACACTGTATTTAAACAACGTTTATGGATGGCTGTAAGTGCAAAATTTCAAACAACAGGTAGGTCTTGTAAAATCGATATATAGGCCTAGTATTCAGATCACACGTTCTTTACTTGAATTCGGAATATAAGTCTATTAATTTAAATTTTCTATATTATAGCAGAGGAAGCGGAGAAAAAAATGGAAGGTACAAAGGGATAGATAGCCTATATGAGAGGAAAAAGTTAATAAAATTAGCACTGTTGGTGGCAGTGATGTTTCCTATTCGGCCAGAATTTTTACGTATGTGTGTTCTGGCATAAAAGCGTAAAACAGAAACTGAACTGAAAGCTGATTTCTGATTCAGTTTTCTGCCACACAATTTTACGCATGTGTGTTCCTGGCTTAACAGTTAGTCAGATTGCTCCCTACCAGTAGCTAAGGGATAGAATCGTTGAAAGCGTTAGACGTGTGTAGCTTTACCAGCTAAACCGGGTGAGGTTGGTGCTCTGTAAACCGCGTGCGCCAATGCCCTCTGGCTGCTTTACACCATTCTGTTATTCCCGCCGTGGAAGCTGTCTCGTAAGCGCTTCCATTCCGCCACTGATGTTCGAATATACAATAGCGATCATATCGTTTTTTTCACATATAGTATAGAAATTTGTAATAAGATACATAATACAGTTATAATAAAATATTAAATTTAATTAATTCAAAGTACTGTACGTTAAAATATGAAAATTTATATTTTAGAAACTACGAGGGAAGACCATTGGAAGGTGGAAGCGGCGCTTCCACCGCTTCCAATGACGGCACGCCACCGTCAAACAAGTGTCGGGAAGAATTATCATACCGGACATAACATCTGTTTTCAAACAGAGAATGGCTGCTGGCTGTATGTTTAGATAAAACAAGTGATTAAAATATTGTGTATCGATGCACATATAGACTACTCAATTGGGCTTCACTTCTGTCTCGAAAAGGGTTAAAATAGATATTCGTATGCCCCAATTTTCATTTGAGTTACAATACAGTACGTAATATGCGTATAATTCGTAGTGGCAGCCATCTAACTTCCGTCTTCGACGCTTGTGAACCTCGCTGTACCTCCTTACGGTGGCTAGCTTAAAGCGAAAATAGCTTAATTAACTGTCTTTTATCAAAATGTCTTCGAGCTGCTTTTCTAGGAAACAAAATGATCTTTATTTTTCACCCGTACACACACTACACACATATTTGCGTTTCGGACCTCGAGGTACAGTATCTCTTCGGCAGATTTAAATCAACGTGGTGAGTTTCCTTGTAGTTAATTACATCAAAATATATATAAATCATTCCCAGAAGAACTTCTATTATAACATTTAAATAAACATTTATATTCGCTATTTTCCTTTACATGCCTCAGAACAGAACACCAGTATAATTACCAGTCACTTTTTGGTTGATAATAGCGATGTTGTGGCCGACGTTTTCAACGCGAAAACGTGTACGTCGGACGTTCGGCGCCGCCTTCCTATAAACCTAGAAGTTCGAAAATGGCGTTTGGAACGTCGAGGATGATTCCACTGACTTTACTAGTAATAGAACAGACATTCTACCTGGTAATAAATGTCAGGCTTCCGGTGCTCCACTTTATTTTCAGACGTTCTCTGTTTCGCTCAATGCTTTACAGAGAGTTGGATACACATTGCGGTCGTAGCCGCTACATTTTTTTTTTTACCGACATATGTTCGTATATTGTTACATTCGGCATATTACATTTTATATATTTAAATTACATATTATTGAAACAATTAATATAATATGTAGATTATTTATAATTCCATGTTGGCTGGTTTGTACTTTTTGTACAAACATTATAAATAAAAATAAATACAAATGCAAAATGTAAAATATATGTGGAGTTTTTTTAGATGTTAATGATAGTATTAAAGAGTCTACATAAGTTTTATTTAAAAGTACTTGAGATATTTTAATTAAGGTTTCATAGATAACCGCTACGTTTGCTTGTCGTATATTGGCACTTCCTATTATCACCGTATTTTCATATTACCACTATAGTATCGAAACGTTTCTGTAGCTGTACTAGTATCGCTCTCACTGTCACTGTCGCTGAGTAGGTACATCCACAATTTAACACTTTAATTTGTAGAACTTTCACTTATGACACAAAAGGTATCACTTTCTTGTAGTACTTTCACGTGTAGTTTCTTACATCACTGTACGGCCATTCCTCTCGCTCCTCCGTCGTATTTCCATATTATTTGTAGCACTTGTAGTACTTCCAAGATTATTTTGTTTTTCACGATAACATCTCATTCATAGCACTTATTTCATTATCACTTCCTTTTCCTTTTGTGGGTAAAATTAGATACACTTGTAGTACCTGTAGCACTATTGCCTATTGTTACTAGCACTGTCATTGTATTTCCACGTTTCATTATTTCTTCGCGATATCTTTCTACCGCTGTAATGTGTGTATTACTTTTCACAATCGCTTATGATACTTTCATAATCATTTTTTGATTGCATTGACGGCTCTCGTCTCACAATTTATAGCACTATAGTGGTTCTCTACAAATTATGTGAATGTTTTGATATGGATTGGTGTGCAGAGTTCATTACTCTGAGAATGCTTAGCACAATAAATACATTTAGCCATAAAGTTTGTAAATGTGTTAATAAATAATGATAAGCAAAGTTTAATACCCTTAGAGGCCATAACCCCAGTAGACAGAGTCCATTTCTCTGTGAATGCGTATCACTGTGAGCCCATTCGGCCACAATGTGCTAAAGTACGAAATGAAGTAGAGTCTTATACTCTGAGATGGTATATTACTATGAATACATTTCAACATTCTGTATGTGGATGTTTCGATCCAGTGTGGAACGCAGTGACCTTCGCATTGCCCTCCATATTAAATATAAGATTCTCGATAACAGAAAGAACAATTAATACAAAAATAGTAATAATGGAAACAGTTGTTGTTATATCGTTCTCAGACCAACCGACTACTAGAATATACCTAGTGTTTTAAACCGTAGAATAACCTACAAAACCGACACAACCTCAAAAAGTATACAATAGCCATATCGGTAATTAAATTATACTAATTAATGGGAATAATTTGACAATAGAGCGTAACCAAACTAGTGAACCAATATAGGTATCTACAGTGAATTTCAGCCTAGAAAGATTATTTATACAATAAATATATACAGTTTGGTATATAGTGACAGGGGGACGATTATATTCTGGTTTTATAACATATTCTTATAAAGTTTATAAAGTATGTATAAAGAGTGACGTTATTGATAAGACTACTCTTTTTTATTGGCCAAGTATAACCTTCTTTATTGCTTATTGTTCGTAGCTCGTTTCTAATATTTTCATATTTAATACACTCAAATAAAAGATGTGTCGGAGTTTCTCTGTCTCCGCATATTTCACAAGCGCCATCGTTATTACGATGGAATCTATTGCGGTACTCCGCAAAGTCACCACGCGCAGTCACGAATCTTGTATATTTATAATTTATTATAAAGTTCTTATTTTTTATTCGTTGGTGAACATCAGGTAGATACTCAAAAAGTTCTCTTCATTTTGTTGATTCTGTCCATCTCTTTTGCCATCTTATTATAGCCTATATTTGTTCTTTATTTCCCTTTTTATATATCTTTCAGATAATTTCTTATATACTACTTTTATGTTTGAGCCGCTTGCCTCTTTTGCTAGGCTGTCTACTCGTTCGTTTCCAGGGTCGCCCATATGTGCTCTTACCCAGCCGAAAGATATATTGTTTTTATTTGCTAAGATATTTTTTCTACTGTCGTCGACGAGTTCGTGTTTGTTTTCGTCGTCATTCAACGCTTTTAATACGGAATGACTATCTGTACAGATTGCGATTGTTACATTTTTCATGTTGTTGCTAATCCAGCTTACAGCCTGTTCTATGGCTACGAGTTCTGCCTGATAATTATTGCATCTTTTATCTAGTTTGATTTTCCTGTTGTATTGTTCTCTATTATTTGATATATATATGTATGCAGCTTCTACTCCTTCTGGGGTTCTCGAGCCATCCGTATAAATTCTATTTTTAGTTAATGGGCTATATTCTTTTATTTGTATCTTTTTCCACTCGTATCTTTTCAATTGTTGATATCTTTTGATTTGATATTCTATTTCGTCTTTCTCTGTTAGTATTGCACCATATGTTATTTTTTCTTTTAAAATTTTTCGAATATCCCTCTTTTGACTTATTTCTAAGTCCATTGGTAGGAGGCCTGCCATTACACATTACATTCGTACACATTACATTACGTTGGAAGCTTATTATCTTTCTTTTCATATAGGTCATTTCTGCTCTATTTCCCCATACTTGAGCGCCATATGTAGTTATTGGTATCACTACGCCTTTGTATACTCGAGTAAGTGCAGTACCTTCCGTACTCCATTTTTTTTTTTTTTTTTTTTTTTTTTTTTGCCACTTTGGTAATTTCCTGAAAAAGATTGCCAACTTTCTTTTTTTCGGATTCGAGGTGGGCATTCCGTGACAATTTGTTGTCTATTGTCATACCTAAGTATATTATTTGATTAGAACATTTTATGTTTTTGTTTTGCATTTTTATCGTTGGCTGTCTTTTATCCGCTTTGCGTGTCGTAAACGCGATGGCCGTAGTTTTATCGGGGTTAAACTGTAATTTGTTTCTCTTTCCCCAGTTCGCTATCCTCTCCAATATGTTATTACATTTTTTCTCGATTTGCATCCGACCGTTTGCCGAGCAAACCACCAATATACCATCCGCAAACGCTGTTATTTTCGTTCCTATTATTGTCTCGGTATTTAAAAGGTCATTTAGTAGGATGGACCAGAAAGTGGGGCCCGATCACGATCCTTGTGGGCATCCCATTGTCATTGTTTTTTCAATTTTTATGTCAGTATATTCTACGAATGCTGTTCTGTTATTTAAATAATCACATATTAATGAATATATATTACGGGGACAATTGATTTCTTCTAATTTTTTGTGTAGGAGCGGCCACCACGCACTGTCGAATGCTCCCGCTATATCTAGACTGAGAGCTATTGTCCATTTATTTTGTTTTCGTTCTTCTTCAATATCATTAATTACTTTAGCGATGGCATCTTTCGCCGATTTTCCTACCTTTCCTGTCTACCTTCCAAGGTGTCGGAAAGATTGCAAAATTTAAGCAAGTATTGTATATTTTAAGCAGAAGACCGGGATCTTTCATATTTAGTATCTTAACCGTTTCTATTGTAATATAATCGTTACCTGGCGCTTTCCCGTTTTTAAAGGTCGATATTATCCACGTTATTTCCTCCTTAGTAAATTGTGGCGCGTGTGTTTCGTTTGTACGAAAACGTATTGCTTCGCGTAATGTTTTCTGTTCGGGAGTATCCCGAGATTTATCATCCGTTTTAATAAATTCCTGTAGTAATATCTGTAGACATTCCTCCATATTACTGATGATGTTTCCATTTTCATTTTTTAATTCTGTTAGTTGGAACTTTTGTTTTATTTTCTTAGCTGAAATTTTATATATTAATCCCCAGGGATTCGCGCTTTGTTGACAGAATTCTTTCCAGCTTTTTTTCTTCGACTCTTTTATAAGTTGTTTATACTGCTTTTGCTCCGCGAGATAGTCTTCTTTGAGATTTCCTCTTAAATTTTGATCTTTGCATTTTGCATAACGCCTACGCTTTGCCCTAACTTTACTTTTAAGGGTGGTCAGTTCTGTATTCCACCATTTGACAATTCTGTTTCTTTCCTCATAAATTGGGATGTTTTTATCTATTGTTTTATTTATTATGTTTACGAGATTTGTAATTTTTTCGTTTGCCTGTTCTTTATTTTCTATGTTTTTCAATTCTTGTGTGGTTTCTTTGTGTGGTTTGATTTCGTCGATTATTCTTTTCCATTTGGCTTTTTTGATATTGTACTTTTTCATACTTGTATTGTTAAATATTTGATCTATTTCACACGTGATGTATCCGTGTTCTGATAGGCTGATTTCGTCGTTTACTTTCCAATTTTTGACTTCATTCGGTGCAATGCTATTAATAATTGTTATGTCTATATTAGAACTTCCATTTGTACTTTCGAATGTACTAAGCGCGTTTGGTTCATTTAGAAGAAATAAATTTTGATGATTTATGAATTCTTCCAACTCGTCACCTCTGTCATCCGTATTTTCGTCGAACCAAACATACGAATGGGCATTGTTGTCTCCTCCAATAATAACTGCATGGCTATGATAGTATATTGTACACAATTGTTCTAATTTTGCAAAGTGGGTATTGATATTTGCTTTCATCGGAAAGTATATATTACAGATTATCCATTTTTTATCTTTGTTTCTTAATTCGATAGTAGTCTTAAATTGATCACTATAGTTGGTTAATAACATACATTGCATATTTTTGTTGTTTATAATTGTCATGGTCCGTGGTGTTTCCCCATTGCTCGAATAAAGTTCCCGTGTTTTGAGTGGCCAGCCCATAGGTTTGTTCGCTTTGCAGTACGGTTCTTGTATCGATAAGATATCAAGATTTTGTAGTTTATTACCTACAGTTTGAGATACAGCATTTATTCCCCTCCCTACGTTAATCTGTAAGCATTTTGAACTTCTACTTTCCAAATGATTCGTACCTTCGTTATTATTTAGAGAACTAGTTTCCATAATCAATTTTCATTTTCATTTTTCTGATTATTTTCTGCTTTTCCGGGCATTCGTCGCTTATTGCCTGGTGGGTACGTGTGTCATTCTTACATTTTATGCAATTTACGCAATTTGGGGTTTTATCCTTATTTGTGCATTCGTTGTATCGACGATCGCCCTCACAATGTGTACAGTAGTTTCTATTACATTGACATTCTTGGGCCGGATGCCCGTAACGACAGCATTTGTAACATCGAATTACGTTATAGTAATCTCTTATTTGGCACCTTACCCAACCCATATTTATTTTTCTTTGATTCAAAAGTAATTTGCGTAGTTTCGGGGATACCTCGCAGACCCAATGATTTGTGTTTTTGGATTTACCCCACCTATATTTTATGTTTATTTCGTTATTATAGTTTCCTCCTTCATTATAGGCCATTGAAATATATTCGTTTTGAATGAACAATTTCTCTATTAATTTCTCTTTCTCTATATCGTCTGGTACACGATAAATACATATCTTTGGCATAATTTTTTTTTGGTGTTTTTGCTGTAAGATCCTCATTTGTAGCAATTTCTTCAATTAGTCGTTCGCTCTGGTTTGCATTTTCTACTTCCACTAAGATACCATTATTTCTAATTTTTCTTACATTCTTTATGCCAATTCCAAGTTTTACTGGATCGATGACCGTCTTAATTTTTTTCTTCACTTCTTCCGAGTCAATATTTTCGTTTTTGTAATTGATAATTATAACTGCTTTATTTTCTTTTTGTGGGGTATCCATCCCTTCGCTTTATCCGCATACGTAGGATTTTGCGTTTTTATGTCAGTGTTATCAATTAGTTTTTCTAGTTTGTTGTTAATTTCTTTTATATAATTATCTGTTGTTGTTCTATTTTCTTTGTAAATATTTACTATTTTATCTAGACTATCTATTATAAATTGTACATGTATTTTTGCTCCTCGTTTTGAACCAGCATATTCTTTTATATACTTTTCTATATCATTCTTTAGATAAAATATTTAGTAATCCTACATCTTCCTCCTCAGATTGTGATTTGTAATCCGTGGACAAATTACTATCTTCTTCCATTTTTTTTCATTATATAAGTTTTTATATAAGTTTATATAAATAGAAGCACACATGATAACATGAAAAAACCCAGGATGTCTTCAATTAGAATTTGAATTATGACTATTTACAAAAATATAAAATTTTCGAGTCCATCTTACATCCTTATATTTTTGTAAATAGTCATAATTCAAATTCTAAGTTTATATAAGTTTTCCAAGTAGTACTAATTAATTATTCTAAAGTTTCTAGAAAGAAACGGATATTGACCGTCGCCGTAGCAATGGTAAAGTCAATGTGTAAAATGGAAGCTAATCTAAGAACATTCGTAATTTAAAAATAAACGGGCGGATTTTGATAAAATTTTCGAGATACAGTACTGATGCTGTCCTCTCGGCTAGGGAAGAGTATTATTTAAATCTGTTCGGCCAGAGGTCCGTAATTTGAATTCGATGGCCGACCGGAAATAGGCTAAAAAATACGTTTTTTTTAAGTTAAATAATGGGCCAAGTAACACCAAAATCATTAGTTATGTTTCTGATACGATGGTGGATGTATTGCCGTTAACAATTTCGGTTAGCGGGATTCGTACTGTACATTCCGGAAAATTGGTTAAAGCCATAATTGTGCTATATTTAAAAAGTTTTCAAAAATTTTTGTATTCTTCTTGATATTATTCTCTTCCTTTATACTTCTGACAATTTTTTGTTTACAATCCGACAATGTTTTCCGTGAATTAATGCATAAATCACACACACACACACAAAAAAAAACGAGAGCAAAATCACTAGCAGCTATCCGATTCCACTCCTCAAACTTAGAACCTTAGATTCCACTGACTATCCAAATGCCATTGTCAATCGTGTAGGCTTAGAGGAAAGCGGCGCCGAACGTCCGACGTACAGGTTTTCGCGTTGAAAACTTCGGCCTCAACCTTCGCTATTGTGAAATGTCACGCGAGGAAGGAGTGAAAGTAAGACGAAGACAATACGGGCGAAGAGAGGGATTTGGATGATGCGCAGATTGGAAAGTTCCGTAGAAAAGGTGAAAATGTTATTAAAAATAATGATTGTATGTGTGAATTTAATACTTAAAATACACAACCTAACTTGACTGATTATAGGTGCAGTCGAGTTAGGTTTCATTAAGAGAAATTGAAAGTTTTCGATTAAAAATTATTTTAAAAAAAATTTTTATTTATATACGTGCACTAAATGGCAAATTTAGTTTTTCAATTTCAAAACGTCACTTTCGGTTTTAATATGGCGAGAACCGGAAGTTTTCTAAATTCTTAAAATTATTTAAACTTATATTTTCATTAAATTATTATTATTATTATTATTATTATTAATTTTATAAATGCAAATAAACATTTTTTTGAATAATAATATTAAGTTGCAGAAATATTCCAAACAAATTTTTGGAGGAAGTGATTGGTAAGGTTTCCGACACATATAAAAGGTAAATGTAATTAAAAATAGTATTTTTCGACTTAATTTATTTAAATAATTTAATTTTGCACGAAATATTATATTTTTACGTAAATAAAATTTTGTACCGAATTAATTTTGAATATGTCAAAATATTAAAAATTTTTAAATTTCGTATTTTGACACGTGTCGAAAGTCAGTTTGCTTTAATATTAAATTTCTGTTTAAAATTAACACGGAGATTTAGTCTCAAAACACAATGTTAATTATTGAATACGTAACTAATTTATAAAATTGACATATATAACTATTTAATTATATACGACTAAAAATTCTTATACTCTTACGGAAATTCCTGCTCGCACAGCCCGGCTAGCTCAGTCGGTAGAGCATGAGACTCTTAATCTCAGGGTCGTGGGTTCGAGCCCCACGCTGGGCGAACGGTTTTTTTTCTGTCTTTCTTATTTACGTTCATTCTTAAAAGTAACATTTAAATCGTAAGACTATCACCTCGCTTTTTTAGCGTAAGTTCCTGTAATAAAATTTAACTACGTTAGAGCGACAAACACCATCGTATATTTAAAATTTAAATAAATTTTATATACAAGTATTGCTTATATTTTTCATTTATTAATATTTACAGAGAAATTTTAATTTCCGTAAAAATTAATTATATATTTAAAATACAATTAATTAAAATTTTATATATATATAATACGGAAAAAATTTACAAGGCGCCCTCTGTTGGCGTGTAATTTCCCTAAAAGTTAGATTTGACTTCTGAATGTCAAGAACGTCCAAAGAAAACAGTTTTAATTGTTTATATGTTTGACCGTATTTAAAGGACACGGAATATCATCGTGGGAATGATTTGATTCGGATGAAATTATCGATCACGTCGATGGTCGTGCCCACTTCGGTGAGGTAACATTAATAATAATAACGCTCATCGGTTAATATCCGAATATAACTCTATGAACCGAAATGGACACATTATGCCACGTGTTGTGACAATATTTAAACAGATGATTGATCGTTATCGATCGATCGCGATTAAATATTATATTTAATCGCGTTTAAATCGTAATTAATGACGCAAAATTTTGATTTGAAGTTTTTCTTACATCAATAATTGATTTTTGTCACATATCATTCCTTTTCCCATACCATTTTATATAATGTTAATACAAATAGGTATTACATTACCTTATTTATTTCATTACATTACTATTGCATGCAATACTATACAGTATTCGTGTATTACGTGCAATTATTTACAAGAAATTAATCTTTAGATTTGCCATTAATAAATATTTCACAATTAGTCAGGTAATTGTGACATCTGCCTCTAGACAATGATGACATGATGATTATGTATTGTGATATAGTTCTTATTTAAAATGATGCAATGTCTCTATACTAATTTGTAAGACATTGATGTTTTGTTGCGCAATCTGCGTGGTTATAAAAGCTTCCGACGCAATTTGGAGAATCGGTCTAAAACCGGAGTGCGACGATGAAAATTGTGTTTAAATCCCTCTTCGGAGACAAAATTTTGAAATATGTAATTTCAAATATTAATAACGTGTAAGTGTTTGATATTGATTTTTATCTAATCGTAGTTTAAAACAATTTGAAATATAATTCTGCATTTCAAAATTTCTGACGAAGCTATTTATTGAAACTATTGAGACAATTTTTATTAATTTTAATTATTTTGGATCAGTTTCCTCAATAATAAACAAGAATATTAGGAAATTAATACAAAACTCAAATTTTTATTTTTTAAATAGTCATTTAACGTAATTTATTTCTGCGTAGCAATGATTTTTTAATTAAAAATATACTTTTAAGAAAATAAAAAATCGGTCGGTCGATAAGGCCGTCTACGATACAATAGAACGACTAATTTTCGTCTGTCGAAATTGGATATTATTAATTTTAAAGCGTATCTAATTATGTTAATTAGAAGAATTATTTTTTAAAATTTATTGAATACTTTTTAGAGAGTTGACAGTAAATTTATTCTTTATATTTTCCACTGCATACTTATTAAATAAGCAAGATGTAAATAGTAAGATTGATATTCAAGTATACTATTACTATAAATTTCAGCTGTAAATCAGCTGTTATCAGATTAACAGTAATAATTGTTCACCTGGAAATGTCAGTTAAGCAAAAAAAGTGTTTACTGGAATAAGAAGGTGTTTGCACTACTTAACACCAGAGTTCTTCTTATTACAGTATTTAAACTATTATTCAAAGCTTGAGACAATAAAATTGAATACAATATAATTTAACAAAAAATTATTTTCGAGATATAAAATTGATAAAAAATTTAATGCAGTGGTTCCCGACCGGTGTTCCGTAAGCATCTCCCAAGTGTTCCGCAGATTTAGTCGCAAATCGGAAAGTGTACAATCGTATTCGAGCCGCCGAATATCAAAAAATTAAAATCATAAAATTTTTCATGTACGACTCGTACTTGTGGAGTGTACTACTGTTTCGAATAAGATAAAGGCAATGATAAAAACTGAATGAAATATGTAAAAAACATCAGGCACAAGTTTCCCATTAAAGTTATTTAGGTATATTTTTTCCTGTCTTAGAATTGGCGTTAATAATACGAGTAGAGATTTTGAATTATAACTGCTTAATTCTAATAAAATAACTGATGACAAGCTTACGTATTTCATATTAACTTAAGTAAGTGTTCCGCTAAAGAAAATTGCTCACAAAAGTGTTCCGCATCTTAGAAAAGGTTGGGAACCACTGATTTAATGTCTCTATTTCCTTACTAAAAATTATTTATTGCAGAGAATATTAGTAATTTTTTGATTTTAAATTATACTAAAAAATATTCATAATTCATTATTTTTAATATATAATTCTTTTTGCATTGTTAAATTATTTATTATATTTAATTTTTATAGATAGAGTTTAGCTCTAATTTGAAAGTTAAATCGATTGTAAATCTTAATGTATCGGCATTAAATCGAGTTAACGACGGCATTATATCGATTACGTAATTCGTAAATCGCGGTTAATTTTTAATACTTTTATAATAGATTCGACGATTTGAGATTTCAAAGCTCGATATTTTTATATTAAAACTTGTTCGGAAAAGTATGGAATAAAGTTTAATATGTAGTAAATGAGTTGGATGATACCATTTTCAGATTTATTGTGAATATTGCATGTGATGAGACATCTAAATAAAAAGAATAGTATGACTTATGGAATTACTTTAGCATGTAACATTCAAATTCAAAAACTGAACTTAATATAGCTATATCTTTTATAATAATTGAATGTTTCGGGTCTCAGTTATTAACTTTATATTGACAAGTGATAGGACTGAAAGTTCAATTTCAAAATTACAGAAAATCATACTATATATACAGAACAATATTTAAACACTGATAGTAACAAATTGAGAAAACCGGGTTCATTTTTTTTGTATTTTGTAATTGTGAATGGCTTTCGGTTGTGTTCTATTCCGTACATCGTGGTAAGGTTGCCAGATCTTGGTTCTCGTTGATGATCTCCAACTAGCCGAGATAGATCTCTGGTTAAAAACAGAGGGAAAGATAATAACAACATGATATGTAGTCACTAGAAGCTGCTTTATCATATATGCAAAGAACATTGGTTGCCCCGTCGTGCAAATATCGGTTATATATAGATATTTACATGACTAATTATTGACCGGTGATAAACTGGATTGTATTTAATAAACAATAACGTGAATGCAGAACAAAAAAAGTATATTAGGTTTTGAAATATACCACTAGATAGGGCAAATCTCTGGTTATAATCTGGCTATTCTGCATCATGGCCAAGTGTCAAATGCAACTTCAGTAAATATAACACCTGGTTAGGATAGTTTTAGAGAATGTAATTAATGCCAAACTATACTACCTTATAAAACATACAACAAATGAGCATTTTAATTTGATGATAATATAAATTTTCTCAGTTTAAATGTATTATTTCCTCCATACATTTTATGCCATTCTTATTTCAATACAATTTTTTAATAATAAGTTCACTTTGTGACTTCTAAAAATGTGATTAAAGTCAAAATATGATCATATTTGAATTTAATAACAGTTTTATATTAGAAGAAACGAAAGCATCCCTTAGCCTTATTTAGCTTTAAAGTTTCATATTTGTTATATTAATTTTTGCTAGCAACAAATTGTATACAGGAATACCTTGCTTTAACATGCTTTGCTTTATAGCATTTCACTAATACGGCACTTTTCGATCACGTTCGTGTTTATTATTTTTGGCTCGTGGCATGCTCTTAAGGAGTTTTTTATTTATCATTTACACATTTGCATAATTTTTTAGATCTAGGGCTAATGCACATCTATTGAATGATGGTGTACATATGTTTTTAGGCCTTATATGTGCTTTCAAGTGGAAAAAAACTCTATTTTGCTTTAATGTTAAAAGGAGGGATAGAAAATGCACAGTGCTATCTTACTAATATGAAATGCACTTAATCCGAATCGATTTTGTACTAAATGTTCTGATCAAAAGCAAACATATCGTAGATTATTTAAAAGCAACAACGCAATACTGGATATACAAAAAAAAACTACTTAAAAACTCAACCAAAATCCAGCAATTAAACAGTTGTATGAATGTTTCCATCTACCTTCCAGTAGGTAGATGGAATATTATGATTCTATGAGAAAATTCTACATTTAGAATGTCTACTGGAAGGTAGATGAAAATGTTCATGCAGCTGTTTAATTGATGGATTTTGGTTGACTTTATGAATGGTTTTTTCCATAAATTTTTTTTTAAAACATAATGAATTTATAAAATTAATACGTAGCAAACAATTTAACATAAATATATGCACCAAATACAGTACGCATATTTTAAATATGTATATTTGTCAGTAATCCATTATGATTTCCTTTCTTTATATATTACCCCATTAATCTGAACAATTCTACACAATAATTAGTTTTGGATTAAGGAAAGTGCACTGCACTTTAAGATTGTTTTCTCATCGTTAGTTTACTAATGTTTTTTCTATAAATTTTTAAATTTTAAATATATTAAATACTTATATTTTGATTTCTCTCTCTCTCTCTCTCTCTCTCTCTCTCTCTCGATTTTAAATGAAGAACTTCATTCCGACTAGTTTAAAATTAAACTTAAAATTTTAAATATCGGCTTCTTTAGATAAATATACAATAAATTATTAAAGCTAAACATTTTGAAGCCTTTTAATGCATTCAAATCCTACAAATTTGATTAATTTAATGATGATGAATTTGTGCAGATGTATCATAGTCGACGAGAGAAAACTAAAGCGTAATTATTATTAATTTTATTTAATTAATCACAATTGATTTTACTTTTAGTTCTTTGAAACCTGATTTTATTTTTTAGTGTATTAAGTATTTTATTCAGAATCATAGCAATTATAAATATTTATTACTAAATTGGAAAACAAAACTTTGTAATTCTTGCCATTTTAGAAAAGTATATTTAATTGATTTTATTATTTTTGTCAGTTTAATAATAGAAATTAAAGTGGTTTAGAAAAACTTATTGTAACTCTATTGTAAGAACAAATTGGTTTTATAATAGAAACTATGAAATGTAATTAATTTATTAAGCGAAAAATGATTTTATGCTCATTCAAAATACAAATTTCAAGTTAGAAAAACACTTTATAAAATACAAACAAATTTCTTGTTTTATTTAAAACGGTACTTTATTACTAAAATAGATAAAAATAAGCTTTCTTTTTACGAATTTTTAAAGGAAAATGAATGGGATTCTAAATAACATTAACTTCATCCAGTAGAATCAATATTTGTTTTGCAGCAAAATTTAATGTAAAAATAATATATAATAATTATGTAAATATGTAAATTATCTTTTTTTCACAAATTTTATTTTTTTAACGTGTCTTTATATATAAATAAATATCGATCTTTTATTGTTAATTAATTTTGACAGAAAACACTGGAGAAGCCTATATTCTTCAATGGCTAATTGCATGATGATGATCATCATCATAATCATTCTCATGATTAATTAAATTGCACTTTGTTTATACATTAACGTTATTTAATTATAGTCATAAATTCCATGTCTTAAGATCAGATTATATGTATTGTATTGTATTAGATTAAGTTTTGATGACTGTTTATTAGTGACAAGCAAATATTCATTATCATCTGTATTAATTTAGATATAACACGAAAACAATGATAGTTAACAACTTATATCTTGCATTACTAATGCATTTTATAAAATTCAGTTTGTAAGTTTGGTTTATTAATTGTGTTTTAACCTTAATAAATAATAATAATTTTTTTTAAGAAAAAGTGTAATTCACTTATTTTCAGTCTGAATTTTGTTAAATGATTTATTTAAAATTTATGTTTAAAAAACTTTTTTTAAATTTAAACAGAAACTATACGGTTGAGATGTGGGTGACATAGGATTTCGTAATTGTTTTCCGAATCAGAAAGCCGTTTCTTTAAATACTCCGATCGTTTAAATTTCGCTCGGTCGTTCGTAACATGGCAGCAATCGTGGACCAAACTCCGACGTCGGCAAAATCGGTAGTCGATCTTTTCGTACCCGACAAGAATAACATAGAAACGGCAAAACACGAAATTACGGGTCTCGACGAAAAGGTAATGCAGAATTTTGCTTCGTATTTAAGTGAAATGCAAATTTTAGAATAAGACAATCTATAATTATTATCAATTATAAATAATAAATTCTTTAAGAAACATTTAAAGTTACACGAAATCGGTAACAAAATAATAAAAATAGTTATTTGTGTTAATACGAATGTAAGTATGAATAAATACATAAATAAAACCGTAAAATATTAAAAAGCTTGTCTATCCTATCCTAATATCTGGTCCTTGTTCACTCAAGTTATCAAGTTATGAATTGAAAATGAATAGTTTATTAGTCAAACGATTTGTTTTCAAATTCCATAAAACATTCAGTTTATTTCTGTTTTCTTCTTATCTTTAGAGATTATTAAAGTTGTAAGAAAAGACTTTCGGGTTTTATTTATTTATTTTTTTAAATATTGCATTTTTAATCATTAAGAAATCTTTTATATATTTCTTTATAAATATATTATTTGACACACAAAATAATAAAATATTGCTTCGTTAACACATTTATAATTACTTTACAAATATTATCGTTTAGAATTTCTGTCGAATTAGTTTTTCCGTATAAAATATCGTCGTGTCGATATTTCTAATAAACTTTATTATTACAGAACGTACTCGTGAGCCCTTCGGCCGAACAGTACGACGCTTTAGTTAAGAGGTTACGACAAAGAATCGAAAGTGGTCACGGAGAGGTTATATACGCAATTGGAATAGGTATTGACTTTTACGAATTATATATTTCTATAACTGTTATAGAATAAATTTATTTACGTTAATTGCTTTTCAAAATGTTTTAAATTTGTTTGAATTAGAAATTGAAGTTTTTAAAGAAATTCAGTTCTTCAGATTAAAAAATTTAAATATTTTGTTTAAAGATTAAATTTTTTTTTCTCCTCTAAAGAATTTTAGGTTTTAATTTTAGAAAAGTTGAGTAATTTCTTTATTTATTCTTTATTTTATTTTTTGAATACAGGAAATAATATTTCCTGTATTCAAAATCAAAAAATAATATACTGTATACAGTATAGTAAAAAGTGTAATATAGTGTATACAGGAAACATTATTTCCTGTATACACTATATTACACTTTTTGGTAATTTTAATAAAAAGGATTTATAAAATATTTATATCAATAATGCCATTGCTGATATCAATTCCAATTTTTAATTATCAAATGTCAGGTTAGACTTGTTTCGGTGGCAAAAGTTATATTGCCGTACGGGAGATAATAATGACATCATCAAAAAATATGCAAATTTTTAAAGTATGGAATTTCTGATTATATCGGGAGTCATGGCAGTGACTTCCCACCAATTAAAAAAGAGTCACCGACCGACTATATATTAATTATATACGGGAATCGAGTTGCCAATTTTCGGGGCATTTCTCCACCTCAAACATCCGAAGTAATTCCGAATATCCGATTCGAAAGAAAATTGTTTTTTTAAGTAGCGTGCAAGATTTTGTATAAAGCAGTTGCCAAAATATAAGCAATCGAAAAGTGCAAAAACCACCAAAAAAGCTGTATTTTCTTCTTCTTTATCCGGCACTGCAGACACTTGCAGAGAAAAACTACCGGGTCTAGAAAGCTCAAATTTTAAACTTAAGCCTTTCTCGTTATTGGTGAAGTACCGGCGAAGTTCCGGGTTCGATAGGATAAGTTTACGGGGTTTCCCATAGAACTAAATTTCGTTTTACAGCTTAGTTTTATGCTTATAAGGATAAAATTGCATGGAAACAAATGAATTTTATTCAAAATGCTGATCAGAATTACAAAAGCTCAAATTTATGCGAATTAAAACTTTTCATAACAATTTTTCTAAATGGCCTATCGAAAGCGTCGGTCGACGATGCGCTCGATTGGCAGCACGTCGGTCGGCAGCACCCGAAACGAATATCGAAAGTGTCTGGTCGGCAGAGCATTTGGTTGGCCACACGTTCGGTCGGCAGCCACGAAACCTCAATCGATTTCGTGTCTCGACGTAATAATACAATTACTAAACAAAAACAATTGATATCCTAACAAAAACATCCGAGATGTAAAAAAATTATGCCGAGTAAAAATTTATGACAATTTAGACAACAGTCAAAATTTTTCTTGGCAGTTTTTCTTTGCTAAAGATAAGATAAATGTTGACTGTTGTCTAAATTGTCATAAATTTTTACTCGGCATAATTTTTTCACATTCTGGATGTTTTTGTTCGGATTCATTAAATTGTCAAACGGGAATATTTTATCATATTTTAAGGAAATTTTGAAAATTTTTTAAACTACAATCAATACGTAAAATATTAAGTACATCAAACAAAACCTTTACCATCCAGTAAATAATTTTAATGTAAAATTCAACAAGCGTTATTGAGAAGAAGGTAATTTTGTTACATAGAATATTTCTTTTAATTTCAAGATATATTATTTTAATAAAATTTTTAAATTAAAATAAACAAAAAAATTAATTTTTTACTGATAAAAAAATAAATGATGATAATGATGAGATTAAGGAAAATGTATACATGCAGAATTCTGTTTAGAAATGAAGAAATGTATTTGTTGACTAATTGAATATCATACATGAATAGCTAAAACTAACTTTTCATATTATTATTATTAAAATTTTAGCTTGATAATTTTATTTGTTAAAATAACACATTAGTTAAGGAATTTCAAAATTCAAAGATATTCAAGAAATTATAGGAAACATTTTTCCCAGTCATTTCCTACCTGATAGAAGATAGATTTTTTTTTAAATATAATTTATTTCTATATTTCAATATTTTGTTAAATTTAATACTAAAATAATTATTTATTGCTATCTTGAAAGATACATAATATAATAAGATTAGATAGAAAACAAGCAATTATTTATTGTGACAGTGTCACAATGCCAGACTGCAATTCTTAATCAATTCTTAATTTATTTAATTAAAATAAATATAAAATATAAGCTCTTCGCCTCAAATTAGTACCGTAGTGTCTTCTTCCGTACGTCGTACTTTTCCGTTAGCAACGGAGTCGTGCCGGTCGTCCGACTCCTTTTGGGAGAAAATTTTCGAATCGAAATAACGTGACTTCCAGTTTGCGTCGGAAGTTCGTATATAGTTAGTCGGGGCCTCCTTACCCCTAAGCTTTCTTTATCTGGTCTTGACGTTCCAGCATCTAACTCTGTTTTTGAGATTAAGGAAGGACAGATGGACAGACAATAGTGAGAATTTATAGGTCTACAATTTTTTCAAATTGCAGCTCAATAATGAATCGAATATTATTTATACAATTTTATGCCGAAAATCTTTAATATTTTTGTTATTTTTGAGTAAAAACGTGGGTTTAGATATTACGTTAATCTAATAAAAGTTTATTGTATAATAATATAAAATAGTTTTAATGAATTTAATTCATTAAACTATTTCTGTATTATGAAATATTATGGTTTTAGTTATATAGTAAATATCTGTAATAATTTTTAGGAACGGATAGCGGAAATGATGGACTTACCGAAGAAGAATTGGAAGCTTCTGTGGCCACATTGAAAAGCATGGCAAGTTCACTAGAAGCAGATTGTGCAGTCTTGAGAAAACATAAAGTTGGAATGAATTATGTTTCTGAATATCTAGTGAGAAAAAAGGCTGCAGATAATGATTTTGTTGAAGTGAGGTAATATTATATATCTGTTATATATTTTAAAATGAATACACAATATTTACACGAATCATTCTTTTATCAGATAGTTAGTCTCAAATCTAACTTTCTTTATTGAAAAATTTTAAAAATAGCTTATTATTATCTGATACTGCATATTTTTGGATAGTTAAATGTAAATGATGACTGATGACTTTAAAATTGCAAAATCTATTTGTTTTTACAAATAGATTTTGCAATTTATTGTACATTAGTGAATAAATGAAAAAAGTGAAGTTATTTTTTATGCACATTTGCTATTTAGTTAGTTTTAGGATGAATACATCATATTATATAGATTCAAATAAAGAAATAAATGATATGATATTCATTATGGCATAATTTAAGAAAATCTCGAATAATTAAAACAGTATGAATTTTTATAAATAAGAATGAGAAAAAGTTCTTATTAAAATATTTCTTATATCATCATTTACTTTTCTGTGAATTTGGATCTTGGTGCTGATTCATCAAACAGATAACAATGAAAGTACTGAAGGTCACAGTTTTTGGCAAAGTGAACACTTTTGTTGTTTTTTTTACAAATCTCAAGTTATTCTTTGATTACATCTGAGATCAAGTTATTCAAGGTTAAACTTTTTGAAAATGGTTAAAACTGTAACTGCTTATTGCAGTGAGATACGTTAGAGGAAAACCTTGCAGCATTATTGTACTTATATTTACATTACCTAATATGTTATGTCAGGCCTGAATGGTTGGCCTGGGTGAATCTCAACATAAAGATTTTAATGAAACTGCTTCATGAAAGATGAGTGTTGTATCTGTTTGTGATGAGAGTGACAAATGCTCATATACAATTAACTGATTTTTATTGTTCAAAAGTAACAGAATTTATAGATCATTACAAGATCATTTTCTACATTGTAAGAGAGAGAGTGTGTCATCCCTGACTCTCCCGAGGTGTTAAGTGTATTCTTGAACTTGGTTATTGGACGGTACGACCTTGATCTCGTCACCCAGGCACTATGCAGTGACAGCGCCGAGTCAGAGGAACTGGAGCCACTCCTTGTAATATGACAATTTTATCAAGGCTTCTTCGAAGGTCTTTGCTTCTTTTCTCCCTAATTTTTCTTCTTTTTTCTTTGATTGACAATCCTTAATTTGTGTTGCCCAAACTCGATTGAAAGGCCAACACACTATCGACTCTCTCAGGCCGATTAGTAAGTCCGAGTGTCATTTATCGTCTCTTTCTTCCTTCTTCCTTTTCTTTTTCTCCAACTTTATATTTCTGTTTATGGGCTAACCAGTTGAGGTTGGAGTTTTAATCAGCTTGTCTTCATAGGCCAATTTGTATGATTGGCCTAAGAAGACAATTTTATTGCTTTTTCTGTTTTTGAGTAAATGAATTCACACTCAACAACCTGTTAAAAAACCAGTAATAGTAATTGAAAACAAACGTTTTAGACCGTTAACTTGGTCTTCCTCAGGTTCTAAATATTGAGATTCGTTACAAGTTCAAAACTCTTTCAGAACGTATTCAAATTTTCGAATAGAACAGTCGCGCGTTTGTGTTGCCATGGTATCGTATGTGTTGTTGACATACATAATACGTGTGGCGCAAAAACACAATGTAATTACATTCCATATATAAACGAAGGGATAGGGATGTACTGTACATTAAATAGAGCTACGGGGAACATCCCCTTCGTAACAAAACTTCCAAGCTTGAGAAATGTTACACGAATCTTTAGAATTGATGCAGGTTGTGCGTTAGCCAGAGAGCTGAACCTTAACAGGGCAGTGGTACCTTCCTCTGATACCCCCAGGTTATTCGCGTTCGCTAAAACTCACAAAGATACGCCATCCTTAAGACCGATCCTTGACAAGGCAAGATCCCCACTAGAGAGCTGGATGCAGCGGTACACAAGCACATAATTCGCAACTTAAACAATTATCCCTGGATAGTCAACAACCCACAAGAATTATTAGACACATTGAGACCCCTCAACGTAACCGACCAGGCATACATTACTGTTCTCGATTTCGTTTCATTGTACCCGTCGACAAAAATCCAACCTTGCTTTTGCGCAATTAGAGACCTCTTACTAACGTCGCACGGAATGCACCGTAAACTGGTCCTGGAACTAGCCCACATTCTGTGCTACACTTCCTTTTTCCGTTTCGACGACAAAACATATCTTCAGAAACGTGGTGTTCCGATGGGCAGCCCGCTGTCGGGCGATTTATGCGAGTTGGTCATTAGAAAGCTGGAACAAAGAATCATACCCCTCTTTAATTCAGATATACATATTTATAGGAGGTACGTCGATGATATCTTTATCTTATGGAAAACTAAGCCCAATATAAACAGGTTCATCGATGCAATGAACGACAACCCATATGGACTCCACATCAAGCTTGACCAAATAAGCAACTCAAATGCAAACTTCTTAGATATCCATATGCAAATAGATGGCAACACAATATCCACTAAGGTCCATTACAAACCATGCTACACTCCTTTATTCATCCCTGCCGTTTCAGAGGACCCCTTCTCTTACAAGGTAGCTGCCTTCCGGGCCCTTACGAAAAGAGCGTTCACGCACCACTCCAGAATCGAGGACACCATATCTGAATTAGAGCGCATCCAGAACATAGCCACAAGACACGGCTATAGTCGTACATTGGTTCGTAACCTTGCGTCTGCATATTATACGCAATTGCATCGTACCGACAACACCAACACACGCACTAACGACTACAATACCACTTAATCATTTGTTGTGGTTGAATATAATAAACACCTAGACTCCATTTACAGGGAAATTGCCGCATACACCAACAAAAAGATTGCTTACAAGAGACGTAACACTATATATGACCTCATGCGCAATTCCAAGGACATCTTAGATAAAAGAATGGCACCGGGGGTATACTCTGTTCCATTATGGGATGGCAGATTCCAAAGAGAGCTTGTATACATCGGTTCAAGGAAACGGTCGCCGGACAAACGTCTACGCGAGCATAAGTACGATATCGACCGCAACAGAGGCACCACAGCCCTCTCCGCGTATGCCTCGACCCCGGGCATAAGTGCCGATCTGCAAAACGCAGAATTGATTAAACTCTCCCACCGATTGGACCATCTGCGATACCTGGAAACTCTGGAAATATACAAAGCCGGACTGCGCACAACCTGCATCAATTCTAAAGATGCGTGTAACATTTCTCAAGCTTGAAAGTTTTGTTACGAAGGGGATGTTCCCCATAGCTCTATTTAATGTACAGTACATCCCTATCCCTTCGTTTATATGTGGAATGTAATTACATTGCGTTTTTGCGCCACACGTGTTACGTACGTCAACAACACGTACGATACCACGGCAACACGAACGCGCAACTGTTCTATTCGAAAATTCGAATACGTTCCGAAAGAGTTTTGAACTTGTAACGAATCTCAATATTTAGAATCCGAGGAAGACAGAGTTAACGATCGAAAACGTTTGTTTTCAATTACTATTACTGGTTTTTTAAAAGGTCGTCGAGCACGAATTCTTCGCTTACACCAGTACACAAGTCGAACCTTTGAGTAAATGGAAAGCAGATAACCCAGCCAGCTTCTGCTCATAACAACAATAATCCCAGAACATACAGACAAGCTGATTAAAACTCCAACCTCAACCGGTTAGCACTCAATTTCAAAAGAAGCATTCTGGGATTCTGCAAAAGAAGAGTTCTGAGATTATTGTTGTTACGAGCTCCTGCTCATAACAACAATAATCTCAGAACTCTTCTTTTGCAGAACCCTTCCCAGAATCCTTCTTTTGCAAATTTCCAGAATCCCAGAACCCAGGACTATGGGAACTTGGTCCTTTGTTCTAACTAACTGGTTTATTAAATATATTTTAAATTAAAATTGTTAATAAAGATTTTTTTCAAATTCTGATTTTCATATCATGCTGATTTATAAAACACAAGATAGGATTTAAAGCTTATCAAATTTTTTTATTTTATGAAAAAATTAAACAAGAAAATACTTCTTCCTATAAATTAGTATATACAGACTTTGTTTTTAGTCTTCAATCAAAATCTAAACAGAATTTATTTACTTCTGAAAAGTTTTTGATATTTTGTGTACTGTCTTGTAATCTAAGTTAAAAAAGCAAACGAAAATTACAAAAATCAATTAATCTTTACAATGTTTTAAATCTAAAAAATTAATATGACAATAATAAAGTATCTAAAATTTACAAAATAGCGTAGATAAAGTTTACGATGGTGGATTAAATATTCATTTTTACATTAAGCATTTGACTGATTTTGAGCATTGTCAATGGATACTGTCAATAATAATTTATTTATAGCCACACTATTTATAAATTATTGTTACTTATAAATTGTAAATGGAGGCTTTTAGATGCAAAAGTCGGGTACCCCGTTAAAGCTTAACGATAGATCGGTACGATCGTTCGTCGGACGGGCTTTTGGAATTTACACGGAACGACACGTAATAGAGATCTCGGGAAAAAATCGATCGTATCTAGCGGAAGTCTTCCATCCTCTCGACCAGATTATACGCGATATACGAAGAGCGTCCATTTTCGTTCGGCCAAATCTTCGATCGATCTTTTCCGTAAATGTCTACGGCCGTGCTAAAACGGGCAATACCATTTCAGTAGTTATAACCTCATTCTTCATCAGATATATTCCTATTTATGTGGACAACCCGACATTCCCAAGCCAAACAATGCAATAATATATTACGGTTTGGTATCTTAGATGTCCCGCATCTACGAAAATACGGATACAAAATGTTCAAGATGCCAAATCCTAACTGCCACAGTAATAAAATTTTAAGATTAAATCAATAATTTTGTTAGTTGATAATATTCTACATATGAATTTTCTTAGCAATTTTTTAAAAAATACATTACATTAAATGTAATTCTAATTTAAAATTAATTAAAATATATTCTTAAATATATAATTTATTTATAGAGTTGCTGTGGTTGGAAACGTGGATGCAGGAAAAAGTACATTACTGGGTGTCCTGACTCACGGAGAATTAGATAACGGGAGAGGGTTTGCGAGACAAAAATTGTTTAGGCACAAACACGAAATGGAATCCGGAAGAACATCCAGTGTCGGCAACGATATTCTCGGGTTCGATAGTTGCGGAAACGTCGTAAATAAAGCCGACAGTCACGGCGGCCAGATGGACTGGGTTAAAATATGCGAAACGTCCGCAAAGGTATAATTTATTTACGCAAAAAGAACATACAGTAAACGAGTTAATATAAATCGAAGTTACGTAAATTATATAATTTTTCATAAATATAAAATCGTACATTATCGAATTTATTTGGGTTAAGTAAATTAAGCAAAAATTGAGAAAAATGTAAAATATTTGTGTGAAATAACGAAACCGTATGCAAAAACATTTTCAGGTTATAACATTCATCGATTTAGCCGGTCACGAACGCTACTTAAAAACTACCATCTTCGGCATGACGGGGCACGTTCCGGATTTCACAATGCTTATGGTAAGAATATTACAAATTGTGTATTTAATACGTTTTTAGGCTTTTCTTCGACGTCTTTAAAATAATTTAAATTTCGAACAGATGCTATACTTTTTCTCTTTACGTTATTAATTATTTAAAAGAGCGACGCCAGCTATCCCGAATATGCATGCCACTCCATAGCTAACCAAATTTATTCTACTTAACTCGAATATAATTTAATAAACTTTGTTTTACTTAAATGTAGTATTTATTCGGAAGTTACAAAATATTAAAAAGCATCAGAATGATCCAGGAATAATCAATATTTATTTGTACATATTAATTAATTAGTAATAATGTAAGCGAAATAACCAAAGTGTCAAATATTAAAGTTACGTAATATCGGAACGATAAGGGATACCGTTATTACAGTAATTATGGTTTAACTTAACGAAATTTTTAACGATTACCTACTATATATTATTAAAAATATATACTATTCGTCGTAAATTTGTAATAATTTAACGTTATTTGAAGTAGAATGAATTCGAGAAAACTATTTACAGAATTCTAATTTCTAATTTTTCTAAAGTAAAATGTTCTTCCGCAGATTGGTGCAAATGCAGGCGTAGTTGGAATGACCAAAGAACATTTAGGATTGGCTCTTGCCTTGAATGTTCCAGTATTTGTTGTTGTAACAAAAATTGACATGTGTCCTCCAAATGTACTACAAGATACGATGAAATTACTTGTTCGCATTTTGAAGTCACCGGGATGTCGAAAAATACCTGTAATTGTCCATTCGGAAGACGACGTTATAGTGTCCGCTACAAATTTTGTTTCCGAAAGGTACATAACGGGAAATAAGTTGAAAAATTGCTAACTTTGTTTTAATTTATAAAAATCGCAATTTTAGATTATGTCCCATATTTCAAGTTTCAAATGTTACTGGAAAAAATCTCGATCTCTTAAAAATGTTTCTTAATCTTTTATCTACTCGAATGCCTAATTCCGATTCGGACCCTGCCGAATTTCAAATAGACGATACTTATTCCGTTCCCGTAAGTCTATTATTTCGCTTTATTTTTTATTTTTCGCTTTAAATATTATGATTATGTCTTTATTAAAGGGTGTAGGTACAGTCGTTTCCGGTACAACTCTGAAAGGAGTCATTAGACTTAACGACATCTTGCTACTGGGTCCGGATCCTCTGGGTCATTTTCAACCCGTCGCAATCAAATCTATTCATCGTAAAAGGATGCCCGTTCGCGAAGTGCACAGTGGGCAGACCGCTTCGTTTGCATTGAAAAAGGTATTCGGTATTCGAATTACGCCAAATATCGTCGATATAAAATATAATTTTATCGAATTATTTTTTAATCCGTTAGATCAGAAGATCGGATATTCGTAAAGGTATGGTCATGGTGTCTTCTGCTTTAAATCCTCAAGCTTGTTGGGAATTCGAAGGCGAAATACTCGTTTTGCATCATCCGACAACAATCAGTCCACGCTACCAAGCAATGGGTTTGTTTTAAAAACAAGTATTTCTTTTAATTGGAAATGAGTAGGCTAAATGAAAAATTCTTTTGCAGTCCATTGTGGAAGTATAAGACAGACGGCCTCCATTCTCAAAATGTCCAAAGAATGTTTGAGAACGGGAGACAAAGCCATTGTACATTTTCGCTTCATAAAAAATCCCGAATATTTGCGTGCGGGGATGAGAATGGTATTTCGCGAAGGAAGAACGAAAGCCGTGGGCAACGTCGTGCATCTCATTCCCAACAGTACGGCCACGTCCCAATTGGTAAGATCTAAACCGAATAAAATGAGACCGGCCAATTCGGTCAGTCCGCCCGGCTCCGAATCTCCCACCTTCGAGAGAAAAGAGTCCAATAAGAGGAATAGAGGAAGACACGGAGCAAACCGAACGACGGCACCACCGGTGTGATTGCCGTATCTGTTTAAAAAGGTTAATAAATCACAAAATGTTTTTGTCCCGACTCCAACGATTTTTAAAATATTTTAAACTTTTGGTAGTCCTCCGTAAATATATTACGGGGTCGTTTTATTTTTTGCCGAGTCACAAAATAAAACGATTCCGTACTTTGATCGTTAACGTAAAAATTATATTTAAAAAAATATTAATAAATGATAATATACTAACGAAGATTGTTCGAACCTGGATAGATTTAAAGGTGTCGAGTCTAAAACTATTTTACGTGTAAAACGAAGCGCACCGGTGAATACAAATATTCTAAGGTGCACCACAAAAGTATAGAACCGCTCAAAAAATTGGTCTTCGGGTCAGAACATTCACTAATAGATAGAAACGGATTTATTTTTATGCGTAATTCGACACCTAACTTATAAAAACGTAATTTTAGGAAACATAATTCGCGGAATAATAACGAAGTCAATTTACATACTGCCACGTAAGTATACAACCGCCATCTTTCTCGCAAGTTTCGAGTGTGAAAGTTTTTTTTACGCCCGGTGGTACCTGTTTAACAGACCGAGAAAGGACAAATTGTAGCTTTGAGAAGCACTGGTTTAAAGTAAGTGATCGGACAGTAGCAAACAGCATCGATCGTTCGAAAAAGATAGTTCGGCATTATTTGCAAATTATGGACCGAAGCGTAAAGTGGACGTCCTTCGAAGCTTACCCCGCGAGACGGCAAACGAATTGTTAATGCAGCCTCTCTAACTCCACGCGTCAAATTCGGGACGATTCGAGTATTCGAGCGCGTCACGAAATTTCGAAGGGTTTTACGCAACGATATTGTTCGGTTTCGAAGAAAAGTGCCCCCGCTCTTAAGCCCGAGCACAAAGCTGCCCGACTCGATTTTGCTAGGAAAAATATGGCTACTCGATGGAATAAGGTAAGTTTTTTTTTTTTTTTCGTTTAGACCTGTCGTGCTAGCACAAGAAATAACAACCTTTTTATCGTATAGATAATCTTTTCGGACAAAAAAAAAAAAAAATGTAATTCGTATGGACCAGATGGTTTAGCGTTCCATTGGCGCGATTTACGAAAAGAGCCAGAGTACTTTCCTCCAAAGTGTTATAATCAGTTTTTTTTTTTACAATTTCTGCTGTTTGCCGCGATATAAGAAACTGAGTTTCGACAAATTATATTTTCATAAATCCCGAATAATACAAAAAAGGTAGCTATATCGTATGCGTAATTCCTATCCTTCGTATAACAGATTTGCAGCGGTTTATACTTTTGTGGAGCACCTTAGTAGTGAGCGCATTCTCTCGAAAAATTGCCAAATAGTTACATTTTGTTTTCGTTACACTGCGCAATTATATCAATAAATTATCAAATACAGATAAAAGATAAATTAGCCAAAACAAGCCCTAAATGAATTAAAACATATAGCATTAAGAATCGTATAATGTACAAAGTATTCGGATTTTCTAAATTTTTCCAATGCCGTACATTTATGTTATCAATTTTCCACGGTAAAAAAACTATTTGAAAATGATTGACGTATTCGAACGTTACAGAACATTTAAAAAATTCTTTTATCTCTAACGATTCGTTTTAAAATGTTAAATATGAAAATTTCTTCTAAAATTATCTTGTGTGCGATTTTATTTATCGTGGTTATTTCTTATTTTTCGGAAGACGAAGAGAACGGATGCCATTGCCAATTCTCGACAGACACTATCAAATACGTTGTCAAATACATTTTGGTAAATACTATAATTCCTACTTTGTTCGGCCTCGTCGATTTCGCTTTTGGAAATTCGGGCTTTTCTCTACTATTATTGCTCTGCGCCGCCATCGGTTTATATGTCCGTCTAAGAAGAAATCACGTCGACCTCTTTATAGATCGCGATTCGTTAAAAGAAATAAAAACTATGACGGAAGAAGTGGTTAAAATTAACTCGGAATTAAATAGCCATTTGGAAGCTGGAGCAAATATTGCATTAGCCAAATATTGTGCCGATTTGGATAAAGTAATTAAGAGGCATTTCCACAAATTGCATTCCGAAATCGGCATGTTATCCGCCGATATAAACTTGATGATGAATAAATCCGTGGAACGATGCAAAGCGACAGAATCGGCTATAAATGAAATAAATATAATTCTGGATAAGTTAAATCGAGATATAAACCGTTATCGTAAGAATATGGCTACAATTTCTACTCCTAATATTGTCTCTGCCTCGGTTCCTACGGCCAGTGACGATTATTTCTGCATTGAAAATATGAAAGACTGGAACGAAAGTCACGAAAAGCTCGTTGAAGGAAATTACGTCGAAAGGCCAAATATACAATTAAACCAGATGCCGGTAGACAAATGTTTGCAAAGCGTTGAAAACGAAAAATCAAACGACACCATTTAAATTGTTAGTCCTTTATAGTTTACGAGAAAAATTAATATTAAAATTAATTTATTTTTAAACGTAAAAAATATTTTTTAGTAATAATTTTGGGGATACTATAGATTACTATCTATGGAATTTCGGGACTTTGAGTATATATCTGAACTGAGGGGACCGAGACGAGTTCGACGATACCCTACTTTTAGACCGGAGACGAAAAATAGGAAAGTTATCATACTTTGTAAGTTGTTATACTTTTTTAATGCTTTCGTACAGACGGCACCGTAGTTGCTGGTGCTGCCATCTCGCGGTAAAGTCTGCAAACTAATTAAAAAAAAGCACTCTGAAAGGCAAGAAATTGCACGAACAGTCGAACGCCACTTCCTTTTTTTCTTTTGTTCGGGAACTACCGTGAATCAATAACTAGTGACGTTAAACAATCGGCGGCCTGCCAGAGGCTCCCCTCCCGGGGGGAGTCCGTCGGGAGCACGAACAGTCGTACGCCACTTCCTTTTTTTCCTTGTTCAAGCATCGCGACTCCCGATCGCGATAGCGCGGTCGGCTCGTAATACTAGCCGACCGCGAGCGATAGCGAGACTGAGGGGCCGGGCCCCCGAGGTCGACTAACGAGGGTGTACAAAAAGGACTTAACTCGAATTGTAGACGATCGGTGTGCTCGTGGATCAACATCTGCCTCTGTCGAAGGTATATATGGCCGACTTGCCGGACTGCCTGTTAAACACGCGATAGGCTTAGCGGAGAGAGCGACGCGACTCCCGATCATCGCGCGATCGCCGAAAAAGTATGATAACTTTCTTATTTTTTGCCTCCGGCCCAAAAGTAGGGTACCGTTGAACTCGTCTCGGTTCCCCGAGTTCAAATATATACTCAGTCCCGAAATTCCATTGATAGTAATTATAGTACACCCATAATTTTTTTAAAAGATAGATAAAATAATTCTAAATTTTCAGTTAGAATTTATCACTATTCATCCATGTACAGTATTTTATTTCGTATTCGTAGCATAAAATATTTTTATATTTAGTATAATTGGCGAATTGCATTTTAATGCGTTGGGGCAGAGGGGCAGTTGTCCCCACACTAATTATCATGGAAACGAAACGTGTATTTTGCTCCCACAGCCAGTAGCAACTTTTTAAATCAAATAATGTTTTTAGTAATTTTGATTATTTTCAGAATTAGCTGCTTCGGCGTAACGTTTGTTTAGCGCTCTACGACGATTTATTCACACATTTTTAAAATACTCTTTCCGTCCTATGGACACTAAGAGGACCTTTTTAGCGTCCCCATTAAAGATTTGGCCAGGCCTACGAAAGGGTAGCCGGGTGATAAAGAAAGGGACCCGACATATCCGAGCGAAAACATCTCCCGAAAAATTCCCGAGGATTTTCAATCCCGGGTCATGGTTACTAAATATGGCCGGGAACCCTTCGTTTTTAAAGTAATGAAGACTTTATGCTTTTAAGTATCTTTTAAAATTATTTATCTATGTTTTTATTTACAAAATAAAAATTAATCGTGAAATTTTTGGTCGTATTAAATCAGCGAGCTGGAATATACCACAAAGAGTGGCTGAAGCGACACCATGTTTGAGGAAAATTGAATATACGTCTGCCATTTTCCTTTTAGTCGAGGGGTCGTGAGCATTTGTGTTGCGTAAAGTCAACTCAACTCTTTGTTGAGTTAACTTTACACCAAGTGATAGTACCCGTCGTTGACACCAAGAGTGCTGTAACTATAGTCACAGCCACTCTATGTAATATAGCCTTGCTCGTTGTATTAACTGCGTTAGGCGCACGGGGAACAGGTGAAAAAAATACACGCCATTTTTAAATGCGTGTATTTTTTTATTTATTAAATGCTGGAAAATAACGTCCTCGGTACCTTTCTTCATCTTACTGAAGACTGCACTGAAAAAATTTCAAATTTGTACAAAATTTATTTTTTTACATGAAGCCACACCACAGTTACCAGGGTAACCGATGTTCCCCACGCGCCTAACGGAGGAAGTTTGATTAGTGCAACTAATCGAGAAATGGTAGGTTCTGAAAGAACGCTCATTGCTTGATATCGGATCAGTCATGATAGAAATGACCAATAAGAGCATAGAAGGCGTATAAACAAGAATTTTAAAGCCAATTAACGGCAAGAAGGTCTTTTATAGACTTAGTATTGAAAGGTGGAGTTTCCCAAGAATATTTATTGCTAAACGGTTTTGAAAACATGTTTATTCGTCTAAATACTGTCAAACAACTTTTCATTAGCAAATTAGAGGCGAAAAAACGATTAAAACAAACGATTTTATAGCGATTGTTTACATAATTCAAAGATGGTAATCTGAGGGGGCGTGGCATTTCGCGGCAATTGTTTTTACAGGTGGATGATTCGTTGATCTAATAACAGACAAAGAAATTAACAAAATACAGTGTAAAACAAGTTTACTATCCAATAATCTAAGCCAATAATCTGCCTTTTTTCCTATACTTGCTAGGGGATGTGTTTACCGAAAATTTTTGACCCGGGGTTAGTAAAAATACAATGAAAATACACTTATTGGCTTAAACAAAGTCAACCCCGTAAAGGAAAGCAAATCGGATTTCACGATCCACATACTCCCCACTTACTGCTAATTGCTTTACAATGGCAGGAGTCGGTCTTTTCCCGAAATATTTTTGGCCCGGGGTTGGTGACAAAGCATTTATTGGTTGAGACAGTTAAAAGACACATACAAGAAAGCGAATCGGAGCTTAGATAGCAACGAGACTCGATTAAAGTTTGTACAAAACGCTTCTAATGTTGACGATTTTTTAACAAAAATTCCTGAAACGTTTGTCCCGAAATTCCTTTTTTTGTTTTCGTTATAAAATAAATAAAAATGATATATTTTGAGTAGGTTTCTTCATTAAGACTTCAAAAACACAATAGATTACTCACCTAACATCACAAAACCATGAATAAAACCATGATTTTTACATAATTGATTTTTGAAACGGGACAACTGTAGTTCCCCCAGGGCCCAACACCAGGATAGGGACCCAGCGCGCCCCGCGCAAGGTTAAACATAACTTTTTGTCACTTATTAGGGAGCGTGGCCTTGCAATTTTTTTCGAAATTGCAAGGCCACGTATATTTAGAAGTCGAGTTACATCATCAATTTTATATACGTTTTGTATATACTCTGCTTTTTGTCTGAATCCTATTGAGCAAACGTGGCTCTCGGCAGAAAATTGTGCTCTGCTTTCAAACCAAATTATCTAGTAATCGTGAACCCGGCTCTTCCAAAGCGATAAGCTGTCATCCTATCGGTTTACATTGACTTTTATCAGTTTAAGTTAACCTGATTGTTACCTCAAAGTTCATCTGGCCTATTTACAGCAGAATTTAAAACAATCTCAATCATTGAGGGTAAAAACTTATCATACAGTATAATGCTATTGTTTCTACTGACATTCTATACGCGTTAGCTATAGCCTACTGTTTCTATAGATCGGTTAGTTTAGAATGTATGAATGTAACTTTTACTAAAAATGGAAGCAAATGAAATGTTCAACTATCGAGATGATTTCTATTTTCAAAAATCCAGTCTGTAACAAAAGTATAAACACACCTGTTTTTGAAGCCTTTTTAATTTTAGGTTAAAAACCTATAAAAATTCCTTATAGCTACAGATTTTAAATATAATTTAATACATTTTGGTAAATTTTTATATTAAAGTGATTACTGGTTTAAAAGTTATTTCAATATTTTTAATTTTGGACTGTAACGAAATTATAAATACAGGCTTAAAAATGACTAATTATGTAAATTAAATTGCTCTTCTTGTTATTAACAATAAAGGGAAGTAATAGTTTAAAATCAAATATGGTGGTGGCAATTTAAACAGTGGGTTATTTTATTTAAATGAAATTTGTATGTGTAACTGTTCATATTTAGTTTAAATTAGTTTAATTTACAAATAGTGGGACTTTGGGCAGGTTTTTAAAGGCAATTATCATGCCACTTTTAATTGCAAATTAAGATTTAATGTTAATTACTTTTCTTAGATCAGATATCTCATCAAATATAATATTCCTAAAAAGAAATAAGTCATTTTAAGAATTTTAATTATTATCTATCAATATTTATTAGAAATTATAGTAAATTGCTTTGTGTTCATAAATAAATTATGAAAAATATCATCTTTCTTTTTACTCTTTTTTTAAGTCATTCTAATTTAACTGTGCCGCCAAAATTTAATTAAAGACTCAAGTGTGCTATGAGACAAAAAGTCAATAGCACTGCTGTAGAACAACAAAGCACATTTTCAGTTTAGTAGAACAGTGAACACCTTTGCATTTGAACCATAGAAAACCTTCATACTTTCACTGCACTTATCTAAAGCTGCAGCCCGACTTAGATTCATACCAAAACTACTCCAACGGGGCTACGAACACGCTCTATGATAGCCTAGAAATACCAAGACTTGTCAGTACTTTTGTCATGCCTCAACTGTAAAAGTGAATTTCATGTAAGATGTGATGCATCTCCACATATATGACACTGCATGCAATGTCTGCAAAATTTCACCAATATAAGTGTGATTGTTGTGTTCCCTACCTGCTCGGCTGCATTCTATGGATCTTAAGTCGTTCCTTATGATTTTTTTTCCCTTTCCATCCTGTGGGCACTAAGAGAGCGTCTTATAGCGAGCCCGTTTTGGGTTCGGCCAGGCCCGCAACGGGGCCCGACATATCCAGACGAACCGCTCCCAAAAAATTCCTAGGGTTTTTTCGACCCTCCCAGATTTGATCCCAGGTCCTCGGCGTGGTAGACCGTCACCTCGATCGCTCGGCCATCCGTTCCCTACGGTTGTGGGGATACTTAGATGTGATTTATCGAGGACACGTTACAAATTTGAAAGATCTAATCGCACTGCGTGTGAGAAGTGTCACAGAAGATACTTATGATTAGCCATTGAACAGCTTTTCACCTTCCGAGGGGACCTTATTTAGTAGTAGCTCTTGCATCATTAATATTTATACAGGATGAGTGTCTTGTATACAAATAGTGTCATAGTTTGCAGTACAAAAAATGTCATACTGACAAGTTGTGGTACTAATTTTTTTCTATGATAATGTCTTCCACATCCTGAAATGTCGCTATATCAAATTTGGTTGTAGCAGAATGATAAATTCTCTCTCTAGTTAGATATTTTAATTATGACCATCTAATATAGCAGTATACACGGACATAAACATTATTTAATAATTTGAATTTAATTTATGGTTAAAAATGCATTGCATATAATTTAGACACGTATTTTAAATAAGTAAAAATTTAGGATAGTAAGTAACAGCATTTAACTGTAATTAATAATATTTTTGTATAAATCAGTTTATTCAGTGTTAATTATTTATTTAGAAAAAGGTTCAATGCAAATTCTCTTGTAGAAAATATATCAACTATTTTTCTGACTAATTCATAATTTTTATGGTACGATGTATTGAAAAAAATCAATCGGAAAATTGAATGTCAAAAATAGTCTTGTGCAGTAACCACTTAGGATATTATAAAGAAAAATGCAAAAAAAATATTTTAAAATAATTTATTTCTCTTGTATAATAATGAAAGTATTATACACATATGTATATACATATTTAAACACTAGAATTACAGTTATGCTTCTTTTTCCTGTTTCTATTCTTTACATTAACTTCTTTATAAAAGTGAACCCCAATCATTTTCTTTCTTTTTGATCTTTGCAGTTTCCTTTTCTGCGATAACAAAAATCATTATCATTAATTTTAAATGAATTTATGAAATGTACACTACATTAAAGTAATATACATATACATATATAATTGAGATCTTATATTACAGACCTACAAAAATTTTTCAAATTATATAAATTATTATTAATTACAATTTTTACCACATACAAAATACTTAGTATTTTCATTGTTGATCTAGTTTGTCGCACGGTGGTTGTATCTATTTCGTAACACTAGTGCCTCACTATAGAACGAAACTTTGAGAAGAAACCCTACATCTAGGATAGCCCCAATTGGAGAGGTAATTATTATTATTGAATTATCTTTTTTTTGTTAAGTGTTAGCTAGATGAAAAAATTTAATGGTAAAAAACAAATTCTTAAACATAATCTGTTGCTACATAACTGTCCTGAAATTATATTACACCACACAAGATTTTGACAGATTATAACAATCTTAAGATAGGCAGAATTTGGGAGAAATATATCAATTATGAACTTGATATAATGACTTTGGTGGAATAGTTGATATTTTTTCCAATTTCCTAATTTAGAAAAAACTTTAATAAGGAGTATCGTAAGGAATAAGCGTAGATCAAATCTGTTCCAATTTTTCTATTACCGTAGTTTTAGCATTTAAGGGTTCAAACTAACTATTATTTCTTCTATCCGGCCGTAATTGGATCTATGATGTCGATCGATTCCTTCTAAAAAAAATCACTCGATTGGACTACTTTACTAGATCAATATCATATGTCTTTAATATGATGATCATTTTTTTCTCCTTGTTCTAAATCTCGTGCATAAATCCGAAGTAAGTATTATTTTTTCCTTCGCTTTATTATTGAAGACTCCTTTTGTTTTTCCAGAATTCTTTAATGATCAGATTTCCATCATATGAAGAACCTAATATTATTTTCACTGTAGGTTTGATTTCACTGTTGGTTAATCTAACCAATCCTTCTATGTGACTATTAGTTATTCCCAAGTCCTTTTTTATAAACTGATTAATTTCTTTTATATGATCGGTCGAGTTGAACGGAAAATTTATAACTATAATATTATTATTATTTCTCACGTTAACTAGTTGGTCTATTTCGAATTCTAACATATCTTTTAATTGGCAATTATTATTGGATATTTCCTCTAATTCTTCTACTTTTTGGGATAATTTTGATAACTCTCCATGAAAATATTTATTTTCTTCTTTCAAAGCAATGACCTCTGCTTTAATTCCTTGTAGTTCTATATGAAGCAGCGAGAATTTATCTCTAATGAGCTCGTATATTGATTTCAATGTAAATTGTGACTCTTCCCGAACTCGTGGCCCTAAATCTCTCGAAGTTTCGAAGTAGTCGTAAATTTTCGTAGCTCTCGAGGTCACGGGACTACTTTTATTAAAAACATCCTCTAATTGATGATAATCTTCACTAGTTGTATCGCTCAATTGCCTTTCTTTTTCCTTTTCTTTAAGATTATTCTTGCGAGGTCTGCCTCGCCCCTTCTTTGCATATCTCTCTGATTCATCTGTTGTGGAGATTGAGTCCAATCCAGGCCCTTTCCCTCAATCCCAGCAATTATTAATAAACACATAACTAAAATCATGGAAAGTTTATTCACAAATATTCACTTTTTTAAAATTGTCATATTTTGGCTTCTTATGGCTTTTCAATTCACTCAAAACACAATTATCAAGCTTCACTAAAAGTTCACCCATATCTCTGGTGACTAGTACATGCTCCCCTTTTCACCTGAATAAAGTAGATTCTAAACTCTTGCATTCCAACATAAAAATTTAGTTTTTCACTGAAGTTTATCCAATTTATTTTCAACATACATGTCATTTTTTACTTTGTCCTTTCATATATTTCAATAATCATTATCTATCTGAGTTAAGGAAATTAAGGGAAGAATTCCTATTGCATTTGTATACAGTTTGTATAAATTTTTAAAATTTTTTTACAGATATTAATGTTTTAACTAAATGAAAATGAAAGATTAACTTTTGGGCTAGAACTTAGCTAACTAATATAATAAATACAATGTAATTTAGACTAAATATAGGAGGTTAAGCTGTGATCGTGTACTAAATTTAATTACATTAGTTTTAAATTTTTAATCTCAAAGTGAGAATCAGAAGAGATTCAGGTAGAGAATGCCAAGAGGTTCCATGGAAGTGGGAGGAATGGGTTTGAATGGGACTAATTTTCTTTTCAAAACAGTCGTAATTATTAGATTTATGCTTAAGATTATCAAGATGACAGCATACAAACCTTTTAGAGCTAATATCTATCTATCTATCTCATTTATTACATTATCTATCTAAATAGCACAATATCCAACGCTGCAATATCAGTAGCAAAACATAAGTTGTACGAGTAGGTATCAGTTCTAAATTTATATATAAAACTAGCAGGTAGGCCCGGCATTGCTCGGGCAAAAGTAATGATAGCGAAGATTAAGATTATTACGTTATAGTCAACCTTATGTGAAATCTGAAAGTTGAGAATCTAAATTTCTAAATTATTTCACTTCTGTTATACAACGGCTTAATCGACAAAATTCCGTAACCGAGAAAATGTTGACCCTTGACTGGCAACAATCGTCCCCTAACTGTCAATAAGCCATTGTTCCCTCGCAGCTTGTAGATCAACTTGCACGATAATTTACAGTTGGCGTCCGAATTCGTCATTTTGTTTTGAATCCCGGGAACACCTATGGCCCTAATTGTAATCCACTGTCGATCACGTGACCGATTTTCTCATCGCGAATCTATAAAATATGCTTCCTTCCCCCCTAAGGGGCTCTCCGATTGTCTCTCCGTTACGAAGTGCACTGCGCCGTCGACCAAACCCGAAAGTTTCTAAGTTAAGTGCCATTGTCCAGTCTACGAGTTTCTAAGGTTCTACGTGCCCCCGTCCGATTAACTGACTCTCCATCATCCCGAAGATTATTATCACTTCTGAGTTGAATATTTACCTACCGGGACATTCTCCAGACTCTGTCTATTACAGAATTTATAGAGGTATGAACGAATATTTGTAAACTCTCTCTCTCCGCCCCTCCTTTTGTATATGAGGGTAGAAATGTAGTTTTGTTCGTTAGATTTTAATAAATCTTGCATTGTTATAAAATGGTGTCATTCTTGACTGTCAGCTTCGCCTTATTGTCGACCCCATCCTTCCTCCTCCTCCACTCGCGTAACGCGTAACAAAACGAAATCACCATCCTCGACAAGCGAGTCGCCGGAAAGGGAGATACGACTTCCTCTTACCTCCCCGGGATCTCGCACAGAATGCAGGAATTGGGTCCCCCTGTTTCCAGACTAATTAGAGAATTTCTAGATAGGTCTAAAAATATGTTAGATTTCCCGCAAAAAACGAAAAAAAAACTGCATCTGCGTCTTGCACATCACTTTCTCTTAACACTTCCATCAACAATGGAAGTGTTAAGCCTTAATCCTGTCCCTCTCCCCCGTGGGGAGGAATTTCGAAAAATCCCTTCTTAGCGTGCGTTCTGGTGACGTACCCTAACTGTGTACCAAATTTCAACTTTCAACTCCTAACCATTTGGGCTCTGCACTGATTATTATTATTATAGATTAGAAGAATATTTAGTTTGGAGTACTTAGAAAAAATAAACATTGTATGTTAAAGAATTCAATATCATCTCTTTAACACATTTCTGGACATTATAGATAATTATTTATCTTATGTTAAATCAAATAATAATAAATAGTAATAGTAATAATTAAACTTGGTTATTATTATCTATAATCGATGATTATTACTTATTAACTAAAATTATTTCTTTGCAGAGGAAACTTGCACGCTATTCCAAATTAAAGGATAAGATCATCTTGTTTTGGTTAATGTTAAAAAAAAATAATATTTAAAAATTTTTTCTTCTTTTGTTAAATGATATTGAAATTAGGCTAAACAATTTCGCAAGATTTTTCAAAGACACTGAATGTATTTTTGTCACCTTGTTTCATATTCAATATAATTAGAAATGTTTCTGGAATATTTTCAGTTATATTTAATAGTCACAATAAAATAAAAATTGACTTGCCTGTTTACTTGTTAAACGTACCGACGGACTGCTTTCGTCGTCTTGCCCTTTTTTCGGTAAACGATAAGACTCGTCTTTAGCATTTGTCGACTTTTGTATTTCATTCTTTAAAAAAGAAATTCAAAATCATTAAAATATTAAAAAAATAATTCATTTATTTTAATAAATGAATAATATCTATATGTAAGACTTTTTATTTACAAAAATTATTTAGACTCGAAATTTGAAACTTTAATTACTATTTTGTTTTTGAAAGAATTACTTCCATATTTTACTAAATTTTGTATCATCATATTAATTAGTAATTAAACAAATTTATCATTAGAGATATAAAAAATTACGTGCAAAAACAGATTAGAAATTGAATATTGTAATTACGGGAAGTGGCAATGTATTTGAAATATGAACCAGGAAATGTTTTTATATTTCAACCAACTATTACAATCAGGTCATTTAAAAACTGATTAAACCTTTAGTAAATTTTTACATGCATTTACATATAACCAATTACATGTTCCTATTTTTAAAAACATATTAATATATAGATGGCAGAAGTCAAAATATGTGACAGGAAAAAACATTACAAGTTTTTCTAATTTTATCAATATAAATTTTGCATTTCTCAAAACAAAGTGTTCGTTAGAAGATTGCGACATAAATGCCTTCGTTTCGTGTGCTCGTTGTAAAGAATTAATTAGTCTTAAACACTGTATTTTCCTTACGTTTACACTAAACCATAAAAAGCAAAAATCTTGAGCAGAATCGATCCCTGGACGTTCCCGGTCTGTCCGTAATGCCGTCTGTGCTATATTTGTATACAACTTACGTTAAAACTGGTCATTTTAGAACTCTATTTCTTACAAACAGTTTACTTGATACATAAAAGGAAAAAACAGATCTTTTTATTTTTCTCTCTATTGAAAGATTTATTAAAATCTATTATATAAGATTGTCATGAGAAAATCATCCCTTGTTAGTATATACAGTATTGTAGAGTAACGCTACACAGGCTATTGTGTAGGCAATATAACAAAACCTAAAAAATGCTATAAATTAACACTACTGAAAGAAAATTTATTTATTAATACAATACATGAAATTCTTTGTATTGTATGTGAAAATATAATGGATGCAATCTTAAATGTCTGATTTAAAGTAGTCTGAAATGGGCATTTGCTTTCTCTGTTTTAACTTTTTTTAATATGACGTTGCCTTTAATACTTCTTTTCTGTTCGGTCAAACGGATCCCTCTTTTGGGTCAAACGAATTCCAAAAGTCCCAAAATCTGTCGTCATCAATTATCATTTTATCTATCTGTATTAATTGGAATATTTTGTTATATCATCTAGTTTATTCTTACATTCTATTTATTCTTATTAAAGCATTGACTAATTTGTTGTTGAGTATATTAACAGCAAATTATGTATATTCTACATGATAAGACCAAATAGAAGAAAATAGAGACATTGAAGTTGGAGGAAAAAAGATTGAGATGAATTTTTGCACCTAACACAACAATGCAATATGCCCAACATTGTACATTGTATGCCCATGGTTTCAATTTTATTACATCATCCAGAATGAAGAAATTGGATGCCTCAAAGAGGCTATTTTAGACAAAGATTATAGGTCTTGCAGTCAGCTTAAGAAGAATCAAAAAAGGTGAATCTTCAAAATAAAAATTTTGTTCTAAGAAAATCTGTAGACATGTTTGTGTTTGGATTTGCAGCGTCATCAGATTTAGTATTTTTTTCTCTCAACATATTTTGAGAAATTAACTTTTATTTATATACTTTCCAACTAATTTGCTTCACAAATTTTTTTATAAAACACCAGGGATTGCTCTGGAAAATTTTTAAAAATTGCTAACCATTCCACCAGTTTTTAATTTTTTTTGCTACTTCGAATTATTTATTTCCACAGTTTTACTTACTAATTAATGCAGATGCTGGTAACTTTATCAGTTTGGCATATGGAAAGCAAAAGTAACATGTTAAGCTGTCACTTACAAGTGAGCAACAGGAATCATTTTTGAATGATTTGTTAATAAATAATTCAGAACAACACATTTGATCACAATGTTTAAACAGTATTTTACATGTTCTGTCATGTCAAAATTTTTGTTTTAGTCTACTGAAAAAAGATCAAAGTGAAAACAAAGTCACCTCCCAAAAATTTCCCAAATTTTCTATTGGTCGACGAAAAATCCCCAATTTGGAAACCCCGGACAGAACTGTACAAAAATTGCCTTCGGTTCTCACAGCACTCGCTGCTTTTCTGCCCAAATTTGCCATGTAATGACAAGAAATCATTAGCCGCGTGGTGCACGGGACTCCCATTGTACGGGAGCTAGACATTTTGCTGTTTTTCCCGAAGTGTGCTTTGCGATTCAATTTCATGTTGAATGTCAAAATAAGCGTAGTAGGGATTTTATCACCACTTGTTATGATCAGTATTATATTTTTATCTCCACTTTAATAAAAATATCACCAAGTGGCAATTTTGGCACTGTGTAGTGTGACCCCTGAAATACCATAAAAGTTAACAAATTTCTTTCAAATGAACCTAAAAAGCTATTTTAACAAACAAATCTGACATCGCTGCTTACAGACCAATCCACCAACAAAAACACAATACGTCGAACTTCCTATTTAATTACTTCGATTTTGGAAATACTAAATTAATAAAACAATTAAATTATTAAAAACACGTGATCTAAATAATGACATACAACTGATTGAAATCAACTGTGTTGTTGTTACTATTTAATTGGTTATTGCCCCTTCACCCAAACACCAGTAATTTACTTTATTGCTTCTTATGGCTATTTTGAAAGCATTTTAAAAATCTTATTAATAATATTTCAAAGAAAAATTTAGATGGGAAATAGTTGTCTCTTGAAATATATCACCTTAGATTATTTTCCTTAGAATTACTTTCATCGTCAATTGAGAAAAATTTTTTAACCTTTGCAAATATTTTTAAAATATGATGGAACGACTCTACACAAAAGATACATAAATAAAATCAAATTGTTTTTTAATGAAATCAATCAAAAATGAAGAAATTCATTAAACACCTGCTTTTATTGCAGTGTTGATGTATACAGTCACCGACTAACAAAAGCGCGTGTAGTTTTTGAACCCGACGTTACGTTACGAAAACCCGAGCATTGCCGGATACGTCGGTTAGTATTAGATATTTATATCTGTCAAGTATTAAAATATTTTTCTTTATAGAAAATGCAATAGATAAATTTCTGATTGCTTTAATCATATGTTGTAACTTATAAGCAATTTTAAAATATTTAGTTTAGTATATTTTATTATATAAGATCAATAATTTGAAATTAAAAAAGTACATTTAATACAAAAGAAAATATCTATTACCTATTTGTATAACTTCTAAAATTTCTCTTAAATATGAATATAAAAAAACTGAGTTCTTCTTATTTTGTAAGTATTGATATTAGCCATTATTTTTATAGCTAAATTAATTTAATAATTAGTTTTATTGGCATAAAATTATAAATGGATACCTTCTCGTTTTCATTTGAATGTGAAGTCACATCTTCACAATTTTCGTCAATGATTTTTCTTCCGTCGACGGAATCGTTTGAATTATCCGAAGCATTCGTAGTTTGTTCGTTTGAATCCTCTTTAACTGATTCTATATCACTCTTAGTTTCTTTATCTTCAGTATATGATTGATTTTCTTCTATTTAAGATATTTAAAGTTTATTAACAATTTATTATATTTAAAAATTCTTTAATGGCAAATCTAATTGAAATAAAGTTAAAATTAATTGAGGAGACTACTTATTCTACCACGTTTCTCTGAAAACAAGACTTAATAGAGGTTTTGCTAAATTGCTAAATATAAGGCCTCCCCAGAAAGTAAGACCTAGCAAAGTTTTTGTTTGGAAGCATGCTTGCCGAACCGAACACCGGAGCTTGCAGCTGCGATTCTTTTTAGCCTGCTGCCGTTATCCCCTACCTTCACCGTCCGTTGCAGAGCAGCTGCATTCGGGACACGAAAACCGTCGCCTACCACCGACCCCGACGTTCCCTTTCGCGGCCGTCACTCGCAAACGTGCAGGTAAGGCATCGAGAGGCCCGTTACCTGCCGCCGTACCCTACGCCGTCCCTGCTGTGCTGTACGAGTGTGCTGTGGCGAACTCCCCCTAGTGGGCAGAAGCCACCATACCATACGAAAAATAAGACATCCCCTGAAAATAAGACCTGGTGCATCTTTGGGAGCAAAAATTAATATAAGACACTGCCTTATTTTTGGGGAAACAGGGTATTTGAACTAAGAAAATATTCAAAAAAAAGAATAAATGCAGAAGTATCTATGATGGGAAAGGACTATCTCCACAGTGCAATAAATAAATATTGCTGTTTTCGAAATAATCTTATTTTATAAGAATGGCTAATCTAACACTTTCACGAAGGAATAAAAATTGGGAGATCATCTGTACTCCTGCCTCAAGAAAGTAAATCATACAGCATTATAAATTGGCCAGGCCTCGTATAACATAACCTCATAAACAATACCTGTCCGAACTTCGTTATTATTTCCTCTTGTTTCTTCCTCGTTAAATTCCGCAGTAACAAAAACATCGCCGAGATTTTGTTTAACTCGTAGATTTATAGTTTTATTTTCATCCGTATCCTAAAAAATATATCAATTATATATAAAATTTCAATTTTTACATTATTATTAAATTATCATCATAAAAGTTAATTTAAAAAATAACAAAATATATAATTTTATAAGTTATTTTTATAACCTTAAATAAAAATTGTCTCATAAAAAGTAAACGAACTCAATTAGGGACTGTTTCAGTATTACATTAGCAAAACTCATTTTTGATCCTATTCCCCATGACCATTAGTCATCATAAATCAAGATACATCTCTCTCCTAATTATCAGGCCAGAAGTCACCATTTACAAATATACAGGAATTATTTTTGGACAATTTTGTGACAATTGGGGAGAAAAATAAACAATGGATGCATTCTTGCATCATCAAAGATTTACATTCCCTCCCCATTTTTTTCAGCAATAATCAGATACAAATGAATCTCAAACTACCGACTTGAATCGTCTTTTATCAGTGTTAGAATCACAACTTTTGTACAGAACAAGACTAATTTTCATAAACAATTTCATAGATGAAACAATAAAAATTTCACTTATTCTTGTAAAAGTCAGAACAACAGTGAAAGGACCATAAGTGGAAAAAGTAGTCCAGCCCAAAACCAAAGTGGTTGCCACAGTATTCTAGTTTCTTTATAAAGATTTCACTTTCAATTCATATCTAGTTATTTCAACTTTTCCAATTTTTTAAATCTCCCTGGGTAGAAATATCTGTTGCTAAGGGCCTGTTGCTAAGGAAAGCAATACCTTAGAGATAACCATTTTCACACATGGAAAAGAATATTAATTTGGTGTAACAGTATTGCACACTAACAAGTGATGTGAAATTAGAATAATACTTGTAATGTTAGTAGTAATAAGTGGTCCAACTGTTTTTATGATCCTACGATAGAATTATGAAATTTGCACTATAAGGTAGTTGAAAATATCTATTTTCTTAGTTATCTAAGAAAAGAAATTTTTCTGATAAACACAAATGTATTAAAATAATCTCACAAATATCTTAGATTTTTTTAGACTATCAAAATAATGGGTGAAATGACACATTCAACCATGTGAGGAGTTCCTGTGAATGTCAGCCATTTGCACAAATAATGAGTAAACAAAAGATCACAATGTGCCTACATAAAACCAAAAATGACAAAACAACTGGAAAATTTTGTGAATTTCCAGAGGAATCACTGTTTACCTATGATTAACTTGGTTAATTATAGGTAATTGAATCCCTTAATTAACTTGGTTAATTAATTCCTCAATGCTACTGCATATATCAAAATCACATTAATCAAATATGGCATCTGTGTTAAGTAAAGACGGCTGGTAAAGCTGCATTAATTAAAACTTCTGTCGTGAATGTAAAGGAATTGCCGCGATTAATTTCGTGCATTAATCAAATCCCGAATTAAGCGAGGAATACCTGTGTATTGAAAATAAAGAGTAAGTAATAGTTAGCAAACTACTTAAAAATTTTGTTAAATAGAATCATCTATTATCAATCAGTGAAGATACACTGCAGTTTTACATTATGGCCATCTAATGCCAATTTCTGACAGTATGAACTACACTGAGACTAAAATGTTCTAGTATTTTTGAGCAAAATATTTAAAACTTGTTATATAAGCGTAGTCAAATCACACAGCAATTTTTATATATATTATAAGAACTGTTTTTTTAATTTTGAAATTTTAATTACCATATTTTACAGCATACAAGACAACTTTTATTCAGAAAAAAAACTGGAAAAAATATCATCCTGTGACCTATGTGAAGTTGCAGTCTCTCATACAGTAACGAATTTCCCAAATGGCCAAATTACCTGGACAGTATGGCTTATATTTTGGTTTGTTTTGTATTTGGGATTTCTTGGTTAGCTCACAAATGGCTTTGTTTCTTCACTTTTTAAATGTGTTTTGTGCCTTTGGACCTTAGGAGACTGTTGGATTGACATAATAATTTTTTGTATTTAGTGTGAGAACTGAAGATTAGATCTTGCGAAAATTTATAAAAACTTTTAAGCCTAATTCTCCATTGCAATTGTTAGAAAAACATCGCTCAAAAACAGAGTGAATGACACACCTCCTGTCCACAAATGTTAGAGATTTCTAACAACAGACTGTCAAACAATAACAATCCAATTAACAAAATTCACACCTAAATGCTAATTTTAGCAGTAAATGAACAAGAAACTTAAATACTCAAATGTTTTCAGCTGTCTTTTAGAGGCCCTCCTCGGGAATGTACAAAGAAACAGTTCTATCGTTTGAACATTTCTAACCGTCAAATACAGCATTCGACAGTTAGAAATGTTCAAACGATAGAACTTCTTTGTACATTCCCGAGGAGGGCCTCTAAAAGACGGCTGAAAACGTTTGAGTATTTAATCACTCAGCAGTGAGGACGTATATCTACGTCAAGGACAATTGTGTGGCAGTGGTGAGGGACATATATATCCGCTAAATTCTTTTCGGGGTATTGCCAAAAACTAGCCAAAAAATACCGCAAAAAAATTCACTTAAAAAATGAATTATGTAACAATGAAAAAAGACTTTTCTTTACAAGACATAACTGTTTACAAAATCTTTTTCCGAAACGGCAATGAGAAAAATCGTGTGAAAAAATACTTTAAAAATTTCCCAGGTATATTTTCCACTGCTAAGGGATAGCACCATACCTGACTATCCCACTGCTGAATGGTTAAGTTTCTTGTTCATTTACTACTAAAATTAGCATTTAACTCCGCCTTGGACGGTCCTAAGCCCGGCTGCGAAAGGAGGAAGGTGGTCATTCTGGCGAGATGACCAGAACCAGGAAACTGGGGAAACTAGCCAAGAAACCGCATGAATTTCGAACGAATCCCGATTGCAGCTAATGCTACCGCATCTGGGGCAGCTGATGCGCCAGCACTATGGTCCCAGGATGCTGGTGAGAAATTGGATATGGGCCACAGACGGAGACGGAGGCCATATATCACCCCAAAAATTGGACTGAACATTGCTGCATGGAACGTCAGAACAGGACATCATGTTGGCCAAAAGGAAATCATTGCAAGTGAACTTGCTAAATGCAATATTCCAATTGCAGCCCTATCAGAACTAAGACTCACTGGATCTGGAACAGTGATCATACAACTACCGAACAGTGATAAGACAATGACGCTTTACTATTCTGGAGGTGACAACCGGGAGGCGGGCGTTGGGTTCGTGGTGGATGGCCGAGCTGGGAGTAGTGTTATCGCCTTCCAGCCAATATCGGACCGCTTGGCAGTTCTTACGGTACACGGTACCAAGGACTAATCTAGTTCCTTGATTCTTTTCGCTACTACAACTTCATTAATTGCATTGTTGGTCCTTCTGTGTCCAGGTCCTTTTTGTCTGTTTTCTGGCATTTGAATTTTGTTCTTTGACTCTGATTGTGACCTTTGCTATTTTAAAGTTTCATTAAACACGTTTCTGGTATGTTTTTATTACAACAATTGTTTCGTACTGAAGAAAGTGCCAACTACCGATCAAATAAAGACACATTATTGCCTAATAGTGACGCACATTAATGGACTGCTTCACACAGCGTTTTTTGCTACGAGAAGAAACATATCAGCATTAAGGAACCTTAATTTTGTGGAAGTGTAATCTTTTGGATCTGTTGTCGGAAGGACATTTTTTCCGCATCTAGGTCGGCTCCATTGTTGGTGCACTTTAGTGAGTGTCCACTTCCAGCCGAACGAACTTTAGCTACCGGACTGTGATTCTACTATTGTGGAGCTCACTATACTGCACATCAAACTCTTTGTGATAACCACCAGATTCGCCTCCCGTGCTCTTCACCTGTTGTGGCACCTAAGATTTGCCACCAATTAACACGGCCTTCCAGATTCAAAGTGAATACCATCAATCAACTGTGTTAATCATCAATTATCTACACTGGAGTGTTAAAGTTCAAAATATGTTTAATTATCATCACAACTTGATCCACAGGAGCATCGGAACTTTTGGACTTCATTCAGGTTATCAAGCGAATATATTAATTCTTTAAATGTCACTACATTAGATATTATATAGTTTACTTTATTTTTAACATAGTATTAGACTAGTTTTAGTCTAGATCTAGTCTAGCTTTAGTCTAGTTTTAATCTAGTTTTAGTTTAGTTATAGTTTAGTTTAGTATTAGTTTAATTTTAGCTTTAGTATATTTGTTAGTTAATTTGTTTACTGTTTATTCTGCTATAATTTTCTGTTAACAAATTATGTACATGTAGAAATAATGTGTAACGAACTGTAATATTGTGCTACAAATTTACAGCTATGTAACATAGTTAAATTTTATTTACTGTTTATTCTGTTATAAATATTATATTATATTTTCTGTTAACATCTTATGTTCATGTACAAATACTGTATAACAAAATGAAATACTGTGTAAAAATTCTCAGCTATGTATCATACGGTACTGAGAATGCACCAAACGTGCTTAATAAAGAACTGTTGTTGTTGCTGTTGGTACACGGTACTATCAAGGCCCACATCGTGAGCACCTATGCACCAACTGAAACTAGTCATGACATAGCCAAGGATGATTTCTACAACCAACTGCAGTATACGGTGGACATGATCCCACAGACTGAGCTGATTATCCTGACCGGCGACTTCAATGCCCATACTGGTATGGACAGAAGCGGATGGGAGACAACAGTGGGCAAATTTGGATATGGCGAAATCAATGATAACGGACAGCGTCTCTTATCCTTTGCTGCTTCCAACAGTTTGATCATAGGGAACACCTGGTTTCAGCATCCACTAAAACACCAGCTCACATGGAGAAATCCATCTGGTGAGGATTCTGCTGTACTGGATTACTTCCTAATCAACCACCGATTCCGCTCAACGCTGAAGGACGTTCGATCTATGAGAGGACCCGATTGTGGCTCGGACCACTACCTGGTTCGTGCCAAAATCCAGCTTAAACTACAACGTGCTAAGCGGACCTCGCCACCATCACCTCAGCCAGACTGGAAACAACTCATGGTCACAACACGCAGACAAGAATTTCAGATCGCCTTGTCAAACCGCTTCTCCATATTGGACACATCTGATGACATAAATGAGGAGGAGAGACGGATTTCAGAGGTGATACTGGATTGTGCCAAGCCCCTATGCCCACCAGTCCGCCGGCGAACACAGCCTTGGATATCTGACGACTGCCTCGATTTGGTGGCCAAACGAAAACAAGCGAAGTTGACCAACTATAGACAATATCGCCAGCTTAATCATGAGGTTCGACGGAAAATGAAGATCGATCGAGAGCAGTACTGGAACAAAGTGGCCGCTGACCTGGAAGCAGCAGCGTCCAAACATGAGTACCGTACCCTCTACAGCACTCTCAGAAAGCTGAGCGGAAAGTCCAAAGTAACAAATGATACCATAAAGAAAGCAGATGGAACATTCGTAAAATCGTCGACAGAACGACTGCAGCGTTGGAAGGAGTTCTTTAATGATCTGTACAATCATGACGCTCCTCAGGGAATGTTAGCAGACCCACCGCCGATTGATCAGCCCACAACACCTATGTCAGATGCAGAGCCTACAATTGCAGAAGTGAAGGCAGCCATTGGATCGCTGAAGATTGGCAAAGCTGCTGGACTAGATCTGATCACTACAGAAGCGATCAAGGCTGGTGGTGACATCCTGCACCATCGTCTTTATCTACTTATTAAAGCAATATGGCACACAGAACAAATACCAGCCATCTGGAAGAAAGCTATCATCGTGCCAATCCATAAGAAAGGTGATAGCCGGGACTGCAGTAATTATCGCGGTATCAGTCTCGTTTCCATCGTTGGAAAAGTATTTATGAAGATAATCCAATCAAGGTTACAAAAACACCGTGAAGAAACCAGCCGAGAAGAACAGGCAGGGTTTCGTCCTGGTCGTGGTTGCTGCGATCAAATCTTTGCCCTGCGTCAGCTTATTGAGGAAAGGACCAGATGCGGCAAACGGACTATTGTCCTGTTCATCGATTTTAAATCTGCATTCGACTGTGTGCACAGGCCAGCGCTATGGAGAGCACTTGAGAATGAGCATGTCCCACAAAAAGTTATCACACTACTTAAGGAAGCCTACAAAGATTCCACCAGTCAGCTGCGAATCCGGGGGGAACTGTCTGAGGAGTTTACCATCCAGACAGGGGTTCGCCAGGGAGACGTAATCTCTCCACTATTGTTTAATATTGTGGTGGATTCAATTATGAGGAAGACATTTGATGGGAAACGTGGGGTCCAGTTTGGGGATGGCCACTTTCTAACTGATCTAATGTTTGCCGACGACAGTGCCGTCTTCGCTGACAACGATGCAGTGGCCACAGACACGCTTTATGATATAGCTACTACCGCTCAGTCATATGGCCTTAAAATAAATGTGGACAAAACCAAAGTGCTTACAACGGATGGATCGCGGGCAACTGTTTACCTTTATGGAGTCCAAATCGAGCAGGTACAAGAGTTCAAATACCTTGGGTCACTGATCCAGGAGAAGAAAGTGGCATCGTCAAAAGAAACTCATGCCCGTATTGGACAGGCAGCCCATGCATTTGCCTCACTTAAATGGTGTGTATGGAAAAAGAATAACATCTCTTTGATGACCAAGATCCGCCTGTTCCGTACACTAGTCATACCGATCCTTCTCTATGGGTCAGAAACTTGGACCCTGCTTAAGACAGACTTGGACAAACTTGAGACCTTTCAATTGAAATGCTTGAGACAGATTCTTGGTATCTCCCTTTGGGATCGTATCACCAACAATGCCGTCCGGGCCAGATGCCAACAACAGCCATCTGTTAAGACACAAATTCAACAGCGACGGCTGAGATGGTTCGGCCATGTGTGCCGAATGGATATTAACCGAATTCCCCACCAATTGCTCTTCCGTCAGCGACCTACTCTGTGGAAAATCCAACACTCCGCACCTAAGAAAACGTGGACCAAACACGTTGAGGAGGACCTCAAGAACCAACGGCTCGATTTGAACCAGGCAAAAGCGGCGGCCATGGATCGGGGGCATTGGAGGGGCATTGTGGAGAAAGCTCGACTTCCTGCGGCACCCACAGCAGCATACTGGTTGCGCAGACACCCGCAACCAAATGCCAGCTAGGGATAAAAGAAGAAGAGAGAAGAAAATTAGCATTTAGGTGTGAATTTTGTTAGTTTAGTATATAGTTCCAGTTTATATGTGCTAGTTTTTTGTCTAACAATCAGATATTAAGAGAGGAGAAAGTTAAACATTAAATGAATAAACAGAGTAGTCTTGCAAGTCCACAACCAAATATGGGCAAGACAGCTGCAGTTAAGAGACACCTGTGACCCAACACCTGCGAAATCAACCTTTGTCTCTCACAACAGACGATCGATCACATGATCATTTTCCCAGGCCGAAACAAATAAAAGGACGAGACACCCATATTTCCACGCATTCGTCCCAAGGAAGTAGTGTTAGTTCCAATAAAGGAGCATTTGTCTTCAGTATCTCGCCAGCCATACATAGCGGACACCTACTGCATCGTGTCTTGGAATGTTGGCGGATGTCGCCATAAGAAGCCAACCAAAAAGAAAATGGATAGACTCGCCATTAATCTCCTACATCCCTCTCCAAGGTATTTTTGTTTGAAAGATGTCAACTCTCTCTCTCAGTTTGAGATTAGTCAGGCATGCACTCGTGGCATCGGAAGTAGAATAATCGCAACACCTTGTAAGATTTGACTATATCCACACATAATTGCCATAATTAGTCATATAGCTTGCATTTTCTTTGTATCCTAGAATAGATATATATATATATTAAATGTTTGTTATGTTTGTTAAACTTGCTGCCTGTCATTCACTTGGGAAAACGGACACCTTCTCGATGTTCTTGCGCACACTCCCACTTGACAGTTTAAAAGACCCTCCTATTCATATTTATTTAAGAATTGTGAGTTAGGGCAATGATTTAGCATTATCCTAACTGGTGTCAGTCCTGACATTGGATGCATCTCACAATCCTGCCAACCCTTCCTCGAAAGCCATCCACAGACAACAAGATCGGAGCTTACCAACCTGTTGCCAAGTAAGGGGTCACTAGGGATCGCTCCCTGGACCCTCGGCTTACCTCACACTTGCATTTTGGTAAGTTTTTCTTCTATACTTTGTCTCGGGGAATGAAGAAGACATTTTCACCAACTGCCCCCGAAAGAACACAGAGCAGCTAATGAAGTTGCACAATTGTTGCAACTTCATTAGCTAGAGTTTTGAGTTTTGATGTATCAGCTGTTCAGGTGTTATTGCATTTGCATGTGTCACTTAACAATGCAGCTGAGGAGTTTATAAGTAGATTAAAACATTTTATGGAATGAATCAAGAATGTATTATGGTTGAAGCACTTGCTTATTCTGAGTCAAGATTAGTGGATATTGAGTCAAGTATGAGTTCTATTGGGTTTTAGAAGAGAAAGTTTTTCTATAATGATACTGTTTGTAAGAAATGGTGCAATTTAGAACACAAGATAGATTATATTGATATATGAAATGTGTTTTGTGCCTGTGGACCATGGGAGATGATCTGTTTGGATTAGCTTCATAATTAATTTTTTGCATTTTGCTTTAAGTAGATATGATTATATTTATTTTTTTCCCACATAGTTCTCCAAATGATTTTGAATATTTGATTATTTAATTGTTTTTGTTTTATTAATTTTGTATGCTTTGTAATATCATATTAAACCTGCACTCATAATAATCCTTGGGTAAGAATATGGTTGTACTCCCCACATTATGGATGAAACTAAATAAATATATTATTATTATTATTATTATTTGCTGTAACTAAGCAGTTTTTGCATGTATTCATGTGAAATATTTTAATGGTAAATTTTAATTTTAGATAACTTATTTTAAATTTACTTGCCTTAATGTCCTTAACTTGTATTTTATTCTAAAATTGTCAACATGGACTTATCAGATTAATATTAATTTAATTAATAATTAATTTTTTCACCTGTAGTAGTATTTTCCTACAGGTGAAAAAATAAAAGATTTTTTGATTTTCTGATTAAGAACTCCTCCTAATAGCCAATACACCTGTGTAATAGTCCATGTTGACAATTTTAGAATAAAAAAAACTTCTTTTAAATTTTTCTTCTTCTCTGATAAATAAAAGTGTGCATTCTAATTTTTTTTAAAACTTGAATACAGTACAAAAAAATTGGGATGGCTTAAATATAATAAAAATGCTATTTTTAACATTTTATTTTATTAACATTTTATAATAAAATTTAACAAATTACTTCTAAATCAGGTGGTTTCACAAAGTATGGTAACTTTCCTCTCTGGAAATCATTCAAAACCATTTTTGCAACAGTTGGAATGTCAGGTTCACCTCCCTAAACAAACAAAATAAATAGTTAATCATAAATTCATAAATATAAGTTTAATATAATGAATCATTATGTAAAATTTATATCATAATCAAAAATAATTTGAATGTGAAGCTAACTCTCAAAATATTCAATATTTTAAATATTACAAAAGAAAAATTTCCTTGTTACAGTAAAACCTTGATATAACAGACCATCATTAGACTGAAGAAATTGGTCCATTATAATGAAAGTCCATTTTATCACGATTACTTACGGTCTTTGGGACCTGAAAAATAGTCCATAGTAGTGGAATTCCATTATAGTGAATGAGTTTTTCTATACTTTAGGCTGGACTGTCATAAATCATCCAAAACAACATTATATTGGGATCAGTAATATCAAACTTTTACTGTATTAATGAAATTTATATTATGAAAATATTGAATTAACATAAAAGTTTGCTCTGTTCACAGCCATAAAATGAATTGGCAAATCTATGGCACATAACTTATCATATGATTTCAATTTATCATCTGTCATTTTTAATCATTCTCTTATCACATGATCATCTTTTATTTCAATCAGCTTTTTTGACATTTATTCTAATTAAAGCGTAATCCTTTAATTTTTTAAATATCATTAATCAAAGTCTAAAACTTTGGCATGCAAAAACATCCTTAAAGCTACATTTACAATATGGCACGTGGACTCAAAACAGGTTTACCACCCCTGATCTAATCTATAAAAGGCTGGTTCCATCTGTTGATTAATTCAGGGCTGTGGAGTTTGTAGACAAGCCCCTAACTCTGATTCTGATTCAGAAAATTTTAAAAGGTCAACTTCAACTTCTGCCTCTAAATAATTTAAAATTTACTTTGATTATATTAACCCAGAATGACATTTCTTCACAACCAAGTGGATCATCAGACAACTTTGTAAGCAGTTTTTAAGCAAATTACCAGGTATTCCTATTGAAGTCACTAATTATCTATTTCCATTGTTCACTATCATCTTCACCTTCAATCACATTATAATAACTACAAATTGAAAATATTTTATGTCAAAGTATTTAAAAACATTAGATTTAACCTAAGTCTACTTAGCCATTTTGTATGGGTCTTTTAACAATAAGAATTTAGAATTAGCTAACACAGAATGTATTTGAATATAAATCTTTGAACACACAACAATAAGTCAACAGTAATTAGTGATACTCAAAGATACGATGTAGGGGAATCATAAAATAAGATCTTGCATTATAGGAGACACTTATAATACAAGATAGAAGATTAACAACTCTCTACTGTAGTTTCATTTATATAATGCAAGTTGCAATACTAAATATTTCCACAAAAAATCTCCAAAAGTAAGTCAACAGACTTATTCTTGAATATTATACTTATTTTTTAAATCTGAATTTGAGATGACAGCTTTCCCAGCTTCCTAAAGTGAAACAGGCAATGAAGATGCCATTTCCAGACAATAGATTAGCTTATTACAGCATCCAACAGTTAATTGATCTAGTTCTTGATTGTAATGTCCAAAGGATGTAGTCTCTGTAATCTTTAAGGAAGAGAATGTGTTGTAACTATGTAAATCCCTACTTGTTTTAATGTTCTTGGCTAGTTTTGTTGTTATAAATTGTTGCAATTAATTTTAAGCTTAAAGCCTATGAAATAGCTGAAAGTAAATTACAAATATTGTAGAAGAAACTCAACATTATGCCTAAATTAGCATCAGTTGGAATTAGTGAAGGAAAAATCTGAAAAAATGAAAACACAGATGAAGTTTAAAAAAATAAGATTAATATTGAGATACTAGAGTGCTACAATGAAAAACTTATTGTGATGGAATGAAGTTTCCAAAATTAATATCCATTGACAATTTTGTCAATGGGTAATTATTACTTGGAAGTTTCAAAGTATTTAATTATAACAATTAAATGCCTACATTATAAGAATAAGGCAATCCATTGCTTTTCCATGACAATGCCTAGCTTATAAAACAATTGTTGTGTAAGTTTTCTGCATACAAAGGTGTCATAGTTTTTAATACATCCTTAACCCATCAAATTTCTTCCTCTGTGACTATTTTTTATCCCTAAACTAAAATAATAAATAAAAAGCATGTATTACAATGACATTGAAAACATTCAAAAAGATAGCCTCCACAAAGTTGATTACATCTTTACAAAGGATTTTTAGCAATAGTTTGAAGGGTTTTATGATTATTGTTATAAGCATATTACTGAAGATAAAATGTACTTTGTATATTACAAAATAAATGTTCAATTATTTGAAGATTAATTATTACTATTTTTTAATTGATCAAGACAATTTTGGGACAAATTGTGTATGTTGTTGCAGCTATATTTACAACAAAATGTGTAATAATTATTTCATAAGAACAGTACATAAAATCTTGCATTTCAAATAACAAATGTATATAAAACTTGCAACATAAATATTTCATTAGTATAGAATATAGAAAATGTAAAATACAAATAAGAACTAATATGTACCAATTCTTAAAATACATAAATTTCTAAACAAGACTAGACATAGAACTATTCCTTACACATTTAATATTTAAGAGTATTTAGGGTATTTTTACATTTATACTCTCCAGAATTTACTATATTCATTTCTTATTTAAAATTCATTGAAATATATTTTAAAAAAATATTCACCTTTAAAAGTTTGCCAGTTCTTAATGCTAGCTTTTTTAAAAAATCTTCAGAATTAATCCACGAGTCAATCAAGTATGTTTTTTGAATGTATTCTTCCTTTACTCTGTTTAGAACTTCTTCAATATAATCTGCAGGTGTCTGAATATTTTCCACTCTGACCTAATATATTAAGTTGTAATGGTTAAATTAAAAAGAAATGTTCTTCTTTCATAATTATTTTCTAAATATTATTTATACCATATTAAAATAGAAATGTGTTTACTGAATTATATTATATCATCTAATAATCATAAAAACAACACAAATATAGTTTTCACTCATATGACACTTAATTTTTTTTTATGTCATTGCATTTTAAATAATTTCTTCTGTTGAAATTGTCATTTAAGCATTAACGATAAATATAACATTAACTTCTGCACTTTTATATAAAATAATTTTTCTGTTGTATTTGATTATGTTCATGTACTGTACATTAAAAGGATTCATCACCAGATATAAATTCTTATGTAAAACCTTCCAGTTCTATTCCAAGTGCATTAGAAACAAATAAAAATTTAAAAAGTAATATTAGAAAGATGTTTTTGCACCCATCTCTCCAAATACACGATCCACGTACATGTCATTCTTTACTTTATTCTTTACAAATTGATACTCGATATCAATATGCTTCATACACTGGTTTACACAATCATAATTAAAGTTGCATGAAAGTAAAAGGTTGTCTTCATATATTGCCACTTTTTATCAATGATTTCCCAAAGTCCTGAACAATTTGTCTTAGTCAGGTAGCTTAATGAGAATGGCTGCTCCATGGAAAAGTACAGTATCTGTTTTTTTTTCTATGGGGGAACTGAGAAGTGACAGTGGACATAAGCATTTATTCTTAAATTTGAAATGAAATCTACAATCAGTACAATAATTCAGATTCTATCAGTACTTGTCAATTGTTATAAAACTACATTATGTATGTGAAATATGTCATTTATCCTTTCAACATTATTTTTTAATAAAACATGAATACTTCAACTATAACAACTATAAATTAGTAATAATTATAATTTACATACAAATGAGAAAAATGCTATTAAAATGGTCAAATAATGAAATTTTAATGTAACATTAAATTTTTACAGAATTACATTCTTAAAATGTTACATTAAGATTATGAAGCTACAGTGGAGAGTCGTTAATCCGAACCCCGGTTATCCGAACGATTTTCAGTCGAACTGTGTCGTGCCGAATCGAACGTTTTGGATACTAGATTTACTTCTAAAGTATAATTTTCGTGTTTTTATATTCTTCAATATATTTATTTTGTTTGTACAAAATAAAGAAATAATTTTTAACGATACGATAGCCTCGATTATTATTATAAAACTTTTCGTTAGGCTTAAAATCGACAAAAATTCAACACGAAGCGACACGCGACGGAGAAAAATTTCAACGTCGGACAGGTTAATATATTTTTTCGTACACGATCGGTTATCCGAACAAATCACTAATTTGAACAACCCCAGTCCCCGATTGATTCGGATAAACGACTCTCTACTGTATATAGTTTTTATTAAAATTATATAAATGTTGATAGCTATTCATAATGCTTCATAAATCATTAATATTCTTAATTCTAAAGTCTTTTAGATGAAAACAAATAGATTAGTACTCACTACACCCTTTAACACAACTTCTACATCAGAATCGTCACTAGGATAAACAATTCCAGGACAATCAATTAGATAAATTCTTCTCATTAAAGTAATATACTGCCAAACCTATACAGGAAGTTTTAAAATTGGAATGCTATAATTTGTAATTTTAATAAATTTATATAGATTTTTATCTTTACTAAAATTAGAACATTATTTATGAATAAAATCACATTTAACATTACTAAAAATTTGTTACTTTATAGTCAGAAGATACATTTATTATTCATTTCCCATATTTTAGTAAATATTTATAAGCTTTCCTTTCAGTGAAATTTATTTATATATTAAAACATTATGAGATCAACTAATATTCCATTCAAATGTTAATTTATAATTTATAACAATCTTTATCTTAAAATAAATCTCAACAGCAAGAAAGCAATAACATTTTTCAGGAAGTTCTACAGCCCAATATCCTGAACTAGAAGAAACTATATAACAGAGCAAATAAAATGCTGAGAGAGAGCAAAGATTTGCTATAAACGGTAAATACATTTTCACCCATGCACAAGAACTAGTAAAGACTTCCAATATAGGACTGAAAGTGAGCAGAGGATAATTACAGGGATGACCAGAAGGGGCAAAAGGGAGCAAATTGCCCCGACAAGGAAGTAGAAGCTCCTGTAAACAACGTCAATAAATAAATAAACAGTATTTGAAAAATATTTACAAATTAAAATATTTCGTTAAATTTAACTAATTAAAAATTTTTTATATATTTTAACTTGTTTGAACAATTTTTGTCTTAAAATTAGTTGATTATATTTACATAAACATATTAGTTTTTTTTTTTTATTTATTTACTTAAAAAAAATAATTTTATTTTATTATTTATAAAACTTATTTACTTTCATAAACACTTTTCAACTGGAATACAAAATAAATTTTGGTGCACCTATATTGATTTCATTTTTTCCTTTCTTCATTTACTTCCTTTATTCTAATATAACAATTTAATTCATTATGACTACAGTATGTATTTTGTCCCAGACCTCCGTTACCCTCTGGGCAGTCCTGGATGGTTATGTCAATTTTTAAGAGAGAAGAAGACGACTTGAGGGGCCATAATGTCAAAAGAACAAATCATTTCAAGAAATACAAAAAAACTAGTAAGAAAGTTCTATGCAATCCTTTGCCAAAGGATTACACTGAATAATGAACTTTGCAAACTGCTCTTGTCAATGTACACTGGTCAATAAAAACCAATGTCTTTTACTGATTTTCATAAACATAAGAAATTTTTTACATTTTCTGTAAAAACAAGAAATAATTTTTAATACTGCAATCAATTCAGTAATAAAATCATACAAATATATAATGCAAATCTAACTCTAATTATTGTATATGATTTAAGGTGTAATTAGTAAGAGAAATGACATAATAACTGATACGGTAGAGGCATCGATTATCCGACCCCCGATCGACCGTCGCGTCGGTCGACCGACGGCGTTCTAGTCGGCAAATTCAAATGTCCGCTAGTGATGGGGCGCTACAATATTTGGTTACGTCTTGGCTACTTTAATATTATTTTTGTTAAATTTTTGCATGTTTTAGCTGGCAACACTGGCTCGACCATGAAAGGGAAGCCAGTATTTAAACGATTAAACGAGGCTTAATTTTATTTAACGAAGCTATCCAATTGCTGTTTTTTAAAACGTGTGCGAGATTTAGCGGCAAAAAACGAGTGTCAGCCGTGAAGCAAAAAAAATTTTGGACTTCTTTTTTAATGTATAGGCCTACTTTATGTAAAATATGTAACCCGAATATATATATTTTTTATATTTTTCAATATACAGTAAAGTACTGTATTTATTTTGTGCAAAATAGAGAAATAATTTTTAACGATACAATAGCGACGATTATTATTATTAAAAAAAAATTTTGTTAGGCTTAACATCGATGAAAATTCAACGCGAAGTAGTTAATAGCAATATACTAATATACTAATTACATGGGATATACTAATATACTATACTAATAATGTATTTTTTTCATACTTTTCGGTTATCCGACCAACTCCAGTCCCCGATTGAGTCGGATAATCGATGCTCTACTGTATATTAAAAATATTTACAAATTTTAAATATTTATAATTATTTAAAAATTGTAAAATAAATGTTAATACCTTTGTTTCTCCAGCAATAGGTGCAACATTACACACTTTTTTTGATCTCAGTGTATTAATAATAGAACTCTTTCCAACATTTGGATAACCAATAAAACCAACACTTATTTGCTTTTTATCTTGATGAAGCTATTAAAAAAATAATATTAAATTCATTATTATTTAAATTAATTATAATATATAATACACATATAACAACATATTTAAATATATTCAATAAAATTATTTCTAAATTTCTGTTATTCATTGTTCTTTACTTAAATCTGATATCAGAACAGTTCATTTCCAAAAATCTAGTAAAGTTTCAATTTTTTATATTTTTAAGCATTTTTAAAAGAATTTTTGAATATTTAAGACTATAGACTATATTTAAGTGGAGATTTGCTGAAACCTTCCATAAGCCAGTTTTCTAATTTCTTATAGAATCACAATGAACAGGTTTTATTAAACACACAAGAAGCAATTATTTATTCAAAAGGCATCATAAAATATATATCAACAAACAGTGCAGATCATCTCCTCAAGTGGATGAGACAAGCGATTAAAGGCTACGATTAGAGGCTACGTTTAGATGATCACGTGACTTTATTTGGCAGTAATGTGCTTATTTGTTTTTATACTTCAGGTCCCATCAGAGCATTCAGAAATTTTAGAACAAGGGATGTTCACATCTTTTCAGTGAGGCTTGTACTGTACTGAAGTACTGTAGTGACTTGTAAATATACTGTATTTATTGATTATTTGATAGAACAATACAACTGATAATATGTATTGTGTACTTTCAATTCTTATAAGTAGAGTAAGTTCATTATTACATTATTTTTAAAGTTTTCAAGTATAACAAAATATCATTAACAATCTCCTAGTGATGTTGTTACTTAAGATAAAGGAGCATGGCACAGAAATCCTGAGAGTGCTCTCTTAAGCAGACTTGACTAATTGTTTTTGTATTAAAGTATGCAAAATTATGAAAAAATATCTATTATTTTAAATATTTTCAATATTAATACCAACATTAACTTTTCGACATTCAATTTTTTTTAACTATCTATTGTCTGTTATGAGAGTATTCATCACTCTAGGCATATATATTCCTTCCTCACTGTCTCTATTAACACCATTAAATGACAGTGATTGAAAATAAAAGCAATGATAAAAATGTTATTTAAATGTAATGTAATGTAGAGAAAAATAAAATATATTACAATAAATAAAAATAGATAAAACTTCATTTTATCAATTAATTACTAAATTTCATTGTCATTACATAAATTTTTCTAATCGCATTGTTTATCATAACAACATAATACAATACCATACAGCCCCTATTACGATTTATAATATTATTTTAATTTTTCATGGTCGTAAATTGAAAATGTTTACAACATACTGTATATAATAATAATAATAAATAAGAATAATGTTTGACCAACACTGTATTTCATCAACAATGGAGTTATTGAAATGATTTATGATCATTAAAGAATGACTATAAATTATTTCAAATTTTTTGATAATTAATGTAACCAACAGATACCACTATATCTTAGCACAGTTCATTTTCTTAAATAATACATTTATTTAAGAATCAGAAATTTTTGATAAAAATTCTTATGTTTTGTGTTTGCATATTAAAATATAGTGAAACTGGGGTAACTTGAAGCTGCATTTGCTCAAAGTCATTTTCTTTCCCCGAATGTCTAGCATAGGGATTTACATGTTAAATCAAACTGGTTAACTTATTCATTGAACTTTTAAACTCAAATGGGTTTTGAGTTAAAAAGTATTTTCATAAACTCTCTGGAATTTTAATTTTCAATTAAACAAAATAATCAATGTCCAACTATCAAATAAACTAATCACAAACTTTCTATAAAATGCAGGAACCACATATGACTAAAACTAAACATTGTGTCATGTGATGGCAGGTCAGGTGGTGGCTTCAAGACATGCATCTGACTTAGATACTATAACTGTCATTCATGCCTGCTTTTTTCAAACTGTTTTTTGTTTTATTTGACTACTGATGGATTTTTCTGACTAGCTGTTGTAATAAATAAATGGATTTTCAATAAATTAATTTAAAAAAAAACAATTATAGTCTGATTCTATGTAAAAATTTTAATCTTTGCAGCAAAATTTTAAAAATATAACAATCATAATGATCAACAATCATTCATAATAATTTTATCACAAAAAACCACTCTTTAAAGTGGTTTTTTGTGATAAAAAATAAAAAACAGATTGAATCTAGGTATAAAATAGTTCAATTTAAAAAATCCTTACTAAATACTTAGAAGTGAATGGATTGACCATTCAGGAAAGCATTTCTCAGGCTTATTTAACCATTTGGTTAAGTGCTTTGAATTTCTGGAGAACACCCAGAGATTTACATTGACACGACAATTCTACTTAATAAGACCCATAAAATAGTATATAAATAGTTTATTATGGGTCAGCAATAAACCAATGCATAAAATCCTGATTTTTAGCATTGGTTTATTGGCAAAGATTTAAAGTTTTCCTCCGACCAATTTGAGTTAATCAAGTTCCATTGTATTGTATAGTTTTTATTGGGTCGTTTGGAAAGTAATTTCGTTTTTTTATTACTAGAGGAATTAGTCGTATTTTTACCAGTCAATTTCATTTTAAACCACATTTTCATTATATATTTTAACATCTGACATTTTAAGGCTTATTTGTAAAAAATTTTGTTTCATTCTGTACAATTGTTTTTTTTTTTTTCGGTGTCCCATCAAATATGGAAAATCGAAAGTATCGTTTTCGACATATTTTGCTTTTTTATTACCAAAAAATCAAAATGCCGTTCAAGCAAGAAAAAAATTGTGGTACATGTTTGGAGAAGATGTGTTGAGAGAAAGACAGTGCCAAAACTGGTTCACAAAATTTAGTTCTAGCAATTTCAATATTGAAGATGCACAATGTTCTGGATGGTCAGTTGAAGCCAATGAAGACAAAATAAAGGTACTGATTGAAGCAAACTGCTGAATCGTGAAACATGTGGCATCACTAAGAGATTAAATTTGTTGAATTTAACCATTTATGATTACTTGAAATGAATTTGTTTTGTTTCAAAGTTCGATATATGGGTTCCACATGCTCTTAAAGAGAGATGCTCTCTTTGGTGGGATTTTAAGAAATTTTTTTTTGTTTGAGCTTTTATCAGACAATTTAACAATTGATTCGAAAGTGTACTGCCGTCGAGTAAACAAATTAAGTAATATCATAAAACAGAAAAGGCCAGAATTGATCAACAAAAAAGATGTAGTGTTTTACCATGATAATGCGAAATTTCACACAAATTTGGTAACTTGTCAGAAACTGTTACAGCTTGGATGAGATGTACTACCACACCAACCATATTTGCCAGATCTGGAACCTTCGAATTATTACTTGTTCCAGTCTTTACAAAATTTTTTAAACAGTAAAACTGTAAGGAGTCAATGTCCCATCATTATTTTATGTTTTTGGTGTTATTTTTAGTTAATTATTTTCTTTTCGGGGTCTTTTTATTTAAGGACAAACTCCTAAACCCTTATGTGAAAAAAAATTCAAAAAGCAGATACAACTTTATCTGTGACTGTCCTGTGACACAAACCAATGTAAATTAGCTCAGTGCAGCTCTGCACTGCTCTTCGAATAAAAGACGGATCGTCCATTACCGCACGTGGTGTAATTCCTAACGACGACCGTTGGCGACACGTCAAGGAAATGCGATTAAGCGGAAGCAATGTATACCGTGGTTGAGTATTTCTTTTGAGGAGGAGATTGGATCTTAGCTTGTCTTATTATAAGAAATAAGACTTTCATTTGTTTAATTGTTTACTCCTTGCTTTTTTTTATTACTTGACTAGTTGACATTTTTTTAAATTATACTAACTTTGGTTATAATTAATCATTTGTTGTTATTGTTCAACCTAATAAATATCTATTGTTGATTTCTTAAGTGTTTTGAATTTATATTTCTTTTGGTTCCCACAAAGTCCAGGGCTAGTACTTTTAATTAAATTTGAACCCTAACTTGTGTGACTCCGCCTTGTTTAGTCATGCGGTGAGTTACAAAACATTTACTTCAAATGAGGATGTCAAAAATCACTTGGTTCAGTTTTTTATAAGCAAAGATCAAAACTTTTATGAATGTGGAATCATACTACTACCAGAAAGATGGAAACAGGTATTTGACCAAAATGGTCAATATATTATTCAATAAAATATTTATATAAGAAAATTGTTTTTTCCCATTGAAAAAAAAACGAAATTACTTTCCGAACAACCCAATATTTATAATTATAAAGCTTTAAATAAAATTAAATAAAATCATTTGTTTTGAGACATAAATTAATAAATCAATTGCAAACCTTTGCGAACTGTCTGAGCAGATCAATCAAAGCCCCTTTTCCAAAAGGATTTGTCAAACTTGAATGAAAAGCCATTGTAGGATATTCAGACGATAAAACTGTTACCCATCGTTGCTAGAAATTAAAATATTTAATTAGCGTTAATTAAATAATCATATATAATTAGCTCATTTTCAAATAAATTTATGTAATGGTCTTTATTTTATATATCTGCATAGATCATCTTTAGGCGCATCTTAGATGCATATTTTGAAATCAGTTTTATAAAAATAATATTTTAAATTAAGATAAACTTCTGATTGTCAACTATTTGGAATTATTATAGGTTAAATTCTTAAAAGTTTAACACCCGAACAAATGAAAGATTTCTAAAATTCTAAAGTTTTCAGCCTATTCATAGGCCATCTTCAGGTAACCCAACCATTGAAAAACATTCCAACATAACACATGATATGTAAATTAATATAATAACTTATTACTGTATTATTTAACTCTTCTTGGTTTAAAATAAAATAAATTACACTTCAAACCAACTTTTGAATATATAATAACTACACTTAAGTGTTGTGGTGTTACCAATATCAACTTTTAGCATATGAAAACGTTCCCTAGTACTTTCAGTACATAAAGTTACCGTCATCGGCCGAATATCAAATACAACTATCAAATTATACATTTTCGAACAATATTTAAAATTAAATATAGCACATGGATGGAATATAAAATGAATCTGAATAAAAATGATGTTTTAAAAATATACTGTAATAACGCCACAACACTTAAGTGTAGTTATTACATGTCTTCTTGGTTTACATAAAATAATACTAAAATTTTAACTTCATTGTTATTTAAAATGAAGATTATCTTTTTTGTAAATATAATAAAAATTAATTACATGTTATAACTTTTTACTATATAATAAAAACTAACAATGCTAGCCAATAATTTTACAATTCACTTTTTTTACATTCTAATACACTACAATTGAGAATCTGAAGCTGAGACAAAAAGTCTCAATGAATGTTTCATCTATACATAGATTTGAATCAATCTTTCAAGTGCTTATTTTTGGGCTAAGTCAATTTAATACAAAGTTATTTATATTAAATAAATTTTACAAATGAAAAATAGAACTTGATAAAATAAAAACTCTATCAAACTTTACTTTAATTCATACAAAAAAAGAAATATATTTTAATTATGCTTCCAGTCAAAAATGCTTTCTTTTAATATATTTAAAATAAAACATATTTATGCATAAATTATAAGATTTGATGTTTTCTAGAAAAATTATCACCAACATTTTTCAGTTTCTTTTATTTCTGAATACAAACTGTAAGAAAAATCTTAAAACATGAAATGGCGAATATTTCATTAATCAAAAACTTCTACATTCAATTCAGTTCGCCAGAAAATGTCAATCAAATAAAAAAAGCTTAAAAATAATACCTTAAACATTTCATTTTAATAGTTTTGGTAGCTGATCATTTTTCTGTGTTTGTATTTTTATTAATTTCTAATTAATTTTAAATTATTTAGGGTATTTGATTAATTTTTAAAAATAAATTATAACTGTAACAATTTATAAAATAATTTAGTAAATATAATAATAAGCTTAATTACTTACAGTGACCCAAGTTGGTACAAGATCACATTTATTTAAAACAAAAATAAGATGTTTATGTGGTTTTTCTTTTCTTAGAAAATTCTCGACGTGTCGAGAACGTGTTCCTAGTGGATTTCTTGCGTCGAGAACTTGTATTACGACGTCGGACGAATCGATTACCTATAAAAAAAATTATATTAATATTTTTGTAATTAAAAAGTTAGAAAACAAATATCTAAATCAATTCTAAAAAGTCAGATTTATGTATTCAATTACAACTAGATAACAAAATAACTGCATTATTTCATTGTAATCTAATAAAAATACAGATTACTTACTGTATTTAAATTTAACATTATTTAAATTGTTTTGTTGTGAGTCAGTTATAAAAAATTAATACTTAGTTTAGTAGTATTTTTATACTATAATTAAGTTTTAAAAATTTTTATTTTCCTAGTTGTTATAGAATACGACGGGAAAGGTACGGCAATCGGTGAAATTTCGACTGCCATTTTTTGCATTTGTCAATATTTTTACATTCGAGACAAAATGTAAAAAAAACTTACAGAGGTGGAGTCACGTGTCATATCTCAAGTTTGATTGGACTTTAAAAATTTTACTCTTTATTGGCATTTACAATATTTTTAAAAACTCATCTCTAACTTTAAAATTAAGCCTTTTTATAATAATTAATAATATAAAAATTATTTTATAATAAAATCTCATATAACATACACGGTTTTAACTTTGTCTTAATTGCTAATTGTTTTAATGTTTTTTAAACAAATTTACTCCATTAAAGCTTTTGTTATTACTTAAATTTTATATCCTAGTATAACTGAAAATTATCACACTTCCTAATGATCCCCTTAACCTCCTGTTTGAGTGCCAGGAAAGTCAAACAAGTCTTTTCATCTTCTTATATACATTATTATTATTATTTACTATTTTAGTTTATTAAAGTCAAAAAATTCTATTTTCATTTAATCTCTAATAGCATAAAAATCTTAGAAGTAATATCTTAAGTATTATATTTATTCAAAAGAGGCAATAATAGTTGCAATTGGTCATTTTTCTTTATTCATATTTTTATTAAATATTCCTTAGTGATAATTTAATTAATATTTTCATTTGGTTTAAAATTGTTAATAATATCAAATAAATTGAATTTAATAAATTCAGAAGAATGTCTTACTGCATATAAAATAACCCTGAAAATTAAAACATGTTCCAGTAGTAGTAGATTTTATGGCATCCTTATTAAAATAAATGCCCTTTAAAGCAAACACTCCAAATATACGTAGCTCTCAATGACAATGTCTTTAAAATATTTTCAAAGAAATTGATAATACGTTGTTAAATTGAGATTTACATTCTAATAACTATATCAAATGGTTATTTACCAGATTAGAATGCAGTCATTAAATCATTTAATTAATTTTAAATTATATTTAATGAACTTTCTAAGTATATAATTTTTTATAGTCATAAGTTTAAATCAGTGGTTCCCAAACTTGGTTCACAGCAAACTTAGTCTCTTAGCAAATTTATCATGACATTCCTAAGCCAAAAGAATAATAGCTTCATTTATTTAGTAGTTGAGTCCAAATAGTTTAATAGCTATTTATATCCTAACAATTTAGTAGCTTATTTGAAATAACAATACACGCAAATTGAGAAAATCCATTATTTATACTTCATTTTTAAATAATTACAGTTACAAAAGAAATGTGCACGTATGTTGGATACTGCACAGCTTCATAAACCTTGGAATCAGACTGGAGACTACCAACCTCATTTCCTGTTTCATACTGATTTTCTCATAGCACTTGATAAAATGACAGCAACTAATGAAATCCAGTTTTACAGTTATGATGTCACAAATAACATTATGATTCAGTGAGCTTTAGCACTTACAAGCAGATATTTATCTTTTGCTGATATCCAAACTCAGTTTCCTCTATGCTGCTAAATTTTATTACTGAAGAGGGATAATTCAGAAGAAGAATTCAGGTAGAATCTTAGCATTGAACAGATTTTATATCCAAGAAAACTTTTCCACATCTCCTAAAAAGTATTTTTCAAACCAGTCACTGAATTTGTCAAGATGCTTTTCAGAAATAGATTTAAGTTGGTGGGTCAAACTAACTTCATTAGGTGTAGCAAACTGCTACAACACGAGAAAACAGTCTTTGTCATCATTGTCATTCGGTTTTCTTCTATATAGTAGAAACTTTTCTGAATGCTAAAGTCTCCGAGTTTCCAAATGTTCGTGTTGTTGCCTTAGAGAGAGATTCGACACATTCGGGATTTTGAAAATATCAGTTACCGTCTTCTGCAACTTGAAGTTCTAATTTCCCTGGAAAATTTGGAATACTTTACATTTCCTCTAAGAGTTTGCTCGCTTGTTGGTACTCGAGGAGCCGCAGTGCACAGTTTGGGAATTGCCGATTTAAATTATTTTTATTCGTTAACTTACGTAATTGTGTCGACACAAGTATTTCTCTATCAAAGTAAACAGTATCTAAGATAATTATAAGCTTTCAACTTATATATTCATAATGATAAAAACTGAAGTAATATTTCAATTCACCCACCTTGTATAATTCATTCCAGATTCTCTTAGACTGACCTTTAAACATTATCATTTCTCTAGGTTCTTGTTTTAGTTTTTCATTCTCATTTACTAAATCTTTATCATTTTCTTCAGAATAATTATTTGTGGACTTTTCAATTTCAGCTACTAGACTCTAAATATAAATTTATTTACATTAGCATTTATATATCTATTTAGTCTATTCAGTAATTTTTAGAAAAATAAATAAATAAATATATATATATATATATATATTAATAATTATAGATTAAGATAATTGTTTTGAAAGTTGCTATAACATGTAACAATTCTGAATATATTTCCCACCGCTTGAAGTGGACAGCAAATTGCCTTTGTAATTTGACATTTAAACAAGATTCAATTAAAACAAGATTTTTACAGCTGAAAAAATAAATAATATACTGTATATATATTTTAATTATATATGCTACGTATACTTTTCAGTATATTCACATTCCTAATGCAAAATTGATGTTTTCGTAATTAATCATATTCTTCACTATACGACGACCGAGTTAAAATACGGTACGGCCGCCGGCACGTACCTCCAAACAGCAGACAAACTTCTCGATCCCGACGGGGTGTTCGCTATTCAGAAATTACACTGTATATATTTATTAATCTGTAAAAATTTATAAGTCTTACATAAAGTAAGCAATAATTTAAAAGTTATTTTTCAATGAAGTAATCTTTACTTCGGGATCTTACTATAGTTGGAAAGCATCTTTTCTGAATCTCACATTTGAAATTACAAAATATACATTTTTTCTTTACATTTGACTTTGCTACATTTAAGTTAGAAAAAAATAAAAATCTGCTTGCAATTTTTAAGAATAAGTGAATTTTTTTCCTTTCTAATACAATTAACCACATAAAAGATGCTACACTCCGCGACAATAGTATAACCCACCCCTCTAATTTTTTATATTTACGGTAAAACTAAATATAAGTAAATAAATTCCTAACTGTGCCAGCATTGTTCACTTGATTCTAGAACTATGGTATATATATAGTTACGTTCCGATGTTGCTTTGTTACGCAGCGGCGAAGTTATTGGTTTGATAGCGCGACAAAAGTATAACCCATTCGTCTCATTGGCTCAAGCAGCTCGGTGCACTGGACATGTCAATTCATACTTGTTTCGTGTCACTCGTAAGTTTTTATGCATAAATAAATTGTTTAAGTTAATAATTGTCTATTTTTTATTTAAAATGCCACGGGGAAAACACTTAAATGAAACTGAAATTGATATAATTAAAAAATTACATTCTGAAAATTATTCTAAGGTCAAAATTGCAAAAATCATCAACAGAAGTCATCGTGTTGTGCGAAATTTTTTAAAAGATCCCGAAAACTATGGTAAGAAAAAAAGGACAGGTCGACCGAGAGCAACTACACCACGAGAAAGAAGATCAATTTTAAGAGTTGCGTCCAATTCTACGCTTACCGCAAGACAAATCGCAGCGGAGGCTGGTGTTGATACGAATTTAAGGAATGTTCAACGTATTATACGCGAGTGTGAACATTTAAAACGTAAGAAATTAACAAAAAAACCGCCGTTGTCTAATAAACATAAAGTAGTTAGATTACAATTTGCAAAAGATCATGTTTAATGGAAAAAAAAAGTGGCGAAAAGTTATTTTTTCTGATGAAAAGAAGTTCAATTTAGATGGACCTGATGGTTTTAATTACTATTTTCATGATTTAAGAAAAGATAATTTTATATTGAGCCGTCGACAAGCCGGAGGTGGTAGTGTAATGATATGGTCTGGTATTGGATACTCAGGTAAAATGGATATTAAGTTCTGTTCTGGAAAAATAAATAGTAAACGATATATAGAAGTAATAAACGAGCAAATTAACTCTCATGCAATGCGAATTGCTGGTCCTAATTTCATTTTTCAACAAGATAATGCCAGTATCCATCGTGCAAAGGTAGTTAGAGACTACTTTACTGAAAAAAATATTCAAGTTCTTGAATGGCCAGCGTATTCTCCTGACTTGAACATAATTGAGAATTGTTGGGGAAATTTATCACGAGCTGTCTATCGTGGATCAAGACAATTTACTTCTGTTGAAGAGTTAAAGAAGGTGATAGTTGACGAGTGGCAAAATATAAATCAAGACATAATTAAAAAGCTATATGACAGTTTACCGGACCGAATGATTGAGGTGATAAGTAAAAGTGGTGGATCTACTAAATATTAATCTATATGAATGATTATTGTTTGTTATATTTTTCTGGAATTTTTATTTAAATTTCATTACCTGGGTTATACTTTTGTCGCACTGCAAAACTCAATATCATTTGTATTTGGTTAATTATGCATTTAATAAATAATGTATTGGTAGTATAATAAACTTACTAACACCCAAATTTTGTGTATTAGTAATATATTAATATAACTATAATTCTTTATCAGATATGAAAAAATTAGGGGGGTGGGTTATACTTTTGTCGCGGAATGCAATTCATTTACAGAGATCCTTTTTATACATCATCGGATACCTTTTCAATTCCAAAGAATTAAACAACCACAAGTAATATAAACTCTCACACAATTGACCTATTAATTCAAAATTTCATTTTATGATTTTGCAGTTCTAAAACAAATTTTCAGTAGAACACTTTCAAATTCAAAATATATTTCCTGTAGAACCTTTGAAAATTTGTTTTAGAACAAGTTTTAGAACAATATATGTAATCACCTTTTCAAAGTTACAAAAATTTTTAATTAAATTAAAATTTATAAACAACAAATCTTCACACCTTTATTCTCACGAGTTTTTTAGAGAGCAAAACTTTTGTTAATCATGCAATCCCATTTATTGACTATTGCCAGTTCTTTAACTATTCTTGTTGGCATATTCCTTTTTTCTGGTATGATTATCCTAGCCTCACACTATTCTTCTAGCTCTTATTCAATAACTATCTGTCACTTTCAATTTTCTTTCTAGATAACATTTTCTATATTTCCTGTATTTCTAAGCAAATTTTTATAAATTAATTTATAAACAACAAATCTTCACACCTTTATTCTCACGAGTTTTTTAGAGAGCAAAACTTTTGTTAATCATGCAATCCCATTTATTGACTATTGCCAGTTCTTTAACTATTCTTGTTGGCATATTCCTTTTTTCTGGTATGATTATCCTAGCCTCACCTACTTCCATTGCGGTTCTGCTCTGTTATTCAAATAAACATATTCTGCCAAGGCTATATTAATTTTTCCTTTCTTAAAGAATCCTTTGTTCTCACTTATTCTTTGATTTAGGGATCTGAGAGTTCTCCCTACATATGCTTTCCTTCCTCCCACTCCATCTTTTATTGATATTGAACAGACTCCACTCCTCTTTTCTTTCTTTCTAGCATCCTCGTTATGAATTCTTCGAAAGACTGATCCTTTCCTTACAGATATAATCTCGAGAGTTCCTTTTCCATTATTAGTATGTTTCTTTAGACGTTTCGTGGAACTTCTAAGTGACTTTAAACTTCTCCCCTTATTCCATTTTTACTTTCCTGTCTGTTATATTTAACGGAGGGAAGTATGGCAATTGGTCAAAAAATGACCCCCTAAGATTTTTATATTTTAGGATTGGGGACCTTGAAATGTCGAGAAATGCAAAAAAATTTGGGGGTTTTCTGTTTGTATGGATGTTAGTGTGTCTGTGCATAAGTGTATGTGTATGTGTGTGGGGAGAGGCACAATTCTGTTCACCCTCTTTGGAGCTTAATAACTCCTGTGGTTTTTGTCAAAAATTTCTGATATTTTGCAGAGAGGTTTGTTTATTAGTGGGATTGATACTATTAAATTTTGGTGATTAAAGTTTGAGGGAGTGAGTAGATAAAGGGCTATCTCCAATACGTTTGGACTTAATGACGATTTTACTCATTATTAGTATTTACAATTTTTTATAAAATCCATCCCTACTCTCAAAATTAAGCTTTTTGCCATTTTGTAATAGTTAAAAATATAAAAAGTTTTTAAATAAAATATGATAACAGATGATGTCACCAAATGTTGGAAAAGTTAAACAACTTGCTAGACTTTTTGTTGTTATTTCTATCTCCTTGCCTTATCTTCTCATACAGATTTTTGAGGAGCTTTTTTCGGTATCCATTTGCAAAATTTATAAAGATATGCTTGTTCTTGTCCTACTTCAATTCATTCATTACGTTCTTTGAAACATGGACCAGAATGCTGACATTTTGTAAGTAAACTTGCCATAGGTGTGGTAGTGAATGCACATTGGGCAATTGATTTCCTGTATACTGATGTTTGTATATAGTGAGTTTCATTAATACATATTGCAAATTCCTAGGTACAGTATAATACTTTATTGTTCCAGTAATAATGTAACTCTGTATTGGTTGTCATTAATCTTATCAATAAAACTTTAGTATCCTTTTAGGTTTTTCTAAAGGATTAAAACCTTCACCATGTATCTAACATGAGTAATAATTCTTCCTTATACTGTTCAATTATAGGTGGTTCAACAAACTGCAAATACAGTTTGGCAAAGTCACTGACTATGAATGATCCTATAGGTGCCCCTTTTGTTTGAAGGTAGAAACCATCCCCAAACTTGAAATAAGATGAATAAACAATTATGTGATATATGTATAACATGTGTAAAATATAATAATACTTATTCTTACTATCAATAAATAAAGCTGAGATCTACACAAAGCTGTAAATAATTAATTTTTTAGCAATTCATAGATAAAAATTTGCAATAATAATGAGGAAAATATTACATTACAAAATTTGAAAAAAAAATCTAGTCATTACTGAAAAAATTTAGTCATTACTTTGTAATGTCATATGTTTGCATTAGCACTTTCTTAGAACATATTTCTAATTAAACAAGCTTCCAAATATAGAATATGACAGCAGATAAGCTCTCAAATAAGGCCTGTCATGGAAATAATTTGCATTTCAATAAATTTTACAAAAGTTTTAAAAGATGTTTTGTTACTTTCAATTTTTTATTTAACTTACATCACACAAACTACCATTTTATTTGCAAAGAATGTTTGAAGTTTAATAATAAAAGATTAATTAAGGACATATCGCTAATGGTCAATTAAAATATAGCGATAATTTAGCTTTTACTGTTTTATACTGAAGTATCCTGGAAATTTAATGGAAGAAGTAACTCTAATAATTAAATACGTAAAAAAAAATTATTATTATTATTATTATTTACTAAAAGTAACTCTGTTATGAACCCTGCTACAGTTAATTATATTTAAAACACCATAAATTTAATTAATCAGTTTATAAACAATTAATAAAGAATTAATTAGATATTTTTACGTGAAACAAATTTTTAATTTTTTATTTATTTTATTTATTTATATAATACTACTTACTTCAAGATCTATGACATTTACATTTGGGCGTTTCCTTTGTGCTTTTGGTCCAAACGTTCTTGTAAAGCTTTCAGTTTCAAGTATATGAACTCTCTTATTCTATATTAGAACGATAAATACATAACGAACAATTACGAAAGATAATATTTAAATATATCCGAGCATTGTTTAATACGAATGCAGAATGTAAAATGAAAAATATGGTTTATAATAATTTTTAATTTTAAAGAATATAATGAAACTTAAACTAAAAAAAAAATAATTTAATTATAGCATAAGCTGAACAAAATAAAAAGTTAATACATGTAAACTCTTTATGGGAAGAATATCCATTTTATTAATTAACTAAGAGAATTCTAACATTTTGTTTTGCTCGTTTTCATTTATAGCAAAAACACATGTCATTTTTGTTTGAGTGATCAGAACTTGGATGGATATCGTGATTGCTAACTGTGTAGTGTTTTTTTAGCTGGCATAAAGTTAATGCTAGCTAGACTTAATTGTTTCATTCAATTTTTTCAAACATATTTTATAAAAAACTTTTATAAGATTATTAAAAGTGAAAGGAACTCTTAATCAAATGATTAGGCTAGATTAATTATTGAACTAGAATTTAGTTAATGAATTATTCAATGAATATATTACATCATTTGTACTACACTTTTCCAGAATAGTCTAAATTAATTCGTTTCTTTCAAAACTTAACATAATTACAGTCAAACCTGTTTTTGTGCGGTCTTTTTCTGTGCGATTTTTATTTGTGCGATTTGTTTTGTGTGATTTTTTGTGTGCGGTATATGAATTTCAATCAAATTGGTATACTGCACAAAAATAATTGCACAAAACACATTGCACGTATAAAAAATCGCACAAAAAAAGACCGCACAAAAACAGGTTTGAGTGTATTAAATTTAATACCAGGTGGCTTACCTTTAGTCCGGATTAGCCTGATAATTAATCTGGCTTTATCATCTGATCATTCAAATAATTCAAGCACAATTGTCAATATATGAAAGAGCTTAGTTAAATAAAATAGAGTTTTAAAATTTTAAGTTTCATCAAAGATTTGAAACATTGACAGCATTATCCAATCTATCTTTTAATCTTCAACTACACTATAACTTCTGAATAGCAGACACCATTGGAACTAAGAAGTTTTTCCACTATTTAGAGGTTCCTCTATTGGGAGGTAAATGCCAATGGTCCAAATTATATTTTAACATGGCCATCATTAGTGAAGAATATGATGGATTACATAAACATCAAATTTGTATTAGGAATGTGAAAATACCAAAAAGTATACACAGCATATATAATTAAAATACAAGCCTATATACAGTATATTATTTATCTTTTCAGCTGTAAAAATCTAATTTTAATTGAATTCTAAATAGCAAACAGATTAAACAGAATTAAATAGAACATAAAATTATGACAAAATTAAATGTTGATTCATTATTAATTCATCAGAAATGACCTGGGTGAAAGTAATGAAAAAGAAAAACAAAACTGTTATTATGAACAGAAGGAGGACAAAGGTCAGTTTAGGCAACAAGGGTTTGAATATCAAGTTATGAAGGCAATTTGCTAGCCACTTCAAGGGGTAAGAAATGTATTCGGTATTCGTGCATTTATAACATCATTTATGATCTAAGTGACTAATAAAATTTGACATAGTGATTTGTATGCTTTGTAGTTATCCAGTAGGTGTAATTTTTCAAACATTTTTGCTTTTTTCAATAAATAATTTGTTAAAACTTTATAATTTAATATTAACTTTATAACTTTATAATAATTTATTATACTTTAGCCACTACAAAGCTGTTAAGATTATAAATTACATGGGGGCAAATACTGACCAAAATTTTTGAGCTGGCTGAAAGTTATAATAAGAATAACAAGCCTATCTCTAGCACTAAACAATAGGCAGAAATGTTATTTGGTGTGAATAAAAAAGTATGGACTATTATAAAGTCAATTATATCTATACATAAAATATATGAAATATATTATAATGAAAAAGTATTAAAAATTTATGATGATAATTCAATTTTTGTGGGCCCTTAAAACACTGGGGGCCCAGGGAAGCTTAAGCCCTATTGGTTCCTATGTAGATCCGCCCCGTACACAATTCGTGTATGCCGACTGGGTATCGATACAATCTGGCCGTGTTAAATGCTTCGAATGACGTCACGTGCGCACATTTGTTTGCCGTGGCAAACCTCCGCACAAGCAAGCAATCAAGTTCCCGCAAGCATCGCACTGACTTAAAACAGCTAGCCGATAGCTGTCAATGTAAATAAAAGCAAACACAAATGATAAAAGAGTTTACATGTTAGAATAAATTATTATTGGCATATTTGTTTTCATATAAAAAGTATATTGACAATCAAAACTTTTTCTCAAGCATGCAGTGCATGCCAAGCAAGCCCAGAGAATTCGCCCCCGAAATTACATGATAAATGTGTGAAAACTGAATATCTTCCTTCACTTTAAAGTGGTGGGCAAATCACCTTTGTAACACGATCTTTAAACTTTCATCAAATAAACATAATGTTGTCATAATCTTAAAACTTTCTTTTTCATTACTACTGGACTGGAAGATAGAGTAAGAAGGCTGTCTGCAGACTTTGCCTTGAATGGAAGAGGAGGGGTTAAGAAGTAAGGATTGGGGTGAGGGGAAGAGGTGGGAGGATAGTTGATAGGGATAGAGTGTGAAGGAAAGATAGTGTAGTGGGAACACATTGGCGTCTTGCACCGCAATTATTAAGTAATAAAAACAAATAGAAGATAATACAGCATGCCAATTTGGCGACGATGAGTACAATATACAAGGTGAAAATATACATGAAAGGCAGTGAAATGGAAATACAATAAGCAGTTTACAATAAATAATAACAGAAGCAGAACCCGTGGTTCTGGAGCCTTACGTTGTAAGGCTATTCTTGAGGATGTCACAATTGGACGCAAAAGTCATTAGGTGTTTAAAGCAGTCCTTATTGGAGCAGAACACCTTCCAGTCAGGTGGCCAAGCATGTCCATTAGATAGACAGTAGAGGATCAGTTGCCTGCGTTCTATGTCATAGGTCTTGCAATCCAGTAGAATATGCTGGGCGTTGCCTATAGCAGCGCCATCGCAGTTGCACACATCGTCATTCCGCTTTTTTATTCTGTTCAGGTAACTAGGGAAATTCCCATGGCCGGTGAGCAGTTGCGTAAGATTGAATGAAGGAGTAAGGTAGTTCATTTTTTGGCGTTCGACTATGGATGGTAAGAAATGGTACATGAGTCTGCCCGTGGTGGACGAAGACCATTCGGTCTGCCACAGGTTAGTTGCCATGATGTAGGTGAGATTGTGGATGTAGGTGAAGGGAAGTGAGTTGAAAGCCGTTTCAAGATTACTGCCGGCAGCACGTTTGGCTAATTTGTCCACTCTCTCGTTTCCGCCGACTCCCTGATGACCTGGCACCCAGCAAAACGAGACGGCCTTTCTTTTGCTAAGACTGTTGGCCAGATGAACAACTTTTACACCTGTGGCGGTGCTCTTTCTGCTGCCGCTGATGATCCGGAGAACGTAGCGGCTATCCGTGAAGAAGGTAGCTGACCCTTTGAGTTTCTGATTATTAGTTGTAAAGTAAACAAGGGCCTTATACATGGCCCACAATTCAGCCTGGATATTAGTACATTTGGAATTAAGTTTATAGTACTCTTCGTGTACCACAGAATTATCGACACCGTTGTAGACCACCAGGGCCGCACCAGTTCCCTTCTCATTTCTGGCACCATCAGTGTAAATATGCCAGTTTGTGCTTGGATTAGTAGTATCTCTCTCAAATTTGATCAAGACATTGTTCCTTTCAGCTGGGTGGAAGTCCTTAGTCGGGTCATTGTAGTAATTGTCTATATCATAGGATTTGATTTGCTTTAGCGTTTGGATTCCATCTGGAGGGTATTTGTTTTCTGCAGCTATAGTCTTCAAATCGTTACTACTACTGTATCATGATTCTTGTCAAATGAATGAATAACTCAAAAAAAGTTTATGGTTTCTTGGAGCCATAAGCTTAATTCCAACAACAAGACACAAGTTTAATACCATGAATATGTATAACAATAAATGGTGATTGACAACAACCAGACTAGTCTTCTTAACAGATAGGATACTGTTTGGCTTTTTACAATCTGGCTTCTTTCCTTATGCCTATTTTAAGCCAGTCTTTATTCAACACCTATGATCAAAATTCATGGTCTAAAAAAGCACTTGAATTGATTCTTTGTTTTTATTTTACAATGTTTCATATGTAATTAATTCTTTCAGAATATTGAAGGCAGAACTTTGTGTTTTCATAAAGTAGGTTATGGACAACAGCATCCGTTATTTAGAAATAAATATTATAATGTCCTATTTGAAGGGTCTAGGAATTATAAAAATGTCCATTAAGTAGAGGTGTCTGCTATTTCAGAGTGTCCATTAATGAAGGTTTCACTGTACTGTACATGTTCTCATAAAATGAAAGGAAATGCAAATGTCAACATAACAAAATAAAAATTCCATTAGTTAAAAAGATAGCACAGTAAAACAATTAAATCTATGCCTAAATAGAAATTATATAGCAATGCTTTAAGAATTCAAAATAATGATCAACAGAAAAAGTTCCTACAATTCAATTGTACCGTACAGAATTTTTTGCAAAATATAATTTTTGATATTAAGTTATCTTTTCCTAAATATATTTATTTTACATGTAGTTATTCAGTGTACAGTACAGTACTTATCTAACAGTGCTATAATCATATCTATTCATTTTTCATTATTTGAATTTTTTTACAAATTATAAAGTAGAAATATAACACTCTCAAAACAAGTGTACACAATACTATAATTTGCCTTTGTTCAATTATTGAATTATGCATATCACTAACTAATAAATGTACAGAATAAGAAATTCCTGGCTGATGAGCTAACAAAAATTTTAAGTCTGAAATATAACTTAACTAAGTATTACACAAAATTCTATATTTTTGAAAATTAATGTTACTAAATGTATAAAATATCTTTTACTTACTTTACAACTTTCATTAAGAAGAGAGATAGGTAATTTGGTTTGATTCATAACAACTTGATATGGATCTTTTATTGCTTTTCCAAGTTCTTCTTGAAATTTTTGAAGAGCATTCTGAGTTAAAATTCTTGTATTTCCTAATACAGAGTCAAAATATATATATTACAATCAAAATAATATATATAATGTATTTTAATTTTCAATAATAAAACTCTTAAATTAACAAATTTTATAAATATGAAATGTAAATATTTTTTTGTTTTAAAATAATATGCAACTAACATTAAGATTATTAGATTATTTCATATTTCTAACTCTTCTATTATATTACATTAAAGTATTTGGTTTATATAACTACAAAGGTTATCTTATGTAAGAGTTCATCACACCAAGTGACCAATCTAAAACATTTAAAAAATTTTTTAAATTGTGTACAGTAGAGGAATAAAGAATATTTTAAATGTGTTAGATTGGTCATTTGGTGTGATAAACCCTTACATAAGATAACCTTTCTTTTTATATAAATCGAATACTATAATATAAGAAACATTAAAACAAAAACCAAATAAAAAGTTTTGGTCACTTTAGCCTATCATTGTCATGTTTATCACAATACTTGGATGATCCAAAATGGCACAATTTTATTGGTCAAGTAGACAGCATTTTTTCTAATGTTAGCTCTAACAAACTGTTCCATTCACAGCTGACTATCAAATGGTAATCTACCAACGAATGAAATTTGACAAAAACGGACCAAATATTTAAACCTGGCACCCTCAAAAACCACTTAAATCATATTTTGTGCTCACTGATGACCTTGCATTATTAAATGTTCTTATTCGAATGCCACCATACTGATGGTCCAATAGAAGTAAGGAGTGTTGCAGAAGGGGGTTGAAGTAAATTCAACCAAAAGTAGTAGTTGACCTCCTAGAAGAAAGGATGGTCAATGACTATAGTTAATATTGGTTTATTATTAATATTTGAAAAGTGATCTATGTTGGATAGGTTGTGATGACCCTGCATGTGATTGAAGTTGCTAACCTTAACATCCAAAAAACTTCATATAAAATTTGTTTAAATATAAAAGCTTATGAAAATGCAAGAATTGCTTTTATGTGGGATCACATAAAAGCAATTGAAACCAGGTTGAAAAAGTAAAGCTTAGCAAAAACATCTGAGTAAAGGGAACTTTTGAAACTTGTGGCATAAAAACAGTGGATTTGACAGATGCAAATAGTGGATGCAGATTTGACAGTAAGACTCAACATGTGTATAAAGTACACATTACACATACTACAACTACAGGAAATTTTAAATGAAACAATGTTGCCATGATAATAAATAGAAAAATAAACATATGCACAGAAATAGACTGAGCTCTATTTTGTGCCTTAAAATCTTTGCATGTATTATTCATTAATTTTTTTAAACATTAGAACATCTTTCAGCAGTAGGAAGTTTGGGGCAATGAGTTTATGAGTTAATAAGGGGAGATGAAATCAAGGGGGGACAGGGTCTCAAGATTTCATGGGAGTTAAGTATGTCTATGTGATACATGCATTAATTCTGCATGGCATATTTTCAATAAGATAGTCAATATCATCCTGAGAGATGTTTAATTATGCTTGCTTCAACTTGTGATTGAAGTTCCCTCGGATTGGTAGCAGAGAGAGGTAATCTTTCAAAGTGTTGTTTTAATATATCCCAGATATTTTAGACTGGAGAAAGATCAGAGGAGTTTTCCCATATTGTGTAGTAATAACTGTGATTCTTGCAATATGTGAATGGGTATTATTCTGCTGAAAAATTGTACAGAATTCTGCACCAAACAATGTAAAACTCTTAAAATCTTTTTTATGTACCTCTGTGAGATAAGCAGAGGGTCAGGGGTTACTCCTCGCTGACCACTTACACTGCACGGGTTGGCAAAACCCGCATCTCTTTGTCGTTTCGAATGGCTAGGAGGGCAAAAAGTGAGTGGGAAGGTCGTCGGTAAGTCGACAGGCGGGTTGGATTGACAGGAGACAGGTTAACGAATAAAACATTTATTGGCTAACTAGAATAACATACAAGGTGATTACGACTATTCTACAATACTATGCGATTAAATGCGGCTATATGCAAGTAGATATAAAGCTCTACAAGTTCTAAACAAACAGGTGGCTATGAGCTAAGCCTATTGCCGATGCGAGAGAGAGAGTTTACAAAGGTCCTAACAAAATACCTCTAGGTGTGAGATTGGACGAAATAATTCTATGTATGGCGGTCGCCGACGATGTGGAAGAGTTGCTGTAGGTCTTCTCCAACGGGACTTTGTTCCTGGGCATGGAGACAGACACAAGTACAATAATAACTTCCTATGCGAGCGCCCTAAGTTTCTGGTGACACGAGCTTTTATAGCGTTAGGGTGGGAAGTGGTTGGTTGTTGACAATGATTTGCAAATTCTTGACAGCTAAGTGTCAACTTTCCCACCTAACTGTTGATAGTTACTGGAGACCTCTGCTCCATTCTCCGCAAGGAGTTTTTTCTATCGGTGAATGTTTACAATAATTTGAACAAAAAATGAAAGTTTTCTTTCATTTACACAAATTTTCCCACTAAAATCTGCAGTCTCACACCTCTGAGCATTAAGTCTATTGAGGATGACTATAGGTAAGCTAGAACTGTAACAGATAATGGCCCAAACCATAATTCTGGGAGTTTGCCCTGTATGCCATCCAATGATAAATGATAAAATTGCCCATTGCCCTCTTTCCATTACTTCTCTGCATGTCATTTCTACCAAGAACAAGTCAGGACTCATCAGTATTAGCCATAGCATGTCTACTGTCAAAATTTTCTCTCTGCACCCCTGTAATCTCACAGATCTGTTGGCTCAAAAGTAGCAATAGTCTATTGAGAAATACTTCACACAAATGAGACTGGAAATATCTTACTACTAAAAACCTCAATCCACTCAAAGCCTTTTTTTTTTGTTTCCAGTACTGTTTAATATGTTTAAAGACAAATGTTTTCAACCCAGGTGAGATCTTCCTCAGGTCAACCAACATAAAATGGAATGCATTTTCGAATGTTAATAAATTAAAAAAAACTTTTGAATACATAAAATACAAAAACTTGAACAGTAGCCACATAACTACAGGAAAAGTACAAGAAAATGTATAAAAATAAAAAATAAACATTAAAAATCAATGTATCCAGTATATTATTATAACTCGATCCTCTTATGTGCATGCATCATCATTGTTTCCTTGTACAATTTTTAAAAAATTTTTAAATTGGAGCCATTGAAATTTTTAAATCAGAAAACAAAGGCCACTGTATCAACTTTAAAGAGGATCAATGCCTATCATATGCTTGGAAAACACTATGTGTGCAAGAGAACAATGATGACGCAAGCACGTAAGAGGATCGAGTCATCATAATAGTATACTGGATACGTCGATTTTAATGTTTATTTTTTATTTTTATACATTTTCTTGCACTTTTCCTGTAGTTACGTGGATGCTGTGCTATTTTTTGTATTCAAAAGTTCCACTTTTTTTCAAAATTCATTAACATTCCAAAACGCATTCCATTTTACATTGATCTGAGGAAGGTCTTGCCTAGATTGAAAACGTTTGTCTCTAAACATTATTTTATTAAATGGCACTAAGAATAAAAAAAAAGGCTGTAAGTGGACTGAAGTTTTAAGTAGTACAACAATGATCTGTGAGAAAAAATAAAGCACTAACTGATGTAGATGTCTTCTTGCAGTGGATATTGAAAATTTTCCACCAACAGCTGCATTTGTAGCATCTCTTACTTGTACTATGTTTCTGTATGAAAATGAAATGCTTATCAATGTGACAATCTTGCTCTAATCAACCTCTGAACACCTGGGCTGGATCTATGGATATGTGTACCCTCTCCTATCAATTTGTTCCATATTCTATGCAAAATAATAAACTGCAACTAACCCTCAGTCAACAATATCTTTGATTGATAAATCACCTTCACAAAGGAATGTGATCTCACCTCTGCCAAAGTCCACTAAATGTAAAAAGTAACTAGTACTTCTACTTTTGAATATTTCTAGTTTAAATGTTAGTTATAAATAATAAAGCAATAAATACACTTGTTATAAACTTTTATTAGTTATTATTGTGATACATTAATATTAGAATTAGTTCATACATTAAATTTTGACTTATAACATAAATACAAAAAAGTTTCAAGTACTTTTTCAGATACTATAATCATAACTGTTTTATCAAGTGCAACTGTTTTACACAAGTATATTTAGTAGTAATATAAAAATAAATAACAAATATTGTTACTAAACGTGTAATATATGAGAGTTATCCAGAAAGTAACTTCTATTTTCATGTAGCAATTGAAATATGAGACATAGAGGCATCATTTTTGCACAGAAATTATGTAAACATATAGTATTGATAAAGTGAAATTTGTGTCACTGTTATTTGCTCAATAACATCTGTTCAAAATGTTTGCTGTAATTGAAAATCCCACTAACTGTGAGGTACATTCACTAATAATTTCTCTTAGCCAAAGGTGTAAAGTGGCTGAAATCCATCATCAACTTTACAAAGTATATAAGGAGAACATAATGAGTGAGAGTAGTTTGAGACAATGATGCCATATAGTCCAAAAACGGCCAGACCAACATTCACAACGAAGAGAGACCTGATCAGTTGACTGTGATAACAGATAAAGTGGTTAAGAAAATTCATTCAGAACAAGTATCATGACATGTTGAGCTCTGAAATGGTATTCTTGAACAACAACACTTGCCTGCCTACTCAAATTCTACTGCAACAATTCAATTGGAATTGTTTGAACACTCTTCATACATCTCTGATTTGGCACTAACAATTGCAAACTTTACATGCGCATGAAGAAATGGATTGCATCACATTGCTTTGAGAATGATAAAGATTTGCAATCCAGAGTTAAGACATGGCTTCAATCAAAGGCAGTAGAATTCTATGAAGATGGAATGCAAATGGAAGATGGAAACTTATTTATCATTATAACAAGTGTCTCAATTTAGCTAGAAATTATGTTAAAAAATAATCAAAGGTTATAGTTTCAGTTTTATATAATAAAATTTTTCTAACTATTGTTGTTGTTACAACAACCAAATAGCAGTTACTTTCTGCAAAGCTCTTGTATGATCTAATTAAAATTCTACAAAGTATAAAATAGCTTTATAACATAACTTACCAAACCATTTTTGATTTGGTGCAACTCTTGCCACAGTGCCAGATGCAAGGACTGATTGAAAGGGAGCTGCTTTAATTATTTTTCCTTTTCTATCTCTAAATAACAATAATATAATAATAAGGAATTAACAGTGTTCAACTGTATATACAAATTATATTTGTATAAAATTAAAATTTAACAGGCTGATAATTTGCAAGATGACCAGTATGAAGGTCAACAAACACTTGTTATATAATTATTTTACCACTAATTAGGATTATTCTATAATTTAAAAACATAACATATTTTTAGCTTAAATCAGGATCAGTATTTAAGAATTAAAATATTACTATTCATTGTTGAAATATTAATATAGTCAAATGAAAATATACCATTTCAAATATACACCACCAATTTAATTCGGATATGTGGGGGGCCACAAAATGACACATCACCACCTGCATAAAAAAGCATCAAATACACAGGCTTGTTGATTGGTGGACCGAACGGCTCGACAATCTCATAGATGTGATTACGCAGTCCGAGATTGTCAAGGCATTCAGTCCACCAATCAAGCCCGTGTAATTTGAATCGAGGTGTTCTATCTCATGTGGTTCATATTTAGAATGTTAAGAGCCTGAAGATGTCCATTTTATATGGAAGAAAACATTAACTAATGTAAGTTTTTTACCATTTCTGCAGTTTCTGGTTTTTGTGACAGTAGTTTATTTAAAGTTAACCAGTTTTTAACAGTCATTACTTATATATCATGTTTAAGGCCCAAATCAATCCAAGATTTTCAATCAACATAACTCTTTCACTTTGGCATGGTTATAGTCTGAGAGGTTTACTACTTCTCAGACTATATACTATGAATATCACTAATCTGGAAGTGAAGGTCAGACAGAGTGGACCTCTGTCTGATCTTCACTTCCAGATTATATGCCATCATCTATAAGCTAAGCAAAAGTTTGAGTTTCTTTCAGAACATTCTAAATTATTTAATTCAAAATTAGTGTAATTATTAAATTCAGTGCATGATAGTGGCTTAACAATGTGCCTTTAGTCCAAATTATGTAGTACTTGTTATATTAATTAGTCAAAGTTCTATCTTGAAAGTTAATCAGCATTATCATTTGATTATTAGAATAATTTGTATAGCATTTCATTTTGCTAATTGGTTGGCTTTCAGAAAGTTAAAATTGCTTGTTTCATTACACAGTTTAGCTGAATTTAGAAAATTAGTTTTAGTTTTCCAGTGAACGTAATCTGACAATGTATTTCAAAATCTTGAAATTGTAAATTCCTGTATAAATAATACAAGTTATAAGAAAAATGAAAGCTTTAAGGAAAAAAATATTTTTATAAATAAAATTATGATGATTTTGAAGTTTTCTAGTTTCTTAGAAATTAAAATTTATAAATGATAACTTCAAATTTATATTTAAAACATTAAAAAATTATTGTGAAAAATAAATTTGATTAAAAAAAGTAATATAAAAAAGAGCTTAATAAAGTTTGTACAAAATCACAAATTATTACCTGATTGGCTTGCAATTTTTATACATTAATAAACGTTTGATAGTCGATTTATCCCGAAGATGAGAGCCATTCTTCTGCTTTACTCTATCTAAATTCAGATTTTATTAATTAATTTAAATGTTATAAAATTAATATTTTCAAATAAAATGAAAATTTTAAATAATTATTAAATTCAATATAATTTAATTTTGATTAATGAAAATTAAATAATTCATCATTCATACATTTATAAATATATAATGTTATTACCTGGATTTAAACTATGATTAGCTTTATTGAATCCTTCTTTTTTCTTGTTATTTCTTTTTCTTGTCTTTGCCATTGTTATATTAATAACAACTAACCTAATCAAAATAATTTATTAATAAAATTAATAATTTCATATTAATTTATATTTAAAACTTATTATTATAAAAACAAAACTGAACAAATCCAAAATAATATCTATTGTTAATTTGTCAACTAAATATAGGTGGAAAAAAGCCATGTGATTGCTACTAACACGATCTCGTGTTCGACACTTCTATAATATCTATTATCAACAAATTGACAAATGAATTTTAACTGCCGAAATCTAGAAATTCCAGCAACAAATAAAAAGACTATTTCAGATTGTAAAACTCTCGATTATAAAAGAATGGGTTATATTTTACAATCCTACAACCTCTCCTAAGTCACAAGACACTTCCGGGCTACGTACTAGACCCAGGTAAAAGGGAGGTTACACGTACGAACGAGATTACCCTCCTAGCTTTCTCCCGAAGATAATACGACGATAAGACGTAAACTCCGAACTCGCGTACGGTAACCGACTCCGTATAACGATGCGTATCTATATGCAAAATTAACACAAATCGTAACATTCACAAACAACATCTCTTTAAGATACAGAAGCATGACATAGACTAGATCAGTGTTTCTCAAACTTTTTGGACCGCGACCCCCCTTCTGCACTTAAAAATTTCAAAGGACCCCCGAAGAATAAAGTATGTGTCAAAAAATATCCTGGAGGGAGGGGGTTAGGCTCGTATTTAAATATTTTTATTATTTTTATTATTTATATGTGCAATTTATTTAAGTAAAAATTATTTTATATATTTTTTATTTCTATTATTTCTAAACATGAATCGATAGTAAATTTATAAAATATTTGAAAAAATTGATCTGGCATCAATTTTTCAGCGACCCCCAAATATTTTTCACGACCCCCACTTTGAGAATCACTGGACTAGATTATAGGATTGTAAGATGTATTCTTCAAGATGAGAAAAGATAAAGGCTCGAAGGTGTTTCTCCAGTAGATATACGGGTGAGCAGCACTTCTCAACCACTAGTTTTTTCCTTCTTTGTAGATTTTGATGAATATAAAACAGCTCAGAAGGACCAGTGTTGAAACATTTTTAAAACTCAGGAAGGAAAGTGCTTTCCTTAGCAGAGTTTTAGCTAACACAGATCAGAAAACTAAAACTACATTATAACAACACAAGAGTATTCCATATGGGTTAATGTTACCTATGGTTCCAAGATGGCGACTCGTCTCTGATTCCAGCAAGGAAATAGTGAGACGCACGTTCCAACCTAACCTAACCTAGTCTAATAAATCACCATAATTATTAGCAACCGAATTATTAGAATAGGTTAGGTTAGAACGTGCATCCCACTGTTTCCTTGCTGGAATCAGAGACAAACCGCCATCTTGGATCCTAAGGTAACATTAACCCTATATTATTCGTCCTTAAAATTACTGGTTGTTTCTTTATATTTCTCAGAATGGAAATTTATTTGGCAATTTGCTATTTTTTTGTGATTTTTATTAATACTTTTTTGACTTTTTGTGGCTACGTAATCATAATCCTAGTTATAACACATTGAGGACACGTGGTTATAGTTAGGGTTGTATTGAAAATATCATAGGTTTTAACATAAATTTTAAGACGTTATATCAGAATTTAAAGAAAAAATCAAATTCTTTACTGTAATTGTAAAAGTTACCTTTAAAAATTTTAAGTACTTACTGAAAATAAATAAAATTTTACTAATTTCGTAAAGTAACAGTTACTTCTACTTGCGCCACCTGACGTGAAAAAATAATAATTTATATCATCGTGTTGCCACGTGTCATTGAGCCTATATCCCTAAAAATGACATGATAAAATTCCCTAATAACTTATAAAAATATTAGCTTATAAACGTTGAAAAATATATAAACTAGATATACATTATATACAGCGGAGTCTTTCAACCGGTACGCGACGAGAAAAAGGTTGAAAAACACTGATATACAAAAAAATATAATCAAATTTTAAAATCTATACACCATTGTGCACTTTAAAATTATATAAACCTCTCTGGGAATCCAAGATCCGAACGAGTCGAAAAAATCCGGAAAGTTTCGGGGAATATCGGGCTCCCTCCCTCACTACTCAATCGTCCCATTGTAGCTCTAGCCGAATCCATAATAAGCTTGTTTAAAAAAAGCCCTCTTATGTCCACAGAGCGGAAAGAGTAAGAAAAGCAAGGAGGGAAAAACTTTACACGATACACGATACAATAATTAAATACACAATATCGTGTATTTCATTATTGTAAATGTGAAAACGCTAACATAACAAAAAGAAACTATGAAAGACAATCTCTCTCTTTTCTTTCTGCCATCGGACTACAAACCAGTTATAGGTAAGAATAAAAATAGAGGTGAAAGACTCTGGCATAACAATGCTTTATTTAATCGTAATATTACACTAAAACAGTTTCATTAGAAGTTATTAGAAAGATTGCGGTTCAAGTTTTCATTTCTAAAACGTGAACTTTGAGCGCCGCCATCCCGTAAGCCTGGAAGTTTGGCAATGGCGTTTGAACGTTGTTGGAATCATGCTCGACGTTCCAAACGCCATTGTCAAACTTCTAGGCTTACAGGATGGCGGCGCTCAACGTTCGAAGTTCACGTTCTAGAGATAAAAACTTCGGCCGCAACCTCTCTATTAACTGAAAAATCAATAATAATATTTTAGTCTAACTTATTGATATGAGAATATATTAAACATTGCATCGACTTAATTGGGCTTGTACAGTACAAACATCTCCACAACTCCACGGCAGGATGGCTTTTTACAGCGGTTAATTAAGACGTCGGCTTACTATGTCTGAAAGAGGCGGAATCGAATTCTGCTGAGCTACTGCGAAAATTTTTCGGGATTCACAATGAGGGCGGTCAATGGAGAGTCAGATTTTTCTGGAAAGCGACTGGTCTCTCCACCCGCCCGCTTCGAAGCACAGAAGTCCATAAATTGTAATGCGAAAGGATTTTTTTCTTCATTCCATCGTACATCCGTCAAAGTGTAATTTTACCTGAAAGAAACACGATCCACCACAGACAACTTCGGATCTCACGCCTATAAACATACCTGAAGCATTTCGAATTTCATGCCGACAAGTTCCTTCTTTTACATCGTAACAAGGATTTCTCAAACGGGATCCGGGATCCCGAATGTTTTTTTAACCCGGGAAATTCTTCTCATCCCGGAAAATCCCGCAAATTTCTTAAAAGTTCATTTTTTTTCTTATTTTATGTTAAGTTTGTGGAAATTTTGCCAATAGAAAGTATAATTAACACGGGAGACTATCCGATTTTCTTTTCAACAAGTGGTTTGAATTGTTGTTTTTTTCTTCTTCTAGAAGGGACATTTGCATATGTGGTGCGGCTGACTTACCATTGGATGCGTTTCGTATTATCGCTGTTTGTTCTTTTTTGTCAAAATTACGTGAGGAGACTTTTGGAGTTCCCTGTTTTTCATTTAATCAGTTTTAAAAAGTTATTTCTGATTATTTTTTAAGGCTTAAAGCGAAAGTTGTGCTTATTTATGTAAATTACGTCTTGGGGCGTGGTCTGCCTACTATTTAATCTGTGGCTGCTTGCTTTTTTTTTTTGAACAAGTGGTTTGAATTGGTTGTTAATTTGTTTCGGATTTAGTTTAAAATAATTGCAAAATTCATAAATTATTAATATGTTATTACAATTGATGAATATATCCGTGATATATGTTTTGTTATTTTATAAGATTAGGTATACTTTTGTTGTTTTGTTCTATCCCCGCATCAGGGTCTTTGTACCAGGATGCCTAAATAAATAAAAAGTATAATTAACTCATAAACTGTCAGAATACATTTGTATTTCTTAATTTTAAACCTACTTATTAGTTTTTTTTTTTTTTTAAATTTTTGCTCGTTATGGCACGTCACAAATGGTCAATAATCAATACGTAGCTTATTTCTGGCAAGACTCTGAAAATTCTTTACTTGTCAGAACCTGTAATATCTGGAATAATTGTGCTTAGGCTGTCTTAATTTTTAACCATTATTTGATTTATTTATTAATCAAAATAAAAAAAACGCATTGACTTTTCTCAATATATTTTTATTTTGATTTATTGAATATTTATTATATAAGGTTTACTAAATATTTATTTAATAATAGATGATTATTTGAAATTACTTTATATTGCATATTTAAAATTGTATAAAACAATTAAAATATTAACATTTCTATTTACATAAAGTTTTTTCCGAGTAATGTAAAATGAATAAGCCAATTTTCGGGAAAGCGAACGTAATGAAATAAGGGTGAAATTATGATTTCATTTGTTTGACTTTTTGTTTCTTCCGAAAGGATTTCGTTTTCTGGTGTGGATATTTTCTGCTTGTTTTTATGGGATCAAATGTTTATCATTATTGTGGAGTGGGGGTGGAAATCGAGATGCAGTTATTTCTTTGTTTACGAGTTCTGGGTTGTGGTTTGTTGTTCGAGTCGAAAACAACAAAACGAATCGAAGAGCTGGGTTTTACATTTTAATCTTTATTAATACAGTTCAAGCATTCAGATCTGTTATCGTTCTGACAAATACGATTGGATAGTTTAGAATATTAAATGATTTAATTGACAATAATTATTATAATTAAAAGTTTAAATCGATCAATTACTGTTTTTGTTTGGTAATTTAAGAATCGATATGATAATTAGTTTGTGCTGAAAACCAAAAACATGAAATAATAATTTGACTTGCCGGCATGTTTTTAGGACGTGTTTGTTATAGCACTTTTAATTAAATGTTTTTACTGTGTTTGAACGAATTATGTTTACAAAATTTGGGTGTACTATAGATTACTGTATGGAATTTCGTATATATATTTGAGTATATATCTGAAATGTGGGGACCGAGACGAGTTCAACGATGCCCTACTTTTGGACCGGAGACGAAAAATAAGAAAGTTATCATATTTACAATTTGTTGCCTTTCACATTGCATTCTACATTTTAGAGTTTTTCCTCTAGGTGGCGTTCGACTGTTCGCGCTCCCGACGGACCTCCCGAAAGGGGGCCGCCGACAGGCCGCCGTGTTTAACGTCACTAGTGATTGATTCACGGTAGTTCTTGAACAAAAGAAAAAAAGGAAGTGGCGTTCGACTGTTCGTGCAATTTCTTGCCTTTCAGAGTGCTTTTTTAGTGGTTTGCAGACTTTACCGCGAGATGGCGGTACTAGCAACTATGGCGCTGTCTGCATGATATCATTAAATAAGTACGATAACTTTTTTACTTTTCGTCTCCGGTCCAAAAGTAGAATATCGTTGAACTCGTCTCGGTCCCCTCAGTTCAATTCCAGTCCCTCCTCTAGAATCTTCTTGTGGAAATGATGGTCATTTTGAAAATAGGTTTTATTAATTTCAGTTATGACCACCCAAAATATTGATTGGATTTCTATACAGGGTGGGCCAGCGAAAATGAAACGGCAGAGTGTTCGTGTTCGTCCAAGCAAATCGCTCGGACAGGTCGATTTTATTCTCGAAGGGACATCTTTTGCAATAAAGTTTTTGCGAATCTGAATATCAACTAAACAAACAATTTTTTCGAAATAAATGTTTGTTTAGTTAATACATAATAAATGAGTTTTTAAACTTTTTTGTTGTCTGTTGTATTCAGAATCGCAAAAACTTTATTGCAAAAGATGTCCCCTCGAGAATAAAATCGACCTGTCCGAGCGATTTGCTTGGACGGACGCGAACACTCTGCCGTTTCGTTTTCGCTGGCCCACCCTGTATATCAATTAATTTCTTTCTACATTCGATTTGCTTGCAGCAGATCGAATGTAGCACCATCTATTGGCAAAAAAATTAAAAAATAAAGTAAATACAATTCATACCAAAAGGATATAATTTTAAATATACTGTATACAGGGCCGGATTATCGAATAGGCAAAATAGACAAATGTCTAGGGCCCGGCTTCAGTGCAGAAGATTTCTGTTTCAAAACGAGTTAAAAATTATTTAAGAAATTCGATAGACAGAAAAGGCCGTACAGTCAAACCTGTTTTTATGCGGTGGATAGGAACCGCATAAAAAAAATCGCACGAAACTTCACGAGTGGCTATAAAAAATAGTTTTCGCAACACAATTAAAAATATATTTTTTATGCGGTCAATAGGGACCGCATAAAAAAGTCTCACATAGAAAATAACTCAAAACCGTACGAAATAGAATTTATTGACAACAGATGTCAGCACTTGACTGCATCGTCTCGTCGATCGTCTGTTTTACATATTTTTGTCCAGGTGGTGTTTTGTTGACTTAAAAAATAAATTATTTCATTTTTCGCGTATTCAGTGCAATAATATTACTATAATAAGTTTATTTAGCTATAATAAGTCAACGTGAGACATGACAAATCGCACGAGACTAGTCGCCGACTATACCGCACAAATAAAAAATCGCACAAAAAAGACCGCATAAAAACAGGTTTGACTGTATTTGACAATGGTTAGTAAGCTGCGGTCGACCAGCCATTGCCTAAAAAAAAAAAAAAAAAAAAAAAAGTCAACAGCCACCCGTGCGTCAGAAGTAATGGTACGCCACGAGATCTCTCGCACCATCTAGAAATCTTCACAAGGGTCGTCTCTCGTGGTAGTACTGATGTATGGTTATGATTTATTTTCTAAATCTAAACTTATACGTCGCGACATCGCATATTCGATATAGCGTTCGAGTTGCTCGAGTGCAGAGATATTACAATTCAATAGTGTTTTATAAAAGAGTTAAAAAGGATGACACCACGGTGTGACTTGGGGTGACACCACGATATCCGCACCGGGTGTCACCCATGCTACCTACGCTAATGTCACATTATATAAGATTTGTTTAGAAGCAACTTATTTAAATGGGGCCCCAATTTAAATTTTGTCTAGGGCCCGCTAGAGGCTTAATCCGGCGCTGACTGTATATATCTATTATACTCACTTCATTACTAAGACAATGATGTAGCGCGAAATAGACGCGCTATATCATTACTGCGACGGGTAGCACATAGCACTCACCTGCGTGGTGTTATCACTTTTGAGTGGACATAGGTGAGTACAACGTGCTACCCATTGTAATAATGATATAGTGTGTCTATTTCGCGCCCTATCATTGTCGCAGTAATTAAGAGAATATAATATATACTTTAAAATTACATCGTTATTTGTGTGAATTATATTTAGTTTCTTGTTTTATGCCAATAGATAGCGCTAAATGTAAAGCCAGCAAATCGAATGTAGGCAAAAATTAATTCATATATAAAAATGAAGTCAATATTTTCAGGTGGTAACTACGAAATTATCTAAGTTAGAAGTATATTAACGTAACTGCCGAATTCCATAGTAATTGGTCGAACGGCCTAGGAGTGCATAGCAAACAAACAATCATCCTCATTAATATATATATAGAAAATTGTACAGAAAATGTTAGATAAACCAATTATGTTTCAATATTATTTAATTTAATATCATAATTGGATTATATAATTTAAGGTGACATCCATCTTAACAAAGCGGCTTTACTAGAAAGCGCGCCCGATGTAAAGACTCATTACAATAGAATACGTGAACTTTGGAAAGCTATATTTACAAAATGACAAAACTTACACATTTGGTTGACCAACCACTTCAAACATCACAGTGTAAAGTTTCATTTAGTTACCACGACTTCATAAATGTTCAATGTGATGGTCTAGATATACAAACAAATGTGTTTTGAAGACAAACCTGTGTTTAAATTACACTCGCGAGTTGCCGTTGTATTCTACTATACAACAGTTTATCTGGAAAAACTTTAATTTATATCACTTAAATATTACAAACTTCCTACATAAAAGACTAAATTTCGAAGCCACTCTGTGAATAGGGCCGTGGGCAAATGGGCCTGTAGGCTCCCATCTAGAATCGATAATAATACTGTATTCGATATTAATTAACAATTAATATAAATATATCGATTAATTAAATTTTTGTAGTTTACTGAATATGGATAAACATTGCTGCCTTGCCAGAGAGTATGGGGTTGCTGTTAATTTTAAAGCTGCTATGTGTCTTAGGTTTTGTGATTAAATGTCAATATTCTCATTCTATTTAAAAAGAATTTAGTCACAAAATCCATCCGTTTACGGAGGCCCTCTCATTTCGTACATTTCACATCTTTGGCGCTTATATCCATGGTCATAAACCAATTCGATGTTTTACAGACATACCAGAACACGTAGCTTAAATGTGTCAATATTGTGAGATCTGGAATTCCATTAAACTCAAAATTGTAATAATATTTTCCCTATTATAAACAACCTCGATAGAAAAAAATTCCTAGCCGAGAAAATATGCGTCCCTGGCCATATAACTGTCAACTATCCATTATTCTCACGCTGTATACAGATCATCTTGCCACGTAAGTTTATAGTTAACGTCCGAATTCGTCATATATTTTTGATCTCGGGATCACTTGTGACCCTCATCGCCATCAACCATCGATCACGTGACCGATTTTTCCAGCCTAAAACTATAAAAGCCACTTCTTTCCCCCTTCCGGGGAGTCTCTTATCAACAGCCGGACCAACGCCATCGCAGGTCGCCACCGCTCTGGACCTTAAGTTCCAGCGTCCATGCGCTCAGTCGCGACTTTATAAAAGTGTGCAATTCCCGGATACCTATAAACACGTCTTGGAGATTTACGTGCCAAATCGCTAAGGAAATTAACAATGAGGTATGAACTGAACCTGTAAACTCTCTCTCGAACCCCTACGCGAATTAGGGATATTAGTCTACGTTGTATTTTGTCCTTTGTTTAATTCAAATAAATCTTGTTTTAATTGTTAAATGGTGTCTTCTTTGACTCCGAATATTGCTTTCGCCTTATCGTCGACCCCATCTCACCTCCCCTCCACTCGCCCGACAAGAAGAGTCCCGACCCTCGGGACCGCAATCGTAAACTTAGCCATCTTGACAAGTGAAAAGTCAACGACCTGTGACCGGAAAGGGGAGATACGACTTCCTCCTACCTCCCTCGTATCTCACAATATTTCAAATTTGAAAGTTCTGTAATTTTAACAGAAGTTTAACAAAAGTTCTCGTTTGTTTGTTATGATTTTGTAAGATTAATAAAATATAGATTAACAATTTTTATTAAGTGTTTAACACGCCAATTTTCCCAGCCAGACTAAAGTATCTAGATACCAGAGTAGCGGCATACGAGTGATCGCCGCCACGTTCTGTCGACTTTCATCACGTGGTTTATGGGTTTACATTAACAAATGACGATTTTTTTAGTTTAATAAAGCATTTTTACGAATAAAATGCTTTATTAAACTAAAAAACATGGCGGCGACACTCGTATGTCGCTACTCTGATATCTGGGTACTCTAGCCAGACTATTGATATGAAATTATTGTGATTTCAATGAAAGAATCAACCTTTAGTTTCTGTTGCCGAAAGTTTTGTTTTCGGATTTTAAGACTCCCGATAAGAAGTGTTTTATTTATAAATTATATCGGCTTAGATTTATTTGATATAAAGATATTCTATTCCTTACAAGAAAGAAATTAGACTTTTAAGCACAATCAACCTTTATTTTTCGATTAAATATCAATTACAATTCTTTTAATTTCGAAAATTGATTATATATTTGCAAATACTCAAAATTCACGCCGAAAACATTGTTTTAGAATCATTTTTTATTTGTGTTGATTGCACAAATCCATTACTTTATAGTTGTTGATTTGTATCCCAGACTCCTTCTAGAATCTCAATCCCACGCGACGATGTCTGCCATCATTAAAAAGTTGTGTATATTAAAGATTCGACCGCAAATCTCAGACTTCTTGTTTAGTCTACCACATTATCGTGCACTTCGTTAAATATTACATAGTTAAGTGTACTTTGAATAGTACAAGATCCGGCCGTACAGTACAGTACACTAATACCGCCGAATAGACAATAATGCTAATTTTAAGGACGGAACTCTCGTTTGTTTTTATTAATGCATCGTAACTGATGGACAGCTTTTATGAATCTATTAAGAAAATTTTATAAATTTTCTGCTGTAATATAAACAGAATTTGTGAAAGTTCTTCGGATCTATTCACAGAATTTCGTGATATTTTTGAAAGGATGATGTTACGGGATTTCATTAAATTTATACGGAGACATTGCAGAGTTTGATGAAACAGTAACGGAGGCATTACAGGATTTGCTGAGAACTGTTACCGAGGCGTTAAGAATTTGATGAAACTGTTTTGGAGGCATTCCAGGATCTGCTGAGAACTGTTACGGAGGCGTTAAGAATTTGATGAAACTGTTTTGGAGGCATTCCAGGATTTGCTGAGAACTGTTACGGAGGCGTTAAGAATTTGATGAAACTGTTTTGGAGGCATTCCAGGATTTGCTGAGAACTGTTACGGAGGCGTTAAGAATTTGATGAAACTGTTTTGGAGGCATTCCAGGATTTGCTGAGAACTGTTACGGAGGCGTTAAGAATTTGATGAAACTGTTTTGGAGGCATTCCAGGATTTGCTGAGAACTGTTACGGAGGCGTTAAGAATTTGATGAAACTGTTTTGGAGGCATTCCAGGATTTGCTGAGAACTGTTACGGAGGCGTTAAGAATTTGATGAAACTGTTTTGGAGGCATTCCAGGATTTGCTGAGAACTGTTACGGAGGCGTTAAGAATTTGATGAAACTGTTTTGGAGGCATTCCAGGATTTGCTGAGAACTGTTACGGAGGCGTTAAGAATTTGATGAAACTGTTTTGGAGGCATTCCAGGATTTGCTGAGAACTGTTACGGAGGCGTTAAGAATTTGATGAAACTGTTTTGGAGGCATTCCAGGATTTGCTGAGAACTGTTACGGAGGCGTTAAGAATTTGATGAAACTGTTTTGGAGGCATTCCAGGATTTGCTGAGAACTGTTACGGAGGCGTTAAGAATTTGATGAAACTGTTTTGGAGGCATTCCAGGATTTGCTGAGAACTGTTACGGAGGCGTTAAGAATTTGATGAAACTGTTTTGGAGGCATTCCAGGATCTGCTGAGAACTGTTTTGCTGAACTGAGATACTGGATTCGGTAAAACTTTTTCGGAGACGTTGGATAATTTGATAAAACGTTACAGGATTCGGTGAAAATTTCACGATTTCATTAACAGGGTTTGTTTATCTTTTACTATTGTGTTGACAAGATTTGTTTCATTCGGAGAAATTTTCCTTAATAGGTGTGAGATACGACATTTTTAACAGTGGTTAAATGGTGTCCATTCGTTACGGAATCGAGAGGTAGAATAACACTCAGCAGTTTCGGATGTTAGTACTGAAATTCTATTCTGACCTTTTTGTAATAATACGATAAATAGTTCGAAACATTAATTAAGTACCATATATCGGATTGAAATCCGGTACGAATCTGTCTGGGAAGAGAAAAGCTGCTATAAAAACTTAATCACGACTCCAGCAAAATACATTCCACCAACGTCGCGACTTAGACTTTTTTTCCTCTTCTTTCTTCACCTCCTCCTTCGCTTTGTTATCCACCACGACTGAACGTGTGGTGCACAAGGTGTATTTATCGATTGTGTCATTTGAAGGAATAAGAATCTCTTGCTTTTGAGCAGAGATGAGAATTCTACTTATTTTTTGTTCAATCGTCTCATTTAGATTTTGTTCAGGGAATCGGTAGATGGAAAACTTCATCAGGAACCTTGTCAATCGCCTCAGCTTTTCTACAGGCGTCTCGTCCGGATTCTCTGGATGGTGTAAAATGAAAACGTTGTCATTCGTCAGCTGTTTAGAGAACCAAGTTGTTTTCCATATTGAGAAGTGCATGCTGTCCATGCATGGTTCTTCACACAATTCACCTAAGAATGAAATGCACGGCCGAACATTTGGAAAGCATTCGGTTTGCAACGTGTTGTGCATATCCCACCAATGCGACATGTCGTGCATTTTTGTCATTTCGGTGAGATTCAATTTATGGGAATCTGTGTCAAACATATTATCTGCTATAGGCGACAGCAAGCTTGCACTCGAGCTTCGATCTAGCGGAGGGGTCATACTGTCACCACCGCCTGATGAGACCAGTGGAAGATCTGCAATCCTGCACTCTTCTTTTCCCACAGTATGGGCCGATTGTCTATAGTGCTGTCGCCTTCCATTGGGTGAATTTTTGTTCCACGGCATAATAGCCTCCAACTCTCAAACCTCTTCTTCCTATCAGAATGACGAAAAACAGTTTCTTTTATTTCAATGAATAAATTTAAAATTAGATGATAATTTTAAAATAGAAAGGCCAAATTTCATAAATCAATATTTATCCCACACAAAATCAATATCTAGTTAAATTTATAAGTTACATATGTGTATTCATGTTTATGTGCTATTCCTTGAGCCTATCTGTAAACACAAAATTTCTCCCGATTGCTGCCCTCACTAGATGTTTTCTGACAGTTGTTGTAGCTGAAAGGGAGCAGCTAGTGATAACTTTGTAGCGTGTGTAAATAGACTTTATGGTATCCTATTTGATGAATATCATAAATAATTTATTGCTTATTCTATTATGAAAGAAAAAAAAACCAATAAAATTTCTGAAATACTTATCTAAACTGGAGTTTAGATAAGTATCAATTATGAAGTTTCAGTTGTAAAATGAGAAATTAGATTTTAAAGCATAAGAAATTTGTTTTAAAAGTTATCCAAATAATTTAAAACTATTAGGCTAATAATTAAAAAGAGAGGCCAATAAATCTTTTATTTATAACATCAGAGACAAATGGTTTCGGATAAATCGAAACGGACGATCTCCATCGGATTTGGTTGATTGAATTTAAGACTAATAACATCGGTGATCTGCCAAAGAAAATGTCTCACGGAATACCTTCTATAAAAAAGTGGTTCCTGTTAAATTTTAGAAAGTACGAAGAAACTAGAAGAATTTTGAAACGCCCAGCCGAAACAGCTGCTAACTAACTACTTGTGTTTAGTGGTTTCGTCCAATCCGTCACTGATGGAGATAATCGCCATCGGAAGACGAAACTTTTAAAACTAAAAATATTGTCATTTAAACTTACTTATAAATGAAAGAAAACATTCTTTTCTTAAAATCGCCAAACGAACAAAGTAATCGCATTCGCTTGCAACAATGAACGAACCAAGAATGGTTTAGTTTTATTGTTAGACGGGCATTGTTGAAGAGATCGCTACGTCATTCGTCTTTAAAATATGCATAAACGGGGCGAAAAGAAAGCATTTTTGTGTATAAATCGCGATTTTTCTTACAGTTAGCAAAAATTATTTTAAAACGTAAAGATTTAGTGCTTTATTTTTATTTTATTGTCTTGAATAGTATTTTCTTCAAATGTAATGTTCATCTAAGTTTTTCATTTGTAGAACAGGAGTCTTTAAATGAAATTGTTTTTATTTCTTTCGCGCCACTCACACCGACACACGAAAAAGCTAATTGTAACAAAATAAATCCATAGATTAGAATAGCTTCTCAAGCTGAAATAAAGCTACCGTTCTTCAATACAGTTGTAGTTTTCTCACTATAAAAGTTACGTTGTTATCTTTATTTTGAATAGAAGAGAAAAAAAGATTGCGAAATTTTTGAAGAGTGTATCTGGTGTTTACGGGTGTGGGACAAAACATTTTCAAAATTAGCGCACATTGTTTACGGATGATCTCTAAGATGTAAATTTAATATGTCCTTACATTACGAAAAATGTCTATATTTTTGCACAATAAAATACTTTAAAATAGAAGCGTAACGTTCCAAGCAACATTTTAAAATGAGTGTGGTGTCATCTCTTATGTTATTTTAATTTAATAATTTTAATATGATTAATTATTATAAAATGGCAAAAGGTTTAATTTCATCGTCACAGTCCAGGCTGCAAATTTACGTCACAATACTTTTAGTTGTGGTCTTCCCCTGTAGGTCATATTTTTCCTGTTAGCAATTGAGCTGATTTTTTGACACCACAGTTACCAGGGTAACCGATGTTCCCCACGCGCCTAACGGAGGAAGTTTGATTAGTGCAACTAATCGAGAAATGGTAGGTTCTGAAAGAACGCTCATTGCTTGATATCGGATCAGTCATGATAGAAATGACCAATAAGAGCATAGAAGGCGTATAAACAAGAATTTTAAAGCCAATTAACGGCAAGAAGGTCTTTTATAGACTTAGTATTGAAAGGTGGAGTTTCCCAAGAATATTTATTGCTAAACGGTTTTGAAAACATGTTTATTCGTCTAAATACTGTCAAACAACTTTTCATTAGCAAATTAGAGGCGAAAAAACGATTAAAACAAACGATTTTATAGCGATTGTTTACATAATTCAAAGATGGTAATCTGAGGGGGCGTGGCATTTCGCGGCAATTGTTTTTACAGGTGGATGATTCGTTGATCTAATAACAGACAAAGAAATTAACAAAATACAGTGTAAAACAAGTTTACTATCCAATAATCTAAGCCAATAATCTGCCTTTTTTCCTATACTTGCTAGGGGATGTGTTTACCGAAAATTTTTGACCCGGGGTTAGTAAAAATACAATGAAAATACACTTATTGGCTTAAACAAAGTCAACCCCGTAAAGGAAAGCAAATCGGATTTCACGATCCACATACTCCCCACTTACTGCTAATTGCTTTACAATGGCAGGAGTCGGTCTTTTCCCGAAATATTTTTGGCCCGGGGTTGGTGACAAAGCATTTATTGGTTGAGACAGTTAAAAGACACATACAAGAAAGCGAATCGGAGCTTAGATAGCAACAGACTCGATTAAAGTTTGTACAAAACGCTTCTAATGTTGACGATTTTTTAACAAAAATTCCTGAAACGTTTGTCCCGAAATTCCTTTTTTTGTTTTCGTTATAAAATAAATAAAAATGATATATTTTGAGTAGGTTTCTTCATTAAGACTTCAAAAACACAATAGATTACTCACCTAACATCACAAAACCATGAATAAAACCATGATTTTTACATAATTGATTTTTGAAACGGGACAACTGTAGTTCCCCCAGGGCCCAACACCAGGATAGGGACCCAGCGCGCCCCGCGCAAGGTTAAACATAACTTTTTGTCACTTATTAGGGAGCGTGGCCTTGCAATTTTTTTCGAAATTGCAAGGCCACGTATATTTAGAAGTCGAGTTACATCATCAATTTTATATACGTTTTGTATATACTCTGCTTTTTGTCTGAATCCTATTGAGCAAACGTGGCTCTCGGCAGAAAATTGTGCTCTGCTTTCAAACCAAATTATCTAGTAATCATGAACCCGGCTCTTCCAAAGCGATAAGCTGTCATCCTATCGGTTTACATTGACTTTTATCAGTTTAAGTTAACCTGATTGTTACCTCAAAGTTCATCTGGCCTATTTACAGCAGAATTTAAAACAATCTCAATCATTGAGGGTAAAAACTTATCATACAGTATAATGCTATTGTTTCTACTGACATTCTATACGCGTTAGCTATAGCCTACTGTTTCTATAGATCGGTTAGTTTAGAATGTATGAATGTAACTTTTACTAAAAATGGAAGCAAATGAAATGTTCAACTATCGAGATGATTTCTATTTTCAAAAATCCAGTCTGTAACAAAAGTATAAACACACCTGTTTTTGAAGCCTTTTTAATTTTAGGTTAAAAACCTATAAAAATTCCTTATAGCTACAGATTTTAAATATAATTTAATACATTTTGGTAAATTTTTATATTAAAGTGATTACTGGTTTAAAAGTTATTTCAATATTTTTAATTTTGGACTGTAACGAAATTATAAATACAGGCTTAAAAATGACTAATTATGTAAATTAAATTGCTCTTCTTGTTATTAACAATAAAGGGAAGTAATAGTTTAAAATCAAATATGGTGGTGGCAATTTAAACAGTGGGTTATTTTATTTAAATGAAATTTGTATGTATAACTGTTCATATTTAGTTTAAATTAGTTTAATTTACAAATAGTGGGACTTTGGGCAGGTTTTTAAAGGCAATTATCATGCCACTTTTAATTGCAAATTAAGATTTAATGTTAATTACTTTTCTTAGATCAGATATCTCATCAAATATAATATTCCTAAAAAGAAATAAGTCATTTTAAGAATTTTAATTATTATCTATCAATATTTATTAGAAATTATAGTAAATTGCTTTGTGTTCATAAATAAATTATGAAAAATATCATCTTTCTTTTTACTCTTTTTTTAAGTCATTCTAATTTAACTGTGCCGCCAAAATTTAATTAAAGACTCAAGTGTGCTATGAGACAAAAAGTCAATAGCACTGCTGTAGAACAACAAAGCACATTTTCAGTTTAGTAGAACAGTGAACACCTTTGCATTTGAACCATAGAAAACCTTCATACTTTCACTGCACTTATCTAAAGCTGCAGCCCGACTTAGATACATACCAAAACTACTCCAACGGGGCTACGAACACGCTCTATGATAGCCTAGAAATACCAAGACTTGTCAGTACTTTTGTCATGCCTCAACTGTAAAAGTGAATTTCATGTAAGATGTGATGCATCTCCACATATATGACACTGCATGCAATGTCTGCAAAATTTCACCAATATAAGTGTGATTGTTGTGTTCCCTACCTGCCCGGCTGCATTCTATGGATCTTAAGTCGTTCCTTATGATTTTTTTTCCCTTTCCATCCTGTGGGCACTAAGAGAGCGTCTTATAGCGAGCCCGTTTTGGGTTCGGCCAGGCCCGCAACGGGGCCCGACATATCCAGACGAACCGCTCCCAAAAAATTCCTAGGGTTTTTTCGACCCTCCCAGATTTGATCCCAGGTCCTCGGCGTGGTAGACCGTCACCTCGATCGCTCGGCCATCCGTTCCCTACGGTTGTGGGGATACTTAGATGTGATTTATCGAGGACACGTTACAAATTTGAAAGATCTAATCGCACTGCGTGTGAGAAGTGTCACAGAAGATACTTATGATTAGCCATTGAACAGCTTTTCACCTTCCGAGGGGACCTTATTTAGTAGTAGCTCTTGCATCATTAATATTTATACAGGATGAGTGTCTTGTATACAAATAGTGTCATAGTTTGCAGTACAAAAAATGTCATACTGACAAGTTGTGGTACTAATTTTTTTCTATGATAATGTCTTCCACATCCTGAAATGTCGCTATATCAAATTTGGTTGTAGCAGAATGATAAATTCTCTCTCTAGTTAGATATTTTAATTATGACCATCTAATATAGCAGTATACACGGACATAAACATTATTTAATAATTTGAATTTAATTTATGGTTAAAAATGCATTGCATATAATTTAGACACGTATTTTAAATAAGTAAAAATTTAGGATAGTAAGTAACAGCATTTAACTGTAATTAATAATATTTTTGTATAAATCAGTTTATTCAGTGTTAATTATTTATTTAGAAAAAGGTTCAATGCAAATTCTCTTGTAGAAAATATATCAACTATTTTTCTGACTAATTCATAATTTTTATGGTACGATGTATTGAAAAAAATCAATCGGAAAATTGAATGACAAAAATAGTCTTGTGCAGTAACCACTTAGGATATTATAAAGAAAAATGCAAAAAAAATATTTTAAAATAATTTATTTCTCTTGTATAATAATGAAAGTATTATACACATATGTATATACATATTTAAACACTAGAATTACAGTTATGCTTCTTTTTCCTGTTTCTATTCTTTACATTAACTTCTTTATAAAAGTGAACCCCAATCATTTTCTTTCTTTTTGATCTTTGCAGTTTCCTTTTCTGCGATAACAAAAATCATTATTATTAATTTTAAATGAATTTATGAAATGTACACTACATAAAAGTAATATACATATACATATATAATTGAGATCTTATATTACATAACTACAAAAATTTTTCAAATTATATAAATTATTATTAATTACAATTTTTACCACATACAAAATACTTAGTATTTTCATTGTTTATCTAGTTTGTCGTACGGTGGTCGTATCTATTTCGTAACACTAGTGCCTCACTATAAAACGAAAAACTTTGAGAAGAAACCCTAAATCTAGGATAGCCCCAATTGGAGAGATAATTATTATTATTGAATTATTAAATCATATATTTCTTTTAGTACGTATTTGTTCGGATCGACATTAATTATAATACTTGTGTCTAAGAGTTACTTGTCAATATAGTCCGGACACGAATATAAATATTGCGATTCACTGCGTAATTTAGATAAATCAAATAAGTTTATCATAAAATTTACTTAATTTAAAGAATTAAAACACGCTTGAAAAAATTGTTTTTCATAATATTACAATTATTAACATCTAAAGGTGATAAAAATTTTAAAGATTTCGTCTGAAAATCTGTCAATATAATTACAGTATAATTAAAAGAAAATTACAGTAGAGAGTCGTTAATCGGAACGCCGGTAATCGGAACGATTTTCAGTCGGACTGTGTCGTGCTGAATCGAACGTTTTTGATACTAGATTTACTTCTAAAGTATAATTTTCATGTTTTTTATATTCTTCAATATATTTATTTTGTTTGTACAAAATGCAGAAATAATTTTTAACGATACGATAGCCTCGATTATTATTATAAAAATTTTCGTTAGGCTTAAAATCGACAAACATTCAACACGAAGCGACACGCAACGGAGAAAAATTCAACACGAAGCGACACGCAAGGGAGAAAAATTTGAACATCGGACAGGTTAATATATTTTTTCGTACAAAGTCGGTAATGGGAACAAATGACTAATCTGAACACCCCCAGTTCTCAATTGATTCCGATTTTCGACGCTCTACTGTATAATCAAATATAACTTTGCAAAGAAAGTACATAAAAATAACATTGAATACTTTACAGTAAAAATATTTCTAAACGACTATACATACATAGATGAGTCTAACTGATTTGTCCCTTCACACGCTGTACGAGGCAATAACAATTCCACCGGCGAAGTCGACTTTTCTTTAGAGGCTACCATTCGCCGCAAAAATGTAAAACAGTTAAAAAGTCTATGTATGTATAGTCTATGTATGTATAGTCGTTTAGAAATATTTTTTCTGTAAAGCTAAATTGATGCCGGCAAATTTTTATTAAACATTGAATAGTCTACTTTTTAAATCTTAAACAATTCACTTAGTCAGATTGCTCCCTACCAGTGGCTAAGGGAAGCGTGGGAGGCTAAGGGAGGCTAATCGTTGGAAGCGTTACACGTGTGTAGCTTCACCAGCTAAACCGGCTGAGGTTGGTGCTCCGTAAATCGCATGCGCCAATGCCCTCTGGCTGCTTTACACCATTCGGTTATTCTCGCCGTGGAATCTGTCTCGTAAGCGCTTCCGTTCCGCCACTGATATTCGAATATACAATAGCAATCTTATCGTTTTTTTCATACGTAGTATAGAAATTTGTAATAAGATGCATAATGCAGTTATAATAAAATATTAATTTTAATTAATTCAAAGTACGTTAAAATATGAAAATTTATATTTTAGAAACTACGAGGGAAGGTCATTGGAAGGTGGAAGCGGCGCTTCCACCGCTTCCAATGACGGCACGCCACTGTCTTCCCTTATAATTACTTGTACAATACAATTATTTATGTACCACAGTTACATTAAAGAAATGTCAAACAAATTTTGCAAATATTTTCTAGCTCATATGACTATTAAAATATGCTTACAAGTACAAATTTTCCCTCCCACTAATACCACTAAAAACGTCCACGTAGATAATGCCAATGCCTCAAATCTTTTCTTTCCAAAGAAAAGTACTTCGTTGTATGTATCAATACTTTTGTATGCATTTTGTATGTATGTATTATACAATGATGTACCGGCACTTTTCACGATACTCTTCCTTCTCTTTAAGTGTACAAGAGGACAGCAATAGATGACATTTAGAAACCAATAGAATAATCTATGACACTTCTATTTACATTATTGATTTCAATTTCTTCTATTATAAATGAACTGTATCTGATTGAAATACAGTAATTTATTCTATTTAATTTAAATAGAATAAATTAAATTTCTAAATAAAACTTAGATTTGCACAAATACTCTTAGGCCTGTATTATAGGCTATTTTATTTTATTAAAAAAAATGCTTGTATTAAAATTTAAACAATTTAATAATTAAAGTCAATAATTAATATTCTGAAATATTTTAAAACAGTTATTAGTTATGAAATATTAATATTTTAATTCTCAGATGAATAATGCTATCAATTAGATTATCAATATTATATATTGAAATTTTGAGATAATAGAGTATAAATATCTCTATCTATATATTATTATTTTATTACTGTATTTTTATATAATAAAAAAATATGTCTTTGGAAATTTTTTGCTGTTTTATGAGAAAATATCTAATAGGCCTACAGAATATCATTATATGCAAATAGGATAATAAGATCATATTTGATTATGTAGTAGTAATAATAATTTAATTAATAACCGTTAAGAGGATACTATAGATTACCACCTATGGAATTTCTGGTCTTTGAGTATATGTCTGAACTCAGGAGACCGGGACGAGTTCAACGATACCCTACTTTTCGACCGGAGACAAAAAATAATAAAGTTATCATACTTTTTTCCAGCGATCGCGCGATGATAGGGAATCGCGTCGCTCTCTCCGCTAAGTCGGCCTCGTTATCGCGATCGGGAGTCGCGTCGCTTGCCGTTAAAATTGCCTTTAGTAGACGTTTCCCCCTTTTTTTTACTTTGTTCAAGAACTACCGTGAATCACTAACTAGTGACGTTTAGCACATGGTGGCCTGCCGGCGGCTCCCCTCCGGGAGGTCAGTCGGGAGCACGAACAGTAGGAACGGCCGCCATGTTCGCTGCCATAAGTAACATTAACCGGGAGGTCAGTCGGGAGCACAAACAGTAGGAACGGCCGCCATGTTTGCTGCCATAAGTAACATTAACCGGGAGGTCAGTCGGGAGCACAAACAGTAGGAACGGCCGCCATGTTTGCTGCCATAAGTAACATTAACCGAAATGGCAATCGCGCGATGATCGGAAGTCGCGTCGCTCTTTCCGCTCTCGTATCGCGTGTTTAACCCTACTGGAGATGACCGTAGTTTGACGTCACGGTTTGCAGACTTTATCGCAAGATGGCAGTACTAGCAACTACGGTGCCGTCTTCGTGAGAACATTAAAAAAGTATGGTAACTTAAAAAGTATGATAACTTTTTTTTTATTTTTCGTCTCCGGTCCAAAAATAGGGTACCGTTGAACTCGTCTCGGTCCCCTGAGTTCAAATATATAATCAAAGTCCTGAAATTCCATAGGTGGTAATCTATAGTACACCCGCCGTTAACTTTGTCAGATATTTGACTATTTTTTCCAGTACATTTTGAGATGAACAAAGTTTGACAGATCGACTAAATGAATGAAATTAGAGAGAGAGAGAGAGAGAGAGAAGAGAGAGAGAGAGAGAGAGAGAGAAACTAGTATAGAAATGTGTATGATGATATAGAAATTTGTAATAAGATGCATAATGCAGTTATAATAAAATATTAATTTTAATTAATTCAAAGTACGTTCAAATATGAACATTTATATTTTAGAAACTACAAGGGAAGGTCATTGGAAGGTGGAAAGCGGCGCTTCCACCGTTTCCAATGACGGCACGCCACTGAATCAAACGAAACAAACGAATCAAACGAAAACTTTTCTCAAGACAGTTATATGGAATTTAAGTGATATATGAAAGACAACGAACATCTCCATAGTTTGTTACTTTTAATTGAAAATTTTCTGAAAATAGTTCCAAAACTTCATTGCCAAATATTTTATAACTATATGAAGTGAAATAATTTTCATAATAAGAAAAATCTTTTAATGTCGTTCAAATAATTCCTTTTGAAAAACGACGTGCCTTTGTGCTCGCTGACAGAACTATCGGAAATATCATTTAAACACATTTCAATTTACCGTCAATAATCATGTAACAATGCATTTAATGTTGTCAAACATTCTTCCTTCGTTGTCGATTTAATTTAATTTATTGTACTCAATTAAATAACAAATAAAGCAAGCTTATTTTATATTATTTGTGACACTCGTATAAATAATACGAGTCAAATTCTATTAATTTGATTTGCATTATTTATCCCTTTTTTATTTATATAAGTATATAAAAGAAATAAATTTGTTTACACTTTAAACGGGTTCCGGCCTACATTTTGAAATTTAAGGAAGTTGATCATTTTGGTGCATTATTCTGTTATTAATTTGCATAATTTTACTACGAGTATTAATTAGCCACGCATTTTATACTGCAAATTAAGAATAAAATGCTTTGAATACTTGAAACGATTAAAAAAATACGAAAAATACCCGATTAAATCCCTTTTTTATTTGGAATAACTAGAAAAAATACGATAGATTAGTAAACAATTTTTACAATATAATGTAGCATAAAATTTTTTAAAAGCTATAGAGCTAGTGGAAGGAACGACGAAACTAGATCGAGGCGCCTCTACGGCGACGGGGCTACAAAGCCGGCACCAGTGTCGTTCCACCTAATACTTTTGTACTAATCTAGTACCTTTTTACTTGTTCCAGTATCAAGATACCCAACACCATTTTCCTAGTACTATTCATGAAATCCTAATACCTTTCCTTTCAATTTAGTACCTTTCAAAACATTCGTTTTTATTCTATATTTCTATATTTTTTACTTTACTTTGGCAGTAAATAGATGCTTTTATTGCTTTCTTATTCAGCAGTTGAACGTATTTTTTGCAATTAAATTTAATAAAAACTAAACAACAAAATCGAGTTCTTGCCGATTCCTGCGAAGCACTGTTATTAGCGAAGGAGCTACTTAAAAGCACCAACGATAAAACGTTACACTTGGAAACCATCGTCTGCTTCAACCGTACAAAAACATTCTAGTGAGGAAGATTCTGGTGATGATGATGATCTTACCAGTGATTTTTCAATGTGATAATTTTAAAATTTAGTACTTCGTGTTCATTACTTTTGTTTCAACATTTTCCTCATTTGATTGTTATTGACGAATAATAGCATTCTTGCAATATATGAATTTATCCTGTATGAATTTTGTATGTTACACGTAACACTAAATATATTTTAATAAATAGAAAATTGATAAGTTATAAATTTATATATTATAAGTATATATTTAGATAATATATAATATATACGCACATTCAGCAGTTTACGGTCAAATTAATGCCTGCATTAGTCAATGCTGTATAGTCACTTCTCGACTTACGACGGGGTTCGGTTCCGCAACTTCAGACGTAAGTCGAGAAGTGACTGTACAGTACTTACAACAAAACAGTTAGCCATCTTACATAAGCACACGCGAAGGGTGAAACAAAACTAAAAATGACGCAATCAATCGTCAGAAGGGTGCAAGATATATATGTATATGATATATATTTGACGAAAACTATAAAAAATTGATACATTTTAAACATTGTTTAATGAAAGTTTTTCGTTATAATTCGAGAAATGACTGTAGATCATTAGGACTGAGCAGTATTAATATTCCGATATTTATTATACTCTTAATTTTGTACGATTTAAAGGGTGGTGTGGAAGAAGCAAACTATATATCCATTGCATGGTAAATAATGAAATTTATAACTAACCATATATATAGAGGAGCTTCAATAAAGATCATAGCAGTAGCTAATAGTATTGTATTAGCAGGGAAAACTTTCACCTTCATTTTCTCAAAACACTAGTTTTGCTTCTTACTCCTTTCTTCCACAGATTTCTTAAATTCAAATATCACATCATATGCCAATTAATATCTGTCAGATTAAGTAAATAATATAAAATAAAAAAAAATTACTAAAGTTTACATTAGAGAACTAAATTTAAAATAGAGCTAACTAAGGTTTTATAACAGAAGATTAATTAGAATGCAACACATCATTATATAATTAACCTCAGAAATTAAATTGCAGCCAGCCATTTCTCTTTTCTCCCAGGGTATTGTTCATTCGGGAACGAATAAAACTTTGTACCTGGCAGCGCAGTAATATAGGTAAATATACAACCGACCACACAACAGTTATTTTTTGAAGTTTTGCGTGGCAGAAAGCTGTGGTTCATTATCACAGGTAGAAAACAAGCACCGCATTTCATTACGTATCCAAACCAAAGACGCACGTGTTTTCCCGAAGCAGTTTTCTTCGCCTGCGTACAGGTGGCGCTCAACTCAGTTCCACTAGCTCTATTATTAAACGATACAAATAAAAAGTCAAAGGTAAAATTACGTATACAAATCACATATAAAAAAGACTTTAAAGAACTCAAGACATCGTAAACAATCAGCCTATAAATAATTTTTATCCCTTTCGAATATAGTACCGATAATTAATATCACGATCGTAAAGTCTATAAGTAGACTCTCAGACAAAAAACATATCTTAAGCTGACTATATCACTAAAAGCAGTATTTAATTACAAAATTTGAAATTCATAAACGTTATGTTAAAAATTTTAAATCACATTTCTATCGATTAAATTAAAATTAAATAGTCACAATAAAAATTACTATTATTAATTTAGAAAAGAAAAAAAGTGCCGTGACCAGGATTCGAACCTGGGTTATTGCGGCCACAACGCAATGTCCTAACCACTAGACGATCACGGCAACTCCGACACGTCTCTAGACCCTTCTTATTCCCTATAAATATCTGAAGTCACTCGAGTGTAACAATGAAATAATACGAAAAGTAGTTTAACGTGACGTTCGCAGAATACTACAGATATCGAATTAATCACATTTTAACATTTTAGCATCTTCTTGTGGTATTAATATATCAAATAATTTATTTTGGGCTGCAATTTCAGAAAATTGTACACCTATAAATTCCCACTGTCTTTTCTTAATCTCGAGAACGGAGTTAGGTAGACGAAAGATCAAACCACATATGGAAATCTGAGGCAGGAATCCCCGATTAACTAACTACATAGGAAGTTCCGAAGCAAATCGAAAGTCACGTTATTTCAATTCGAATATCCCCCCCAAAAAAGTGTTAGATAGATGACCGACACGACACTATTAAAGGGAAAGTATGATATACAGGGACAAGTCACTACTGATTTGAGGTTGAGAGCATATATTTCAAACGAAATAAATCTAAAATATTCTTAAAAATTGCAACCCGGCATTGTGATGATGTCACAATAAATAATTGTTCGTTTTCTTTACGAATGGTCTGCAAGTGAATTTTCACCAGGCACAGCTCTTCCGTGGTTTTAGCTGCTGCATGATGCTATTTCTCCACTAATGTGGCTTTGTCATGAGCGCTCTCACAACCACTATAATCCAAAATGTAGAAAGAATGGATAAAACCACTGGTAGCAATGGTAGTTGGTCGTTGGGTTCACACCTGGCCAACGGGCTGGCCACGCGCAGTTTTTCGGATTTTTTCACGTTAGTAATACCTAAATAGGGACCAGTTTTCCATAAAAGTCCTTCCGGGAGGCATCGCTCTCGGCAGATCGCTCACTTTTCGCGTTGCCGTAACCGAATAAACCAGACTAATTCTAATTATCTCTATCTATACTCATATATGTTACAGTCAAAACCCGTTTTTAGTTAGAACGCGTTTTAACTAGTTGAAACTAGTTGATACTGGATGTCTTTGTTAAAACCCGTTTTGTGTAGTTAAAACTAGAATTTACTGCTAGTCAAAAATGAATTGGAGTTAAAACTAGTTTTAACAATGACATCCAGTATAAACTAGTTTCAACTAGTTAAAACGCGTTCTAACTAAAAACGGGTTTTGACTGTAACATATATAAAGCGAGTGTGTTTTGTTTGTTTGTTTGCTAGCGGTAATCTCGGAATCTACCGAACTGAATTTTAAATTTTTTTCGACATTTGAAAGCTTATTCCTTTCAGATGGACGTAGGCTATATACTATATTTATATTTAAAAAGGTAAATGTTTTTACCGCGGTATTTGATTGTTCCGTTCAAGGTTAATCCCCGTCGCCACCTGGTTGGTTTTTTAAACTTATTTATCTTACCTTATTATCTTATATTTTTAAACTTGATATTATAGAATTTTAGGGTGGGGCACTCCTCCACGCGGCCGCTGAAATGCGAGCGAAAGCGAATATCGCAATCGCTGCCTTGACCGGCGCCGAGCATGGAGAATAGGTAGTCGTACTGGTTTAACGTAAAACTTTTGTCAGTAGAAGTTAATGCATTTATTATTTATGTTTAACGCACTGGTCGTCCTGCCTCAAACATAACTTGCTTGCAAACGCGACGTCCGCAGGCAAGATGGCGACCGGAACTGTCTCCGTTGGAGTTCCATATTTGGAGGCGAATATCTCGCGAAGGGTCGCGTGTCGGACTTTTCTTTTTACTGATAAATATCGTTAGAATGTCTGACCATCGTACTGGGATACGTATTAAACATGCTATAGCGGAGTGCACAGCGTGACTACCTATAGAGCCTGGAAGTAGGCTAATTTCGGGAAACAAGATCTAGCGAAGGGTAAATATAAATATATGGTTCTTTTGAACTTTTTGCTCCTATGGGCATGCTCGCAGTTCTGTTAAGGTCTCAATAGTGTCTTTCGCATCTTAAATCTTATCCGAATGAGCCTTGTGGACGATAAAATGACTAAAAAAGAAGTCGCAATTGTCGCGAAATACACGCCAAAGGATCATTGGAAAGCGTATTAATTTCTGATATACGTAAGCTACCTTATAACCCGGACTCTCACTTCTTCCTGCTGATTTCATCTTCCCTACAAACTCCCAAACCTCATTGACCGATCTGAATCAAATTCCCGCAGATTTACTCTCTTATCATCCTTCTTATAGGGTACCTACGTGAAGGATGGACTACCATAAAACTGGGAATCTTCTCTCCTTCTCTGATTTCTTCCCCTATCCTCAAACTCCCAAACCTTTTGAGCGATCGGAACAAATTTTGCATAGTTACTCTCTGTCACCCTGCGGGAAACACTCGTATAACGAAGTCGACTCAACCTCCTCCCCGAGTTTCTGGGCAACAACACTGGGCATTCTTTGCGAGTTTTTCTATAAACGTCGCTATTTACGAGGAGATACTTCCCGCGTAGTCTAAAGGCATTGTGAAAATGTTCTTAAAATTAATTTTTAGACATTTTTGAAATTTACGATTAATAACGACGGTTGTAACAACAACGGCGACTGGTATTTTTAGAAACCCGGGTGTAACAAGCTATTATACTATAAATATACGCGTCTTTATGATTAAACAAAGTACAACACTATTCATTTTATCACTTTCCTTAGATTAACTTTTTATCTTATTATTTCTACTGGTTTTTAAGGTCAATCTTCCATTATCCATACCGACAGTATTTTATTACAAGGACTTTTTAGGAATGTATAGTTTGTGTCCGTGTAAAAAAAGAATTGGATGTACAATATGTATATATATATATATGTATAAAACACCATTTAAATTAATAAATTACTATTATTAATTTAGAAAAGAAAAAAAAGTGCCGTGACCAGGATTCGAACCTGGGTTATTGCGGCGCAGCCACAACGCAATGTCCTAACCACTAGACGATCACGACAACTCCGATACGTCTCTAGACCCTTCTTATTCCCTATAAATATCTGAAGTCACTCGAGTGTAACGGCTAGAGCCAAAAAACTATAAAAGTGTAAGTTCGATGTAAAGAGTAATCAAACTGGAAATATCATTTAAGCACGTTTAAATTTACCGCCAATAATTCTATAACAATGCATTTAATGTTCTCTGTATTCTCAAACATTCTTCCTTCATTGCCGATTTAATTCAATTTTAATTGTATCCAACGAATGTTTAATAATAAATATGGCACGCGTGCTTTTTATTGCTGGTGACACTGGTTAAAATCAAATTCTGTCATTTTGTAAATTGAATCTAATATAATTGTTATCGCACACAGCCTATATTTTGTTATGTGGGGAGATTGATCATTTCGGTACATTATTCCGCTATTAATCTGCGGAATGTTATTACGAGTATTACTAATAATTTGAAATTAACGCTTTGAATTCTTAAAAGGCGGGCTTCTTAAAATGATTCTGTTTATAAATTATCCGAATATCGGTTTTTGCAACGTTGAAAACGTGGAAACGAATTCTAAGATAAAATTTTCCGTTTCTAAAATCACGAAGATAATACTCAATCATTCTGACCTAATCGGATCCACGGAGAAGAGGAAGCAGTTTTGTAATACAGGAAATCCTCGTTAATTCGAACTCAGATAGTTCGAAATCCCATTAATTCATAACTGTACTTTTGTCCCGGCCGGAGATATAAAAATTTACGTATTAAGCAATTAGTTTAGCTCCAATAGGGCTATTTTGAAATTCAAAGCGAAAATTCTGTTTAAATTGTGATAGGCGTACGTCATCTTGTTCGTTTAGATCGAAGCGCCTCCATGCTGTAAGAGAACAATAGACCGAGAATAACTCTAATCTGGTTAATATGGCTTTGCCTTCATACACCTTACACGTGGACTATCCCTTTTTTTCTTATCTCATAAAATGTAGTTGAGTTTCGGGATTACGAGATTGGGCTACAATCTCGACAAGTAGCGGATCGAGATATTTGTAGGCTACTTACTATCTTTGGCCAACCTACTACTTTTTATGCCCTTTAAATATAATTTGGGCCACATTTCGAAGAATTCTGCTTGACTTTTTATCAGTGGCGTGCTGTCATTGGAAGCGGTGGAAGCGCCGATTCCACCTTCCAATGACCTTCCCTTGTATTCTATAAAATATAAATTTTCATATTTTAACGTACTTTGAATTAATTACAATTAATATTTTATTATAACTGCATTATGTATCTTTTACAAATTTTTGTACTACATGTGATAAAAACGATAAGATTGCTATTATATATTCGAATAATTTAGTGGCTGAAGGAATGTCGAAACAATTAGCCACTTATTATTACTCAGTTTCCAATCAGCCAGATTATATAGGCATTGGCACATGCGGTTTACAGGGTACCAACCTCACCCGGTTTAGCTGGTAGAAGCAACACACGCGTAAAGCATCCAATTTTATATTCCGGACCGGTTTTGTGCTGTTAGCCGTTTGCCTGCTAGATATTCGGCCACCCTCGCCCGATTACGTGAATCATGAGTAGACTAGATCAAATATGAAATAAATAAATAAAAGTTAATTACTACATTTATTTTTTTTATCGTTTTCGAAAATTACAAAGAATTGGAAAAATAACTAATTAATAGTTATTTTTCCAATTCTTTGTAATTTTCGAAAACGATAAGAGAAATAAATGTAGTAATTAACTTTTTATTTATTTATTTCATATTTGCAGACTAAAAACATTATAAGTCACAAGAAGGCGTCAATATAACTATTGGGTTGTTTGGAAAGTAATTTCGTTTTTTTTATTACTAGAGAAAATTAGATGTATTTTTACCACCCAATTTTATTTTAAACCACATTTTCATTATATACTTCGACAGCTGACATTTTAAGGCTTATTTGTAAAAAAATTTGTTTAATTCTGTACAATCGTTTTTTTTTCGGTGACCCATCAAATATGGAAAATCGAAAGCATCATTTTCGGCATATTTTGCGTTTTTATAACTAAAAAATCAAAATGCTGTTCAAACAAGAAAAAAATTGTGGTACATGTTTGGAGAAAATGTGTTGAGAGAAAGACAGTGCCAAAACTGGTTTACAAAATTGCGTTCTGCCAATTTTAATATCGAAGATACACCACATTCTGGATGGCCATTTCGAGCCAATGAAAACAAAATAAAGGTACCGATTGAAGCAATCTGTCATATAACTCCACGTGAAATCACTAAGCGATTAAATCTGTTAAATTGAACCGTTTGTTATTACTTAAAACGAATTGGTTTCGCTTAAAAGCTCGATATATGGGTTCCACGTGTTATTAACGAAAGATGCTCTATATGGTTGGATTTTAAAGAAATTTTTTTTTTGAGCCTTTACCAGACAATTTAACAATCGATTCGAAAGTATACTGTCATCGAGTAAACAAATTGAGTAGTATTATCAAACAGAAAAGGCCAAAATTGATCGACAAACAAAGTGTAGTGTTTTACCACGATAATGCCAAATTTCACACGAGTTTGGTAACTGGTCAGAAACTGTTATAGCTTAGGTGAGATGCGTTATCACACCAACCGTATTCGCCAGATCGGGCACACTCGGATTATTACTCGTTCCGGTCTATACCAATTTATTTTTAACTGTAAGACATTTACATGAAATGACAGTGTCAAAAATCACTCGGATCAGTTTTTTGTAAACAACGATCAAAATTTATATGAATGTGAAATCGTGCTACTACCAGAAACAATGACAACAGATATTTGACCAAAATGGTCAATATATAATTCAATAAAATATTTATTTATTATAAGAATATTGCGTTTGTTTTTTTATGGAAAAAACGAAATTACTTTCCGAACAACCCAATACTACGGCCCGCGGAAAAAAAACGTAAAATTTATTCCGGCCCGTGTTATAAAAAAGGTTGCCCAACCGATAGGAGTTTACTGGCACGTTTTTACGATAGTTCCGTATAGTTGACGGGAGTTTTAAAAAAAATCCATTAAAATATTTGATATATTTATTCCGCGTTTATTCCGCTCTCCCGTCTTATATTACTTACGGATTTCCATGTTAAACCGGTGATATTACGATTTAGTACGTCCCATCTGTAAGGGGATGGAGAAAAAACGCGTACAATTCTAGTACAGTGTTAAAAAATTAACTGTTACTTTGGCAGCATCGTTTACAACCAAATTTAATGAACGAGACGTACAATGATACAGAAAAAGCTCCAGAATTTATTTTCCTTAAATTTACGATTTATGTATCGGTGTCGTAAAAATTCCTTTCCACTTCTTTCCCGAGACTACGGATATTCGAGTACAAAGTAACCGGTTTCGACTTATTTGTACTTAAGAAGTAGTTAAATAATTAAGCGATTAGGGAATTAGAAACATAAATAAAACCCCGACGAAAGAGCCGAAATTTTACTTAAACGGAAGCTTAACCGAACCGATCTCTTGCCGAGTACGGTGGGGATTGATCTCTTCATAGTATTAGACGTAATAAAGACAGAAATTTTTCCAGTTCAACGAGAGTGACCGAAAAGTTGTAAATTTTGGAAATTTCCGCGGACACTCGATCCTAAAACGAATTAGTTAGAAAACGAACGACGGACAATCCGTTAAGTTTAACGTATTTAGATTTTTACGGCTATGATGAGAAATGTTTAAAATTTACAACAACCCTGTCGCGTCCTTTGAGGTATACTAGTGACGCGACAAAAGAGGCATTTGACATCGACTAGTTTCATTTGATATTGCATTTTCTTATTTATTAAGTACGTCAGATAATCTATTAAAAATACATTTAAAGAAATGTACGGTTTTTACTGGCTTATCAAACAAACGAATACGAACGGGCCCTAACGCGCAATTAATTGATTGTCCCTGTAAGTCGGCTTCTTACAGAAACACAGCTTCTTTATCATTAAATGTCATGGCACGCCACTGCTTTTTATATAACCTATTTAGCAACCTGCGAGGTTCTCGTGGGACACGCGCTGTTTACCCGCAGTTTATTTATTATTATTAATTTATGAAAGTAGTGTCCCGTACACCATTCGCTTAAAAAATGAATGGGTTAGGTGGCAATTGGAATATTGCATAGAAATATATAAATTTCGGATAATTCGAAGTCGCAATGATTTCGTCCCTCGAATTTCGAATTAATGAGGATTTCCTATAATGAGAATTTTTGAAACATCGATGTTTTCATTAACATTTTTATTGTCGTTGAAAAAAATACTCGACTAAAATCTTTTTTATTTGGAAATTGAAACAAAAATGTAGCTTAATTTAAACTATTATTAAACGATATAAATAAAAACTCAAATGTAAAATTACGTATACAAACCGCATTTAAAAAGGACTTTAAAGAATTCGCCGTTATTAATTGCAAAAAAAAAGTGCCGTGACCAGGATTCGAACCTGGGTTATTGCGGCCACAACGCAATGTCCTAACCACTAGACGATCACGGCAACTCCGACCCGTCTCGAGACTCTTCTTATTCCCTATAAATATCTGAAGTCGCTCGAGTGTAACGGCTGCAACGAGCAAGTATAAAAAGTAGTTGGACATAAAAACTAGTCTGATCAGTTGCAGCGAATACGCTATTGGGCGTGGTTATCACTAGTTACGGGAGGACTCGAGTGATTGCTATTAATCAAAACACATTCATTAACTATATATAAATTTTTAAGTATGGGGCTGTTCGTAAACGAAACGATTACACTGGAAAAGGAGAAGGGGTCGGGACAAGTCGGACAAGGAGGAGGAAGTTGAGCGTCGGTGGATGTCCATTTATTTCATTAAATTTTAAACAGTTCATTCACTTTATTACATTTATTTCAATATTTCTTGTACTTTTCGTTTCTACTTGTAGTATCTATCATTCATAAAGTGATAAAGGTTTTAAGGGAGGTCAAAGGAAAGTTAAGTTTGAGAGTATAGCATCGATCTATTTTACTTTTTACTAGTCTTGTCGGCCGTAGCGTCAATTGAAGATGACTTTTTATGACTATTTTTACTTTCCCGGCCTATTATATATAGCAAAGGGAAAGTATGGCGTCGGTCAAAAAATCACCCCCGAGATTTTTACGTTTTTGGTCTCAAGAGGCATGGAAACATTGAGAAATGCAAAAAAATTCGTTTTTTTTCTGTATATATGTATGATAGTGTGTATGGGAGTACGATTTTATTTACCCTTTTGAAGCTTAATAACTCCTGTGCTTTTTGTCGAAAATTTCTTAACTTTTGCAGTGGTGGTTATTCCTACCCTCAAAATTAAGCCTATTTATTAAAATGTATTTTTATAGCAGATGGCGCCACACGCAGTTTTAATTTTGCCGGTAAAGTTAAGCAACTCGTTGCTGGATTTTTCCCCCTCGGTAAATCTTAAAATTTGTCGGTTAGTGTACAATTTGATATATACGGGTAGACCTCGAGTTACGTCGTTCTCGATTATACGTCGTTTGTCAAAAAAGTATACGGAAAAATAAAAATCGAGTTTAAGTCATTTTATTCGACTTTACATCCGTCCGCCACAAATATCGAAGTCGTAATATGACTAGAAAAGCGTTAAAAGCGCATAAAATCGTATTAAAATATGTACATTTACAGTAAATGTTAATATAATCATCATAAATCCTAGAGAACGAAACACGAAAACATTTGTGTTTCTGTGTCGCCGTCTTATTTAACGGTCCTTAAGTGCTCGTTATTGGCGTTTTTCACCGTAGTTCGACTTACGTCGTAACTACGCAAGTAAATTCGACTTACGTCGCCTCTCCTGGAACCAATTACCGACGTAAGGCGAGGAATACCTGTATATATTTTTAAATATAAATAGACAATCTTATTGTGTTTCTTTTATTTTTAAAGTATTTTTAACTCTTCTATCTTCGATACGAATATCAGATCGAGTCGAAAATAGAAAGTATGAAGGTTTGCTTTCTTTATTGAAATCATTTATCCTCAAAATCAGTTTGAATTCAGATAGTTATTTGTTACGCGTCTTTTTAGTTTATTATAACAGATATCAGAGCGATGGAATTGTTCGTGTAAACTATTCATTAATACTAAGATATAATCTTGGTAGAGTGATATCTTACGGCGTAAGATGTCATTTTACCACTACGCGTAGTCAGATTCTGCTTTTGATTTTTCATAAATTACTGTAAATTAAAGGTAATGTCAATCACAAATTTTCAAAGTTGTTATTGTATAAGCGAGCAAACGATTTTACTGTTTAAAATTTTAAAAATATAAAAACAAATTATAAAAAATTAAAAATATTTTGAATGTTTTCCAACTGAAATCTTAATAATTAAAATTGTCATTGTCCACAAATAATACGTTAAGAACAACGTTATTATTTGACACGAAGCTTTGCGAATTTTCGGTTTCTTAGTGTTAAGTAACAGGTAAATATTTTGAATGTAACTACTAAAATGTTGATTAAGTCGGCGGTTGCCAACCTTTTCGATTCGCGTACCCCACCCCTTGGCAGCCCATTTTTCTAAATTGTATCTCTTACATTTTTATAATTTTTGTACTTTATATACTTGTATCTTAAACTGGTTGCAACCGTAAACAAAATGCAGTGACGTGACGAGGAAAGTGCGCGGGACCGCCGAGTTAACGAATATTAAAAAGTTATAGTTCATCCGCTCATTATTAATTTTTCTTGGCGTATCCCCAAGCCTCCGGTTGGAAATCGCTGGTTTAAGTAATTAAAATAAAATGAATATTCTATTTCCTCCATTAGTTAAAGTACAATTGTCAATACCGAGACAATAAACCGATGCCGGCTTCGAATCAATGCCAACAAAATCTAAAACCGGCACAATTCACATTTATTCGGTGTACGAATCTTATTTTAATTTTCTATTGTTTTGATATAAATAAGTTACTCTTATCTCGACACTTTTACTCGTAATTCCGCAGTATAATTTTCGATATAAATAGAACCGGATCTACTTAAGTTATTTTAGATCAAATAGGCGGAAGATTAAAACGGATCGCTTCCTTCCTGAAAATTTGACGACAAAAATAAATATGTATAAAAATTAAATAATGTATATTAATACGAGATTACAATTTATTAGTATAGATATTTATATTACACGCAGTAAGATAATAAAAACGAATTAAGCGCTCTAAAGGCCGAAGCCATAAAGTAGCCAGTCTACCGCTCCGAGAGACCCAGAATACAATTGGCGGACGACCCGGTGTTCCGTCCTCCGTCCCTCACCAACCGCTTTTATTGCGGGCACGGTCTAACCCACAATTGGCCTAAAAAAACCCGGACAAAATTTTGGCCGAGGAGTACAGCCGAAATGTTAAATTATGGCGATTCCCATCGACCGATCGATCGTTTGGTTTAGTTAAATTTAATATTATAGTATTTTCCCTCGACTTTGTTTTTTCGCAGCTTATTTTAAATTTCTTTCTAGGGTTTACGGTGAAAATAGGATGACCGAATTCGCAAAAGCTGCAAAAATATATATTTTTAAGCCTGGAAACGAAATTTACGAGGTACGTATAAATAAATATTACAAAACACGTGCTTAAATACGATATAATGTATTTGCAAATTTAAGTTATGTCTATTATAAATATATTCTACAACATCTACAGTTGATGGGTGAAAGTGTTTTGCAATTTGGTTGGGACAGTCGTGTTGGAGCCATCGTATTATCTTTCACAATAGATAATCGTACGTACGAAACTAATTTAATTCATTCGTGGGTCGATCGAGAAAATAATGCTTATTGGGTAGATCGAGATCGAAATTTATTTCGAGCTTCCTTCGAAAGCCAAACGGATGTTATGGAGTTTGCATTTGCATTTGTTAAGGTTAGTGATATCTAACTTCTCGGCTTACCCCGGACAATTTCATTTTTGAATTAATCTCGCAGTGCGCCTAATCGGTATGTTCTAATTACAATCTTTCTTTCGATTATAGGGAAATTCAAATAATTCGCAAGAAAATACCGAAAGTCGACGTAATTAATTAATGTAAATCGCACTAAAATGAATATATTTTATTACTTTATAAATTTTATTATTATTTTAGTTGGATCAACATTTTCTGAAAATAATCAATCGCTCGGCGTAGCGAAGAAAAACAAAACGTTGCCTTTTAATCAATATTTCAGTGAGAATATTGAAAATTCCACTAATTCCAGTCCCGTTTTGGATATTCCAGGGAGTTCGAACAGTTCTCTCTTAACCATCTCGGGAAATAAATACCCCGATTCCCTTCTTGTAGAATCCGGGAAAAGAAATATTCGAAAATCTTCCCCTAAAAATGTAACTTCCGAAACATCGATACATCTGCACGAGGCTGGAAATCGACCTCCAAAAAACGGAGAAAGTTCAAAATGCAATTGTTCTTGTGATAATTGTAATTCTTGTCGGGACAAAGGAACCCTTTTAGAAACTTACGTAAAAGTCCCTTTAAACGTTAAAAGTGTTGACGTCATTTCGAGAATATCTTCGGTCGAAGAACGTTCTGTTTCGAAAGAAGATTCTATCACCGATGCCTTGGAAATCGTCCGTAAAATTTGCTGTCCGTTCGTCTCGCCCATTATTAAATTTCTACAGACGTTAGGTTCTCTGTTTCCACCGTGTAAATTTATAATAATTATACAAGTTACGGCATTATTTATTTTATTCTATTACTTTGAAAAATTAACATCGTTTCTCTTTTCCAGAAAGAAAATATTCACGTCTTCGCTAATTTATATTTTTTAAAAGAAACTACACCGATTAATACGATTTATCGGCAACTTTCTAATCGAGTAAATAGGTGATTTAACGTAGAAAATGTGTTTAAGAAATTTTTCATTTGTTCAACTTTAAGCTTACGTTTTCCTCTCCTCGTTTAGTGCCACGTACGTATTTAGAGCATCTCGTTAAACTGTTACTCTCATTCCCACCAAGACCGGATATCAAGTTTATTTATTTTACTAATATATACTGAATAGTTTTAAAATAGTCTAAATTAATAATACAAAAAGCCAATTAAAATTTTTATTTAACGATTTGTCTGTATCGCTATTGGGCCGAAATCGAGAAAACTGTATAGACCTATGAATGTCCGACTGTCTTCCCTTAATCTCGAGAATGAAATTAGAAGTATAAAAGCCGAGACCGGATACGGAAATATCAGGGGCGAGAGATCCCGATTAACTATATAAGAACTTCCGTTTAAGCCAAAGGTCGTGTGAATTCGATATAAAATTTTTCCCTGGAAGAGAGTTAACAATAAAGTTGCGCCGCTCATCCGTTTAGGTACGATGTACGGGAGCGAGACAATAATTCGAGGTGGAAAGCTTGATTTCCGTTTATTTGTGTGATACTATTGTTTATAAAAAAAATACACCGTAAGCGGTATTATTCGCGACCTCCAGCCCATACTCTATTATCATCATTATTTTTTACCCGCGATTTACGACGAAATTCCGGAAATGGAAATGTGTTACGAGTCGGAAGCTATCTGTATTACAACGCAATTAAATAGAACGAACCCGATAATGAATAATTCTACAAGAAAATCTCATAAAAATAATAAATTTGTCCACTTTTCATTCTCTATTTTCAGACAAAAAACGTGTAAAAATGTTTACACGCAGTCTTGAACTGGATCCTTCTGTTCTAATGATATCGTGAATAATTCTATTGAATTAGAAATATCTTAATTGATATAAAAAAAACCATTCGCATTAAATTGAACCGTAAACAGAATACTTTTTTAGATGTCAAAAACAAGAAAATTCAATATAAAAATAGTTAATCAAAAGGGATTACATATATATGTTATATAATATACCACACATTGTTTAGATTAAAAGTAATACTTTTATTTATATATATAACAACCACTATTTTAAATTTATTTGTATAATTTACTTCCATATTTTTTCACCACTCAAAAATAAAGTAACATCCTCCTATTTATAGTCAACATTTGTTATTTACGAGCCTGTTACGAGCTTCGGTTCTTCCATTAAAATATTTGTTTAGTTTGTAGAATACAGTCAAACCTGTTTTTATGCGCTCTTTTTATGTGCGATTTTTATTTGTGCGATTAATATGTTATTTTATTAAAAACAATATAAATCGTAGTTTCTTTATAAAATTAATTACTGTTTTTTAAATTTGATTTTCATAACATAAACGAGACATTTTTGTCGTTAATGGCATTTATAGAAATAATGTAAACTTACATAAATTAATATGCAATTTTATCACTTTTTGGCGTTTTAATTAAATAATAAAAACTTTAATTTTTCTCTTTTAAAATACCGCAAATAACTATAAAAATACATAAAATTAGTTTTTTCAATAGAAATTTTAATTTTATTACTAACGTAATTATATCTTCTTTACTGTAAATCAATGATGAAGTGTTTAAATTAAAGACATTTCTGAAGTACTCGACAGACTAGTGATAACCACGCCTAATAGCGTATTCGCTGCAACTGATCAAACCAGTTTTTTATGTCCAACTACTTTTTATACTTGCTCGTTGCAGCCGTTACACTCGAGCGACTTCAGATATTTATAGGGAATAAGAAGGTCTAGAGACGGGTCGGAGTTGCCGTGATCGTCTAGTGGTTAGGACATTGCGTTGTGGCCGCAATAACCCAGGTTCGAATCCTGGTCACGGCACTTTTTTTTTGCAATTAATAACGGCGAATTCTTTAAAGTCCTTTTTAAATGCGGTTTGTATACGTAATTTTACATTTGAGTTTTTATTTATATCGTTTAATAATAGTTTTTAAACGTTTTTAAGCTACATTTTTGTTTCAATTTCCAAATAAAAAAGATTTTAGTCGAGTATTTTTTTCAACGACAATAAAAATGTTAATGAAAACATCGATGTTTCAAAAATTCTCATTATAGGAAATCCTCATTAATTCGAAATTCGAGGGACGAAATCATTGCGACTTCGAATTATCCGAAATTTATATATTTCTATGCAATATTCCAATTGCCACCTAACCCATTCATTTTTTAAGCGAATGGTGTACGGGACACTACTTTCATAAATTAATAATAATAAATAAACTGCGGGTAAACAGCGCGTGTCCCACGAGAACCTCGCAGGTTGCTAAATGGGTTTTATAAAAAGTCGAGCAGAATTTTTCGAAATGTGGCCCAAATTATATTTAAAGGGCATAAAAAGTAGTAGGTTGGCCAAAGATAGTAAGTAGCCTACAAATATCTCGATCCGCTACTTGTCGAGATTGTAGCCCAATCTCGTAATCCCGAAACTCAACTACATTTTATGAGATAAGAAAAAAAGGGATAGTCCACGTGTAAGGTGTATGAAGGCAAAGCCATATTAACCAGATTAGAGTTATTCTCGGTCTATTGTTCTCTTACAGCATGGAGGCGCTTCGATCTAAACGAACAAGATGACGTACGCCTATCACAATTTAAACAGAATTTTCGCTTTGAATTTCAAAATAGCCCTATTGGAGCTAAACTAATTGCTTAATACGTAAATTTTTATATCTCCGGCCGGGACAAAAGTACAGTTATGAATTAATGGGATTTCGAACTATCTGAGTTCGAATTAACGAGGATTTCCTGTATTACAAAACTGCTTCCTCTTCTCCGTGGATCCGATTAGGTCAGAATGATTGAGTATTATCTTCGTGATTTTAGAAACGGAAAATTTTATCTTAGAATTCGTTTCCACGTTTTCAACGTTGCAAAAACCGATATTCGGATAATTTATAAACAGAATCATTTTAAGAAGCCCGCCTTTTAAGAATTCAAAGCGTTAATTTCAAATTATTAGTAATACTCGTAATAACATTCCGCAGATTAATAGCGGAATAATGTACCGAAATGATCAATCTCCCCACATAACAAAATATAGGCTGTGTGCGATAACAATTATATTAGATTCAATTTACAAAATGACAGAATTTGATTTTAACCAGTGTCACCAGCAATAAAAAGCACGCGTGCCATATTTATTATTAAACATTCGTTGGATACAATTAAAATTGAATTAAATCGGCAATGAAGGAAGAATGTTTGAGAATACAGAGAACATTAAATGCATTGTTATAGAATTATTGGCGGTAAATTTAAACGTGCTTAAATGATATTTCCAGTTTGATTACTCTTTACATCGAACTTACACTTTTATAGTTTTTTGGCTCTAGCCGTTACACTCGAGTGACTTCAGATATTTATAGGGAATAAGAAGGGTCTAGAGACGTATCGGAGTTGTCGTGATCGTCTAGTGGTTAGGACATTGCGTTGTGGCTGCGCCGCAATAACCCAGGTTCGAATCCTGGTCACGGCACTTTTTTTTCTTTTCTAATTAATAATAGTAATTTATTAATTTAAATGGTGTTTTATACATATATATATATATACATATTGTACATCCAATTCTTTTTTTACACGGACACAAACTATACATTCCTAAAAAGTCCTTGTAATAAAATACTGTCGGTATGGATAATGGAAGATTGACCTTAAAAACCAGTAGAAATAATAAGATAAAAAGTTAATCTAAGGAAAGTGATAAAATGAATAGTGTTGTACTTTGTTTAATCATAAAGACGCGTATATTTATAGTATAATAGCTTGTTACACCCGGGTTTCTAAAAATACCAGTCGCCGTTGTTGTTACAACCGTCGTTATTAATCGTAAATTTCAAAAATGTCTAAAAATTAATTTTAAGAACATTTTCACAATGCGTTTAGACTACGCGGGAAGTATCTCTTCGTGAATAGCGACGTTTATAGAAAAACTCGCAAAGAATGCCCAGTGTTGTTGCCCAGAAACTCGGGGAGGAGGTTGAGTCGACTTCGTTATACGAGTGTTTCCCGCAGGGTGACAGAGAGTAACTATGCAAAATTTGTTCCGATCGCTCAAAAGGTTTGGGAGTTTGAGGATAGGGGAAAAAATCAGAGAAGGAGAGAAGATTCGCAGTTTTATGGTAGTCCATCCTTCACGTAGGTACCCTATAAGAAGGATGATAAGAGAGTAAATCTGCGGGAATTTGATTCAGATCGGTCAATGAGGTTTGGGAGTTTGTAGGGAAGATGAAATCAGCAGGAAGAAGTGAGAGTCCGGGTTATAAGGTAGCTTACGTATATCAGAAATTAATACGCTTTCCAATGATCCTTTGGCATGTATTTCGCGACAATTGCGACTTCTTTTTTAGTCATTTTATCGTCCACAAGGCTCATTCGGATAAGATTTAAGATGCGAAAGACACTATTGAATTATAAATGTATAACACTTTCTCCGCGGGGGAATATCGAAAAATCTCCTTTTTGCGTATATTCTGTTGACGTACCCTATGAAAACGCAATCAAAAACGCAAAAAATCGCATCTAAAATAGTATAATAGAAGTCCCAGTTCATCACAGTAAGCCTTAATATTGTCCCTCTCACCCACGGGGGGAATTCCGACATCTATATTATATAATAACACTCCCGTATTGTGTTAAAATTTCAAAGGAATCGGTGAAGAATTTTCGGAGATTAGCTGTTAGGAACAAGCGAACATTACATTTTTATTTATATAGATTTACTTATTTTACTATTTTCACCAGTCTATATTTTTTACAATTTTTATCTTTCAACTTCGGAGACCTGATACCAATTAAAATATAATTAAGGAGTCTGAACGAGTTCTGGTCCATTAGAGTTGGCGCTCATGCAGGGCCGGCCCGATAGATGAGGCAACGAGGCGACGGTTTCGAGATGCGAACTGTAAAAGGCGGAAAAATGAGCAGTCAAAAATGTTCAAAAGCCGATAAAAATAAATAAAAATAATAAGCCTAATACAGTGGGTCCTGTAAAAGTACTTTAACCCTTCGTCCGTGGTAGGCCTTCTACACTTTGGATTATAGTGGTTGTTTGAGCGCTCATGACAAAGCCATTAGTGGGAAAATTCAAATTCATTGAAATTCATTCGTAAAGAAAAAAGAAGTTTATATTCAGAAATTATTTACTAATAATGTCACAAATGGATACTAAAATGTTCAAAATATGATTGAAAAGACCAAACTCTATAAAATTAATTCGATATTTGTAGTATTCTGCGAATATTTTGCGCAGTTTTTTTTTTTTAAAACTCTTTCCGCCCTGTGGGACTAAGAGGGCCTCTTCTAGAAAGCCTATTGTGGGTTCGGCCAGGCCCACAATGAGGCGGCCGAGTGGGGAGGAACGGGACCAGATATATCTGAACCGACCATGAGGTCCGCAGAGCGGTAGGCTTCCACTTCCACAGCCTGGCCATCCGGCCGTAGAAGGTCATTTGTCTAAAAGCATATAAATTAATTTGAAGATAGTTTCTTTTCTAGTAATGTGTTTAGTTTATTTTTGTAAATTAATATGTTAGAATTATTAGATTTTAATAAGAAAAAGAAATTAATATTGCATTCAAAATAAATGTTTTAAAAATTCTCAAATGTGACCGGCAGACGGCGCAGTCATGCTTTCAAGATGGAAGAAGAGTTATCTGTTAACGTTGTCAACTTTTTAAATTTCGAATTTTGTGACTTAAAATCGTTAAAACGCGCTAAAATTGTGTCAGAAAAAAATGCTAACAAAATCTGTAAATTACAATCCAAGGTAACGCTTTGTAATAATACCTAAATTTGAAAATTGTAAGTAATTAATTAGTATGACAATATTTAACATTATTATTTACAGATAGATTTATCCTCGGAAAAAGTTCCTTCAGAGTTAGCCGATATATCGAGTAAGGCGGAAGAAACAATCGCGAAAGCTACCGAATTAAATTCGTACGTGGAACAGATACAGAAGGAGGCTCAGGATCATATTACAGAGGTTAAAGGGATAAAAGATAAATTTTCCGTTCCTCTTTCGGAAATTCAAGAATTGCAGAATGCCCAATGTTATTTAGAATGGGTAATAAGATTAGAAAATATCAGGTATTTATTATCTTCTATTAGCCATTGTTTAAAATATCAAAAAAAAAACATTATCGTAAATACACGTATAAAGTTAACGTATGCTTTCTCGGACGAAAGGTCGGAGAAAGGATTCTGCGTATTTGATGTTTGCCGAATGCCGAGCAAACGTCCGGCCGGTACCGAGTGGCGTGGGTGATTTCTCTCGATGAAAATTTGGTATTTGCCATTTTCTGCTCTCGTCGGTACGTTGTCGAATCTCGGATGGACGTTTGTAATTCCCGCTGCAGACCGATGCTCGGCAGTCGGCAAATGCCAAATGTGTGGGCCGGCTTCAGATAAGTGTAATATAATACTGCACCAATAGTATGTTCGGTAAAGTTTTCTTCGTTATTTTCCTAACCACTAGTTTTATATAAAACTAGCTGACCCGGCCACGCTTGTTGTGGCTCAAAATGTATCTATTATAAATGTGTAACACTTCCCCCATGGGGGGAATTTCAAAAAATCCCTTTTTAGTGTATATTCTGTTGACGTCACCTATTAAAGCGCAATTAAAAACGCAAAAATCCGCATGTAAAATAGTATAAATAGAAGCCGAGTTCTTCACGGTAAGCCTTAATCCCGTCCATCTCCCCCCGTAGGGGGAATTTCGACATGTATATTATATAAAAACACGTGCATATTCGAATGCAACGTTGTGTCAAAATTTCAAAGGAATCGGTAGGAACAAACAAACGTTGTATTTTATTTATATAGATAGGTAGAAAATGATCTGCTTAGGTCCATTCTCACAGAAAAGCATAATGCCTCACAGAAAAGCAAACTTAGGTCGTCGGAAGTTAGCGCCATCTGTTGGACATAAAAGCCTTAATCCATATATAAATATATTTTTGAAAGGGGGAAATGGTGATCTTCACATATGCCACAAACCTTCGCGGGAATGTACTAAACAACTTCCCAAAGTTTCATGGCAATCGGATAAATGGTGTGGTAATGCATGAAGGACAAACACACACACACAAAGACAGACATACATTCGTTTTTATATATATAGATAAAATTGTTATTTCTTTACAATTTTGTTGATTACAAGAACATGCAGTAATGTAGCATATGGTTAAAAAGTCTTCTTAGTGCCTACAGGGTGGAGAGTTAAAAACTGAAAAAGTTACAAATTATTTTTATATAAAATTATCGATACATTGTAAAAAATACAAAGTATTAAAGACAATACGAATACGTTATTCTTGTCTTCTCTGTTTTGTCCCATTTTGACGTCACGGGAACGTGATTTGCACGGTGGAGTCGACCTTTCTTTTTAGGCTACTTTTCCCGCCTATATTTATGCAAATCTTTTTTTTTTTGTATTTTTTACAATGTATTTTTATATAAATACATTACATCCTGGATTTTTAGAATTTTTCTTTACAATGTAAACAAATTATTTATTTATTGTGGGTTTTTTTGCTGTATGATTTTTAGAAATGTAAAATTTGCTCTAACTACAAAAATTGATATAAAAAATTTTTTAGTCCTGAAGATTTAGAATTGTTATCTAATAACTTTTTCAATTTTCTGACATTTTGATTTACACAGTAAAATCATACTAATTTGGAATTTCAGTTTTTGTATGATATGACCAAAACAATATTATTTTACAAAATCAAAATACAATAGATTTCTAGAAACTTGTCTCTCGATAACTCAACATTTTATAAAACTTCTTGTGTCATTTAAAAAACAAAAATACATCTAATTTTTAAAACATAACATCAGGATCAAATAAGTTATCATTCTTCACTGACTACACTTGATAATACCATAAATTCCTTGGGTAAACAAAGAATATAACTATTTTTTTCGAAGGTGCCCTTGCAGAACACCATGTTGTGAATGTCACTAAGTTGAAAGTAGCCACTGAATAGCCAATATTTTTTTAAAATTAAAATTTAGCTACAAATAGAAATGGTTACTATTGGTACGTAGTTAATACATGTATGAATTTGCACATATAATGCTTTTATGAAACTTCTGCCATTTAGACCAGCATCATCACTAAGCTGCAGTATTGTACATTAATCAAATTCTTTAATTTAGAATAAATTTTTACATCTTTTGTAGTAGAGTAATTATTCTATGTTAGATTGATTGTACTGTAGATTTTCTTTTGTTCTGAATCTGTTCAGAGATTTTTAATAGATTAATTTGTATCAATGTATTACGAGTTATGAATGACCCATTCCAGAGTCCACAAAATATGTCATTTTCAGTAACTCGTCACATTTTGGTTAAGTTGAGTTTTTAGGACTATTGTATTTGATTCTTCAGAATTGAACGGGTGGAAAGAAAAATTTGGAAAACAGAATAAGTGTTTACTAATCATTTAGACTCAACTAAATTGTTATAGTTAATTTACTGTTTAAATATCCTGTTTTGACTAGTTAATTTTTTTCTTTATTACTCATTTTATACTTTTTTATCCTCTGTTTATTCATTTTTTTTTAATTGATTAATAATAGTAATAATTTAAAGTTTTATAGATATTTTCATGCTGTGGTTAAAATTCCAAATATTACAGTAATTGAAATATCAATCTTTTATGTTTTAATTTCAGTTTTCATATAAAAAATGTTTGATTAAAAATAATTTTAACTAAATTATTTCATTTTAGAATAATATTACTTTGTTCATGTTATGTTTTTAAATCACTGAAATGATTAAATATGTATTGTTTAATGAATATACTGATGTGTTACATTAGATTCAATATGAATATATCTGATAAAAAATAAGAAAAATAAAGTTATTTTAAACTATTTCTTTCTAATAGGAATAAAGCCACTGCTATTGGAAATTACATTATTTTTGCACAAAAGAAGAATGCATTAATTGAGTTTCTATTTTTGATTGAATTGATATTCTAATTTTCTAATATATGATGTATTAATAATATATTTTAGTTTTTTAATATAAAATAAGGTTTAAAAATATTTTTCTAATTATTATTATTATTACTTTATTTATAGCAAGTCAATAGAATCAGCATTGGTACAAGGAGCTGACCATGTAGCAGTTACACATTTTTGTGAATTTAAAGATACGTGGAATCACTTACAATCCTCTCAATGTACACACTTAGTTAATTATATTAAACAAACTATCTTGTATTGGCATGATATTCTGAAAGAAAAATTTGGCAGGTTAATATTTTTAATTTACTAGACATCTCAGTAAATGCTTTTTAATAATTATTCTTTTGAATAAACAATGTTTAATCATAAAATATGTAAAGCTAAATTATTTTTCTTAACAGTAATTTTGATAAAATCCTTTCGTCAATACCTTGGCCTGCAACTTCTCCTTCACTAGTACAACCACCATTGAAATTTAAAGTATTGTTCACCTATTTATTGGAAATACAATTACCGTATCCTTTTAATTATTGACAAACTTATGCATTTTAGTATGATGTATTAATTTAATTCTTTGATACTTATGAAAAATATATAAAAATTTATTTTTTGCAATAAAATTTAATTTTAATGTAAAATTTTTTTCAGAACAGAACAACAGTTTCCTTGACAAAATTTAATCAGAGATAATTTAATCAAAAATAGTGATAATGAGTTTGGATTTGAACCATTATTATTGCCTCTTCAGATGATGATGAGACCATTACAAAAAAGATTTATTTTTCATTTCACAACAAAAAAACAGACTAATCGACTAGATAAAGTAATTTCTATTACTATTTATATTATTTTTGATAATAAAAAAATTCATTTTTTTCAATTTAATATAAAATGATCAAAATAAACTGCTTAAAAGAATCATATTACCTTAGACATTTTTATTTTTTGCAAGGATATCAAGCATCAAAAGTAAAATTAATAAGATATGTGAAAATTTTATTTGGAACTCTTATCACTTCGTAAAAATTTGAAAAAATTCAAATTAATATGAAACTGTTTAGCTATTTTAAGCAATGTTTGTGCATTTCAAATTATATGAAATAAATTAATCTATGTATATACAGTAGAGCATCGATTATCTGACTCAATTGGGGACTGCGGTTGGTCGGATAACTGGAAAAATGGATAACCGAAAAGTATGAAAAAATACATTATTAGTATAGTATATTAGTATATCTCGTAATTAGTATATTAGTATATCGCTATTAACCTACTTCGCATTGAATTTTCATAGATGTTAAGCCTAACAAAATTTTTTTTTAAATAATAATTGTTGCTATTGTATTGTTCAAAATCATTTCTTTATTTTGCGCAAAATAAATACAAAAATAAAGAAAAAAATAGAAAATTAAGCCTGGTTTAAATACTGGTCTCCCTTTCACGGTTGAGCCAGTGTTGCCAGCTAAAGCGTGCAAAAATTTAACAAAAATAATATTAAAGTAGCCAAGACGTAACCAAATATTGTACCGCCACACCACTGGCGGGCATTTGAATTTGCCGACTAGAACGCGGTCGGTTAACCGACGTGACGGTCGATCGGGGGTCGGATAATCGATGCTCTACTGTAATTTTAGTTCTTATTAATTATGTATGTTAACTTTCAGCCAGAATGGTATTTGACACAAATATTAATGTGGATTCGTGACCATTTGGAGCTTATAGACCATCTTGTTCAGCCTTTATTAAACTCTGAAAAACTAGAACATATTTATGCAAAGGTTAGTGATATTTTTGTTCATTTCTGATGCTTCTAATGACATACTCAAAATTTAAACATAAATAATTGTGTTGATCATTTTTAATTATCAATTTATTTTAGAATTTTTGTGCATCTTTTATAACTTTTTTTTTAATTTGCTGAATAATGTTTTTATTATGAGATTTTTAATTATTTTATTGTATATTTTTATTACTTTTTTATAAAATATTGCATTAGCAAATTGGAATTGTAAATATTTGTTATATTTTTTATATCAAACTCATCTCTCTTTTTTTACTGCAAAAGTTAGCAATGTTGTAATGAAAAAATTTATTCAGTTTTGGTGTTCTGACTTTAAAATTCCTTTACTTTGAAAAGAATTTGATGTCTTGAATCAGAATACATAAGAATATGTATTCTGATTCTATAAAACTCAGGTAACTGTCAAAATAAAAGTGATCCATTTAAGTTAATTGGGGTTGTATTAAATTTTACTCATACAAAATTACTAACATAATCAGTCTCAATAGAAATCATTCTATCTTTATACTTACTCTGATCACATCATTTCAAGTATGACGATTTGGGTCAGTATCTAATACATCTATTTAGAAATACGCATACTTAACTTATATAGTTATCTGCTACAAAATAAGTAAGCGAAAAAAATTGAAACAAAAGAATACAATGATAAATGATTGCATACAAAAATGAATGATAACAAAAATAAAAAATTATTTTTTGTTGTCATTATGATCTGACAAAGATTAATTCTTACCATATCTTTGAAAATATTTTGAGGTACTTTTGTATTAATTGAACATAATACAATATTATCAATTAAGAACTATAATTCTGTAGAACATCTTATTTAATGTTTAGAATTTATAGTTATATAATCCAATTTTTAAACTTGTTTCTTAAATTATTTGTTATTTGAGTTAGATATTCTGTATATTTTAATATTGGTAACACCAAACAATATTAAATCTGATTGTGAATGACCAGTATGGTCTAATCTAAATTAATTAATAGCTCTAGAAGCAATGATTGGTGAATGATCTGATTAGCATAAATGTAAATGCATCTGCACTTTAAATAGGAGTTTTGGGTTTGAGTTTCATTCCAGGCCAATTCTTTTCTTCCAGAATATCTAAAATAAAATTAAATTTAAATTTAATTTGTAATTATTAAATTTATCAAGAGCATATACATATATTGTTTAATCTGTTAGAACAATAATCAAAACAAAAAGAAAATTAAATACGTAATAGATAGTTAATCATTCTCAAATATGTTTTGTCATTACATGTAATATGTTTGCATTTTGATATTAAAATTTTATATTTTAATATTTTTGTGTAATCGTGTTTAAACAAAATTTCTAATTTTTGCGTTTTATTGAATTATGAAAATTGAACTAGTAATTTTTATAATATAATATTTGATGCTTTTTTGTATGTGCTATTTAGATAATTGCTGAAGAATAATAATTTATGTTTTGCACCATTGTGTCTTTTATATTTTTTTATTGGTATTCTAGAATACTTTTGTTATGATAAATAATAGAATTTGTTAGAAATGCAAAATAAGGAATATTAAATATAATTGATTCATCTTTTTGTTGTGTCCATCTTCTGTGATCAAAAGTAGATCTGTAATATTCAGATTATCATTTTATAGATTTATTATTGTTTTCTTGATTTTAAATTTTTACTAGAAACTTTTTCTACTGCTCAATTTAAAATATGCCTCTTTTTTTTTTTTTTGCTATTTCTTACAAGCTATTTCTTACAAGCAACAATTATTTAGGAGTAATAATTTGATAATCATTAATAAATTAAAACTTTTTCAGGTAGAATTAATGAGAACACTTGTTCATTTGGCCATGAAAAAATTACAGAATGATATGCCAAATTTAGTGTATAATGAACAATTGTTAACTCATACCATTGATGAAGTATTGCTGTTTGAAAAAGAATTACACAATCAAGGATATCCTCAGTCTCTTCCAAGCACCATAAATATATTAAGTAGTGATATTTGTTTCAATCGCTGGAGGAACCTTGAACATAAAAGTATGTTGTAACTTAATTTATTACATTATCTTGATATTCAGTAATTTATCAAAAATAATGTAAATTGATATTTTATTCATATAACATGACTATATATAATACAGCCAAACCTCTGAGTAATGGCCACTGACAGGAACAAAAAAGTTACCATTGTTGGGAGGTGAGCTGAAATTTGCACAAGTGGTATAATTAAAAAACAATTTAATTTGTTACTTTTAACATTGTAGAAAATTACAAAAAATTTTCTTGAATAAAAGTCCTCCTCTAATATGCAAAGGAAGTCTGAAAAACACATAGATTGATCTGTTATTGTAGTCTATGGCCTAAATTAAAATACAGTGGTGCCTCATATAACGTACTTAATCTGTTCCAGGTGCACGTCCGTTAAGTGAAACGTCCGTTATACGAAACGCATTTTTTCATAGAAATACATGTTAAAACATCTAATTCGTTCCGCAGCATAAAATAACCGTACTGTATCATTTAAAAAAGAAAATGAACATGGGGTGCGTTCTTTTATTCCTCCGCGTAACTCTGCGAGCGACATCCGTTTAAAAATTCTTGCGAAACACGTTCCTAAATTCCAGTGGGAGTGCGCGCCGTCGAACGGCAAAAACGGCTGCTTGTAGCAGTAGTTTACGGTGGAAAGCAACATGGCGTCCTCCATGGCTCAGATAGTTTCGTTTCCGGGTCCATTATGTGGTTTTATGAATGAAAATTTAGAAATTGTGAAAGCGTGAGTTAACGCATGCAGTGATGTAAGCGTCTTTACGAATTTTTTTCGAATGGTAGCCGGCATTCTAATTTTTTTTGTGGCTATTTTGAATGCTCTTTCAATAAATAATCCATTTTATGGTTAAATTTTATAATTGGGACTCTTCTTTTGCCTTTAAAAGCTCATATTTTAGAATTATAGATTCCTCCATCACGATACTATTGATAGTGCGGGCGCTGTTATCTTTCTTTCTTTCACCGTCGTTCCTAATTGCCTACAAACAGCAGCGCACTCCCGTAGTAGCGGAGACGCAGAGCGACCGCTATTAAACAATGCACCCATGGAGCAGTCACCAATTATGCCGGAAAGTCCGTTGTTCGCAACCAGTCCGTTGCTCGAGTCACATGACGGCCAAACAGAAAGTCCGTTGTTCGCAGCGTCCGTTATTCGAGGCGTACGTTATACGAGGCACCACTGTATGTGAAAAAACAGCCCTCAGCTGGTGATGGTAATAATTTTTCTTAAGTTTTTAAAAACCATTTAAAATGTCGTTAATTCTTTGTGTTAAAATTTTTTGATTATCACCATCAGCAGAGGACACTGTCTATCTTTACATATTTTAACTTAGGTCATTACTACAATATAAAGTCTATTTGAGTTTGTGTTTTTAGACATTCTCTACTTGTTTGAGAAGTTTTGTACAAAATGTTTTTGTGATTTTCTTCAATGTTAAGTATAGTTAGTCCTGGATGTTGATATTTTTAAGAAAAATTTATCTTTTACGTTTGTGGCCACGTTTATTAACAATGAAAAGCCAAAAGTGCTAAATTAGATGTCTTATTTGATGATTCCTAATTTTGTACAGTGCATTATTATTATTTTCTGAACATTATTTTGATAGTTATTAGTGATTATTTTGATAGAATATTTAAATTTTCAATGTTGTTTTGTACCTTATGAGATGTGAGATCTGATTGTACAGTAAAATTTTTCTTCTTCCTTGTCCTAGCTTTCTACTCTATCTTTAAACCAGGTGTCACTGTCATTGGTGATAGTGTTCTAAATGAACCTAAAAGATGTTGCTGTGTTTTATTTTTATAAATTAAATTAAAAGTTACTGCATGAAAAGATTAAATTTTTAAAGATCTCTTAGGCAAATGCAAGCAAATGTATATACCAAATTTTATGAAAAAGTACAGAAAAAGCAAGATGTTGCCTAGACTTCAGATTAAGGTCAACAGGAAAACTCTGAAGATGACAACATTTCACCAAAAAAGAAAACATCCTCATTTAATGGTGTTTAGCAGTAAAAAAAAAAAATCAATATTAATGTGCAATACATTTTATCGAGACTCTTAGTTAATTACTGATTGCTTTAATAGACATACTTTCTTAATTATGTAAACGAATAGTATATTTTTTCTAACTTTTGGAACCTAATCCTATGTTTTATACTAGTCCTTTGTTTTGTATAGCACAGATTTGCATAACAACAGCACTTTTTTTGAAACCTAACTACCTATTATATGGGGGATATCTGTACTTATATGATAAATATTTAAACATTGATATGATTTTATGTTTGGTGTCAAAATCTACAAATGCAAATAATTGATTTTGAATTATTGCTATTATATTCCAGTGAGTAAATATACATTTCAATAATTAAATTAATAATGTAAAAAAAATATTAATAATTTTAGTAATAAGAGAATGAGTATGTGTTACTTTAAGACTATTTATTATTTTGAAGTTTAATCATGTAAATTGTATCAAATTATTAATAGATATATACTACTTATTCTGGTTATGAAATAATATAGTTAATTTACAGTTAGTTTTAAGTTTCCCGTATCCATAAGCAATATCATTTGGCAAACTTTTTTTATGCCCAAAGGTGGCTGATCAGTTGAAAACATTCTCATATTTTTCATCTACTGCTTCAATTAAGCAATTTGTTTCTTTTACATAATAATATATATTTCAATCAAAATAATATTTTGTACTAAATTTTAAAAATTGATATAAATTTATTGTGTAATTTGTTTAATTTTTTCTATTTATAAGTTTATTTGCAAAATAAGAGTATAAATGAATTGCTGAAAAAATAATAATAATTTGTCAAAGTTTAAAAATTATTGTTATTTTTAGGTGCACTTGAGAAGATGGATTTACTATTAAATTCTACTTCAGCATGGAAATTATGTTATCAAGATGGAGAGCTTGATGAATTGAAAGTTCCAGAATGTGCAGAAAGTTTTATGACTCTACTTTTAACCATGACTGGTATGTACAATGAAAAAAGATTATACGATTTTAATTTCTCTGCAAAATTTTCTTAATTATTTATTATTATTAAATTAATAAATACAGCTTATTTGTTTGTCTAAGTTTCTGTTAAATTTTAAAATCTTAAAACTAGATATATAAAAGTTGGATGAACTAACTATAATTGTTATTTAAACAATATGAAGCTCATCTAGTGACTTTTGAATGGCTAGATTTAGTTAAATAGATATAATATAGAAAGAGTTTTATTCAGTAAGACTAATAATTTTATTTTAATCACTTTTATTCTATTTTACTTTTGTCTAAATTTTGTTAGTTATAATAACTGATTCTTGAAATTGTAGGAAATAATTTTAAATGTTTTATTTAAAAATTAAAGTTTATTATATTTTTTTGTAATTATTACTATTATTGGGAGGTGCTCTTATCGTCACAGCTGTTGGTGTGAATTTCTCTCCACTTCCAAAGTTTGTCTAATTTTCCAAGAGATGATGAATATTAAATTATTTTGGACTAATATGAATAATATTAAGCTTATTATATTATTATTACTAATTGCCGGAATAGAACCAAATCCTGGTCCCTTACAGAAAACTCCCATAAAGAGAGGAAGACCACCACAAACTTGTCAAAAATTGCTGATTAATCCAAATCATTGGAACTGGAATCAAATCTTATCACTGAATATACAGAACTTAGAAGAACCGAATCATTATTCCAAACCGGTGAGCTAATTAATTTAACCTCCTCACAAGAACAATTACGTACCGAACAACCAGACATTTCAACAGCAGAATTATGGAATAAGATAGTTGAATTGATAACCAATAGTAATGATAAGCTGGTGAGTCAATTTTCACTTATAAGACAAGAAATTAATATAATTCAAAATGAAATTAAACATTTTAAAGATCAATTACAAAAATAAGAAATGATAAAATAGAAACTGAATTTACCAAATTAAGATTAGAAAATGAATTAACTCAATATAAACTGGATACTTTGACTAACACTATGAATAGTAATAAAATAATAATATAAGACTATTCGAATCAGTTTAAAGATATAACTAAAAATGAATTAGCAAGATTTTTTTCTAGCACTTTAAAAATAGTATGCAGCGAATCAGAAGATATAGAAAATATCTACTCAATACCCAATCCAAATATTCATATTAAGTGCATAGTATTAAAATCAAATTAATTAAGAAATAGAATCCTTGCAGCCTTTAATAAGTTGAAGTATAATAAGACGCTAGGAAATTGGCAAGATATTAATATGTCAGCTGATTTAAATAAAGATTCCTGCAAAAGAAGAAAAAAACTTATACCATACTATATAAATTTTAAAAAAAGAAGGATTACAACTAAAACTGCATGACGACTATCTGATAATAAATTGCCAAAAAATTACATATAGTTATATTCAGGATCAGTTAGTATACGCTGATAATTTTTTTGTTATATTCTCTACAGAAAAACCAAATAACATAATTAATCTAGAAGAAGAAAGTGAAAATAATCAATATAGTAAAGTTTCAAACAATCTTAAATTATATATCACAAACTGGAATTGCCAAGGCTTAATCCATAAAATAAAAAGTCAGGAGTTTTCACAATTACTATATAATACTGATCTCTTGGGTATAACTGAAACCTGGCTAGTCACACCAGTTAATGAAATTATTAAAAATAAGATGGAATATACAATTATATCTTCTGAAGCACTGAAACCAGAAGGACCAGGGCAACCTCATGGAGGCCTTTGTCTAATGTTAAGAAAAAACATTGGTACTGTAAAATTTATCCAAAAAGCAAATAATTATATTTTAATCTTGTTGCAAATCGATAATACTGATATGAAATACTTATACAAAAAGTTAATTATAGTTTTGTTAGTTTATGTTCTGCCAGATCAGATTGACTTATTAAATAAAATATTTAAAAATCTCGAAAAATGGAAAAATATCTCTCCATATGTATTGCTATTTGGTGATTTTAACTCCACAATTGCACAGATAATAGATTCAGAATACAAAGGTTCAAATAATCTAATTCACTTTAACTGAGAATCAAAAGATAAAACGCACAACAGATTGGGCCTTCAATTACTAAAAAATAGTCAACAATCGCAATTAGTGATTTTAAACGGAAGAATAAAAAATGATTATCCATCTGAATTCACTTGTGTTGCTAATATGGGAAGTTCAGTAATAGACCTAATGATATGTTCTGAATTGCTGTCTGACCTATGTGTAGAAATTCAAGTATTAAATTGCGACCTATCTGATTATTTTCCAGTCAAGACTGTCTTTGAAGTGGCAAATATCCAAGTAAATAATAGAGAAATTCAACCTTATCAAAAATAAATTATGTCTATCTGAATTTTCAAATGCAAATTAGTGAAAAAATTAAAGATTTGCCTTAAATTATACCAGGAAATGAACTACAGATATATTCCCAATTGGAAAATCTAATAAAAAAATTCATTAATATAAAAAAGATTAATTATATAAAAACCAATATGTTTAAGAAACCTTGGTATGACTTTACTTGTTATATCTCTAAATTAAAGAAAAATAAAGCCTTAAAGCAGTTTAGGAATATGTCAAATGAAACAAATCTTATAAACTACAAGAAACTTAAAACAATGTATCATAATTTGTTAAAATCCAAGAAAATAAAATATTTTAAAAATCTAGAACATCAGTTAATGTTAAATAAAGATAATACTCTGTTTTGGTCAACAGTATGAAAATTACGTAAACAGGATACCAAGAATCAATCGCAAATTGACTTTTTGACCCGGTCGCTCTATTATAAAAGAATAACTGCTATAACTAATATAGAGTCGCTAAATCTGGAAAATGAAATTTTAAAGCCAGTAATTACCTATGACGAATTGGAGACATCAATCAGCAAAATGAAAATAAAATCTTCACCGGGTATTGATCTAATTACAGTTAAATTCTTAAAATTACTACCACCATCAGGAAAATGGGTATTGCTTGAACTATTCAATTCATTCTACAACTCGGCAAACTTTCCAGAATCTTGGAATACAGTAAAACTGTTAATGATCTATGAAAAGGAAGATAGAAAAGATCCCAGAAACTATCAGTCAATAGCATTACTACCAACATTACGAAAATGCTTTACTTCTATACTGGCACTACAATTTCAACGATGGACTGCGGAACTTAACTTGAACTCAAAATTTCAATTCGCGTTTATAAAAACAAAAGGAACAGAAATGGCCTTATTCTTCTTATTATCAATAATGCAAATTTACATACTAAAGCTTTGATATATCAAAAGCTTTCGATTCAGTTCATGTCCCAACTTTGATAATCTGTGGCTCTGGAAAAAAATTCTCAGATTCAATTGCAAAATTATTTTCAATGTACAGAATCAACATTATTCATGGTAACCAAATATTCCCAGAATTAAACATAAACCAAGGATTACTACAAGGAGAACTGCTATCGCCATATTCGTTTAATTTTTATGTAAATGATATGGATAAATTATTTCTATTCGATACTGAAGGAATTCAAATTTCTGGGAGAATTTACCACTATATATTATATGCAGATGATCTAGTATTACTTGCATCAACAAAAATTGCCTTGCATTACAAAATAAATATAGTAAATAATTATCTGAATTTGCTGTTTTTAATGATCAATATCTCTAAATCCAAAATAATTATATTTAGAAATAATGTTAAACTTCCAAAACAAGAAAAATCATTCTATTTAAATAATCAATCTCTTATCTTAGTAAATTAAATAAAATATTTAGGCATATTATTCAACAGGAATTGCAATTTTCAATCGCACTTTAAGAATCTAACTACAAAAATAAATTCTTTAATAGATAATGTTATCTATTTATGCGCAACTTTAAAAATTACAAATATAAAATTACAGATGAAATTATTTAACCTACTGATTATCCCTTCAATATTCTATGTAAGCCCTATATGGGCACTAGATTTATCATATGATTTAGAAAAATTTCACGTTATTTACTTACGAAAACTATATAAAATAGAAAGAACTGTTCCAGGATATGCAGTTCGAGCCGAAACAAATAGATTCCAACTATATCCGTTTTATTTAAAGAGACTGATTAAATTCTATTATAGATGAAAAAATACTAATGAAGATAACATAAGATTCTTACATCAAATAATGCCAAATCAAAATAATAATTCATGTAACAATAAAAATCTATGGCAATATAAATTTTAGAAATTATTACAATCTTTTGGTGTATCAAACAGATTATTCGATAATTCAGAAACGAATTGGCAATATGGCTACTCATTAATGATCGAATCAGCATTTTCTCAATCAATAATAATGGATCAAAACTTATTAAATCATTCAGTAGACCATCCATGGTACATCATTTTAAATATCCCGTCTACTTCGAACATCATAACTGCTAATATCGGTATGAATATAAAACATTAATCCAATTAAGACTCAATAAATATTCATTGTTTATTAATAATACTTATTTTGGTTTTACTAAAGACAGGTGTTATTGGTGTAACTCGGGTGACTATTCTTTGAACCATTTACTAAGAGAGTGTGAAAGACTAAATAAATACCATCAAAAATATGAAATTAAAGAACTAATATGTACGAAACAAAATCAAGACTTTAGAACTAAATTAAACAATCTTCGTTAAATCAAATGTATAGAATTAATGGTTTTTTTTTAATCAAATCGCTAAAGAATTAAAAAATATATGAAAAATTAATAGAAATAAAATAATGTTTATTAATTATGTTACTACCAAATATTTTATTGTAATGTTACTTGTGATCTTTAAGAATATGTATATTGAATGATTGTCATTTAACAAATGTATACTAATAAATTACTGGAAAAATAACTCCCTGTAACAAGGCCTAGCCTTAATGCAAATAAAAATTATTATTATTATTAATACTATTATTGTTTACATAAAATTGTGCAAAAATGAAATATTGCAAATTAATTAATATAAATACAATGTTTTACTTTCAAAAATTTTTTGCTTTTTTTTATTTATTTTATTGAGTATCAGTTAAATTCTTGTGAAATTATTCTCTAATAGTAAAGATAATAATCAGCCCATTGTAAGAGATTTTTTATTATTCACAAATAAAAATTAATTGAAAGGAATACTACCATTCAAATGAGATTTTCTAGTTTACAATCATTTACAAACTTAAATTAATAATAAATTTCAGATCATATTTGGTGATTGACTATTCCATCCAATATTTTTACTAGATTTGTCACAGCGGTTAGACACAGAAGACAACCTTTACTCCTTATAATATCCTTTATTGAAATCGAAATGCATAATGGATTCTACTAGATACAAAGGAAATAATAAATTTCAGATAATTAACTTGAATTTTAATGCATGAGTAATAAATCATTAAAGTGAAGGTTATGAAAAAAATGAATTTTAATAACTTCCGGAAATATACTGAGTTAATTAATTATTATAAATGTGAGAGTTAAAATTTTAATAGTGACAAAATTGCCTTTATTAATACATATGTTTTATTGGGTATCTGTTATTTACACTCCTTCATTATAGTCTTAGTCTGTATGTAGAATTAATTGTCATAATTTTGAAAGACATTTGATCTATCAGCAGACTTTGTTCTAGTCCATCACTGCATAGTCTAGTGCACATGTAATTTCTCTTGATTTAAAGTGTTGCCCATAAATTGATTTTTTACCTTGCAAAAAAGATCAAAGTAACATGGGATTCACATTGGGAGAGTATGAAGGATATTTCAGAACTTCCCAATGCCACTGAGCCAACATATCCTTTACCAAAACTGTTCAGTCAAATGATAAAAAACCTAACAAACTAATTTTCCTCATCTGTAATTTGGTCTTTAAGATATGCAGAACTACATTGCGTGCACCACTCTGATTTTGGCAGCGAATTCTCGAATTACCTATTTCGTGTCTCCTGGCACGATGCCAACGTATCCATCCACCATTCAAACACAGGAGCCATTCCTCCCTGACTGCATGTTTTCACCCATTTGCATTCTCTTCTAAACTGTTGTATCTATCTTGCAAAGGTTTTATATGATAGAGTATTATTTTCAGAAGCAGACTGGAGGTTTTTGTAACATTTTTTCATTGTTTGATCCTAGGCCACTTCAATCTTTAGCCAAAAATGTTGTACTGTACATTCTTGGCTAACAATTGTTTAGGCCATTCAGTTTGAACACTGTTATATATCAAACAGCTACTGCAGCAACACTTTGGCTATTTCTATTGAAAACTTTATTAATTAAGTAATTTAGTAAAATTTTGAGAAGTTTGGAAAATCTTTTATGCTTATACATATATTAGGTTTTTTTTAATTCAGAGTTTATACAAATGCTATGTAAGAAAATTAAATTATTAAATTAACATTTTTACAAAAAAACAAACAAGGTTGCAATCTTAATTACATTAAATTTGTTTCGAAGGCATATTTCATTATCAATAAATATCTAAGAGAAAATATGTATAACACCCACCTACATTCAATTTAAAAAAAAGCTATCAGATAAACCTCTAACAATTAAGAACTAATTATTGCAAAGAATTAAAATGTAAACAAGTATTTATCTGTATAATAAATGTGATGAAATATAAATAGTAAATATCAAATTTATGATTCTACTGTTTTATAATGATCAAACTACACTGGTGGCTCATTGTAAAATGTTTTGGTAGAATATAGACCCACAATCAATGCAGATAACATGTGAATCCCAATGTATTTTCCAGTCATTCTAGATCTTTCTGCTTTTATTTCATCTTATTACAGGCTATCAAATTAAACTAGCAGTTAACAATACAGTTCAAAATCAATTGGCTCAATTTGTAATATTTTGCCAGCCATTTCTGTAGTTTGTACCTGCTGCTGTGCAAACTTCTGGGTATTTTGATACAGAAAGAGCTGCAATGAAATGGATAGTTGATAAATAGTGACTTGGAACATTGGTTGTTTGTATACATGGCAGAAAGAGTTCTTCCTTACAACAGGTTTGAATTTTTTGGACCTCAGTGCCCATGTTATGATTTTATGAACCTCAAGGCCCAGTGTACCAATGTGATTTTTAAAATTGAAATAAAATTCTTAATATTTTCTTCAAGATATTGTGGATTATTTATGTGATATTAAAACTTTAGGAATATCATCAAGAATATAATTTCTTTTGTGTATCAGCAAAATACACATAATGTTATAATATAAAATTTAAAATCTAAACAATAATTTTAAATTTATGTAACAACAATACGATAGGAAATAATAATAATTAAAAATAATTTATTTCATTTCATAAAATTTATATAATTTTTATTCATTTCAGAACGTTACCAAAATTTGCCAAAACCGATACAGAGATTATCTTTTCTCGAACTTCAGTTAGAATTACTGGATGATTTTAGATTGCGCCTACATCAGCTTTTACATTCTGAATCAAAAGAACCATTAGATTCAAATTTTTGTGCTATTTTAAATGCAATTAATTACATACTTTATATATTAACAGAATGGAGCAATCTTCCTGTAAGTGTTTGAAATGATATATAAGTTTTAAAATAGTTTGGTTTCTTTTCAACTTTTATTTATCATAATTATTTGTTGATCATTTATTAGGTATTTTTGAACATATTTTTGTTATAAATCTTTTATATGTATATAGAAAATTTTAATAGTACATTTAATTATAAAAACTGTGCAAAGAGAAGCTAAAATATGTTCAAGAACTTTAATTTATTCCTTCCTATGTAAAAAGTATACTATAAAATAGGGTTGGTTCAATAATTATATTATGTTTTTAGAAAGTAAAATTTCCAAAATATAAACATATAATTCTTTTGAATATTTAAGATAATTATTTCATTTTATGTAAAATTTTTTATAAATTTAATTATCTTTTGAATTAGCAATATTTCATTATTAATTTTATTTTTAACAGAATGCAATAGTCAGTGAAACAATTTATAGCAATAACTTAACTTTAGTAAGAAAATCTATAGTACATATGAAAGAAAGTATTATAATATTGATTAAAGTATTTTTAATTATTTAAAATAAAATAATTCTCTTTCAAAATTTAAATGCTTAATGAATGAATATCTAAATGTCTAATTATAAAATTTTGTTTTCTAAAAGTTCTTAATAAAACTTCATATATTTTAAATATTAAAGTGTTACACAAAAAATTCTTCAAATATAATTTCTTTCAAGTGAAATAATCTGTAGAAATATATTTTAGTATCTAGAAATATCTTTAATACTTAGATTTGTACGACAAAGAACTGCCTTACATTATTTTGTGTATCTTGTTTTCGGAATTGTAATTTAATTGATTTCTAAGTGTTTTTTTATTTGAGAAAAATCAAATATTAAAATTTATTAATTTTTAATTAAAAAGAATATTTAAAAAATATTAGAAATGAAGACAATCACAAAGTAATTGTAATCCTCTTTATATCTTTTAGAGTTGATTTTTTATCGTAGACAGATAAAAATGTTAAAATTGAAAGTAACTTTTGTATTTTTTGGCCAGAGAAGAGCCCATAATAAAAAGTTGACTGTGTGTTATGTTTTAATTGTATTCATGCAATAATGCAATAAAACCTCTAATCTTAAATCATTCCTTAAGTCAAACAGGATTGTCAGTCCAAGTTAACACCCTATACAATATAACATTTTTCTATTCCTAAAGTCCAACAAAATTTCACGTATCTCAATGCCTGCCCCTCCTCGAGTCGAACTAGTGTAACTCGGTAGGTATCGACCAACCTATCGAGTTTCAAAAATCTTTCGACGTATTGCCCGGCAAAGCAACTTTAAAACCATTTTATTAGGCATTATTATGATCAGATTGCCAGTTTAATGGAAAACCCACTAGATCTAGTGGGAATATCAAAATTTGATGTAATAAATTATGTAAAATTTGATTTTTGAATGGTAATTTTGTAATATATCTAAATTCATAATATTTATTTAAATTATTATTATTATTTTTTTTTAATTAGTTCGTATTAACAATAGAGAACAATTTCTCTGTTTAGGGGGAATTTTACAAATTATTTAAAGGAATAGAACAAAAAATAATAAATTTAAAATTAAAGTCATAAACTACAAGTTAGTTCTTATTTTGTTTAAACATCAATTATATTTACAAATGTGGTAATTCATCTACTTTCCCACGACAACGGATGGTTGTATTAACATTAATTTTGATTTGACAAATAGTATCGTTCTGAAACTTTTACAAAATAATTGTAAATTTTATATAAATCCGTTTTATTAAGATTTTTCAGATTTGATTTAAATTCCAGTTCTGAATTAGTCTGACATATCTGGTTTATTTTATAATAGTTACGTAGTTTTAAAAGTTCTTTACAGCTTTGAATTAAGTGGAGTAGTGAAAATTCTTCAGATTTGCATAAAGGACAGTGATTTCTCGTTAGATCAATATATTTACCATCAATAAACACAGAATATTTATTTAAGCGGAGTCGAATTATTAGACGCTTCACGCTAAAATTTGTTGGTTGAAGCATATAGAGTTGCGAGGATGGAATTTGCAATAATTTTATATACCATGAGTGATAACTGCTTTGGTATAATGAATCTTGATCTCTTTTTATTGCTTGTGAAATTGCAGAATCTATCAAGAGGGAGTAGCCAACTTTCCAATCATTAATATTATCGTTGAACAATAATATTGATATACCAAAACTATTTAACATTTGATTTAATTTATATTGCCATAGTTGTTTGCATTTTTGTTTGCATTTGTAAATATGAGTAATATTTTGATGATGAAGATATGTTATTGTATTATCATTTTTAAATTTAATTCTGTAGTAAAATTTAATTATACGTTTTAAAACAAAAGGAAAAAACCAAATTCTATTTACTTCATGTCTCAGAGCGTAACCTGGAATTGTTCTTTCCAGTTGAAATAGTTTGCGTAAATAATAAACGTGAAGAATTTCTAATTTGTATATATAGTCTAAACTCCATATTGGGTTTGCATAATAAATTATTGGCACAATTGTTGAATTAAATAGTTTAATATGAATTTTCAAGTTAGTAGTTCTTAACCTAGAACATAGAAATAACAAATTATCAATGGCTTGTTTTGCTTTTATTTTTATTTTGTTAAAATGTGCCTTAAAGGATAAATTCCACTCAAACCTAACTCCCAAATAATCTATTTCGTTTACCGTTTGTAGAAGGATATTTTCATGGTATATTTTAGTGTTGTTTTCAGATATCTTACAGTTGTTGCGAAATATGATTATTTTCGTTTTAGAAGGATTTATTGTTAAATATAATGATTGTAGAAATTTATTAAGTTGATTTATTTTCCTTTGTAGTGAAATTTTTGTTGGCGCCAGGAGCACAAGGTCGTCCGCAAAAAGAATATAATGATAAGTTCTATTTCCTATTGTAATTCCATCGGTTGGTTCAGTAAATAAACGATCAATACCAATAAGATAAAAGTTAAATAGATATGGAGATAAAGGATCACCTTGGAGAACTCCACGAAATAAATGTAAATTTTGAAAGATATTGTTACCTTGTTTTATCCTGATAGTATAATCCAGATACAGTTTTGAAATTACTGAAGTAAATCGAGTACTTGCGCCACTGGATTTGAGATTATATATCAATAAGGGCACATATATTGAATCAAATGCTTTTTGGATGTCAATAAAAGCAGCATATATTTTCCTATGTTTTTTTAAAAGATATAGTTGAATTATCATTAATAAGGTAAAGATTGCAGATTCGGTTCCTTTATTAGTAGTAAATGCATATTGAAATTCCGCTTCCAGTCCCATTGTTCTAGTCCGTAGCTTAAATTTATTTGCAAGAAGTGAGGTAAAACATTTTCTTATTACTGGTAGTAATGCTATTGGTCTATAGTTGCTAGGGGAAAACGGATCACCCTTTTTGTATATCATTGTTATAATGGCTGAATTCCAGGATTCAGGAAAATACACAGATTTGTACATACTATTAAACAGATTTAATATTATTATTCTAGAGCTAGTTGATAATATTTTTAAGAAATCAATAGGAATATTATCGCATCCTGGTGTTGTTTTACTTTTTGATTTTCTGATAACGTCCTCTAACTCAGTTATTGTAAAGTCAGAATCCAGGATATCATTATAGACTTCTGTGTTTGTGTTTAGCGGTATTTCCATATTAATTTGTGGAAATCTATTATAGAATTGTTTCCAGGTATTAAAATCTATTTTAGCAGTGTTTCCATTTAAGTTTGATTTAGACCGAAATCTTCGTATTGTGTTCCAGAATATGCTACCATTGTTGTTATTTTTAATTAAGTTTTGTTCTATTTTCCGATAATAATTTAATTTTTTAGTTTTAAGAAGATTATTATACATTCGTTTAGTTTTTTTTATAACTGTTAAGATTAAATACTGTTGAGTTTTTCCTGAATTTTTTCAATGCTGCTTGTTTTGTTAATTTCATTTTATAACAATCTGAATCAAACCATCCTTGCTTAGCTCTAGTATTTTTGTTTATACATTTGTATTCGTTTAATATAGTTATTATTAAATTATATATTTTTCCACTATTAGTACTTGTTACTTCTGGAATTGCTTTAAGTCGATTGTCAATCTCCCTCCGATATTTTGAAAATTTATATTTTATCTTTGGACTATTTATACCTTGCTTATTAGTTCCTTTTGTTGAAGATATTCTAAATTTAGTTATTGTGGGGAAATGATCTGATATATCCATTAATGTTATCGTAAAGTTCGTACAATAATCCAGAAGTAGTTCAGAACATATTGTAAAATCAATTGTTGATTTCCCCAAATGAGTTAAACAAGTATATTCCGCAGGAGAATCGGTTTTAATACGACCATTCAATATATAGAGTTTATTTTCTTTTATGAAGTTTAACAGCTTGTTCCCCAAATTATTAACCTGTTTATCTTTTGATACTCGACTATTACTAATTAAATGATTTGGTCCCTTATATTTGGAATCCATTTCCTCACCAATGCGAGAATTGAAATCGCCCAATATAATAATATATGGAGTTATATAGAACCATGATTCTATAACTTTAAATATTTCATTTAAAGTATTTACATCCCCAGGAGGAATATAAGTTAATAATATCATCATTATTTGGTTATTCTTATTTAATTCTTTGTTTCCAATTATTGTGATGAGAAGTAATATATAGTTCCTTGATTTTTTAACTTGAATTATTTTACAGTATTCTCTTTCCAGCAATAAACATAAGCCGCCACTTGGTCTTCCGGGCCCAACTGGTTTACTTGCAATTGAGGATTCAATTTAAAATTTTTTCGAGAAATTTGTAGTATAAAATTTTTCCGTTGTTATCCAAGTTTCCGTTATACCAATAATAGCCGGATCATATCTAGTATACAAAGAATTAATAACTGAAGTTTTATTTTTTAGACCTTGACAATTCCAATTTAATATATCAAAGGAGGAATTTTTATTAGATTTATTTGTACTTTGGGTTTGCCTTTGATTTGTATTATATCAACTTCCCAAAACTATCGTTTTACGGTAAGGTAAAAAAGTATCAACATATACCAAACTTTTCAAGTTAATATTATAAGTAATTTTCTCAGATCCTGATAGTAAGATATCATTATGTAGTTTAGCCTGTGCATTTTGTTTCCGTATTTCATGTAACACTGGAAGTAAATTTTTTCGTCTTATTCTTGTATTTTTATTAAGATCTGGGGATATTTGAGAATCTCTCCAATCTTCTAACTGGTTTTGCATTTTTTTCTGAATAAAAGCAGAAAACATTCGATTACGGAGTTGACTATTTTTAAAAATTATTTTAGTAGTAGTTTTTGGTGGTTTTGTTAACTGAATCACATCTATAATGTCCTCTTGAGTTAAATCACAAATTTCCAATAAGGAAGTAATGAAATTATGGATTTCTTCTTTAGAAACAGATTTCGAATTAGGATAATTATATATTATAATATTACTACGATTATTATCATTAACTAAAGAATCTAATCTAAATTGTGTAAGATCCTTCTCATTTTGCATAGTGTTTATTTGTTGTCGTAAATTCGCTATTTGTTCCTCCAATTCTACTTGTTTTTCCTTAACTTCGTTTAAATTCTCATGCATTAAGTTTAATTCTTCCTTAAAATCTTTTATTTGCTTAAATAACTTATCATTAGATGTTTTTATTAAATTAGATATCTTATTCCATAGAATGGCAGATGAAGTGTCCAATAGCTCGTCCGGGTTATTTGGTAAAGAATCAAGTACATTTGGCTCACCTGAATCATCTTGAGTATTGCGTTGGTCTGATATTTCATTAATTTTCTTAGCTTCCATATTAGTGTCTTGTAAGTTTTTATCCAGTTGTAATTTATAATCAGTAATTAATCGGGAACTTGTTGCAATATCGTCATTACGTTTACCTGCTGATTTGGTTCTGGTGAGCGGTGGTCTTCCACGTTTAACTGGAGAACGTTGCATTGCTATGAATACTAAACTTTTTGTTAATATTATAGTCCTATAATTATTAGTTTCTTTTAAAGTCAAAGTTGATTAAATCAATTATTTAATTTAAAAAATCATCACCGACGAAGTGAGAAAAAATTTCACCAGCAGCGTCGAGGGACAGATACGCCCCCCCATAAAATATTTATTTAAATTATTAAAACAGTCTTATATATTATTCTAATAATATATATCTCAAACAAATATCTTCGAGTGAAATATATCACATTCCTTATCTATTGCTTTTTACTTTGTATCTGACTAAAAATCTTTCTCTTTTTCACTATAACTCTGCATAACTTGAACTGGCTATTTTTTAGTTTTTTCAAATTCAAGTTTTAGAGATTATAGATATACACACACATAGTAAACCTTTTGCAATAATATATATATATTATAGAAATTTCTATAATATGTATATAATACCAAATCTGCCATATTGTTTGCTTAAAAAATGTATTCTAAATAAATGTTTATTTCTAAAATATTTTTAAATAATATATTTGCGTACAATAATTTAAATGAAATGACTAACTAAATAGATTTGTTTATTAATATAATAAAGTAAACTTTAATAAATTATATAAAATGAATTGAACTGTAAAGAAGTCAATAAAATTGATATTAAAGTTTAGAATGGTTTTTAATATTATAAAAATAAAATTTAATCTTATTTTTAATATGCATGTTGTTATTTGTTCATTGAGAATTTTCCACGTTTATTAATGAACTTAATAATAAAATTGTGTAATTGCTATGTTTAGTGAAAACTTATGTATTGCTTTATTTGAAACTTAATTTCTTTGTAAAATAAAAATTTATATACTATAGTAATTAGAATTTTTTGAAAAATTTTTCTTGAATTTATTTTCAGTTTTTTCAAAATATGCAGCAAATTAAACAGTGTTGTCAAAATGCGATGGAATGTGATAGTGAAATTCAAATGAACAATGAAGGTAACGAAAATATTTATTATCTGTTAAGATTTTTGATGGTAATTTTTAGTTTTATTATTGAATATAATATATTTATGCTGCTTTTTATTACATTTAAATATTTGAAGATTTTTTTAATTATAAGTTTTAAATATTTAAATGTAATTGCAATAATGTCTGTATTTTTCTACTGTAATAGCATTTTTGTTTTGAATCTTACATTAATATCTTTAATCCAGTAGTTCACAAATTGTAAGGTGCAAAGAAATGTACTGTACCTTGATCACTGTGTAACATACATTTTAGGCAGATTTACATTTATTAATGGTAATTAGTAAAGAATTCATAACCAGTTGCTTATGTACTAAATTACTCAGTGACTAGCCAACTATCACACCCGAAAACAATAGCATTACATACAATTAATATAATATTAATAAAAACACATAAAAGTTTCATGTTTATTTCATTAGCATTATTGCATTGTAAGTTATTATTGTGGTTAAGACTGTAATGTAGTCATTACATCATCAATATTTGATTCCATTTAGTGGTAAGTATCTCTGTGTGCTGTTTTACTTTCATTTTGTTTGAAATATACTCTCTGTTGCAAAAAAATTAATGCATTTTAAAGCTGGTGTGTAATATTAACCAAATTCTACACATTGTGGGTAGTCTACACTGTGAGTATGTAGTCTAAACATAGCAATTACATCATCACAGCATAGTAATACAGCATTAAAGAACAGTTTTATTGCAAATTGGCAGTTGTAAAGCCGTCTCTGACATTGGTCAGTTTTCATTAATTGCCAGATTAAATTTGTCATTTTCTAATTTCTAACATTTGTGATGAAATTGTTCTTTAATTATGTGTCCTTGTGATTTTATATTTTAGTGGATTCTTTATTTTTTCAATTTAATTTCAAATGCAGAATTTGATCACTATTGCATACAGGTTTTAATGCATAAATGCATAAAGTGCTTTGATCTTTTTGCAACTGTATATTTGTACACTTTCAAAAACTCTTAGGAAAGGTTTAGTTTTAATAGAATAAAATATATTCTAAGAAAAATATATATCAGTATTCTTATACAAAAAGCTTAGAATTTTTGTACAAAAGAGAAAGCAACTCTTTAAAAGTTTGAGAACCACTACTATAATCTGTTTTGTTAAAAGCTCATTAAATGTTTTGTTTTTATATTTTATAATTATAACTAAAAATTAAATGTTTATATCATTTATTGATTAAATTATGTTTCTTCATAGTCTATTTTACAACTAGCAGGTGTGCAGTGTAGTCTTACTGCTAATACATATAAAATATAGTCTGTATTACTTGTCTTAAACTTTATCAAAGGGGCTGCGATATATGCAACCATTTGAGGCAATGTATATTGCAATTTTTGATGCAGTCTTGTTTCAGAGAAGTTTTCCTATAGTTTCTATTTTGAGGATTGCATGTGACTACAGTTGCATGTAGCGACAATAAACCAGCCAATGATAATCTAATATGGACTAATATCATATGTGATGCCATCCTTTATTGAAGACAAAATGTTTTTATTAATGAAATACAGTAATTTAATTGATTCAGATTATAAATATTTTTATTACTAGGGTTGGATTTAAAATCCACACTTGACAATTATTGTGAATTTAATTGATAATAGTTCTTATATATTGTAAATACGAGAATTTATATTTTATTTAATTACTTTTTACATCACATTTATTATAAAATATAAATAATGAGTCTAATAATAATTTTATATTAATTTAGGATCGTCACTTTTGGGAAATCTAAACTTAATATTGCCAACAGAAACTGTTCTTCCGGAAGATGAAGAGCAACTTAAAAAAAGTGTTTTTGATGACATAATTGGTCTTTTGGAACACATGAAACATGATTTATTGCACACATTATTGGATAGAGTTTTCCTAGATGTGAAAGCTAAAAGTCGTCCTTATCGAAAAGAAAAGTAAATATTAATATTTAAGAAAATATTTGTTTAATGTTTGTAATTTATAAATATATTTTAAAAAGTTAAATATTATTCAGACTTAAAAAAATTTAGATGCTTGATACAATGATTGCTTCCAATTTTTATAAAAGTACATTATTTATATAGAATAATTGAAAACTTTTCACATGTTTGATAATTAAATGCATTTTAAACTAACTTACAAAGTTGCCATTGAAAAAGTATCATTTAACTCATCTTAACTCTCATGCAATTTAGAATGTATTGTCTCAGACATTATTTTTTTCCTCTATTTATTTGGTTTTTATTTCAGTTAGCAATTCATTCTAGACATAATTATAAAGTAAGTGAAATGGAAAAAAACAGAATATTTGTGATGGAACTGCTAACTTACATTAAATATTGAGAATATTAATAATTATTACCACTATATCTGTTCACAAAACATGAGCTTCCTAATTTTCTATGTTAATATTGACGTTTAATATATAAGAATATCTTTACTGTTCATTCAGAGAAATATGAAATTTATCATTACTTTATTAATGTAGTGAATATAAAGTAAAACAAATTACAGGAAATCCTCATTAATTCAAACTTGGATAGTTAATCCCATTAGTTTGTAGCTGTACTTTTGTCCTGGCCAGAGATATAGAGATTTACATATTAAGGAATTTGGTTAGTTTGAAATATGGCTGCTTTGTAATTCAGTATGTTAGTATGTATTTAATTCTTTCACTAATTTGTAATTGATATTGTTGATAGTTATAATAAGTTACTTGGTGGGGTATGAGTTTATTCTTGTAAGCTTGATTTTTCTCCACTTCGATAGAAGTTCTCGCAGGAAAATGATCTGATAAGTCACAGTTTAAAACTTGTATATCGGTGCAGAGATCTGCCAATAATTCAGAGCATATTGTTAAATCAATTACCGAACATCCAGAATTAGTTATACAAGTTATTTCTGACAGATAATCGTCTTTTATTCTTCCATTCAATATATATAACTGTAGTTGGTAAGTATAATCCTAGTAATTGGATTCCTAATTTGTTATGTTTTTTATGCTTAGACTCTGTGTGTTTCATATTAGCATATTTGGTCCCCTATATTCCGAGTCCATATTTTGTGCAATTCAAGCGTTTAAATCTCCTATCATTAGAATATATGGGGAAATATTTTTCCATTTTTCAAGATATTTAAAAATATCATTTAGAGTCTGTAGTTGTTCTGGTGATACATAGACCAGCGTGATTATTATCAATTTATTTTCTAGAAACTTTATATCTGGATTAGTGATTTGTAATAATACTGTTATATAATTAATGGTTTTCTGAATAAATTTTATTTCTCCAATATTTCTCCTTAGTATCAAACTTAGTCCTCCATGTGGACGTCCTGGGTCGTCTAGTTTTTGTGCTATCGTCGATATAATTTTGTATTCTTTGTTATTTTTTATTAAATCTTTGATTGGAGAGGTCATCCAGGTTTCTGTAATACCCAGTATATCAGTGTTTCTTAATAAGTATAAGAAGTTGTTACCAGTAGTTTTCCGTATTAATCCTTGACAGTTCCAGTTTGTTATTTTTAGTTGTATGTTTCCCTGGTTTCCATTCTTATTTGTTTCATTATTTTCTTTTGTTTTTATTATGGTCTCTGATTTATTAAATTTTCTTGTAGGATATATTCTAAAAAATCCTCAGTGTATACGAATTGATTTTGCATAAAACTGTATGTAATTTTTTGCTGATTTATTAGCAGATAATCATCTCATGATTTGAGTTGAACTCCTCGTTTTTTTAAATCTATATAATATGGTAATAGTGATTTTCTTCTGTTATGTGAGTTTTTAACTAAATCAGCTGCCACGTTTACACGTTGCCACTCTCCCAATAATTTGTTTTGTTTCAATCTATTAAATGTCATTAAAATATTATTTCTCAGTTGTTCCGATTTCAGAATTAAACATTTAATATTAATTTTAGAATTAGGTATACTATAGATAGATTTTATGTCTTCATTTTCATTGCATTTAATCTTTAGAGAATGCGTCAAGAAATTCAATAATTCTTTATGATCTACATCTGTTAATTTATTTGCATAATCATATATCATTAATTTATTATTTATTGCATTGTTCAAAGTATCTATCTTAAATTGCATTAGTTCTTTATCATTACATAGTTTGGTTAATTCAATCTTTTCATTTCTTTCATTAATAAATTGCAATTGTTTTTTAAAATTAATTATTTCATTATGAATTACATTAATTTCCTCTCGGATAAATGAAAATTGTTTCTCCATTCTTTCATTACTGATAGTATTAAGTTCTACAATTTTCAACCATAGGTCTGTAGTTGAAATGTCTGTTGTTTCCATAGTTGTTAGCTCCGTCGAAGGGTTTAAATTAGATTTCTCACCTGTCTGAGTTGGTAACTCTGTTCTTCCTATTTCAGTGTAGTCCGTGTTAAGGTTTGTCTCTAATTCTGATGATATTGCATTGTTAGTTGATTGCTTTACACAATTTATTGGTGGTCTACCTCTCTTTGTTGGAGTTTTCTGCAACAGTCCTGGATTTGTTTCAATTCCAGAGATTAATAATAGTAGTAGGATTAGCTTGAGATTCTTCATTTTAGTTGAAAATATTACACAGTTTCCAATTATTAACAATTATATCGAAGTCAGATGAAGTTAAGAAAAAGGTCACCAACCACAGTGACGATCCGAGCACCCCCTAAATCTCGGATAATTCAAAGTCGTAATTATTTCATCTCTTGAATTTCAAATTCATGAAGATATCCTGTATTTTTGAAAAGTTACTTATTAAAAATATAATATTCTAGAAACATCAGACTTAATATAAATTTAAAACAAAACTAATAAATTAAGCTTCAATTAATTTATAAACTTTTTTTCCTAGATGGTTTTGTATGCCAATTCAGGAAACATATGAATTATCAAGATTGGCCTATCCACTCTTAACAATTTTAAAAAGTCATTTACAAAAATTACAAGAAACTTTAGCTAAACCTCTGTTTAATACTGCATGGCAATTTATTGCAAAAGAAATTAATCAGTATATATATGAAGAGGTATTTATTATTTATATTTAATATATTTAATCTTAAGTAATAACTGAGTGTTTTTCTTAACAGTTCATTGTAAGAATGTTTCTTGCAATATATTCTGTTCTTTAAGACAAAAAGTTATTTGCAATTTTTTAAATGTAAGTAAATGTAAATGTAGAATCTAGATTTCTAATTATGAAATTCTATTAAGATTATAAAATAAATAGTTAGATGTTAAGTAACAAAACTATTTGTCATGAAAAAGTTTAAGATAATTTTTTACCTTTATTTATTAATTTTAACTTTATTAAAAACATGGCTGGAGAATCAGAATTTTTTTTCGACTCTGGAGTCGATATTTTCAGTTTAACAATTCTGACTCTGTCTCCAACACCATACTAGTTCTTAGTATTTATATATATTATCTACCATTTCATCACTAACATGTAATTCATTAGGCTAATTTACTAATTTGCAATTCATTAGGGGATCTAATTAAAGCGGGTTGTAGGAAATAGAAATCATCTGCTTATCTAATCATCTGTTTGTCTAATTAAAGGATTATAGCTCTGGATTTTTTACTCTGTTCAAAAGACAAAAATTTACAATATGATAAAAAGTAATACTTTGTTGGAAAATAGAAATACTAAACAAAAACCGTCTATTTATACTGTTTTTAACTGTTTGGTTTAACTGTTGATGCATTAAGCTTAACTTAAAATTTAAATTACAAACAAATAAAATTCAATGACAATTTCAGTTTTTAAAGTTAGTTAGAATTGAATCATTAGATTAATTAACTTCATATTCATGTAATTCTTTTAAACTTCCTACACTTAAAAACTATCTAATTGCTTCTAATTATGAAATATAGAGTCAGTTAATGAACCAGAGTTGGCAACTTTTTTTGCTGACACCGACACTGACTCCTCTTTTAACTGCTGACTCCTGCTGACATAGACTCTCCAGCCTAATTAAAAGCATAGCTATCTAATTATAACATTAATACAGATGATGAATATAGAAAAACCTATTAATTTATGTTGATGGTTAGAATATATTAGGCTTTACAAAAGTATAGAACCATTAATAACATTCATTACATAATTCATTAGTGACATCGTTACTTTCATTATTGTTGAAATATGTCTTATATACATAAGATATTTTAATGTGTATATAGTGTGTATACATGTTAAAAAATTTTAGACATACAGTATATACGTGGTACGAACCAAAAGTTCAGGGAATGCAGTAATCTATGACAACGAAAGCATGTATTTGAAGTTACAGCATATGAAATGGATTCTACCAACCCACCTCTACGTGTTCAAGTTAATTTCACCCATGTCATGTGATTAAACCGTGAGCGCTCCTGTTTTTTTCCGGAGATAGTTACCTTTGTCCTGCGACGTAATCAAAGTGGAGTTTCAAGAACAACCTCCAACTTTAAATTTTGTCAGCGTTTAGGTAAAACATCTACGGAGATTTTAAAATTGCTAAGAAAGGTGTACGGTGATTCTACGGTGAAAGGTCACGGTGAAGTCGAAATGTTGGAGGTTGTTCTCTAAACTCCACTTTGATTACGTCGCAGGACAAAGGTAACTATCTCCGGAAAAAAACAGCAGCGCTCGCGGTTTAATCACGTGACATGGGTGAAATTAACCCGAACACGTAAAGGTGGGTTGGTAGAATCCGTTTCATACGCTGTAACTTCAAATACATGCTTTTGTTGTCATAGATTACTGCATTCTCCGAACTTTTGGATCGTACCACGTATGTTATGTGTACATGTTATACAAGTATACAGTATGTAACGATATATATGTTAATATAAAAATTTTAAAATAAAATTTTTAAAGACACTGAAATGTCATTTAAATCATTAAACAATATGTATCATGTTGTAGCAGAGGAAACATTAATAATAATTTTTTTCTACTGTTTTTATTAAAAATAAAACACTTGTTAAGAATATAGTTAATGAAAATTATTTAAACATAATAGTTTGATCTATTAACATAATGGTGTTGTATGAATTATTAATAATAATTATTATTATTATTCTCATTAATAAGTTTTGACATGCTTCATAAATCTGAATAGAACTGAATCAGTAGCCAATATGAATAACTTAGTGTTGATTAAAGTTAATACTTATACTAATGACATTACTGATTATCTAGTTGTTTGTCTATTAATTGTAATATTAGATATATGATAATTTAATTCAGGTATTCAATCTTTATTTATGCTGTCAATGCTATTTGTAAGGTTGTTCGTATTGTTTGTTAAGACAAAATAATTAATCAAATCACTAAGTATATCATCAGAAGTCGTTAGTATAGTCTAATAACATAAATAGCATTCTTCAGTTATTTGCTTATCATCTCATAACATGAATAAATCAACAATAAAGTCCTTTGTTTTCAAACATTTATGCATTTTTATATTTATTATATATATATATATATATACATACGTACATACACCGTATTTTACGGACTATAAGATGCACTTTTTTCTTCGAAAAATTGCCTCCAAAATTCAGGTGCGTCTTATAGTCCGTAAAATACGGTATATATATTTTAATAATTTTATTAAAATAATCAGTTTTGTTTGGTATGCCAAAGAACTCAATTATATAAAATCAATATATATGTATGTTGTGTATATTAATTTTATATTAGTGCTTGAATAAGTGTTTTTATTCAAAATTTGGCTTACTTCTGTGAAAGTAAACAAGAGAACTGATATCTTTTTAAGTTCCATTTATCATAATCAGATGCCCAATCACATCCTATTTCATTTGTCAATATCATTATCAGTTTTCACGTATTTTCTTCTCTATGAAAAATAGGTACGTAATTATATAATCTAACCATTATCTGTTATCTATTTATCAGTTAAGAATATAGTAAAATTTATTTTCCCGGCTATTATAGAATATAAAATAGGAAAAGTACGGCAATTAGTCAAATTTTGACTGCTCGACGTTTTTGTATTTCTCGATGTTTTGACACTGCACAAGTCCAAAAATGTTGGCATCTATTTTGTATTATATCTTAGGACTGGATGAAGCAAAACTTTTGAAACTTCCAGGGTTATCTTTACATACAGGGGATTAATATTATGGAGTTTTGGTGGTTAAAGGTCAAGGAAGTTGAGAGATAGAAGGTGGTAAGAAGTCATATCTCAAATGTGATCAAACTTAATGAAAACTTTACTCGTTATTAGCATTTACAATTTTTTAAGAAACTTATACCTTACTCCCAAAAATAAGGCTTTTGCCTTTTATAATAATTCATAATATAAAAAAATTGGTTTTTTATTTGATCATACAAGTAATTTCTTTTGAAATTAATAATTTTTCAATGTTATTTTTATGTACAATGCATTAGACATACAATCAATTAATTTCAGATAGTTGTTTTAAATAATTTTATTTTTTATTTTTTCTCCTGTTAGTTTAAATAATTATTCATCAGCATAATTTAATTTAATGGCAGGTGTTACTCTTTAGATATAAAAAATTATTTAACATAGTCCTACTTTTCAATAAAGCATGTGATTTGACAGATGTTTTAATAATTTATTATCTTTAATGAATAATTTTTAATTAATTAAAAAAAAAGGAAAAAACTAATTATATTGTGAAAAGACAATTTGAAGTTTCTTTAAAACTACTGAAAACAATTTTTTTATTTTATCAATTCAAACATTTAACTTAATTTTAATATTCATTTTTAATTTTTGTTGTTATTATTATTCTCTGTAAAGCCTTTTATTTTTACAGAATGAATGAAAAATTCCTTTATCATTATCAATCATATCCTGTAATTTATCATAATTTTACTATTATTATTATAACATTATTATATATTACCACAAAAAAGTAAAAATGTTACTGTAATAGAATATGAATGTTCACAATACAAGATAGATTATGACCGTGTACGACGGTAAGTTTAGGAAATTAAAGGAGAAACAAAATGAAAGGAAAAAAGTTTATATAAATGTCATTTTTATTATTGAATTTAAGAAAATGATGATTTATGATTAATTGGAGGTGAAAATAAATGAATGGTGAGCATAGTTTGAGTAATATGGACCTTGATGCGATTGGTTGGAAAGAGAGTCAACCAGTTCTAATGTAACACATTTCCAGCCGTTAGGATATTTTTTATTCACTTTTATCTTTAAAATAACAATTTTTATAAAAAAAAAACACGATTTCGGTGTTTTAGATTCGTGCTCTTTACATAAAGAACACAAAAAATTAAAATCTACCCGAACCAAATTAGGAAATGATTGAACATTCAGTTTCCTAATTAATTAAAAGCATTCACATTCTAACCAATATATTGTTCATTATAATTTAATTTTATTTTATTTATTATGAATAGAATCTTTAAAATTATTGTTCTCATTAAATTTTTAAATAAAATACCAAATTATAATGTAAATCTTGTATAAAACTACTTTATTGGAAAAAAATCAACATTAAAACATGAGAAGATAGACAAATTAAACAAGAAGAGAGCTCATTAGTTCTTCTGTACCAGGATCTTCCTGGAGCTAGTAGTTAGATGGATGAAATATTGAGAGTTTTGAGATAAGGTAAAGTTTTATAGACATCATGTAGTAGGCTTAAAAGGAAAGTTAAAGCAGGAGTCAAATAAATGAATACATTTTTTAGACATATGGGTTAATAAAGAGATAAAAGAATACGAAATGAGAATATACAGAAAAGATGTTTTCAGATCAATTAATATACCATTCGATTCATGGGATCCATATGGATATAGAAAGGTAACCTTCGAGAGACTTATAAAAGGGACATTTATCTTATTTTCAGAATGGAAATTACTAGAGACCGAATTTACAATTCTTAAAAGAACCGTTAAAAGATCACGAAGACGCCGCGTTCAAAAAGACGGTTTCAAAAATTAAAACGAGGAATGCAACAGAACATAGAAAAGAGGAAGGAGGATACGACAGAGACGGTCGTGGGTTACAAGGTTTTACAAAGTCTTAGA